>NC_064923.1:490392676-491744343 GCF_023897955.1 Schistocerca gregaria
TACTTTACATGTGCACTTATTTTCTGTTTGTTGTTGACCTCATAATCTCTCGTCTACATTATCGACAAAAAACGTTCGAAACATTTTCAAACGGTTCATTTGACTGAGGCACGTACAAGTATTACCGCAACTCTCACTGTTCCCCTTATAGTCTTAGTCATATAACACAGTACTGTCTGGAAAAGGCAATGGTACTATGGTGCTCCCACAACAGAAAAAACGTTACCCATTTTACTTGAACATGACTTCTAACCCACTGCAATTTCATAACGTTGCGGTCACGTTGTTGTGATTAGTCCATTTACCTACATGCTATACCTTAATCAGTTACTACGTTGCGCGTAGTAGGCAGGGAGGCAGATGAAAGTCCTGCCGACATCGTGGTCGTTAGAGGTGCAGCACAGCTCAGCTATAATAATATAAGTGGATACATCGTAGTGCTCGTTTGCGGGAGCCCACCACCCATTTCATTAAAGTAATTTGAAGAAACCTGAGAAATACCATGTGGTGAAACTTCTTGGTGTTAGAGTGGTGCTTCAGATTATGTGTGTACATATACTTAAGAAAAGTGCATCATACAGTCTTCGTTGCTGCATGATCACAAGCACTCAACACTGGAACAGAACGGCGCGGCCTTTTCATCGACACCACCCCAAGGACATTTCATCACGTGGAAAAACAAAAATTGAAAGCTAATGTAAAATGTATCTTAACGTGAAACAGCCGTCTGAAATGAACCTTTTGGTTAGAAACCGGTAACGGCGTTATTTAAATAAATAAATAGCATTGTGAAAAGGGGTTGGTTGCTGTTGTCTTCTCTATAAGAGTCAGCCTATAAGTCAAAATGAATTGAAAACTGTCTCTCTAAATCAAACATATACCGACAGAAAGTCACTACAGTTGTAAACATAGTTGAAAAGAACAGTTATCGTTTGGAAGATCCCAAACGACTGCCACACGTATGACAGTAGTCCGTGATTATAAAAGCCGCAGGGTCGTTCATATTTACGACTGCTAGAGCCTCCTCGCGTCTCCTCCTCCCTTTACTGTTCGCCCCGTAATCCTCTTTCCCGCGTCCAGTGAATTATTTCTCAAGCGCGCTGGCTTCTCCCGTCTTATCCGATGTAGCTGAGCAGGGCACTGAGCCGTTGTCATACTTCCGCTGAACCCTCATTCTGTCTCAGTCACAGCCTCTTATACTGAACTCAATGACGCGTAACATCGTACGTATTCGCTTATCATCCAAGCAGCACAATATTACGTACAAGTATCTGCCCTTGAGAGGTTCCATGTCTGATAACAGTTCTAGAAATATGCTCGTGTTAACGGATCTGAGAAATTCACGAAATAATCGTACGATGACTACACTGAGTGGGTTAGTCTATGGCGGAATAAGATGGAAACACGTTGTAATCTCATGTGACTATAGTACGGAATCGCTCAAAACTATTGTGTTCCTACCCACGATTTGCGAACACTGTCGTCAGAGGTTCTCCAACGGGGTATGCAGGAATGGCACAAATGGGGAACAAAGGACAGTGGCCGATCCTGCGGAAAGCTATACACATGGAATTAATTAAATACGCGGAAATGAAATGAATGACTCGATAAGGATGAAATAAATGAAGATGCAGTGACTTGACTTTAGATGTTAGTGCAAAGCATTGAGACACAGTATCTGAACAAAACTATCTGGGCACTTATTTCTGGACATTAATACGGAGCGAGTCCACCTTTCGCGTCCATGACGACTTGAAAACGCCTGGGGACACGTTCTGAAGTTCTGCTTGGAAATGGCAGTCTATTTTTCAAGAGCCGGCACCAGAGAAGGTAGCGGTGTTGGAAAATCGACGTTCTGACTCATCCCAAAAGCGATGCATTTCGCTCAGATCCATTTCACAAAAGGTATTAGCTGAAAACCATTGCCTCAAAGATGCTGCTTTATGTTAGCGTCGATTGTCATGCTGAGAAAATCATGGCCTCCTAACTATTGTACGCTATTCGCTTAGCTGTAAAACGTGCTTATATACTTCCGCATTTACTGAGCGCGATTAGGTGGTAAAACAGTCCATCCACGAAGAACACCTCCGTACAGTAACACAACCTACTCCGTACTTCACTGTTAGCGTTACTCGTGATGGCGGGTAAGGTACTGCTGGCACTCACCAAATGCAAGCCCATCCATTGGACTGCAACACGACGCAGCGTGATTCATCACTCCAAATCATTCGTTTCCAGTCATCCGCTGTCTAGTGGAGTGACACTCAAACCACTTAAAACATTACTTAGCACTGGCCACAGAAATGTGTGGCTTATGAGGATTTACTCGGCCATTGTACCCCATTCCTTTTAACTCCCTATACACAGTCATTGCGCTTGCTAGACTGTTGGTAACACTTGAACTCTCGAGTTGATTATTCCGCTGATGTCGTGCAATTTTCACAACGTTTCACCATGCTCGACGGTGCCTGACCTTCAGTACAAAGGATCTGGCTGGTCTTAGTTTAGCTGTGTTCGTTCCCTCGCGTTTCCTCCTCGCAGTCACATCGCCAACAGTCGCCAGCATTTAAAAGGGCTGAAATATCCCCGATAGATTCGTTACACAGGTGACGACCAGTGACTACTCCACGTTTGAGTCGCCTGAGACAAAAAAAGCTCTGAGCACACTCCACTTCTGTCGACTTCAGTTGCGTATAATTCTACCATAAGTTGATAATTTTTCCTTTTGGACCGGCTGATTACAACTAAATGAAACAATTTTTGTGCTACACGCGTTTCGCCTTTATTCTTTGTAATGCATCTTCAGTGGAAGTTTTCGAGGGTGTTGTTCCACACGTTGTGTATTTGTTCCGTTTTTGGCGTTGTTCTTCTTCCTATAAGTACCATTTGAAATTTTGTTTTTCAGTGTTAACAGCATTAGGAACAATGAAATAACATCCAAACAAGTGCTCAGTTCCTAGTGCTGTGTAGTCTGAAAAGCAAAATTTCATATGGAAATTATAATCAGGGCAGAGCCAAAAACTGAACAGAAACACAACGTGTAGAGCAACATCCACGAAACGTGCCACTGAAGATGCCTTTAAAAGAATAAAGGCGAAACGCGTATGGCACAAAATTTTGTTTCATTCAATTGTAATTAGACGCTCCAAAAGTAAAATTTACCAGAATACCGTAAACCTGTGAGCATTGGTGTCACGTCTCTCTTCTTATACTTGCATTAGCCCCTATTATTCCTATTTGGTATTAGTCCCACACAGGTCAGCAGTATTGTAAGATGGAACACAAAAGTGATCTGTAAACTGTCTTCTTTGTAGACTCACTGCAATTTCCTAACATTCTGACAATGAAACGGTCTAGCTCGTACTTTATCTACGACTAAGCCTTTATCTTCCTTCCACTTCATAACCTTACAGACTGTTATTCCCAATTATTTGTATGAGTTGACTGATTCATATTATGTCCCACTGAATTGTAGTCATACTACAGTTTTCTGTTATGTTAAGTGTTGTGCTAAGAGCACAGTTTTACTTTTCTGAATAGTTAAAATAAGTTGCCAGTCTTTGCACCACTTTGGCTGGATCCACTCTCACTCGGTAGTAGTACCGCTTTTTCCAGATAGTACTTCATTATAGATAACTGCATGATGTACAAAAAAGTATGAGGTTACTACTGTCTGCCAAGACATTAATATACCGTATGCTTCGTGCACGTCTGACGTTACATCAATTCTTCTTTCAAGATATGCTGCAGCTTCCCTACCAAGAATCCTCGGTCCAGTCATATATTTCGTTTGGTACCCCATGTGAACATACTTTTATTAATTCTTTGTTTGTTACAGAGTCAAAAGCTTTTTGCAATTCTAGAAATACTGCATCTACCTGACTGCCTCGATGCATCGTTTTCACGATGCCGTGTGAGAAAAGAGCAAGTTGGGTTTCGCATGATAAATGTGTTCGGAAACTATTCTGGTTGGCATGAAGGGCATTCTGTCGAACATATCTTATTAGGTACGATCTTAGCATGTTGCTACAGATCGGACAATTTCGGTGAACTGTAGTTTTTGGATCGCTTCTGCTATCCTTCTCGTGGAAGGATGTGACCTGTCTTTACTTCCAACTACTTTCCTTTTTCTTCCATGGCCAGTGATATATTGATACAGTATGGTCAAAATTGGAGCTATCTCACCTGCGAATTCCGTATAGAATATGAAAAAGATTTCTCTGGGCTGTGGTTCCTTGTTAAATATTAGCGACTTTAGCAGTTTCTCAACGCTACTGTCATTAATACCTATATCGCTACTCTTTACAGTACTTCTGCTTCTACCTTAACAATAGACATCTGAAAACTGAGGTCAGCATTTCTGCTTTTGCCTTGATACCCTCAGTTTCAGTTCTTGTGTCGTCTACGAGTATATGGACATTAACTCTGTTGCCAGTTGCGGCCTTTACATACGACCACAATTTCTTTGGTTTTGTAATAAATCTTTCGGTAAGATTCTGTTACGCTACACGTATTGTCCTCTTGATTGCCCTCTTGACAGCAAAATGCGTTTCATCCAGTATCTCTATATCTGTACCCCTGTGTTTTGTTTTACCTTACGGTGTGTGGTGGAGAGTACTTCTAGTAGCAGTATCTCTCCCCCCTTCCCTGTTTCGTTTACGTATGGCACGTGGGAAAAATCACTACCGGTAAGGCTTCATATTACATCTAATGTCTCTAATTTACTGTCGTGATCATTTCGCAGGACTGTGTGGGAAGAAGTAATATCTTGCCCGAGTCATCTTGGATCGTAAGTTCTCGAAATTTAAGTAGTAAATTTCTACGTGATGCACAGCTTTCTTGTAACGTCTAACACTGGGGTTTCTTTACCATCACAGTACCATTCTCGAGCAGAGAAAACTATCCAGTGACAAAACGAGACTCTTTTTTTGTTGTATCTACGCTATCTCTTTTATTGCGCAAAAGTTGCCGCGTTTTAGCTGCATTTTACAGTGACTGTAAGGCATGTAGGAAGTCTGTCATCATGCTCTACTAGGTATATATCTATCCAGTGCATGATAAACTATTCTTTTAAACTTGTGCTACAATTCTTCTACATGTTAGTACCCAGAAGTAATTGTTTTGAGTTCCTGTTTGAGATGTAATACAACTGCTTTGAATCTACTTTATTAAATATTTATATCTCCCTATTTCTTTTCTCTTTGAGAAAAGATATGTCTCCTTCTCTAGTTTACCGAGTATGTATATCTTCCTAATTCAGAAATCATCCTTTTTACAACTTCAAGGCCACTAAAAACTTCCTTCAGGATAACGACATCGCTCGATTTGAGTGGCCAGCATGTTCTCCAGACGTGAACCCTATCGAACATGCCTGGGATAGGTTGAAAAGAGCTGCTTGTGGACGACGTGACCCACCAACCACTCTGAGGGATCTGTGCCGAATCACCGTTGAGGAGCGGGACAATCTGAACCAATAGTGCCTTGATGAACTTGTGGATAGTACGCCACGATGAATAAAGACATGCGTCAATACAAGAGGACTTGCTACTGGGTATTAAAGGTACCGGTGTTAACAGCAGTCTGGACCACAACCTCTGAAGGTACCGCTGCATGGTGGTAAAACATGCAATGTGTCGTTTTCATGAGCAATAAAAAGGGCCGAAATGATGTTTATGTTGATCTCTATTCCAATTTTCTGTACAGGTTCCGGAACTCTCGGAACCCAGATGAAGCAAAACTTTTTTTGATGTGTGTATATGTGATTCTCATGGTCGATAGAGGGCTCACATTGCTTGAGGCTCATCGCTGATATTGAGTCTTGTCAAAAATATCTTGCATGCAGCTTCAGTTTCTATCTCGGTAGATGTCTGATTCCTATCTGGAATACAACCCTTTTATTTCCCATTAGCTTATTCTATAGCCAAGGGCCTTGCCGCAGTAGTAACACCGGCTCCCGTCAGATCACCGAAGTTATGTGCTGTTGGGTTGGCTAGCACTTCGATGGGTGACCATCCGGTCTGCCGAGCGCTGTTGGCAAGCTGGGTGCACTCAACCCTTGTGAGGCAAACTGAGGAGCTCCGTAACTGAGAAGTAGTGGCTCCTGTATCGTAAACTGACATAAGACTGGGAGAGCGGTATGCTGCCCACATGCTCCCCGTCCCCCCTCTACCCTCCCCCGTCCCCCCTCCCTCTCCCCCCTCTCCTCCCCCCCCCCCCTCCATATCCGCATCCAGAGACGCCTGTGGCCTGAGGATGGCACAGCGGCCGGTCGGTACCGTTGGGCTATCGGGGTCTGTTCGGGATGAGTTTTTCGGGAGGAGCTTATCCTATAGATAGACGCTTAGATATACCCAAAAATCTTTCTAGTGTCAGTAGCTACATATTACATGAGCTCCAATGACTTTCAGGGCTGCTTTAAACTCGGGAACTTTATTACGTATCCTTCTGCGGTTGATCACCAGAATTTTAGTTGTTTCATTTGTGTCGGTCATTTCTTTAGATGTTACACTAGTACTTCGTGATCTTCGACAGGTTTTATTATCTGGAGTAGATGAGGAGTTGCCAGAGTTAAAAATCTTGGTGTGCTCTCCACACACACACACACACACACACACACACACACACACGCGCGCGCACGCACGTACACCTAGGTAGCAGCCTCTTATGTGTAGTGCACCACTGACACATGTAGGAGACTACAATTCTCAGCCCTTTGTCGACAGTCTGGGAAGTCACTGCCTGGACTCCCACGAAGACGACACCCATTGTTTGTTCCAACAAGCGCCACAACTTGAAGCTGTTTGCAACTTGTCGCTCCCCGTTTGCCACAAAAGCCACTTCAGCATGTTGAATGAGGTCTCTAGGCATACTCACTCAGTACACAGTACGATCATGCCAATCAGTTGCTGCCATACCCCATGTTTCCCAACAGGTGAAGTGCGTTTCACTGGTTAAATTTCAGTTTCAGTGGAAGACAGCACCTCAGAGTTGTTGGTTAGGGGATGGTGTAATATAGTGAGTTCGTCCTGCTTCCTGCCTCTGCTGGACCGGCGCTCTAGACATGCCACTGGTATGCCACTCACAGTCCAGCTCCCTGACAAAGAAAACGATTAAATAAAATTTAATGTAAAATTCCGATCGCAGGTGGCTGGACAGAGCTGTAGTTGTTGCTCCTGTACGCGTTATTGGTCAGAGACAGGCCTCTGCTCTATATCTCGAACTTAATTTGAGGTTATGGTCATAAACAGATTCGTGTAATAATGTCGAAAACAGAGCTAATGTACGACAATATGTTTGTTGTTGTTGTGGTCTTCAGTCCGGAGACTGGTTTGATGCAGCTCTCCATGCTACGCTATCCTGTGCAAGCTTCTTCATGTCCCAGTACTTACTGCAACCCACATCCCTCTGAATCTGCTTAGTGTATTCATCTCTTGGTCTCCCTCTACTATTTTTACCCTCCAAGTTGCCCTACAATGCTAAATTTGTGATGCCTTGATGCCTCAGAACATGTCCTACCAACCGATCCCTTCTTCTAGTCAAGTTGTGCCACATACTCCTCTTCTCCCCAATTCTATTCAACACTTCATCATTAGTTATGTGATCTACCCATCTAATCTTCAGCTTTCTTCTATAGCACCACATTTCGAAAGCTTCTATTCTCTTCTTGTCCAAACTATTTATCGTTCATGTTTAACTTCCATACATGGCTACACTCCATACAAATACTTTCAGAAACTACTTCCCGACACTTAAATCTATACTCGATGTTAACAAATTTCTCTTCTTTAGAAACGCTTTCCTTGCCATTGCCAGTCTACATTTTACATTTTCTCTACTTCGACCATCATTAGTTATTTTGCTCCCCAAATAACAAAACTCCTTTACTACTTTATGTGCCTCATTTCCTAATCTAATTCCCTCAGCATCACCCGACTTAATTCGACTACATTCCTTTATCCTAGTTTTGCTTTTGTTGATGTTCATCTTATATCCTCCTTTCAAGACACTGTCCATTCCGTTCAACTGCTCTTCCAAGTCCTTTGCTATCTCTGATAGAATTGCAATGTCATCGGCGAACCTCAAAGTCGGGGAGAGGCTACAACCCTGTCTGCTTCGCTTTCATGCCCCTCGACTCTTATAACTGCCACCTGGTTTCTGTACAAATTGTAAATAGTCTTTCGCCCCCTGTATTTTACCCCAGCCACCTTCAGAATCTGAAAGAGAGTATTCCAGTCAACATCGTCAAAAGCTTTCTCTAAGTCTACAAATGCTAGAAACGCAGGTTTGCCTTTCCTTATTCTTTCTTCTAAGATAAGTCGTCAGGTCAGTATTGCCTCACGTGTTCCAATATTTCTACGGAATCCAAACTGATCTTCCCCGAGGTCGGCTTCTACTAGTTTTCCATTCGTCTGTAAAGAATTCGCATTAGTATTTTGCATCTGTGACTTATTAAACTGATAGTTTGGTAATTTTCACATCTGTCAACAGCTGCTTTCTTTGGGATTGGAATTATTATATTCTTCTTGAAATCTGAGGGTATTTCGCCTGTCTCATACATCTTGCTTACCATATGGTAGAGTTTTGTCAGGACTGGCTCTCCCAAGGCCATCAGTAGTTCTACACTACCAATATACACTGCTGTTGAATGGGGAAACTGAATAGCCGGCCGCGGTGGCCGAACGGTTCTACCCGCTACAGTCTGGAACCGCGCGACTGCTACGGCCGCAGGTTAGAATCCTGCCTTGGACATGGATGTGTTGATGTCCTTAGGTTAGTTAGGTTTAAGTAGTTTTATGTTCTAGGGGACTAATGACCTCAGATGTTAAGTCCCATAGGGCTCAGAGCCATTTCGAACCTCGGTACCAGTATACCTTCAGTATGCAGGAGTTCCATGTGTTCCACCTTGACACATATCAATGACATTTCTGCACCAAGAGGAAGAACCATTAACTTTGCTTAAGAGTGTGCGGAAAGGAGAAACATTAAATCCGTAGACTTAGCGTGGGCAGCGCCAGGAAAGACACTTTGGTCGTCGGACCCGGCACAAAGGGGATAGCGAACACTCTAGCGCCACTAGAAATCAAAAGTATCTGCTGCTCATACTACGCTCGAACTGTTCGTTTAGCAGACAATTTTTCTGGTAGTTAGTCTGTTGTAATGAAATGTACATAACTGAGCTGCACATTAAATGACTTCAAGTAGCAATACTTAAACTTTGGACGGGTTCACTAACCAGACATCGTTGAATAAAAATAAAAAATCAGCTCAAAGAACGATCATTAAACAAATATCCATTCCTAATAACATTGTCTGTAAATGTGTCATGCTCTTACGTAAATGAAAGTTTACAAGCATTAACTGTCACACGCTGTTCCTTTCAGAAAAAGCAATATCGTCTTTTACGTTTTGAACAAAAATAGAAAACTGCTTAAAGTAACATCTGCAGCTAAGTGGTTACTCTCCAAATCATATTTATGTACCTGGCAGATGGTACATCGAACCGCCTTCAAGCTATCTCTTTACCGTTACGCTCCCGAACAGCGCGCGGGGAAACTAACATTTAAATCTTTCAGTGAAGGCTATGATTTTCCCTTGTTTTATGATGGTATAATTTCGCCCTATGTAGACAGGCGTCAAAGAAATATTTTCGCTCTTAGAGGAGAAAGCCGCTGTTATGCCGAAAAGCAAAATGTCTCTGTTTTAATTATTGTCACCCCAATCCGCATATCACATCCGTGGCACTTTCTTCCTATTTCAAGACAGCACTAAACGAACCGGCCTTCTTTGAACTTTTACTGTATCCTTCGTCAAACCTATCTGATTCGAATTCAATACCACGCAGCAGTATTCTAAAAGAGGACGGACAAGCGTAGTGTAGGCAATGTCTTTAGTAGACCTGTTACATTTTCTAAGTGTTCTGCCAGCAAATAGCAATGTTCGGGTTGCTTTCCCCACTACATTATCTATGTGATCTATCCAATTTAAGTTATTCGTAATTGTAATTTAGTTCAGTTTAGGGCCATTAGATTCATGTGATTTATTGTGTAACTAAAATTTAGCGGATTCATTTTAGTTCTCACGTGGATGACTTCACGCATTTCATTATTTGGAGCCAATTTCCACTTTTCATTCCTTACAGTTATGTCTTCGTGAATAAATCATTTTCTTCAAGGTAACCCATAATATTCGAAAAAAAATCCTGCTGAAAGTCGTCGTTAGCAATATGGGTCTGTAATTCAGCGCGTTACCTCTATTTCCGCTCCTTCGTACGGGAGTGATGTGTACAACTTTCCAGACTTTAGCTATGGATCTCTCAACGAGCGGGAGGGTGCATATGTTGCTAAGTACAGTATATAGCTCTTGTAACAACGTTTTCTGAAGGGAACATGACTAGTATGCAATCTTAAGTAACTTCCAGTCATCAGTTTATTTCAGTAACTTCATTCTGTTACTTAAATTGAAGCTAAATAGTAATACAGGCCTATGCAAAAGAAACAAGCCACGTGGTGTCAATTTAGTCTGCTGTGTCTTAGACGGGAACTCAGGATCAAAATCTTAAATAAACCAGCTGTAATAAATATTATAGAAGGGAGGTTGCAGCGTTTTCGTCACATTGTCTCCAGGCCACCATGTATTGCGCAAATTATTGTCGCGTCCCGTGTTGTCTCGTGGATTTTAGTTTACATGGATGTACATACTCTGTAATCTGTAAATACTTGGGCACACAGAATTAAAAGTGTGTAATAGTAATACACACAATGGCAGAACGAGAAATAATGGACATAGTAGTAGCTACCATGGATCCACCTGACGCAGCTTAGACCCAAGCACTGATGACAGTGGAAGCAAAGTAAAATTTTGACTGGAGAGAGAAACAACCGATGTTTCCAGAGCCTGACACTTAGCTAATGACTAATACCTAGTCGGAACACGGTCCTTTCTATATTTGAGTTTCTGTCTGTATTTCTTCCTGGGAGTAACTGAAACTGTAATTGTTTAGTCTCCAAGTCTGAATTAAGTGTATAAATAAAGAATTCCATCTATCTATCTACATCCATACTCCGCAAGCCACCTGACGGTGTGTGAAAATGTTAACTTTTAATTCTTTCAACATTAATAATTATTTTTTAGTACTATATTGTATTCTATACAGCGGATCAATAAATTCTGCACCAATAAAAACGCATAAGGGCACTGGCACTGACTATTCCTCTTAGCATACGTTGGGAATGGCATACATGCCCTGATATCTTACCCATGGATTCACCTATAACGAGGACATAATCAGTATTAAGTTCAAGTAACACAAAAAATACGTAAATAAATGAGATTCATATTAGAGCCACCACGACGAATACAAACGTCAAGATGGCGTTCCTAGGATGCCTCTAAAACTCATTTGTGATCAAAAAAAGGAGTCAGACAAGGCAATGAGCTGTCTGCGATGCTTTTCAACTGTGTTCTTGGTAAAGTTCATCAGGACCCGGCCGTCGAGATTGACGGGAATCGATTATAGCCCAATGAAAACTGGAACTAAATCCAAGGGAGTCGTGGTAGACTGTCTAGTTTTTGTGAATGCCTTTTCCAGTCTGGCCTGCAGGTATCATTCGAAAAAATAAGTAAATACACAGAAGTAATGACCAACATCAAAGATGCCCCCACGAAACTCCGTACGAAATACACAGAAACCAGTAGAACAGAAAAATTTAATTACCTGCAAGAGATCTTTCTGAAAACGGACTGGACGACAAGGCACTTACGGGACGAATACGTCCACGCTACCAAATGTCGCGCACAATCTACAATAAAAAATGTCTTTCACAAACACCAAAACACATCGCTATGAAAAGGTTCTGAAACCAGTAGTTATGTATGCAGCTGAAACATTGCTCAAATGCAAATAAAGGCTTCCTCGAAGAACTGGAGAGTAAAGAGTGAAAAGTCACTAAGGCTATCATGGGATCCCATCACAAGAATGGCATCCACCAAAACACTAAGAAGAAGGAAGTCTATGCCCAAAAAAGAAAAAAAAATACTGACTCACTCCACAAAAGAAGTGTACGATTTTATAGTCACCTCAAACGAAAGGACGGGAGCGGGCTGACCAAGAACACAAACCACAAAATCAAAGATCTCCAACTAGTGCAAATCATATGTGAAGACGCCTGTGACACGGATCTCTTCCATAAGAGAAAACTGGCTAACGGGTCATACTGAGATGACAACTAAAAAGAAGACACAGTAGCTCGACAGAACATCGTTAGCAAGCCTACTCACAAAGAGGGAAGAAAACCGAGGCTTCAGACAAAGCCAAGTTCTCTGCCAAATGTATGATGACTTAACATGGTCCTAGAAGGCACCATCAAAATACTAATTGTAATAAAATATCTTTATCTGATTTAGAAAGGTCAAAAGATTAGCGGTAAGTATCGGTTTTGAATTGTATACAGAATGGTAGACTTTATAGAGCAACTGATAGAATTAGAAATGCGTTGTGAAAAAAAAGAAGACAATTTACCAGAACAAAACAGAGAGCCCGAGAACTCAGCGGAAGTTTATGGTGAAAGACCTAACTGAAAGCAACATTCGAAATTGGGACACAGAAATACTGAGCAATCTGCGTGATTAATCTTTACTTTCATCTGAAGATCTTCTATGCCTGATGCAAGATTTGGATAAGATTGTTAATTAAGCGCTAATATTTTATCGCATTTTTAATTGAATAAAACATTTAATAAATTGGAGGCACATGTAAATTCTCTGTAGCTCTATGGAGACTATATAGACTGCTTTTTTGAGACTATATAAATATTTTTTTCCATTTCATTATGTTTTATTAATTTTATTTAGTACTAAATGTCAATACATTGAAGTTGTCGTAGGCTTTCCAACAGCAGACTTCACGACCTGTTACGTCAGGGTTGTGTTTTCCAACACAAATATTTTAGCCGTGGCCTTTCTAGCGATCAAAGGAAGCTCAACAGTGGGGTTGATAATTTCCAGGCGCAAAGTTGTTTGGTAGGAAGTGCCAAGGTACTTGAGGTGGCAATAAAAGCTTCTGACTAAACGCTGTCACGTGGCCGCCGTAAGAGGACCTGTCTCCGACTATCGAAACTGAACGAACGAGTGGTAGGGTGGTAATGACAGCTGCTTGATGACGTGGCGGCGTGGAGCAGTATCGATTTGAATTGTGGTAAAATATTATTTACTACTGAGTAAACAGTGAACTGTTTTTATGTGTAGATGAATGAAGACAGTTTTCGCGTGTGCAATGGACGCTGATCGGAGGTCGACTGATGAAACTACTCGTGTGAATAATATCATGATTGAACATTTCGCACTCTGATCAGAATGTACCAACACACAAATGTAGTGCTTGCTCCACATCCCTCTCTACAATTTTTCTAGTGTTTGGTAAAATATCAGTCACACAGGTTCTCATTCATTCAGTGCATTAACCATGGTGCGCAGATACTGATTTCTAACATAGCAAATAAATATTTTTGTAAAGTGAACAGATTTTCAAATCGCCATTGTGTTGTGTTCTCACGAACCATCATAAATGTGGTTTGATCTGATTGGTCAGCAACTGCAGCCCGCGCGATATTTGAAATTGACAGCTGATGTACACACGTTTGAGGTTGGTTTGTTTACAATCTTACGGGTTTGGCAGGTTTGGCGGGTTTGGCAGGTCAGCGTATACCGACCTCGTTAAATGTATGTCTGAATCTGTGTATACTTAGTATTCAACAGCATTTGCACTGCATAGTCGAGTCACATTAATATGATCACCGCCCATGTTCGATGTCAAAAGGCAATAAAATCTCACAGACGGCAAGTGACAGTAATAGCATTCGAGGGTATATAAGACGTGTCGGGGGAACGCGGGAAACAGTGGAGCGTTGTAATGCGGGAACGGAGCGATTTATCTGAAAGGGCGTGATACCTGGCTTTGAGTACGTTCTAGAGCCTCGCTGGCTCTCTTGCAGCATGTCCGCGCTGCAGATGATGGTTTATTCATACTTCGGACAGGCAGCCACATTAATGTGAACCGTGTACATTTAATGTCAAACACCGGTGTCAGTTCTGTTTTTTTATTCTGCTTTTTGCATGTACGAGTGTAAAGGAAGAGTTCATGAATGCAGCTTTATTGCTTTTGAGCTGCACAGTGAATTTGGTTTAACTGTTTTGGCTTAGAATATCACATTTAAAATTAATCACTGTTAACTAACCATCGCACTGAAGTTCAGTCAGTGTAGTATAACGAGGTTACTTCGCAACCTGAGTCCAAGGTAATGTACATTGAATGTAAGTCGACTATTACCGGTATGTTATACACACCATGAAGAATTAACTTGTGACACCGTTTTTCAAGATCGATTCCGTATTTGTCGAATGCACACCAAAAGCATCGGTGAAAACTGATTCGTCAGATATGTATGGAAAGCCTTAAAAAGAATCCAAGCGATTTTCTGCTCCAATTTCTCAGCATGTGTCAGATGAGAATCCATCATATCCTACCAGCCGAACAGCGAACAAACCAGTGATGAGAAAGGCGGTGGTGCTGCACCGAAAATAATCAGTTTTATTTCATTTTTCAAAAAGGCTGAGGCCGTGTGCACCATGTTCTCATAATAATCACACTTACTAATCACCTTTCAGAGGATAAAACAATAACCAGTGAATACTACACCAGGTCTGTGCACAAGCCAGCTAAAAAATACGGCAGGAAGAAATATAAATAAATATATAAATAAATAAAACAGACTGTACTGCTTGCTACACGGTCCAATTAAATTACTGTAAGGACCACTTACGTTCGATGTCAATGCGCAGTTATCACTCGCAGTGAACGGCATATAAAATGTGTCAGGGGTACGCGGAAAACAGTGCAGTTGTCTAAATGTGGAGACGGAACGATTCCCCTAACGTCCAGATGGGCATCATCATTGGCTTTCAGGCAAAAGAAGAAACAGACGCCCTGGTTAAAGCATCTCGCGAATGGTAAAATGCCGTTATCCGAAACCGGCGGCAACTTTGATGTACCACAGGTCACATAAATGACAGGGGTGGACGACGACTGCGGAGCTGTGTACAGGCGAACAGACATGTAACTGTTGAGCAACCAACCGCTCAGATGAACCAGGGGCTACCAACAGTATCCTCTCCAATGACTGTTCAGCGAACGTTGCTGCGTATGAGCCTGGTTCATGCACCCATTTGACCGCTGTTCATAAGCGACGAAGGCTGGCATTTGCACTCCAATACTGCAACTGCGCGTCCACAGAGTGGTCATAGGTGGCCTTTTCAGATGAATCACGTTTGAGGGTCCATCAGACAGATGGTCAGTGGCATGTATGGCGTGATACTTCTGAAAGAGAACACCCTGCACCCAGGAGAGACCGTTATGGTGTGGAGAATGTTTTCGTGGCCTTTCTGGCTGAACTCGTCTTTGTGGAAGGCACACTGGATCAATACAAGTATGCAATTATTCTTCTGGATCACTTCCACTCCCACATGCAGTTTGTTTTTCCTCGGTACGATGGGATCCACCATCAAGACAATGCAATATATTGCTTACAGCTACCACATTTTGGGGCAGTAGACTGCTATGTTTCACCTGCCGTTCGAAATACTCCATACCCAGATCAGGTAATCTAGCGAGCCAGTTGGGGGATAGCGTCAAACCAGGAACATACGTACATAGTATTGTAAACATGTTTGTTGCCGTCTTGGAAGATGGGAGCCCTATCGGTTACTTTTAATGAAGGTACGAAAGCCACCGAGAATGTTGAAATAAACATGCCATTCACGTTCACGTTAAAGAAAATGAGTGGGTGCAAACTATTGAACAACAAACATCCACAAAACAACATAGAAACACCTTCAGCCTAAACTATACCCTTCACAAGCTGCATATTAAATACCCCACTGGGCCATTCGTGCTCTCGGCGCCTTGCATCATTTGAAGACAAGAGAATCACGACCACCCTACACGCCTCTAATCAGCCAGTCCCGTTTTTGTGTCGTTTGGCCGATCAAAGACCTGCAGCTTTATGAGCTGCTGTGTTCAGTTGTGTCTTCGTTGGTCCTGATTACAAATATCCATTCCATGCAGTTCCCTTCGCAATATTCGTTCACAATCCAGAGTTTGAAAATACCGCTTCAGTTGTAAAGTTATTTTATTTTTACACGACCGGTTTCGGGCTCTTATACGCCGATCTTCAGGTGTCGTAACTTGGTGCTGTGACACCCGAGCGCTTCGGTGGATGTGTACTACGCGCAGTGTGCTACCTATGAGCCCAGAACAGGGAGTCGCTCATAAACTGGTTGATATGGACTTGCATTTTCTGGTACTAGGGTTGTTCGTAAAATAAAATTCCCAATTATTTTTCGCAATGAAAAATAAGTTTATTAGCTATGAATAATACATGTGTGGAAAGATTAGACCTACCTGTTTTATGACATTAATGCATTTTTGCATGTGGTGTACCGTCTTCTGTATGCCTGCATTAGAGAACTCTCCAGTCACCTCATGAAGGTAGCTTAAAATTTCTTCTTTCAGCTCCTCTACAGTTGTGAAATGCGTTCAACCTAGGTGTTTCTTCAATTCGGGGAAGAGACAGAAGTCAGTTTATTGATGAGATTAGTTGTGACAAGGACGATGTGTGGACGAGAATTGCACTGACGAACACGCACTCCTTATGTGAGCATGCCTCTCCTCTTCTTTTGAATTGCGTGGCGAAGGTTCTTCAACGTTTCACAGTAGTTGTCGACATTGTTTGTTCTACCGACAGGCAGGAATTGTTACCATAACATCCCTTTCCTGTCCCAAAACAACTGTTAAGCACTCAGTTTGATATAACCATGGAGAAATTTTTATATTATGTTTTTATATCATTTAAAAATGCATTAACAGCTGTATACCAATAACATTGTAATACCGAGAAGTGTTATGCTGTTGGATTCAGAAGCATCCTCATTTCAAGGCGGTGGTTTACTCTGCTCTGTTAATGAAATAAACAAATACAATGTCCCGAAACAAGAATTCCTTGCCATCAGTTGCGTAGGCTTGAAGGAATTTGCTGGCTGCTTGTACACATTTGCGTTTGTGGTCTTCCGTAAGCATTCTCGGGATACACCTTGCACATAGTACATATCTTAAATGGTCTATCAAAATTTTGTCAATGCTGGTCTTGCTGACCTCAGGGATCGTCTTGCAGAGCTCCCGAAATGCCACTCTTCGATCTTTCAGCACTGCTTCTTCCACTTTCGCAATCATTTCGTCCGAAACACAAGGCTGCCCAGAACTTTGTTCGTCATGGACGTCCGTGCGTTCGTCTTTGAATTCGCTGCACCATTTGTGCACATGCTTTACACTCATACACTTTTCTCCTCAGACTACACACAGCTGGGAATGAATGTCCAATTGCGTAGTCTTTTTTGCATACAAAAACGAATCCATAAACAATAATTTGCAACTGGCGTGAGGCGCGAGTGGGAGCACCATCTTTAACGGCTGCCAAGCCAAGACCGCGTCCCGAACAGCTCTCCGGGGTGGGAAATGGAGGGGGGGGGGGAGATAGAGAGAGAGAGAGAGAGAGAGAGAGAGAGAGAGAGAGAGAGAGAGAGAGAGGGAGGGAGGGAGGGAGAAGGAGAAGCCAAACGTCAGTGTTGCCGTGTGTCGCCTAACAGCGTTCCTCGCGACTGTGGGCCCTTGTGAACTTTATTTCATCGACAAACCTCGTAGTAACAACAATTACTGTCTGAAACCGACTGTCATTTACAAGACGTCACGCTCGTCTCCACTGACTGTCTATGAGGTTATTTGTATGACTATGCCATGTTACACGATTGCGTTTAGTACATCATCAGTAAACGCCTGACTCTTTAAACAACCGATCTCCCACGTATAAAACAGCTTCAAAGTTCTGATTACAGATGAATATGAGTTACTGTTTTAAATAGAGTCCAACAATTTCTCACCACCAGTTGCGCAGGCCTGAAGGAATTCGTTGGCCGCTTCCATTCGTTTCTGTTTGCATGTAAAGTTTGCTGTAAGTATGTAAGCGAGAAAAAGTTTAGCAAAGGCTTGAAATTATGCTTAATATTCGTTAAATGTCGCTAAGTGCTCTCACTATGAAACACTAGATTGTATTCATCACTGAGTAATTTGCACTACATTTTAAGCAAAAACTAGTTTTTCACAAATGTAAATGTTTATGACATGTCTCCTCAGCTACATGTCGTGCATCATAATTCTGCAGTTACATTCAATTTTACATGTAGATAGTGTCTGCAAAGTGTGTTACCAATAGAGTTGGTAGTTAAGTAGTAATAAAAATGCACCACTAATGCTGAAGTTTTACTACATGTACAGTGGAATTTTAGTATGCGATAAACTTTTTTCCTTTCGTCATTTTGTATAGGGGATGTCTGCGCAGAAAAGTTTCGAGGAGGTTTGAAATTATGTTTTTGTTTGCTGGAATTGGCTAAGTGCTCTCATTCTCAGATATTGGCTGAATAAAGTCCAGCCATTTGTGCGTCATCAGTTATCCTACTCTAATACTTGAAATATGCAGCTTTTAACATAAAATTATACGTCTTAACAATTAGATTATGGCAGCAATTTTAAATTTCTGAATTGGGTCAATAAATATGCAATACATTGGAAATGATATTTTATTTCCGTTAGAAGCCATTAACTAGGTAACCTGCAAATGTATTAGTGTATTGTATAGTATTGTATTGTATGTTAACCGGGGCCCTAGACACGACGGAGAGGCTCTGTTCCCAACGCAGCCTCAGTGGTCTATAACCCCACGACGACGACCGCAGTCCACTTCCCGCCTCCACCGCCCGACACCGACCCCTCTTTCTGGGTTATTGTGCTGTTCGGACCCCGATGGACCTCCCCCCTCTCTCCACCAAGCGAACCTCTCACACCAGACGAGTGTAACCACTATGTTTGCGTGGTATACTATTGGTGGTGTACGCTTACGTGGCGAACTTGTTTGCGCGGCAATCGTCGACATATGTGTAGCTGAAGCGGTATAAGAGGAACCAGTCCGCATTCGCCGAGGCAGATGGAAGACCGCCTAAAAACCATCCACAGACTGGCTGGCTGCTGGCTCACCGGACCTCGACACAAGTCCGCCGGGCGGATTCGTGCAAGGGACCAGGCACTCCTTCCCAACCTGGAAAGTCGGGCGTTAGACCGCACGGTTAACTGGGCGAGCATGCATTAATGTACTATTTCCACTCATTCCGGAATAGCTGTTCAGTAATGTAGATCCCTGTAGCTGATTCGGAGTAAGCTGATAGTTGCAGCGGGCTGGGCTCTGCAGTTTCGCGCGCCTACCTCAACCAGTAGCAGAACGTGATTTTGTAAACTTCTCTGTGGCAATGACTGAGTGTTGTCACAGCCATATGGACGGCTATTGTTTAAGCCTGCAACAGATAGACTTTTAAACTGGATGCTGGCAACAGCGCTGCGAGCTGTCAGCGACCTCCTTACGCCATCTCGACTACAGTAGGTACTTTGGGCAGTCCGTGTTAATACACAATAAGGCAAACTCACCCACGGTGTGGTCATAGGCCGCCCAAAGACGATAGCTCCCCTGTCATGATGTCAGGTGTCCACTTCGACCGCTATTATTGCACAGACTTCTTGCAAGCGACTGGCATATACACCGCACTTCGTTCCTCGATTACGTCCGCGGTGGACGTTCAAATGGTTCAAATGGCTCTGAGCACTGTGGGACTTACCATCTGAGGTCATCAGTTCCCTAGAACTTCGAACTACTTATATGAGCTCTTGATATACAGGTGGTTCTCTTTTCTCCAAAGGTGCTCTTAATTTTTCTGTAGTCAATATGTATCTTGCCCTCAGTGATATATGCTTCTAGATCCTTAAATTAGTCCTCTGGCCATTCCTGCTTAGCCATTGTCCACTTCCTGTCGATCTCTTTTTTTGAGAAGTTTGTATTCCTTCCCGCCTGCTTCATTTGCTGCATTTTTATATTTTCTCCTATCATCGATTAATTTCAATATGTCTCATGTTACCCAAGGACTTCTACTAGTTCTCGTCTTCTGACGTACTTGATCCTCTGCTGCCTTCACTATTTCATCCCTCAACGCTATCCATTCTTCTTCTACTGTATTTCTTTCCCTCATTCGTGTCAATCGTTCCCTTATGCTCTCCATGAAACACTCTACAACCTCTGGTTCTTTCAGTTTATCCATGTCCCATCTCCTTAAATTCCTAACTTTTTGCAATTTCTTTAGTTTTAATCTGCATTCATAACCAATACATTGTGGTCCGAGTCCACATTTGCACCTAAAAATGTCTTACAATTGCTAACCTAGTCCCTTTGTGAATGCTCTGAAGAGGCTAATCATTTGCATATCACATCATCTCAATCTGAAACCTTCCAGTGTCTCGAGGTCACTTCCACGTATACAACCTTCTCCCACGATTCTTAAACCAAATGTTATTACACTACTGGCCATTAAAATTGCTACACCAAGAAGAAATGCAGATGATAAACAGGTATTCATTGGACAAATATATTATACTAGAACTGACATGTGATTACATTTTCACGCAGTTTGGGTGCATAGATCCTGAAAAATCAGTACCCGGAAAAACCACCTCTGTCCGTAACAACGGCCGTGATACGCCCGAACATTGAGTCAAACAGAGCTTGGATGGCGTGTACAGGTACCGCTCCCCATGCAGTTTCAACACGATAGCAAAGTTCATGAAGAATAGTGACTGGCGTATTGTGACGAGCCGGTTGCTCAGCCACCATTTACAAGACGTTTTCAATTGGAAAGAGATCTGGAGAATGTGCTGGCCAGGGCAGCAGTCGAACATTTTCTGTATCCAGAAAGGTCCGTACAGGACCTGCAACATGCGGTCGTGCATTATCCTGCTGAGATGTAATGTTTCGCAGGGATAGAATGAAGGGTAGAGCGACGGGTCGTAACACATCTGAAATGTAAGGTCCACTGTTCAAAGTGCCGTCAATGCGAACCAGAGGTGACTGAGACGTGTAACCAATGGCACCCCATTCCAACACGCCGTGTGATACGCCAGTATGGCGATGACGAATATACGCTTCCAATGTGAGTTCACCGCGACGTCTCCAAACACGTATGCGACCATCATGATGCTGTAAACAGAACCTAGATTCATCCGAAAAAATGACGTTATGCCATTGGTGCACCCAGGTTCGTCGTTGAGTACACCACCGCAGGCGCTCCTGTCTGTGATGCAGCGTCAAGGGTAACCGCCATGGTCTCCGAGCTGATAGTCCATGCTGCTGCAAACGTCGTCGAACTGTTCTTGCGATGGTTGTTGTCCCCATCTGTTGACTCAGGGATCCAGACGTGGCTGCACGATCCGTTACAGCCATGCGAATAAAATGTCTGTCATCTCGACTGCTACTGATACGAGACCTTTGGGATTTAGGACGGCGTTCCGTATTACCCTCTTGAATCCACCGATTCCATATTCTGCTAAAAGTCATCGGATCTCGACCAACGCGAGTAGCAATGTCGCGATACGATAAACCGCAATCGCGATAGGCTACAATCCGTCCTTTATCAAAGCCGAAAACAAACGTGATGGTTCGTTCTACTTCTTAGACGAGGCATCACAACAACGTTTCACCAGGCAACGCCGGTCAACCGCTGTTTGTGTATGAGAAATCGGTTGGAAACTTTCCTCATGTCAGCACGTTGTAGGTGTCGCCACCGGCGCCAACCTTGTGTGAATGCTCTGAAGAGGCTAATCATTTGCATATCACAACATCTTTTTCCTGTCGGTTAAATTTCGCGTCTGTAGCACGTCGTTTTCGTGGTGCAGCAATTTTAATGGCCAGTAGTGTATTAAGTTATGCTCTGTTAAAATATGTACCAGCCGCCTACTTCTTTCATTCCTAACCCCAGTCCATATCCACCTACTACTTTTGCTTCTCTTCCTTTTCCTTCTATCAAATTCCAGTCCCTCATGACTTTTAAATTTTCGTTTCCCTGAGCTGTTTGAAAAATTTATTTTATCTCAACATACATTTCTTCGATCTCTTCGCCATCTGCGGAGCTAGTTGACATATGAGCTTGTACTACTGTCGTAGGCGTGGGCTTCGTATCTACATTTCCAATATATCGCGTAATTTTCGACCCAAATATAATTATGAAGATGTATAATCAGCATGCAGACGCTAAATTTAAGCTAATTTCTGACAACGATGCTACCAAAAGGTAAAGTTGTGTCATTTTAATTTAATATTTATTCAGCACGTGTAAAGTATTAAGTTGGCAACATGTGCGACCCACGGATACTGATAGTTTGGCAACGTGAGTGCTGAAAGATTGCCGAGCTCTTTTCCAGTAGATCGCAAGCTGCTTGCGAATCGCGTGGGCGTCGGCCTGTTCGTCCCCTGCGGCCGGCGCTGCCTGCAGAGCCGCTTTAGCGGGGTGGGGGACGGCAGGCATTAGCATACAGATTGCAGCCGCAGCCATGGCCGACCCCAGATAGCGGCGGCGCGAGTGTCCGCTCGGGAGCGGCAGGTACCAGTTCTGCCCTCCTGCCTGTGGACGGCCGAGGTTTATAATTCAAAACCTGCGACTATTTTGTCACGTTGTATGGCTTCACACTAAAAGACTTTGTTTTTCCCAGTGTGCAGATGGTCGCTTTGAAATATGATACTGGAAAAGCTGGAAAATGTTTCTCAAAAACGTGGTTTTTTGGGAGTGGAAGTAGAGGGAGGTAAATGTATGCCACATCTGCGAGTATGTTCGATCCTTCAACATTTCGTGTTTCGAACAAGCTCACTTCACAAAATATTGGTCATCCACCTATTTTTTTTAAGAAAAAGAAGACTCTCGCCTTTAGCCATAAAGCGCTGCATGGTCGTGTAGACCTCCACCGCAATCCTGCCTCGGGCATGGATGTGTGTGATGCCCTTAGACGTAGTTGAAGACGAGATGGGATATATGATACAGCATGAAGAATTTGACAGAGCACTGAAAGACCTAAGTAAAAACAAGGCCCCGGGAGTAGACAACATTACGTTAGAACTACTGATAGTGTTGGGTAAGCCAGCCACCAAACTCGACCATCTGGTGAGCAAGATATATGAGATAGGCGAAATACTCTCAGATTTCAGGAAGAACATGGTAATTCCAATGCCAAAGAAAGCAAGTGGTGACAGGAGTGAAAATTACCGAACTGTCAGTGTAACACATCACGGCTGCAAATTACTAACACGAATTCTTAACAGACGAATGGAGAAACTGTTACAAGCCGACCTCGGGGAAGATCAGTTTGGATTCCGTAGAAATGCAGGAACACACGAGGCAATACTTACCCTACGACTTATCTTAGAAGCTAGGTTAATGAGAGGCAAACCTACGTTTATAGCATTTGTAGACTTAGAGAAAGCTTATGACAATGTTTACTGGAATACGCTGTTTCCAGTTCTGAACGGGTCGGGGAAGCAAAGGCTATATACAATTTGTACAGAGACCAGATGGCAGTTATAAGAGACGAGGGGCACGAAAGGGATGCAATGGATGAGAAGGGAGTGAGACAGTGTTGTAGAGTTATCCTCTATGTTATTCAATCTTACGTTGAACAAGCAGTAAAGAAAACCACAAAAAAATGTGAAGTAGGAATTAAAATCCAGGGAGGAGATATAAAAACTTTGAAGTTTGCCAATGGCATTGTATAGATTTAAGTGTCAGGAATTCTTTTCTTAAAGTATTTGGTTGGAGTGTAGCCAAGTGTGAATGTGAAACATGGACAATAAATAGTTTAGATAAGAAGAGAGAGACCAAGAGACGAATACACTATGCAGATTCAGAAGAATGTACGTTGCAGTAGTTACTCGGAGATGAAGAGGCTTGCACAGGATAGAGTAGCAGAAAAGCTACATCTTCGGACTGAAGACCACAACAACAACAACAGCAACATTGGAAATGAAATTTCCGTCGATGGCTCTCCATCCAAGATGACATGCTGTATCGGCCCCACAAAGAAACCCTCATTTAATCACAAATTTTGTTTGATACCCCGTACAATCCTACTTTCGTCAGTAAAAGTCAAATGCTTTTCGGATGTCAAGAAATACTGTACCCTACCCACATCCTTGATCCATGTCTCTCTGTTATGTCACGCAAGAAAAGGACGAGCTGGGTGTCACAAGACCATTGTTTTTGGAATCCATGCTGGTTGTGGGACATAGAACGTCTTTCTTTTCGTTATACCTCATTAAAAATTACGAATACACCGCCATTTGACTATATATTACTGTATTTTTCTTCTGTACAATCTAGATTTCGACTTTCATGCCAT
Source organism: Schistocerca gregaria (assembly GCF_023897955.1). NCBI lineage: Eukaryota > Metazoa > Arthropoda > Insecta > Orthoptera > Acrididae > Schistocerca > Schistocerca gregaria. The sequence goes on from NC_064923.1 coordinate 490,417,038, forward strand.
TATCGAGACAATGTTTTCAGACCATTATCAATGCTGATATCAGTGTTAAGCAAATATGTCGAACTGCGTTTCTGTCATCCTGCACAGTACAGTACAGGAAGGTACAGTACTCAGCAAAATGGTGGTAATGGTCTAAAAACATTCTGCTCTACAGTTGCATGAAAGCCGAAATCTAGACTCTACAGCAGAAATAAAAAAAAATACAGTCAAACTGCGACGTATCCTTTTAAAAAAAATATTGTATTTCTGTGGCTCAGCACCACAGTAACTTTTACACCTCATTATGTTTGAACTCAGAATATTTTCTACGATTCTATATCAGAAAAAGTAAGATTAAAGTCCCATCGATTCTACAGTACAAGGACATCAATGTGAATGTATGATAGTTTTGTGGATGATTTCTGTTACCCTATTTGTAGAGAGCTGAGAGCTGCACTTTATTCCCGTGAGTGGGAACAGTTTTCTATTCGAGGGATGTTCGGTATTTTATGGTGAAAGGAGGGGCTAACTCAGGCGGAAATGTTGTATACGACACACCGGAGGAAGATATTCCATCGGGCCTTGGAGCCTTGTTTGATTTTTGTGATTTCTGTTATTTCCAAACGCCACTGACACTAATATCAATATCACTAATATTCGCAGTGGTGCGTGAAGTAAACTGACGTTGCGCTTCTGTATCTTCCTTGATAAAAGAATATCGGAAAAAAATGCGCAGCATTTCCGCTATTGATTCGCTGCCCTCAGTTTCAGTTTTTATTTAATCTATGAATATCTGGACACTAACTTTGGTGCCACTTTACATATGATCAAAATTTCTTTTGGTTTTTTGAAAGATGTTTCGATAAGATTCTGCTACTTTACTTATTGAAGGTTTCACACATCGTACTCGTGACAATCAAGTGCGCTTCATTCATCATCTCTCCATTTGCAGCACTAATCTGTTGTTTGTTTTACACCCAACATGTGTAGTAATTTAGTGGAGGAAACATAAGGAATCTTTTAAAGCTCAATTTGATTTAAGAAGAACAAACAACATAAGAACAAGATACTTACACAGTATAAAAATAGTATGACTCCTTCATTGTGACAAAATCAGTACTTCAGTATATGCATTTAGCAATATCACATAAAGCACGCTTCCTTGCCGTGAGTTATTTCGTGGTAACATCAATCTGTGTCGTAATTCTTCAAGTCAACACTGAATTTTCTTGTTCATGGTAAGATAAACACTAATTTGAGATTGGCATTCTTATTTTGGACGTCCGCTTGGTAGGATGCTGTGGTGAACTGTGCCGTTTTCGGCTGTTAGCTCAACGAATAGCACACTTATTACTTTCTTATTATCTTATCCGTCCTCTATATGTTGGTAAATATTAAGTATTTACCCTATACATGACATAACACTCACGAAAATTACCGGGTCAGCTATACGTTTGGGTTCCAAAAATGTCTCCAAATGAGTCAAGATTATCAGTTCAAAGATTTTTGCAGATGTCACAGAAGTTATATTGGCACAGGGGTATTAAGAGGCTAAGGCTCTTTATCGGATTTTTGTAGTGTGGTTCATCGTTTTAGAAATGTGTAAAAGTCCGAGATATTTATTGAATATTGTGATTTACTAACAACCATCAAATATACGCTGAAGAGCCAAAGAAACTGGTACACCTGCCTAATATCGTGTAAGGTCCCCGCGAGCACGCAGAAGTGCCGCCACACGACGTGGCATGGACTCGACTAATGTCTGAAGTAGTGCTGGAGGGAACTGACACCATCAATCCTGCACGGCTGTCCATATATTCGCAAGAATACGAGGGGGTGGAGGTCTCTTCTGAACAGCACGTTGTAAGGTATTCCAGATATGCTCAATAATGTTCACGCCTGGGGAGTTTTGTGGCAAGCTGAAGTGTTTAAACAAAGAAGAATGCTCCCTGGAGCCACTCTGTAGCAATTCTGGACATGTGGTTAGTCGCATTGTCCTGCGGGAATTGCCCAAATCCGTCGCAATGTACAATGGACATGAATGCATGCAGGTGATCAGACAGGATGCTTACGTACCTGTCGTCTTATCTTGACGTATCAGGGGTCCCACACCACTCAGCTGCATACGCGCCACACCATTAGAGATCCTCCACCACCTTGAACAGTCCACTGCTGATATGCAGGGTCCGTGGAATCATGAGGTTGTCTCCATACCCGGAAACGTGCATCTCCTCGATGCAATTTGAAAGGAAACTCGTTCGATCAGACAATATGGCCAGTCATCAGCAGTCCGATGTCGGTGCAGGCGTTGTGTAAAGCTTTGTGTCGTGGAGTCGGTCCCGTTCTTGCTGGATCTTTTTCCGGCCGCAGCGATGTTTTACCGGAATCCTGATATTCACGGTACACTCGTGAAGTGATCGTACGGGAAAATCCTCACTTCATCGCTACCTCGGAGATGCTGTCTCCCATCGCTCGTGCGCTGACTATAACACCACGTTCAAATGCAGTTAAATCTTAATAAACTGCCACTGTAGCAGCAGTAACCGATCTAACAACTGAACCAGACACTTGTCTTATACATGCGTTGCCGACCGCAGCGCCGTACTCTGCCTATTTACGTACCTCTTTATTCGAATACGCATGCCTCTACCAGTTTCTTTGGTGCTTCAGTGTATAAGGGAATGAGAACAATGAAAATGTGTGCTACACTGGGCCTTTCCTACTTTTCGCGAGTGGTCGCCTTAACCACTTTGGGTGTTCGTGCATGGCTGATAGTCAGACCCGGGCTCCCCGCGCCTACGTCACAACCTGTACTCGTACATACATTACGTAATTCGCGTACATGAAGGCCGTTTTGAGTGAAAGTTGTTACGTGGTATCGGTGGATAAATACGATGTAACAGTGCCGGTATTGCTAGGAATAACGTTGCAGTGGAAGAGGCTCCGCAGCGTCTGCAGCTGTTATAAAATGCATCCGTGTCCGAAGGAAAACTGTATCGTTCTGCTTAGCAACACAGGCATTGCAATATTGTAAGGAAGATACATACCTATTTTCGTGATCACTCTCTTGTATGCCTGTCATACAGGTTGAGTTTTTGTCCTTTTCTTAGGATCATTAAGTATTGACTGTTTTCCTTATTCTCTTGTAGGTGTCTTTGTTGATGTGCATTTTGTTTCATCTTTGCTTATGGTTTCCTTCTTCATTTTTCGTTAACTTGACTGTACCTGTTTTATATAACAATGCCACAGTATGTAGTTTTTTATGTGTTTATCTGATGGAACATGGAAATCCTACATTTTGTTCCAGTTGATGGAAGTTGTTATTTCAGTCAGGTTAGCGTGTATTTGTTGGTTTACGGGTTTCGTTTAATTACCTTGTGCTTTACACCCATTATTTGTTATTGCAGTGTGTCTCCCATTCCGTTGCTAGTGGATGATCTGAAACACATGATATGACTACAAACATATGTGCTATCAAGACTTTAGCATAATTATTTGAGTGCTGGAAAGAATTACCAGGGTCCCTACCAAAATTTTATTTTTCATGTCACTATCGTTTAAAATTCATTGCGAACGTTTTTAAATTTATGACTTCCTGCCAAAAATACCTCGTACTCTACTGTAATTTGGTTGTGACACTCTGAGAATGTGCGAGTACTATGCAATGATACATATTTGTAACCTGACAAATAGCAATAAATAACGCATAAAGATAAATAATGACACATCATTTCAATCACAAGAAAATTTTACACGCGTTAATCACAGTCACCAAAAGTTAGTAGATGCCTATATAATCGCTTCTGCTTCCATTGTCGACTTTTGCTATCCTCCAGAACGTGTCCGTTTGCTTCTGCGGCAGCCTGTACTTGCGAGCTGAAGGTACCGCCTGTGACTGGTTTAGTCGCTTTCACGAAAGTTCCGGCACTCCCGCTGATTAATAAGTGTGTCAATATGTCACTGCCTTTTCCGGGTCGCCCTCAGCCGAACGGTCCGGGCGATGTGATCGCATCAGCTCGCCTGTGTAATGACGAACAGAGAGTGCCTGTTGTATGTACGTACTTGTGTGTGTGTGTGTGTGTGTGTGTGTGTGTGTGTGATGGCAGCTGCCTCGGCTTGCCGTCAGTTAATCACTTCGGGCGAATTTGTCGACGTCGCGGCAGGCGACGCGGCAAGCGCGTGGCCCAGTAACTCGGCAGTGGGCTGATCGACGTGCTAATGTAATGGTCGCCGCTGCGCATCCGACAGCGACGCGTACAACCATCCATCAGCCGCCAAAATGTGTGCTGATTTTCGTAATTAGCATAAGCGATCAGAGATTTCATTAAGCCGCTGCATCAGGTAGAAGTCACATCAAATGTGTGATGCAATTTGTAACGTTGTTTCACGTGGGAGTGAATAATGGTACAGCTATAAATCTCTACCACACACTCTGCGTGACTCGCGGGGAACGGGGTGCAGAGAGCTTTCCACCGACACAGAGGATCTCTAAAAATATGGTGCCATTAAACCGAAACGGTGCTGACCTGGTACCTAGAGAAGAAGTCCTAGTGCTACAAAATCTTCTAAGCACATTAATCTTATGAAACTACCTCTTTGAATGTAAGAAAGACTGTGCTAGTAAACTTCTACGTTATTTGATTTTCAAACAGCTGAGCAAAACTCAACGTACTCAAACAGTTCTCTCTTTACTTATTCTGACCATCACTAAACTGACACACAATATTTTTTAGCGCAACGCAATCTGACTTTCTATAATCCCTGCAAAAGAATGGCCCTGACTAACAATAACGTATACCTTCCATGAATCACCTACCTAACGCCGGCCGGGGTGTCCGAGCGGTTCTAGGCGCTACAGTCTGGAACCGCGCGACTGCTGCGGTCGAAAGTTCGAATCCTGCCTTGGGCATGGATGTGTGTGATGTCCTTACGTTAGTTAGGTTTAAGTAGTTCTAAGTTCTTGGGGACTGATGACGTCAGAAGTTAAGTCTCATAATGCTCAGAGCCATTTGAACCATTTGAACGTACCTCACAAAAATCTTAGTTACTGGAACTGCTGCAATACAGCGAGCGCCAATAGTGCCAGCTACATAAAAGATTCTAACTAATGAAGGCACTAACTACTGATAGGCATAGTTAGCAAATGAAAGATTTTGATAGAGAACAAACAATGTATTTACCTTAATAATGTTCAAATGTCATCATATATATATATATATATATCAATTCATGTCATCCATCTTTACAAATTTCCATTCTCTGGCGGACACTCGTCCAGATCGTCCGCTTATAGCAACGTCTCAAAACTAGGTCATCTCTCTCTCTCCGCATCCACCACTGCTGGCGGCTCACCTCCAATTGCGCAACGCTATGCGCTGTTCCCATCCAACTGCCCAACAGTACAGTAGCGATTATTCCAACAATGCCAACCAGACACAGACTGCACACAGTATAGTCAGTGATTTTCATACAGAGAGCTACGAGGCGTTTCCAACATAAAAACCTAAACAGCCTACTTACAATCTACAATCCGAAATCGACGGTACAGTAAGGCAAGCAAGATTATACATAGTATGGCTGTTTTCGGGTACTGAATCACTGTGACAAAACGGATATCTAACGCAACAATGAACAGAAAACAGCCGTGAATAAGTAAAAATTATGTTGCATTGACCTTTCAGGTAAGACAAAATCGAGCAAAACGACTTAAAAATTGTTTTATTGGTGAAGAACCCTGATTCACTGCTATTCGAATAAATAGAAAAAGATTTTGACACTAATGCGCCCAATGACTGATTCAGTAAGCTACGCTTGTTCAAGTAACACGTCGCTTAAATACTGCAAATACTAAATACGGACAAATATTTAGAACATTCCACTTACAAGTACTGGAAAGAATATACTGTAACATGGGCAAAGCAAAAGATCTACATCTACATCTGTATACGTACTCCGCTAGCCACTGCATGGTGCGTGACGGAGGATACCTTGTATCTCGAAGAGACACCTCCTTTCCTCTTCCACTCGCAACACATCGAAGGAAAAATGACTGTCTACAGGATATGGAACAAAACGGCTCTAATTAATTTCTGTCCGGAAATGCATGCCTTCCATACTAGAGACCACTTATTCAGTCATACTTTGTTACAGAGACTGCAGTCCAATACGCGCTGCACTCCGCTGTCAAAGTTACAGTGTGTCTCGAAAATGATTTGCATGTGCCTTAACATATGCGTCTACGAGGCGTAGGATGTTCTGTCTCACACACTCACATCGCCCAAGCTGCATTCGAACAGTGTCAAATACACTGTTCCAGTGTCTCCATATCTGGAATGGGCTCTGCATACATGATACTTTTGAGATGGCCCATAACCAGAAATCGCACGGGTTGAGATCCGGTGAACGGGCAGGCCATGCAACTGGACACTCCCGTCCGATCCATCGAAGAGGGAAGGCGTCCGGATGTCAACGGCGAAGTGGGCTGGAGCGCCATCACGTAGAAGCTCTCGATTATAATACGGAACCATTATGTAGAACGCTGTATCACATCCGCTACAAGGTGAATCAACAAGAGAAATGAATCGGACGCAAAATTACCAATTATTATGGCAGGACAGGGCGTCATGATGTATGAGGGACAGTACCACCCTCTAGGAGGAAATCATGAATACTTTTACTGTGGCTGCACGATACAGTGCGTATGAGACCGCAGTCTCTGCAACGAAGTACAATTGAATAAATGGTCTCTAACAAGGAAACAATGCATTTACAGACATTAGTTAATTACACCTATGTTGTTCCGTATCCATCATCGATTAATCCCTAGAGTTTGTACACGGTGGAAAAAGTGACCCTACATTTTCCTCCGTACAAGCCCTGATTGATTTTATCATATCTTGGTGGTCCTTACGCCAAACGTACGTTAACGGGAGAGAATCAATTTTCAGTCAAATGCCACTTTCAAATGTCGGTTCTCTAAGCTTTCCCAATAGCGTTTATGTCACCTGTCGAGGGACTCCCATTCGGATCCTCGAAGCATTTCCGTAATACGGGGACGATATAAAAAGCAAAGAACTTTTCGCCATACCAAGATATTATGTGGTGATAGCACAGAAACTGAATGCATACATTTTGGCACATACTTCGGCTACTTTTCTACATTGTCGCGTTAGACACTAAGGCACTTGTACGAGTACCTTGGCATCAGTTTGTGTATAGCCTCTTCATACCATGTGGCCGCTTGGCTATTCAATCAGGTCACAAAGCATCGTTAGGGTCTTCTTCATATCCGAAGCGTTCACCAGCAAGGTGGTGCTTCAGTTTTGAAAAACAGAAGGACATCTGACTGTGCTAAGTCCGGACTGCAGGGAGCGTGCCCGCAGATGTCCCACCGGAAGTTCTCACGCAGCCAGGCCTGCCGGACATTATGCAGAAGTATATTTCCGTACAACAGAAGAATTCCACGATAAGATGTTCAAGAGTAGAACAGTACTCATCACTATTGACTGTTATTTTGCGAGGCAAGAAATTGACAGTTAGGACCCCTCCAGTGTCCCAGAATACAGAAGTCATCATTTTTTTAGTTGGCCGCAGTTTGTCTGAACTTGCGTGGCTTCTGTGGTGACTGAGGATGACACCATTCAATAGACTGTCGCTTCACTCAGACGGTGTTACGAGAAACTCATATCACATTTCCTGTAACACTCTGGTCAGTGAACGTGTTGCCACCGCTTTCGTAACTCTCCAAGAACGCTAATGCAGCACGCATTCTCGCAGCTTTCTGATCATCCTCGAGCATGCTTGGCACCCAACGTGCATAGATTTTGTGGTACCCTAAGTGCTGAGTGACAATTTCGTGCACAATTGAACGCAACACTTCCTGACACCGTTCATGGACTTCGCTAACCGTGAATCGTCGAGTCCTTCGAATGATACCATCCACCTTCTTTTTCAGTGCATCTGTGATGATGGAAGGCTCCCTGATCTCTCTTCATGAACATCTGTCCAGCCAGTCTTAAACATTGTGCACCACTTTCGAACCCTGCTTGCATTTATTACACCTTCGCCTTAAATGGTAACAAGTCTGCGGTGAATGTCACAGGGTCTAACTTCTTCCGCCTGCAGAAAGCAACTCGTATCTGACAGCATGAGGGACTTGAGATCGGCACAGCCATGATCAGCTATTTCTCCACTTACCATGTGATGAACTCCGACTTACAATCGCATTGTGGCAACTGCCCGCATCACAATGAACACTAGGAACCATTGAGCGGCTGCCCCAAGACAGGTGCGCGGAATGTGTGTGCAAATGGTGTTTCCTTTTTGGATGGCACTCGAACTTGCATGTTGATGGAACCTATCGGTTACAAATGGCAAGAATCTGAATATTAGACAGATATTACAAGATATTTTCAGAAACTAAATGACGTAAAAAAGAAAGTCCGTAGCCAAATTTGATCATTGATCGCATTTTCGTTGTGAAAAACAGTTTAATTTAAGAACTAATTTCTGGAAAACTTGCTTGTGATAAAGTGGTTTAAAAGATCTATGTATGAACCATACGTGAATTAGGATGCAACAATGAGGAAAACAACTGCAGCAAAGACTTCATACATTTATTAACTAAATTTTTATCCAAACGAATTACGTAGAGAGAGATAGAGAGATTGAACAAGCTATGACCGTTTGCGGCGAGAATGTCCTTTTGTAGCCAGGATGTTCAATACAAATCATTAAGACAGTTGGTGTGACGTTGTCCCACGTTGGCGAACTGCATATCGTGACCCGATGGTGAAGTACTTCCTCGATAACACGGGAACTAGACCGCACGGTAGGAATCGCAAGGTGTATGCGCAGCAGCAAGCAGCGCAGGGCCGACGAGATACCAAGCCGCGCCACTGACGCCGGAATGACTGGCAGACTTACCCCGTCATTAGTGGTGAACTGAGGGATTTTCGGAGTAAGTTTTTAAGGGGAAAATGATGGTTTGCTACGCGTTGTAAAAACCATGATGACTGGGTGTTGTGTGATTTCCTTAGGTTAGTTAGGTTTAAGTAGTCCTAAGTTCTAGGGGACTGATGACCATAGCTGTTAAGTCCCATAGTGCTCAGAGCCATTTTTTGTAAAAACCCTGAGGCCAAACGAAACTGGATAAATGCTTGTTGTAAACTTGCAGATACGTTTTCAGCTGAAAATGCTCTTGTCTGCTTCTAATTATGAAAGAGATTTGAGAAGATCTGTTGAATATCCTTTCGAACCCCAAGGTGAAGACTGATGCTTTTCCAACCCCGTATCTACCATCTTCCGATGTTGATTTAAGGTGCAGTAATATGCCTAATATTGAAATATTCGGACACAAAAACGAAGCTACCGTAAGAAAGTACAAAATATTTTACTGGAAAATACGAGTACATTACCAACCAATGAAGATATTACTACTAGACAAAACGTTGACCTAGAAAACAAACACTGCTGTGAATGTGACAATGCGTGGTTACTCCAACAATTAGAAATTATGGAAACAGAAATGAAAGACAAAGCAAATGAATGTAGATTTACAAGACAGTCTCTCTCGAAGTAGCGCTGAGTTACTGAAATTAAAACATGTTCAAAAAGTGATTCAGAGCCCTTCTTGCTGGCTGTCAGAACGTGGTTATGAAAGGAAGGTGTGCTAACTGGTCATCAAGCGTTGCCTTTTGTCAGCACTTCGATGTGGTGTGTTTCGTACAGACACGCACTTTCTTGAGAATGAAAGAAACCAACAAGAAAAAAAATACCAAGTTAATATGCTAAGCGAGAGAAGACAAAATCTTAAATAATGAAAACAATGATAACAAAACTTGCCACGATAACAAGAAAACCTGTTAATACCGTTAAAGAGATAAAAATGACATTACAGGGGTTTCTCCGTACTACAGATATATATGGTCTAAACCTGTATGAGTCTCTTTACCCAGAAAATAAACAGTGCCTTCCGAGATGGTGATCAAAGTGTACGTCCTTTGGATGCCTTACACTAGCAGTCCATTGTCCATAAAAAAATCTAAGGCCGAATAATAATAATAATAATAATAATACATTAAAACATGGAAAATCTCAATCACAATCATACTTGTATATGAGTTAAACAAGTGCACATCAAATATTGGTCAAAACCAACAAAATATTAAATTTGAAAGCACAGAACAACACAAAATGAGTATTACAATAGAAGGAAACACCAAACTTGCACTACTGAAATTTTCTCTTCGACGTGAAAGGAACTTAGAAAAAGAGGAAAAATAATTTCATAGCGCATCATAGTAGAAGCTTTACATCACATATATTATGAATATGAAGTTGCTACAACATCTCACTTCATCTTACCGCACTTTCTGTTCATAAGTAGTTCTCTAATGGTGTGATTAAAAGGAGAGCCTTGGAGCATCACTCAACTATCTAAGAAATACAAATAATATTTCAGTACTACAATTTCACTCGTGACGTGACCTGATCTGTCGTCATATAAAGAATGTCTGATAGAACAGATAACATGCTATATGAATGAAAAGTCTTTATACAGCCCTTATTGTTGACAAAATAGTACAACATATAGCAATGGATGAGTGGCTGTGACGTATATTTTCTCAAGTTGTCTGTATGATTCAGGAATATGTAGTGCATATATTTTATGAATTAAAGGAAGGAGGGAAGAAATGTTTTAAAGTTCCGTCCACAATGAGGTAAGTAGAGACTGACTGATGCTGTGCTAATTTCCTTAGGATTTCATGATGTCCTGTGTATGTAGCATTAGTAGTAATACGAAATTAACGTCTAACAGCGTCGTGTTAGTATAATTGTTGTACCACGAATCTAACTAATAATCACTACAGCTAAAAGAGTGTATGCTGAGCCAGTACCACCTTTACAGACCTCCTATAGACTGTCCAATAAAAGCTTATAATAGTGTTACTTTTTCAGTCAAATAAAAGGCATTCCGGGAAAACAAACACTACACTTATATTCAGATGGATTCTTGCGAGAAATGTCACAGATAAAAAGCTTTGGATTAAAATATGAGGACAAACATTGTGAATATTTTGAAAGAACGGTTTCGGCAGAATGCACTGAAGTTCTCACCTAAGATTCCTTCTTAAGCTTTGAAAGAGATTCAGTTGAAAATAAGGGAACTGTGAAAGTACAGAGAGTAACCAAAAAATGTAGGCGATGATACATCATTACTTTGCGCAGGTCAAAAAAAGATTTGCGGAGATTAGAAAAAGTGCTTATATCTGGGTCATTTTAATAAAATATTTTAACTCTCTAAGGATTCCAAAGGCCCTAGGACTTCCAACGTATTGATTTTCCAGCCATGCACTGACTCAAGCCAACTGTAGTGATATATAGGCATGTATAGTTAAGTGCCTCAAAATACACTAGCATCACTTTCACAAACGAGCAAAGCTACTGTCTTACTTGCATATGAATGTCGATACCATGTCTTTCGTAAAGAAATATTTATGTGTATTTCAGTTGCGAGTGTAACACAATATCTATTTTATACAGATGATTATCTTATTTAGAGACAGTTTCGTGGTTGCATTTTGTTAAATGAAGAAATGTAAGTAGCTGTTCTTACATTGCGAACTCATGACATGACAGCGGTTCATTTTAACTACTTGGAAGACACCACCTACACAGATACAGCGAAATAATAATTTGAAAGTAAAATAATAAGGGTGGCCGAAATCTTTTTTGCTCTGAGTGGAGTGTCACAGCGATCCTTGTTACTGCGAATAAAAGCTCATGGTTGGAACATTTGCTTGAAGACGCCAAGAGAAAGAGAGAGACTCTTCCAGAGGGCGGATCATTTCGTCTCCATTACTCAGCTGACAATCTGATACGACGCCATTGCTTTCAGAGAGGGAGTAAGCCTTCGGTAGCGCATAAAGAGGCTCGTATTTCTTGAGGGCTTCGGGAATTGCCCCGAACTAACTGCGGCGCCCATAAAGGAGAGACATCTCGTGGCAACGCAGAGAATCTTCTACAGGCTGCCTCAACAAGACACCTACATCTAGCAGATCTTGCAAATCAACGTCAACGTTCTTCAAATACATTAAACTGCAGTGTATTTTTCATTGTGACTTCACGCTGGTTCTGTAAATCAAGGTAAAATCACAAAAGTAGCATTAACTCGAAAGAATTATATGACAAACGTGAAGACAATTAACCCAACTGAGGAATGCATGACAAGTCATAAATAAAATATTAAAATAAATTGCAATAAAGAGCTGTTAATATATACGAATAACGATACTAAATGAGTCAGGCTGGTATAGTCTGCCAAAAGAGCATGAATAGCAGCAAGTGCAGCTTCTTGTAATATTGTTGATGATTGTGCGGCTGGTCCCGGCGGAGGTTCGAGTCCTCCCTCGGGCATGGGTGTGTGTGTGCTTGTCCTCCGATAATTTAGATTAAGTGGTGTCTGAGCTTAGGGACTGCTGACCTTAGCAGTTAAGTCCCATAAGATTTCACACACATTTGAACACTTTTTTGGATGATTGTGTGTAATCAGCTCACACGAAACGAACGTCATTGTTTACATGAAACCTTTTTCGCCAGTACAGTAGTATGACAAAGAGGACTGCAAACAGCAACATGCTTCCCGAGTGCATTCCAAGTGCTTTTCATACTGATGTTTCAAGAGACACTAGTCTGTAGTTACACCGATATTTTTAGGAATCACTATAAAGTGTGTGGCAGAGAATACTATTAATTCTGCCAAATTGTGAAATGCGGCTTATTCGGAGAGTCCTTTACTAATCTGCATAGACATCTTCACAGTGAACATAGTGTCTTGCTATGAACTATATACGGCACACACACGGTAAATCACTTCGAATTTGTACCATCTTCAGGTAGTCTTGTCCTCAAAGTAATCTACGACACATCTTCGCGCTGACGACGGCAAGGACAGAGCGTATTGAAGACAGGGTCACGCTCCTACTCCATTGACTGCATAATAACGGCAGATATTAGAGCATGTTGTAGCCCTTGGTTGTGTCTATCTTCTCGATTGCAAAACTCAGTCTGTAAGCAGAAGAATGATGATGTAACCACACATCTGGAGCCGATAAATACACTACTGGCAATTAAAATTGCTACACCACGAAGATGACGTCCTACAGACGCGAAATTTAACCGACGGGAAGAAGATGCTGTGATATGCAAATAATTAGCTTTTCAGAGCATTCACACAAGGTTGGCAACGGTGGCGACACCTACAACGTGCTGACATAAGGAAAGTTTCCAACCGATTCTCATACACAAACAGCAATGGACCGGCGTTGCTGGGTTAAACGTTGTTGTGATGCCACGTGTAAAGAGGAGAAAAGCGTACCATCACATTTCCGACTTTGTTAAAGGTCGGATTGTAGCCTCTCAAGATTGAGGTTTATCGTATCGCGACATTGCTAATCGCGTTGGTTGAGATCTAATGACTGTTAGCAGAATATGAAATCGGTGGGTGCAGGAGGGTAATACGGAACGCCGTGCTGGATCCTAACGGCCTCGTATCACTAGCAGTCGAGATGACAGGCATCTTATCGGCATGGCTGTAACGGATCGTGCAGCCACGTCTGGATCCCTGAGTCAACAGATGGGGACGTTTGCAAGACAACAACCATCTGCGCGAACAGTTCGACGACGTTTGCAGCAGCATGGACTATCAGCTCGGAGATCATGGCTGCGGTTGCCCTCGACGCTGCATCACAGATAGAAGCGCCTGCGATGGTGTACTCAACGACGAACCTTGGTGCACGAATTGCAAAACGTCATTTTTTCGGATGAATCCAGGTTCTGTTGACACCATCATGATGGTCGCATCCGTGTTTGGCGACGTCGCGGTGAACGCACATTGGAAGCGTGTATTTGTCATCGCCATACTGGCGTATCACCCGGTGTGATGGTATGGGGTGCCATTGGTTACACGTCTCGGTCACCTCTTGTTCGCATTGACGGCACTTTGAACAGTGGACGTTACATTTCAGATGAGTCACGACCCGTCGCTCTGCCCTTCATTCGATCCCTGCGAAACACTACATTTCAGGAGAATAATGCACGACCGCATGTTGCAGGTCCTGTACGGGCCTTTCTAGATACGGAAAATGTTCGACTGCTGCCCTGGCCAGTACATTCTCCAGATCTCTCACCAATTGAAAACGTCTGGTCAATGGTGGCCGAACAATTAGCTCTTCACAATGCACCAATCATTACTCTTGATGAACTGTGGTATCGTGTTGAAGCTGCATGGGCAGCAATACCTGTACACGCCATCCAAGCTCTGTTTGACTCAATGCCCAGGCGTATCAAGGTCGTTATCACGGCCAGAGATGGTTTTTCTGGGTACTGATTACTCAGGATCTATGCACCCAAATTGCGTGAAAATGTAATCACATGTCAGTTCTAGTATAATATATTTGTCCAATGGATAGCCGTTTATCATCTGCATGTCTTCTTGGTGTAGCAATTTTAATGGCCAGTAGTGTATTATTTCGCCTGTGGGCTGTTAATGCCCCTTCTCTCCATTTTGTCTCGCAGATCATGTCTCAATATTCTTAGACTAAGTTTTTTTTAGTTTTTAGTTTTATTCTCTTATTCGACAGTCTATCATATGAAATGCAGATGACCAGAGCTGTGAAAGGAAGATGAGGTGCAGCAGGGTGATGAATGACAAGGTCATTAGTTGGACTGAAAAACACCGAGGAGGCTGAGATTGGCGACTGACGGATAATTAGGAGACAAATTGTGGCCAGTTCGAGTTTCTGGAAGCGGGATGGTGCCACAGTGTGAAACTGCGTTGCTAGCTGTCCATGGAAAAGAAATGGGAAAAAGGTTTGTGGGGCTTTCTGCTGAATATGTGAAGGATGTAGCACATCTTATGGTGGACCTGCGTTACCAAATCAGTGAAAGCAGACATTGGAGTTTCCATCGAGGACTTCGCAATCATCATCTTTCATCAGACGCTCTGTATTCCTCGTCTTGAGGATCTGGACTTCGTATCATGATGAGCTTTGTTTTCAACCTGTACTCAGAAGAGATCAAATGTAGCTTTCCAAATGTATATCTAGATCACTGTCAGATGTGGATCTGGTTATTATTTGGTATTCGCAGCATAACAGAATGGCTCTAATATGTTGAAAATCGGACGCCAAGAAGAGAATTTATAGAGCATTCGCACATCAAGATCCGTGAGTACAGTTAGCCGCCATTGCGCCGGCCACCACTACTTCGCCACTGCTTCACAAACTTCATAATTCAGTTAAGTAATGTATATGGGTATTGATTTGTGTGTTGTTTCAATAATAATCACATAAACATAAATTTGTGTCCAGAACCATATTTTCAACCCTGATCACGAACTTACGCAGGGTCCTCACCCAAGTGCTGCTAAAACCGAGTATCCTGATTTAAATGAACAGTTCTTGCTTTCATGTGATTAAAAGTGATTTTTTGCCTAAAGTAAAATGAGTAGTAAAAGCGAAAGTAAGAGTAACATTTGGATGCTTTGTTAATGAACTACTCCTCGTGATTATAAAATATAGTTTTGTAGGATTACATTGCAAGAATGCGTAAATATTATTCCAACGAATACCTGCTTCACAGGTAATTAAAGTTCAAATAAATATAAATCTTTATATCTATATAAATGACCTGGGTGACAATCTGAGCAGTTCTCTTAGATTGTTCGCAGATGATGCTGTAATTTACCGTCTAGTAAGGTCATCCGAAGACCATTATCAGTTGCAAAGCGATTTAGAAAAGATTGCTGTATGGTGTGCCAGGTGGCAGTTGACGCTAAATAACGAAAAGTGTGAGATGATCCACATGAGTTCCAAAAGAAATCCGTTGGAATTCGATTACTCGATAAATAGTACAATTCTCAAGGCTGTCAATTCAACTAAGTACCTGGGTGTTGGAAGGACCACATAGATAATATTGTCGGGAAGGCGAGCCAAAGGTTGCGTTTCATTGGCAGGACACTTAGAAGATGCAACAAGTCCACTAAAGAGACAGCTTACACTACACTCGTTCGCCCTCTGTTAGAATATTGCTGCGCGATGTGGGATCCTTACCAGGTGGGATTGACGGAGGACATCGAAAGGGTGCAAAAAAGGGCAGCTCGTTTTGTATTATCACGTTATAGGGGAGAGAGTGTGGCAGATATGATACACGAGTTGGGATGGAAGTCATTACAGCGTAGACGTTTTTCGTCGCGGCGAGACCTTTTTACGAAATTTCAGTCACCAACTTTCTCTTCCGCATGCGAAAATATTTTGTTGAGCCCAATCTACATAGGTAGGAATGATCATAAAAATAAAATAAGAGAAATCAGAGCTCGAACAGAAAGGTTTAGGTGTTCGTTTTTCCCGCTCGCTGTTCGGGAGTGGAATAGTAGAGAGATAGTATGATTGTGGTTCGATGAACCCTCTGCCAAGCACTTAAATGTGAATTGCAGAGTAGTCATGTAGATGTAGATGTAGATGTAGATGAACAGATTTACGGTTAAATTTATGCACAATTTTAAAGAAGGTGTATTTTTGGTACCCATCATGAAAGGTTCCTTTTTTGAAGTTAATTGAGTTTAGTGTTGCATTTTATTGTATTGCAAAGTAATTTAAGTGAATGATTAGCTTTTAGAGTTAGTCTTTACCATTGCAACAATCAAAGATTTTTGACTAATGAAATCCCCTTATATTCTCCACTATTACTGCAACTACGGAAAACTCCTATGTAGAGAAGCTTTAACAGTGTATTTGTAATATTAATCATCTTTATTTCTGTTTTTCATGTCAGTCAAGACAGAAGCCCCTCATGTACAAATTTAGTTCTGCTCTTCATGCAGTGACATTTTAGTATTTGATTAAGTAATGCTCTTGAGCGTGGCTGTCATTAATATGAACTTGGTGCAAATTTTCTCCCCATAATTTACTCGTGTGTGTGTGTTATTGGTAACTGCTGCTACACACAGTACAGAGTGCACTGTGTCACTTTGTGTATTTGTATCCTGTTTGCTATTCAAAGGGAAATCTCAACAAAAGTAACTTCAATAACTAATATCCAAAATTCTCATATATATATTTCAAAATTAATGTGCCTAATTGGGCTGACGACCGTTCAATTTTTTTCATTTGTTTATGATTTTACCACTTTCGTTAACTCCCAAGTTTAAAGCCCATTTGGTTTTTCTGTTAATTTCACCAAAATCGAAATTATAGTCCGACACCCTTGTCCATTAGGCACATGCGCGGTCAAACTTCAAAATCCTCTCAAAGGGTAACATTAGCGTGTTTCACGGCACGTTAGTGTTATATGTAAATTTTCCTGTAACAGGACTAAAGGTTCGGTTATTAGGAAAGTGTTGTAATTTGAAAACGTCCGCACTATTTCATGGCTTATGCTAGATGCAGACAGCTGGGGTACGCCAGTTCCATCCCGCGGGGTGCGGGATGGTGACTGGAAGTGCATCCGACCACCATCTGACACTAAGATCGCCAAATCCATAGTAACAAGGCCGACCACGAATTGAATGTGGAACAAAGGCCCAAAGCAATTGATGACTCTTTCATTTCATACTGTTCGTTTGATCGTTGCATTTATTAATACAGTAAACATAAGGAGTTCTATGCCACAACAGGGTAGTATACTCCAAGGATGTGTTCCATGGTCTAGCGGGGAAGGATTTCTTACTTGGCACTGGCACATTATCTTTATGACCAAGTGAACAGAATGTACACTCATGCTCATAAATTGAGAATAATGGCAGAATGTGTAAGCGTAGGCACATAGGGAACACACACAGCATAGATCTGTAAGTCCATGGTATTGGTGATAAGTTGAGAAAACCGTCCCGAAACACATGTGCTACAAAACGGCACTGTTTCCTGCGCATGTACCCCAACATCAATAGGAGATATGATCACCATGCACACGTACACAGGCCGCACAACGGGTTGGCATACTCTGGATCAGGTGGTCGAGCAGCTGCTGGGGTATAGGCGCCCATTCTTGCACTAGTGCCTGTCGGAGCTCCTGAAGTGTCGTAGGGGTTTGAAGACGTGCAGCGATACGTCGACCGAGAGCATCCCATGCGTGCTCGATGGTGTTTAGGTCTGGGGAGCAGGCAGGCCACTCCATTCGCCTGATATATTCAGTTTCAAGGTACTCCTCCACGATGGCGGTTCGGTGGGGCCGTGCGTTATCATCCATCAGGAGGAAGGTGGGACCCACTGCAGACCTGAAAAGGCAGACATACTGGTGCAAAATGAAGTCCTGACACATCTGACCTGTTACAATTCCTCTGTCAAAGACCTGCAGAGGTGTACGTACATCAATCATAATCCCACCCCTCACCACCAAACGACGACCTCCTTATAGTTCCCTTTGAGAGACATTCCTGGTTCACGCCAGATGAAAACCCGACGACAGTCACTATTCAGACTATAGCTGGTCTCGTCCCTGAAAACAACCTGGGACCTCTGTTCCAATGACCATGTACTGTGTTCTTGACACCAGGATTTATGGGGTCTTCTGTGACCAGGGGTCAGTGGAATGCACCTTGCAGGTCTCCGGTCGAACAAACCGTGTCTGTTCAGTCGTCTGTAGACTGTGTGTCTGGAGACAACTGTTCCTGTGGCTACGGTGAGGGCCTGAGCAAGGCTACCTGCAGCACTCCGTGGCCGTCTGTGGGCGCTAATGGTGAAATATCGGTCTTTTTGTGGTGTTGCACACTATGGAAGTCCCATACTGTAGCGCCTGGACACGTTTCCTGTGTGATGGAATCGTTGCCATAATCTTGAGATCATACTTTCTGCACTTGGAGGGCCCGCTCTATTTGACCAGTATCCAGTCGCCCTAGTATTGTACCCCTCATTATGTCATCAATATGTGTTCTTTGAGCCATTTTCAACACACAGTCATCATTAGCACGTCTGAAAACGTCTGCACACGTACTCGCTGCACCGTACTCTGACATGCACCTACACACCTCTGCGTATATGGACTTCTGCCAACGCCACCGTCCGACGACTGCAGGTCAAATGCACCGCATCGTCATACCCCGAGGTGATTTAAACCCACAAACCGCCTACCAGAGCGTTGTTTCATCATGTATCAACATTATCCTTAATTTATGAGCATGAGTGTTCATCAAACGTTTTATGAGCACCATGCCTTGAAGTCAACAAACATGTCTTTAACATTTTATTAACTGTGTTCTGGCGGTAAGTTCCCCGGTGTATCTTATTTATTTGAGACAAGGGTAGGTATTTACAAGAGTTCTGTAATACATTTTATTACCAGACATTGCACTCAGTACGTTGGCCCTGAGCTGCCTCATTGCATGCAACAAGTTGACAAATATATTAATTATCGCTATCTGCTTGTAAATAAAATTTTGTTGCAGCTATTACATTATTTAAGAAATTTTGTGTTAATTTTTTGCGTGACAGTGAAACAGAGTGAAATGTGGTGCTGTGACACGGTCTACACCTGCCAGTTGGCCGGTCTAAGGCGCTGCAGTCATGGACTGTGCGGCTGGTCCCGGGGGAGGTTCGAGTCCTCCCTCGGGTATGGGTGGGTGTATTTGTCCTTAGGATAATTTAGGTTAAGTAGTGTGTAAGCTTAGGGACTGATGACCTTATCAGTTAAGTCCCATTTTTTTTTTGTCCGTTGGCAGAGGCAATTAATGATATTCTTGAAGTAATTCAGGACATTAGTGCGAAGTCTGGTTATCAAAAATGAGATAAAAGAAAAAACAGCTTCTCATACAACTGATCGGAGCTAATTGAAGTAAGATTAGGGCTTGCCTAAGAAGCTATTATCCACGAACCGATATCGTGGGTTGGACAAATGCAGCGAAAGAAATCGATTCCAAAGGCTCCGCTGTAGTACTTGTTTTGATAGATTCAGGGAAACCATGGAAAATCTGAATGTGGATATGAACGCGTAGGATTCAGCGGCTTCTGTCAATTTAATTAAATCCGCGTGAGAGTACGGAAATAACCGATGTTTCGGCTTTTTCTCAGCAGTCTCCCTCGGGACATAGATTTAATTTATTTTGGTATTATAGTATTTTAACACAAAGTATCTGATCAGGCGAACATCCGTAACTGAGGAACATATCAATAGAACAAAATATCCGCTCCAGTTTCCAGTAATTTCTTATTTATGGCACTACCGGTTTCTAAGCCTGACGCTTTAACCTCCAGGTGCCCCTAAATAATTAGTAGTTTAAGTATTCTGTGCGAAGATAAAGTACTGGTTCAACGGACGGGAAGAGCGCTCCTCCAGGACGCACATACCATTTCTTAACAACTTCACGATCTATCCATACATAACAAGTCAGTTACTGGTGAGTAAGGTTTGTTCTAACAATGGGGAGCAAAATGATCATTTTCGGAACACGCAACAGAATACGAAGGTGAGTTAGTGACTACAGCCTTTATCTCGACACAGCTGATCAAATTTCAGGTTTTAGTTGTGAAGCAAAGCTGTTCGTGGCAAAGCGGAACCAGTAACGAGTCAGGTTGCGGTTCAGTGATGTGAGCGACGGTCGGATTAAATCCGCGACCGTCTGTTTGGAACACCGGCCAACTCTTGTATCATTTTCACGCGATTTCCTGCACTAGTCCAGGGGCGTACCGAGTTTCTACCTCATTTCTACTCCAGAAACTCACTGCAGAAACATCTGAGAGGCAAAAACAGGCCAGACGAGATTTACATGTACAGATGTTCCTAAGACATTTTGAGCCTCACCTTTATCTACGATAATGATATATACCGAAGTGATGAATTAAAATTTGTGCCATCAGTGGTTTTAGAACCTGCGTGTTCTGATTACTAGGCGGATGTAGTACCCGTTATGCCACACTCATACCCCACAGACTACCAGAGTATGTCTCCCTCCCTGATGCAAATTACAACTCACGCCTCAGCCCATTGCTATTCGCCTTCTGAACTCGCATCAGTACTTCCGAAGCTCTCCGACATTGGAATAGTACCTTAGCAATGAGCGAAATGCGCTTAATCCTGCCTGTACCTCAACATAGGTGAAATATTACTCCTGTACATTTGATGTCAGTCAGACATATTGAGTCTCACCTCTGTCTACATTAATGATGTTGACCAAAGCAATGAATTAAGTTTTGTACCAGCGCCGGGATTCTAACCCGGGGCTCATTTTACCTTCTTTTTTCTCTCCGCATTTTGTGCCTCATTGGACTGGGCAGACGTCACATGACGCCCGTTGAAGTTCTTCGCTGAATATTTCACACAGTTTTCTATTTTTTTTATTTTTTTTATTACACAGGGCGGCCAGCCCACTGACCAAACACACTGAGCTACCATGTCAGCTGTACTACACAGATGCACTAGCTGTTAGGGCACACTGGCACCGTGGCCGCCACAGCTGCACTAGCTACTCTAGTAGGTCTCCCTCCCTGGTACAAATTCCGACTCGCACCTCCGTCCATTACAATTCCCATGGGTTATAATTTGTATCAGGGAGGGATACTTAATGGGGTAGTCCGAACAGTTCTGTTAGCTGCCGTGCCAAGGTGGGATAACAACTAGCGCATCTGGCTAGTAACAACCTGACTCCTGATACTGGTACGAATTTTAATCACTTCAGTTTACATCATAATAATAGAGATTCGCATGATTCACAGCTAGAAGCCAAACAACCCAATCGCCTAATCCAGGATCTGTGAAGGGGCGCTGGCCCCCTGATTGAACCTGCCTGACGGATTACCAAAGCTTCCAGCCTGGATGTGATTTTAGACGGTTTCTCACACTTGACTAGATATATATCGGGTTGGTACCCTTGCTCCGCTTCAGATAAATGATTGGCATACATTTTGAAAACGTTCTCAGGCTTTCACGGGGGATAACATTATATGCAGACAGATGGATACACATAACCCTTCTAGAGGTATGGGGATGTATGGGGAGGTTTGGTGACAGGAAGGCGATCCGTCCACCCCTCTACCATTAACATTTCCAAACCCTAATTAACATGCCCACCTCTTGAACGTACAGGAGAAGGCCAGGAAAAAGATGATGAAATACAACCGGATGTGGAACCCCATATTCCCCTAAATCCTACAATGAATAATAAAGTGGCAACCAGAATGGCATCCGATTCCAGACATAGATTAATTGCAACAAAGCTGTTTTCCAGCAGTGGACGGTAGAAGGTGATTTAACTCTAGGAAAGAGAGAGGAATTCGTTAAATGCACGAAGGATCTGGGGGAGAGGAGTTAAAAGGTACTTTTCAGAAATGCATAAGCTCTGCAAAGGAAGGTGAGCGAAGTTCGTGCAATCGGCTACAGTAACAAAAGAAGCGCAGCGGTCTCCTAGCATGTGAGGATAAAGCAGCCGGCAACTGAATATCTTGGGTGAGTCGCAACGTAGCCTTTTGAGAGGTAAGTGGTGCAAAGGCGTCGGCAGTAATTATGCGCGGAACAATACGCGGCGCGGTGATCCCGGCGCCGCCTTTGTCTGCACACGGTCACGCCGGCACTTGCTGCCCGATGCGGCGCTAGCCCCCCCCCCCCCCCCCCCTCCCAAGCACTCCACTAGAAACCCACTACGCTCCTCATCACGAGTTCACATACCGTGCAGACTCAGCACGTAACAAGTTTTCATTTCATCCTGCCAAATATCTCGAGTGGTATGCTCGTTATAAAACATCATTAGAATTTAGAGTAGACCGAAGAAAGACGCAGGTAACGAGGCGTAGCAGAAATCAGATTATCGATAAACTTCGAAACGGAGGACCACGATGCAGGAATCCTGCATCCATAGGAGGCAAATAACACATGATCAACGAAGCAAGAAGGACACATGAAAAAGACTGGCACTGGCAAAAAGGATATCCGAATGGCCGGACGCTGATATGAACCTCGTTCTCTCCAATACGAGTCCTTGTGATGCACCACCGTGAAAACTCGCTCGATAAATAGTGGCTTGATCGTCAGGAAATGCCACAGAAGTGCACTGAGGTGACAGAAGTTATGGGAGACCTATTAGTACCGTAACGGACTTCCTTTCGTCCGGCATTGTGCAGAACTCATCGTGGTATATATTCAACACTGCGTTTCGAGTCCCCTACAGAAATACTGAGCCATGCTGCCTCTATAGCCGTCCATAATTTCCAAAGTGTTTCCGGTGCAGGAGTTTTTCCACGAACTGACCTCTCGATTATGTCCCATAAATGTTGGATGAGATTCATGACGGGCGATGTCCGTGGCCAAATCATTTGCTCGAATTGCCCAGAATGTTCTTCAAACCAATCGCGGACAACTGTCCCCCGGTGACATGGCGATTGTCATCCACAGCAATTGTCCATGAATGGCTACAAATGGTCCCCAAGCAGCTGAACATAACTATTCCCATAGAATTTTCTTATTATGAGAGTACTGAAGGGCGATCTGTTTTAACTGTTAAAAACCATCCAACAGCCAAGACCATTGTTAAAATATTTCTTTATCTAAGACAACAGGTTTCAACCGATTTTGTGTCATCTTAAGCTCTTAAAATTTTTGTTGTAAACATATACATTTTATGCTGAACCTCACGCAAAAACCGTCAAGTGGATAAAAACCAGCGCGTTATAAAGTTCTACGATGACAGACCTTTATAATACGCTTGTTTCTATCCATCTGACGTCTTGTGGGCCAGGTTCAGAGCAAAATGAACAAGTTTTACAACAGGAAGTTTAAGACCTGTAGACGACAGCAAAATCTGTTAAAATCTGTTGTCTTAAAAAATGATTTATGCGATTTTGGCTGTTGAATAGTTTTTAATAACAAATTCCAGTCAATGATCGGTTCAATTGGAGCAGGGGATCCAGTCCATTACATGTAAACACAGTCCACACCATTGTGGAGCCACCGCCAGCTTTCACAGTGCCTTGTTGACAACTTAGGTCGATGACTTCATGGCATCTGCGCTACCCTCGAACCTTACATCAGCTCTTTCCATCTAAAATGGGGACTCAGTAGGGATAGGCCACGGTTTTTTAGTCGTATATGGTCACGAGCCCACGAGAGTTCGCTGTCGGCATTGTCGTACTGTTAGAAAAGGCTGTCGGGTCGATTGTACGCTGCCATAGCCCATTGGCGCCAAATTTCACAGCAATGCTCTAACGGAAATGTTCAGCGGTTATTTCTCGCGTATTACTTGTCTGTTAGCACTGACAACTTATCACAGACGCCGCTATTCTCGGTCGTTAAGTGAAGGCCTCGACTACTGCGTTGTCTGTGGTGAGAGGTAATGCCTGAAATTTGGTATTCTCGGCATACTTTTGACACTGTGGAACTCGAAATAATGAATTCCCTAATGTTTCTGAAATGGAATGCCCAATGCGTCCAGCTCCAACCACCATTCCGCGTTCGAAGTCTGTTAATCCCGTTATTCGGCCGTAATCACTTGATATGAATCGCCTGAGTGCAAATCACAGCTCGAGCAAGTATCGTCTCACGGGAAATTGCCCTGCACAGATGGTATTGGTTTACCTGTATGTATTGCCCGCCGTTCAGTGTAGCGTTGTGTAGTTATTGCTTCTCCAGTTGGAATGTCTGTGTGATGCCATGAAATAGATTTGACTCGCATGTCAGATTCTTGTGGCCTTATTGCCTGTCAAGGGGAGCCACGATAAATGATAGCGCCGCCTGTTCACTGCTCTTTTATATCTTTGTATGCGATATTACCGCCATTTGTATATCTGCATATTTGCTATGCCACGACTTATCTCACCTCATCGTAATGGCACATGACAACTAGAAGGTGCAAATTTTTTTCTGTTCAGACACGAGAAACACAGAGAACACAATTTGTAACTCACTGTCACGAATATGGCAGCACTAAGAAAAGTCTGCCAACACCATAAAAAATAGACCAAAGGCGACTGTGTCATCTGTCAACATGTTCTCAATGATTAACAAGGTTAATGCCAAGGAAATGTTAGGAAAAGTGGAAGCGCTTCCTGCAATTTATTACAAGTACTGTTATCCAAAAAAACGAATTACACGCATAGATATTAAGTGATTATTTTAAATTCCCAAATACACTGCACGGTTGTATCTCAGTTTTCCTCTGGCCGCTATACACGAGAACTAGACTGTGTGCTGGTTAATCCGCACCTTCCATTTCATCTTCATATCTTTATGGCAACAACGTGCTGATATACATCACAATTGTGACAGTTGGTAAGTATCCGATTAAATACCATAATCATCCACGTGAGTGGGTCTCTCTTTGTGTTGCGGAAATAATGGTTAGACGGCATCCACACTTTTGTTCTGAAATTTTCTGAACGTTCGTCCAAATAATGCAATGTATCACAACAAAAAATTGTATATCTCGCAATATAGTTTCAGAAAAGATGTCCTTAAAAAACCGAAATACCATGTTTGCAAGCCAGCAAACCTAAGTACCTTTGAAAGGTCACGGTCGACTTCGTTCCCCATTCTTCCCTTGTCCGAGAACGTACTTCGAATCTAATGAACATATCGTAGGTGGTATATTGATCCATAATCTCCTTTCCTTTTCTGATGCAATTCACATTACAGTTGACACACACCTCTCGCTGCATCAAGTACGGCAGTGGTCATTCACGGAACACGTGCCTTTAACTTGTGAATATATGTTAAGTAAGCTTTAATGTCAAAAACGTAAAGACAGATACTAGTGGTTATCACTCAAGATCTTCATCTCCTAATCTGCGTGTAACTACTAATTTTTGTGATCACAATGTAAGCAAATTAGCTTACTTTGCATTTTCACATTTGTTAATGTTATATGGAACAGTCGTTTGCGACAATTCCACACCTAAATGTGATGTAATTTTTATGATAAACGTGAAATAACAATAACAAGTGGCATACATTCAAGTGATTTTTTTCAGAAGCACACATTTTCAACTGTCCCCGTCGACTTATATCAACGCCTGTATGCAGCTAGGGGTATTCATTTGATTGTAATTTATAAATAACATAACAGTCGCTGATTGCGCCGACTTTCCGAATGGAAGGTAACCTGCATTTCAGCAGTGATGGTTACACTTCGAATTCGTACTACACCATACAGTCGCTGTTCCATCAAATGCATAGTATTGTCTTTCGCACGGCTTTGTAGGGAAGTTGCTGCTTTGTCAGGACTCAACCATTTCTCTTTTTTTTCTCATATGATAGTAAGAGACGTATTCCGAAAGTAAGGTCTGATCGGTCGCGAAATGGGAACCACAGTAAAAATCAGGAGTGCTTTATTTACAATAGTTAGCCACGCCTTGCAACAACGTCTCTACATAGTCGCCTCTCCGTCTGAGACATTTGTCGTACCGATTTACCAACTTCCCAATGCCATCGTCATAGAAGGGAGCCGCCTGCACTTTCACCGATTCTCTACGGTGATCTGCAGTTCGTTGTCTGTGCCAAAACGTTGACTTCATACCCAACGGTTCATGTCATCAGAGATGAAAATCAGAGAGAGCAAAGTCCTTTTTTCCATCGAAAACGCTGTAGGGGCGACTTCATTTCCCCAGCAGCCTGCGGCCGAGAACTATCACGAAGAAGGAGATGCATCACTTATGTTGTGTGGGCTGCATCAAATCAGGCGAAATCTCTCATGGGCACTTCTACTAGGAGGGAGAAACTGTTTTCTAGGCATCTTTACGTGCTCCCTGCGCGCTCAGAAATGAAAAGACAGACGTGATGCTATCAACGGGCTTACTAGAGACACTGTCCAACATAAATACGCAAAACTTTATCGGATTTCCACTGTGGTTTCCATTGCGCGACCGATCGGACCTTACTTTAGGAATACGCCTCGCAATGGCAAGGAAAGCGTTTCTGAAGAAGAGAAATTTGTTAACATTGAGTATTGATTTAAATATCAGGAAGTCGTTTCTGAAAGTATTTGTATGGAGTGTAGCCATGTATGGAAGTGAAACATGGAGGATAAATAGTTTAGACAAGAAGAGAATAGATGCTTTCGAAATGTGGTGCTACAGAAGAATGCTGAAGATTAGATGGATAGATCACATAACTAATGAGGAGGTGTTGAATAGAACTGGGGAGAAGAGGACTTTGTGGCACAACTTGACTAGAAGATGGGATCGGTTGGTAGGACATGTTCTGAGGCATCAAGAGATCACTAATTTGGTACTGGAGGGCAGCGTGAGGGTGAAAATCGTAGAGGGAGACCAAGAGATGAATACACTAAGCAGATTCAGAAGGATGTAGGCTGCAGTAGGTACTGGGAGATGAAGAACCTTGCACAGCATAGAGTAGCATGGAGAGCTGCATCAAACCTGTCTCAGGACTGAAGACCTCAACAATAACAACAACAACAACATATAGACCCCATCTCTTATCATCAGTAACGATATAGGAATGGTAGGTGTTCTGCACGATCCAACTGATGAAGAACAGGCAGAGATGCAAATATGGCTACATGTTGATTTTTGCGATTTTGGCTCAGAGCATGCAGTACCCATACACCGAATTTTTTTAATTTTCCCCATTGCATGCCAATGTGGCACGATGATGGAGTGACCACAGCTCATCACATTTTCCAGTTCTCGAGTATCCTGATTTGGATTATTGTGGATTAATGCGTTAAAATGATCTTCGTTAAACACCGAAGTCTTCCTAAACGCGGAGTATCACTAATGTTAAAACGATCCTCCTTAAAACCAGGCCGGCCGTTGTGGCCGTGCGGTTCTAGGCACTACAGTCTGGAACCGCGTGACCGCTACGGTCGCAGTTTCGAATCGTGCCTCGGACATGGATGTGTGTGATGTCCTTAGGTTAGTTAGGTTTAAGTAGTTCTAGGTTCTAGGGGACTGATGACCTTAGAAGTTACGTCCCATAGTGCTCAGAGCTATTTGAACCATAAAACCATAAAACCTATTTCTTGCTCTGATTTTTCCAGTGGAATTATCACCAACACGATGCAAATCTTTCTGGCTGGCTTCACTGCTGTCACCTCTCCATTGAACTAAAACGGAAGATTATGTCGGAAATGACGACAGTATGTAAACTCACATAAACAAATGACAATCGATAAATACGCCCATAGCAACCGGAATATCAACATGCAAAACAAAAACGCTACGAATTTATACACCAACCTAATACATCCAATAATGAGCCCTGTTGTTTAGGGCACACGAACGTTGTTAGAAGCCGATACGACGAACGGATGTGGGTTCTAGTATTCATTCAACAGTCGAAGTGCCAAAATTAATTAAATTGTGATAACAATGCAATCTGTTCAGTGTGTCACAGACATGAATACTCGACTTCGTACAAGTCGAGAGAGCTTCTATCCGCGTACGAGAGCCTGCAAAGTTAGAGCCGAGTGCTAGCATCGCACGCAGATAGGGGCCGCCGTCAGCCCTGTACTGATGGGTGCGCTGCGTCAGCTCGTTTGCAGCGCGTATCTGGGCCGGGCGTGTCCTGCTCCCTGTGGAGCAAAACCTGCCTCAGCGCCACGCCTTGCGGCCCGCTCCCGAGCGACGACAAACTCGTTCCGCTATACGCGTGCGCCACACTGGCTATCACTACCTCGGCGCTAGGCGCGACAGCTTATTTCGTGCCTCTGATGGCGGAGGTCCCTTGTAGCTGCCGGCGCTCTAGAACGCTCATGTACGTGGGTGGAAAAGTTGATGACAGAGGGCTCAAGTCACTGCGGGCGATGGCAGCCTCCTGCAAACCGTAGCTGGATAATGTTAATCACAAAGGTAACATCGCTAATCGTTAATCCGTTACTACAAGAGTTACTTCGTTTAACGTTAAGGAGCTACTTTACAGGAGATTTATCGGAAGTCAAAGTTATTCGTTAATTGTTTACTCGTAATGATAAACTTTATGTTGTAGGCATAATGAAATAAGCAAATAAATCAAACGTACACTATGCGATCAAAAATATCAGGATACCCCCAAAAACATACGTTTTTCATATTAGGTGCATTTTGCTGCCACCTACATTGAGATAGTCCTTATCAGCGACCTACGAGGCGTGTTTTTTTAGTAAGTACCGTTCTGAAATTTTAAAAAAAAGATCTAAGATATCTCAATAATGTTATTTTTACATGAAAGAATGTACCTTAATCTACTTTTCTACATAATTTACGTCAATGTTCAGGCACTTGTCATAATGTTGTACCAGTTTTTGACTGCCTCCTCATAGAACTCTGCCGCCTGACCTATTAACCACTGCAGCACCACTGTTTTGACTTCGTCATCGGCTTGAAGACGCTGACCGCCCAAGTGTTTCTTCAAGTGAAAGGACAGATGGTAGTCACTGGGCGCAAGATCGGGGCTGTACGGAGGATGATCCAGAGTTTCCCATCGAACAGATGTGATGAGATCTTTGGTCTGATTCGCCACATGCGGACGGGCATTGTCTTGCAGCAAAACGATGCCCTTGCTCAACTTACCACGTCTTTTGTTCTGAATTGAACGACGTAGATTGTGCAATGTCTTACAGTAATCTGCTGCATTGATTTTCTCATTACGAGGCAGAAATTCCACAAACAATACTCCTTTTCTGTGCACATGATTTTCCGGGCAGAAATTGTTTGCTTAAACTTCACTTTTCTGGGTGAATCTGAATGCCGCCATTCCATGGACTGTTGCTTTGATTTTGGTGTGACGCAGGCCACCCACGTTTCATCGCCATCAACAATATGGCTTAAGAAGTCATCACCGTCTTTGTGGTACCGCTCAAGGAAAGTCAGTGCACTGTCTAAACACTTGGTTTTGTGCATATCCGTCAACATTTTCGGTACCCAACGTGCGCGCAATTTTAGGTTATTCAAGTGCTCGTTCACAGTGCCATACAAACCACTAAGACAAA
The DNA here is from genome assembly GCF_023897955.1 of Schistocerca gregaria. Classification (NCBI taxonomy): domain Eukaryota; kingdom Metazoa; phylum Arthropoda; class Insecta; order Orthoptera; family Acrididae; genus Schistocerca; species Schistocerca gregaria. The sequence continues at coordinate 490,446,919 of NC_064923.1, forward strand.
CATTAGGAAAGTCATCCCGCAAGGAGGAAATCGCAAAGCGTCTGTTTTCTCTCACCTTATTGTCCACTTACTGCACCAATCTTTCATTAACGACCGAAGGACGCCCACTCCGTTGTTCATCATGCACACTTGTGTGGCCATCTTTAAATGCTCTCACCCACTTTCTTGCCATTCCATCACTCTAATGTTTTCTCCGTAAACTGCACAGATCTCACGATGAATATCGATCGCTTTTGCGCCTTCAACACTAAGAAATCTTATAACAACCGGTACTTTCACAGTCGGCGGGACTCAGGACTATCGGAGGCATCTTAAACACTCAGTACACAACGCAAACAAGGAAGAATCAGACTATAATGGCGTCACTGCGTAGACAACTAATGCAGTTACCCATTGCGCAAGCGCAGAACGCCGACCGCAGACCTGCGGCCGCGGTGTGGTGGTGGTGGTGGTTAGTGTTTAACGTCCCGTCGACAACGAGGTCATTAGAGACGGAGCGCAAGCTCGGGTTAGGGAAGGATTGGGAAGGAAATCGGCCGTGCCCTTTCAAAGGAACCATCCCGGCATTTGCCTGAAACGATTTAGGGAAATCACGGAACACCTAAATCAGGATGGCCGGAGACGGGATTGAACCGTCGTCCTCCCGAATGCGAGTCCAGTGTGCTAACCACTGCGCCACCTCGCTCGGTACGCGGTGTGGCAAAACGGTGCTTACTTAAAAAACACGCCTCGTATATCAGTAGTCATTAGACATCGTGAGAGAGGAGAACTGGGCGCTCCGTGGAACTCACGGACTTCGAACGTGGTCAAGTGATTGGGTGTCACTTGTGACATATGTTTGTACGCAAGATTTAAACACTCTTAAACACCCCTCGTCCCACAGTTTCCGATGTGATAGAGAAGTGGAAACGTGACGGTACACGTACCGTGCAAAAGAGTACAGGTCGAGCTCGTCTCTTGACTGACAGAGATCGCCGACAGTTGAAGAGGGCCGTAATGTGTAATAGTCAGATATCTATCCAGACCATCACACAGGAATGCCAAACTGCATCAGGATCAACTGCACATGCTATGACAGTTAGACGCGAGGTAGAGATAACACGGTAACACAAACGACGCCATGGTTGGTGTAAGGAGCGCAAACACGGGTCGATTCAACAGTGGAAAAACGTTGTGTGGAGTGACGAATCAAGTTGCACAACGTGGCGATCCGATGGCACGGTATGGGTAGGGCTATTGCCCGGTGAACGTCATCTGCCAGCGTGTGTAGTGCCAACAGCAAAATTCCGGAGGCGGAGGTGTTGTGGTGTCCTATTTTTCATGGCGGAGGCTTGGACCGTTGGTTGGTTTGCGTGGCACTATCACAGCACAGACCTACATTGACGTTTTAAGCACATTCTTGCTTCCCACTGTTGAAAATATTAGAAACAGGCTCCCAGGCAGATGCTATTTTTCTTGACTTCCGGAAGGCGTTCGATACAGTTCCGCACTGTCGCCTGATAAACAAAGTAAGAGCCTACGGAATATCAGACCAGCTGTATGGCTGGATTGAAGAGTTTTTAGCAAACAGAACACAGCATGTTGTTATCAATGGAGAGACCTCTACAGACGTTAAAGTAATCTCTGGCGTGCTACAGGGGAGTGTTATGGGACCGACCTAGTAGATAGTGTCGGAAGTTCCATGCGGCTTTTCGCGGATGATGCTGTAGTATACAGAGAAGTTGCAGCATTAGAAAATTGTAGCGAAATGCAGGAAGATCTGCAGCGGATGGGCACTTGGTGCAGGGAGTGGCAACTGACCCTTAACATAGACAAATGTAATGTATTGCGAATACATAGAAAGAAGGATCCTTTATTGTATGATTATATGATAGCGGAACAAACACTGGTAGCAGTTACTTCTGTAAAATATCTGGGAGTATGCGTGCGGAACGATTTGAAGTGGAATGATCATATACAATTAATTGTTGGTAAGGCGGGTACCAGGTTGAGATTCATTGGGAGAGTCCTTAGAAAATGTAGTCCATCAACAAAGGAGGTGGCTTACAAAACACTCGTTCGACCTATACTTGAGTATTGCTCATCAGTGTGCGATCCGTACCAGGTCGGGTTGACGGAGGAGATAGAGGAGATCCAAAGAAGAGCGGCGCGTTTCGTCACAGGGTTATTTGGTAACCGTGATAGCGTTACGGTGATGTTTAACAAACTCAAGTGGCAGACTCTGTGCGAGAGGCGTTCTGCATCGCGGCGTAGCTTGCTCGACAGGTTTCGAGAGGGTGCGTTTCTGGATGAGGTATCGAATATATTGTTTCCCCCTACGTATACCTCCCGAGGAGATCACGAATGTAAAATTTGAGAGATTAGAGAGCGCACGGAGGCTTTCAGACAGTCGTTCTTCCCGCGAACCATACGCGACTGGAACAGAAAAGGGAGGTAATGACAGTGGCAGGTAAAGTGCCCCCCGCCACACACCGTTGGGTGGCTTGCGGAGTATAAATATAGATGTAGATGTAGAAGAGAAATTCTGGGATGGCGATGGCATGTTTCAACACGATCGAGCTCCAGTTCATAATGCACGACCGGTGGCGAATTGGCTACACGACAATAACACGCCTGTCATGGACTGGCCTGTACAGAGTACTGACCTGAATCCTATAGAACACGTTTGGGATGTTTTCAAAGGCCGACTTCGTGCCATCCCTCACCAACCGACACCGATACCTCACCTCAGAGCAGGACTCCGTGAAGAATGGGCTGCCATTCGCCAAGAAACCTTCCAGCGCCTGATTGAACGTATGCCTGCGAGAGTGGAAGCTGTCATCAAAGCAAAGGGTGGGCCAACACCATATTGATTTCCAGCATCACCAATGGAGGGCGCCACGAATTTGTAAGTCGTTTTCAACCAGGTATCCTAATTTTTGATCGCATAGTGTATTACCGTTGGTTAAATAAAAGTGTTTCAGTTTTAGACGTTTAAGTAAGATAACAAAAATAAACAAAAACAAGTTAATCGCTTATTCTGTTAGTTTTATAGTTATTTTGTAACCGACGTTAAATCACAGAAGGATCGAATTAAAGGAAAATCAGACAGCATCTGACATAAGGTGCATATTTCCCTTCATTAACAACAAGTTGAAGTTATCCGATAGCGAGGCTACTTTATGAGACAAGATGTCTTCTCCTACAGAAAAAAGTCGTTCAACTGCAGCACACAAGGGTATAAGGGTGCTATATTTAATAAATAAATTTTCAAAAAGCTGGAATGAGATATTCTCTCTGCAGCGGTGATATGAAACTTCCTGGCAGATTAAAACTGTGTGCCGGACCGAGACTCGAACTCGGGACCTTTCTGATTCTGGAAACATGCCCCAGGCTGTGGCTAAGCCATGTCTCCGCAATATCCTTTCTTTCACGAGTGATAGTTGTGCAAGGTCTGCAGGAGAGCTTGGATTAAGTTTGGAAACTAGGAGACGAGGTATTGGCAGAAGTACAGCTGTGAGGACGGGGCGCGAGTCGTGCTTGGGTAGCTCAGTTGGTAGAACACTTGCCCGCGAAAGTCAAAGGTCCCGAGTTCGAGTCTCGGTCCGGCACACAGTCTTAATCTGCCAGGAAGTTTCAAAAAGCTGTTTCTCAATAAATACCGAACCGTTGAATGAGTGTTTTGATTTCGTGTCTAGCCACATTTTGGCAACGCTCTTGGCTTTACTTTTTACAGACAAATTGCTGCTAGGCTTCTCTTTAGAGTGACACACGTAAAAATATCTTCATCTTCGTTGTTGGTGTTTCCGTCACCGCCGCTTAAAGAATCTCTGAACTTTCGGCGGCTTCCTGCCTCAAAGATTCGTCTACAGCTTTTTCCATTTGTTTTCTTACTACTTCCACTCGACTGTCATCATACATTTCTAGCCATATCAGCCGGAAATTTGAAGAAAAAGCTGCAGCAGTCTTGCATTATTCGTTGTCTAATAGCGATCTGAAGTTTTAACTATGTCACTTAATAAGACAATGGCTAATGCTGTGCGATTCACAAAACTCCTAGCCTTTATATTCTTCAGTTTAAATGCCATTCCCGCAACTGTTGTTTCAAATTGTTAAGGCTCGAGGTGTGAGTACTAGTTGTTGATTTCATACGGAGGCACAGTTTAAAATAGAAAAGTATTCGCTCTTCCTATCTTGATACAAAACTATCGAAATCACTTTAATGCGGCCGCTGATTTTCATCAGTCATTGAGCTAGAATCTCATACATGACTTCCTTTCTACAGTCAATCGACTAACAAAAAGTAGTTCATAACGTGAACTCAGTAAACAAACAACAATAAACAGCCAATACCTAGCTGTTCTGTTTCGCACTACATTGCATCAATCGTGCGCACCTCCGAAGTACCCACACAGGTACGTGACACGAGACGGGACATGACTTTCGTGGGCGGCGCAGCGTCATTTTGCCATTAACAGGATTGTAACATAATTTGCCATTAGTCTTATTAACGTTGCTTTTTCTGTATTATAACTGTCGCACACTATAGTAAAATCTGCTTATACATTGTTGTTGTTGCGATGTTCAGTCCTGAGACTGGTTTGATGCAGCTCTCCATGCTACTATATCCTGTGAAAGGTTCTTCATCTCCCAGTACCTACCGCAGCCTACATCCTTCTGCATCTGCTTAGTGTATTCATCTCTTGGTCTCCCTCTACGATTTTCACCCTCCACGCTGCCCTCCAATACTAAATTGGTGATCCCTTGATGCCTCAGAACATGTCCTACCAACCAATCCCTTCTTCAGGTCAAGTTGTGCCACAAACTCCTCATCTCCCCAATTCTATTCAACACGTCCTCATTAGTTATGTGATCTACCCATCTAATCTTCAGCATTCTTCTGTAGCACCACATTTCGAAACCTTCTATTCTTTTCCTGTCCAAACTATTTATCGTCCATGTTTCACTTCCATTCATGGCTATACTCCATACAAATACTTTCAGAAACGGCTTCCTGACATTCAAACCTATACTCGATGTTAACAAATCTCTCTTCTTCAGAAACGCTTTCCTTGCCATTGCCAGTCTACATTTTATATCCTCTCTACTTCGCCCATCATCAGTTATTTTGCTCCCCAAATAGCAAAACTCATTTACTACTTTAAGTGTCTCCTTTCCTAATCTAATTCCCTCAGCATCACCCGACTTCATTCGACTACATTCTATTATCCTCGTTTTCCTTATGTTGATGTTCATCTTATACACTCCTTTCAAGACACTATCCATTCCGTTCAACTGCTCTTCCAAGTCCTTTGCTATCTCTGACAGAATTAGAATGTCATCGGCCAACCTCAAACTTTTTATTTCTTCTCCATGGATTTTAATATCTACCCCGAACTTTTCTTTTGTTTCCTTTACTGCTTGCTCAATATACAGATTGAATAGCATCGGAGAGAGGCTACAACCCTGTCTCACTCCCTTACCAACCACTGCTTCCCTTTCATGTCCCTCGACTCTTATAACTGCCATCTGCTTTCTGTACAAATTGTAAATAGCCTTTACCTCCCTGTATTTTACTCCTGCCACCTTCAGAATTTGAAAGAGAGTATACCAGGCAACATTGTCAAAATCTTTCTCTAAGTCTACAAGTGCTAGAAACGTATGTTTGCCTTTCCTTAATCTTTCTTCTAAGGTAAGTCTTAGGGTCAGTATTGCCTCACGTGATCCAACATTTCTAGGGAATTCAAACTGATCTTCCCCGTGGTCGGCTTCTACCAGTTTTTCCATTCGTCCGTAAAGAATTCGTGTTAGTATTTTGCAGCCGTGGCTTATTAAGCTGACAGTTCGGTAATTTTCACATCTGTCAACACCTGCTTTCTTTGGGATTGGAATTATTATATTCTTCTTGAAGTCTGAGGGAATTTCGCCTGTCTCATACGTCTTGATCACCAGATGGTAGAGTTTTGTCATGACTGGCTCTCCCAAGGCTGTCAGTAGTTCTAATGGAATGTTGTCTACTCCCGGGACCTTGTTTCGACTCAGGTCTTTCAGTGCTCTGTCAAAATCTTTACGTAGTATCGTATCTCCCATTTCAACTTCATCTACATCCTCTTCCTTTTCCATAATATTGTCCTCAAGTAAATCGCCATTGTATAGACACTCTATATACCCCTTCCACCTTTCTGATTTCCCTTCTTTGCTTAGAACTGGGTTTCCATCTGAGCTCTTGATATTCATACAAGTGGTTCTTCTTTCTCCAAAGGTCTCTTTAATTTTCCTGTAGGCAGTATCTATCTTACCCCTAGTGAGATAAGTCTCTACTTCCTTATATTTGTCCTCTAGCCATCCCTCCTTAGCCATTTTGTACTTCCCGTCGATCTCATTTTTGAGATGTTTTCATTCTTTTTTGCCTGCTTCATTTACTACATTTTTATATTTTCTCCTTTCATCAATTAAATTCATTATCTCTTCTGCTACACAAGGATTTCTACTAGCCCTTGTCTTTTTACCTACCTGATCCTCTGCTGCCTTCACTATTTTATCCCTCAAAGCTACCCATTCTTCTTCTACTGTATTTCTTTCCCCCATTCCTGTCAATTGTTCCCTTATGCTCTCCCTGAAATTCTGTAGAACCTCTGGTTCTTTCAGTTTATCCAGGTCCCTTCTCCTTAAATTCCCGCCTTTTTGCAGTTTCTTCAGTTTTAATCTACAGTTCATAACCAATAGATTGTGGTCAGAGTCCACATCTGCCCCTGGAAATGTCTTACAATTTAAAACCTGGTTCCTAAATCACTGTCTTACCTTTATAAAACATATCTGAAACCTTCCAATACCCCCAGGGTTCTTCCATGTACACAACCTTCTTTCATGATTCTTGAATCAAGAGTTAGCTATGATTAAGTTATGCTCTGTGCAAAATTCTACAAGGCCGCTTCCTCTTTCATTTCTTAGCCACAATCCATATTCACCTATTATGTTTCCTTCTCTCCCTTCCCCTACTATCGAATTCCAGTCACCCATGACTATTAAATTTTCGTCTCCTTTCACTATCTGAATAATTTCTTTTATCTCATCATACATTTCATCAATCTCTTCGTCATCTTCGGAGCTAGTTGGCATATAAACTTGCACTAGTGTAGTAGGCGTGGGCTTCGTGTCTATCTTGGCCACAATAATGCGTTCACTATGCTGTTTGTAGTAGCTTACCCGCACTCCTATTTTTTGTATTCATTATTAAACCTACTCCTGCATTACCCATATTTGATTTATTATTTATAACCCTGTACTCACCTGCCAGAAGTCTTGTTCCTCCTGCCATCGAACTTCACTAATTCCCACTATATCTAACTTTAACCTATCCATTTCCCTTTTTAAATTTTCTAATCTACTTGCCCGGTTAAGGGATCTGACACTCGACGCTCCGATCCGCAGAACGCCAGTTTTCGTTCTGCTGATAACGACGTCCTCTTGAGTAGTCACCGCCCGAAGAACGCAGAACGCCAGTTTTCGTTCTGCTGATAACGACGTCCTCTTGAGTAGTCACCGCCCGAAGATCCGAATGCGGGACTATTTTGCCTCCGGAAAATTTTTAGGAAACCTATTTTTGTCTTTGAATCGAGCAAGGATTTCTGAACAAATTGACTGTAAGTTTGCGTCTGATCAATAAGCCGCTCTTGGTAAACACTTAAGGTGTAAATCTGGGAACCAGAGAATTCCGTAAAACTTCACTTATTCGAACCAGTTGCGGGGAGTCCAAGATCGAATTATTGAAAATCCTACGTATACATATATTTTCTAACAGATATCTAAAAATGTAATTATGGATATAGCATACAGTGTGTTTAGTAGCTAAATAAAAACTCTCAGAAAAGAAGGATGAAATGTTCATTTAATCAGTCCAGCATCAATTGACATATCAGCGAGATGAGAAGTAGTATTGAAGAAATTCAATAACTCTTTCACGAGTTCAGCCTTCATTTTTAACTTTTCAGTTTGAGAATTTTCAAACATCAGATCAGGAAGATTCTGAATTACATTTATTACTCTAGGTTTTACAGGGTTCCCAATTACGAATGGTTTTAAATTGTGCGAGCCATCAGCATTACCACACAAAAAAGTCTGTGATTCGCTCTTTACTCACTTTATGTCTAGGTGTTGAACTGTCTTTCTAGCTAATCGGTGTACTGTCGGCGATGGACTTTCAAAATTTGTCAGTTTCACCTGCGTTATGGACTTGTGCCAAAGAAGAATCTTCGTCTCCTAACACTGTCCTTAAATCTTTCCAACATCTGCGCCTAAAAGTAGTCCACAAATTCTTCTATTGGAGATACTGGGTCGATTACGAAACCTCAACAGCCATGCAGTACTAACCTTGAAACTTGTTCGACTTAGTTTATCTACCAGAATTTCCCCTGTAGCCTGTAGTTCGACTCTTCTTACACGAACTCCGACAGAGCGTTGTTGTTTGTACCAAGTGTATACAGCATCATAAGTGGTGGTCGTTTTTTGTAAAGTTGTGCGTTTACATTTTCCAGCTAGTTTGTCTTGTTTCAGCTAAATTCTAAAGGTTATTTCGATTTTTCTTAACGTCGTAAACAGTCGGCTTAGCAACGCCAAACACTGTTACAACATTCTCGGCAAAAGAATCGGATTGGATTTTATGAACCACTTTCATTTAACCTTCTTAAATGTAAATTCATATGTATTCTTTAAATTCATATTGCTTGCTGTAGTGCGTATCAATAAACTATTAACCTTTAAGGCGATCATAGGGATGGAATTTATTCCAACTCGTCATCTGATCTTCAGCAAACGAAATGAAAAGGTTCTAACTTTTTTGCATACTTGTGGCCAACGATTAAAAAATACATTACTGCCTGAAAGAATGGACAGCTGATGTTTCCAGTATTTTACAATAACTCGGCTTGGAGCAAATGACGTTCGCTACCATAAGATGGCGTTCTGTTTCGAGATGCAAAACTATTCTGAATTATCGAGAATTCTTGATTAGTGAAGTTCGAATTCGTGAGAGTTTACTATTTTTCGAAATCGGTTCCCTCTAAAAATGAACCCTGTTTCATCAAGCACTACACCAATTTCATTTATGCTACCTCTTACTCCCGTTTTCAGAGCGTAGTTCATATGAAGAAATAGAATCCTCACTTTACATCATATCACTTCTGGATTTCACATCGCTCACAAGTTTTAGGTCCCAAGAGCTGCGACAGTTACGAGAAGAACCGGAACAGCTCTACCGATTCATGTGTCTCTACGGCGATGTAGCATAGACAGATAAATCACAACAAGAGAAACCATCGTAAGCATTTCATACCCAGCATTCCCTCTTAGGGTTTGAATCTCGATTATGTCTTTCTTGATGGACATCGACCATTCTTAACGAAGGTTCCTCCAGATATAATTATATAGCTCCAAAGGTTTTAGCTGAGCCTCAAGTTACAAAATCGGACACGTACCCACACCTAAACGAAACATCAAATACTGATTTTACACCCTCAGTGGTTGAATTTTGCAGAATCCTTTCTTAGATGGACGCCTACCTAACATAAATTTCATGTTTCTAAGACCAGTAGTTTAAAGTGGAAATTGATTCTCCAACAAATTTTTGAACACTTCTTTCATTCCGCAGAAGGTGAATTTTAAGATGTCCTTTCTTAGCGGGCATGTAAGTCACAGCAATGCTTAATACTGGGCTTAAATTCCTATACCGTACCACGTCGCACACCACGAAACTACGTTAATGCTCATATTAGACCTAAGGGGTGGGGTTTGACTGTAATCTTTTTGACTGGGAGTCATTAATTAATAATAAATATTCTCATGAAATATACCGCTTCTATCTCCAGGGTTTAAGGACTGCGGGTCTATAAATTTCTTCTTTTACACAGTGTGGACGACCCGAAACTTTCAGCTGCGCTTTACAAATGGAAGGTGCTATTGCTGTGCTGTGAAATGAAGCGTAATCAAAGGCCCACAGTTAGAGCCCACATGCAAATTTTAATAATCATTAGGATGTGTATATATTATATCAAGTTGCATTGTTTGATGTCAATGTGAACTGAGATTACAAAATGATCCGCACCTTGGGACAAAATGTTAAAAACCAAATGCTTTGAATTGTGAACGAGAAGAAGAAAGAGAATTAGCCTTGCAAGGGTGTGTTGAAATTGCAGACCAGCAGCTTCAGTACAAGTTTCCTGTCTGTCATGTATTGCAAAGATTGGCGCATACGTTCTGCAACCTCATCAAAAATTTTAACGCAGAAAGTAGAAATACGTCTTTTCATATCATATGTTGTAGCGGCTATGTCCCTATAAACAGGTTTGCCCAGAGAGAAAAAATCGTAAAGGATCAAATTTACAGAAAGGGCAATCCAAGGTATGGTCCCCTTTCGTCCAAACCAATAACTTAGTAAAAATAATACGTAGTATCAGTAAGGAGACTATCCATCATGATACAGTGCCTGACGTACTACGGCTTGTCATCACCGGTTGTCTCCCAGCCGTAGAACTGGACGAGGGAGACCTGCAAGCTGACCAGCCAGTTCAACAGATTTCAATTTCTTCTCTTTGGAAACCAAACAAAGACAGTCTTTACAAGGACATACTGACTGTTGTGGTTGGCAGAAGAGCCAACACCGTGTTACTAGAGGAGGCCGAAAGGCACGCGTTTTACCTCACGCAGGCTGGCGTGAGGTCTGGAACTGGACAAGGAAATTAGAATTTAGAAAAACGGACGTAGCTGGTGGAATACTTAACTTTAATCCATTAATGACGAACGTCGGTCTTGACGGTACATGATTCAATATCAATAACAACTGATAATGGCGTCTTGCTAGGTCGTAGCAAATGACGTAGCTGAAGGCTATGCTAACTATCGTCTCGGCAAATGAGAGCGTATTTTGTCAGTGAACCATCGCTAGCAAAGTCAGCTGTACAACTGGGGCGAGTGCTAGGAAGTGTCTCTAGACCTGCCGTGTGGCGGCGCTCGGTCTGCAATCACTGATAGTGGCGACACGCGGGTCCGACGCATACTAACAAACTGCAGCCGATTTAAAGGCTACCACCTAGCAAGTGTGGTGTCTGGCGGTGACACCACACTGACTACACCAGATATTATAATATGACGTATTTTCGCTGCTTGTACTCAAATTTCATCGGAAATTTGAGTACAGGCAGCTAACATACGTCGCTTCATATCATTTTCCGATGAAATGCCTGAGCACTTGTATCAGTCTTTACATTACACATTGTAATCTCGAACTGAAGCAAGTCATCGGCATTTTGAACTCTACATTTGAAAGCTAAATCTCTTTCTTCTTCGCAGTTCAAAGCATTTATTTATTAACTTTTTATCCGGCCGCTGTGGCCGAGCGGTTCTAGGCACTTCAGTCTGGAACCGGGCGACCGCTATGGTTGCAGGTTTGAATCCTGCCTCGGGCATGGATGTGTGTGATGTCCTTGCGTTAGTTAAGTTTAAGTAGTGCTAAGTTCTAGGGGACTGATGACCTCAGATGTTAAGTCACATAGTGCTCAGAGCCATTTTAACCATTAACGTTTTTTCCTTAAGTTATTGCTGACTCATAGAGCAGACAGCTTGCGGTATTTGGTAGTGCCCCACAGAAAATACGATTGACGCCCTAATTTACTACACTTTCTTTTTATTAATCACAGTGGACACTGTCCCCTAAAGAGAAGTGCCAGTAGCTACACTATATACACGTTCTAGTTATTATTAAAATTTGTGTGGGTTACAGCTGTGGGCCCTAATCTATACTTTGAAAGTTCCCTTTAATTAATTAAAATATGGCTAACGTACTCTGATTTGAATAATCACAGCTGGCAGAGATAACAATGAATCGCAATAGAAAATTAAGCTGTTGTAATGTGAAGGCAAGCGTTTAATACTGGTAAAGCGAATAATCTGATTGTTCAGAATTCTTGCAATCTAAACTGCCTGAATAATGAGTTTTGCAAAACTGGTTCCAGTTCCCAGAAATATTATTCTGCGCAAATCTGGATAATGCGTTGCAGTACTGCTCTGTCTTGCGCGCCCATATGCTAAAGCTGCAAACTTCTTACTATATCTACACAGAAAAATTTGTGAGGTGCAATGAGTTCTCTGTTAGCTGCACATCGAAGTATTTTCGGAACACAGTTGGTTCCTCTTCTGTTTTTGAAAAAACGATGATCAATTAAAAATGTAAGAGAAAGGTAGGTGAAAAATGGCGCTGCAGTAATAAATGAGCGACTCCACAATAATTACTCTATAATTCCTCTTCATGTAAATAAAAGACTCCGTTACACTTCCTCTTTCCCAGATTAGTTACCATTACATAATCATCTTAATTAAACGCATCGATAAATTGAGACCTTACATTAGAAACATAACGTTATAACTGCTTCCTCACTTTAACACAGCTAACCACCATCTGCTACTGCGTCTACGCGCACACCAAAGAAGATAATTTAACCCTGCGATACAGCTTTATAACATCGCTGCTCGCTCACAAACGATTCAGATACCAAAATTATACAAGACACCTATCAACTTCATTTCTGTGAAAACAATACCTCCCATTTCTGTGATGTAATGTTTAAGGTTATACATCGTATACGGTGTCTTCCAGAAGGTACAGTCAATATTCAGGGATACGACAGGAATGATCATTCAAAGCAAAAGTCTAAGAGGTGGACTCTAAAATGCATATCTTAAAAACCTATGATCATTTATTCAGTAGAAGAGATGTGTTTCACAGTAGCGAAGATGAACAAGTGCTAGTAGCCCTAAGGTATACATTTTAGAGCTCATGTTTACTAGACGTTTTTGCTTCAGATTTTCGTTCTTGTCATATATCTGAATATCGACCGTTCCTCCCGGGGCACTCTCCATGTATAGAGTAACAAAGCAAAAGCTAACAGCACAGGTTTTGGCTCCTGATAAAGGCGTCGAGTCTCATCTAGTACTGCTTGCTCAATCATGTATTGCCGAAACCTCAAGCAAAAGCTAACCTACCACTTCAATGAAAGCGATAACCGAAAGGTTGTACAGGACTACAACGACGTTGCTTTGAACTGTCTGTTCGTACGTGACATGAAAGCCCGTTTCTTTCAGCAGTGATGCACATTGTTCTGCTCAGTACAGTAACAGCCGATTGACAGTCTTTTGTCTCGGGCGCAGCGACATACTGGCAAGCACAGAGCCGATACGTCACTTCAAAAGGCGGGCGCCGCTGTGGGCACCCAGAAATCCTGGCGCGCTTTTAGATTGCCCGATTACGCTCTGTCCCTCTCCTCGAAAGGTTTTATTTCTCTTGTTCATCTCTCTCATTCCTCAACGGGCAGGGATGAGACAGTCTTTACGGAGGTCAGCGGGATTTTAGATTTCCTATAGTTGTCTTAATATGAATTGAGAAGAGTAACAGATGGGTGCGTTATCCAAAAATATATGTGTTTACATCCTCATGAATTACCCAATCTAGTGTTTTATTTCTAAAAACTTGTTTCTGATGGCATTTTTAAATGTTCACTGATGTAATACTCGCACTATTACACTAATTTTGGTGAATTTTTATTTAATAGCGATTTGTATAATAATTATGGTATGACATTTCACTTTCGTAAAATTTAGGCACAGCTTAGATATTTGTTCTTTCTAAATGACAATTTTAAATACCAGAAAGTCCTTCCGTCTGTGCAACCATACCTATAGGGGTCTGCCAAATCCACTCCTAGTCATGCACGTATACACAAAAATACAAATTATAATGAACGTGGAAAATACTTTTTTAAGATACAGCACTGTTTAAAATTTCTTATTTATTTCAGTGAAAATTCTAGTGATGACTGTGTCATGCATTATAGTTTGGAAAGGAAATAATCTGCCTTGTGAAAACTGTCATGTAATAAGCTGATGCTGTTTTTATCAAAGTAATGTTACGACTATTAAACGAAATTTTCAGTAATAATCCTTTGACAATTTGCGAAACGGATTGGTCACTTTTTGTAATTTCGTAAGTTAAAGGAAGGAATGAGACATTTTAATCATTCTTGCTTGAGCAACATCTGTTTACTTGTAAGACAATGTTCCTTCTTTGAAATTGATATTGTGGTAAGGTCTTATGGGATCAAATTGCTGAGGTCATCAGTCCCTAAGCTAACGCACTACTTAATCTAACTTAAACTAACTTACGCTAAAGGCAACATACACACATCCATGCCCGAGGGAGGGCTCTAACCTGCGACCGGTGAAGCCGCGCAGACCGTGAAAATGTGCCCCAGACCGCGCCATTACCCCGCTCGGCTTTACCTTCTTTCCCCGGACGTTTATCAGACCATCATTACTGATCAGTGATATACTTCATGTTATTGTCTTTTAATCAAAATTTACTGCTCTTCAGCACTGTATATGGCTGAATTGCAACAGTAGCCGTAGGTTTAAGATATACAACCAATAAATCAACATAAACTGAAAAGGTGCTGGAAAGCCATGTCAGGTCGAATTTGAATTAATGTAGTCTGACACAAAACTGCTTTTCAACACAAGTCTCATTCAATAATTAAAAAATTCAACAGACTGAGACATACCACTCATAAATATTACAATACTTAGGCCGGCCGGTGTGGGCGTGCGGTTCTAGGAGCTTCAGTATGGAACCGCGTGACCGCTGATGACCTTAGAAGGTAAGCACCATAGTGCTCAGAGCCATTTGTCAAAGAGGACAGGAAAATCGACAGAGTTTAAGAGGAACCTCATGTCCTTGGGCTAGGAAACTACCACTAAAAGGCGGAAGAATCAGAAGTTATCAACGGCGTGAGAACCAGAAGGCAACTGAAACCACTACATTAAAGTCACATGAGGCGCAGGGCATGTTCTCCATAATTGAAAAAGTGTTATGAGATGCCGGATCAGTGCTCCATTTGGGATACGACGAAATGAGCGTGCGGTTAACATACTACGAGCGGGAACGTAAAATATCAGAAGTATGAAAGTTGGAGGGAAGCTTTAAAATCTGAAAAAGGTAATGCACATATAGTGAATGAAATGGATGGACGATAAGGATTTCTGGGTGGACGAATATAGGGCAATGCCAACAGCAGCAGAAGATTGTATAACAAGAGTAGAATTCGTTATGAAGGTAAGGCAGAGTGAGTTACTTTGAACAGTTCAGTGACTAAGTTTTTCTCATCACATAGACAGTACATCAACGCCAACAAAAACAGTTCAGGTATACAGGGTGGCCACAAACAGTCTGAAAAGATAGTAGAGGTGTTGTGGGGTAAGTTGTTTTGAAAAATAATTTATAAGAAAACAAATCCATACGTTGCATCGTGCCTAGTTAATTATTATAGAAATTAGCCAATCAGACCATTGCGGGTGCAGATTCAAGCGGCCGACCAGAGACGGTATCGCCATCATGTACAGGGTGACACAGAATAACGGAAATGATTGAAATGTGTAGTGGCAGCCATGGACAGGGGGCAGCACTGCGGCTTCCTGACAGTTAGAGAGTAAACAGTCAGCCATTTCAGTAATCATGAATCAGTGGAACGGGGAAGAGCGTGCTTTAACCATACAAATTTTTATAAAAACAATGATAGTTTGGTAGCGGCGAAGAGGGAGTTTCGACGTTTTTATAATTTACGACGTCACGACGCCGTTCCGTCGAAACACGCAGTGATATGTTGGATTAATAACTTTGAAGGTACTGGATCTGCCCTCAAGAAGAAACCAACAGGACGACCAGGCAGTGTGCGTTCTCCAGCGAAGATTGATGTACGCGAGTCTGTCTTACGGAGCCCACGGCGTTCAAATCGTAAGCAAGTAGTAGTGGCTGGAACGTCCCGGGAGAGTGTTCGCAGAATTCTTCATCTTAATTTAAAATTTCACCTGTACAAACTGCAGGTAACAATTTAAGGAGAACGATTACCGGTTACGATTAAGATTCTGTCAACAAATAATAACAAAACTAAACAATGATGATGACTTTCTAAACAAGTTGTGGATGTCAGATGAGACACATCTTACAGGTTACGTGAATAAACAGAACTGCCGTTACTGGGCAAACACAAATCCTAATGACATTCAGGAGGGCCCCTTACACGCTAGTAAAGTGACAGTATGGTATAGTGTTTCATCACATGAGATTATCCGACCGTATTTTTTCGCAAATGAACAGGGAAACACACTAACTGTCAAAGCCGGTCGTTACGTGGAGATGGTACGAACTTTCGTCACACCTGCATTGAACAACTTTCCAAACGTTCAAGAAGCCTGGTTTCAACACGACTGAGCGACATCACACACTGCACGGCAATCAGTGGAATATATGTGAGAATAGTTTGGCAACCGTGTGATCTCACGATTCTGTAACATTCCCTGGCCCCCTAGATCGCCAGATTTATCCGTTTATGTTTTTTCTTGTTGGGCTACCCCAAATACATAGTCTACACGACTCGACCAAGAACCCTGGATGAGTTAAAACTGAATTCTGGATGCAATTCACGGTATCCCAGCTGAGATGTTGCAGCGGTCTCAACAGCAGATTTCACGAATGCATTCGTACAGGAGGACACCATCTAAAGGATGTAATTTATTTAAAAATGATAATTGCCATCAATGTTTCGTAAATGGCAAAATTGTAAGGTCTCAATTACTTCGAATGCAATTTCTTTCCTTCATCACTTCTAGTTTTATTGGATTCTGAAAATGTTCCCGTTTTTCTGTGTTTCTCTGAGCCGGTTTGCTAAAACAGAACAGGAGAGCGATTCTGATGCTGGTCATGGGACGGTGGTAAGGATCGAACCCGAGCCAAAGGCTGAGCAGTCTCGTGCGGTGTCGTCTACGCTACAACTGAAACTAATTGTATCTGGCGGGCAGCTTGAATTTGCGCGCGCAACGGCCAAATTGGCTAATTTCAATGATAACTAACTCGGAAACGCTGCAACTATCGAATTTTTTCTTAACAAATATTTGTCAGTGGAACCTACCCTGCAATATCATTACAAGCTTTCCAGACTGTTTTCGACCATATGCATACGCCGACGTCACAAACAGAATACGGCAAGGCAGAGAATATAAGAGGTTATTTAAGGCGTAATTTAGTATGTAAATGGAGATGATAATAGAATAATCATGGGGAAATGAAACGCAGTAACGGGGGAAAGAACGGAGGACAGAGCTACAAGAAAATATGGGTTTGGTAGCAGGAATGAGAGAGAAGAACAACTGAATCCTGCAATAAATTTCAACTAGTAATAGCAAATACACTGTTCAAAACGGCAAGAGGAGGAAACATGCTTGGAAAAGATCTGGAGGCAC
The DNA here is from genome assembly GCF_023897955.1 of Schistocerca gregaria. Taxonomy (NCBI): domain Eukaryota; kingdom Metazoa; phylum Arthropoda; class Insecta; order Orthoptera; family Acrididae; genus Schistocerca; species Schistocerca gregaria. The sequence continues at coordinate 490,464,235 of NC_064923.1, forward strand.
AGGAAGAGTCCAACTAGATTACATCAAGGTTAGAAAGAGATTCGAAAATCAGGTAATGCGATGTAAAGCACATCCCGGAGCAGATATATACTCGGATCACAATTTAGCAACAATTAAAGTTCAAGAGAATCGTTCACAAGAATCATTGTGGAAAGAATTTGGATAGGTACTGAAATACTCAGGAACGATAAGATGCATTTTGAATTACATTATGGCTGTGGATACTGCTTTAAGGAATGCCAAAGTATGCATTTCAGTTGAAGAGGAATGGGTATTCTGCAACAGGAGCAATCATAGGAGTTGGACAGACAAATATAGGTACAAGGACGATAACAGAAGAAATACTTCAGTTGATCGACTCGAAGAAATACGTGCAAGCCGAGAGCGGCAACATGGGAATTCCACTGTTAAGCTACAGGTAGAGAACCCACTGAGCACTTTAATGCTGTTGCATCGGTCTGTCGTAAGAACCTTATGTAGAACACCTTTTTCCGTAACTGTGTCGTCTCGTTTGCCCATGATGCCTCGTTCATTCTGTCTTGCTTTAAAAACCAAATCCCACTGACAGAAGAATTTTTGTTAGAGTGTCCTTGCAAGCACTGAAGTCCAGTTATGTGCGGTAATATCTGTGAAGTTTCCTCACAGTTGTCATTTCTTTGTATTGTTCGTACCATTGCAGAAGTTGCTGCCTAATAGCAATACAACCTTGTCGTCGATGTGCTATTTGTTGTGTGCACTTAGTACCTCCTCGATCGGGACAGGTGGTTGAATTTCACTTGGTTGTTTGCACAGTATCCGATAACTCACTTGCTTTCACGTTCCATCACCTTTTCTATCAGCACAGTCACTGCTTTCCCCTTCTCAGTAACAGTATATTTTATGACGTTAACAGTAAGATGTCACAGCTGATGTCAAAGGCAATTTCGCAGTTACTTTTCGCGTTCGTACTGCGAGTTCACAACTAGAGTTTTAAAGCTAACATAGGCTACCATAGACTATTGTAAGTGTATGTTACAATGGTTCTTCTAGTAACTCGTCAGTTAAGATCGTAACGGCGTGACTTGGGTGCATACCTATCAGGTGTTACTCCATTTCGATCGCTTTGTTTGTGTATGCTATCGGTGTCTTATTTGATTCTCCTAGAAACCGAAAGCAGTGAACCATCTAGAAACTAGCTGTGGGTATATAATGGACCACATAAACCTACAGAATGTCTTTGTTTAACATCGTTACTTAAAAATAAACTGTATTTATAGCAAAATAGAAATTGTCATTGTTTAATTCAGCTTTTATTCGAAAATTGTGGGTTTGTAAAGTGGAGCAGAGGGATGTTGCAGTGAAAAAAAATACAGGTTTCTCATATAGCGCTAGAAAACGCAATTTCCTCAAAAAACGTAAAATGAAAACAAAATACAAAACAGAAACATATCAAACGTCGCTTCAGTTCTTCGTTACTTTATTGAGCTTATATAAAACACATTTCTGTTATTGCTAAACAACTTTAGCACTCGTCAATTATAACAGGACACTTTTGCCTTTTATCATTATGAACAATGGGTTCTGTTGAGAACAAACTACCAACAATAATTATATAGTTCTTTTGTATTTGTGCATTTAAACGGTACTTGCATCAAAAGTAATTAATTTGGCTACACAAATGCGCAGAAGTTTCGAGGGCAACTTTTTTTACTTATGAAACACACTTTATATTTTGTAATAACACAAAATACACATTGGACTAACAATGAACGATGTGTGGTTCTAAATATGTGGGGAACGTAGCGGGGCTACCACTACTACCTACAATCCCACAATTTACTACGTCCAGTACGTAATGCACCAAACGTAGCTGTATCTAGCCACGCATCCAAGCTGGCTTGCACTGTGCCCCCCATCTTCGTGGACTAATGACATAACATACTTGGTATTATGATGTACAACTGACTGTTTTGCTGTCCACAAATGTTTGTTTGCTGCGTACGAGAAGACAACCATTGTCTCTAGTTCCGCGAGTGTAGATTCGGCCGACTCAACGGCGATACTATCGCGCCAGCGGCACAGATTCCCAGGGTCCACGTGCGGGGTGAACGCCCCTTCTAATCGACTGCCGGGGTCCGCCACCCCCACTCACATCTGACCCACACCCGCTATCTCCCAAGTTCGCGCACCAAAGCAGCAAAGTCAGGAGTTACACTCCCAGCTTAAAGTGTAATACCGCAGACCGTGTAACAGGTGCAGCCTTTTTGCTCTTGGTCTAAAGACACTCTTCTATGACAGTGAATAAACTTATCTATATTGCACTCTTTATTCCTTTACTTGAAAAGAAAGGAAGGTTAGGGTCTAACATTCGGCCGACAAAGAGGTCACTAGACATGGCTCTTTCTTACGATCGTAACAGCTATACCTCCTATTAACATCTCACCCGCTCACCCATACTTGCCTAGTTTTTGCGTAAATTGATATTTATTTTACGGGTTTTGTGTTCCTTGCAATCTTGGTGCGTCCGGCATAACCAAAGGAACTTAAAGTCCTTTAGTAAACATTCTGGAAAAAGTAGGAGGAAAACCTAAGGAAAAGGAGCGACTAAAACTAAAGACTTTGACACTAGAATTTCATTATTATTTCCTTTCTTGCAGATGTAACACTTCATGTGTGCTCAGGTACTGGAAATCTTCCTATTTTCTTTTTGCTCTATACAGTAATTTTTCTCACATCTTTGCCCTTTTTTCCATTCTTTCGTACGTTATTGATACTGTAACTTCGCCATTAGTCATTGTAACGTTTATCGTTCCTATAAAGGAACACTTCAAACAAGAGTTTATTTTGCACGTGCGTTCCTGTTGTTACCGCGCTCTTTATAATGGTACCTCTACACTAACAGTAGGATACTGTGACTAAAGTTACCCAATAATTATTGGTGTTTGTGTGTGTGTGTGTGTGTGTGTGTGTGTGTGTGTGTATTTTTCTTCACAGCAGAGCATCCCGAAAATTCTGTATGAAGTTTTTGTTCACAAAGTCAATGTATTCACGAAGTATACTTTTTTTTTTTTGCTTTCATTTTCATGTTAAAATTTCAGCTTCCTTAGGCAACTCCATCTTACTCCCAAGAAAATTATATTTGTGTGTAATTTCATAACAACTGGTTAATATGTTTCTTTCTCGAGAATGTATTCAATATGTATTTATTATTGTGAACTCATTCTGTTGCGACCCAAAGTTACTTCGTAATCTGACGATTTTGCTCAGTGAAAAGCTACATGCTGAGCTCTGTTTCATAGGAAGTCCTCTGACTGATCGTACATGGAAGGCTCGTATCTTGTTCCAGTGGCAACAGCACCGAAGCGTATGGAACGCCTGTAGGACGTCAATGAACGCGGTCTCAGTTGCGTGCTGGCAACTACTGCTTCGTGCAGAGGAGAGTTTTGGGCTCCTTAAATATAATATTCGAGCGTAATACGTTTTCTATTGCTCTAAATCAGATTGACATCAGCGATACTGCTTTATAGTAATGCTGTCTGTCCGATGACCCATCTAGAAAACGGGAATAACCTGTGTCTTTTTAAACGCGCTTAGAACGCTTTATTCCGTCAATGATATACAATACACTAATTTTGCAAGGGGGATAGCTTTTTCTCATAATCTGGATGAGATCCTGCAAGTGTCGCATCTCTTTCCGGCCGCCTCTTCTCTTATGGAAGATTGTAGCTGTTTATGAAACATTCTGTCAGAATTAAAACTGTGTGCCGTACTAGGACTCGAACATGGGGCTCTTGCCAGTCGCGGGCGAGTACGCTACCGACTGAGCAATACATGCTCACGGTTTTACGCATACCGCTGCCTCTGCTCCTAGGAACGAGAAGCTTCGATGGCTCTATCGGTAGACGACATTTCCGCGAAAGTCAAAAGTTCAGGTTCGAATCACGGTCCGCCTGAGAGTTTTAATTGTGCCAGGAAGATTCTAATCGATACATAATCATCTGCAGAGTGAAAATTCCTTATGAATACAATCGCATGAACTTGGATAAGCTATTTTTCCGCCATATTCTTCTTACAAGAGTTCTCGTCCAGTTAGATAAGCAACAGAGGTAGTAGAAAAGGTACTGGCGGAAACGAAGCAGTGTGTGTGTGTGGGGTGGGGGGGGGGGGGGGGGGTGAGGGGGGCGACGTGATTCATGCTTGGGTAGCTTATTGGGTGGTGCACTTGTTCGCGAAATGTTAGAGGCCGAAGTTCAAATAATCGTTCAGTACACGGTTTTTAATCTCCCAGAAAGTTTCGAATCGGCGAATGTCCCACTGCAAGTGAAAGTTCATTCTGGGTAGCTGATTTCCATTTTTCTGATTACTTAGGCCAATGTCAGTAACTTCGGCATTTGTTCACCAGTTGAAATGATAAACCGTAATACGATCTTCCTCAGTGAAACCATTTTCAGAAGACGGAATTTAATATCATACTATTTCTCACCTTTATACGTAAGATTCTCCCTTCTGTATCTGTGTACATTACTTACATTGCTCTCTTCATGCACATTTTTGCTTCGTTCTGGTTTTGATTGCCAATGAAACTTCCATTCTTTTCAATCTGTGATGAACATGTCGTTGTTTTTGTGGTAACTTTCTGATGGAGTAAAAGTTCCACAGCCGGACTGTCCCATGCCCCGCAGCACTGCTCAACAAACACACACATACATACACACACACACACACCCACACACACACACACACACACACACACACACACACACACACACACACACTCACACACACACACACACACACACACACACACACACACCTCTAGAGCATATGATGCAATACTCTTGAATTTTTTAGACACTGACACCCTTCATTTTCAGATATGTATCTTTGATGTTGATTGTTCACGTAATTTTCAGTCTGGTTCTTTTTGCAGTTGCTGTGCAGAAATACTTTGTCTTTATTCTCAGTCCTTTTACCTCCTCGAGTAATTTCTGCCGTATTTCGTTTTCTGACACGAGTCCTGGTTCTTAGTTCTTTCCTTGCTACTGCGGTGATACGTTTACAAAAATAATATATCACCAGGAAAGATAACACGTTACTCACAGAAGTCAGTTCTCTAGCTCGTTTCTCGCGATAGTTTTCGAATGAGAAGCTCCATCTGTTGCAGTACATAGTATAATTAAGCTGACCTAAAAACAGTGGACGGAAATGTAAGCGTCTCCGTTGAAGAGAAAGTTAAAAATTACCACCAGAAAGGACGATACCTGAAATACAACGAAATAAACAAAAGTTAAACTTTGATGGGTGCTGTCACAAATGTCGTAACCAAGCGTCTCTCGCCAGAGATCTCCGCTATTCGCCATGTAGTATCGGAAAACAAAGCATTTTCGAAGGTCACAACTGGATTTAACGAAGTTGTATAAATATTTAATTATTCAACAAATTAACCCCTCATTCACAGGATAATGATGGGTGACTTTGACCTAAAACTCACTTGTTACGTGGGACTAATTACATGCCTCTGAATACTGTTTTGAATATGGATCGGGTTTTTCTAAATACGATAACTGAGCAAAAAAAACAAAACAAAAAATGCAGCTAACCACTTTCTGAATATCTTTGTGGCATGATAATACGTGGTACTGCCTGTAAGACCGGCAAATAAAATGCCAGTTTCTTGATTGAACAATGGAGGACATCCTCAGTGACGCAAAAATTACGTGCTTGTATAAGCTAGAGAAAAGCTGATATGGCGAATATTTTTATGATAGTAAGGCGTTACAGTGAATTCATCATAGGGGATCAGATTGTTCTTGTTGGGAATAAGATTGTTCAATCACAAAATACCACCACACAGAACCGTCCACAAACTTGAGAAAAAATTGGGGTTTACTGCACGGCAGTTACTGGGCAAATCGTTCATTGCAGGTTAAAAATTCTCACCAACATAATGTGAATAATCTGGAACATGAATGCCCAGACCATTTATCTATGGAATTTATCTGTTTCTGTAGGGAAGAAGCAAATCAATGGACATCGGTTTCTAGGGAATCGACGATATATGCATTGTGGTGACTGGAGGCTCTGTCTGGTGAAGGGTTTCAGATGTGTTCTGAATAACTGCATCATCCTCACGGCATTTACAGCGTGTCACAGAAATGTTGTGACAAACTCCGATTTGTTGTAGACAGCGTCTCGAGGAACATATCGAATATAGGAACCTGGATCTGGAAACGTCATTCAACGACGCTACATTCTGTCGAAGTTACAGGCGCTGGTGCCCGCCATTAGGCCATCAAATGGCTCTCAGCACTATGCGACTTAACTTCTGAGGTCATCAGTCGCCTAGAACTTAGAACTAATTAAACCTACTTAACCTAAGGACATCACACACATCCATGCCCGAGGCAGGATTCGAACCTGCGACCGTAGCGGTCGCTTCGGCTCCAAGCTGTAGCGCCCAGAATCGCACGGCCACTCCGGCCGGCATTACGCTATCCTTCAGCAACAGACGTGACTTTGTACGCTGATGCACCGCAGGCGGAACGTACCATAATGTTGTTCGTTATTCAGTGACAGTGACTGATGGCCACGATCGCCAGTGGAGAAGATGGAGGTAGCTGCAGCGTAGACAGGCTTTGCCTCCTATGAATGCGGTGCTCTGTTGCCTTGGTGGATGACATTTTCGGGCAAGGGTTTCCATCTGCAGTATATTTTTTTCCTGTACATCGAAAACCATAGGAGATTTTACAGGGTTACAGGAGACAAATAATCTGAAGAGTTATTTATTAGCGTCATTAATCAGTCAAGTTGGCTGAAACTCTGAAGGAAAAGTTAAAAGATGCACTGACTTTTACAGAGGGCAATTATACACTGAAGAGCCAAAGAAACTGGTACACCTGCCTAATATGGTGTAGGGACCCCGCTAGCAGCTGAAGTATCTCAACACGACGTGGCAGGAACTCTACAAACGTCTGAAGTAGTGCTCAAAGGAACTGACACCAGAAATACTGCAGGGGTGCCCATAAATCAGTAAGAGTAGGATGGGGTAGAAATCTCTTCTGAACAGCACGTTGCAAGGCATCCCAAATACGCTCAATAATGTTCGTGTTTGGTGGCCAGCGCAAGTATTTAAACTCACAACAGTGTTCCTGGAACCACTCTGTAGCACTTCTGGACATGTGGGGTGTCGTATTGTCTTGGGGAATTGCCTACGTCCGTTGGAATACACAATGGACATGAATTGTTGGGGATGTTACATGCGTGTCACCTGTCGAAGTCGTATCTACACTCCTGGAAATGGAAAAAAGAACACATTGACACCGGTGTGTCAGACCAACCATACTTGCTCCGGACACTGCGAGAGGGCTGTACAAGCAATGATCACACGCAAGGCACAGCGGACACACCAGGAACCGCGGTGTTGGCCGTCGAATGGCGCTAGCTGCACAGCATTTGTGCACCGCCGCCGTCAGTGTCAGCCAGTTTGCCGTGGCATACGGAGCTCCATCGCAAGTTTTTAACACTGGTAGCATGCTGCGACAGCGTGGACGTGAACCATATGTGCAGTTGACGGATTTTGAGCGAGGGCGTATAGTGGGCATGCGGGAGGCCGGGTGGACGTACCGCCGAATTGCTCAACACGTGGGGCGTGAGGTCTCCACAGTACATCGATGTTGTCGCCAGTGGTCGGCGGAAGGTGCACGTGCCCGTCGACCTGGGACCGGACCGCAGTGACGCACGGATGCACGTCAAGACCGTAGGATCCTACGCAGTGCCGTAGGGGACCGCACTGCCACTTCCCAGCAAATTAGGGACACTGTTGCTCCTGAGGTATCGGCGAGGACCATTCGCAACCGTCTTCATGAAGCTGGGCTACGGTCCCGCACACAGTTAGGCCGTCTTCCGCTCACGGCCCAACATCGTGCAGCCCGCCTCCAGTGGTGTAGCGACAGGCGTGAATGGAGGGACGAATGGAGACGTGTCGTCTTCAGCGATGAGAGTCACTTCTGCCTTGGTGCCAATGATGGTCGTATGCGTGTTTGGCACTGTGCAGGTGAACGCCACAATCAGGACTGCATACGAGCGAGGCACACAGGGCCAACACCCGGCATCATGGTGTGGGGAGCGATCTCCTACACTGGCCGTACACCTCTGGTGATCGTCGAGGGGACACTGAATAGTGCACGGTACATCCAAACCGTCATCGAACCCATCGTTCTACCATTCCTAGACCGGCAAGGGAACTTGCTGTTCCAACAGGACAATGCACATCCGCATGTATCCCGTGCCACCCAACGTGCTCTAGAAGGTGTAAGTCAACTACTGTGGCCAGCAAGATCTCCAGATCTGTCCCCCATTGAGCATGTTTGGGACTGGATGAAGCGTCGTCTCACGCGGTCTGCACGTCCAGAACGAACGCTGGTCCAACTGAGGCGCCAGGTGGAAATGGTATGGCAAGCCGTTCCACAGGACTACATCCAGCATCTCTACGATCGTCTGCATGGGAGAATAGCAGCCTGCATTGCTGCGAAAGGTGGATAAACACTGTACTAGTGCCGACATTGTGCATGCTCTGTTGCCTGTGTCTATGTGCCTGTGGTTCTGTCAGTGTGATGATGTGATGTATCTGACCCCAGGAATGTGTCAATAAAGTTTGCCCTTCCTGGGACAATGAATTCACAGTGTTCTTATTTCAATTTCCAGGAGTGTAGAAGTATCAGAGGTCCCATATCACTCCAACTCCACACGCCAAACACCATTACAGTCTCCACCAGCTTGAACAGTCCCCTGCTGACATGCAGTGTCCATGGATTCATGAGGTTGCCTCCATACTCGTACACGTCCAACCGCCTGATACAATTTTAAACGAGACTCTTCCGGCCAGACAACATGTTTCCAGTCATCAACAGTCCAATGTCGATGTTGAAGGGCCCAGGCGAGGCATAAAGCTTTGTGTCGTGCGGTCACACGAGGGTACAAGCGTCGGCCTTCGGCTCCGAAAGGCCACATCGATGATGTTTCGTTGAATGGTTCTTATGCTGACACTTGTTGATGGCCCAACATTGAGATCTTCAGCAATTTGTGGATGGGTTGAAGTTCTGACGCGTTGATCGATTCTCTTCTGTCGTAGTCGGTCCCGTTCTGGCCGGATCTTTTGCCGGCCGCAGCGATGTCGGAGATTTGATGTTTTACCGGATTCCTGATATTCAGAGTAAAGTAGCGTAATGATCGTACGGGAAAATCCTCACTTCATCGCTGCCTCGGAGATGCTGTGTCCCCTGGCTCGTGCGCCGACTATAACACCACATTCATTCTCATTTAAATCTTGATAACCTGCCATTGTAGCAGCAGTTACCGATCTAATAACTTTTTGTCTTACACAGGCGTTGCCGACCGCAGCGCCGTATTGTGCCTCTTTGCGTATCTCTGTATTTGAATACGGTTGCTTATACCAGTTTCTTTGGCGCTTCAGTGTAAGTGACCAACACTTGGAATGAAACTACTCTTGCGGGAGGAACATCGGCGCTAAATGCGAGAGGGCGTGAACGAACGAGTGACGGCAGGCAGGGCGAAGCATGAGTCATTGTTTCTATGAGACTAATAGTAAGAGAACGTGGAGCCAGGTAACAGCCAACACGGCAGGGCAATTTTTCTCTGAGAACGAATGGCGTTGGTGGAGTTGAGGCATGTCGCTGGTTACAGGACGGGGCTGGAAATGGCAACAGGTGTGTGCCTCGTAACTCTCACCGTGTCCGCCGGCGCGCTCTAAATTGGACGCAGCAGAAATACTGCCTTCCTCTACCTGACGCAGGTGCCTTACACGTGATTCAGTATCTTGCCTAATACAATATTACGCGTAGCCTCAAGTATCTGTCGTGGCAGATAGTACGTCTCATTTTTTGATGTTATTATTCCGAACAATACCGGTTTGTAAATTAATGGTTCTGTAAATTTAAATTGCTAGTACGTAAAAGACGGAATATGTCTGTGAAAAATGGCTTCGTATCGTAATACGCTATCTGATCAAAAACATGTAAATATCTGCTAAAAACATTAACATCGGGCCGGCCAGAGTGACCGTGCGGTTCTAGGCGCTACAGTCTGTAGCCGAGCGACCGCTACTGTCGCAGGTTCGAATCCTGCCTCGGGCATGGATGTGTGTGATGTCCTTAGGTTAGTTACGGTTAATTAGTTCTAAGTTCTAGGTAAGAGATGACCTCAGAAGTTAAGACGCATAGTGCTCTTAGCCATTTGAAGCATTACCATCGGCTGCGTCCATCCTACCCCTTTATTCGGCTTGAATTCTGCTGGGTGCACTTTCAATGAGGTGTCTATATGTCTGTGAAGAAACAGCAGACCATTCTTCGTATAGAGCCGAAACCGGAGAAGGTAGAGATGTTGGACATTAGGGTCTGGAGCCAATTCGACGTTCTGTCCTATCCCAGACCTATTCCATTGGGTGCACCTCGGGACTCTGGCCAAGCTGGCCCATTTCAGAATGTTGCTATCCACAAACCATTGCCTTACAGTTACTGCTTTGTAATAAGGAGCATCGTCATCCTGACGCAAACAAGCATCGTCCCCGAACTGCTCCTCTGTCGTATGCAGTATCATTGTTGCAAAAAGTATACATTTGCTTCTGTATTTATCGTTTGCTTAAACAAATGAAGGTATCACACGTTAACGACGAAAATACCCCTATATCGTAACACCACCTTCTCTGTACTTCGCTGTTGGCATTACAAATGATGGAAAGTCACCTTCTCGAGGCAATCACCAAACCCAAACGATTTCACTGGATTTCCACAGTGTGATCCAATGTCGAGTGGCGTCACTCTTTACACCATAGGTGTCACTTGACATTGACTACAAAAATGTGTGGGTTGTAGGAGCTGGTCAGTCAACAGTCATCCTTTCTAACGCCAAACGCACAGTAAGTGGGCAAGCTGGACTGTTGGTAGCGCTATGGAGCTCATGAATTATTCCTTCTGCTGATTTAAAGCAAAATTTTACACCACAATGTTCGACGGTCCTTGAGTGTCAGTAAACAAGATCAGCCTGGTCTTGGTTTAGTTGTGTTTGTTCCTTCTCATTTCCATTTCCCAGTTACATCACCAACAGTCGAGTTGGGCAGCTATAGAAGGATTGAAATGTCCCTGATGGATTTGTTACTCGAATGACATCAAATGACTAGTCCACGTTCGGAGTCTTTGAGCTCTTCCGACCGACACATTTTGCTGCTCCACTGACACAACATTCCTTTTACACTGGCGGGTTCACCTCACGTGACATCCACTGGGAAATTACGCATTACATTGAGGTTCTCCCCCTACCTTAGACCAGATAGTCTACTTATCTCAGCTACTAAGGTAACGCGCAGAGTTTACAAGTTAGCTGGTCACGGATTAAAACAATGATCCAGGAAGTCCAGAATGAATTTATTTTATTTTAGTCAATGATCACAAAACGTTTGGTCATTAGACTACCAGTTTCGGTCAGAGATGACCATCCTCAGACCTGTTTTATAACTAATACGATAAAAAAAAATGGTTCAAATGGCTCTGAGCACTATGGGACTTAACATCTATGGTCATCAGTCCTCTAGAACTTAGAACTACTTAAACCTAACTAACCTAAGGACATCACACAACACTCAGTCATCACGAGGCAGAGAAAATCCCTGACCCCGCCGGAAATCGAACCCGGGAACCCGGGCGCGGGAAGCGAGAACGCTACCGCACGACCACGATCTGCGGACTAATACGATAAAGCCATTGTGACGATGCCACTATGGCTTTAATATATTAGGATTTATTGCAAAACAGATCTGAAGATGGCCATTGATGACTGAAACCAGTAGTCTAAGGACAGAAAGTTTTGTGATCACTGGGGAAAATAAAAGAAATTCATTCTGTATATAGTTTAGTCCCCCCCCCCATGAACCATGGACCTTGCCGTTGGTGGGGAGGCTTGCGTGCCTCAGCGATACAGATGGCCGTACCGTAGGTGCAACCACAACGGAGGGGTATCTGTTGAGAGGCCAGACAAACATGTCGTTCCTGAAGAGGGGCAGCAGCCTTTTCAGTAGTTGCAGGGGCAACAGTCTGGATGACTGACTGATCTGGCCTTGCAACATTAACCAAAACGGCCTTGCTGTGCTGGTACTGCGAACGGCTGAAAGCAAGGGGAAACTACAGCCGTAATTTTTCCCGAGGGCATGCAGCTATACTGTATGGTTAAATGATGATGGCGTCATCTTGGGTAAAATATTCCGGAGGTAAAATAGTCCCCCATTCGGATCTCCGGGCGGGGACTACTCAGGAGGACGTCGTTATCAGGAGAAAGAAAACTGGCGTTCTACGGATCGGAGCGTGGAATGTCAGATCCCTTAATCGGGCAGGTAGGTTAGAAAATTTAAATAGGGAAATGGATAGGTTAAAGTTAGATATAGTGGGAATTAGTGAAGTTCGGTGGCAGGAGGAACAAGACTTCTGGTCAGGTGAATACAGGGTTATAAATACAAAATCAAGTAGGGGTAATGCAGGAGTAGGTTTAATAATGAATAAAAAAAATAGGAGTGCGGGTAAGCTACTACAAACGGCATAGTGAACGCATTATTGTGGCCAAGACAGACACAAAGACCATGCCTACTACAGTAGTACAAGTTTATATGCCAACTAGCTCTGCAGATGACGAAGAAATTGATGAAATGTATGATGAGATAAAAGAAACTATTCAGGTAGTGAAGGGAGACGAAAATTTAATAGTCATGGGTGACTGGAATTCGTCAGTAGGAAAAGGGAGAGAAGGAAATATAGTAGGTGATTATGGATTGGGGCTAAGAAATGAAAGAGGAAGCCGTCTGGTAGAGTTTTGCACAGAGCATAACTTAATCATAGCTAACACTTGGTTCAAAAATCATAAAGGAAGGTTGTATACATGGAAGTCTCCTGGAGATACTAAAAGGTATCGAATAGATTATATAATGGTAAGGCAGAGATTTAAGAATCAGGTTTTAAATTGTAAGACATTTCCAGGGGCAGATGTGGACTCGGACCACAATCTATTGGTTATGTCCTGTGGGTTAAAACTGAAGAAACTGCAGAAAGGTGGGAATTTAAGGACATGGGATCTGGATAAGCTGAAAGAACCAGAGGTTGTACAGAGTTTCAAGGAGAGCATAAGGGAACAATTGACAGGAATGGGGGAAAGAAACATAGTAGAAGAAGAATGGGTAGCTCTGAGGGATGAAGTCGTGAAGGCAGCAGAGGATAAAGTAGGTAAAAAGACGAGGGCTGCTAGAAATCCTTGGGTAACAGAAGAAATATTGAATTTAATTGACGAAAGGAGAAAATATAAAAATCCAGTAAATGAAGCAGGCAAAAAGGAATACAAACGTCTCAAAAATGAGATTGACAGGAAGTGCAAAATGGCTAAGCAGGGATGGCTAGAGGACAAATGTAAGGATGTAGAAGCTTATCTCACTAGGGGTAAGATAGATACTGCCTACAGGAATATTAAAGAGACCTTTGGAGAGAAGAGAACCACGTGTATGAATATCAAGAGCTCAGATGGCAACCCAGTTCTAAGCAAAGAAGGGAAGGCAGAAAGGTGGAAAGAGTATATAGAAGGTTTATACAAGGGCGATGTATTTGAGGACATTATTATGGAAATGGAAGAGGATGTAGATGAAGACGAAATGGGAGATAAGATACTGCGTGAAGAGTTTGACAGAGCACTGAAAGACCTGAGTCGAAACAAGGCCCCCAGAGTAGACAACATTCCATTAGAACTACTGACGGGAGAGCCAGTCATGACAAAACTCTGCCAGCTGGTGAGCAAGATGTATGAGACAGGCGAAATACCCTCAGACTTCAAGAAGAATATAATAATTCCAATCCCAAAGAAAGCAGGTGTTGACAGATGTGAAAAATACCGAACTATCAGTTTAATTTGTCACAGCTGCAAAATACTAATGCGAATTCTTTACAGACGAATGGAAAAACTTGCAGATGCGGACCTCGGGGAGGATCAGTTTGGATTCCAGAGAAATGTTGGAACACGTGAGGCGATACTGACCTTTCGACTTATTTTAGAAGAAAGATTAAGAAAAGGCAAACCTACGTTTCTAGCCTTTGTAGACTTAGAGAAAGCTTTTGACAATGTTGACTGGAATACTCTCTTTCAAATTCTGAAGGTGGCAGGGGTAAAATACAGGGAGCGAAAGGCTATTTACAATTTGTACAGAAACCAGATGGCAGTCATAAGAGTCGAGGGGCATGAAAGGAAAGCAGTGGTTGGGAAAGGAGTGAGACAGGGTTGTAGCCTTTCCCCGGTGTTATTCAATCTGTATATTGCGCAAGCAGTAAAGGAAACAAAAGAAATATTTGGAGTAGGTATTAAAATTCATGGAGAAGAAGTAAAAACTTTGAGGTTCGCCGATGACATTGTAATTCTGTCAGAGACGACAAAGGACCTGGAAGAGCAGTTGAACGGAATGGACAGTGTTTTGAAAGGAGGATATAAGATGAACATCAACAAAAGCAAAACGAGGATAATGGAATGCAGTCAAATTAAATCGGGTGATGCTGAGGGAATTAGATTAGGAAATGAGACACTTAAAGTAGTAAAGGAGTTTTGCTATTTAGGAAGTAAAATAACTGATGATGGTCGAAGTAGAGAGGATATAAAATGTAGACTGGCAATGGCAAGGAAAGCGTTTCTGAAGAAGGGAAATTTGTTAACATCGAATATAGATTTATGTATCAGGAAGTCGTTTCTGAAAGTATTTGTTTGGAGTGTAGCCACGTATGGAAGTGAAACATGGACGATAACTAGTTTGGATAAGAAGAGAATAGAAGCTTTCGAAATGTGGTGCTACAGAAGAATGCTGAAGAGAAGGTGGATAGATCACGTAACTAATGAGGAGGTATTGAATAGGATTGGGGAGAAGAGAAGTTTGTGGCACAATTTGACTAGAAGAAGGGATCGGTTTGTAGGACATGTTTTGAGGCATCAAGGGATCACAAATTTAGCATTGGAGGGCAGCGTGGAGGGTAAAAATCGTAGAGGGAGACCAAGAGATGAATACACTAAGCAGATTCAGAAGGATGTAGGTTGCAGTAGGTACTGGGAGATGAAGAAGCTTGCACAGGATAGAGTAGCATGGAGAGCTGCATCAAACCAGTCTCAGGACTGAAGACAACAACAACAACAACAGAGTTTAGTCTACAGTGAGCCGTCGTCACTACTAGCGCGTCTACAAAGACACGATTTAAAGTTAATCATGCAGCCAAGAATATTTATTATTTATCTTTAACATTAATCCAACAGAATATGGCCGATATTTAATGACTGTTACAGAGGATATTACGCAACTATATAAAATAGAACATGACAGAGTTCCCCTCCAAAAATGTTTGAATTAATTATGTAAGGTTTGAAAAATAAATACAATGAATAATACTTATAAATTACTGAACACGCCGCTGAATAGCAACGCGGTCACATTGCACAACACAGCTAAATCACATAGCCCCTAAAGCAGGAAATGTAAAAAAAAACACTAACAGAGGGGTGTCAACACACCCATACATATCAATGGTAAAAAGTAATTATAGTTTAAACGGAATGTCAATTGCGCTCTGGACAAGGATGTACCGAGTAGGAGAAGTATGGACAGAAAAGACCCACCGTGGTTTCACAACAAAGGAAGCAAATGCTAGCACTCTCGCTTCAACAGAGAACGAGCAAATGACAACAGGCAGTAAGAAGATTGCTCCACGAAACGTGCAACTACTACGGCCATACCTTAGCAAAAGTTGTTACCGAGAACCCGAGATAATTCTGGTTCTGCGTAAAATCGCGAAGCGTGTCTAAGACTTCTATTCAGGCACTCGTCGCAAGTCTGGTTTGGCAATAGAAGACAGTAAAACGAAAGGTTAAGTCTTCAATCCAGCGTTTAAGAAAACTTCCACGTAGTAGGATCGTACAACATACTGTCATTTGGCCATCACAGGAGGAGGACATGGAAATAGGCATTCCGAGACTAGAGAAGGAACTAAATGAGTTAAAAAAAAAAGTCACTATATCCGAATGGAATCCCAATGCGGTTTTACAAATAATAGTCCACGGCACTGACACCTTACTTACCTTCCATTTTTCGCCAATCTCTCGCAAGGGACTGGAGAAAAACGCAGTTGAATCACGGGGTGAAAGAACAGACTCTCGAAATTACAGTCCAATATCCATGCAATTGGTTTGCCACAGAGTGCTTCAACACCTTCTCAGTTCGAATACAATAAATTTGCCTGAGACTAGATAACTGCTGTTCATAAATCAGCACAGTTTTAAAATGCATCGCTCGTGAGAAACTCAGCCTGCACTTTTATTACTTGATATCCTACGAACTACGAACGAAGGTCACACGCAGATTTCCAAAAAGCATTTCACATGGTGCCGCATTTCAGACTGTTAACGAGGACACGAGAATGAGGAATAGGTTCGCTGATACGTGAGTTGCTCGAAGATCTCTTAAGTAATAGAACCCAGTATGTTGTCCTCGACGGCGGGTGTTCATCAGAGACAAGGGCATCGTCATGAGTGCTCCAGGGTAATGTGATATGACGGCTATTGTTCTCTATATACATAAATGATCGATGGAATGAGCAGCAAAGTGACTGTGTTAGCTGATGATGCAGTGGTGTACGGGAAGGAGTCGTCATTGAGTGACTGTAGGAGGATACTTAGGCAAAAGTTCTAGTTGGTATGATGAATGGCAGCTAGCTTTAAATGTAGAAAAATGTAAGTTAATGCAGAATGAGTAGGATCCCACAATGTTCGAATATAGCATTAGCAGTGTGCTCCTTGACAGTGTCGCATCTATTAAATATCGAGGCGTAACGCTGCAAAACGATATGAAATTGATAAAACATGTAAGTATTGTAGTAGAGAAGTCGAATTGTAAGCTTCGGTTTATTGGAAGAATTTTAGGAAAGTGTGTTTCACTTATGAAGGGTACCGCTATAGAACACTAGTGCCTCCCGTTCTAGAGCACTATAGTGTTTGGGTTCCTCCCCAGGTCTGACTAAAGGAAGACTTCGAAGCAGTTTAGAGGCGGGCTGCTACATTTGTTACCACTAGGTGTGATCAGCGCTAGAGTATTACGGAGATGCTTTAGGAACTCACATGGGAATCCATCGAGGGTAGAAAATTTAGGAAACCGGCAAATGCAGATGATTGCAGAACGATTCAGCTGCCACCGACGTATATTTCGCGTACGTACGAGGGGAGAGAAGTTACGGTTCGTACGGAGGCATATAAATATCCATTTACCCCTCGCTCTATTTGCAAGTGGAACAGGAAAGGAATTGACTTGTAGTGGTACAGGGTACCCTCCGGCATGCACCACACGGTAACTTTCAAAGTATGTACGTAGATGTAAATATAATCACTGATAGCACATAATGACAACTCAAATGCAACTGCGCAACTAGAGGCCACTAGTTTTGAGGGAGGTAATTTAAGCTTCTGAGTGGCACAATATATGAAACAAACTTGTTTCTATGCAAGTATATTGCTAGAAAGTATGTGAAAACTATCAGATTTAAGTCCTAAGAAGTGTTAACGGCAATAATGCTTACTCAGTTACCGAGCAGCGACGAACTGAATTTCATGAACAGCGACAAAGTAATCAGATCGAGCACATGGTTTTAATTGAACGCCAGATATACTACCCATAACGATCGATTCTAATGAGTCATCCACGTTCACAAATAAGTTCCCTCTTACATGACGTTACAGAAACAGTTTCGGTGTGTTACCAATAAAGACGTGGCGAAGCAGCTGCAGTAGGCATCTCTTACCCCGTAATTGTGAGTAGGACTGCGTGGTTGCTCATCAAGCGGCTTGCACGTTCTTCTGTGTCAGGCTGGACATCGTTAGGACGCCTATGAAAATTGCCAGACACTCGTCGCAGTGTTTAGCCCTGCAAACTTGCGCACGTCTGTTCTTAAAGACAGTGCATCTCGATAACCGGTGTGTCGTCCAGTGCAGCCTTCGGTGACAACAGTCAAATTTCGACGACAAAGACAATGACTGTTCGACCGTTCGGTTCAGCCGCAAACTCGAAAGAGTTTGCAAACACGTGCTGAATGTTTCATTCACAATTCTGCATTTTAACATTAGAAAATAAACACGTAGTTGTTAAGATTTACCATCCAGTTATTACTAATGGAATCAAATATTAAAAGCATCCATGAGACATCTCTAAAGGCTAAGTAAACATTACGTGTAGCTGAATCGACTTTACTAGTTAAAAAAAATGCATTAACAGATCCGTGATGTCACATATTCTTCCCGATATTAAAGAGTCTGTAACTGTACTTTCTTCGATTTTAGTTATTTACTCATAACTTTGTAAAATCAATGTTTACAGTTCATTTGTCTGTCCTGCACAGCTCTGATGTTCTTTCTTTGTCTCGCCTTACATTTGGAGACAGAGTAATATGTCTCCTACATATTCCCAACTGGGAACAGCCCTTTCACCTCAGTTTCAATTATGTGGGATTTGGCTGTTGGGTTCGGTGAATGGAATGTCTTCAACAGAGAAAAAAATATCTCCGAGAAAGAAAACTGTACTCCGATTTAATAAAATGGACACCGAGAATATTCTGGAATTAGTAATTTGTGTAATAATAATTCAATTAATTTATTGATATGGGCATAACAAGCCGACTAAAACATTCTTCATTATGCATATAACTGTGAAAAAGCTGTCAAGATATTTCAGATATAGGGTATTAGTCCCACTATCAGGCCTAGGAAATATATAGGGTGTCAGTCCATGAGCTATCAACGTTGGCAGCTTCATGGATGATTAACTTCTTCTTCTTCTGCCTTTTACAGATGAGGCCTTTCGAACTGTTCTAGCCTCAGCTCCGTCTTTTAACTAGCCGTTCTACGTCCCTCTTCCCTCTGGATTTGTATTGTAAAGCCATCTTTGGAATCTTTGTTTCCTCCATTTCTTCAAGGTGTTCCTTCCCGTCTTGTTTATGTTCTCCAATTTGGGTTTTACTGCAAAAATATTCAGTTAATTTGTAATGTTCTCATTAGGAATCCCGTCCAACGGATTTCGTCCTTTGACTGGTTGTAAAAATTCCAGCAGCTGTACATGGCTGAAATCTTTCCTCACTGCCATACGGTAGAAGAATTACAGCCATCACCTTACAGAATTCCATTTTTTTTTTCTTTTCCTTCAATTTGTAATCTTCTATTGTAGTGCCGTACATACTCCTATACGTCTGAAGTTTCCTATCTACATCCTTATCTTCGTTAAAAGTAATGTAGCTCCCTAGGTAACTGAAGTGATGACGTTCAAAATCTGATCGCCGATTACAGTTTTGCTTCGTAGTTGGTGTTTCCCATTGAATGCCATTCTCTTAGATTTATTTACTGCAATCTTAAAATTATTGTACTTTACGATTACTTTAACAGATGTATTAATTTTCGTAATTCGTCGTCGGAATGCGTCATAAACACAATATTCATCATCATATAGTAGTATTTTAACATATTTATTCTTATCTACGTGGATTCTTTCTCTCTTTCCATTTCACTATGCGATCGTCTATATAAATATTAAAAACAGTAGGCGATTAATTACATCCTTCTCTCAGACTTTCGTTTATAAAAACCTTTCCCCTGTGTAATTGGATATCTCAAATATAAGTTCAATTATATAGACTCTTGGTGTAAATTATTAAGTGATTTGGGTATCCACGTTTTGACATAATTCCCATGGGCCCTCTCTGTCCACCATGAAACCCAGATATGTTGGCAGATTAAATTCTCTTCTTTCCTTATTATTTGTCGCACAGGAAATATATTATCGCTACATGACCTTCCCCTTATGAAGCCACTTTGTTCTTCTAGTAGTAGCACTTCTGTAATAAACTTTAACCTGTTATTTGATGCACCTGAGTATACGCGTTTTTTAAAGGCAATGTTTAACATGCTGACACCTCTATAATCTGAAGGTTTGTTGCGATCCCCTTTCGTGATTACACTTTTGCTATAAGCAAGTTTTCTATAATTCTAGTGTTTAGCTACCAGATATTGGTTCGATGTAAATTTCTTCAGTTAAGCAATAATTCACCATGTGTAATCAACACTGTATGAATTTTAGTTTTTTAATTACGTCTTCCATTTCTTGTAATATAATTAAATCCATGTTAATATAATCAGTTATACACTGCCGGAGAAAACTGTACTCAAATTTAGAGGTTTCCAGTTCACTCAAAATTTATTGTTCAAACAGTGCATATGGAATAAATGAAATGATTACATTTACAAATCAATGGCACAACCGTTTCTTAGGTACCATCTGTCGACGCATGCTGAAACACGCACATTAGTACGGGGTGCAGCCTCCACAGGCGGCAACTCAGACACCGACTCTGGCACTCAGTCGATCGTACAGATGGCGAATGCTGTCTTGGCATACGTTGTGCCACGCCTGCTCGACCTGTAAGAATTGTTGTTTGATGAGTCGCACGAGACACTTCTCGTCCCATGTTTTGCCAATTGTTCCTGTTGTATTAATTTATTTGCGCTGTATTTTTCTCAGATCTATTTAAGTATCTTAATATTTTGAAAGTGATGTCTTGGCTGTCATATACATCACATTCTACCTCTGCTACAAATCTATCCCAACTATCTCCATGAGTATGAGAAGCTGTTGCCTTACATTAAGGAGTTGGCTCGCCAAGGCTGGAGGAAGAAAACCTCGATTAAAAATTACCCAGTCCTCCAGTTTGGGGCTTGTGCAACTGTGTTGGTAGCCCCTCGTGTAAAAATCCTCATTAATAATCAGCGTCATTATTGAAACATGACCATGAAAAACATGACAAAACCCTTACATCCTGTGATTGACCATTTTATTTAATTTTTCATTTTTCGGTAGTAATTCTTCTGACAGATTTGGTGGCGACACCAATGACGCCTGTGGGCTGAGGATAACACGGCGTCCGGTTGGTACCGTTGGGCCTTCATAGCCTGTTCGGGCGGACTTAAGTTTTTTTACAGTTTTCTCTGTATTGAGCTCGCACACAATAATATATCAGTTCTGAGTACAAATTCACATTTATTGCTGAATGTTATTGTGTGGTCTTCAGTCCTGAGACTGGTTTGATGCAGCTCTCCATGCTACTCTATCCTGTGCAAGCTTCTTCATCTCCTAGTACCTACCGCAACCTACATCCTTCTGAATCTGCTTAGTGTAGTCATCTCTTGGTCTCCCTCTACGATTTTTACCCTCCACGCTGCCCTCCAATATTAAATTGGTGATCCATTGATGCCTCAGAAGATGTCCTACCAACCGATCCCTTCTTCTGGTCAAGTTGTGCCACAAACTTCTCTTCTCCCTAGTCCTATTCAATACTTCCTCATTAGATCACATATGATCTACCCATCTAATCTTCAGCATTCTTCTGTAGTACCACATTTCAAAAACTTCTACTCTCTTCTTGTCCAAATTATTTATCGTCCATGTTTCACTTCCATACATGGCTACACTCCATACAAATACTTTCAGAAATGACTTCCTGACACTTAAATCTATACTCGATGTTAACAAATTTCTCTTCTTCAGAAACGCTTTCCTTGCCATTGCCGGTCTACATTTTATATCCTCTCTACTTCGACCATCATCAGTTATTTTGCTCCCCAAATAGCAAAACTCCTTTACTACTTTAAGTGTCTCATTTCCTAATCTAATTCCCTCAGCATCACCCGACTTAATTCGACTACATTCCATTATTCTCGTTTTGCTTTTGTTTATGTTCATCTTATATCTTCCTCTCAAGACACTATCCATTCCATTCAACTGCTCTTCCAAGTCCTTTGCTGTCTCTGACAGAATTACGATGTCATCGGCCAACCTCAAAGATTTATTTCTTCTCCATGGATTTTAATACCTACTCCGAATTTTTCTTTTGTTTCCTTCATTGCTTGCTCAATATACAGATTGAATAACATCGGGGAGAGACTACAAACCTGTCTCACTCCCTTCCTAACCACTGCTTCCCTTTCATGTCCCTCGACTCTTATAACTGCCATCTGGTTTCTGTACAAATTGTAAATAGCCTTTCGCTCCCTGTATTTTACCCCTGCCACCTTCAGAATTGCTGAATAAAGTATGCATAATATTTAACTCTCCTCTGAAGATCAACGACGTTGGGAAGAAAATCTGAATAGTACTCGCTTTGTATGACAATGCTAAGTTAGGCTACATCAGCTGAAGATGGGCGGTGGTGTTCGTCGTTTTTAAAAATGTGTGTGAAATCTTATGGGACTTAACTGCTAAGGTCATCAGTCCCTCAGCTTATACACTACTTAACCTAAATTATCCTAAAGACAAACACAGACACACTCATGCCCGAGGGAGGACTCGAACCTCCGCCGGGACCAGCCGCAGAGTCCATGACTGCAGCGCCCAAGACCGCTCGGCTAATCCCGAGCGACTTCGTCGTTTTAACTGGCAGAAACGTTGACCCCAGAAGTAAGTCCGGTGGCTCTCACGTTGCACACCAGTTGACTCCCCACTTTGCTCTTCTGTCTTCGGTTACTGCAGCCCCCTAAATACCCGGTAGCAGCAGGATACTGATCTAGCTTTAACTCCCCCTGCGTGACAGACGCTACGAAAAAGCGCAGCAAAGGTTGAACCCTCCGTTAAGTCAGCCATTCAGCCTCCTGCGCAAGCACGAGTCACTTCTCGTCCCATTATATCCCACATTTACTTGATTGACCCTGTTGTGCCGCGTGGAGCACTATTAGCTGGGTGACACTATCTTAGGTAAAACGGCCATCTAGTGGAAGTCTTTCTGTTTGACGCCACTTGGCGACTTCTGCGCCGATCATACACAGAAGATGCAGGACGACCACATGTCCCATTTTCCTGCCCCTTCTTCTAGCCAGTGTTTCCCGCACATCCCGCACATTCCTCACTTCCTCATTTCTTATCTTATCTGTCAACATATTTTTCAGCATGCTACTCTATCACCACATCTAAAACGCTGAAAGACTGTTCTTTTCTTCATTTTCCACATTCAACGAATCCCTTCCGTATAACACTTTGTTCCATACGTTTTTCCTCAACGTGAGTAGACTTCTTTTAGTGAGGATAGTCCTTCTTCCTTAGCTAGTGTGCTTCTTCCATCCTCCTTGTTTCGTACGTCATGCGTTCTTTTGCCTCCAAGGTAGCAGAATTCATTCACTTCATAAACTACGTAAATCGTATCATTTTTCCTTTGACAGTTCACATTTACTTACAGAATAATTTACACTAATAAACGGAATACAATATTAACCATGTCAAAGAATGAGCAACATGAGCATTTTTTTCTTTAAAATATCGATTTAAGCCTCTGACCAAAGGTCCCAAGCCGCAAGCAAGAAATCAGTAACAAATACAAATTACAAGACTTTTATTAATTAAACCAATCTAGCCTTGGAATAATTAAAAGAATTACTCCCAAAAACTGTTCAAAAGGCTCTAAGCACTATGGGACTTCATCTAATGTCATCAGTCCCCTAGACTTAGAACTAATTAAACCTAACTAACCTAACGACATCACACACATTCATGCCCGAGGCAGGATTCGAACCTGCGACCGTAGCAGCAGCGCGGATCCGGACTGAAGCGCCTAGAGCCGCTCGGCCATAGCGACCGGCAGAACTACTCTCCCAAAACGTTAAGAACAAGTCACTACTTACGGCTCTTAAAATGGTTTTATAAATAAATTTAAATTAATTTGAATAGTAATCAGATTACCCTTTGAAAGAAACATCTGTAGCTGCTATTACTAAATAACGAGTCCAAATATTCACTTTTCAGAAGAGACCAACAATGAAAGGTAAATGCAATAGCTACGATCCAGCAAGATTTTCTTTAACGAGCATGGAATGAATAAAAACGTAAGTTGTGGCAAAATAATTAGAATAACACCTCAAACATTGACCAAGCAAGCTCAAAATTCCCAAATATTAGCACAATAAGTACAGGTGTGAAATAGTATGCTTACAAAATCTGAAGGTTAATCGTAAATCAGATAATATTACCCTATTCAGGAGAGACATAAAATATTTGGAGGGTGATCTCAACATAATAGCTTGTAAAAATAACGTAGGCTAAGCAAACTTAAGAAATATGCTAGTAGTGCGAATAGGTCCTCTAAGGTAATTTAGGGCAGCCACAAACACTCCCGAAAAGCACAGTGTCGCTGCGAAACAGCAACAGGCCCCCATGGCCAAGCGCCGTCCCAAATAGCGATCCCACAGCTCGTAAAACTAAGAGCTGTAAGCAAACGCCACTCAAGTGAAACACGAGCTAAAAAGTACAAGTTAAGAAAATGTTATTCGCCCGCACCTTAATAATTTATTGGTATAAAACCTTCAAAACTGCCATAATAATCAAACAGTAACGTTACTCAAAATTGCACAGAGAAAACACGCTTAATAACATAAAACAGTAGAAATATGGTGTAATAAACGTCTCCCACAAAACAATTTAACTGAATAGTGTGAAATGATTAACCTCAGAAAGTTACTTGAAATAGAAAAACAGCGAATAAGTTATCTAGGCTACACAGCCAAACTTGTTTGTACCAAACCCAAATTTGTATGAGAAACAGGAGCTTACCTCTAGAAGGTAGTAGTTAATTGCTAGCATTTACAAGTAACGCTCTCTACCGTGGCACTTAGATTTCAGAATGATCTGAAACACAAGTTGAACAGCAACCATTATTTAGACAATTTCCCTTAAAATGATTATAAGATGACACACAAAATCCAAGGAAATATCCCAAGGCGTTATAAACAACCATTTAATAAACCAGATTTACCACAGATCTAATGAACAATTTAATTTGAATACGCTTGCCTATACAAGTTTCTTTGGCGCTTCAGTGTATACTGAATTGGAGAACGTATGACGTTGTGTTACAGTTAAAACCAGTGTCTTGTGCACAGAAGATTGCTTTTACTGAAGTGACTTTCTTATCGTGTATGCGTTGTAGAAGTTCATGTTGAGCAGCTCTGGTTTATTTATGATTTAACATTATTACGAAGAAATGGTAGTTTATTTACTCACTGGCCGGGAGAGTACTCTTTGACTGGTCATAAGAGTCGAGGGAAAAAGTGTTAACAAACAGTACGGAAAAATTAACTGAAGTCAGACTGCATAGAGACAAGTAACGGCTTGTTAATTGTTATCAGAATCGCAATAATTACAGCTATTACAGTTAAAGCTCTATTTTTGTGTGGTTCTTCCGTAAGACGGAAACGGCATCTTGAAGCACTTAGGTTTCCTCAGTATGGTTAGATGATTAAACAGCTGCTCCCGAAGAACATAACCGGGATTGGCAGCTCTCTGTAATGCCCGCGACGCTGTCAGCAGCATGCAGCATTTCCGAGCGGGAGCGGCAAATAAACTACGGTATCTTCCGTCCTCTAAGTCGCTACCACAGAGCACTCCGTGTGCCTAGTGTTCGTCTCAAAGGCTCCAGTCAAATTACACTGTGTCGCTATGTACTCTACTGGGTTTTCTCTATTTTCTCACTGTTGAAGGTCGATTCATACTGGACAGTAACGGTATGGAACGGTAGTCAGAGTCACTGACAGACTATGGTGTATTCACACTCCATGGAGCGTCAGCCTCACTTCGCTTGACCCAGTACCAAACAATGAAAGCGAGGCTATGAGATACCATCCACGTTACAAAAAACTGCACCGTGGTAATAGAATTAAGGAACTAGCATAATACAATTTATTAATTAACAAAGCAAACTTCAAAGTGGATCTTCTTGCCAAGGATTGCATAGTAAATTTTCCACACTGCTGGAGAATGAAAACAAAGGAACAGTCTCATTAAACATTGCAAAATTTATTTCCCCAAGTAAATATAAACACGTTAAACAATGTTTAGAAGGTAACACACACTACCTTTTTACTTATCTTTCTAAATAACAACGAACTTTGACGAAAACTCTACTTTTCTCCTTCAGTAAACTGACGCTTCTTTTATGAAAATTGTTTCCTCTGTTTCTATTCTTATGTATCCACGGCGTAGGTTTTTCTTCGTCCAGGTACTGAAAATCTTCAATAATGTTTCCCTTTCAGATATTTGCCTCTGTGAGAAGACATTAAGAGGATAAAATATTCGAATCCTCACAGAACTTTCTGAAAGTGTAGCGATAACAAAGCTAACGATAGAATAGACATTGAGGAGAGACGGAAGTTCAAAATCCATTGCTGTGACATTAATGAACGTGGCGAGCAGACGTCAGTTTCCGATGTTAATACACGGTGCCACTGTCTTCCCGAGAGTCGTTCATGGTGTCATCCCGTTCTTTATCGTTGACACTCTGTGTGAATGCCGCCATTTGAAATACATAGTGCAGTGTTTTGAGATTCCCTTCCGTGGTATCCAGGGTGAATCACCCTTTCGTTGGATTGTCCGTTGTAGGTTCGCCAGCCACTGTGGTGTGCCGTTACAAAATTGTGGCTGCACTAAATATTCTTCATGCCACACTGTTTATCTGCCAAGTGAGTTCTCCCAGAAACACGTTGCGATCGGAATTTCTACGTTTTGCTGGCATGTTGTCGCATATTCAAAATATGCAACGCCTGAGAGGCCAAAGAACCGCATCCAGAACGAATAAGTTTTCTAGAAAGGAGACGCTATAGGAAGGGCGTTGGTTGGGTCGTTGGCCGTAAATGTTACGTTGACTCACGAGATATCACGTGAGCTTGCGTGACGAACTACGAGGCGCGGCAGTGAATTGGAGGTGACCATGTATGGTCATACACGTGGCCCTGCAGGGCGGTGTCTGGAAGCGCCAACGTGGAAAGGGCGACATGGTCTGCCGCACAGTATAAAGGCAGAAGCGGCGTACCGACTGTGTTGTGAGAGGGACGTCTGTGTAGGTGAGCCTTGGGGGCTGGACTTGTAGTATTCCCCCTGGCTCTGCTCGCCACGTACCTCCCTCCATGGGCTTTTGCAATCAGGAGTAGTGTACTTCATTCATTATCCAATTCTTGCTGAGACGAGCAATTAAAACATTGTAGTTATTCAAGTCTTGCCTTTGTTCGATTATTTTCTGACTGAGTTCCATAACTCTCTCAAACTTCCAGTTAGAAATTCCACGTTAGCTAACTGGACGGGCCTTCTCCAGTCTCCAGTGTAACTGAACGTCTAGGGGGATCCTGTTCAGTCTATTTAACATGTATTTGATTGCAGCCTGTTTGTGATTCTGCAGGTAGTTTGAGATTGCATTTAAGATCGTGTCACTTGTTGTGGGTTTTCTGTATATGCCAAACGTGTGTTTGTTATTGTCTTTTCTTATGATTATGTCTAAAAAGTTGAGTAAGTTTTCTTGATCTTCGTCTGTTGTGAACTTTAAGTTTTTTGGTACAATATATTTTATCTCTTTGTGTAGTTGCTTTATTCTATTTTTAGCTTCATCTACCATGCATATTATGTCACCCATGTATCTATACCAGCAGATGGCCACATGAATGAAGAACATTACTCCAGCTTTAACCTAATTTTAATTAATCTGGATGACGGATCTGATACAGTATCTACCCATTTTAGAAGTTTATAGACAGTACATATCAGGCACTTTCTTCCACATACGTATGGTCCAAAATACTTCACTGACCAATACATGGTCGACATTTCCATCTCAATCGCACTATACTCTCTTTCTGCCTCGTTCAAAGCTCTCACAGCTTACGTGACAGCTAGGTTGCTTCCAATTCTTCCCTGACTTAAAACCGCTCCAATACTTGAATGGCTTGCGTCCGTTGTCATTATGAAATCCTTTCCAAAATCCGGGTACTTAGTATGAACAGGCTAATCAGCTTTACTCTCAAACGCTGAAAAGCATTTTCTTGCTCGACACCCCAAGTGTAAGGGATTTCTTTCTTTAATAATTCATATTGCGTGTTCACGATTCTACTGAAGTAGCTTATAAAACGATGCTTTAATTGCATCATTGTTATGGGCTGCGGACACTCCTTTACAATCTTGACCTTTTGTGGATCTGATCTCAAGCCCTGAGCCTATAAAATATGACCCAAATAGCGCAATTCTTCCGCAAAAACGCGCACTTGTCCACTTGTAGCTTTAAATTGTGGAGTCCAAGGTTTTTTAAACACTTTGCGCCAGCTGTGCATTATGTTCCTGTAAGGAGGCGACAAATATTACCACGTCATCCAAATAGATGAACAATTTCTTACCTTGTAGCGCTGTCGAGACGGTGTCATTAATTTCCGAAATGTACTAGGAGCTGTTTTAAGACCCATGGGCATTCATTTGTACTGGTAATGCGCGTACGATGTAGTGAAAGCCGTCTTTTCACGATCCTGTATGTCTAATAAGATTTAATGGGTCATTCGCTAAGTCGAGGGTCGCGAAGTACTTTACCGCTCCTAGACCGTCAAATATTTTTTCTTTTGTTGTTAATGGATACACCGACTTCAGGAAGATCTCATTAAGTCGCCTATAGTCCACAACTATTTGCCACTTTTGCTTTCCACTGGCATCTATCTTTTTCGGAATTAAAATCATGGGAAAATTCCAACGACTTTTATTTGGTACTGTAATGCCATCCTCTAACATTATTTCAGTTTCCTGCTGGAGGTATTCTGTAGGGTCGCAAACATACCACCCTATCGTCTGCTTCCGGCAGCAGTTTAATTTCGTGTCTTCGTGCCTATGTAAGATAATACACATCCAGACAATTTGAAAACATCGCTGTACGTGGTGCATAACTATAATTGCTGCTTTCTCTTTCGCATTTAAATGACTCGTGCGAATGTTCTCCTTTAGTGTACTTATTCTTGATTTCAGATGTGGCTTGGTTCTTCTGACAGGGTTCACACTGAGTGATTGCCGCAACAATGTCCACTCCGGAACAGCTACTGCTGCCTCCCGTGGCACTCTACTGAAACAATCTCATATATAGTGTTCAGCACACACGTTAGGCGTTGTTTCTGACTACTTTTAGTAATGCCTCAGGTAAATGCATGGTCTGTTTCGGAATGATAGCGTGTCTCATTCTACTTGCCTCTATTTTTACTCGACTCACCCGTTCCTCCCGTGACCAGTTGTAGATGATGAAACAAATTATTTGCGCTCTTTTTGCTTTTCTCTGTCACTGCCTGTTACCTGCCTCTTCGCGTTCTGATAGTTAACGAGCTTCTGCCTGGGTTCAATCTCGCCTTTCTACATGTTTATCGATTAGTGCTTAACCGTCTCCCGCTAGAGCCATCTATTTTCTTTGAATGAACTACGCGGCGCTCACCGTCTGATTCTGTCTTCCTTTCCTTGCACGCCTTTCGCTCAGCGTCAGAGGTTTGAAACGGACTTCTCTTTTTTGTACCTGCACAGTCGTATTAGCAAGTTTCCGACTTCTACACTATGTGATCAAAAGTATCCTGACACCCCAAAAACATACATTTTTCATATTAGGTGCCTTATGATGCCACCAACTGCCATGTACTCCATATCAGCGACCTCAGTAGTCATTGGACATCGTGAGAGAGCAGAGCGGACTTCGAACGTGGTCAGGTGATTGGATGTGACTTGTGTCATACGTCCGTGATCGAGATTTCCACACTCCTAAACATCCCTAGGTCCACTGTTCCCGATATGATACTGAAGTGAAAAAGTGAAGGGACACGTATAGCATAAAAGCGAACAGGCCGACCTCGTCTGTTGACTGACAGAGACCGCCGACAGCTAAAGCGGGCAGTAATGCGTGATAGGCAGACATCTATCCACACCATGACACAGGAATTCCAAACTGCGTCAGGATCCACTGCAAGTACTATGGCAGTTTGGTGGGAGGCGAGAAAACTTGGATTTCATGGTCGTGCGGCAGCTCATAAGCCACACATCACGCCGGTAAATGTCAAACGACGGCTCGCTTGGTGTAAGCAGGGTGAACATTGGACGATTGAACACTGGAAAAACGTTGTGTGGAGTGACGAATCACGGTACACAATGTGACGATCAGATGGGAGGGTGTGGGTGTGGCGAAAGCCCGGTGAACGTCGCCTGCAACGTGTGTAGTGCCAACAGTAAAATTTGGAAGCGGTGGTGTTATGGTGTGGTCGTGTTTTTCACGGAGGGGGCTTGTACCCCTTGTTGTTTTGCGTGGCACTATCACAACATAGGCCTACATTAATGTTTTAAGCACCTTCTTGCTTCGCAGTGTTGAAGAGCAATATTCTGCAATGGCGATTGCAACATGATCGAGCACCTGTTCACAATGCACGGCCTGTGGCAGAGTGGTTACACGACAATAACATCCCTGTAATCGGCTGGCTTGCACAGAGTCCTGACCTGATTCCTATAGAAAACATTTGGGAAGTTTCGGGAAGTTTTGGAACGCCGACTTCGTGCCAGGCCTCCCCGACCGATATCGATAACTCTCGCAGCAGTCCGCAAAGAATGGGCCTCTGTTCCCCAAGAAACCTTCTAGCACATGATTGAACGTATGCCTGTGAGAGTGGAAAAATATCAAAGCTAACGGTGGGCCAACACCATACTGAATTCCAGCATTACCGATGGAGAGCGCCACGAACTTGTAAGTCACTTTGACCGAGGTGTCCGAATGCTTTTGATCACATAGTGCAGTACCAATGTGCATCGAGTGGAGCTCACACTCTTGGTTTGTCTTCATTCTTATCCCTTCCCTGGAGATTCACAGGCTTCCGATGGCATAACTGATTACGACTCCATGTTGTTTGATAAAGTCTCAGCCCACCAGCACGTGACATGGAAGATCCACTTTCTCCCCAATTACAGTATGTTGAAACGATGCCTCACCTGCATTACGTTTCTCGTTTATAATCCGAGGGTTACAGTCTCCTCTGTCCTTACCACCATATTAGCAATTCTCTCGAATCCTAATATGTTCGGTTTCTTATTACACTATCCGCCGTTTTTCAAACTACATAACCTAACTAGGCTTATCTGCGCATCGCTATCTACGAGATGTCTCAGGCAATTAGTAATGCTATCGTGATAGTCAAATTGTATAAACTCAATTTTTATTTTGGCAGTCGACTGTTAACATATTTCCAAGTAAGGCGCAAGGTGACTGCTTTTTTAAACACCTTTACTTAGTTTTCTTAACTTTTATTTCTCCCACGTGCATTCTGTGTCAAGCATTTTCTGGACAGTCTCTCGTATAATGGTCGTTCTGTTTGCATTTAAAACACGTTACGGGCTTCAGAAGCACACATGAGCCTCAATGACTTGACGAATTACATTGTGAGCATATCGCTATGCGTGATTAGTCCATTTCCCTACCTTCCGTTGGTACACCTGGCCCCACCTTCCTATTATTTTATCTGCACGACACTCTCGCGCCATATAACCTGGTTTCCTACACGTGAAACAGTTGGTGGCTTTCTTTGCGGTCTGCAACACCGCACCATCATTTCAGGGGAATATCTTTTCTCGGGACGAGGCTATCGAGCTCTCCCTATCTCTGCAGTCTCTGCTAATGTTATACTTTACCACGTTCTTGCCGACTTTCAAGCATTTGATATGCGTAGAAGTCAAGTGACCTTTTAGTAGCTTAGTTTGCAACTAATACGGCACGCACACCCTGGCAAGCGGCGCTTAGATGTCTCACTAATAATTTGCTATGTTCTGAGCCCTCTATTTTAGTTACAGCAAATTTCAACAGGGTATCATGCTCCTCTGGGTCTGTAAGTTCAAATTCAAGATCACAATTGTCAAGAAATACATTTAGTGTCTTCTAAGTGCCACCCGACGATTATTAATTTTAGCACATTCGATAAAATAACAAATTTCCCGCTTTTGTGACTCAGAGCCTGCGTCAGAATGCCCATCACGTGACATGCCTGCTAGTCTTTCAACTCGCCGCTGCTTTTGACCGCCGTCTGCTGCGAAGCGTTGCCCTTGCGCAGCCGCCACCGCCGCCGGCGCCTGCCTCCGCCGTCACACGCTGCCGCTGCCGCCTGCGACCGCACGCCGTGTGTAAGCTGGGTCGCTGCCTATCGTCGCCGGTGCTCTGCGTCGTCGGCGACCCCGTGCTGTTCGCTGCGGTCGATGCCACTGCTGGCTAGGGATGGGCCTATGATCGCGCTCGAGAAACGCGCGACGAGAAGGCCATTTCTCGAGAATGTCTCGAGTACGCTCTCTGAGAAATTGCGCAAACCTCCAGTACACGAAGCACTGACAAGGGAACCTCCCCATCGCACCCCCCTCAGATTTAGCTATAAGTTGGCACAGTGGATAGGCCTTGAAAACCTGAACACAGATCAATCGAGAAGACAGGAAGAAGTTGTGTGGAACTATGAAAAGAATAAGCAAAATATACAAACTGAGTAGTCCATGCACAACATAGGCAACATCAAGGACAGTGTAAACTCAGGAGCGCCGGGGTCCCGTTGTTAGCATGAGCAGCTGCGGAACGAGAGATCCTTGGTTCAAGTCTTCCCTAGTGTGAAAAGTTTAATTTCTTATTTTCAGAAAATTATTATCTGTCCGTCCATCCGATGCGAGGTAACTGCGCCGTAGTATGGGGACGTATGAAAACTTTAAAAACATATGTTTTGACAGAGCACAGGGAAAACTACGACTGTGAAACTGTTGCATTTATTTGTTGCAGTTTATGTGACAAACTCTAATGTTTTCATCACTTTTTTGGAAGTGATTATCACATCCACAACAAAACCTAAATCGGGCAAGGTAGAAGAATCTTTTTATTCATTCGCCAAGTGCACAAGTTAGGTGGGTCGACAACATATTCCCGTCATGTGACGCACATACCGTCACCAGTGTCGTATAGAATATATCAGACTTTTTTCCTGTGGAGGAATCGGTTGACCTATGACCTTGCGATGACTTTTTTTCGGTTCCCATTGGAGGTGAACGTCCTTTCGTCTACTAATCGCACGGTTTTGCGGTGCGGTCGCAAAACACAGACAGTAAACGTATTACAGTGAACAGAGACGTCAATGAACGAACGGACAGATCATAACTTTGCGAAAATAAACTTTTTACTCGAGGAAGACTTCAACCAAGGACCTCTCGTTCCGCAGTTGCTCACGCTAACCACGGGACCACGGCGCTCCTGAGCTCACTCTGTCCTTGATGTTGCCTCTCGTGCACATGCACTACTCAGTTTGTACATTTTACTTATTTTTTTCATAGTTCCGCACAACTTCTTCCTGTTTTCTCGATTGATCTGTGTTCAGTTTTTCATGGCCTATCCACTGTGGCAACTTGTAACTAAATCTGAGAGGGGTGCGATGGGAAGGTTCCCTTGTGAGCCGTAGTGGTCGTACTCGTCGTACGTACGTGCACCGAAAACTTTGAAATTCTATGATTGGTATCAAATGTACTATTGTTATTAATGTGTATTGAAGTATTAATATATGTCTCATAAGACAAAAATCATAGAATTGTTGTTTAAAACAAAGGACAGAATTCGCATGAAACAGAAGCTTTATTCTGACAAAACAAATTACCTTGTACATTCTGCATGTATGCATGCATGCTTAAACGTAAAAGAGAAGTGCTAGAAGTGCTATAGCCTTTTATATACAGAAACTGCGTACATGCTTTTACTTACTGAAGAAAGAAATAACAACTTTACTCGAATGGAACTTGAGACGTACTAGTTACGAGCACAGCGAGCAGCGAGCGTGTTTGTCTAGCGGCGGCATTCAATTCATAAAACAGCAGCGGTGCGGAGTATGTTGTCGCAGCCAACTGGCGCGCAGCGGCACACGCCGCCGAGCCGTTTCTCGTGAGCTTCTCGAGAATTGCTGGAGAACTAGAGGCTCGGGGAATTCTCGGTGCGCTCCAGTCGCCGCGCCTCGCCATCCCGTCACGTCGTATGCGACCTCGCGCCGCTGTCGCACCCGCCGCTGCCGATGCACCGCCTCTGCAAGTCGCCAGCGACTCCACGCTGCCCGCCGTCGCCGCAGGCTGTCCTCGACCCGTCGTCCGCTGCTACTGAGGCTGCACTGCCTCCGCCGCCTCCCGGGATGACCACTCCGTCCCCAGGCACCGTTCCTCTGCTGGGCTGTTTCAGGCCTCTTTTTCTGTCTTTTCTAGACGCCGTCCGTTTTTTGACGATAGATAGGAATCGTCTTCTTCTTCTCGGGAGCTACCCATTATACAACAAATAGTATTAAAAATGGACATAAAGAAACAACTTTAGACAAACTAACCAGAAAAATAAAGAAACAAATAATGAAAAAACTACCCAAACCACACCAACACATACAACTTGCACGAGTACCAAAAAAACTGCATACAGTGGCATACCACAATAAGCTTACACATAAAATAGGTAACACAGTCAAAAAACAAGGTAAATGCTTTTCTTACAAAACAAAAATTCAATACAAACACATCCCAAAACTGAAATCAAACCAGACAGATACCAAAAATCTGGTAACTGTCAGCTTAGAGATTCTCAAAGATATGCATTGCAATGACTGGCAAGACATTCGACACAAGATATAAAGAACACGTACGAGCGTTTAAATACTGTAAAAAGCATTCAATATCTGCAGGTCATCTAAAACAAGAACACCACAGACCGAGCAATATTGAAAAAGATATGAACATATGAACATCATAAGAATTAGTAAAGACAGCTATCTCCTCCATTTCCAAGAAAATTTTCACATACACAAAGCATTAAAACAAAATAAACTGTTATTTAATAACCAGATAAATATTGGAAACCAGATTCTATATAAAATAATTGATGAAATTCCACTATTTCTTCCATATGCTCACACAGTATATAAATACACAGCAACATAATTAAACAGAATTACACACATACAGTAAATCAAAAAAGAAGAGTATATAATAAAGATAAATTATTGGCCAAGTTATGTTGGCAAGGCCACAAAACATAAACCACAATACATACTTAGAAGTGAAAAAACAAACAGAAAACAGCGGTGTACGAAAAAGTGTGCTGTGAAAAACATAAAAACTGCATAGTGCTGCAGAGAAACTAAACATTGGATCACAACTATCAGCGCCTAAAGAAGAAAAACATCAACGATGTGGTACCAGATGGCATTTCCCGATGTAGGCGAGAAATAAAGCAGAAATCACTGTAATTAAAAACCAACATGTTGTTAACGAACTGTTTTCCGATCTTAAAGCAAACCGAAATGTAAATACTTAATTACAGAGCACTCCTTAATGAAGGAGTCACTTTTTACCGACTTTTCACTGGCATGCTAATGGTGATTGAGTTTCGTGGTTGCGGATTAAATTACTTGAAGAAGTACAGCAACCAGCAGCTTTTACAGAACTTCCTTCATGCCAAGGAGCGTTCCAGTCTTTCACGCATCTTCAATTGACTTAATACACGATGAGTCAAAAAGGACTTTGGAAATTTAGAATGATTTAGAAATTTAGTGAGATAAATTATAGAAGTGATAATACGTCATTTTGTAGCAAGCAACCTCAAGTTTGATTAACGTAGTGTATGAGTACCCCATTTCGCCGCCAGGAGCGCCAGCATAGTACAAAATTAAAATTGCTACTTTCACTGTGGCGGAGCGTACTCGCTGTGTGTTATGATTTCATGAAACTAACTCTGCAACAACTTTTCGGCGTAAATTTCGCACTGAATACCCTAAAGAAGCTCCAAGCACGCCAACAATTTCTTTTCTGACAGCCCCTATATTAAGGTGTTTTGTGCCCTTAGCAAACTGAAAGTGTGCGGTCCTTTTTTCTTCATGGAGAAAACTGTCACTGGTATTGTGTATCTGGATATTCTTGAAAACTTTCTAATTCCACAGATCGATGAAGCTGACCGAGGAGGGATGGTTTTTCACAGCAAGACATTGCGCCGCCTCATTTCCTCACGGAAGTTGGAGGTTTCCTCGATAATCGCTTCCCAGCTCGGTGGGTTGGCCATGAGGGCAAATCGCATGGCCACCTCGCTCCCAGACTTAACACCCCTGGATTTCATTCTTTGGGGTTTCATTAAGGACCGTGTCTATGTTCATCCCCTACCAAACAATTTTGCCTACCTGAAGTACCGAATTTACGCTGCTGTTGCACAAGTGACGCCCAAT
This sequence comes from Schistocerca gregaria, assembly GCF_023897955.1. Classification (NCBI taxonomy): domain Eukaryota; kingdom Metazoa; phylum Arthropoda; class Insecta; order Orthoptera; family Acrididae; genus Schistocerca; species Schistocerca gregaria. The sequence goes on from NC_064923.1 coordinate 490,500,376, forward strand.
TTGCTGCTACGAGTGGGGGAAGAAATTAATTTCCAGTAGAATTGGTAGTCACTTCGAATCGCATTGACACTTATGTTAAACTTAAGGTTGTTTGCTACAAAATGACACATATACCAATTCTGTAAGAAATCTCAATAACTTTCTTTATCATTCCAAAGTTGTAAAGACCTTTTTTACTTACCCTGTACACCTTCATCAATACCAGGTTTTTGTCGGCTCCATTTTGCACGTTGCAGCTGTCTTTTATTCCGTAACTTGTAATTCCAGATTTCGCCTTTGTATGCACAACACATACACCTTTAGCTTCGCTGATACAGCGCAGCGTTCGACATATAAACGACTTGGTGAATTCTGCGAGCTAGTGAAGCTGAAAGGTGTTTGCCACGGATACAAATGCGGAAAAAGGAGCTACAAGTTGAAGAATTAAGTGAAGAAGCAACGTTCAAAATGGAGTACATCTACATGACATCTACATCTACATGACTACTCTGCAATTCACATTTAAGTGCTTGGCAGAGGGTTCATCGAACCACAATCATACTATCTCTCTACTATTCCACTCCCGAACAGCGAGCGGGAAAAACGAACACCTAAACCTTTCTGTTCGAGCTCTGATTTCTCTTATTTTATTTTGATGATCATTCCTACCTATGTAGGTTGGGCTCAACAAAATATTTTCGCATTCGGAAGAGAAAGTTGGTGACTGAAATTTCGTAAAAAGCTCTCGCCGCGACGAAAAACGTCTATGCTGTAATGACTTCCATCCCAACTCGTGTATCATATCTGCCACACTCTCTCCCCTATAACGCGATAATACAAAACGAGCAGCCCTTTTTTGCACCCTTTCGATGTCCTCCGTCAATCCCACCTGGTAAGGATCCCACACCGCGCAGCAATATTCTAACAGAGGACGAACGAGTGTAGTGTAAGCTGTCTCTTTAGTGGACTTGTTGCATCTTCTAAGTGTTCTGCCAATGAAACGCAACCTTTGGCTCGCCTTCCCGACAATATTATCTATGTGGTCCTTCCAACTGAAGTTGTTCGTAATTTTAACAGCCAGGTACTTAGTTGAATTGACAGCCTTGAGAATTGTACTATTTATCGAGTAATCGAATTCCAACAGATTTCTTTTGGAACTCATGTAGATGTAAACGTAGTACAGATCAAGATTTATTGCGCCAGTTGAGGATAGATTACATCCCAAATCGGGTCTTGGAATAAATAAGACTCTTATACAAAAAGTGATTGGTTGCTGTTTTTCTTCAAGCAAATCTTTTCATAAAACTCAGCAGCCAAATCCCGGATATTTGGGAATGGTGTGAAGGGGTTCCGTTTGCTACTGTTTAGGAGGAGATCTAAAGTTCTGATAACTGTGACGGGAACTACAGGACCGACTCTGTTTTTTGTTCTGCTTGCTGCTCATCCACTGAGCAAAAATAAAAAAATGTGTGTGTGTGTGTGTGTGTGTGTGTGTGTGTGTGTGTGTGTGTGTGTGTGTGCTGGTAGTGCTGCTGGCCTTTTGCTAAACAGTGGATACAACTATACATTAAAGTAAAATTTTCCTGATATATGGACTACCAGTTAGCTGTCACCACTGCCAAGCTTGAATTCTCCTTATTCTGTTGGTGAGAGTAGGAATGGGAAAGCAGAGAGCCATCAAAGGCACTGTATTTCATTAGTATCCCCTACCGAGAGATGAAGAGCTGATGAGGGTCGCTGTCTGTTACAGAGATACCCTGTGCTGCTTCCTCCTCTATCCGTCTGACTTCACCTTCCCCTGCCCTCTATCTCCTCCTCTCCCCTCTATCTCTTCCACCCGCTCTCTATGTTCATCTTTCCCTCCCCCTCTCTAACTTTTGCTCCCCTTCTCTCATCTCCTCCTCTCCCTCTTCTGTGAAATAATAAAATTTGTGTGTTCATAATGCGAAGAGCAGGAAAAAGGTTTTGCCTACAAATTTATAAAGAGATATTTTTAAACAGCTAGATCCTTTTGTTCTTTAGCTTAGTTCAGCTTTTCACAGTCAGCAACACATTTTGTTATATCCTTGAATATTCATAGTTCGCCTACACAAAGAACTTTTAGTTTAAAAGTTGTTCATTTTAACAGCTTTTTTCAACGATACTACTGTTATACCGCCTACACACTTGAAACTCTTAACATTAGCTGCTTTCCATCAGTGTACAGAAGATTTTTCTTACTCAAAACTCTATGGTGCTTTGATTTAAAGCAAAATGATTAACGTGACAGGTAAAGGACACTTGGTACATTACTTCGTAATGTAATCTGTTTCATTTTAGATGTAACAGCTTTGGAACATCAGTTACTGATTATGAAACATTAAATCAGACACATTCAAAGTATGTTTACCACTTTTCGCCATAATATATGTTTAATACAATAAAGAATGAGAATTTCTAAATAATATTATTTTGATGACAGCGCAGGCACCGTTGAAACAGTAGTACTTTTACTGGGGAGCTGTTAGTTGCGAAAACGAAACACCAACTAACCGACTAGCAGCTGTTCTGGCAGACATGTGTGGCTAGCAGAGTAGCTGCCGTTGCCCTGTACGTATTCATTCCAAGGCTGTTACTCCATCTCCCTCTTCCCCTTCTCTCAGTCCACCTCCACTGTTCTCCTCTTCGTCTTTCTCCTTCTCCCCCTGACAATCACTGTTACTGCGCTTGTATCTGTCCATCTGCTCCTACTAACTCTTTCTGTCCATCTGCTCTTCCTCCCTTCGTCCATGTGCTGCTTCCTCCTCTATCTTCCCCTGCCCTCTATCTCCTTCTCTCCCCTCTATCTCTTCCACCCCCTTTGTATGTTCATCTTTCCCTCCCCCTCTCTAACTTTTCCTCCCCTTCTCTCATCTCCTCCTCTCCCTCTTTTTATCCATCTCCTCCTCCCTTTCTCTGTCCATTTCCACCTTTCTCTGTGCATCTTCTCCCACCCTCCCCTATCTGTGTTGGTGTACTCCACCCTCTCTTCTCCCCCTTATCTCTCCACATTATCACTTCCATCCCAATAGGAGGTTGCTGGCCCTTAACCTCACAGTACTTCTTTGCTTGTAGTATTGTGTGTATTGTGTATTAAGCTGGGGACCTAGGAACGACAGAGAGGCTTGCACCCACCGTAGCTCTCAGCGGTTCACAACCCCACAACAGGCCACAGCAGTTCACCCACCTCACCGCCGTCCCATGCCGAACCCAGGGTTATTTCCTTGGAGTACCAAGTTTGGCTGAAATCGATCCTGAGGGTTAGAAGGAGCTGTACCCTAATATAAATGTAGCATACACTTCATTTATGTTATGTACACTCCTGGAAATGGAAAAAAGAACACAATGACACCGGTGTGTCAGACCCACCATACTTGCTCCGGACACTGTGAGAGGGCTGTACAAGCAATGATCACACGCACGGCACAGCGGACACACCAAGAACTGCGGTGTTGGCCGTCGAATGGCGCTAGCTGCGCAGCATTTGTGCACCGCCGCCGTCAGTGTCAGCCAGTTTGCCGTGGCATACGGAGCTCCATCGCAGTCTTTAACACTGGTAGCATGCCGCGACAGCGTGCACGTGAACCGTATGTGCAGTTGACGGACTTTGAGCGAGGGCGTATAGTGGGCATGCGGGTGGCCGGGTGGATGTACCGCCGAATTGCTCAACACGTGTGGCATGAGGTCTCCACAGTACATTGATGTTGTCGCCAGTGGTCGGCGGAAGGTGCACGTGCCCGTCGACCTGGGACCGGACCGCAGCGACGCACGGATGCACGCCATGACCGTAGGATCCTACGCAGTGCCGTAGGGGACCGCACCGCCACTTCCCAGCAAATTAGGGACACTGTTGCTCCTGGGGTATCAGCGAGGACCATTCGCAACCGTCTCCATGAAGCTGGGCTACAGTCCCGCACACCGTTAGGCCGTCTTCCGCTCACGCCCCAACATCGTGCAGCCCGCCTCCAGTGGTGTCGCGACAGGCGTGAATAGAGGGACGAATGGAGACGTGTCGTCTTCAGCGATGAGAGTCGCTTCTGCCTTGGTGCCAATGATGGTCGTATGCGTGTTTGGCGCTGTGCAGGTGAGCGCCACAATCATGACTGCATACGACCGAGGCACACAGGGCCAACACCCGGCATCATGGTGTGGGGAGCGATCTCCTACACTGGCCGTACACCTCTGGTGATCATCGAGGGGACACTGAATAGTGCACGGTACATCCAAACCGTCATCGAACCCATCGTTCTACCATTCCTAGACCGGCAAGAGAACTTGCTGTTCCAACAGGACAATCCACGTCCGCATGTATCCCGTGCCACCCAACGTGCTCTAGAAGGTGTAAGTCAACTACCCTGGCCAGCAAGATCTCCGGATCTGTCCCCCATTGAGCATGTTTGGGACTGGATGAAGCGTCGTCTCACGCGGTCTGCACGTCCAGCTCGAACACTGGCCCAACTGAGGCGCCAGGTGGAAATGGCATGGCAAGCCGTTCCACAGGACTGCATCCACCATCTCTACGATCGTCTCCATGGGAGAATAGCAGCCTGTATTGCTGCGAAAGGTGGATATACACTGTACTAGTGCCGACATTGTGCATGCTCTGTTGCCTGTGTCTATGTGCCTGTGGTTCTGTCAGTGTGATCATGTGATGTATGTGACCCCAGGAATGTGTCAATAAAGTTTCCCCTTCCTGGGACAATGAATTCACGGTGTTCTTGTTTCAATTTCCAGGAGTGTATATTTCACACGTATTTGTACACATATTTCATCTTTGGCTCTGGCGAATTTCGACATGCTGTTTCTTTTTCAAGCACGTCAATGTTAATGAGGTCGTATTTCCTCAACTCTGAGATCTGCAATGGTATAATTTTGCAGATACATGTAAATGCAGCAGTGCACGTTGTACATGTGAATATATATATGAATACTGTCTTAATAATTTGTCGCAAAAGCAGTTAGTAGCAAAGAAGTCATAAATTAAAACGTCACGCCTGATGCGGCATTTTTACTTCATGTACAGCGAAACTGTAGCGAGCGGTGAAATTCTTTTCTTTCATAATTTTGTGGGGGTGGTTAGCATGAAAAAGTTTCGTTAAGTTTTTAAATTTTGTATGAAGTTTATGCGAGTCACTAAGTGCTTTCTTTCTCAAATACTGGATCAATAACGTCTGGTTATTCGTTTTTCACGTCAAGCCCCAAAGCTTTGATAGGTAGGCGGTTGCCGCTCCCCTCTCCCCTCCCCAGAAATTACTTCTATACAGTAAGTGGTATGTGCATCAAGTTTGGTTGGAATCTATGCAATGATTTGGGAAGAGATGCGGAACATACGTACACACATACATTTTTATATGTTTGGCTTTATAAACAATATATACTAAAAGATAAATAACCTGTGTCCGCCTAGACATTTATTTGAGTATCGTCTAAAAACTTGGAGCAAATCGGTCAGGCACTTTTCGAGATTTCTGCTGACAACTTTTCCCTTTACGTATATTCTTCCGACATTTATGTGGGTATCATCTAAAAATTTGAAATAAATCGGTCAATTATCACTTTATATAGTATATATACACTTATATACCATATATATTAAAAATATGCGGCATATGGCCGTCAGAAAGATTATTAGAGTATCGTGTAGAAAGTTGAAGTAAATCGGGGAATAACTTTGGAGATATTTGCTAGTAACGTTGCCCTTTGTATTAATATCTCACGTATATTAAAAAATGTAGCCTTTGTCCGACCAAAAGTTTATTAGAGTATCGTGTAAAAATGTGAAGCAAATCAATCAGGTACCTTTCCAGATTTTTGGTAACAAAGCTAAACAAAGACATGTCTTTATACAGCAGTACAAATGGATCAAACTCCAAGGTTTACGCAGTACAAGTAAAATATACTCACAGCCTACTGAAACAGTTTACAATTGTGAAATATAATAAAAAATTAAAAAACGAATATTATAACACATTTGGAGGAAAATGACTTTGGCGGAGGTACTGTCTACATTGTTTATTTTGGTTGCGTAACCAAAGCCGTGTTAAACGTTATTTGGCCACCATGGCGAATACACAGTCGATATTGGGTGATGACAGCTCTAACTACATGTCGTTAGCTATAGCCGGCATGGGCATTCAGATGCGCGGAACAGAATTTTCATCACCAACACAAGTGATTGTGGTATAGCGTAAAGCTTTCCCGTAAATACCTTGTAGATTTTGCATATCATTACTGTACTACTCCAGACAAGTATTGTTCAAAAGCGTAATGGATTCTGTACACATTGTTCATAGACATCTTAATTTGCATTTGATGTGTGGATAAACTTGGCTTGGGGATAAGAGATAAAATCAAGGATCTTTCGCTTATCTGCGACAAGCATCAAATATCAGTCGTAGCGTATTCTTCATTATAGGAAGAGTATTGCTCTGAATCTCTGTTTTAATTATTATTTTTAATCATTACTGTGCGGCGACATTGTGCGACTTCCTGCTTTGCCAAAGAGAAAGTATTCCTAAAAACTTCCAATTTCGAGCTATTACATGCACCAAATTCGTGATTCATCGAAATCTGAAATATTTTTAGGGGCTAAATTTTTCAGCTTTGTCCGTCACCCAAGGAGAATAAAATATTAATTGAACGTAAACTTTCTCTTCGTCATAGGTACTATTAGTACAGTTTATTATTGTGGCTACTTTAAAATAAATATAACGGGTTGTAGAACTGGACGGCTGCAAGGTAATCAATCCATCATGAATCCATCATCTCGAATTGTTATTGGGTGATGTAAAGTCTTCTTTCGCTCGAACCAGAAAATGGTTTCATAGCATCGTGTTCCTCGTAACGACTGTATGTGTACACTGCGATGTGAATATGTAGCTCGTATTGTGTTTGATTGTTGCTCGCGTATTGGGTGGAGTAATGATTCCGTATTTGTGTTTTTTGATTCATATAACGCATTAGGTGGTTTCATCACATAGTGTTCTGTGGACATTTCTTCATGCCTACGAATCCATGTGTGAATCGCTCGATTTAAATGCGTTGTAAGTATATTTCTTTTATTTTATTTTTGTTCACATCCTTTCTCGTACTTTCTCGCATTTGATGGAGAACATCATGTTACCAACTTTTGACAGAGTTGGTATTCAAGTATATCACATCTTGTCGTGGAACGAGTGTCTATTTCTGCTTGGAATGGTGTTGCTTCTTGCCACTGAGTGCATAGATATTGTGCCAGGTTCTACATCGAAGTGCATACTTGTATATGGGACTGCATCAAATAGTGTGAACATTTTCACGCCGTACTAAATGCTACTCCCTTTAGTAAACTCTAATTATACAGAATTCACTAGCAAAACCAATCATGAAAGAATGAGATTATGTATTACTTGCTTCAAAATTTTTGTTGTAGTAGGATGATGATTGTAACGTACTAATTTCTGCTAACATTCACTGTTGTTGTACCTGTTAATGAAGTGTGATCATTTTTGTGCAATTACTCTTGCATTTTCAGCTTCTGCAATAAATAATGCCTTTGTCACTACCACTACAAAGCACATTCAGTGGGTAGAGACAGCGCCATTCAAAGGAGAAATACGTACTTATTCCGTAACAAGATGGAATGAAATTGGATACCAACTGTGTCAAAAGCTGCTAACATGGAGTAAATGCGAGGAAGTACGAAAAACAGATCTCACCAAAAGTAAAGTGGAATATGAGCGATGTACCTAAAACATATTACAATCGAACGGTTCCCATACGGATCCATAAGCAGGAACCAATGAACATGAGGCCACAGAAGACTATGCGGCAAATACGGAATCATTTACGTCACACAATATTATAGGTGTATCCAAAAATAAAGCATAATACAAGCAACATGCTCACAATGCAGCTAAGAAGACAAGACTCACGAGAAGCCATAATGCGATACACAATGTGCTGCAAACAGTTTTTGTGTCATCTCATGTCAGATGAATTTTAGATATGTGCTAAGATGCAATTATTTCCACTTAATAATAGCCACAGGTCGAAACTGCAATATTGTCATTTACAGACAAATAATTTTGCAATCATAAGGCTGCCACGATGTTAATTATAGTTTTTTTCTGGAGATTTCCGAATATGTTACCTTGCAAGGTCACAAAAACGTTTAGGTTTTCAGGCTCACTCTCTTATATTTTGGTGTTCTCCGATGTACAGTGATATATTCTGGCACGACAGATATTCCTACTCTATAGGTATGGAGGCAAAAATAAGGGGAATTTTCAAGACATCAAAATCTTAAAGCCGACATCCGCCATATTAGTGTTCCTGAAACATTACCTTCTACCGTTTTTGTTCTGTCCAGAACAGGAATCACAGAAAACACAGAGTTCAAGCTCAGAGTGAGGTTAAATTTCCGAACAGAAATGCCACAATATTGAACACACTTCATCAGGTCTTTGTTGGGAAGTCTTTTGTCATATGTATACAACACAGACTTCCCAGAAGAAAGCGAATTAATACTGAATTAATAAGATGATAGTTGCCTGAAGTAATATGCTTCATTGGTTGAAATATTCGGAAGTGGAAGATTCCTCTGGTAATCGAAACAGATTGCTTTCTTATATCACAGATTTTATGGGCAAATGTTATTAATCTCGTAAAGAGACTTTTAACAGTTTTCCCGCATGATTCTTATACGAAGCTGTCCTTGTCCAACCCGATCTTCTCCCCCGCCACTGTGACACTGTCGTCGACGGGACACTGATCTCTGCTCTTACTTTAATTTTGCTTCCCCCATAGTCAAACTGACCACACTTTAAATCGTGAGATTTTGTTTCTGTTTGTCCCAAGTTTGTATCCTAATTGCATTATTCTCGTTATTAAGCTGTAAATCAAGCTTAGAAAGTTGGCTCTAAATTTGTCACACCCTGCACATTTGTCAGTTCTGGGGTACCGAAAACTTACATTACAGCTCATCATAGAAATCAATCGATATTGCTCGTATGAGACACGGTTTGGGGGATTTTTCTTTTAATATAACAGGTGTAATACTAAGTTCGTCTGGTAAATGTAACCTTTTCCTATAATTAATGCTATAATGTGATTTGTGGCCTTTCAGTTGATGCACTTTAGATACAGCTGTTCACCTTTAAGTCTGTTTGGTCTTTTTTTGAGTCTTCAGTCTTCTGACTGGTTTGATGCGGCCCGCCACGAATTCCTCCCCTGTGCCAACCCTTGCATTTACAATCTAAGTCCTGAATTATTTGCTGCATGTATTCCAATCTCTGTCTTCCTCTACAATATTTGCCCTCTACAGCTCCCTCTAGTACCATCCACGTCATTCCGTGATGTTTTAATACATGTCCTGTCATCCTGTCCCTTCTCCTCCTCGGTGTTTTCCACATATTCCTTTCCTCTCCGATTCTAAGTAGAACCTATTCAATCCTTTTCAGTCCACCTAATTTTCAACTTTTGTCTGTAGCACCACATCTCAAATGATTCGATTCTCTTCTGTTCAGATTTCCCACAGTCCATGTTTCACTACCATACAATGCTGTGCTCCAAATGTACATTCTCAGAAATTTCTTCCAAAAATTAAGGCCAGTATTTGATACTAGTTGACTTCCCTTGGTCAGGAATGCCCCTTTTTGCCAATGCCAGTCTGCTTTTGATGTTCTCCTTGCTCCGTCCGTCATGGGTTATCGTGCTGCTGCGGTAGCAGAATTTCTTAACTTCATCTATTTTGAGCATCGATCCTAATGTTTAGTTTCTCGCTGTTCTCATTCCTACTTCTCGTTGCTTTCATCTTTCTTCTGATCACTCTCAGTCTATATTTTGTCCTCAATAGGCTGTTCATTCCATTCAGCAGATCATGTAATTCTTCTTCACTTTCACTTAGGATAGCACGTTACGTTTTCCTCTGATTTCCACATTTTTTGATATTAGGGATATAAAAAAAATGGAAAGCGAAAATAATTTCGTTGCGATAACATTAAGAAGGCGAATATTCTGATCTTGCTTGCTAAAGATCTCGTTTTAACGACAGATAATTTCCTTCTAAGCCCACAGGAATTTTGCCTAGATTTTCTGTAGTCCCCTGTGTTACGTGTTAGTGTCCGTACTCTGGCAACAGCGAAATCTTTCCAGAGAAAGTGATATTTGTTACAAGGCTGAACTCTATTCCTGTGTTGGCCCGGAATAACGTATTTTTCTTTTTTAACACTTCTGAGTTCCTGTTTCAGCAGACGAATTCGGTAACCTCACTGTTCCGGTAAAAGTGCTCCTCCGCTCCCTTTCCGCCGATATACAGCGCTATCTTCTAAAGTGCGTTCCTATTGGTCCGACGTCAATGGTTTGTTTGTCTTGTTTTCTGGTCCTTTGCAGTCATAGCATTGACAGTGTTACTTGCAAAATAAATTGACTTTTTCGCACTTCACGTATGTTAACAGAAGTTCTGATACGATGGGCTTTGACAAAAGCGTTATTAATCGACTCTTTTTGAATGTGCCGCCACTATTACGGCTGGCGCAGAGAAAGCAGCGCTTGGCCAAGAGAACATAACTCAGCGTAGTGCCTACACGGCGACGTAGCTACCCACTAATTGTCATCTGAAGAAACTACTTCGTTCGTCCAGTGGTAGGACGCTCGTCTGTCCCTGTCGGCCGAGTTAGATTCCCAGCCGATACATGAACTTTTGTTGTATTCGCAGTTAGGTAAATGTCCTAGGGAACTTCCACCTATTACGTACCGCCCGTTTGCAGCTGGATAGGAGGAAACCTGACAGATTATACTACTACAGAGTTTTAAATGCAGTACAACAGAAACTACGAATTTGTTTTATATTTGTTGACAACAGGCAACAGCCGTTCTGGAAACCATGTCAAGAGAGGTGTTGATCAGTAGAGAACTGAGACCAACTTATTTACCTGTAGCAATGTGTTGTCATGTGCTTCCTCTGTAGTAGCCAGTACCTTTTTAAAGAGTGGTAAAATAACTGCTGGCGATGGGATGCAACGTCAAAAATGCTGTTTAATTGACGTAACTGAACGTCCTGTTTATATTCGTCTCTTAATACGCAAATACAGATATTGGAAAAGTCATGACATGCAGCTTCATCTGGAATTTTCTTTGTTCTTCTTCGTATTACAGGATTTTACTTATAAGTCCAGTCAGCTGAGTTTTGTGTATCTTAGTAAGTCACTCGATTGAGTTACTTCTTTAATCTTTTCATTTCTAAAAATGGAACGTTTTGAAAGCATCTCAATAGTAAGCACTTACAATCGTCACCTGTAACTTGACTCATGGTCTGTAATCTTTTGGTAACAGTTACATGCTCAGCTTACCGAGAAAATCTCTTTCTCTAGCCTACTTTGGATTCACTAAGTGGTTCATGTTTCTATCGGTTTTTGCTTTATTACTAAATAATGTAACAGTTAGAACTTCATATACAGTGTGTGAGTGACTGGCAAGTATTGCTGAAAAGACCTACAACATTATATGATAATATATAGACGGAAAAGAGAAAAGCTCTAAGCAGAAAATAAATGTTGATCGTTCTTCCTCAGTACCGACTGGACCGTGATCGTTTCTCTGAACTACATAAAATCTTTAGCATATATTTACGATCACCTTGATTATTTATACAGAAAACAAACCTTGCCACGTTAAAGTCATACTGTTCTTCTGTAAGATGCCATAACGAAATAAATATTAAGTTCTGATGGACCTTGATCGTTATTCCTGATCTTGATCTTTCATAACAATTCTTATTATGCACACTTAGGTGCATGACTGTACCTGACAAGTACACAATACCATACTGGATCTCCTGTGTGGTGGATAAATGAACAAGTAAAAGGAATAGTTGTATGACATATTAGTATTATTGTTGGTTAATCACAAAGCTAGGTGTAGGCTTATGAACTTTGAAAACCCAAAATGAAATTCAAAAAGTAAAATCAAGAGGTAATTCCTGAGAGGTGCTGATAAGAAGTATTCTACATCTACATCTACATCTACATCCGTACTCCGCAAGCCACCTGACGGTGTGTGGCGGAGGGTACCCTGAGTACCTCTATCGGTTCTCCCTTCTATTCCAGTCTCGTATTGTACGTGGAAAGAAGGACTGTCGGTATGCTTCTGTTTGGGCTCTAATCTCTCTGATTTTATCCTCATGGTCTCTTCGCGAGATATACGTAGGAGGGAGCAATATACTGCTTGACTCTTCGGTGAAGGTATGTTCTCGAAACTTCAACAAAAGCCCTTACCGAGCTACTGAGCGTCTCTCCTGCAGAGTCTTCCACTGGAGTTTATCTATCATCTCCGTAACGCTTTCGCAATTACTAAATGATCCTGTAACGAAGCGCGCTGCTCTCCGTTGGATCTTCTCTATCTCTTCTATCAACCCTACCTGGTGCGGATCCCACACTGCTGAGCAGTATTCAAGCATTGGGCGAACAAGCGTACTGTAACCTACTTCCTTTGTTGTCGGATTGCATTTCCTTAGGATTCTTCCAATGAATCTCAGTCTGGCATCTGCTTTACCGACGATCAACTTTATATGATCATTCCATTTGAAATCACTCCTAATGCGTACTCCCAGATAATTTATGGAATTAACTGCTTCCAGTTGCTGACCTGCTATTTTGTAGCTAAATGATAAGGGACCTATCTTTCTATGTATTCGCATCACATTACACTTCGCTACATTGAGATTCAATTGCCATTCCGTGCACCATGCGTCAATTCGCTGCAGATCCTCCTGCATTTCAGTACAATTTTCCATTGTTGCAACCTCTCGATACACCACAGCATCATCTGCAAAAAGCCTCAGTGAACTTCCGATGTCATCCACCAGGTCATTTATGTATATTGTGAATAGCAACGGTCCTATGACACTCCCCTGCGGCACACCTGAAATCACTCTTACTTCGGAAGACTTCTCTCCATTGAGAATGACGTGCTGCGTTCTGTTATCTAGGAACTCCTCAATCCAATCACACAATTGATCTGATAGTCCGTATGCTCTTACTTTGTTCATTAAACGACTATGGGGAACTGTGTCAAACGCCTTGCGGAAGTCAAGAAACACGGCATCTACCTGTGAACCCGTGTCTAAGGCCCTCTGAGTCTCGTGGACGAATAGCGCGAGCTGGGTTTCACACGATCGTCTTTTTCGAAACCCATGCTGATTCCTACAGAGTAGATTTCTAGTCTCCAGAAAAGACATTATACTCGAACATAATACGTGTTCCAAAATTCTACAACTGATCGACGTTAGAGATATAGGTCTATAGTTCTGCACATCTGTTCGACGTCCCTTCTTGAGAACGGGGATGACCTGTGCCCTTTTCCAATCCTTTGGAACGCTTCGCTCTTCTAGAGACCTACGGTACACCGCTGCAAGAAGGGGGGCAAGTTCCTTCGCGTACTCTGTGTAAAATCGAACTGGTATCGCATCAGGACCAGCGGCCTTTCCTCTTTTGAGCGATTTTAATTGTTTCTCTATCCCTCTGTCGTCTACTTCGATATCTACCATTTTGTCAACTGTGCGACAATCTAGAGAAGGAAGCACAGTGCAGTCTTCCTCTGTGAAACAGCTTTGGAAGAAGACATTTAGTAATTCGGCCTTTAGTCTGTCATCCTCTGTTTCAGTACCATTTTGGTCACAGAGTGTCTGGACATTTTGTTTTGATCCACCTACCGCTTTGACATAGGACCAAAATTTCTTAGGATTTTCTGCCAAGTCAGTACATAGAACGTTACTTTCGAATTCATTGAAAGCCTCTCGCATAGCCCTCCTCACACTACATTTCGCTTCGCGTAATTTTTGTTTGTCTGCAAGGCTTTGGCTATGTTTATGTTTGCTGTGAAGTTCCCTTTGCTTCCGCAGCAGTTTTCTAACTCGGTTGTTGTACCACGGTGGCTCTTTTCCATCTCTTACGATCTTGCTTGGCACATACTCATCTAACGCATATTGTACCATGGTTTTGAACTTTGTCCACTGATCCTCAACACTATCTGCACTTGAGACAAAACTTTTGTGTTGAGCCGTCAGGTACTCTGTAATCTGCTTTTTGTCACTTTTGCTAAACAGAAAAATCTTCCTACCTTTTTTAATATTTCTATTTACGGCTGAAATCATCGACGCAGTAACCGCTTTATGATCGCTGATTCCGCGAAATGTAGAAAATAGGCTACTGTTAAAAGATGCAATAACTTAGAGTGAAAACGAAGTGTGAAACAACACGCTATTATTTAAATCGTTATGGAAACACTCTTCAAAAGCCTGTTTAAGAAGCATTTGAATATTACAGAGTTTGGGCTATTATTATTAAAAAGTGAGTTACGGTATATATTTGTTGAAGTAAAATGTCCTTTGTACAGAGTGTAGACTGTTGAGCTCATTCCTTTATTCACGATGCGCTCTTTCTCAGTAACTAATGTTGGACGTATTTGTTTAAGTACTCATTAATACCAACAGAACTTCCACTGCTGACATTTATTGAAATTCAAATTGCTGGAACATGCTTTCAAAAATGCTTTTATCTTATTTTACTATTATTGGCCATAGACTGAATTACATTTCATAGAAAAGATTTCAGAATGAGAAGATATGTAAACTACAATGACATGGACGTACTTACGACCTATTAAAACGCGAAATGAGTTCTGCATAGAGGTATACCACCATGCAGTTCCGCTCTTTCGACATTTCAAGAATCTTAACATTATCATGTTATGATAGCATGCCTTGCTTACTTCTTTCCTCATTCCACACATCTATGGCCAACGAAGAAAACGTAGTTAAATTTTTTTGCAAACGTGAACATTAAACATGATATGCATATGATCTGAATGTTGAAAATGCAACGAGTAAGAATCAGCACTAATAAGCAAACAATCATTGTTTTCGGAGTTCTAGTCACGAGCTTTCGACGCAAAGTGAAAAGTATAAACGAAAAGAAAGTTACATTTACGGTGCAAATGCGTCGTACTGCTGGATCAAATTCGCGATTAACTTTTGAAAATGTCTTGCTGGCACTATGTTATTACCCCAAACACTGGAATATTTACTACTTAAAACAACTGTAGCGTGCACACGACAGAAATTACGAACAAAAAGCAATCGCAAACAATCTCCATGTAAACAATAGTCTGCTTATGTTTTGGAGCATCTAACATGGCGGTGTTGGCATTAAAATAAAGCACGTCAGTCTGTAGCGCTATCTTCCATTATTTTTACCTCCATGGGCTATGAAAAACGTTTTACAGGGTCATTCGGCAAAGATGATTCCATAACAACGAATATCGCTGTACCTGACAGCAGAAACAAATATGTTAGATGTTCAGCTACTTCTCTGCAATCTATATTGATCCATCAGTGCCTAAAGCCCGTTTAGACGAGGAACTTCAACGTCAAAATCGACATTTCAAAGTGCGTGCAGCTTCAGTGCCTGCGTATAAATTAGCAGCCAATCACGACGCGAGTGTATCTGAAACGTCAGTGTACCGCGTAGAGCGGTAAACAGCGTAGCGTAACAAAATGCTATAGAGATGAAATTTCAGGCCAGCATTTATCATTGATTCTCATCATGATGCAAGTTGAATAAACGTGTCGACATTTACTGCAGGGCTACTAGAAGAATTTTGTAAAGAACGTTGCTGGAGCATGTATTTAATTAAAATGTAATATATAGAAGGAAAAGTAAACTAATAGTTTCTAAATGTAAGGCAAAAAAGTAGTCAATTACCTGCTAAAATGAAAAATATGTTTTATAACAAATTCGAGAGATCATCATACAAATACTTTGAGTAAAGTATACTCGCCCATTTAACAAGGGTATGGGGTGATTTTTACTTTCAGTGTGCTCAATAGTAAACTTTGAGCAGCCATGTGGAGAATTGATAAATTAGACGTCTTCTACACTCTCTACATAATGTCTTTTTTTTAAGTGTGTAAACCGAAAGTCGATTTCTCCTGCGTTCCCCCTCGGGTATGTTCTTTAAATCTTATTATAAAATAGTCTCACTGTTGTACATACTGTTTGTGACAACCAGTACACTTGATATTATATACAGTTGATTTAGAACATTTATTTTGAAGTCGCTCAACAGTTTCTTTTAATTTATCCAGAAAGAAATTTTCACTCTGCAGCGGAGTGTGCACTGATACGAAACTTCCTCTCAGATTACAACTGCGTTTTAACTTATTTGAAGATAATTGTTGTCTTAATTTTATCTTTCCGATAACAACATAGCAGTCTTATGCTGGAATACGCTTGCGAGTTGTTATAAAATTCTGGTCCTCTTCATAAATATTTACCAGTCACGAACACTTTTGTTTCGTAGCGGAAGCGTTAGCCTTACCGGTATTAATGGCCCAGAAGTACTGTTTAACAGTATGAGTGATGCTTGCTGCAAGCCGATGGCTTCGAGGCTGTTGTAGCCACGGTCTTACAAGTAAACCTATTAAGGGATACATTTCGATTTTGATCGGCTTTGAGTATGTTGTGGTGTAGAGCAAAATAAGAGATAATTTTTTTTATACGTGCCCATTCGGCCGATAAGCACGTGAAACACTCCCCCTCCCCTGAAAAATCTAAATTTAATATGTCTGAATGAATATACCACTGAAACACAAACAGATATAAAAAAATCTTTAACAGAATTTCTATGGTTTTTCATGTAGGTTACAATTCTGTATCCATTTCTTTGGAATAAGTTATTTTTTTCGATATCTCCTTATCCCCACTCACACTATTGTGCTTTTCATTTCGACAGCTGACTAATAGCAAGCCGCATAGGTTCATTAATGGCAAATTCAGTCATAGAAGTTTATGGCGAAGTTGTATTCCAAATATCCATTTGTCAAAAATAAGTTAGAATTATCTCTATATCGCTGTTGGCACACCTAATATGTATCTGTTTCAGTGCCAATTTCCATGTTTATTAGTCTTTCCCAGATATATAATATATTATTCTAAACATATATTCTTCATATATCGTTCTACACATTTTTCTTTCACTTTTATGAAATATAAGACATCCTGTGTTGCATTTTTGTTTCCTTTTTACATTTTTTTCAAGTTGTAACCTTTCCAGATTTAATATACTCTCCTGGAAATTGAAATAAGAACACCGTGAATTCATTTTCCCAGGAAGGGGAAACTTTATTGACACATTCCTGGGGTCAGATACATCACATCATCACACTGACAGAACCACAGGCACATAGACACAGGCAACAGAGCATGCACAATGTCGGCACTAGTACAGTGTATATCCACCTTTCGCAGCAATGCAGGCTGCTATTCTCCCATGGAGACGATCGTAGAGATGCTGGATGTAGTCCTGTGGAACGGCTTGCCATGAAATTTCCACCTGGCGCCTCAGTTGGACCAGCGTTCGTGCTGAACGTGCAGACCGCGTGAGACGACGCTTCATCCAGTCCCAAACATGCTCAATGGGGGACAGATCCGGAAATATTGCTGGCCAGGGTAGTTGACTTACACCTTCTAGAGCACGTTGGGTGGCACGGGATACATGCGGACGTGCATTGTCGTGATGGAACAGCAAGTTCCCTTGCCGGTCTAGGAATGGTAGAACGATGGGTTCGATGACGGTTTGGATGTACCGTGCACTATCCTGTTTCCCCTCGACGATCACCAGAGGTGTACGGCCAGTGTAGGAGATCGCTCCCCACACCATGATGCCGGGTGTTGGCCCTGTGTGCCTCGGTCGTATGCAGTCCTGATTGAAGCGCTCACCTGCACGGCGCCAAACACGCATACGACCATCATTGGCACCAAGGCAGAAGCGACTCTCATCGCTGAAGATGACACGTCTCCATTCGTCCCTCCATTCACGCCTGTCGCGACACCACTGGAGGCGGGCTGCACGATGTTGGGGCGTGAGCGGAAGACGGCCTAACGGTGTGCGGGACCGTAGCCCAGCTTCATGGAGACGGTTGCGAATGGTCCTCGCCGATACCCCAGGAGAAACAGTGTCCCTAATTTGCTGGGAAGTGGCGGTGCGGTCCCCTACGGCACTGCGTAGGATCCTACGGTCTTGGCGTGCATCCGTGCGTCGCTGCGGTCCAGTCCCAGGTCGACGGGCACGTGCACCTCCCGCCGACCACTGGCGACAACATCGATGTACTGTGGAGACCTCACGCCCCACGTGTTGAGCAATTCGGCGGTACGTCCACCCGGCCTCCCGCATGCCCACTATACGCCCTCGCTCAAAGTCCGTCAACTGCACATACGGTTCACGTCCACGCTGTCGCGGCATGCTACCAGTGTTAAAGACTGCGATGTAGCTCCGTATGCCACGGCAAACTGGCTGACACTGACGGCGGCGGTGCACAAATGCTGCGTAGCTAGCGCCATTCGACGGCCAACACCGCGGTTCCTGGTGTGTGCGCTGTGCCGTGCGTGTGATCATTGCTTGTATAGCCCTCTCGCAGTGTCCGGAGCAAGTATGGTGGGTCTGACACACCGGTGTCAATGTGTTCTTTTTTCCATTTCCAGGAGTGTATTTGTATTTGAAATTGTTAGCACATAATTGTCGTAACATTATTGTAAATCAGTACAATAACGGAGAAGTGCACAATTGTTCAGGTCAAAAAATGCTGACTGTATTTTGATTTTGCACACACTTTATCAGACGATTGTAATTTCATGACAGACGTCGCACACAGGATGACAGTTTTGAAACAAAAGTGAACAGGCATCTATCACTTGGTGGTTTCTGTTCACTGTAACCACTCTTGTGCCATACTTGTTTAAAAAGACTGACAAATATAGAAGAAGAAAACTTATTGTGAATGACGGACTGATTTTTAGAATGTTATTTCTTAAATGCAAGTTGATATAATAATTATGTCTGAAAAATGTTCCAAGAAATTTTTCCACAGCCGAAATGTATTTACGTCTAATGGCTGAATCATACCGATCGTTCCGGCAGGATTCATTAAAATATTCTCCTCATTTCCATGTTTATCAATGGTGTTCAATTTTTTTTTTATTTTTCAAGTCCATGAATGTAAAGGCAAAAAATATTCTCCATTCATATTAGGTATGTAAACCAGAACAAACCATTTCCTTAGGGATTCAATGTCAATTTACCACATGTGGGAGAGTACACATGGATATTATCTGTAATTTATAAATCAAAGTGTGTTCATTATTTTCTGTGTTTCCTTATTACCGTACAGATTTCCAATAATTTTACAATAATAATGTACAAACAGTTTCAAATGTAACATAATTAAATCTGAAAAGGTAACAACGTGAGAGAAAAAACAAATACCACAAATGAAGAAAGAAATCATAACCACGACAGAAGATATTTTACTTTTCATAAAATTAAAAGAAAATGTTTATACACACACATTATTGGGGAGACAAACGTCATACCTGAATCGCCTTTGATAAAAGGCAGATTAAAAGAGTGAGAGAAGGGCATCGATGACATGGGCACAGTGCTACACAGAAAGCGTCTTGGAAAGGCCGACGAGAGTGCTCTTAAAAACTGAAGAGCTACAAAACCAGTACCTCACGGAATTGTACGAACAACTTCTTTGCTACATTGATTAACAGAGAAATGTGTGACGTATACATTTTACAGTTCCTTAGAGTTGATGTTTGCAGTTTTTGTGACACTGATTTCATGGTACAAAGATGAACGTGGTGAAAGTTCCATAATCCTGTATGACACATTTTCTGGTAAAGCTGTGTCATTGCATGTGACTCCCTATATCCTGTGTGCCTGTCGTCCCTGAAAGACCTACCGAGTATTATAGTCACTAGCGATTCACCTTTAGAACATTCTCAACACTTTGATCACGTAGACCGCCAGACCTGAGCCCATTGTGGTTCTGGTGGTATCAAGCGTACGTACAGGCTTTCTAATGTTGTCTGTTTGCGTTTTAAAGTGATAACCTCACTTTTCATTTTAGCACTTGGTTCTTGGTCTTCCATTCTTGTTGCTGCCTCTTGGTTCTTCTATATATTGTTTATCATCCCTCTTTCCCTATAACTCACTCCTATTTTCCTATTTTTCTCAGAATTTGGAGCATCTTGTCCCGTTTTACATTGTCAACTTCTTTCAGGAACACATAGCCTATGAACGTGACTTGATTTTTCTTATATATTGCTTCCGTTATCAATCACAACGTCAGAGTTGCCTCTCCGTGCCCTTACCATTCCGAAAACCAATCTGATCGTCATTTAAAAGATCTCCAATTTTCTTTTCCATTCTTTCGTGTATCACTCTCGTCGCAACTGGATGAATATGATGTTAACCTTATTGGGCAATAGTTCTCGGAATTATCTGCCCTTGGTATCCTCGACATTATGTGGCTGGTTCTTTCCTGAATGCCTGGTGGTATGCTTCCAGTTTTATGCATTCTACACACCAACTTGAACAGTTGCTTGTGTGCCACTTCACCCAGTGATTTCAGAAATTTCGGAGGAATGTTACCTATCCATTCTGTCTCATCTGACTTCAAGTTTTCCATACTTTGCTAAACTCCGACTCTTAATACTCGATCCACTACGTCTTCAATATCGATTCCCATTTCTACCTTATTCACATCAGGCAAGTCCTCTCCCATCGTAGAGGCTTTGTGCTATTACCACGGATTTCCCATTGCACTCTTAATGCTGACATCCTTGCTTTTAATTTCGCCGAAGGACGTTTTGGCTTTTCTTTATTCTGGATCAGTCCTTCCGATAATCATTTCTTTTCGATTTTTTCACATTTCCCTGGAGCCGTTTCGCATTATCTTCCCTGAATATCCAATTTCTTCTATTTCTGAGAACTTTTATTTCTGTGTTCCAGAATTTCCTCGAAAAATTTTGTTCTTCCTTCTTTCGTCGATTAATTGAAGTATTCCTTTCGTTACCCAGGATTACCTTTCATGTATCTGCGTTTGTCTTTTCAAATTCTGTAACTGCCCTTTTTAAAGATATCTATTTCCTCCAACTGAACTGTCTACTGTGATGTTTATTATCGTAGTATTTATAGTCTCTGAGAACTTCAAACGGATCTCATCATTCCTCAGAGCTTCAGTATCGCACTTCTTTGCACATCGATTCTTCCTTACGAATCTCTTAAACTTCAGCCCACTCTTAAACAACCCTAGATTGTGATCCGAATCTGTATCTGCTCCTAATTTTGCCTTACAGTCCAATATTTGATTTCGGAATATCTGCCTTACCATGATGTAATCCAGCTGGAATCTTTCAACATATCCTGGCCTTTGCCAAGTATACCTTCTCTCCTAGTAATTTTTTAACAGCATATTCTCTATTACTGACTGAA
This sequence comes from Schistocerca gregaria, assembly GCF_023897955.1. Lineage (NCBI taxonomy): Eukaryota > Metazoa > Arthropoda > Insecta > Orthoptera > Acrididae > Schistocerca > Schistocerca gregaria. Next base: position 490,521,688 of record NC_064923.1, read on the forward strand.
ATTTATGCAGAACTCAATTAGTCTTTGTGCCCTCTGATTCTACTACCAAGCCCACATTCTCCCACAACACTTTCTTCTATGCCTTGCCCTACTAGTGCGTTACACTCCCCATGATTAGCAGCTTATCATCTCCTTTTACATACTGAAATACGCGTTTAGTATCCTCATCTACTTTCTCTGTGCCTTCATCATCTGCTTGTGACTTTGGCACATATGCTTGAACTATTTTTGTTGGCGTTTGTTTTCAGTCGATTCTGTTATGAATGATCCTGTATTCATGCTGTATTACTGTCTGGATCCTGTATTCACGCTGTCTCACTGTCTGCCCTACTATTCTAATTATGGAATTCTCTGTTGCACCACTTCTGTGTTTTTGGTGTTACGCTATATTCGCCTAGCCAGAAATCCTTGATTTCTTTCCGTTTTCACTTCACTTAACCCACTGTATCTGCATTGAGATTCTGCATTTTTGTTCCCAGATTTCCTATCTTTCCTAACAAGTACGAAGACTGACTCGAACTATTTTACACTTAGTTGGTCGTTTAATCTTTTTCTCATACTCACTTGGTCACATCCCCCTTGACAGTACCCTCCCGGAGATCCGAATGGAATACTGCTCCGGAATATTTTGCCAATGGGGAGACCATCAGGGCAATATTTCAACTGCAGGCCACAAGTACTGAGTGTCTTTCATGCAGTGGTTTCATTGCCTTATCCATCCTCAGGCCGTTGACCATTGCTGATTCAACCGCCTTTTAGGGCCAGTTTCCCAACCCAAGTGAAAGAGAGTGCCCTGAATCTCTGTTCTCTCTTCCTCCATCACTGGCAAAGCCGTCGACGGGAAGGTGATCCACTTATTGGAAGTTTTCAGCCGCCATTGGCGATGATATTTTGTCCAAAATATATGCAGTGACTCGGTTCGAATTCGGGACTCAGAATGTTTTGATTATTAGTCAGAAAAGGAAAAAAAAATATAAAATACTGACTCGTCAGAGACAGGTAGATTCAGAAGGATTAACCAAAGAGGAAATGGGACATAAATGCAAAACTGAGATGAAGTTCAGTCTCAGTGAAAATGGCTTACTGACGTTACCAAATGATATTCATGCTCTATGTTGATCATAATCAAAAGACTACACAACCAAAAGTCGGTAACGAGCAATGCTGTATCCAGAAATAATTAAAAGCTGCAGCACGTAATGGAGCTGCCTCTTGTGCAGACACCGTTGCGTGAAGGCAACATTGTGGGCGAGTTCTTTTAACGGTGGGTAGCGCGATTTTTCGCTTCATTGAAAAACTCGAACGGCTTCTAAACGGGCGCGCGTCCAGTGCGAGGGTTTTAATTACGCTCGGAATGAGGAGAAATGCACGTAGAAAGAGGGACACTTGAAATCAGGCAGGAGAAGAACCAGAGAAAGAGACAGAAGAATGGGGGCAATTAGAAGTGGGAGTGGGAGCGCCGTGTCGTTCGCAGACGTCGATATGCGGCGCTGGCAGCAGTGGCCGCTAATTTGGCGGCTGTCGCTGCGAGAATTCTGGGCGGGAGTCTAGGGAGCACTAAGCGGGGAGGGTACGTTTGTTCCCCCTCTAGAGGTCCGCCCGTGCCCCGTGTGCCGGACACCGCCCAGTCACACCACTGAAAAGGAACAGCTTCTGCAGACGATGTAGTACAAAATCAAAGTAACTCCTCAGTTTTTCACGTTTGCATCACTAAAAGACTAAAACGGTCATCCGGTCAGTTCCAGTTGCAGGTTGCCTAGCTACCGGCTGTCAGGAGTAGCGAAACTTGATTCTCAGTTTTTGATATACGAGTAGCTGTAGACCGAATTTAAAAATGTACAAGAAGTACAATTTTACGTTAATTTTTAACACAATGTAGTCAACCATGTAAGTACTGAACTAAAAATATTCGTTGTCAATCTTGTATGTTTTCTTGAATAACTCGAAAAGTGCACCCTGTGGAAAGAAGCGTGTCGCAGTACAAAATTAAACGACATTAAATTTCCTACAGAAATGTCCTATTCTTTTTTCTCTATAACTAATCGTTTTTGCGAAGAGGGTGTGAAAATACTGAAAATCTCGGGCGACGTGCATGCGCTGTAAGTACTTTATGTAGTCCAATTTGAGGTTTCCAGACTTGACAGCCCACAAGTGTCCCTTATCAAATTGACTGTCTGAATTTCCTCTTCATTTCTCTGGTACGTTGTAAATTATGACAGTGTTTGAATGATACCGCAAGTAAATAAGAATGTACATTAAAGGTGTTCTACCTCGTTAACTATTCGGAATAGGGCATACGTAGTACGGAGATTTTATTCAGAATCACTAACATCACCACCCCTCTCTGCACATACCTTTCCTCCTGTCTCACTCACTATTTCTTGATGCAGTGTAACTCGTGCCGTGTAAATTACCCTGATTGTATACATCCAGTATTTGAGAATGAAAGCGCTTAGCAACTTCCGCCAGTCTTCTGTTACCTTTTTCTGGCTAATATGTGCCATAACCCCACACCCCGTTTCACAAAATAATGGGAGGAAAAAAGTGTATAGCTTACGAAATTCTCGCTGGCCATGTAAATCTTTAGCATTTAGCATGACGTTATAATTCTTTATTTCATTACCACTAATTCTATTCGCTATCCAGATATTATCGACGCATAATAGTGAAGATACCTACAAATTTATATCACTGTACTGCACGGAGTTTGCTTTTATAACTTTTGGCTCTGAGCACTATGGGACTTAAACTTCTCAGGTCATCAGCCCCCAGAACTTAGAACTACTTAAACCTAACTAACCAAAAGACATCACACACATCCATGCCCCAGGCAGGATTCGAACCTGCGAGCGTAGCGGTCGCGCGGTTCCAGACTATAGCGCCTAGAACCGCTCGGCCACGCCGGCCGGCCTTTTTAACTCTTGCTATGATCAAGTCTAAAATAAATGAAACTTGTCCGCGAAAGGCAAACCCGAGTTCGCGTCTCGGTCCGGCACACAGTTTTAATCGGCCAGGAAGTTTCATTCAGCGCACACTCCGCTGTAGAGCGAGAATTTAATTCCGGAAACACCTCTAAAATAAAAGGTTGACACTATGCACTATTTGCCAGAGAGATGGAAATGATCATATAACGGGCAGTCAAATTAAAATCGAACACCCGCCCCAATGGGACCATGGAATGGTTCCATTCAAACGTAATCACCACACGTGATAAGACTTATAGCCCCCTGGGAGGCGAGGCGTAAAGTTCCAGTAGAAAGATTCACAACCGCACCTACTCTTGTTGTTTCTCGTCCGACTGAAAAGTCGCCAAAGACATGAAAATCACACGGTGACAGATCAGGGCTGTACAGATGATAGCGCCCGTCCCGACACTGCCGATCGATGGAAGGCTACACTTCAGCGATTTGTTTGGGAAATACTGCAACGTTCTCCCTACAGACCTGATCTACCGTGTGATTTTCACATCTTTGGCAATCTGAAGAAAGACATACGTAGATTTCGTCTTCTGTCTGATGGAAAAGTGCAGGAGTGGTTGCGGCTGTGGATCCGTCAGCTGCCGAATGCGTTCCATGAAACAGGAATTGAGTGTCTCGTCACCCAGTGAGACAAATTTCTTATCAGGTGTGGTTACTACTTTTGAATGGAACCGTTCCATGGTCCCGCTGATGCAACTATTCGCTTACCATATGACAGCCTCTCCTATAAAAGCTTTATCAATTGTTTTACTTTACCAGCTCTGGTTTGAAATTTTTCGGAAATCTATAGGTGGGTAGTGCGAAAGTAACAGAATCAACATAATCAGGGTTTTGCGTCATTAACCATCAAGACGTTACATGCTGAAGTGTAACTTATCACTTCGTGAAAGTGATTGGTTACTGCCTTTCTGTGTTACCGACGAATGATGTTCGTCAGCTGAAGGTAGAAATTTCGTTAGGCAGTTAAAAAAAGGAAGATACACATATTGCGTGAAATTCGTTCGTATGTGCACGTAACCAGGTGGCTGGGCGCCGCGTTTCTACAAGGTGAGGTGACTGACAGCTGGTGGTCGCCATACTACACTCGCTCGGTAGGCAGTTGTTCCCTGGGGGGGGGTGCGCCTCTTCTCACAAGGGAACATCCCCATCGCACCCCCCTCGGATTTAGTTGTAAGTTGTAACAGTGGATAGGCCTTGAAAAACTGAAGACAGATCAATCGAGAAAACAGGAAGAAGTTGTGTGGAACTATGAAAAAAATAAGCAAAATATGAAAACTGAGTAATCCATACGCAACATAAGCAACATGAAGGAGAGTGTGAGCTTAGGAGCGCCGTGGTCCCGTGGTTAGCGTGAACAACTGCACAACGAGAGGTCCTTGGTTCAAGTCTTCCTTCGAATGAAAAGTTTAATTTTTAATTATCAGACCATTATCAAAGTTTACTTTCTTTATTTTGGCAAAGTTATGATCTGTCCGTTCGTTCATTGACGTCTCTGTTCATTGTAATAAGTTTAGCGTATGTATTTTGCGACCGCATCGCAAAACCGTGAGATTAGCAGACGAAAGGATGTGCCTCTCCGATGCGAACCGAAAACATTTGATCGCAAGGTCATACGTCAACCGATTACTCCACAGGAAAACACGTCTGCTATATTCTATACGACACTGGTGACGGCATGTGCGTCACGTGACAGGAATGTATTGTCTACCCACCTAACTTTTACATTTGGCAAATGGGTAAAAAGGTTCTTCTACCTTGCCCGATTTAGGTTTTCTTGTGGATGTGATAATCACTCCCAAAAAAGTGATGAAAACATAAGAGTTTGTCACATAAACTGCAACAAATAAATGCAACAGTTTCACAGTCACACAGTTTTCCCTGTGCTCTGTCAAAACATATGTTCTTAACGTTTCCAAATTTTTCCGTGTGTAGATCGTCAAATACTGCGTATGTCCATGCAAATCTGAACATGTCCTGGAATTCTGGAGAGGGAAGTTGATTATGTGTGAAAACCTGAGCTTTGATAATTGTCTGATATTTAAAAATTAAACTTTTCACTCGAGGGAAGACTTGAACCAAGGACCTCTCGTTCCGCAGCTGCTCTCGTTGACCACGGGACCACGGCGCTCCTAAGCTCATATTATCCTTATGTTACGCATGTGAAACGTCCCCTTTGTAAAATTTATACAAGACTGTGCTTAAACTGATACACAATATTTTTAGCGCAACGCATCTGATTTTGTTTCGTATTTACCTTAATAGTCATAATATATATATCAGTTCATGACACCAATTCTTACAAATTTCAAAACTCCGCCATCTCTCTCCCCACGTCCACCACTGCTGGCGGCTCACCTCCAACTGCCCAACGCTACGCACTGTTAGCATCCAGCTGCTGCTGCCCAACACTACAATGGCGAGTATTACAACAATGCCAACCAGCCACAGACTGCACACGGCACAGCCAGTGATTTTCATACAGAGCGCTACGTGGCGGTGGCGTTACCAATAAAAAAAACCTAAACAGCCTACTTACACATGGACTACTCAGTTTTTATATTTTGCTTATTTTTTCATAGTTCCACACAACTTCTTCCTGTTTTCTCGATTGATCTGTCTTCAGTTTTTCAAGGCCTATCCACTGTTCCAACTTATAACTAAATCTGAGGGGGGTGCGATGGGGAGGTTCCCTTGTCAGAAACACATAGATTTGCAAAGAATTCTGAAGGTCGTGACATTGATTGGTGACGCCACTAGGACAGTTTAAGGGCTCATTATGTCTTTACCCTATGATGTGAAAAGACTGATCATTGGTTAACGAAAGCCTCATAAGAATTGTTTTCGGTTGTAATATCGACTTAATATATGAAGTTTTATGATGAAGTAATCTCTCTTATTTCGTAGAGTCGAGTGATAGTTTGGATTTGTGAGATTTTCTGTCTGTGGAGACGAAGTCATGCGACAAGAGTAAGCACGGCACAGAAGAATGGCAAGCTGAGAAGCGGGCTCAGTGGTCGTGCTGGTGACCCTGTACCTCCTCAGCTTAATTTCCTTTCTGAGATTAGCTGAGTCAGAATTAAGGAAACACTTCAGTGCCTAACGTAAAATATTTAAGGCATTAACTTCCTATAGTAATCAAACGTTTGAATCTGCTTTTTACACGATTCCTGCAAGAATCGTTGGTGGGAAGGATGGAGATTACTAGGGTATCCTATTCCTGATAACCATTATAATCTGGAACTTATCATCCGGAAAAAGTATCACAGAAATAGTATGAACAGGTACTGGGTGACCACGCTTACCACTTACACACATTTTTATTTGGTGAATAGTTAATGATATCGACACAATGTTTCCATCAAATGATAGTACTCAGAGGGGTACGTAATTTAGATGGATGGGTAACACTCTTAATGGCACATTCTAAAGCTCATGAAAAGATTAGTTCAGTGGTACAACGCTCGTTAATATTGGCGATGAAACTTTTAGATTAAATATGCTGAAGAGTCTGCTATTGCAGTGTAAAAATCGCCAAGCTGCGCTCTTATGTTAGGTTTCGTCACTGTATCCAACGAGAAGACAGACCCATACCATTGAAGTAAAACGTATTTCCACTCCGCCCTACTTGATTCCACATCGGTACAGGATTGCCTACGACTGCTGTAAATAGAACGATATGCCAATTTCTGTCAGATAAGAGGAGGCTTAGGAATACGATGAAGCGAATGTCATTGTGTATTATTACTATTATTATTATTATTATTATTTGGGTCATCAGTCTTCTGACTGATTTGATGCGGACCGTCACCAATTCCTCTCTTGTGCCTACCTCTTTATCTCAGAATAGCACTTGCAACCTACATCTTCAATTACTTTCCGTGTGTATTCTACAGTTTTTCCCCTCTACAGCTCCCTCTAGAACCATGGAATAGTCGAAAAGCTAGATACAACAGCAGAGCCTGTCATACACGATTATATGAAACTTAAGTTCACTTACATATTTCTCTGTTCCCGATTTGGCTGTTACAGTTTGCTTATGGTAAAAATAGTCAGGCTTGGTGATGTAGTAGTATGGCGCATCCCTGAAAACCGAAATTTCACGAGATCAAAAATCGATCAGTCCATGGATATTTCAGTCTGCCGTTGACCTAGCCCTCACCTCCCAGTGATCTGAAGATATTCCATGATCGATTCGTTCAGATTCCATGTTAAACTGTAGGTCCCCTTTCGCAATACAATTTTTTGAGTACGTTAGGAGCAGGCAAGTCTCCGTGGAAGTATCATGTTGAAAGGCACCAGGTCGTTGAGCCACACTGATTTATTGTGACAGTAAAAGCGGCTGTAGCTAAGCTTGTGGCAGGTTTACTACATGGGTTTTTCAGCCTAAATTTCCATCAGTATGCACACTCAAGAACATTCAGCTCGGTTTATCATTTTTGGCGGTACGCTAAGTCAGTACGAGGTAGTGTTTATTTTACAGCACAAAATACCAAATTCTAAACGTAATACATTTGCGAAATAATTTTAACAAATAAATGTTTACTGTTTTAGCTGCTGATGCTCCTTTAGCAGATATGTAAATAATGTTTGAATCATTTGATTCAAATAAAATGGTAGATTATTAACAGAGAACAACAATAGTAATGGGCCCATCATCGAACCTTGCGGAACGTCCACTGCGATTTCGCCCCACGCAAAACATGTGATACGCCTATTCCTATAGCTATAAAATTAGAGCGGATATTTCTGCCCCCTGTTTCTCAAATTAAAATAAACCCAGGCATCTGATTAGTCATATATCTGATAAAATCTTAATTTATATTGTCAAATAAAAAAATGCCCTCGAAAGCTACCTTGTGGAATATTTGCCAGATCAGGCTTTCTGTTTTTACATTTGAGCTGGTCTGTGTGGAACGTGAGCTAACAATCAAAATAACTTTCCCATGTGCACACTCAGGTCTCTTGTCAGCTTTTAAATCGTACCAGTATCTCCCGACACCTCTGTCAAGGCGTCTCTTTCTTACGTCTTTCCGTCTTCTATATTCATTTTCTGAATCCCCCGCAGTTTCGTACATTTTGCTTTAGCTCATACCAGTTTTCGATTGTTATTTCTGGGGCATCAACTTTTTGTAGATCTCTCTGCGTTCTCTAAATCATATGGGTTTTGTTTTGTTTATATTTGTGAAATGATACTTCCTCTTAGGCAGCCTGTCGTTGCCCATTCCGTATTTGTGCCTATTTTACCCATATGTAATCAAACACGAGGCGAAATCATGGACTTCATTAAATAATGTTTATGGGATATTTTATCCTTTATAAGGAGGCAGAAATTAATTTGTGCGTAGTTTCAATTATTAATATTAAGGGTTCAAATGTTGAATCAAGATAGGCCTTATAGTAACAATTTCGAAATAAAATGGTAATCTACGTTGTCGTGACTCTGAGGATGATCATTAATGATCGGAACTGAAATCAAAATAAGGTGTGTTCAACATAACCTTGTTCAGTTGGAGGTGCTGAACCAGATGTTTGGCTAAGGTATTTCAAAATACGAACAACTTACTGATATGATATGATATCTGCCTTAACCTTTGTAATATTAATAAATGCTTTTACTTATCTAGTAAGAAACAGAAGATCGAAGGCAGTGGCAGTGGCACAATCACTGGTGCGCTTTTAATGCGGCGTGTAATACTAGAGCCTTGTGGCAGTGCTTGCTCCGCAGCAGTTTCGGCACAGCTCTACGTCAACTGCGGTGTATGGTCGTCACAGATGAGAGAAAATTAAAGAGAAAATACAACAGCGGGGCTGCTCCCATCGCGTATCGAGAAGCGAGTAATTGTTTTTTGTCCGCTCGCTTCTCAATAAACGAGGTTTCATGTGCCATCCATACGGCACCACAGCATTAAAGTTTGCTTTGACGGCACAGTTTCAATTATTGACGCTAAAAACAGAAACGTAGCTTTCAGAACCGATGACTAGATTATGAATAACAGTCTATACCGATTTAGAACACTGACACACGTCTGCAATAATGACATGTGATTTACAGTTGTGCATATACGTCATAAATATGAAATGTCGTAGCCAACCTTTCTAACGTCCTCGCTCCCACTACATTAACGTCGTCGTAATGGAATGCAAATGCTGGCACGAGAACTTAAGCAAAAACTGATTTTCCTGTCTGCATTACTGTCTGTTTTTCATACAAATACAACTGCATTATGAAGATCAAAGAACTTAGAGTACTCAGTATCTAATAAGTCTGTCAGTGTCTATTTGTCTTTTACAACTTATATTTTGGGGCTATCAAATTCAAATTGGTGCCTTTCCGTTTGAACACGCTTTGTTAGGAAATACACTCCTGGAAATTGAAATAAGAACACCGTGAATTCATTGTCCCAGGAAGGGGAAACTTTATTGACACATTCCTGGGGTCAGATACATCACATGATTACACTGACAGAACCACAGGCACATAGACACAGGCAACAGAGCATGCACAATGTCAGCACTAGTACAGTGTATATCCACCTTTCGCAGCAATGCAGGCTGCTATTCTCCCATGGAGACGATCGTAGAGACCTCACGCCCCACGTGTTGAGCAATTCGGCGGTACGTCCACCCGGCCTCCCGCATGCCCACTATACGCCCTCGCTCAAAGTCCGTCAACTGCACATACGGTTCACGTCCACGCTGTCGCGGCATGCTACCAGTGTTAAAGACTGCGATGGAGCTCCGTATGCCACGGCAAACTGGCTGACACTGACGGCGGCGGTGCACAAATGCTGTGCGGGTAGCGCCATTCGACGGCCAACACCGCGGTTCCTGGTGTGTCCTCTGTGCCGTGCGTGTAATCATTGCTTGTACAGCCCTCTCGCAGTGTCCGGAACAAGTATGGTGGGTCTGACACACCGGTGTCAATGTGTTCTTTTTTCCATTTCCAGGAGTGTAAATCTTGCCACATACTTAATACGAATAGGAATCTCTTACTCGTTGGAAATATTAAATTTATTTAATTAGATAATCAAAATGTCTCTTTGAAATGATAACAGCATAAGTCAAATTACTTTGATTCGTTGATATTTTTGCACATAATACACTTCCCTAACAACGCTTACGCTCATCCAGTGTCGTTTAACAGTTATCTTCGCTCCTCATTCAGGCTCGAGCAATCATTGCTATGTTGCATTTCCACATTAACGAAACATGTAATCAGTGTTCACTAAAGCCTTTTGTTTACATTCAACTAATAATACGTTTCTCCATGACAATTACTGATTCTCAAACACGACGTTGTATCAACTACAGATCTCCTAATTAATCCCGAGTTCCTTTCGCGAAATAACTGAATTGCTTTTCTTCTACAAACCGACGTAACACTTTTCAACTACTAATTCCACTTTCTACCAAAGTCTGCACATTGCTTACACGCTGCACGGCAGCGCGCGACCACACCGCACTAAATCCCAACACCGGCTATTCTCCCCAAGCCAAGAAGTCGCGTGGTCGTAGCGCTGGGGCGTTGGAGTCATTATACGACAAAACAGTGCTTACACGGAAAACAAGCGCCCTCGACTCCGAAAATTCCAGAAGCCAGCCATAAGTCGTGAGTACGATATCGATACGTTATGACATCAAAGATAGCAGTACATCTCGCAAATACCGTGACACCACCAATTAAAATAGGTCAGAAAATCGATGTATCAGTAGTGCTCCGACTACCCGCGAACACGTAACAGTATTACTTTTAAACATCTTCTTCCTATAACTAACCCTGTTTTAAGCATCTGTCTCTACTGATTATTCACACCGCTAGACACGACTCGTGTGTCACGCTAGCAAGCAACTCCGCCAAAAACTGCCACCGCTACTTCATTTGTGCTGCTAAATGTCTCGCTTCGAAATATGTTTAATGTGCTGTATGTTGTTGTTGTCTTCAGTCCTGAGACTGGTTTGATGCAGCTCTCCATGCTACTCTTTTCTGAGCATATCCCAGTACTTTCTGCAACCTACTTCCTTCTGAATCTGCTTAGTGTATTCATCTCTTCGTCTCCCTCTATGATTTTTACCCTCCACGCTGCCCTCCAATGCTAAATTTGTGATCCCTTGATGCCTCAGAACATGTCCTACCAACCGGTCCCTTCTTCTTGTCAAGTTGTGCCACAAACTCCACTTCTCCCCAATTCTATTCAATACCTCCCCATTAGTTATGTGATCTATCCATCTAATCTTCAGCATTCTTCTGTAGCACCACATTTCGAAAGCTTCTATTCTCTTCTTGTCCAAACTATTTATCGTCCATGTTTCACTTCCATACATGGCTATACTCCATGCAAATACATTCAGAAACGGCTTCCTGACACTTAAATCTATACTCGATATTAACAAATCTCTCTTCTTCAGAAACGCTTTCCTTACCATTGCCAGTCTACATTTTATATCCTCTCTACTTCGACCATCATCAGTTATTTTGCTCCCCAAATAGCAAAACTCCTTTACTACTTACCCGACTTAATTCGACTACATTCCATTACCCTCGTTTTGCTTTTGTTGATGTTCATCTTTTATCACCCTTTCAAGACACTATCCATTCCGTTCAACTGTTCTTCTAAGTTGTTTGCTCTCTCTGACAGAATTACAATGTCATCCGCGAATCTTAAAGTTTTTATTTCTCCTCTCTGGATTTTAATACCTACTCCGAATTTTTTTTGTTTCCTTTACTGCTTGCTCAATATACAGGTTGAATAACATCGGGGACAGGCTACAACCCTGTCTCACTCCCTTCCCAACCGCTGCTTCACTTTCATGCCCCTCGTCTCTTATAACTGCCATCTGCTTTCTGTACAAATTGTAAATACCCTTCCGCTCCCTGTCTTTTACTCCTGCCAACTTCAGAATTTGAAAGAGAGTATTCCAGTCAACATTGTCTAAATCTACAAATGCTAGAAATGTAGGTTGGCCTTTCCTTAATCTATTTTCTAAGATAAGTCGTAGGGTCAGTATTGCCTCACGTGTTCCAACGTTTCTGCGGAATCCAAACTGATCTTCGCCGAAGCCGGCTTCTACCAGTTTTTCCATTCGTCTGTGAAGAATTCGTGTTAGTATTTTGCAGCTGTGACTTATTAAACTGATAGTTCGGTAATTTTCACATCTGTCAACACCTGCTTTCTTTGGGATTGGAATTATTATATTCTTCTTGAAGTCTGAGGGTATGTCGCCTGTCTCATACATCTTGCTCACCAGATGGTAGAGTTTTGTCAGGACTGGCTCTCCCAAGGCCGTCAGTTGTTCCAATGGAATGTTGTCTACTCCCGGGGCCTTGTTTCGACTTAGGTCTTTCACTGCTTTGTCAATGTGCTGTATACATATTGTAATATCGAGGCCTATATTTTATTCAAAATAATATTCACGACGTCATTGTACGTGGAATGTGACTGAACTTTGATCGTATCCTCATGGTACTGGTAAAAGGGACTTCATCGTTAATAAAATAATAAATAATTATTGCCAATGACATAATTTAATATTTTGTAAAAAATTATATCTTAGACAATACCCATGTAAAAAGATAATTAAAATCTCAATATTTTTCTACCTAGGATTTTTGTGGTAAAATCCTTCTTCTTGTTCGAACAGTTTTACTGATAGGTTGTGATTGATGTCTCGTAACAGTCAGTAAAAGACTGCTCTAAATTATTGTTATGTTGTTAACAGATATTTGAAAGTAGAGATTGTGTGTTACTTAAATCAATCTGTTCGGCTCAGCTAACAAAGAGCGCAGCAATTAGCGCTATTGATCTACAGTGCAGATTTTGATAAATAGTGAATATTAATGTGTCACGTAACATTTAGAAATATTTTCAAATGTTAATGCATATAGTGAAGGTGAGAAAAGATTTAATATGTATTGTTTATTACGAGTAAAATACAGCCTGAAGCAGAATCAATGAGTGACGGTCTTGTGTTAGCCGCGATCTTAGTGAAGTATTGCAGCGGCAGTTTTAAATTGATTTTCTATACATACTTAAATACTGTCGGCTACAATTGCAATAATAATTGTGTACTAGTGGCCGAGGGCCCAATCTGAGCTAATAAATTCCCGTTAAACTGTGAACGTATTGTCCTTCTATGAATGCAAACAGCATCTTACGTGATATAAATTCTTATTTACTGATGTATGAAGTCCGGTAATTTCGTTACAACTTTTATGAAATATTTCGAAAGGAAAATACATCAGTGTTGTGTACGTGTGGTGTTGTGTGACAAAACTGTTCATTTTGCTTAAAGAAAAGTGTTGCCACCTTGAGATAACAGTAACGTTAATTTTTATAAACGATCTGCAATTAGCAAAGAGTCTTTTAAACAACGGCACTGAAATTACTAAAAACCATTACTGTTGTTTAGTTCAGATTACTTATCATATATTTAGCTTGTTTGTGGTTATAAATGATTACTTATGTGAATGATCTTAGTGACATTTACACTGTTTGACAGACAACATTGCTACACGTTCCCAAGTGGAGATTTCTGTAACAAAATAACGTTCATTAGCCGGGAAAAGCAATGATTAAATTAAACCTCACGCTACATTAATAGTAAGTAATTGGTTTTATTGTAATCTTGCCGAAACTGTACAACACAACACACGCAATAACAAAACACTGCAGAATATGAATGTGTATATTGTTGTGCCAGCGTCAAAGAAGTGTGTTTAGACAAATAATTCTACGTGCTTATCTCCATAGAGAAGTGCGTTAATCCTCTACAACCAAGGATTTCGAAATTTCCCTTTTCAGAATACAGACAACTTCCAGCTGTGTACATGTATGGATAAGTACTCACTCAATTTGAGGTGTGAAACAATTACAAATTTTATTGGAGCTGTTATCACAGAGGGTGGAAAGTACAATGAAGGTAACTATGAGGCAACCTTGTGCAACCGAAGAAACATTTCATCTGATTGAGGAAAGAAAGAAGTAGAAAAACATACAGAGAAGTCAAAACTACCTTTGTTGAAATTAGAAACAAAGGGGTGAACATGAAGGGTGCAAAAGGAATTCCATTGATAACCGCAGGGAAGAGAGCTGGTAGGTGAACAGACTACATAGAAGGACCCTACGGACGAGAGAAATTGTCTGCTGTCGTGATAAGAAATGGCAGTCGACTAAGATCAAATAAGGCACAAGGGATTCGAAATTCTTAAAAATTATGGGTGAGGGTATAACAAAACGACTATTCAAGTTGGCATGTAGAATCTGTGAGGCTGGAGAAATATCATACGATATTTGGAAAAGCATTATCCTCAGATATGGAAGGTAGTATGGGACAGCTATCCAGCTATCGTACAATCAGATTAACAGCTCATGCATCAAATTTTCTGACAAGAATAAAAATAAACGAATGGAAAAGAAAATTCAGGAACTATTAGATGACGACAAGTGTGGCCTTAGTAGAGGTAAAGGTGCTAGTGAGACAGCTGTGACAATACTCTTTATAATGTTAGCAATACTTCAGAAAAATAAAGTTCGTACCATTTGTCGACCTAGAAAAAGCCTTTGACAAGGAAAAATAGTGCAAGATGTTTCAAATTCCCAGAACAATAAATGTAAGCTACAGAGAAAGACGGGTGATATCGTACAGTATACACAAGCACCATATGGGAAGAATATGAATGGAAGGTCAAGAACGAGGCGCTCCGATTAAAAAGTATTACAAAAGTTGCAAGACACGGATGGAGTCTTCCTCCCGTATCGTTCAATCTGTACATTGAAGAAGCATCGACGGAAATAAAAGTAAGTTTCAGGAGGTGATGTATATTTTAGGGTGATGGATATCAGTGATAAGATTCCCTGATAATATAGATATTTCCCAGGAAAGTGAGAAAGAAAAGCAAGACCTGTTGAGTGAAACACTCCATTGAGCACAGAAGATGGACTGAGATACCAAAGACGGAAGGTAATGAGGAGTAGCAGAAATGCGGTTAGGGATAAAGTTAACACTAGGTTTGGGGAGTTTTAAGAACACAAAGTGAGGAAATTCTCTTAATTTGGAAGAAAAATTACGAGTGATGTAAGAAGCAAACAAGCACAGGAAAAGAGAGCATTCCTCATTGAAGGAAGTGTGCCAATATTAAAAGCAGGCCTTCTTTGAGTAAGAAATTTCTGAGAATGTACGAATAAATTAATTTATGAAAGTGAATTATGGATTGTTGAAAAATCGGAAAAGCATAGGATGGAAGCGTTTGAGATGGTGCTGGAAGATACTTAATAGATTCAGAAAACATGAGGAGGTTCTCCACAGAACCTGAGAAGAAAAAGTACATGGAAAGTATTAACTAGAAGGAGAGGGAGCAATAGAAGCAGAAACTCTAGGGGGAACACAGTGATTTCAACATAAATGACAAATAATGTAATACGTAGGTAGTAAGTGTTGTTCTGAGATTGAGAGGTTGGCAAAAGAAAGAGAATCGTAGTGGGCCGCAGAAAACAAATATGAAGGCTGCTGAGACAAGAAAAGGGAGTGTTATTTGCTTATCACTAAAAATACGATCAACAAGTCAGTGATTAATATGTGGAGTGATTTTGCAAAGCATCGGTACGTCTCCCCCCTTTGAGCAGCGTAGACTTTCCTTTAGTAAAAACCAGTAACCCCTACCCCCAACCGCGATTCTTTAGAGAATCTAACTCCCATGCATAAATGTGCTTCATAATCTGATTACTTTACCGATGTGTTAATGTGTTAAATATTTGACGTATGCTTATGAAAAGTTTTCGTTTCAATACGCGAAACATAATTACACTGAGGTGCCAAAATTCATGGTATAGAGACATGCACATACATAAATGATGGCAGTATCGCGTACACAAAGTATAAAAGGACAGTGCATTGACTGAGCTTTCATTTGTACTCAGGTGATTGATCTGAGAAGGTCTCCGACGTGATTATGGCCGTACGACAAGACTTAGCAGGCTTTGCGTGTGGAAAGGTGGTTGGAGCAAGGCGTACGGGACATTCCATTTCGGAAACCGTTAGAGACTTCAATATTTCGACATCTACAGTGTCGAAAGTGTGCCGAGAACACCAGATTTCAGACTTTACCTCTCACCACGTACAACGTAATGGCCGACGGCCTTCACTTAAAGACCGAGCGCAGCGGTATTTGCGTAGTTGTAAGTGCTAGCAGACAAGAAACACTTCGTGAAATAAGTCAAGACACTAACGTCGAACGTACGATGAACGTATCCGTTAGGACAGTGTGGTGAAATTTGTCTTTAACTGACGCGAATGCCTTTTCTAACAGCGCTACTCGTACATCAATTGCAGTGCGTCTCCTGGTCTCGTGATCATAATGGTTGGACGACAGACGACTGGAAAATCGTGGCCTCGTCAGAAGAGTCACAATTTCAGTTGGTAAGAGCTGATAGTAGGGTTCGACTGTGGCGCAGACCCCGCCAAGTCATGGACCCAAGTTGTCAATAAGGTACTGTGGCTCCATAACAGTGTGTGCTCTGTTTACATGGAATTCACTCGGTCCTCTGGTCAAATTGAACCGATCATCGACTAGAAATGTTTATGTTCGGCTACCTGGAGACCATTTCCAGCCAATCACGGACCTCATGTTCCCAAACAACGATGGAATGTTTATGGAGAACAGTGCGCGTTGTCACCTGGCCACAGTTGTTCGAGATTGGTTTCAAGAACATTCTGGACATTTCGGGTGAATGATTTGGCCATCCAGATCGCCTTACATAAACCCCATCGAACATGTATGGGACATAATGTAGAGGTCAAGTCGTTCACAAAATCCTGCTCCGACAAATTTTTCGCAGTTACGCACAGCTATAGAGGCAGCGTTGTTATGTTTGTGCAGGGGACTTCGACGATTTGTTGCGTCCATGATACGTCGAGTTGCTGCAAAACGCCGCGCAAAAGGAGGTCCGACATTATATTTGGAGGTATCCCATGACTTTTGTGAACTCAGTGTATGTTCATCTTATTATTTTCAGGCGTTTCAGTGAATGAGTATAGGCTCTATAATTCGTGCTTCGTTTTAAGGAAAGTTAATCTTCCACATTTTATATCGTTACCTATACATGCTACAAAGATGTAGTTTTTGGAGGTAAGTTTAGTATATATTGATACTATCTGCGGAATGCGTTGCGAGTAGAGTTTGTAGAAAAGTAAGTTATATTGTGTGTAATATAGTGAGCGAAAAAGTTTTCCCTTTCATTATTTTGTGTGAGGAAATGGAAATTTGTGGTAAGGTCTTATGGGACCAAACTGCTGAGGTCATCGGCCCCTAAGCCTGCACTCTTCTTAATCTAACTTAAACTAACTTACGCCATTGACAACACACACACCCATGCCAGAGGGAGGACTCGAACCTCCGACGGGGGGGGGGGGGGGGGAGCCGGGAGCCGCACGGACCGCGACAAGACACCATAGATCGCACGGCTACCGCGCGGCTTTAGTGTGAGGGGCAAGGGGAGGGGGGCGGTGGCGAGGAATTCGGCAAGAGGAATTTTCGGAAAGATTTTAAGTTATTTATGAAGTTTGTTAGAAGGCGCTAGGTGCTCCAAAGCTGAATGCATAAATTCTGGGTAGTTTGCTGGCCATGTGTTATGGTGCCTCAAGACATACACACTTTGTGACTTTAATACCTGACTTACTGTTAAGCTGCACAGTAAGACTGTACCTCTTAATGAGGAGTTTACGATAGTGTTTTAATTTTTGACATTCGAAGAATAATTATATGAAATTCTGAAATCAAATTTTTGGTACCGCTGAAAGTGGTTGTATAGGCAATCTACGACTGCCACCGGAGGGTTAATTAGCTGTTTACTAATGTGTTCTTATACAGTCAGTGTGTAACACTATTATCGATATTACCTATATTGGTACTATCTGACTTTTTTGTCTGTCTTAACGTAATGTGACTCCTGTATAACCATGCTCTTTGATGTTAATATAGATGTAATTTTTTTTCGTTACATGCGATGATTTATATAATAGTAAATAATTTGCGGATGCAATTTAAAAAGCAGTGTGTTGTAAAAGAATCTAAAGAGCTAAAAACATAATTGTAATACTGTTACGTACATAGGGAAACTAGGTTTGCAATCATATAAAACCTGGAGGGAAGTGCGTCCGCAACGGAACTGGCTAGGTGCGAATAGAAGAGGTGGATCTGTCGGTCGAACTGCAAGGCATGAATCAGTTGGCGGCTAGCAGTGAAAGAGTGGGCATCTTGTGAACTGAAAAAAGTAAGAAGAACTGCAAGATTAGAGAATGTAGCTTCGGATGCGGAAGTAAAGCGGCTTATTATTCATCGCTTACATTGGTTAGCTCTTTACTAAGAAAATCCGACACTAATAAGAGAATTTTCAGAGCTCATTACACGAGAAGATACTTTTGCCTCGCCTTTTTTAATAGCACAGGGGATGGACGCTGCACTACATTCATCTCAAATTATCAGTTGAATCTGTATAACTGCATGGACCAGTTATATGGTTTCGTTTTTAATAAAAATTTTATGTTCTGTGAACTTTGTGTTGAGACACCGTATTTTGCTCTTAGTCATTTACCTAGACAGGGCCATATATTAAGTGCTTTACTGAATCCAAGTATCCTATTTTACTGAACTGAAGAGCAATTATTTTCCTTAACACAAATTAACAAACTTCGTGGAGTTGTAAAGTACATAATTATTTAGTGTGCATAAGTTTTGAAATACTCCACGTATTTTTCGCTAATGGACAGTTAAAGTACTCGGTTCAAAGATCCTTTTAATTGAAATAACAGCGTTTACAGTTTCATGTGATATGCAGTTAGCATTGTTTCCCACATTGTGTTGTGAATGAAGTGTTCAATCACGATCTGAACCTACCGATAAATTAGTTTCTGGGTCCCCAGGCTAATTGTTGAGCCAAATTTAAATGGCATATTACAACAACATCCATCAAATATAAGCAGCTGGCTACAAATATTCAAACTATGCTTGTATATAAACAAAAGATACAATACTTCATAATTATTTCAATAGTAGTAATTATAATTAAACTAATAAACGTATCTCTTGTCCAGGTCAGTTGTGCTCCACCATTTGCAAGCTTTTTACCTATACTTATCATTATCTTCCTACTGTAATGTACAGATTGTAAGTGTTATTGAGAGCCAGTTGTTGCCTAAACGCATTAGTACTCCTCCAGTGCAGTTCAGATCAGATCACTGGTACATTACTTGCTAAATTGTGTTACTGTCTGGTATCTTAACAGCGAAATAGGAGTTCAGTACCAAGTAAAGTCAACCTCAATAGTTAAATTTCTTTATGAACCCTGACATTACTGAGTAAAACTTCGTCTAAACAGGTTAGCGACCGTTTACTTCATTGCTAATCGAACCTTGGTTCGATTTCCGTTTACTTTGCTACTGCTTTCTTTCAGTAAAAACCGTTAAGGAAACAAATTTACTACGACACCTTTCCATTACATACAGTCACGGTCACAAAGTGAAAATCCTTTACAGAGGTAACACTATCGGCGTATTACTATTTTAATAGCAGTCGGTAATCTTATAAGTCGTATAGGATAGTAATGGAAGTTTCAGCTACGGCAGTCAGTGACCTTCCCTCGCAACCCCTTCCGTCAGCGGCGAAGCGATGGCGGATTTCCATAGTGTTCATGTTTTTCCAAGCTCTTTCTCAAAGAAAAGTAGCTCTTGAAGTTTTGCGAGCTTCCGAACTGCATTATTTCGTTACTTCAGCTCGGCAATGAGGAACCAAGCCAGAACTTTAGTATTATTAAACGTAATTCCTGTCTCTTGGTGAGGTTGTCTTCTGTGGCAGCATTATCAAATTAGCTTAATTTTTATGTAGCCTCTGAGGTATAAACTTCGTGATCAAAAGTATGCGGACACTTAGTAGTGGACATTAATACTGCTTACATTCGCTCTTCGCCTTTATGACGGCGTGAACTCTGCTAGGGACACTTTCAGTCTGCTGAGGAATGGCAGCCCATTTTTCTTCAAGAGCCGAAACTGGAGAAGATAGCGATTTTGGACGCTGGGATCTGGAGTGAAGGCGATGTACTAACTCATCCCGGTCTTCCATTAGTCTCAGGTCCATACTCAGCATGGTTCAGAGTATTTCAGGAATTTTACTATCCGCACTCAACAGAATGAAAAATTTTAGGATGAAATAATAGAAATTATTCAGATAGATAACGCAAACAAAAATTTAATTATGATGGGGAATTGAATTCGATGGTAGGAAAAGGAAGAGAAAAAAATATTAGGTGAATGTGGACTGGGGAAAAGAAATGACAGAAGAAGCCGCCTGGTAGAATTTCGCACAGAGTATAATTCAATAATCGCTAACGGTTGGTTTGAGAATCATGAAAGAAGGTCGTGCTCTTGCAGGAGTCCTATAGACACGGGAAAAATTCAGATTGATAATGCTGACAGAAATTTCGTAACTAGATTTTAAATTTTAAGGTATTTCCAGTGTCAAATGTGCATTCTGGACACAATTTATTGGTTGTGAACTGTAGATTAAAACTAAAGAAATTACAAAAAGGTAGGAAAATAAAGAGATGGGACCTGGATGAGTTGCAAGAGCTAGAGGTTTCTGAGAGTTTCAGAGGGAGCATTACGCAACGAATGACGAAGCAGCGGAGAGGAATGCAGTAGAAAACGAATGGGTAGCATTCAGAAGCGAAGTAGCGAAGACAGCAGAGGTTCAAAAAGTAAAAACACAAGGCTTAGTAGAAAACCTTGGATAACACAAGAGAAACAGAATTTAATTGATAAAATGAGAAAATATAAAAATGCAGTAAATGAAGCACGCGAATGGGAATATAAACGTCAATAAAACAAGGTTAGCTAAGCCGGAAGGGCTAAAGGACAAATGCTAGGATTAAGAAGTATATATCACTAGGGAAAGGTAGATAGTGCCTACAGAAAAATTGAATAGACCTGTGGATAAAGGAGAAGCAGCTATAAAATATGAAGAGCTCTGACGGACAACCCGTCATAAGCAAAGATAGGAAAGCTGAAAGGTGGAAGGAGTATATACAGGGTTTATACTAAGGTGATGTACTGCAGGCCAATATTATACTAATGGAAGAGGACGTAGAACAAGTTGAGATGGGAGGTATGATAATACAAGAAGAATTTGACAGAAGACGGAGCACTGAAAGATCTAAGTAGAAACTGGGCCCTGGGAGTAGATGACATTCCGTCAGAACTATTGATAGCCTTTGGAGAACTCACCATGACAGAAGTCTTCCATCTGGTGTGCGAGATTGCGAGCTAACATCCCATAGATGTTCGGGCTCACATTCGGTTCCTCTTCATCGAAATGTCTTGGCTCAAACTCGTCTAGGGGTTGAACCGCACGTGTCGCATTACACGCCCTAAATTAGACACTTGTGACCCTTTGAGTAAATTATCTGGCTGGCGGCAAGTTTGCGAAATATAAAGTTAACATAACATATAATAACAGTAATAATAATATCGGGAACTAAATTAACGACTCATAAAAGATGTAAGCCACACAGTTTTGGCTAGAATAATATTTATTCAGAAAGCAAACTAATAGCGAAACTGTTCGTATTTAGAGTTACTGTTACACTCGAGCGCATGTCCATTTGACAAAGTTCGATCATTCACAATCTCATCGCGAATCATAAGTACGATACTCCACACGAAAAGTCAGAGTTCACACCAGGCGCGTGGCTGCTCACCGCTCAGAGACTAAGTCCCGCGATGCCACACAACGCGAAATTTTCTGTTTCACTTCCTAGCTGCCTAAAGACCAACTGTTCGCTTTCGCGTCTCAATACGAACTATACGCTTTGACGTCTCCAGCCGAACTGTACTCTTCGGTGTCTAGACCAGAAATGTCTCTGCCAGTCACCGGCTGCGTTACCCGCGTGCCAAATATCCTCGCTCAACTGAGTAGGGAAGTTCCCTTTTCTGAACCCGTCCATCTAATTGGCTACAGCTTATTCTACATTCCACCTTCACGTTCTAAATAAAGTAACAATAATATCCATTATTTAATAAACGTTAAATTCTTTTACATAAAACCAATATAATTTCCTTCTTAGCATTAAGTGTCACGATCAGCAGACTTTCTGATAAATAAATAAAGAACAAAAGTAACTAAAAGTAACTATTATGCACTAAACTTTACAACAAATATTCTGTTACCTAATGATTCAATAAGGTGTCATGCTATCATCGTTCAGTGTGTTTTGTGTGGAGAAAATGATGATCTGATGCTTAGCTGAAAATACTGGTAATTTAAATTTACTATATCTTTTAAACAAATAAACTTACAGAGTTGATATTTACAAAATTTGTCATTGTAATGGTGCGGTGCTATATGAAATATCGATAGCCAAGATCGACCAAAGAATTCAGATTATAGCATTTAGGTCTTTGTTACAAAACTTGTGAATTTCACTTTGACAGTTGATCCTTAACTATTATAGATATGATCAATATTCAAGTTTTGTTGGGATTACCATGGAAATTTATGGAGGATGGCAGATTAAAATTACTGTGGCTTGATTCCTAGCATTACTACAGAGTTAAATAATTTTCTTAAATATTTCCCTTTATGGCCGATCTTAGGTCCGCCTTATTTAACACTGCCACAAAGGCTTCTTCTGGATTTCCCTACGACGTAAGTTCTCGTCTGTCTCAATCGCACACTACAGCGCTTAGGTCTGAATAGCCAATAGACGCCTGTGAGTTTCCCCATCTCGTGGTTAATCTGCGCACTTTGTGGCACGTGATCCTGGACGACAGGGTTCGTTTTACAATTCCTGTAGGTTGACTCTTTCGGCCATATATTTATATGAGAGCGCAATGCTCGTTAACTCTCGAGATGAATGTGACAGGTGAAATATCCTGAGACTTCAAGAAGAAAATGTGGTAAAAAAAGCTGGTTCTGACAGACGTAAATATTATTGAACTGTCAGTTTAATAAGTCATGGATGCAAAATACTAACTCGAATTCTTCGCATAAGAATGGAGGAACTAGTAGAATACGACCTCGGGGAAGATTAGTTTGGATTCCAGAGAAATGTAGAAACACGTGTAGCAATACTGACCCTACAAATTACCTTAGGTTAAGGAATGGCTAACATACGTTTATAGCTTTTGTAGACTTAGAGAAAGCTTTTGACAATGTTGATTGGAATACCCTCTTTGAAATTCTGAAGGTAGCAGGTATAAAACAAATGGAGCGACAGGCTATTTACAGCTTGCAAAAAAACCATACGGAAGTTACAAGAGTTGATGGGCACGATAGGGAAACAGTGGTTGAGAAGGGAGTTAGACAGCATTGAACTCCCTACATACAGATATTATGCTAGCGAGATCGCTGGCAGCCTTTTTAACTCATGAGCGATTCATTCAGTTGATTTCATCTACATCTACATTTACACTCCGCAAGCCACCCAACGGTGTGTAGCGGAGGGCACTTCACGTGCCACTGTCATTACCTCCATTTTCCGTTCCAGTCGCGTATGGTTCGCGGGAAGAACGACTGTCGGAAAGTCTCCGTGCGCGCTCGAATCTCTCTAATTTTACATTCGTGATCTCCTCGGGAGGTATAATATATTCGATACCTCATCCAGAAACGTACACTCTCGAAACCCGGCCAGCAAGCTACACCGCGATGCAGAGCGCCTCTCTTGCAGAGTCTGCCACTTGAGTTTGCTAAAACATCTCCGTACCGCTGTCACGATTACTAAATAACCCTGTGACGAAACGCGCCGCTCTTCTTTGGATCTTCTCTATCTCCTCCGTCAACCCGATCTGGTACGAATCCCACACTGATGAGCAATACTCAAGTACAGATTTCTACTGGTGTGTCCTGAGTGGTAGACTTCACTCAGTAAACGATGAGATCCCAAGTGCCAAGTAAGTCACGCATTATTAACACAGCACATTAAGAGTAAGATTCAGCACAATGTAAATTCTGAACGGTGTAACTAATAGGCGTCCTCCTGAGCTGGTATGAATGTTGCAAAGCGAAGAGTCTCTCATTATCTGTATCGTGAAGATGTGACGTGAGTCGTAATGGTAACTACAAAGTACAAGTTCACATAGAACAATATCAGTTCCGGAAGCAATGAATCTGGGCAAGGCCAACATCAGAGACGCCAAGGGTCCGAAGGTGGTAGCTGGTGGATAGGTCCGGAAGCAGTTATGTACCTCCCATGGATGGTCGCTGACATACCGATTTCAGAGGAGGTCAGCATCGGAAGTGGCGAAGGGCCGAAGGGCCGAAGGCTATGACTGGGAGATTAGTGTGACGCGACGAGCGAGAGCTGCGATCGATGGGCTGATATGTGCAGCTGGCTTAAGCTTAGAGAGCTTTTGCGGTGCCTGCTTGCTGATTACATTTTTCTAGTGTGTGTGTGTGTGTGTGTGTGTGTGTGTGTGTGTGTGTGTGTGTGTGTGTGTGTGATTGCGTGGGGAGAGTTGCAGATGGTTTGAACTCCTATGATCTCAGGTGTCCACTATATCTCCTCACGTGAGAGAACATATGATTTCTTTATTCGCTTTGGGAAGATTGTGGAGAGCCTCTGAGGTCCGTCAACCTACCACTACTGGTATTAGTAAACTGAAAGCATTAATTTTGCAGAGTAAGCATGCGCAGGATTCTGTAGCGGCGCCAAGCCTCCGCCACTCCCATGTCTCCTAAGTGTCAGTTCTGTTGGTATCCCTTCGAGACTCAGCCAGCACGTTGGTAGAGAGTTCCGTAACATTTTCAAATCGCTTCATTAGTGGTGTCCATTTGTGGAGTTCTGCTGTACTGGTGTAGAGGTGCGCACGCTGTATCCCTAGAAGGCAAGTATTCTGGAGGATCTGTATCTAACCTCCACATCGAGCTGCCATAGAGAATCTTCGCCAAAACGGTGAGTTTGGTGACCGTGCCTAAATCGATACTATTAAAGAAAGGCGTCTTGTCTCGTCATAGCCATGATCTTGGTGCAGAGGTCCTTGACGTAGTTGTGATAAAAGAGGTGTTTGTCAAGGAGGACGCCAAATGGAGGGGCTCCACAAAAAGTCATTGTCTTGCATCCAGGGGTGATCTAGACACGATGGCCTATTTTTGTGGAAGTGCATTGCCACTGTTTTGTAAGGGCTAAGCTTCACCTTATTGTGATGACACCATTCGTTGGTCAAGTCCAAATGCCACTGAAGTTGTCGTATACTGGTCGCACGGAGTGGACCCATAAGGAAAAAGGCGGCATCTTCAACGAATTGGAACAGCTGGACATCAGGGGCCGTAAGCACGTCATTGACATAAAGGGCGAACAGCATCGGTGATAAAACTTAGCCTTGGGCGGCATGGCAGTTTTTGCATCCAGTCCCCTGTGGCAACCCCCGCAATCATGTGCATGTTGTGAAGAAAGCTGGCGAGCAGTCTTTGGTAGCACTCAGGTAGTGCCGTCTATTCTTGTATCTTCCACAGAAGATTCTCATGACACCATGTGACACGCACTTTCAGTGTCAACGGAGCGCGTGGCTATCAATCGAGTGATATTTTGCGTCAGACGGAGAAGTTGCAATTCGATGGACACCTTCTGTTGAAAGCGCCTGAAATAAGACTAACCGCTGGTCTCGGGTGTTGTGCCGAAGGCAGAAGCGGCTGGCCTTCGGCCGGAGACTGACGTTTACGATTACCTGCAAATACACTCGACGGTCCGTTTCAGTCAGTAAGTATAGTCTGCGTGGTCTTCGTTTAGCTGTCGTTATTTGAATTCCACTTCAGAATCACACCGCCAACGGTCGACGGGTCTTTACAAGGGCTAATATGTCCCAGGTATATTTGCTACTTAGGCGACATCCACTGACTAGTCCAAGTTGGAAGTCACTAAGCTCTCCTGCCGGACCCGTTCTGCAGTTGCTGCGTTTCTACAGACAACAAAAATTTTATAGTGGCGTTTCTGCCTATCGTGACGTATAACAGTCAATTCTACATTACAGAGTGGTGTCTGCATATTTTTGATCAGATATCATATATCACCTTTGACAGGACGTCATTTTTTTATTAATTTCAGTAATTCGCATGAGGATCTGTTTGAATCCAGCCTTACTATTGTGGTGTCACAAGGCTTAGGACTGTCCCACTCCTCATTAAATCGACCAAGACTTATACGAATAATTGTAAGAACAGTTATTATTATTATGTTAAGTT
The DNA here is from genome assembly GCF_023897955.1 of Schistocerca gregaria. NCBI lineage: Eukaryota > Metazoa > Arthropoda > Insecta > Orthoptera > Acrididae > Schistocerca > Schistocerca gregaria. Next base: position 490,547,887 of record NC_064923.1, read on the forward strand.
TGTTTTTGGGTTTTCAGAAATACTGTGGGAAGGAAGTTTATTTATGTTGCAGATAACGTGGAAGACGTTGCCCAACGATCACGACGAAAGTTCGACGTAGCGGCAAGTGGGCAAGGAATAAGACGAATGCTGCAAAGTACAGCGAGCCATGGAAGAGCCTGGGCCGCGGGGGCGTCGAGCTTCCTAGGTCGCTGTTGGACAACGTCAAAGGAAGATATATTCTGCTTTCTCTTTGTAAACAGATCGATCGAGTCTTGAAACGTTCAAGTAAAAATGTATAGGCGGGTGACACATTAGGTGGGACCCGATGCCTGTAATACTTCCACAGTTATTAAAAAGTTATTAAACGGCAAAACCAATATTTCATCATTTATATTGATAAAAAGTAGTAAAGGTATAGGAAAGGAAGAGATGCGGCGTCAGAACGAAAACAAATCAACTGATAAAATAGTAAGTCTGTAATTAAGCATAAAGCCACGTAACACTGCACCATCCGCTACATCTCACTGGTGGCTGCCATCATCATCAAGTTGGTGCGCTCACTGCTGAATGTCATGACCCAACGAAGCGAGAGTCTGCATCCTGCCTTCTCTTAGAACCTGCTGAAGAGGTAGACCAGAGATATGGATATGACCGATCCACATGTTCGCTGTTCTCCCTCGATGCCTTCGATGTTTCCTTCGACAATTTTCTCCATCTTTCCTCACAATAAGGAGAATTGTTTGGTTCACACGAGAAGAGGGCAGCCTGACGACATCGAGCTGCTCAATAACTGACGAAATATTTCTTCTTTCAGTCAATTTTATGGGCAGCATCTGGGCCAGCATCAAAACACAAATTGCTCAATGCGCTGCTTGCTCTGACCTTAGGGACCCATGTATCGCAACAATAATAGAAGGAATATGCGTTTGTTTCGACAATTCATATCTCTGTGGTGTTTGTAATCGCTCTTTCTGCCAGATCTAGGTGAGACTTTACAGTGCCACTCGCCCAAGCGTAATCCGTCTTCTTAGCACATCTTAACAAGTTTCCATGTCGCAGGTGGTGGACCCAACGTAGATGAAAGTTTCCAACTGTGAATGGCGTAAACCAATTTTAGTTTCATAACATTGTTGACAAACTACACCGTGCGGCGCCGGACCTGAAGGTGATCTGCAGCGCGGATTCAGACCGATAGTCGGTTATAGGAAGTTGTGATCCAGTTAGTGTTTATTTATTTAAATTTGATTTCAATGAGACTCTGGAATTCTGACAGATAGATTTTGACGTTAAAATAAAATACAATCTTAGTGCGCTCTACAGTATACAGGGTGTTTTTGCAAGGGCGTGCAAAAATTTAACAGGACTTGGAGGATGCTCCACTGAACAAATTGAAGTAGGGAACGTGGGGTGGGGAAAGACAGCTTAAGGGGATAACTGGAATAAAATCACATTACTGTGTATCTTCCAAATGTACTGAAACTGACGGGCATCAACCTCGTTGCAAACATGACATCGGCGAACAAGATTCTGACGCAACCTGACAGTATCCCTGGTGTGTTTCGAATCACGTGATAGGAATCTACAATTCTGGCAACTAATTCCGTCTCCGTATCAGTTGGGGTCTTTTACACAAATGACTTTAAATATCCCCATAGGAAATAATCGAGGGGATTCGGGTCAGGTGACCTCACGGGTCATGGAATAGGACTTCCCATTCCAATCCAGCGACAAGAAATACAACACTGAGGTGGTTTCGGACATCCTCATTGACGCGGTGGACTGTCATGCTGTATCCATATCCACACCCGAACACTCAAGGGTAGGTTCTCCAGCAATTCATGTGAAACTTCGCACAAACCTCAAGAACAGGTGACCATTCAGACGTCCAGGTAGACTTCCTAGTAATCAGGCTCGTCCTCCTGGTTTCCTTGCAGGAAATGAAGAATGTACATGTAAATACGTAGCACAGTACGTGTACACTTGTACGCATGTTATTTGTAAATAAGCTGGAAAACAGTAACGACAAAACGGAAGGCAAGTTTACTTCCACATCCCCTTAAGTTGGCTTCTCCGACCCCAGGTTCCCTGACTCAAATTGTTCTGTTCTTTTACGTTTTTGCACGCTCTTGCGGAAATTCCCTGTATATCTAGCACTAAAACTGACAAGCTACATTGCGCGAGTAGTGAAGAAACAACTGACGAGAAATACAAGCATTTGTTACAGTTCTGTCAAATTCTAATTTAGGATTTCGTTTGGTAGTAGTGTTTACTTGATTGCTAGAAATATTGCAGAAACGATTGTTGCTCTTTAGTTTACAGAATATTGCAGCAAATTTTGAACAGTTACTTCCAAGAAACATTACTGTACAATAGCATAAAATAGTTTTAATGAAGAAGAAATGCTTGAATTGTCCACCCTGCTAACACTACTGTTTTAAGAGGTTGAAAATGATATTTTTAGCAAGGATGCAGAAAAGAAGTCCTGGACTTAGAAGGAACATATACCAATTTGACGTGAAGTGATTTGGGGAGGAAATTGCAATGGCGGGAAGGGAGATTCGAGTACTAATTTTTTCTATACGAATTCAGTGTCATAACCAGATCGCCACTACCGTCTGTTTCTGTGTCGTAGGTGAACATATTTTGCTCTATATTCTATTATTGATCTACGTAACTCAATTTGTAAGTATTGTTAATCGTCTCATGAGCGCATGATACTGCAATCTTTTGAATATTTTGCTGACATGCTTTGTTTTTACTGTCAAACCCCATCTGGCATTTCCCAAAGGGTTTTCTTATCTGACACATCATCGTCAGGGGTAACCAGTCAAAACCAGCTAAAGACCGTTAGTTCCATTCATGTACAACCTACCAAAATCCGTTAGTAGAGCCAGTGCACCTTATAAGCGATGGGGGAACTTTCACACGTTATGAATTTTAAGAGCCTATGAATGCAACCTATGGGTATACAGTCAGCCAGCAAACCAGTCTGAAGACTTATCCAGGGTGACACTAGTGTTTACCCCAGAAAAAGAGCTGTAGATAGAAACAAAGTGCACATCAGCACGGCTAGACACCGCACTGCCATTTTAAAACACACAAGCAAAGTACACTTATCTTAAGATAGCGTCTCAAAACGTTTCGTTGCCAGTATCCGTAGAACTATCTTCTATTGTCGTTATCATCACCACCTGTGTAAGTGTGTCTGTCATCTGGCATTTCACCAGTGGCCAATAATGACAACTTTTCTTTTAGACTGACGATGGCTGTTATTGTTATATTTACCGTTCCTTGGTTCATCAAATCGTCTCTTCATTATGAGCCATCAAACTTTTTCTTCAGTGTAACGTAAGCTTTCCTAGAATATTCCAATACCTGAGCAAGAAATATATCAGTTGGAAATTTCTCAATTTCGAGAGCCAAATGTTTGACATATTATCATTGCATATCGTATTCTTTGCAAGTTCGCACATCATTTCAGTGTGATTTAGGTTTGAATACTATGCCGCTGTTCCTAATGAAAAGTTCTGATTGTTTTACAAAACTGAGAGATCGGTCTAGTACAGATGAGTATGTACACGCTATTTGTTGTGTTTTCGAATGCATCACACGCTATTAACAAATTGCTCCACTTGAAACGCTAGAAAGGACTGTATACTATATAAATTTTTGTCTCGTTGTATTGATGCACTCGTCTTCGGATTGAACCGAGATATAACGTGCGATAACTCAAAATAACGATCTCGATAGTTAGCTTTTTCTTCCCCCGACCACTTGAGTTATATTAAGCGAATGTGAAGAGTTAAGTTGGTGCTTCTCTACTAATGCCAAAAGTCCGGATTTTCTAGACCTGTAAATACAGAATGTACAAAAAAAATTTAATATATTGTGCGGAATGATAAATTATTTTTCAAGAATGATTTCCTATACACAAATGTACAGCTTAACTTTGTGGGGCGTCGAAGTTTGAGGACGATGGTGTCAAAATTTCGTAGCTGTAATTAATTGCACCATTAATCACGAGAGTGAGGTGAATTCAGTGATCGCGGTGAGGGAACGTTAAATATACTGAGTGGGAGGGTAAGCTAACGATTTTTCAATACAGATCCCTTAGAGGCATACACAGGATAAAATACATACAGCTCTGTGGTCAGTTTTTGAGTTGCAGCGTGAGTTAGGGAAAGTATTGAACATAATCTTCAAATTACTCCACAGAAGTCAAGAGTAAGGTCTAGTGAATGGCGGCCGTGGGGCAAGATCTCCTTTACCAGTTCACCTATTTGGGCACGTTGTGTACTGGTGATCTAGGAAAATTTGAATCAAAGTGAGTTGGAGCTCCGTCGTTTTCAAGCTACATTATCCGAGACACACATATTGACATATCATCCAATAGGGTATGAGAAATAATGTCTTGGCACTCTAGTGTTAGATACGAGCTAACTATTTCGTCACAAATTATCACAGCGTATACGATCACGGTGAACTTGTGGTCGTTACTTCTAATCACCTGCACGGGGAAATTTACATCTTCCCAAATATGACTGTTATGCGAATCCATTATGCCGTCCTAACTGAACGGACATTCGTCAGTAAGTAGCTCCAAATTCCAGTGGTAAATACCATTGTACGAACCGTATTTGTGTGTAATTTACTCCTGTTATATGGACTACCTGCATGTCGTATGGATATACGCGGTCAACACTGCTCATGTTAGCACGGCGTGTACCTCCGCTTGTGCCACATAGCGAGTGCCGATTTTGCTCCCAAGTTTCTAAATGTTCAGGTCAAAAGCAACCATTTGAACTAAGAGTGAACGGCAGGCATCCTCTTCTGCATTTAGTACTTTACAGAAATGTGAATAATTGATAAAGCAATCAAGAGTAAACAAGGGACCTTCGTACTTCTACACGACAGTCCTACTTTAAGTACATTTAAATATAGCAAAAACGGAAAACACACTTTGCTTTACATATACACCATAATTTTAGAGACACTTTTCGAAATAGAAAATACGATACTTAGTTGGGGTTGGGTTGTTTGGGGGAAGAGACCAAACAGCGAGGTCATCGGTCTCATCGGATTAGGGAAGGATGGGGAAGGAAGTCAGCCGTGCCCTTTCAAAGGAACCATCCCCGCATTTGCCTAGAGCGATTTAGGGAAATCACGGAAAAATCTAAATCAGGATGGCCGCACGCGGGATTGAACCGTCGTCCTCCCGAATGCGAGTCCAGTGTGATACTTAGTTGTCACTTTATTTGTCACTTTGTTGTCACTTTATAGCCTCCCTTGATCTTCCTTCAATAACTGCTCCGAACTTACAATGATCCGGACTACTTCTGCAGGGAAGCCTTTGCGGTACCATTACGCAGCAGCTTTGCTGTCGCCATCAGCTGTGCCGTATAGAAGCAGCATTACGACCACTTCGATACTTGTGTGTCGCTACATGCCGTAATGCTGTCAACAACGTTGCTGCATTGGTATGTAATGCAGCTGTCCAGTTATGACGAGAACAGAGGACCATAGAAAGGAGCAGCACAAGCGCAGAGAGGCTGTTACGCGGAGCCCGTGAATCGACGCCAAACTGATTGCCAACGTGTTGCATAATTACCTAGAATATCAAATACGACTCCAACAGACATGACGCACACTGCTCAAGCTTCCACGCTCCGCAGGGCCCAAAATATCAATTTCGACACAGGGTTCCATCTTAAAAAATGACATTTGCCGTCCAAATCGTTTCTTGTGTTTGTCCTATACAGCATGTGCTTCATTACTGGCGAGTCAGAACTAAATAAAGATAGTTCATTCTGCCACTTCTTTCATTACGGACTTAAGACAGAAAGGCATCCCTGGAGTTACATGGGGCGTTCGTACTCCATAAAATGTTTGTTGAACATTTGTGCATGAACTTCATCCACACCTTCACCTGTACTTTGAAAACCACTGCGAAATGCACGGCGGAAAAAATTTCCCATTGTACCACTTATTAGCGCTTCTTCCCATTCTTAAATCTCTCAGTGCGGTCTGTGATTAGTCCACTCTTGTCTTCGCGGTGCCTGCGGGTGCGATATGTAGGACATCTATCATATTCGTGGCTTTCTCTCTCAATACTGGCTCTTCAAACACTGTACGATGGCTTCTGCACAGCCTGACAGCTGAGAAATTTCAGCAATTTTGTGACCCTTGAAGTGTTACGTTTAAAGTCAATTGAAATTTGCATCGTTTTAGTAGGAACGGGTTTTTTAGTTGTATACTTTTGAAGTTTTCATCTTCTGGAGAAAAGATACATATGCAATATTTTATGGAGTCACGTTAGTGTTTACTCTGTGTGAACCTTATAGAGAAAATATGCTACAATATCGCGAAAAAAAGGATAACCGCTCTTTAGCTGTATTGAGTTTTCTAGCCACTCACTCTTTCTTCAGATATTTTATACACTCATGTAAGTTTCGCTCTGTATGCTAAATTAGTTTAATAATTACTATTACTGTCTAAAACCTTGCCGAGTGAGTTATTTCAGTTTAATCACCTAACTTAATTCTTTACATGCAAATATAATGTGTTTTTAGGATTTTATTTAGGTCGGTAACAAATTGTTCGACGGGAAACGACCTAAAGGCTAGTTGTGTTCTCTCGTCTCTTATTTCTTTAAATGAAACTAAAGCTTCCCTGAGATACTTTGTAGCAATCAGTCTTCAACAGCTTAGATAATATTTTTTGTAGATTTGTACTCAGTCGATACGTCACCCGCCGTCTAACAAAGGCGTCAGCCAGTCTGCTGACTGGTCCGATATGATGTCTAGACATACAAAAAGCAGTACCTTGTCAGACTGTCTCATCAATGTCCAGCCCAAACCGCCAAGAATATAAACTTGAAATTTGGTGAGGATGTTGATCTTATAACGTAGGCGTCATTTAAGTAGGGATTTTTCGAAATTTCGCGCCTAAGGAAGTTAAATAGGGAAAGGAAGGCTTTTTGAAAGTATGTCGCTGTTGAGGCAGCTCTGAAGCTAGAACTTCGAAAACTGGTGTTTTGTTTCTCAGTCAGAAATAAAGAAAATAATTGTTTAAGCATTTTTTGAAATAACGGGGTAAATAGTGGGTGAAAGTTTTCTGAAAATAACTAATTATTAAAGAACATTTTTGAAGCTACAGATATGAAAAATGGCATTTGAATTCTCTGTTAGAAATTTTCTAAAAAAAAATACATGTTTCAGTATTTTCGGAAATTCGACCCCATAAGGGAGTGTTATAGGGCACTGCAGTTATTTCATAAATAAAAAGCATTTTCACAGCTAAATCTACGAAAATTTGTATTTGGCTTCTCCTTTACAAATAACAAACTACGTGTTTCATAGGTTTTGTAATTTCAACCCCTAAGGGAGTGAAAGAGGGGATGAAAATTATTAAGAAAACATTTCGTTACATTAAAAAAAATTAAAGTTAATTCAAACTGGTATTTCACTTCTCTGTTAGATATAAAGAGATATGTGGTAGGGAATGAAGATTCTATGGAAATATCACCACAAGAAACAAAAGGCACGATTAACAAAAACTTCGGACTCCAACTACCAGAATCGCTTTTTGGTCAGAACTACATTCGGATAAGACCATAGCAGCAATTAGCGGAAAAGTTTTGAAGGTATTGCAATTTCTGAACAAAAAAAAATCGATTAATGAAAGACAAAGAAATCTGTGGAAACCATTCAGTCTGGGAGAGCTAACCAGCAGGCGCCGAACTAGTACAAGTATAAGAAGTGGGAGCCTTTGAGGTAAAAATTATTAAAGGATGTTATACACCTCTTTTACACTGCACTATAACGTATACTAAATAATATTCTGGTCCCTATCTTCAATGACGCCATCTTTTGTGAACACATACGACGCCCAAAATTTTAAACATAATGCCTCAGACTCCACCTTGGGTGACACAAACCATTCGTGGTGCCGGCCAAACCTACATGTATAGCATTTCTAGACTTACCATAAGCTTTTGACAACGTTGACTGGAATAATGTCTTTGAAATTCTGAAAGTAGCAGCGATACACTACAGGGAGCGAAAGGCCGTTTACAATTTGTACAGAATCCAGATGACAGTTGTAAGAGTCTAGTGGAACGAAAGGGAAGCAGTGGTTGAAAAGAGAGTGAGACATGGTTGTAGCCTATGCCCGATGTTGTTCAATACGTACATTGAACAAGCATTAAAGGAAACCAAAGAAAAATTTGGAGTAGGAATTATAACTGAGGGGAAAGAAATAAAAACTTTGAGTTTTGCAGATGGAAATATAATTCTGTCATAGACAGCAAAGGATTTGGAAGAGCAGTTGAAAGGAATGGACATTGCCTCGAAGGATAATGGAATGTGGTCGAATTAAATCAGGTAACGAGTGATGAGAGAATTACATTAGAAAACGACGCATTTAAAGTAGTAAATGAGTTTTGCTATTTGGACAGCAAAATAACTGATGAAAGCCGAAGCTGAGAGGATGTAAAATGTAGATTGGCAATGGCAAGAAAGGCATTTCTGGAGTAGAGAAATTGGCTAACGTCGACTACAGATTTTGCAGAGTTAAGTGTTAGAAAGTCTTTCCTGAAAGTGTTTCTGGAGTGCATCCATGTATTGAAGTGAAACATGGACGATAAATAGTTTGGACAAAAATAAAAGAAGCCTTCGTTGCTACAGAAGAATGTTGTACATTGGATGGATAGATCACGTAAATAATGAGAAGGTACTAAACAGAGGGGGATGGGGGGGGGGGGGAGAAGAGAAATTTGTTTCCCAATTTGACCAAAAGAAGTGATCGGTTTATAGGACCTAGCCTAAGTCATCAAGGGATCACCAATTTAATACTCCAGGGACGTGCCGGGAGTAAAAGTCGTAGAGGGAGGCTAAGAGATGTATAAGTAAGCAGATTCAGAAGGATGTAGGTTACAGTAGTTATTTAGAGATGAAGAGGCTTGCATAGTAGCATGGAGAAATGCATGAAACCACTCTTCGGACTGAAGCGCACGACAACAACAGGCCGGTCGTTGTGGACGAGCGGTTCTAGGCGCTTAAGTCCGTAATCGCGGTGCTGCTATGGTCGCAGGTTCGAACCCTGCCTCGGGCGTGGATGTGTGTGCTGTCCTTAGGTTAGTTAGGTTTAAGTAGTTCTAAGTCTAGGGGACTGATGACCTCAGACGTTAAGTCCCATAGTGCTTAGAGCCATTTTTGACAACAACAACAATCTCAATGAATTCATGTATAGGAAGAAAGGTACTCATCTTATTTCATGGAGAATAAGTATAAATTTTAGAAGACAACCGTTATCACACAGTGAATTTTTTCAATTTCAGTTCTGCTAGGTCGCTAAATTGCTCCCGTCGTCACTGTCGTCATTCCTTTCTCCTGCTCATCATCAATAATTTTAACAATGTTGACAACAAACTGTCATGCCAGTCCGTGAAGACAGTTTCCACTGCCACTTTCCTGTTTGCTTTGGATCGTAACAAAGTGCACTTCTTTTTCTAGTACGTGTCTACCCCCAGTCTCGTGACCAATACAGTTCCTGTTGTGGCTTTGCCTACTCTTTCGTTTCATACTCAGCAAGCCGTCGTAGGATGTACGCCGGAAGGTACTTGTTGTACAACAAGTACCACTGTCTTTCCCGCCGGTTCATTTTCCATAACTGAATGGTGCGCAGCAAGAACAATAGCTGAAAACCTACGTATGAGCACTAATTTTTCTGACTTCGTCCACATGGTCATTTAGTGAGACATATGGAGCAATCAGTGCAAAAGGGAATCAAGTCACAATAAGAAAGTTTTGAGAAAAAATAGACATAAAGTTTTCGCTGAATAATTAATTCCACGAAAAGTCTACACCACTTTAAAATGTTTGTATGACGGAGGATATTTTGTATAATGTATTCTCATACTGAAGAAGGGTAATTAAATGGTTTTACATACTACGTCGAATAGAAAAGTAAAAGTTTGGACGTGATTCTTTTGTGCACTGAAAATATTGTACTTGTATCTTCCTCTTCATTCTTATCTTCATGTTTTATTGAGGAAACAGTAAATAAATTACGTTTCTTGAATATATTATTATAATTTTATTCCCTGTGTCTACTTATAAGAAATATTTCCAAACAGGAAGTTATGCAATTCAGATTCAAAGAAAAGTGTGTTCATTTTTGTCTACTTGCTCCTGAAAAGCTGAGGAAGATTTGGGGGCAATATCACACGGTATATTCTTGAAAAAGATGATGATTCACGGGTGGGATACATTTCAGTAAATCCTCCATGCCATTTTTCTTAGCTTTTGTACTGGTCGACCTTTCGTATGAAGTGTGTGTGGCTTTGAATGTCCAGGCTTCTTTCTTAAATAAACTTCGTCAAGTTGCACAACCACTTTTTCTATTCGTTACTGAAAACTCCAAGTTTATGGATGATGTCCGCGAATTTCATTTTAGTGACCTCAAGCCTGGGGGAAGCTTTGTTTTGTTTGTCTAAATACTCGCACATCCATCCAACGATTTAGAGTTTAAATATGCGACATTTCTGACAGGCTTTCTGTATTAAACCAAAATTACTACCTTTAGGCAAGTAAGAATGTTCAGGTACCAAGAATTTTTAATCAATAGACTTCACAGTCAGATCTTGCCATAGCTTTGTGAGATATAATTACATTTTAATCTTCCTGTTTTAGCCGATACAAGAGTCTGAATATAATATTATTTTTTGTTTGCAGGGGTCACAATTTTACAGATACCAATCCAATCCTTAAGAAATATTTTTTTTTTCTTTATTGCATTTCGATCCCCCAAAGGGGGGGGGGGTTAGCTGGCAGCTGTGTAATAGGCCGCTGGCCGCTCTACAGCCTACAGAAAAGTTGAAAAACATAATGAGAATAGAAACAGTAAAAATAGCAATAAAACGGTGACATTGTAAAAAAACTGTAAAATGGCTGAAAGTTGTGGAATTCAAAATACAAAAACATGGTGTTGACGATGCGGATGAAGACACACAGCAAGTAGACAGGCATAATTAAAAAAACGGCGACAGTCTGGCTTCTGTTCACACGAGATAAAAAATGCAACTAGCGACAGTATGGTGGCTTTTCACAACACTGAACATTCACTTTAAACAGCGCTACAGAGGCGACACAGCGGCAGATGGGGGCGGGGGGAGGACCCAGGCCGATGAGGGGAAAAAAGGAGAGAAGCAAGGAAAATGGGGAGAGCCGATGGAGGGAGAGGACATAGAAAAATGGGCGGCAGGGCGGACGCAGAAAGAACTGGGGAAGGCAGTAGAGGGGAAAACAAAAGGACTTGGGGGTGAGAAGGGAGTCAGAGAGAGGGTAGGCAGGGAGAAAACAGGATGGAAGGGTGGGGGAGAGGGAGCGCTGGAAAAGGAGAGAGGGAGGGAGGAGCAGGTGAGGATAAGAGTTGATAGGAGGGATAGTGGATGGAGAGGGCATCATCAGGGATGGGGAGTTGACGGAAGCCACCTGAGGAAGGAGATGAAGGGAGTAGAGGTGGAAGATAGGGGGGACACAAAGGTGAAGACACTGCAGAGGGCAGGGGTTGCAGAGGAGAGGAGCAACGAGGGGATGAGGGGGATGAAGTTGGCGGGAGGTTAGAAGGCGTGGATATGTTCGAGGAAAAGGAGCAGATGGGGAAAAGGAATCAGGGCCTACAGGATTGGCATGGGGGATAGGAGGTGTGTATGTATGGCAAGGTGGCGTGCATGGCACTCGAAGATCTGGAGAGACTTATAGAATTTGGGGGGGGGGGACATATATCCAGGCAGGACTGGCATAACAGAGGATGGGATGGATTAAGAATTTGTAGGTTTGGAGGATGGTAGAGCAATTCAACCCCCATGTCCGGCCAGAGAGGAGTTTAAGGAGACAGAGGTGGTTGTGGGCTTTGAATTGGATAGAGTGGGGATGAGGGATCCAAGTGAGGTGACAGTCAATGGTGAGTCAAAGGTAAGTGAGGGCAGAGCAGAGGCGGACAGCACAGATGGTAATGGAGAAATCCAGGAGCCTGAAGGAGCTAGTGTTATGACCTATGAGGATTGCCTGGTCTTGGAAGGATTGATTTTAAGGAGCCACTGGTTACACCATGTGGCTAAAAGGTCAAGGTGATTCTGCAGAAGGTGTTGGGACTGTTGAAGGGTAGGAGCGTGGGCAAGGAAGGCAAACTGTCGAAGGTGGGAATATCTGCCGTGTATAGGTGTTAGAGGAGGGGAGAGGACAGAGCCCTGGGGCACACCTGCGGAGGGGTAGAAGATGCACGAATCGGCATTATGGAGGGCAGTAGGAAAGGAAGGAGGCAATCAGATGGACATACTTGATAAGAAGGGCATAGGTCTGGAGTTAAAACAGGAGACTAGGATGCCATACATGCTCGTATGCTTTTCAGTGTCAAGGGAAACAAAAATGGCTAAGCGATGGGAGTTAAGCTGGAGAGAGAGGAGATGAGGGACATGTAGGATTTTTTCCCCCCGTTATTGGTACTTTAAACCTTTACAAAGGTAGGCAGCGGCCTATCCACGCCACTCTTCGACCACAGATAAAAAAAAAACATACAAGAAATATGAAGACATAAAAACAGATGTTCATGGAGACAGACAAATGAAAAAGAAATTAAGTCGTTCATGGAAGGCACTGGTCGCACAGGGAACTTCAGCTCAGTGCACAGACGTAGACAGACAGTTGAACACATGAACATAGGAGCACTGATGAAGAAACGCCATTGCACTAACACGAAGAGAAACACTAACACAATGATGGCGACCTTTGGCGCTCTATAAACACACTGTTGCACGAAGAAAAGGGGTGGCCCTGCCACAGGGAAATATGGGGGGGGGGGTAGAGGGGGGAGTAAGAATGCCAGGTGGAAAGAAGATGGGAGGGAGAGGGGAGAGGGTATGGCGGGGTGCAGAAGCCCGGAGATAAGGGAGGAGACGGAGAGAGTAGGAAGGAAGTCAGGAGGGAGAGAAGGGAAAGAGGGCGCCCTGGAGGAAAAACACAGGAGGAGGAATGGGAGGATTAAATCTGGTAGGAAGGATAGATGGAGGGGATGAGGGCAACATCTGGGAGGGGAAGTTGGCGGAAGCCACCTTGGGCAAGGGTACGGAGTGGTAAGATGGAGAGCAGGTAGGTTGCAGATGTACAGGAGCGGCAGCGGATGGAGGTGGGAAAGGATGGGAGAGACAAACAGGTGAGGGGGATCAAGTTTACAGGAGGTGTAAAGCATCCATATCTGTTCAAGGAAGAGGAGGTGGTGTGGGAAAGGAATTAAGTATTAAAGGATCCGCGTGGGGGATGGGAGGCAGATGCGATAGGCGAGGCGGAGTGCATGGCGTTCCAGCAAGGTGTAGGAGTTGGTCATAAGAAATATTTGAAGCAACTCTTTTCCAAGATCTCATACCGGACTTGACTGAACAACTCCACCTTCTGCCAACTCTGATCACTAAATTTCAGAAGGAGCGGAATATACAGTGTGGTCCACTGAAAGCGACCAGGCCAAATGCCTCAAGAAATTAGCATAAAACGAAAAAACAAGAACAAGATATCTGTTTGAGCCTGACGGGGGAAAACTGATGGCGCTGTGAATGGCCCACTAGATGGCGCTGCCATAGGTCAGATTGATAAAAACCGCATTTTTTAAATAGGTACCCCCATTATTATTACATATTCGTATAGCACGTAAATAGGAATGTTTGATTTGGAGCATTTTTTTCGCTTTGTGATGGATGACGCTGTAATATTCTCACAAATGTAGCAACTCACCCAACAGCACTGTATGCAATCCATTACTAAAATTAGGTACGATAATACCTTTGTCCAGTCACAATAATTACGCGAAAGACATAATCTTGTTAAAATGGAACGTTTAACAGTCGCAGAAAAGATGGATATGATGTTTCTTTAATGCTATTGTGATCAAAATTCCGCCGGCCGGTGTGGCCGAGCGGTTCTAGGCGCTTCAGTCTGGAACTGCACGACTGCTACGGTCGCAGGTTCGAATCGTGCCTCAGGCATGGATGTGTGTGATGTCCTTAGGTTAGTTAGGTATAAGTAGTTCTAAGTTTTAGGTGACTGATGACCTCAGATGTTAAGTCCCATAGTGCTCAGAGCCATTTTAACCACTTTTTATCAAAATTCCCAACAAGCTTGTGCTACGTATGTTGGTCGTTATCCTGACAGACAGCATCCAAGTGTTCCGACCTTTCATCAGATAATTAATGTATTTAAAGAAACCGGAAGTGTTCAGCCAAAGAAGAATAAGCAACCAAGAACTGCAACAAATGAAGATGCCCAAAAAAGTGTTTTAGCTGCAGTTGAGGTTAATTCGCACATCAGTAGCGGACAAACTGAGAGGAAATCGGGAATTTCGAAAACGTCGGTTTTGAGAATTCTACATCATCGTACATTTCACCCTTGCCATATTTCTTTGCACTGGAGATATGAATTGGTCGTAGAAGCACCATACCATGGCCTGCACGTTCACCGGAGTTTACATCTCCGGACTTTATTCTTTGTTTAAAATTGAAAGTTATTTGTTATCATGATCCACCGACAACGGTTGTAAAACATGCGTCAGAGAATTGTCAATGCATGTGCTACAAATTCTGAAGGCGATCTACTCTGTGTTGTGAGGAATTTCGTTACGCCTAATGCCAAATGCATTGAAAATAAAGGAAGGCATTTTGAGCATTTATTACGTCAATGACGTTATTATGGTTGCTCAGGCAGCAACAGCATGCGTTCCCATAATTTATGACAAATCCACAAAAGTAAATGTATCACAATGGAACAACAGAAATAAAGTCCAAACGTAACTACTTTTTGTGTTTTAATTTAAAAAGCCACATTGCTACCAACTGTTCATCTAAATGGGTGAGGCATATTATAACTGTTGGAATATTACAGTGCCTTCCATTACAAAGCGATACCAATGTTCCATATCAAACATTCATATTGATTTACGTACTATACGAATATATAATAAAAATGGGGGTATCTACTTAAAAAATGCAGTTTCTGTCAGTTTGACCTATCGTAGCGCCATTTACTGGGCCATACATAGCGCCATCTGTTTTCTCCGTCATGCTCTAAGAGATTTGTTTTTCTTGTTTTTTCGCTTGATGTTAATTTCGTGAGATATTTGGCTTGGCCACTATCAACGGTCCACACTGTATCTTCTCTCTCTTCTTCTTTCATTGTTGCAGTACGGGGCGTTAGCAGGAAGGCTTTTAGCTGGGACTCTAAAGCCGTTCTTTGTTGTGTACACCTGCCCACAGTTCCGCTGCCGTTGCCTAATACTTCCGTTCCACTGCTCCCTACGCCGTATTGCAGACATCATTATCAGCTCTAGCAGAAGCACTACCTTCCTCAGCTGATATGTCCTCTCCTGCATTAAATGAAAAGCGTGCTTATGTAACATACAATGACTGTGACAGTACCATGAAATATTGTTATCATACATTTAAGCTCTACAGCCTAGTCTGGTTATTAATTCGTTAGTTAATTCATACCTGTCAAATTTAGAAAGTAATTATTAGCTTGCATAAGTTAGAACGCTGATATTACGATGCATTATCTATCCACATCTACAGGCGAATCACTCACAATTATCGGTCCGGGAAAAAAATGCAAACTCTGACAATGGACATGTTCCCAATTTCCTCTGAACAAAAAACGGTTTCCCTCGATGCACAACATCGTTATCAATCCTAGAATAGTTATTTATAATATGTGGACATCGTCGCTAGGCAATGAAAATCTTGTAACTCCATCTGACAATGAAATCCACGTAACTCCATTACCAAATGTAGACAATTATGCCACATAGCCTGTCGAAACATTCCTTCTTCGAGTTGAACGGTGTCGCCATCTAGCGGCAATAATGAAAAACTCACGTCTCCAGCGATATGTAGTTTGTGCTGTAAACCTCGCATCTCCGGTAATCGCCATTGTTAGTGTGCAGGGCGAACACATGCTCCGAGATTAAAACGTTTTTTTTTTTTTTTATTTGATAGTAACCTCTTTGACCGAAAGACCCAACAGTGCTTTATTGCTACAGGTACGTGTTAGTATTCCTAGGTATTTATGTATTGTATTTTAATATACAGAATTAATAATGACCTCGTTAAATACAATGTTGACTTACGAGTTTTTCATCACGCGCAAAGCAAACTGCACTCGGTACATACGATGTTCTAATTTTAGAACTTAACAGAATCCTATACATTCTACAGTAACTACTTTGTTTTCAGCTATGGGTAAAAAGAGTAAATTCACTCTTTATCTTGTGAAACAAGCCGACAACGGATCATATCGTATAAAATCACCGGAAGAAAGTTCTAGTCATGTTCCTGCTTGTCCTGCACCAAAAGAAAGTGTAGACCTACAAAATGAAGGTAAACCGTAGTTCATATTGTTGTAACTTCAAGTAAGATCCTTATTTGAAAGTTGAGGTGATTAAATTATTTAAATATTATTGGTGAAATTATAGTTTACACTACAGATAAAGGGGAAAAAGAAGCCAGTACAGAGGCGAATTACTCTTCTGAGTTTGAAAGTCTTTTCGAACACAGCAGCGAGGATGATATCTCCAGTGGCAGTAGTGATATGAATGATCCAGATAAAAACAAAAATGCCCAAAGCAGTAACAACAGCATGGAAGACGACGATGACGAAGTTGATGTGGGAGTAAAAAGTACTAAGCAGCGCTCCAAAAGGAAAATCAATCAATCACTTCAAAGTTTGCAGAAAGAAAAACGTATGAGGGGACAGGATTATTTAGGGATGCAGAAAGATGAGTTTGGCAAAAAGAGACCAACAATGAGCAGAATTAGGAGGGAAATGAAACCACGATGTACTTGTAAACATTCTTTCTTAAATCGGAAGAGGAATTGCAAGGATATTACAGAAGAGCAAAGACAGCTAATATTTGATCATTTCTGGCTGGATATGTCTTGGGGTGAAAAAAAAAGTTTTTGTTATAATCCATGTCTACTACGTTCCAGTTAAAAGGCACAGAAATAATTCATAATCTAATAAATCTCACCGTTCTAACACACTATATTACAATTTTGTAATAGAACAGAGGGAAACTGTCTGCAAGACTATGTTTCTGAATACTTTGTGCTTAGGTGAATGGAGTGTCAGAACATGGGCATCTAGTGCATCAGGAAGAACGCTTGCAGAAGGGCCTCATATGCAGGAGAGACCAACGAAAGATTCAGGTGGACAACGATCAGCATCAGATTTTTTTGCAGAGTTGCCGAAACTGCAATCGCATTACTGCCGTAGTTCTTCCACAAAACACTACTGGAACCGAACTGGCAGAGTAAATCAGAACTACAGAGGGAATAAATAGAATATTGCAAGAAAAGAGGACAGATAGCAGCTGCTTACAAATAGTTCTGCGAGGTATTCGATGAAAATAATCTTAACTTATTTTTGCCTAAAAAGGACCAGTGCGGTCTTTGTTGTCCTCTCCAGACAGGAAATCTCTCAGACAAATAGTGACAAATTAGGACCAGCTAGAGTGTTTACTATGGACCTTCAAGCATTTCTGCTTTCTCCCAGACTAAAAGCATCTACACTTTACTATAAAAGCAAACTGAGGGTCCAAAACTTTATCATCTATGATTTAAAAAGTAACGATGGTTATTGTTACCTTTGGCACGAGAGTGAAGATGGACTAACAGCTTCGGAATCTGCCAGTACACTCGTGCATTTTATAGAAACGTACGTCCAAAATGATTCAGAAGCTATTTTCTATAGCGACGGATGCACGCACCAGGTTCGAAACTGTCATGGTTAATGCGCTGGCTCATCTCGCCAATCAGAAATGCATTACAATAGTGCAAAAATTTCTGGAGAAAGTTCACACTCAAATGGACTGTGATTCTATGCTTTCCACCATAGAAAGGAAGTTAAAAAAACAGACACATTTATACTCCTGCTGGCTATGTAGAAGTTTGTGCTACCACAAGACAAAAGTCGTAGACCTGATGTTGTCAATTAGTAGGACCACACGTTTTTCCAGTCCTATGATAAACTCTCGTTGTATTCGTCTATTCGGCCAGGATCCAAAATTGGAGATCCAACAGTGACTGATATCCGGTGTCTCAAGTATGATCCCTCCGGAAAAATGGAATATAAATGGAAATTCAGCGATACATAGGAACCACTTCCAAGAAGGATGTCAAACATACCCAGCTCATTTACAGTGCCCGCTCTCTACAGTTCACACTAAAGATCAGTGTAGAAAAGTTTACGCATTTTCAACAACTAAAGCTGGTCCTTCTTAAGGATGTGCATTCATTTTATGACACACTGCCTCACATTTGTAAGGAGAGAACATGTCCGTGCCTAAAAAAATGCAGCCGAAAATAAACCTGTTTACAGCCACCTATGGCTGTGATAGTAGCAGTAATAGTAACAATAATAAATGCTAATAAACTGCACAAATGTTTACAGTAATAAAAGTTTAATTAAAGCTAATGACAATGTTTCTATGTATTTTAAACAGTTTAATTTATTAACATCCAGATTCCAATACTTTGATCAATGTTAAATTATTCATTTCACTTTATATCTGTAATAATATATGCTTACAGATGTTTCATAATACACAAATAATGCAAAGTTTAAGTATTTTTTTAAAATTAAACATTCATTAATTTCTATTCTTAACCGTGCACTAGTTACATGCCTCTTACCTCCATCACTACCAAAAAAAAAGATAACTGTGAAAACCTTGTAACTCCAAAAACCGGCAGACAATTTTAAGTGCCTAATAAAGTCTTATGTACCAATGACCGGATCCATATTGCGCAGCAGAAACCACTACATTACAGTAATCAGGTCCCCATGTGATTTCTATGACAAGTTTTTTGTTTCTCCTGTAAAATTTGACCAATTTGAGTTACGAAGTTTTCATTGCCTAGCGACGACATGAATCTTCTTAGCTCTGAAAGCAACTTCACATATAGTACATAAATGTGAAGTACGTTAAAAACGACCTAATACGGACTTGATTCCTTTGCGCTCTGAATGCCCCAACGATATGGGAGGAAGTAATATCCTACTCGAACCTTCTCCGAAAGTACGCTCTTGAAATTTCGACAGCAAGTTTCTTCCTGATACACAACGTTTCTCTTGCAATATCTGCAACTCGTGTAATGTTGATTATTTCCGTAACGCCCTCGCGTTTGCTAAACGATCCTGTATTTCTTCCTTGGGTCTTCGGTACCTGTTCAACTCATCCAATCTGGTAACGGTCACAAACGGAGTGATACTCAAGAATCAGTCCTACAAGGGTTTTGTGTGTTACTCCTTTCGCGGATTCCTTACATTTCATTGATGTTCTCAAAATGAGACTCTGCCTAGCATCTCCTTTTCCTATAATTATTTTTATTCGTTGAGCTTTAGATCACTACAGACGCTAAGGGCCCTACTCACACACCAACCGACCGATCGACCGACAAATTGGGCCTGTGTAGCGTTTTTACCTGTCGGGGGGTGTCGGGCCAGTAGGACCACACGATAGCCAACCCCCTTCCCCCATCACTTCACCCAAACAACTGTGCCGTGTGTAGCGCTGTCGTGTCAAGCGCCCGAAGAATGTTCGTTTTCTGTCACTGTGCCCGGGATTAAGTACTATTCTACAGAGTGCTAGGCGGACGAAACTTTGGCACAGTTTCTGTAGAAATTTAAATACTGGAGATGATTGTGTGCGAGGAGCATGCGAACAGAGATGCAAGAACTGAAGCACTTGTTTCGTTTCTTCACGAATCCATAATGGTTTCTGTGGCACATTGAGAGAGTGTAAAACATGCATAGTTAACGTATAAAAGTCTGTCGCCCTTCTGTATTTTGCTTTGTAGGTTTTACTTCCGATACTTATTGGAAATCAAATCTAAAAACCGATACACAGATAGATTACATCTTAGATTTAATTTCGGACATAGCCGCGGGGAGTGGGAGCCCGGTTTGAGGCGCCATGTTACGGGCTGTGCGGTCCTTCCCAATGGAGATTCGAGACCTCCCTCGGGCATGTGTTGTTCTTAGAACAAGTTTAAGTTCGTTTAAATAGTGTGAAAGTCTAGCGATGACCTCAGCAGTTTGGTGACTTAGGAATCCACACACACTTGAACATTTTTTAATTTCGCGTAAATATCGGCAGTAAAACCTAAAAACCGAAGTATAGTCAATGGACGTTTATTCATAAAATATACTTTCTTCATTGTAATAAGTTTCAAAAAAAGGTCAGCCTATGTCCAAATCTGTGGGATTCTTGTTTACAGTTCTAACAGTTGCTAAATACATCATTTCTTATGTATCTGTTGTTGTATTTATTAGGTGGTTTGTGCCACCAAAATTAGTAGTCTTTCTTCTTCTCATCTGACATGAGGTCCTTAAACTTATTGGGACATCATTTACTCTACATACAAAAAAGATTAATACAATTTATATAAACATTTTTTGTTTCATTTATTTTGCATTGCCATGACGTATTTCCTCAGCAACTGTAAATCGTTTTAGATAATAATTGTGGAAATATAACAGATCTGAATTTGAGGTCTTAACTTTTGCCAATGGCTAGAAACCCTAATGTAATTAACAGCCTCTGCTCACTGCTTGCAGCCTCTCTCATGACTGTATTCTTTTTCGTGAAGAACGGTTTGATGATGATCAGTAGCTTCAAAATCCATGTTTCATTCATTCTTAGATAATTACGAAAATCATCAGCTCACAGCTCCATAAGTGACAGAGAGTGAGTAGTAATTTCTCTCTTAGTAATATTCACTTCTTTGGCCATAGCTTTCTCTCGGCTTTTTTAGGGCTTGTTACGTCTAAAACAGTCAAGGAAAACCCCAGTTTTTGTTTCCGTATAAAACCGAAGGGGATCTCGTAAAACATAAGCTCCATGAACTTATGATACATCGTAACAACAGGGCGGCGCTGTGATCGCTGAGTACAGTCATTCGGGAGGTGTGTAGGCTGATGGGTGTTGCTGTTTCCAGCGGTTTTCCACCAACAGGGTAGTCATTGGCTTCCTGGCCCGGCTGGCTCACACACCAGTGGACCCACGCGCCATACTGAGGGAGGTATTAAGCAGGTCTCGACGCGCAAGCCTCTTTCGCTCCGCTCCGCCTGTGTCCGCGCTGTTTGCTCTGCGGCTCTGTTTGACGCTGCCGCCGCCCATACCACTGCATTACCGCTGCTGCATAATGGAAGGCGCGTTTACTCGCCGTCGGCAACGAGTGACACGTGAATTTGCTGCCGCCGTGCGTCACACGCCAGAGTCCACAGGCGCCGAGTGATGCTATGGCGATAACGCTGGAAGTTAAACGCGTTCGCTACACGGAGGAAAATTCGTACTCTCTTCACGTACGAGCTCGAAATCGTAAGAACGTAGATGGTTGTGACAAGAAATGCGGACTTCAAATAACTGCGATGGTAAAGCTACATCTTTTTATTGTTCTAACAGCTTCATGTGTGTTTCACGACAACGCGACACCTACATAACACGTCGGAGTGCCATGCGCAACCGAGTCTGCTCGGCGCCCCGGCTTCCCCCACCACTGCGCTGTTGCGAGCAGCTGTATAAATGAGACGACTGTATGCCGAAGACTGCACACTACAGAAACTTAGAAAGACGTGTTCGCAACGCATGCGACCACATCTAAATACTGTAGCATGTAAGGACGATTTCATCACTATTGTTATTTTAAAATTTTTATTTTTCTGCCAAAGCAATAACTTCTATTATCTAGTTAAATAAGTAAGACAGTGAACAGAACTACAAAAGTCTTACATACAGCCGATGAACATTATCCTGTGATGTTCAATTATTTACACACATTTCGGTATTATTGTCATGTAACATTTCTGTAACTGTGGTTAATGACTGGGTCAAACGCAAGGAGTTACACAGATTAAAATCTATTAAACGTGAACAATGGCGTCTTGAACCAAACACTGAAATAACTTTAGTAGCTTAACTGTGCAGTCGAGGATGCTTTTGGGGTAACATTTTACATTAATCTTGTAAATTCTGGTTATGGACAAGCAGGTCATTGAGCTGTGTGCTACAGTGTACTTCTATCAGCTCAATTATCGAAGTAATGAGATACATTAGCAGCCAAAAGCCATAATGGTCTGACAGATGAATCGAAATCTTTCTTCAATTGTACAATATCTTGCGATCTCTTTGTGAAATCATGACGAAATGTTTCAGTTGCTGAGACGTAGTCAGTCATGTTTAGTCCAAAAATGACTGGCTCAACTCACATGTCACGGATTAGAAGCTGATTTTTCTCAGGATCACTTCTTGTTTGATACCGACAGTCTCATCATCCATATCTGTTATTAAGTAATTCTTCACTTGCACTAAGGCACATACGGAATACAAATAATCGGTGACGGCTACCATGAAAGATTTGATAGCTACTCTGAAAGGAAATGAAACGATCGCATGAAATTGTTGGGCGGGAGGCCCCATTCGGGGAAGATCGGCAGCAGTGTTAAAAGTCTTATTTCAGGTGACACCATATTGCGCGATATGCGCCTCAATGAAGATGAGGACAACAGAACGCCTAGTTTACGAGTGAAAACCTCCAACCAGGCCGAGAATCAAACACGGGTGAGGTAGGCAAGCGCGTTACCACTCAGCTAAGCTGGCGGACGTATGACCGCTCTGCTTACCCTTAACTCAGTTTTTTCCCTAATGGCTGCCTTCAGTTAAGCCAACATATCCGGCTGTTTGTCGGAAAAAAATTGTAACTCGCTGTCTTCGTAGCTAGCGTTGTAATGACATTCCAAGAAGTGATTTGTTTTCAGCTCTTAATAGTACGATGGTGTATTAAGCACACCCCATGACCTTCAAACGACGCAAAAAGCAAAGCAATACCATTTCGTCACTGAATGATGTGGTTTCTCCAATTTTTTTTTTTTTTTTTTTTTTTTGAGAAATGCATAGATGCCAGAGTGTCCCTAATGAAGGAAGTAAATCTAATTTAACGTACGTAGTACTGTTAGGACACTGCTTGGCGTATGGCGACTGCTTTGTTCTAGGGGTTCCAACTGCCTCCGTTTTTCTCTTCCTCCTCACCACTCAGACTCACTCAGAGCTGCACTCCCAGTGCTAGACAGGAGCGGGTTCAGGCCTGGGCTAGCCGAACACCCGATGCGTCCATATCTGGAGACAGCACGAAAAGAAACTACATACCGATATACGTGCGCGAAACAACCCAATTTCATTGAAGCACACATAAATCACTGTTAGTAGGTGCATGGTTGTCCCCCTCACACGGAACGATTTACCTCTTTCCTGAAAAAAATGTGTCACGTAACTACACTTTTCCTTTCAAGGTATCTCGACTGTTCTTAAGATAGGCATAATTCTATTAACGGATAAATTAGATGGAATGAGGCGGTGTATCGGCTAAAATGCTGAACTTGTTTCTGGAGGAGGAAGATGTAAATTCCCACTCGACCGTTCCTTTTTGAAGTTTCGCACGCTGAAGTTTAAGGCAATCGTCAATCTAATTCTGAAGTACTGAGGAATGATGAAGTGTGATCCAAGTTCTCTGATGCTGTGGATAATATTATAGTAAATACTATGATAGGTACTTGACAAGGTATTGACACATTTGAAAAGGGTAACCACGGAAGTAAGGCAGACAAATGTAGGTATAAGAAAAATAATTACGAAACAGTTGTAGTTAACAAAAAGAACACACCAGTCTATCAACGAAAGAGGAAAATACAAATAGATACAACAGAATGAAACAAAACTCTATAAAGCACTTAGAAATTAAAGCAATGGGAAATGTTAGCTAGATAAAGCGAAATCATGTCTGAAACAATGAGGAATAAATCAAAAAGGAAGTGCGTAATAGAGGGACGCATTCTCTCTTTCCAAGCATTTATCCCCACTCGCAGGGTCTGCTGGTTCACCCGATGTGGCATGTCAATTTTAAGGGGTGCCCGGATGCCCTCCCTGTCGCCACCTCATACTCCCTGGGAAGGAATCAGTATACCCCAACTGTCTAGTGTCTAGTGGAATCCATGGAATAGTGCGAATGTGTTCGGATGTCTGCGAGCCTTGTAACTGAGGCAGAATGTGGGTTGGGTTGGGTTGTTTGGGGAAGGAGAGCAGACAGTAGGGTCATCAGTCTCATTGGATTAGGGAAGGACGGAGAAGCAAGTCGGCCGTGCCCTTTCAAAGGAACCATCCCGGCACTTGCCTGGAGTGATTTATGGAAATCAGGGAAACCTAAACCAGGATGGCCGAACGCGGGATTGAACCGTCGTCCTCCTGAATGCGAGTCCAGTGTGCTAGCCACTGCACCATCTCGTTCGGTGGGAACGTGGGGACCAGCCGGTATTCATCTAGCTCGATGTGAGAAACCGCCTAAAAACCACATTCAGGCTGGCCGGCACACCGGCCCCCGTCATTAACCCTCCGGGCGGATTCGATCCGAGGCCGGCGCACCTACCCGAGCCCAGGAAGCAGCGTGGTAGCGCTCTCGGCTACCATGGCGGGTATAGGAGGGACACATTCAGCGTATAAAAAAAGCTAAAATAATTTTCGAAGATTTGTAAATAAAGGCGTGAACATTAAAAGAGCAAAAGTAGTTGCACTCTTTAACGCACAGGAGAGGGCAGGCCGGCCGTTGTGGTGGACCGGTTCCAAGCGCTTTAGTCTGGAAGCGGGCGACCGCTACGGTTGTAGATTCGAATCCTGCCTCGGGCATGGATGTGTGTGATGTCCTTAGGTTAGTCAGGTTGAAGTAGTTCTAAGTTCTAGGTGACTGATGACCTCAGATGTTACGTCCCATAGTGCTCAGGGCCATTTTTTGGAGAACGCAGATAGGTGGAAAGTGTCATCGACTGCATCTACGAAGACGAGGAGTTGCGTGATAACTTTATAAAAGAGTTACTGTACGTCGATTTGGGGGACGTAGTAGCTCCAGCTATGGTAGACTTGTGATCAAAGAAGTTAGAAGGAATAAACAACGATCCAACGGAACTTCTAAATTCATGGGGGAAAGTGGCAACGAAATGATTTCCCGAATAGCCAAAATGTAGGCATCGACAGCCAATGTCTCCACCTAATAATTCATCGTTGGGAAACGTGTGAAGAAATTGAAGGGTGAATATATAAAGAACTCTCATTATTTAGTAGTCCCAGCTAAATATTTTGAGGTGACCATTAAAACTTCATGACTACCCCTTGTATACTTCCATACATCATTAACATGAGAATAAAACTGAATTTCACAAATCCCTAAATGAACTGAATCATTTTCTTACGGATCGTTTGGCTGGAAGGTATAGCAGTGGAGCTCCAGGTCAGTGTCTAGGTGCACACAACGAGTGGCTCATAAAACTCGCATCGGGGACGGCTGCTCGCCAGGGAGGTTTTTACGGCGCTGGGACAGGAGGAGCCGGCTCTCCGCCCTCCGTCGGCTGCCACTTGCTGGAATTGGTTCCGGCCGCGGCGGCGGCGGCGACGCCATATCCGGCCGTCGCCAAATGAGCCAAAGCGACACGGCCCGCTCCCGGTGACGTCACGCGACCAACGACCCTACCGCCAGGCGTCGGCCGATACGATCGCCTTCTTCACCCTGCGTTCGAATTTCTTTGTCCGTTGTCGACGACGAAGATGCTTCAACATTTCAGTGTTAAATACAATTCGTGCATTGTATCTTTTAGTCTGAAAAGACGACGAATACATGTAAGTCTTACTCATATTTTTGAAGGAAAACGTGATGAATATCATGTGCTCTGTCTTCAGGTATTCTACGAAACGGACATACTTTAGGAATGACAGTATGCGAAAGTGAAGGGACAACAAAGGATCTTGACGCTCACTAACAAATACAGGATGTTACAATTCTCATTTCAAATTCAAAAAAAAAAACTTAGAACTTTCAGTTTAATTTCGTGTCCATTAATTTCGTAGGTCCATATTGCGGTTACTCTAAAAAAAAGGCATCAGCACAGTAGTGGAAATGTACGTAACATATTTTTCGGAAAACATTAATTAATCCGGTGTATGTACTTTCCTAACAGCTACAACTACAATAAAAACAACAAATAATGGTAAACCAAAGAGCTCTACACGACGCCAAAAATTAACTTTCATATGTAAAGTAATTACAATTGAGTGTGAAACACAGCAGGAATAAATATCACGCAAAAAGAAAGATATAAGTCTTTTCACATGTGATAGGTTAAGCATTTATTTCAAAAAATAATTTCATAACTACATAAGCAGTCGCTCGTGATAAGCTGTAAATCCAGGTTCGTCTCCCGGTCTAGCAAAAATTTTCATATGTCACTGACAGCTAATATATCTATGCCTAACACAGCTGATATAGAGATACTCCGATTCAGCAAATAAATTGCGAATTAATTTTAGATGGCTCTCAGTCGTTATTAATGTCTGTGATTTGCTGACTGAACAGTCCACAGGTGTACTGCCAGCAGTAAACCCATGGATTGTTCGGTCATTAATGTCTATTCATCCATCCGTACAAATAAAACGTATAGAGTACTCTTTTCTACATAAAAACTATTTTAAAGTAATTTTTTTTTTAGAAATATGCCTTTTTACATGAGGCAGCGTCACCTGCGTCGTCTAAATAAAGCAAACAATTTAATTCTGTCGAGTACCGCCTGAGTTCGGTTAAACCGGTTCAAATGCTTCAAGTGGCTCTAAGCAGTATGGGACTTAACATCTGAGGTCATCAGTCCCCTAGACTTAGAACTACTTAAACCTATCTAACCTAAAGACATCACACACATCCATGCCCGAGGCAGGACTCGAACCTGCGACGGCTGCAGCAGCACGGTTCCGGACTGAAGTGACTAGAACTGCTTGGTCACAACGGCCGGCGTTAAACCTGTGCACAAATCCTGCTGCTCTCAGACTGCGAACAAGTTACGAGATATCAATTGCCTTTGACAGTTGTCAGCCGTGATCTGAATCGTCTAAAGATAGGAGGACGGAAGTCCAAAGCCCTGTCCTGAATCCAAACTCTGGTTTCCTACAGTTTCCCCCTTCTCCACCGCCGTCGCTCTTGCTGCCAACAAAGATGCAATAGTTCCATCACGATCCTAAGAATGAAGTACTCACATTTATATATGTATACAGGCTGTAACCGGTATAAGTGCAGATATTTTTGCATGTAGCACGTTGATATGTTACATATATCACTGTGTTGCTTGTTTTTTTCTCTGAATCTAGCAGACTTCCCACGAACCTGTCACATAATTTTCTACAAGATTTTTTCGGAACGGTCATAACTGTACCACTAAGTGGACTACACCTGTCAGTATACGCTAACCATTTTGCATCCACCTGTCCACACTCCACCACCTGATCTGCTGTCCAGGAGAAAATAAGCATTAATGGCGTGTAGGTATTAACCAGTCTAAAAACATGCTACTCCTAATAGCTGTAACCATTAGTCTGCGAATGAAGTAGATATTGACATAATGTTGTTCAGTACTCAGTTCACAGTCACCAATAAAAATATATACTTTTGTACCTATTGCTCCCTACTTTATTACACTAAACCAAATGTCGTTAGATTTCACTATAACCCAAATACTGGGTAGTTAAGAAGAGAAAAAGCCAAATGCGGATATAGAACATGTTGTCAAGCTATACTGCCAGAACCTCTCTCCATTTTGACCTGAGTGTGGAACCGGAAACCGGAATTCGCATCATTCTCTCCAGCTATATTTCTGTCAAAGAACCTGATGCAAACCAAATGGGCACCTGAAAAATTTGGAATCCAAGGAATCCAAGGAGACAACTAGAGTAGGTCCATATTGCGGTTACTCTAAAAAAAAGGCATCAGCACAGTAGTGGAAATTAGAGGGTAGGCAGGTAAACGCTGACAACTAATTAGGAGAGCCGAATATCTCTTCGTACTTGGCCTGATGGAGTGCTACCAGAGGGAAGCCGGAGATAGAAAAGCCCGTGGCAAAGACGTTGATCTTGTGGGGTGGGAGTGCCAAGTCCATCCAGCTTCATACATCTAAAAAACCGACACTCTGACGGCCAATGAGCCAACGAGTCAAATTTGCATTTAAAGTGTGTATGTCCTATTTAATACAAAAATTGATTCTTAAGTTAAATACATAGGCGAAGAGTATCGGTTCCCAACCCCCATCTGGTTTTTTTTTTCCATCCACAGTTAGTGTAAAACTACTGTAACAGTTGAAGTAGCGTGGAAAGGGGACAGGCTCATGATTGGCTGGCTCAAACATTTCAGTGCGTGAGTTGGTCGGGAGATGACATCACTCCTCGAATCACATCCTGCACACTCGATAGGTTTGTACGCGCAGGACATCTTCCTTGACACTCCTAAGTTGGTGGATAATTGTTGACTGCAGCGTTGCACATATTTGAGAAGTTGGCTATCCGGTTCCTTGTTCCACGGTTTTCCCTGTTCAGAAACAGATGATAGTAAAGATATAAATAGTGCTCCGGGAAAGTTAATCAAAAGTTATTGTAGATGGGATGTGACAGTTTCAATCAGAAGCAGTCCCATCCTGATTCGGCATTGTTTATTCTGTGTTGGGAAACCAGTAGTGACCTTTGAATTTTTATGAGTTCTTGAGAAAGATATTGCAAATGCTTATGCAGAGAATTTGCTGTATCCACTGTGTTTGAGCAAAAAAAGCAGATCTTGATCTGATGCTTAGCCCAAGCTATGGAATCCACGAATACAACAACAGGATTTTAAACCTCTACTGTACATGCCTTTAGCCATCGTAAAAAGGGAACGTTAAGATTCATTTATATCAGTGAAAGTGTGGACGAGTTGCAGGTCCTGTTAAAAGGAACGGTCGAATAAACACATAATATGTATTGAAATTAATCTTAAGAAAACCGAAAGTAATGAACAGTCACATAAATGAGATTATCTACGAACTTAACATCAAAATTAAGGGTCAAAAAGTAGACGAAATAGAGGAAATCGGCTGCCTTGGTACCAAAATAACACATGATAGACGAAGCAGGGAGGCCATAAAAAAGCAGACTCGCACAGGTAAAGTGGGCATTCTTGGCCAAGACAGGTCCACTAGTATTAAACATCGTTCTTAACTGGAGGATGAAAGTTCTGAGAAAGTACGTTTGGAGCACAGCACTGTGTATAAGTCTATCAAGCAATGCCTGAAAGTTGTAAAGGAAGAGGATCAAAGCGTCTGAAATGTGGCGCTGTATAAGAATGCTGATAATTAGATAGACTGATAAGAAATATGGTCTTACGAAGAATCGATGAGGAGAGGAACAATTGAAAAGAAGAAGGGACAAGATGATTGGGCATGTGGTGAGACATCGAGATATAACTTCCTTGGTACGTGAAAGAGCTGTAGAAACTATAAGGAAAGACAGAGATTGGAGTACATCCAACAAATAAGTAAGGATGGTGAGTCCAGTTGCTACTCTGATATGAAGAGTTTATCACAGGAGAGGAATTCGTATCAGGCCGCATAAAACTGGTCAGACGAGTAACGATTCAAGAAAAAAGAAGTTACATATGAAACATGACAGCCGGTGCTACTTATTTTCCTTCAGAGATTTTCCTGCAGTGGTCACGGCCGCAAATGCTGGGTAAAAAAGAAAAGTATGAAATTGCCTCACGGTCTTAGGCACCTTGCACGGTTCTCACGGCTCCCTCCCCCCCCCCCCCCCCCCCTCCCGTTTGAGGTTCGAGTCCTCCCACCTCCCTCGGGCATGGGTGTGTGTGTTGTCCTTAGCGTAAGTTAGTTTAAGTTAAATTACAGTCTAGGAACCGATGAACTCAGCAGTTTGGTACCATAGAATCTTACCATAAATTTCCAATATTTTCCAATTTCTCATGTAATTGTTGCCTGGGAGACGCCGAAGTGTGGGTTCAACCGCGTAGTTGAACATGGCTTTCTTCCTCCGTGCACCGTGGTTCTTGGACGAGGGAACACGGCGATAAACTCGTACTTCAACACAAATGCACAAATAACAGCCAAGATTGCAGGTTTTGCTGTTGTTTTTGACCACGAACGGCACCTGTGCAATTCCCTCAGTATGTTGCAAGTGTCTGTCGCGACCAGAACATTCTGTGTCGTTGTTGTGTGCATTATTCTGGAGCAAAGTTAATTCGAGCATGGGAAAATTGTTTGTACTCGTATCGTGGGTGCTTCTGTAAGTAAGGTAACTGAACTGTTTCGTCTTTCAAGAGGCATCGTATGAAAGGTTTACATTGCATTCGGGGAAGGCGAAGAAAAATCATCCGCTAAGTCACAGAGAGGACAAAAACGCGTGTTGCGTGACCGCTACTGAAGTGGCGAAGAATAAGAGGACGAAAGCTACAAAAGTCACTACACAATTAATGTCGCACTAGAGAACTCTGTCAGCATCAAAACAACGTGAAAGGAGTTCCATAAGCAGCAAATTGCAGGCAGAGCTAGAATTAAAAACCACTCATCAGACACACAAATGACCTTAACAGGCAACCCTGGTGTGGAAGCTGTAGAACCTGGACTGTGGAGAAATGGAAGGAAGTCGTTTGGTCGGATAAGTCTTGTTGTACACTGTTTCCAACTTCTGACCGAGCTTACATTCCAAGATTGAAGCAACATGGAGATTCGGTTATGATTTACACACCCATATCGTGGTGTTTCATGGGCCCCTTGGTGACTCTGCAAGATCACATTATTGCCAACGATTGTATGACCATTTGTGCTGATAGGACCTTCCCATGGTACAACGTTTGTTCCCCAGTGGTGATTCTCCGTTCCAAGAAGACATACCCGTTGTTAACACAGCTCGCATTGTCCAGGACTGCTTTTCTGACCATGATCCTGAATTTCCTCTTCTCTCCTTGTCATCACAGCCACAACAACTCCATATTGTTGAGTCTAAGCGGCCAGTCTCGGAGAGGAGAGTACGTCGGCGCTGTCCAGCTCTATGATCTTTCGTGAACATGCCACTATTTTCCAGGAAGAATGGTACAAGATACCGTTGAAAACCATACAAGACCCATATTTAGCTATCCCTAGACAGTTGTTTACTGCCTATAATACAAATACAATCACTAACGATTTTTATTTTACAATTTCCATTGCCTACTTTGGCCCAAATAAACAACTACTCGTCGGCATTCAACTTCTTCTTCTTTCTTATCTGGCACCAAAGTACCTTAAGGGGTGTTAGCACATATATCAGGACTCTCTATTATCTCCAAGTCTTCCACATAATTATATTTACGTCAGGGAAAGCTTCAAGGCCACCATAGTCAGCATGACTGCCCCAAACAACAGCAAGAGTCAACCAGGTACTACCTCCAAAACCTTCACAAGTAAACTGCCACGTCAGTCCTCGAAACACATTTGGACCTCTAATAAGCTGCTGCTTATTAAATTGCCTACACCATATGAAGCATGGTAATGAGTTTTCGGTGTTCCCATATTTTTGTGCAATCCTTGATTTTGTGGGTAATGCTAAGAAGCAAAATGAAATGGGATGAAGAAGTAAAATAAACAAAGTCGGGACTCATAGCCCTTCAGCGAAACATCACTGCACCGCGGGTGGTCTATGCCATACGTCGCAGGGTCTGCAACTGCGAACGCCGCCACTGCAGTACCCAGTATGCGCCTCGCCAACAGTCGACAGCAGCATCAACCCAGAGGTCGCTATCAGCGCGGATCCACACGTTTCGACATGATCACGTGCTCGAAAACAGGTTTCACAATACCATGGTGCCTCAACAGTATTTAGGATTACGCACGGCTTCTGCTAGTCAGTCCTTCGAAGACGAGCTCTCTCGGCTTTACTCTAATCGCTAGCCCGGTTCCTCAGTGAAACGTTCTCCTGGAATCCTCCTATGATCTATCGTTCGACGCCGCATATCTGCCTGGGATCTTCGCCTGCGATGCTGTGTGGAGCCGCCAGCAGTTGTTCTCGAGTTACACCGTTTGGCCTCTACCGCATTGACCTCCAGGACTTACGTATTTCGTCGCGACACAATGTTTGTGTAATTAGAGACAGTCCGTGCCGCGAACCAGTATTTTTGACTCGAGTAATTGTGATTCAGTTTTTAGTGGGTGACATATCACCAGCCTTTTGTTTCTCACTCACTTCAAATACAGAGAGTTAATTGTGAACTATTCCTTGTGCTGTGTATGTACGCTACAAAAAGAAGACTTGAAGTTATGTTCATTTCAACAAACTTGCTTCTCGTTGTCTACATGGGTTCAAATGGCTCTGAGCACTATGGGACTCAACTGCTGTGGTCATTAGTCCCCTAGAACTTAGAACTACTTAAACCTAACTAACCTAAGGACATCACATACATCCATGCCCGAGGCAGGATTCGAACCTGCGACCGTAGCAGTCGCACGGTTCCGGACTGCACGCCTAGAACCGCGAGACCACCGCGGCCGGCTGTCTACATGGGCTTTAGTTTCTCTAGCATGGACCACTTCGAAATCAGGAAAAGGGAATAAAAGATTTATTGGAATGGTCCCGAGGAAATGCAGTACATCTGTAAATGAAACTACATATAAGAGGCTACACGAGTTCTAGAATCCTGTTCCAGTGTTTTGCGTGAGCGTTAAACAGACATCGAACGAATTCGGGAATGTGCTGCTAGGATTGTAACAGGTTGTACGAAAATGTAGCAGAACTGCCCGGAAATCTTAATGGAGAATCCGTGTGAGACAAGTGTCGTAGTTCACACGATATCCCAATGCATACATTTAGGAACTTTTATTCGAAGAAGGAAGTGCGATCATTACCCTGTAACCGTTCCATATCTCACGTAAGGATCATGATAATACGAGAGATTACGGAGCGCACATAGGCTGACAACTGACACTTCGCCCTGTCTCAGTACCCCCCGCCATGTACTCCTTGCTGAGTGTATAAGTAGATCAGTACCATGGGGGAGGTACCCGACAGTAATGGCCACATGCGTCGGACAAGTCTCCATCGACAGCGTTACATACCCTCATTCTGTGGGGTCCTGTTAGGTTGAAATGGTTCAAATGGCTCTGAGCACTATGCGACTTAACTTCTGAGGTCATCAGTCGCCTAGAGCTTATAACTAATTAAACCTAACTAACCTAAGGACATCACACACATCTATGCCCGAGGCAGGTTTCGAACCTGCGACCGTAGCGGTCGCTCGTCTCCAGACTGTAGCGCCCAGAACCGCACGGCCACTCCGGCCGGCGGTCCTGTTAGGAGAGGGAGAATACAGTTTATTCCCTAAATCGCTCCAGGCAAATGCTGGGATGGTTCCTTTGAAAGGGCACGGCCGACTTCCTTCCTCGTCCTTCCCTAATCCCATGAGACCGATGACCTCGCTGTCTGGTCTTCTTCCCCAAACAACCGAACTGCAACGCAGTACAGAGCTTAATCAAGGATACTGGAGGGAAGTCTAATGATCAGAAACTTTCCAATATTACATGTCTTACCCCTGCAGACCAAATTTTATTTCTTATTCTCTCAGACATATAATTTTTTATTTTGTGTAATTGCGGGAGAAAGGAAATTAGCTATCCCTTCCAAGGCCAGCAGGTAGGAAATAATAAGTACAGAATAAAGTGAAGAATAAAGTAAATAATAAGTACCGAACACGAACTCCTCCTTAACTACTCAAAGAAAATCAAATTAGTTGTGTAAGTCGTCAATGATATTTATTGGCGAGGCGAGCAGAATAACGTCAGAGCACAAAAACACCTGGCAGAAGACTAGTGCTCCCAGAATTTCCATGAGCTCGTTTGCTCACAACGCTTTAACGCTAAGGGGTATATCCTAAACCGTGTAGGAATATTTAATTTGCTTCCCGAGACTGGTGTGGAGGATAAAGACAGAGATGGAGATACTCTGTCCAGCCACTTTAATGTGACCACTTGTCAAAGACGTCAGTGACAACCTTTTGCACTGCTGGCCGCTGCAAGACGTTCAGGATGAGAATCTGTGAGGTTCTGGAAGATACCGACAGGGATGTGGAGCCATGCCGGCTCGAGTACCGTGGCCAGCTCCACCAGGTTTCTCGGTTGAGAATCCATCGTGTGATCGACCGTGGTCCAACAGACTCTCTATTGCGTTTAAATCTGGGGTGTTTGGTGGCCAGGGGAGTGCATTATACTCACCCTGATGCTCTTCGAACCACGCACGTACTCTGCGAGCTCTGTGACGCTGCATTGTCCTGCTGGTAAATGCCATTGTGCTGAAGGAAAACAAATTGCATGTTGGGGTGGACGTGATCCCCAAGGAGAGACGCTTACTTGTGTTCATCCATGTGCCTTCTAGAATGATGACCTCACTCATGGAATGCTCCAAAACCGTTCCCCAGACCGTAATTGTTGCGGGGTGTTTCCTAATAGACGTTTCACGCCTTACGCGCCAGCGACCGTCTGTACAATGTGAGCCGTGTGTACTTCCATCTTTTCACGGCTCGTTTCCTGGGCGTCGTGTGGAGCCAATATTTTTGGTAATCGATAGTGTTTGGGCGCGATTGGGCTGTAGCGTCTCGTTGCTGTCTTTTATTGCTTCGCTTCTATTTCGTTTTTCCGTGGTTGTTCAGGGTTGGTCTTTTATGAAGCTCTTTCGTTTGAACTCCCGCCCATAGTGTACCCACTATCGAATGCGAGTTCTGTCTTTGGTGTACTTAGAAATCGTAGGTTGGTAACACGACCGACTCGCGTGTTTACTGCATGAGACTCTTTGGCCTGTACTATTTATAGGCGAGCGCGGTCACGCTGGAAGAGGTTGTCGCGCAGTGGCCTTCGTGTCTGCTCTGGTGACGTCGACATCCTGCCTTCCGCGTACGGGTGTTGTTATCGAACCCGCACTTCTACACGTGGAGGAACGTCGGCGTGGTTGAGGCCTCTCTGTCCGCTGTTCACTGGTTGTCCGCGGGAGGCGGATGGCAGTCTAATCATCGCGTCGACGAAGGCAAACAAACAGTAACCATCATGGAGCGGTGGAGCCGCCGTTCGGCGAGGGTTTGAGTCCGGGAGCAGTTCGGCTGGATCGGTGTCTGCCGGGACGACTGGGGACGGCTCAGAATTGTGCACTGCAGTCCCGGACAAACGACGAAGTGCGCCGAGAGAAAAGAAAAAAGAAGTTAAGTGTGAATGTTTCAAGTTGATCGTCCTTTGGGATTGAGTTCATCCAGTCGTCTTTCTCGCCTTATGGCCACCGCCGTGGCAACCCTCTGTTCTGTTCACTGGTGCAATTCTGACAGTGCAGATTCCTCCATGCATCGTTGCTAACCGGTGTAGTGGTGTATTTTTGTAGTTATTTGTGTACGTTTGCACTTCTATGTTTTGGTAGTTCATCCTCCCGCCCTGTGGTAGCTAGTTCCTTGTCTCCCAAGATCTAGTGCTCTATTATTAAGGTTAATTCTAGTTCAGTCTAGTGTTCTGTTAATCCCTGGGTATATGTGTCCGTCATACTATTAGCGCTGTATTTATTCTAAGTGAGTTGCACTGACAGTAGTTGGGCGTTCGAGTCCTGTCACGCAGCTGATAAGGGGTCACATTGGTTTCGGTTTGTCACTTGGAAGGTGTTGCCTTAGCGGTTTGTTAGCATTGGCATGTCAGCGTTGTCTAGCGCTACCGGGACCTAACGAAGAACATTGTGCTGATTAGGGAATGTTGTGAAACGTTCTCGTTTTCATTCCGATATCTGCATTTGTGAAGGCGACCTCATGGAGTTAGATCTGTTCTGAAGCTGTGCTGGATCTTGCGCTCTTGGGAACTTTGGTTTTGTTTTGATCCCGACTATTTGGGTGTCAGGAATATGGAACTGTGTTGTTAACGTTTGGTGTGAACAGCGGACACGCGGCTCGTTTAGTACGTGTGTAGTGGGATGGTGTCGTCGTGAAGGCGTGCCCGCTAGATTGCTGTTGCGTCTCCTCAAAGTGTAATTTCCACCTTACTAAATCCCCCTTCTTAAAAGGGAGGGGAAAAAACTTTAGAAATACCTTCTATTTGCATTAACTATCTTGCCTGTCGCTTAAGTAAATATCTGCTCAGTGATTGAGCTAATGGGAACACCTATCCTAAAAGCAACTAGCGCAATTCTGTTATGGTGGCTCTCGTGCCTGTTTTGGTCCGAAAAATTGCATAAACAGGCTTACATTCTGCGTATCGAACTTTTGATGTTTTTGAGTGATTGTGGATTCTTAAAATTCATTATAGTGCAAACGTTTGTATTTTACCAACCGTGTTTATAAGTTATTAATGTGATTGCCTGGAATGTAATACGAAAGTTTTAGGACCATAGGCTGTCCAGGTTGAAATTTGAAGCCATGCTGTGTTCTGAAATCATGTATTTATGTTGAATATTGTAATGAGAACTATATGTGGTAAACGCACGCTTTGTGATTAATAATTAAAGATTTAAGAGTGCGTTCACTTAGCGCTTACTTGTGTGTTGTATTATTATTATTATTTAAAAAAAGATATATTAGGCGTTTTAATTTCTTAAATTAAAGCCTTTGCAATTGGAAAGTGTTGGCCCTCCCATTTTGGGCAATTGTAACCATCGAAGCAAGATTTACGTCGTTGGTGTTATGTATTGTATGTTATAAATAAATTATTTCTGTGTTAAATCACGTCTGATATGTGAATTCCTTGGCCCCGTCCACACCTTGGTCGTAGTCTTTTAATACTGAATGGTCACACCACCGTTCCATAATGGAGCACAAAACTTGATTCATCTGAAAAGACCACCTGCCGCCACTCAGTGGACGTCCAGTTGCGGTATTTGAGTGCAAATTCCAGCCGATGAACAGCAGTCAGCATGGGTGCGTGAACCAGGCGCCTGCTGCAGCAACGTTCACTGAAGAGGCAATTGGTAGCCGCTTGGTTCATCTGAGCGGTCGACTGTTCAACAGTTACACATCTGAAACTTCCTGGCAGGTTAAAACTGTGTGCCCGACCGAGACTCGAACTCGGGACCTTCGCCTTTCGCGGGCAAGTGCTCTACCAACTGAGCTACCGAAGCACGACTCACGTCCGGTACTCACAGCTTCACTTCTGCCAGTATCCGTCTCCCACCTTCCAAACTTTACAGAAGCTCTTCTGCGAACCTTGCAGAACTAGCACTCCTGAAAGAAAGGATACTGCGGAGACATGGCTTAGCCACAGCCTGGGGGATGTTTCCAGAATGAGATTTTCACTCTGCAGCGGAGTGTGCGCTGATATGAAACTTTCTGGCAGATTAAAACTGTGTGCCCGACCGAGACTCGGACTCGGGACCTTTGCCTTTCGCGGGCAAGTGCTCTACCAACTGAGCTACCGAAGCACGACTCACGTCCGGTACTTACAGCTTCACTTCTGCCAGTATCCGTCTCCGAGTTCGAGTCTCGGTCGGGCACACAGTTTTAATCTGCCAGGAAGTTTCATATCAGCGCACACTCCGCTGCAGAGTGAAAATCTCATTCTGGAGTTACACATCTATTCGGCCGTACACATTTTCGTGGCGGTCGTTCACCCCCTGATCAACGGTTCGTGGTACACCACAATTGGCTCGTCGCCGATTTTGTCTAGCGCTATTTTGCCGTGCGCAGTGTACCTGTATTTTAACCACGGTGGTACTGGAACAGTTTAGAAACTTAGCTGTTTCGGAAATGTGTCCATCCTTGCAAAGATAGCCAATGATCATGCCGTTTTGGACGTCACATTAATTGCTTTGTTTCCGCATTACAACTACTGCTCTGCTTTCCACGTTCCCCAAGCACACTTTATGTGTCCTCCACCGCTTGTGCTGCCACATGCAGCATGCGAGTGGTTATTCCACGTCGACGTCGAACATAGGCGGTGATCACATTAATGTGACTGGACTGAGAACTTGCATACGATAGATTTGTTTGGAAAGCTGTAACAGAGCGTCATCCTAACTAAGGACCACAACTACGACACGGAGGCTCGCCAATAACCGTCCACGTCACGCGCCATTGTCGCCTCGAGCCTTGCAGGAGGAAAGTGCCAGGGTGACTCACAGTCGTGGCGAGGTGGTCCTGCGCACCAGGCAAAACGTCCAAAGCTGTCCCCGTCCCGTAAAACCACCTGTCTGCAGAATTTTCTACGTATACTTAGCATTTTCAATAATTTCGTAAGTACATATAATAAAAATGAAGCATTATTGAAAAACATTACTTAAATTCCGTTGTTTTTCTCAAAACAATGAAATATCTTACTGTAGTAAGTATATTACAGAGGTCAGAACCTGAGAAAAACTTTAAAAGTAAACGATATTTTGTTTTTGCTCCTCATAAATTATTTGTAGTGCATAAATTTCTAATTACAAATAAAGAATACACACTATAAGAGTTAAGAAAATATCCCACTTCTGGAATTACGTTTTTATTATAATTTTACTTTGCATACCTTTGGTTTCGGAGAAGCAAACTCATTGATTACGCCATTAAATACAAGTTTGGCGGATGTGTCTTAGTCTATGACAGAACAGCTAAACTTGACAACCTCCTTTCACCCGTACTCAGCCTTAAATAGCCTTTTATCATCTTTAATTTGCTGACACAGTGATCTCAAGATACGTCCATATAAGCACGACAGGCAGTCACAGTGAAACAAACTGTCTAGTGAAATTTGATACGACAACTACGTGGATTAAATGTTTAGTCCACTGGCTGCCTCAGGAACCAATCACTTCTGATGCTTTAGCGAGTGTCAGAGATAAGAACCAAACACCCAATATCTAAGAGAAACTTCTAAATTCTTGAGCGATGCCGCCGCCGGACAACGGAAGAGCGTAGGTTAGTTTACAAGGGGTTTCAATTTAGATGAACAGAATACAGATATCTACAGGCGCAATGTCTAACAACCCATCTAACTTTATTAATCAGCCACATAAGGCTTAATATTGAATTCTTTTTAAACAGCAGATTGTACCAACAGGAACTCGTGAGCAGCAAATTTACTGAAGGGAGGGGCAGTTAGACACACTATACAAGGAGCTTGAGGAAAAGGAATCTGCATTTTGTAAATATTGCCGGCCTGAGTCGCCGTGCGGTTCTAGGCGCTACAGTCTGGAGCTCAGCGACCACTACGGTCGCAGGTTCGAATCCTGCCTCGGGCATGGATGTGTGTGATGTCTTTAGGTTAGTTAGGTTTAAGTAGTTCTAAGTTCTAGGGGACTTATGACCTTTTTTAAAGTTAAGTTTAGTTTCCAGTCCAGTGCTAATTTTTGTGCAATAGGCATATCTCTATCAGTACCGTTCCTTCACATTTTGTGTTTGGCTATTAATAGAACTAGCTAGTGGAATCATATAAATATTAGCCACTTATGCTTGCTAAACTGTTTCACATACCCCCACTCCAGAGAGCTACTTAACGATAAATAGGCCTGCCACAAACACATATTTAATTAAATTGTTGTAATACATTACTTGATATGTACTTCACAAAAAAGCATTACACCGCTGTTGTAGGCTCTGAAGGTTTCAGTCCATTACTTTATGAAACTTTACAAATGCAACGCTAGCCACTAGACCACGTTTTGCGGGCTTATTCTAGGATGTTTGCTTTTAAAAATAAATTCATTAGTGTTTTTAGGAACGGTAATAAATGCATTACGGTTCAGTACCTTTCCACTCAACACCAACTCCCTACCGCATACAAAAATAATTCCACTTACTAACCAACCTAATACTAGCCACAGCACTTTTGTCATTTGAAGTTGCAGCCATATTGCAATCAGTGACATTGTAAAATATTAAACACGTTACCGGTATGTACAGAAATGCGCTTATGGATGGCGAGTAATTTAGCAGGCTCACGTCACAGAATTCAGACAACTGACTCACTGCTTCAATTAATTACGTGGTCAACAACTGACGGATGACGTCAGCCGTCGAAATTTTCTCCCCGACAAACGTGACGTAAAGTGGCGGGACAGCCAGTGTGGATGCCGCCATTTGAAATGCATTGCAGAATGTATTAAAGGGACGTGACGTGATGTGACGTGACGTGATGTAACCTGACGACAGTGTGACTTGACCTTTATAGTTGATTCCTCGTCCGTCACGTCTCACTCCAGTACTCAGTTGGCAGAAATTGGCAAAAAACG
Organism: Schistocerca gregaria; assembly: GCF_023897955.1. NCBI lineage: Eukaryota > Metazoa > Arthropoda > Insecta > Orthoptera > Acrididae > Schistocerca > Schistocerca gregaria. The sequence goes on from NC_064923.1 coordinate 490,587,997, forward strand.
TTAGGTTTCGACCAAATATGTTTTCTTCAGCACCCGCTTGGCGACCTCTGAGATTTTACGAGAGGACTTCAAAACGTAAGTCACACATTATTATGGTAGGCAAAGTAATTATACCGGATGCTGCACTACACTTCAAAATGACACAGATAAATGACACTGCTTTTCAGAATAATCACCAAGTCTGTGAACAACCGATGGAACGTTCTACCAATCGTTGAGTTCCCGACGATGCAAATACGCTACTTGGTCACGGAGCCATTCAAGAATCGCTGGATGAACTTCCTCATCACTTCTGCTCTGCCGCGAATCAGTTGGTCTATTGCCTGGACATTGGCGTCTATGGCCTTCCTGCCCGATCAGCATCACTCAAGTCTGTACAGCTCTTAGTCCAATTGTGGGCACCATCCCACTATGGCTGGACAAGACATTACATCTGATCCATACGCCGCCAGCATTTTGCGAGGAATCTTTGTACAGTTTAGACATTTTGCGGACAAGAATCGTACTGTCCCGCATACTTCAACTATGGAGTACGTTTCCAGTTGCCGCATCATTTCTAAAATGCGTTAGGGAGCTGGTGTTGAAAGCTACTGAGCCATAATGAATTTATTAACGTTTCTAAAAAATACTAATGAATTTATTTCTAAAAGCAAACATCCAAGAATAAGTCCGCAGCTCGTGGTCTAGTGGCTTGCGATGCTGTCTCTGGATCATGGGGTCACGGGTTCGATTCCCGGCACGGTTGGGGATTTTGCCCTGCCCGGGAACTGAGTGTTTGTGTTATCTTCATCCTTTCCTCAACAGTATGGACCTTCATCATTAGTGATTTTGGCTGGACTGGGCTGCATAAAACATCTGAGTGTGACAAAATTGGGACTTTGTACGGGCGCAGGACCGCGTGGTTGAGCGCCCCACAAACCAAACATCATCATCCACGAATAACATTAACTGAAAGACTAAATTTCAATAAGCAACTGATGGCAAACGCCTCAAAGAGCAACTGTACAAAATCACTTCTTTTCTGTCAAGAATATTAAACGAAGCAAAAATGCATTTACACCAATAAACAGCAAAACATATGGTCAAATGTTATGTCGCAAATACCAACGATTGGCTATTGCCAATAATTATCAAAACGCCATTGCCTGCGAAGTAGCCAAAATGACTGAAAAAAGTAGTTCAAATTTATGATGAGAGAGGCGGTGGCAGACGCGAAGCCAGTAGCAATAATTCCTTCTCTACTAACATAGGACGGCAGTTGCCGCTATCAGAGTACTAGACAACCTTGGGTAAAACTTTTAGTCATGGTACTCTGGTATCTTTAACAAGATCACAGTTAGCAAGAGTAGCCTATACTGCAACATAGAGACAACTCGTTAATTATTTAGTAAAAATTAACAAATCCAGAAATTGTTCTTTAGGGTTTTTTTTGTACATGCAAACAATTCAGTAAACAACTCGATCTCGTGATACTAGCCAACAGGTGACTATAGACATGTCTCAGAAATAAAATAGCTAGATCCAAAAATTTTCACAGATATAAAAAATCGTAAATCAGAAGATAAACATCTGCATTCTGTACCCTTCATATTCTAAAATCTGTTTGGAATAGTGACAGCCACAATCCCGCAAACATTCACAGAACTGGACTCAGTACCAGGCAAAACCTTCATAAATAACACATTTACACACATAACAACGGGCAACCAGGATACGGAGTCAAAATAGCCACCACACGACACCAAGTGACGTGCACACTAGAATGCTGCATGACCGAGTAAGCGAGCACAAAATATAAGATGGGGCGAGAACACCCTAACTGGATAGGCTGCCCGCACTAGATGTTGTGACCGAGCGTATAAGCCGTGACCGAATACGTAGCACGTAACTTCAAACACATTATACGTGTCATTATCCTAGTGAGACTGCAGCCTGTACGGGCTTCTCATTTCTCGTGTGTCTCTCACTGTAATCATGCAGCGCGAGGAAGACAGTGCAGTAAGACTAAGACTGAAACCAATGTTTGAACATTGAAGAAACAGGAAGGTCTAAAAAGCCAAGTATGGAGCACATTTCTGTATCGAGGATAAACTGCCCCACATTATTCTTTCCAGGTGGAAAACACTCATTTAAAAAAAAAAAAGCTTGCAAAAAGCCTTACAAAGATACAGTTCCTTCAGGGATACCAGCAGTAATAAAAAATAGTATTACCGCAAAGTGTGTTGCAATGTGTGCTAAAGATATGACTCCTTTTAATGCTGTTTCCGGTGAAGGTTTCAGAGAACTAGGCCAAGAATTAATACATCTAGGTGCACATTATGGAGTTGTTAACGTGGCAGATGTCATGCCACATCCCTCTACTATAAGCAGACATGTCAAAGAACAAAAGCTGATGCAATACGAAACAGAGTAACGCCTTCTCTTATTGCGGATGTTATTAATAAAACATTTGCTGTGACAGTTGATATGTGGACTGATTCGCATAATCAGGTGCACTATTTGACGCTTACAACACATTACATTAACACAGATTGGTGTCTTGTGAACAATGTTTTATTTACAACAAAATTCCCAGACGTTAAAAAGACGGGAGTAAATATTATGAAAGAAACTGAAGAGTGAATGGTTGATTGGGACATTTCGCCAAACATATGGCACAGTTTTGTTTTTGTCTCCGACCAGGGTGCCAATGTAATAAAGGCTTTGGAAAATAACGAAAGGATTCCTTGTGCCGCTCGTTGTACAAACACAGTACTTAGCCATACTTTCGATGAACTTCTTGTTAAATCATGCCCCGAACATCGCGTCAACAATAAATACTGCAAAATGCATTTTAAGGTACATTAAGAAAAGTGGCCTCTTCTCGTCTTTGAAATCATCGTTGGGACAAGAGGTCTGCACACGCTGGAACAGCTTGTACACTATTCTGGAATCCTTACACACTCATTATAACGAAGTTGCTGCTTTGCTGACGGAAAAGAACTCCGCTTACAGATTGCAAGGATATGTTAATGAGCTTGCAGGAAAAATTGCGATTTTCTGAGACCATTTAAAGAGGCCACAGATGAATTATAAGGCGAAAAAGAACCGATAATCCAGTTAGTTCTTCTTTGGTTTCACAAACTGCAACAAATTTGCAGTGTCAATGACACTGTCATGTGAGTAATTACTGCAGTTCAAAGCACTGTTTCATTATGACACGCGATAGATTTATTATTAACTAGCGTAATTGAAGTGTACTAAGAGAGATGAATTTTTTAACAGGAGGAACAAAGGATTAAAATTCGAGCCTTGACTTTCATTTGTGAGAAGATTGTGATCACGTCAAGACATAAAATTGCTACATTTCTTTGGCCGTCTTTCCGTGATCTTAATAAGCTTGAAATAAATAAAAACAGGAAATTCTTAGCAATGTTCGACAAATATGTGCTGCTTACGCAGGTTAAACATGCAATCATTAACATAATCGTTTTTTCATAGTCAGTGGATAGTTTATTATAGAGAAACGGGTATGTTATAATTCGTATAATATTACGTATAATAATATGTAATAACAGGAATGCTATAATTCCTATAATATTTCATTAACGTGAAACACCTCGTTTTTACGGGAACGTTTAGATGATTTCCACATCAGTTCTGTATTACTTGTCTCTTTCGTTTATTATCATATATCCTTCAAGTACTGTGTCATCACCGCCCAGAAAGAGAGATTGTTTCAAGGGATGGAGGAACAACACATCATCCGCAGCAGATGAAATAGATGCCTACATTTTAATGCACCCCGGAGATGATGATGACATCTTTAAGTGGTGGTGCAGACATGGAACAGATCTGCTAGGCCTAGCTGCAGTTGCAAGACTTATTTTATGTATCCCAGCAACAAGCGCACCTAGTGAAAGATGCTTTAATAAAGCCAGCATGTTACTAACAAATTGCCGCAGCCAATTAAATCCGGAACGCGTTAGTGATTTACTGCTGATAAACAATAGCTATACTTTTGTTTCTGTTGAAAACAAGTGAAAAGTGTGACAAGTTAAGTCTGTAAATGTTTAATGTTCTTTGTATTCTTTCTTTATGAAGATGGTTGTTTTCTAGATTACAGGGACAGCACTTATTTAATGTTTCCTATTAATGAAAGGAAAAATATGTCTTCTGTTTGTAAATGAGACTCGTCTTTTATCCAAGATTGTACTGAAATATCATTTTAGTTTCCAAGTGCTTTATGAATTTAGCTGTGTCACGTACCCGTTACTTTTGTATTAAAAGAGAGAGAGACAGAGATAAATATATTGTGTGTGTGTGTGTGTGTGTTTGTGTGTGTGTGTGTGTGTGTGTGTGAGAGAGAGAGAGAGAGAGAGAGAGAGAGAGAGAGAGAGGCGTTGGCTTTGTACAGTACAGCGCAGCGAGCCAGGACGAGGCGAGGTGAGACGTCAGCGGCGACCGGTCATGATCGGTTATCCGCGTGTCCGGAATCCGGACAACAGCGATGGGGCGAGTACGTGGCCGAGCCGAGTCGTGTGGGGCCGGCACGGGCGGCTCGGTCCCCCCGTCAACAGGCGAGCGGTGACCGGTCACACATTGAACGCTGCCGCACCCTGCACACTAATCGGATGCTCACGGTGATTTCTCGTAAAATCCAGCGCCCATTGACAAACGCTTGCTTAGAGAGCCCCGAGAGAAGGATGTAGCGAAGATTAATCGTCCTCGGAAACCCATGTGTATCATCCAGCAGACGCCACAGCGTCCAGTACTTGCAAAGGTCAGATCGGACTCAAACCCGGCACCACAATGGACAAAAGCTGCTTGTAGTTTCAGTAGCAGAGGATAAACCGAATACTGTGCGTCCTGCCGAAGTAGTTTTCAACGAGCAATGTTCACGGCTACGACCAACAGTCGGCCCCGCCAAACCCAGTCAGCAAAAGCACCACTTTTGCCCACAGGCCACGGCAGACGCTTGGCCACAACACGCCACCTCAATTGCGCTTATGTCACACTCTCCCTTTCTCCAGGTCGCCGCAGCCCTTAACTGCCTCCTCCTCCGACCTGCCCTCTACTGGCGACAGTAACGCTGCATGCGCTCTTGCGGCCAGAGGGATTCCTAATCCGCGGCACAATTTCACTTGCACCCTGAGGTGCACATATTGATCCCCAGCGATCCTGGAAATGCTTCGCAATTGCTAAATTTGTGTGGGGTTTTTATATACGTCGTACTCTCCTCCTCACCGCCTCTATATCTGTTCATCTTGTGCCTCTCCCTCCATCTCCTCCACGCTCTTCACTCTGTCCATCTCGCGTTTAATTATTGAAGCGTCTATCTTTCTTTGCTTCTGCGGCTAATTTTTGTACCCGTCGTGCCTCTGCTTCTGATGAGAGCCTTCCTCGGAGAGCCCTCGGTACGGGTTTTGTTTCACGTTAGATATCTCCGCCACCTACCGTAAGCTGGCTTGCGGAATATACTCGTATCGGGTGGTGCAGATGTCACGGTACACTGAAAAACCATCTGGGTATATTTCCGTCAAAGAAGAATGGACTGAGGATAAAAAGGTGCTTGTGAATCCACACCACTTCGTCACATATGGCGACTGCAGTGGTTCTTCGTGCGTATTACGCGGTTTACAGTACCCCAGCACACCAAGCGACGTTTGCTGCGAAAGAGATGGATGTCACTTCACCCTTTAGCGTAATATTTGTCTCCTCAGTCCATAGATTATTGCCCGGCCACGTCTCATCAACTTCGATCCATCCCAGAAACCGAAGTCCAAATTCAGAACGCTGCTGCGGAGCAGTTACCGCACTGTCTGCATCTTGTACGGGTACCACAGTAAAACAGACTGCAGAGTGTTGCATACTGTCCATGGGATGGACAATTCTCGCGACACTACACGAGCTCGGGTCATGTCCTGCACAGTCAGTTACAGCAACAGCAGTTTCGTCAATAACTTTGACTGGGACAGGCCGCCTTCCTCCTCCTGGTACAACGCCAAGCTCATCTACGACTTTGAATTTCATTATCACTTCTTTAAACCGTTTAATGACATCGGGTTTCTCCTCAGACCTTTCAGTCAGCGACACACTCTCAGTGCAGCTTTGTAATTGCCGCCCTCCACATAAAACAGTTTATCTAACAGTGTACGGTCTCTCTTCTCGATAGCCATACCGTTCACTCACGTTATCGCTTGAGTGTCACACTACCATACATACAGGGTACAGAACAAGATTTGCACCTGGCGTCCACAAGTGGATTAATTTGTTTTCCACCGTAAATTCAAAATGTTCATATGTGTGTGAATCGTATGCGACTTAACTGCTAAGGTCATGAGTGCCTAAGCTCACACACTACTTAACCTAAATTATCCTAAGGACAAACACACACACCCATGTCCGAGGGAGGACTCGAACCTCCGCTGCTGCTACGGTCGCAGGTTCGAATGCTGCCTCCGGCATGGATGTGTGTGATGTCCTTAGGTTAGTTAGGTCTAATTATTTCTATATCTAGGGGACTTATGACGTCAGATGTTAAGTGCCACAGTGCTCAGAGCCATTTGATCCATTTGAACTGAATTTCACAGCGATATTGTAGTTGCAGCCCACGCTAGGCCTCCACTAGTAGCTGAATTTTAATTACAACCACGCGGCAAATGTAAATGTAAGACCCCAGAGCAACTTTCAGGTAGCCTTTCCGAATGACTGTTTTGGTGAGAGCAGTGGGTGACGGGGGCGCCTGCCTGTGCTGCCGGCAGGGATGTCTGCGGCGAACATGAGCGACGCGGCGCCCGAGGAGGCGGCGGGGCCGGACGCGGTGTCTCCGGTGACGCTGAGCGCCGACTGGAGCCGCGTGGCGCGCCTGCTGCTCGTCGCGTCGCTCGCCGTCGTCGGCAGCGTCGGCAACGTCTTCATGATCAGCGCCGTCATGATCGAGGACCACCTCAAGAAGCGCGGTGAGTGCGAACGCTCGCGCCTGCCGCTCCGACACTACAAACAAACTACGTGCAGCTTATAACATTCCTCCGCACACTCGCACCGACATTCAGTTGCGTATGCCACCGGTAGTGTTACATTTTAACTGGATTTGTTAAGAAGGAACGTTCCATTAATGTGATTCTCATTGCTGGTATAGCTATTATTGCAGATTACTCTGTTGAACTAGTTACTCGATGAACAACTTCAAGAATTTCACATACGAGTTTTATTAACTGAAAACACTTTCAATAAGTGCATATTCGCAACTACAAGGGAAAATCACAAAACTGTGTGCCATCACTACATATCCGCCTGATAGGTTACCGAGCACTACCGATGGCAACGTACATATTGTCCGAAAAGTCTTTCCCTGATTACATAAATTGATAACTCAGGCTAGAAGTAAGATACAAATATGAAACTGGTGTCTAATTGTTTACAAACTATCGAAGGTTTTTTTCACACATCAGTAAACTTTCACATGAGCACCCTTGGCAGCACGTAGCACATCTTGGCGATATTCAGTTTCCGTCCAAACGTTAGCCAACATCGCTGGAAGGATCGATTCAACGACTGTGGTTATCCGTTGCCGCAGGGTTTCAAGATCTGGTACACGTGTTCGGCAGACCTCGTCCTTGACATAACCCCATAAAAATAAGTCTAATGTGGTTACGTCAGGAGAGCGTGGAGGCCAAACCGTTGGCCCATCTCGTCCAATCCGTCGCCCAGGAGATATATCGAGATAGGCACGGACGTCCAAACCCCAAAGAGGAAGTGTACCGTCTTGCTGAAACAAGACATCGGGGTGATGCTGAAGCAGCTGAGGAACAGCATACAGTTGCAACATGTCCAGATACACTGTAGATGTGATGGTAGTCTCAGCCAATAAGAATGGCCCTGTAATTCGGTCGTGCAATAGCGCGACCCAGAGATTAACCTTTGGACTGCCTCTGGCGCACTCCATGACCTCGCCAGGGGGTTGTGAACCCCAAATGCGCACATTAAGGCTATTCACTACTCCACTGACAAAAAAGGTCGCTTCGTCGGAAAAGGCAATCCGTCTGAGATAACTATCATCGTCCTCAATACGTGATAGCATTTCGACCGCAAAGTCATATCGTCGTGTACTGTCATTGGGCAACAAGGCCTGAATGATCTGTATGCACGAAACAATAAAAGTTTGTGTAAAATGTCATGGAGAGAGCTTTTTGGCATCTGTAATTCACGTGAGGCCTTGCGCACCGATTTCTTCGGACTTCGAAGAAAAGACTGCCTTACAGCTTCCACCCTGTCTGGTGAGGTTCTTGGTCGACCAGACCTCGGAAGGTCAGCAACCGATCATGCGTTTGAACTTCTCATACCAGGCTTTAATGCTCTTGACAACAGGTGGATTCCTTCCAAATGTTGTCTGGAAGGGTCTCTGCACTGTGGTTGGTGATGGTGTCTCATGGTACCACAGGACACACTGTGCCTTCTCCTGATTGGTTAACATGGCTTCATGGGAACTGCACCTCATCGACTACTTACGTACTGCGAGCCTAAAACAGAAAAAAACTTTCATAGTTGTAAACAATTTAACACAAGTTTCATGTTTGTATCTTACTTCTAGCCTGAGATATCAATTTATGTAATCAGGGAAAGTCTTTTCGGACACCCTGTACAATGGCGCTCCTCAGACGCTAGCGGCCTTCTGTGTGCCGTCCCTCTTTAGTCCCTGTTAGATTTGGACGAATTGTCGCTTCTAATTGACGTAGCATCGAAGATACTATATAAGGGGTACTGTAACCTGCATATGCCTTATGCGCACCTACACACTTTTATAGCAGTTATCAAGAAACAAACCAGTGATTTAGCTACACAAACAGTGATGTGCAGAAATGTATGATGAATTACACCGGCCAGCTAAAAGTTGGAATATAGCCATTCGAGTCCACAGAAATACAAATTCCCGCCGGTTCATTGTAGCTAACGCTCACCTTGTTACACTGCAATGAAAGCTGTTTGCCAACAGACACGATTTTTGGAGGAAGAATAACAATGTATGGCGCAATTGTAATTTTTATTATACAAGGCGCAATCAAGGAGTTTCTGTTCGAAGGCCTTACAGTCCAGAATCTTTAGGCCAGTTAGGCAAAATCGCCTTTAGCAGTGAGGCAATCATTCCAACGACGCACGAAATTGAAGATACCAGTTTGGTAAAACACCGTGTGCTGCTGCTTGAAGAAATCCGTAAAGTACACATCCTCGTCCGACAGCAATTGTCGACCGTTCAGGATATTTTTAGGTGAGCGGATGGGTGATAATCGCAAAGTCACAGGATGATAGGGCAGGTGCTCCAGTTTTTCCCATCTGAGTTGGCGCAGGAGATGAGGCTGTCTTCCTAAATCGACTGTAGTCTGGTATCGAATTGTCGCTTGTAATTGACTTAGCATCAAAGATACTATATAAGGGGTACTATAACCTTATTATCTGCATATGCATGAAATCTGCTGCACCATTCCACAGTGGTGGTATTCGACAGGCATGCTGCCGCGTAGACATTACTCACTCTTCGATGGATGTCTAGTGGAGATCGCTGTTTGGGATCCAAGAAAAGAATATCATATAATGCATAATGGAATCAGTTGAAAAAATAATAAAATTTCTTGACAGGCTCCGGGCACTTAGTGTCAAATAACGCGATAGGTGTAACCTTGTGAAGAAGGGCACTAAGTGCCGAAACTGCTTATTATTTCATTACATGTGACTACAATAGCTGAATTTGGATAAAATACTAAAAATAATAACAGCACACTGGTCTTGTTTCGACTTATTTGGTGGAACGTCACCAAATCCATCGTTTCCGCATTTTTGGAAAGACACAAATGGCACATTAATCCCTTGCCTATATGTCGGTGCGTATATAGCATCATCGGAGTCGCACTACGTCGCATACACGCTGCAGCAACGCTCTCAAACGGATTTTTTTTATCGACCCTTATATGAAGTGATGTGCCTGTTTTAGCATTAAGTTCGGGGAACATACACTGATAAGCCAAAGCATTATGAGCATCTGCTTAATAGACTGTCCATGCACCTTTGGAACGTAATGCAGCAGCGATTATGCTGGGCTTGATTTCTCCAAGTCCTTCGTAGGTATGTGGTACCGGCTATCTATGCACAGGTCAAACGACGTCCGTAAATTACCGGGCTGGCGCCCAATACCGTCCATGACGAGTCCCATCAGGCTCAGATCAGACGAATTTGTTTTGCTGCTCGAGCTACTGTAAGGCCTCGTGGCATGGAGAGTTATCCTGTCGGAAGATGTCAGCACCGTCGGGGACACATCAGGCATGCGGTCCACAATAATGTTCACGTATATACAACTGTCATGGCCCAGATGAACATTCCCCACAGATAACACTGCCCATGCCGGCCTCCGTCTATAGCGCGTTGCATGTTTGGAGCTGCATGTTTGACCTTGATAACGGTTTAACGAGATACGACCATCGACCTAGGGCAACAAGAAATGTGATACATCCGACCAGGTGACCCGTTTACATTCGTCCACGGTCCCCTCTCGATGATCCGATGTCCACTGCAGTCGTAATTAACGGTGTAGTTAGCTGATCGTGTAAACTAGCTGTCACGTTCAACAGTTTGCGCTGCACGATGTGCCCTGAAACACTTATACCGTCACCAGGATTATACTCTGTCGTCAGAACTGCCACAGAGTGGGGAAACCTCTGACTTCCAAGTCCTGTGATTATCAGCGGACACCCAACATTTTGTCACCTACTCGTGGTTTCACTAACGATCAACCACGTTATGTAGAAAGTAGCAAACGAATAGCCGACAAGTTTCGTCGTTTTCTAGACACTCGTTTCCAAACGCCAGGCCATAACAACTGCCCTTTGTTGTCAAAGCATTTCTGCATTTCCGGAGAAAATCATCACTAGAAGGATGGAACATTAACCTCTGCTCCACTTCTATACTCTCCTTACCATATCACATACCTGCACTGCCACTCTGCCGGCACTCAATCTGGTGGTTAGCAATACAATGTTTTGGTTCGTCAGAGTACTTTGCTTTAACATTTGTAAATATATTGCGAAACATTTTTCTGTTACATTCTCGTCTATTTGCTGATAGGAGGAATAATCATTAACACTGTTGTCTCACAGCTGGGAGCTGGAACTTGAGGGCGTAATAGGAAACATGAAGCGCGCTAACTACCGCCTATGGCTGATCAGTGTGGACTTACCGGTACTGAGAATGTTACCCCAACAGTTGTCAAACGAGTGATATTTTAGCACAACGTTGTAAGAGGTCCATGACTAAGGAATTTATTGCTAGCGCACTCGAGCAGATGTAATTTCGATGGCTTGATCACGCGCTGCCTGCGATATGTAAGCTATAAGAGAATCTCAGACCAGAAATTTCTTAGTCATGTGGACCTCTTACAACGTGTTTCGACATTACGTTATCCCATTATCAAACTTATTAAAGCTTTTATGCCACTAGGCACCGCCACCAGTAAAAACCCAGCTGCAGACAAGCAGTGTCAAACATAAAAATGCATGTTTGAAAACGCATGTTTCCAGCAAACATGCAATGTCAGACGTAAAATGAGTGTTTGAGAATGTATGTTTGCTCTAGTCTTTTACTTGTGAGGTGCCTACTGGTATCAAAGTTTTAAGCTTTTGATAATGGGATAACGTGGTGCAAAAAAGTGTTGTGCTACTAATAGCTCAGATTTGACACTGTTGGCGTAATATTCTCAGTACCAATTCATGGGACAGTTGTAACTTCGATTGAGAGCAGATATTTATATTTGCATCGTCTACAACCGGATCGTACCCTAAAGTTTTTCCTGTATTTTCCGCACTGTTGGTGCCATCAAAAAGTCTGACCACTAGAGGCGCCGCAGACAAAACGACTAAAGCGATGCGGTCCCACTGTGAGTGCAGACTCGTAGGTAGTATGTTGAATGTCTGTTTCATTAAATAAACTCTCACAGAACAACATTCGCCGATTAATAGAAAAAAACGGCGTAAACAGCGCTTGCCATCCCGAATATTTTACTTTTCAGTGCGCTTTGATAGTGCGAAATTGTGAGCCAGTAACCGGATATCATTGCTCTTACTAGTTACAAATTTTAAGTTTCTATATTCTGACAAATCTGAATTTGCTATTTGTTTATTGTTTTAATCAGTGCTAAATTTCCATATTAAAAGTTTTCAGTTTATATTGAAACTAAGATAGGAAATCTATACTTTAACGTTCCGTCGGCGCCGAGAACAAAAGACACGAACCAAAAACTTGAAGATAATCGACCTATTCTTTCAAGGTACAGCCTCGGCATTTACCGTACGCTATTTACATTAGCATTTGAAACCTAAATGTGTACGACTGAACCCCCATCTTCCCCATTGTGGTAATCACTGCATCACTTTGCTTGATTGACACATGCAATGCAATATCGTATTTATTCGCCAACACCGGACGAACGACTTTCAAGTAAAATGTCTCCCCTGTAATGGAGTATACATAATGGAACTACGAGTACAGGTTGTAGACATGTGGTTGACGACATATGGATGTTTGTGTCTGACCATGAGTAGTGCACGGATAGTCTTTGGCAAGGCAACCGCTCGCGATAAGCGGGAAATCTGGGTCTGAGTCCCGAACCGGCGCAAATTTACACTATCGTCGTTCCATTACATTTCATGCATTTCTTTATTAATTCTGATCGAGTGATCTCAGAAACAGACAAGCTAGGCAGATGTATTGGTGAAATCCAATAATAAATCGTCAAAGATTTATTCCCAGGATGTTTATTAATTACATTGAAGTCCACTGGAGACCAATAGCGCACAGCCGCCGTTGAATATTCAATTGTTAAGAACGACAGTCAGTCACAGATATTCGTAATTTATTGCATCTAGATTCCCGCTTTAATATGCTCATCATCGGTACATTACCGGAAGAGTTGTGTTAATGTCAATATCAATGTCATAAGTTCATGCTCTCTCATGTTTGTGCCTATATGACTCTTCTCGTAATGCTTCAATAATAACTAAGTTCTAGTCGAAATCTATGTCTGCAGTAAATTATGGTTTTCTGCGAATGACTGCTGTCCTTTACATTTGCTTTATTCAAGTTTGAAATCATAAGGTACGAGGTTTGCGCCAAACAGTCTCACCTAGATATGCACAACCTTCTTGCAAAGCTGCGGTATGCTCAGAGAGGCCGGCCGGTGTGGCCGAGCGGTTCTAGGCCCTACAGTCTGGAACCGCGCGACCGCTACGGTCGCAGGTTCGAATCCTGTCTCGGGCATGGATGTGTGTGTTGTCCTTAGGTTAGTTAGGTTTAAGTAGTTCTGATTTCTGGGGACTGATGACCTCAGAATTTAAGTCCCATAGTGTTCAGAGCCATTTGAACCATTTTGCTCAGAGAGAAGGGATCGACATTAAGGATAATGTATTAGCTAATGACTTCCCCCGCACAAAGACAGACAAAAATGAGAAACGTGCAGCAAAGAAAGAAAGAAATTTATATTTTTGTGGCATAAACTAACAATATTTCCCGAAAAGTAGCAAACCTACCTGGTACACATAAAGTGAAAACAGCTTTCTCCATAAATAACACATTACATCAGAAATAAGTTCACTCCTGAAACAACAAAAAAGATGAAGTCTCCAATTTTGGAATATACAAAACTACATGTAAAACGTGCTCAAGCTAAAACACGGGACAGACTGACAGGAGCTTTCACGCAAGATGTACTGTACACATCATCTTTTACACTCGTAACCAGTTCACGAAGTCAGCCACAGCAACTCACGTAAAGGAACACTAGCAAGCAATCACAAACATACGAGAGTATCATAAGATACTCAGTCACTTCCTGAAATTACACACAGTGGGTTTAATGGAAGAGCTGGAAATATTTGTACGCCACAAAAAGTCATAAGAAAGAATTCTCAGCGAGAAACTAGATGCTGAACCGATTAGTTTCTTCAAATATTCCTCCTTTCCATAGTAACTGTAGTATTCCCTCATACATTTCACTCAATATTTATTCACTCGTTATTTATTACAAAATATTCTAAAATAGGACGTAAAGCAAGAATGTTACTTGAAGTACTCAGTGGTGTTGACGATAGAATTAGAAACGACAGCTTGATGTAAATAACGTAATACATGAATAATAGAATGCCTCTGATCATGTCCACACGCTTTAGGAAGCCATACTGTCGTAATATCTCTGTAACATAACAATCAGTGTGAGTGATGGTTTCTACCTGTACAGTCTTATGCACAATGAAGGAGAAACGAAAACTTGTTATTTTCTAACATTAGTGCCTAAAAGAACACAAGAAATATAATTTCCGATTGCAGTAAAATCACAAGAAGACTGCAGACCAAGAGAAGGACGACAACATGCACGCAGATACCAGAAATAACCAGTTGCACTTAAAAGTAAGGATATATTCCTGAAATGCGACGTGCTATACATCGAAATATAAGAAACTGGTGCAGTGTTTCATTATTAAATCACCAATATGTTCACATTAATTATTCCATAAATACTCTCTGGTAACACCTCCTAGTAATAAATCCGACAGCTCGCAATTCAACAATGGAAAGTCCAGCTTGGAATTTCAACTGCTGTGCTAAGATTGGATTGTTTCTCACTGCACAGATGACACACTGAGATGCAGACAGCCACAACAAAATAACTTTTACACACTAAGTGTGTGTGTGTGTGTGTGTGTGTGTTTCTTGTTTCTCATTCTTTTCTGAAGAAGGCTTTGGCCGAAAGCTTAGTGTGTAACAGTTATTTTGTTGTGTCTGTCTGCAACTAAAATTTTGAATTGTAACCGTCGAAAACGAACAAACAAAATTACTAAATGACTTCCTACTTCACAGTGATCGAATACTAAGACACAGCACAACAGACACCACTGCAGACAAAAAGAAATTTCATGTCAGTGACATTTTCAACCCATGTGACAGAAGAATCAAAGAGCTGGAAAAACTTAGCAGGTATGAGAACTTGAAAATCGAACTACAGAAACAGACGGTAGTTCTCGGAACACTGAGCGCAGTGCTAAAAGACCTTAGTAGGCACCTGAAAGCCATTATTATTGATAAAATATCCATCTGCTAACTACAAAAAGTCATGATAGTCGGACCTGCACTAATGTTCCGCCGATACATCAGAGAGTCGTAAACGCTTTGGAAGTTACAGAGTGCTGAGAAAATACGAAACTCAGCCTAGTGATCTCATTTGCTTCGTTTGCTGTTGTAAGAACAGTAATAACCACAAGTAAAGTAGATAAACATTGGCAAATATTAGCTCCTGTATCACCTTTTTTCTAGAGAGGAGTGCACAGGACATATTTTCCAAAAATAGTTTTAAATTCACAGCATTTTAATCAAAAAGTAGAACACAAAACAACCTAAAACGTTAGAGACCATTATCTAAAATAATTCACACGGCGGAACTGCATATATTCGTATAAAATGTAATGCAGGTAAAGCGTTATTATTTATATTTTTCTGCTGCCAATCACATTTATTTATGTTTAACATAACACACTGCAACGCGTTTCGAGCATATTTGCATGATCATCAGTCTTTTATACACACATATGTTAATTAAAGATAAAATGTCTTTCTCTGAGTTACCCTAGAACTGTTTTGATCATTTATTCCGCTGCTGGAGTGGCAATTGCGGTCTTTAGAAGGAAGGGGAAGGCAATGGGTGGCCAGGAATTAATGCCCTGTGTTGTCTTCTGCTGGTGTGGAGCTGTCCCTAATTTTTGTGATTGATACCACAGTCTTTGCAGGACGCAGATAGTTTTGAGTCAGTTGTTATGACGCGAAATCTTGTAATATACATTTTACGTTGGTAGTTTTCTTACGATTTTGACGTCCCAGATCTTCGTCTGCATCGTTGGTACACTAGCGGAGCTGTTGTTCAACATTACACCATTTCACTGCTTATTTTAATACTTTTTTAGGCACTGTCTCTGCACAAAAGTTTCTTCCTTGATCTAAACAGTATATCTTAAATACAATATGGTGGGCCTACAGCGTGTGTGAGTATCACTTATCGTTTCTTTCAGCGATTTTCGTGATAGTCGTATGTTACATAATGGCAAATCTTAAACAGATTTGCGTTAGTATCGGCACAGTCTAACGTAACACTCGCGACACTTCGCCTCAATTTTGCTGCCTACTGCGCCAGCAGCGAGCAAAGGGCCAGTAAGTAAAACTGTTCAGTTTGGCGCGATCGTGAAAACGAAAAGCAGTTATTTGTTTTGGTTTGTACAGTGTTTTTTTACAAAATGGGGGCGTAGCGTAGCGTAATAAATTGAAGCCACAACAGGAAGAAGATCCCACATCTGTCTCTTTTTAGATTTCGTAAGGACTCTGAGAGGTATACACCAAACTGAACTGTATCATCAGGATTCTCTTGAAAACTACATGCATACTTATAATTAATGTTTCGTCTTGGAAAGAGAAAATAGCCAGTGATAGCAGACAAGAAGATCTTATGAGAAAAGATCCTGTTTACTTTCATAATAATGTTAAGTTTTGTTCGCTACACGCCAAACAAAACCAGCTGATGAATGCAGATAATAATAAACACTAGTGGAATGCAGTAACCACTCTGTTTTACATCCCAAATAAGCCATCTCAACTGACGATGAAGAGGAAGCTGCCACAAAGGTTCGACAATCCGTCTAAAGCTATTAAACACTCCTATGGCACAGAAGCAGCCAGTTGAACTCTCCATATATCAGTGGCAGATTCATCTGAATCGTCAACGCATACCTGTTTTGACGATGAAGTGGTAAAATTAAGTGCAGTTACTCGTACCTAGAAAAATCATGAGGAGTATCGGAACGTGCAGTTCACTAGACATCGTGCAACACGATTACTGGACAGGGAGTACAGACGGCAACAGAGGCTGTGTCAGAAGGTCAAACAAATTTTGAAGACTCTAGGATCCAGATATTTACAAAAAGATGCCCCTGACATATTGTTAAGCCAGGTTAGCATGCCATGTGCAAGGTGGAAAGACGAAAATAAGATGTTTCTTATATTTCAGCACTCAGGTATACAGGTTTTGTCAGAATATTTTATGTTTCCAACAAAGCGCACATTACAGAGGTATGTGGAAGGGATGCAAATAAAATGTGGGATAAGTGACAATATGTTACACCTTTTAAAGAATAAACTACAGCATTTCTCCGATACTGATAAACCAGTGCATATCTCATTGGATGAAAAGTCTCCAATGGCAAAATTAACATACGACAGCACTTTTGTCAGTGTTATTGTCTTGGAGGACTCGGGGTTTATAACCACAGTGTATATCTCCCACTGTTTGGCAGTTGCTTGTCTGACTTAAAATAATATAATAGGTCGTACTTACGGCAACTGGTGACAAGGAGTAAAACACAGTAGGCCTATGGAAAAACAAATATATACCTGTGCTGTGACATTCCATCAGTTATTTCTACCTGATAATGGCGTAACGTCGAAACTGAAACAGAAAATTAAACTTCTACAGCCATAAACAGAATATGACGTGCTATAAAAACCTGTACTTCTTGTTGTCCACAAGGGGATGTGATTTCAATACGACTGTGCGCCATTCGACTTAGCTATTAACGGCATTGAGCACCTCAACTGCAGATACCTATCACTAGATAGGGTGCCGAGGTTCCGTCCCACACCAACATCATCGCTGGGTCTTGGTCCTCTGTTTTTTTTCCTGTGGGGTACAAGACATGATTGGTGCAGCAAAAGCTGAAGAAGACGCCCACTAGGGGCCTGCGAGAGAGTGTAGCAGAATTTTATGCGTCGTTGTAATGCATGGGCTGAGGCTGGCCATTTGCATGGCCATAGCGTCCTTTTCTGCTCTACAGTATAAGGGAAACTACCGGAAAAATGACGATTTATTTTACCACATACGTTTCGTTATATTTCCATCTATATCCATATTCCACAAGCACCTTATGGTATGTGGTGGAGTGTACTTTGTGTATCACTATTACTTCATCCCCCTTCTGTACCGCCCCGTATGGTACGCTGGAATGGCGACTGCTTGTAAGCTCCCATATGAGCTCAAATACCTCTAATTTAACTGGCGTTGTCTTTTGCGAGATGTGAGTGGGAGGAGTAATACGTCGGCTGACTCTTCTAGGGGTATACGCTCTGGGAATTTAACAGTAAGGCGCACCGTGACGCATATTTCCTCTCATGTAGCGCCTGCCACTGCAGTTGTATGAGCAGCTCCGTGACGCTTTCGCGCTTAGTGTACTAACCGTACCTGTGACGGAATACGCTGCTCTTCTTTCCATTTTCTCTATTTCCTCTCTGTCATATCTGCTACCGATCCAAGACTGAGAAGGAATATTCAAGTAATCGTCGAATGAGGATAGTGTAAGCTACCTCCTTCATGGGAGGACTGCAATATGTGGGCGCTCTTCCAATGAATATCGGTCTCCAGTATATATTTATGTGGCCGATCCACTTAAAGTCACTGCGTACACATACTCTCAAACACTTACCGGGTGCGACTGCTCGGAGTGATTGTTCATCAGTAGTGTAGTCTTACATTAATGGGCCTTTCTCCATAGTTATGCGCAATACTTTAGATTTGTTTATGTTTACGAACAGCTGCCAATCACTGCACCAAACGTCGGTCCTCTGTAAGTCTTCCTGCATTTGAATACAATTTTCTAGCGTTGCGTTGTCTTTGTATGTAAGTGTCATCCGCGAAAAGCCTCACGAAAGTTTCGGCGTCATCTACTAGGCCATTTACATATCTTATTAAAAGTAATGGTCCTGTAGCACTTCATTGTGGCTCGCCCGAAGACACTTTTACATATGAAGATTTCTCTCAGTTAAGTTGTGTTGGCTGTAAAATATTCAGCCCAATTACAAAGCTGATTTGTTAATCTTTTATAACTGTTATTTATTTTACCATTTTTATTTATTTAAAACATCCTCATTGGTCTGGAATGAAACACAAAGTTTTGGCTTGCTTCTAGACGTATAAACAGTTCGTTATAAAACGCAGGATGTCACAGGAGGAGTGAACAATAATCAGCGATTTTTACAGAAACAGTCATTCGAAGCAAAAAGTCTAGCAAACATGGACTCTAAAATATATTCCTTAAGAGCTACAAGCACTTTTTTATCTTCGATACTGTGAAGCAAATTTCTTCTACTGCAAGCATTTCGTTTTCCATTATTTCGGAGGAGGTAGAATGGGACCAAAAGAAGAAAAAAATATCTAGCAAACATGGTTTCTAAACTGCATACCTTCAGAGTTAAGAGAATTCTTCCAGCGCAAGAGATGTGTTTCATTTTCGAGCCCGTGTTTGTTACGGTTTTTTTATTTCGAATGATTTCCCATGTCATATCCGTGAATACTGACCACTTCTCCTGGGTCATCTTGTATATAAGAGTGTGATTCCCGCGTCCGCCCCATCCTGATTTAGGTTTTCCGTCATTACCCTAAATTTCTTCAAGCAAATTCCGGGATGGTTCCTTTGACAGGGCACGGCCGACTTCCTTCCCTAATCCGATAACACCGACGACCTCGCTGTTTGGTCTCTTCCCCCAAATCAACCCATCCCTAAATAACCACCTTTCGCAGCACGGACCGCTGCGAGATGTCCAGGAAGAGAGTCAATGAGGTTCTGGATGACACCGACAGGGATGTGAAGCCATGTCGGCTTCAGTGCTGTGGCCAGTTGCGCCAAGTTTATCGGTTGAAGATCGATGCCACAAACAGCCCGATCGATGTGGTCCACAGATTCCCGTCTGCGTTTACATTGGGAGCCCCTCTGGGTTTACATTGGGCAGTTTGGTGGCCAGGGGTATGGTAAACTCATCCTGGTGCTCAACGAACAACGTACGTTCAGTGTTAGCTGTGTTACACCTCCTGTGCTGAGGAAAAACAAACTGCCTCTATGAGTTAACATAGATAGATACTTGTATTGGTCTACTGTGTCTTCCAGAATGACGCGAAAATATTCCCCACATCATAACACTCCCTCCTCCACCTGGTCCACTACTCTGTGAGACGATTCGCGCCATACACGCTAAGGCCGTGTCCGATGGAGCATAAAACGTGATTTATCTGAAAAGGGCACCTTCGCCATTCGCTGTACGTGCAGCTGCGGTACTGGCGTGCAAATTTCAGCCTTCTTCGCCGATGCACAGCAGTCAACATGAGTGCTTGAACCAGGTGCCTACTGCGGAGACCTACAGGCAGCAACGTTCGCTGGACAGTCTGTTGAGGAGACACTATTGGTAGCCTCTTGGCTCAAGTGGGCGGTTATTTTCTCAACGACTGTACGTCTATTCGGCTGTCATACATGGCCCTTGGTGCACCACAGCTCCTTCAGCGCCAGTTTTAGACAGCGCCATTTTGCCACCCTTGACCCGAAAGCCAATGATCGTACCCTTTTGGACGTCAGATAAATCGCTCTGTTCCCGCTTTTCGACAACGACTGCATTGTTTTCTGCGTCCCGCCGACACGCTTTATATACCCTCCATTACTATTGCTGCCACCTGTAAATGGTTATCGGTCGTTAACGTAGAATATAGGTGCTGGTTACTTTAATGTGACTGTACCATGTAGTTGCTACGAGATGAAGTTATTGTTATAAGGTGTAAGGTGTAACCGGTTTATGTATAACAAACCGCAATAAATTCATGCCCGACCAATAGTTCCTTATCTGAGAACACATCGCTAAGAATCCTCTACCATTTGTATAAGTTTTTCTCTGTATGAGACGCTGACATCAACTCAGAGAGAAGGTCATGCAATACTGATGAAGGAAAAATTAGTTCGGTAACCTCGTGTTACGTCTGCCCTGCTTCCCCGTTTTAATCGTCTCACAAAGCTGTAGCTTGGTTTGCGCTAACAAGAGCGAATAGCGGGGCGGCTGTCGGCTGACTGCGCTGCACTCGCAGCCGTCCTGCGTTAAGCCCCTTGAGGGGAACCACCACCGCCCTCCTAAGCCGCTTCCACCGGCGCTCTCCACTCCAGTCGATAACGTCATATGAGAGCTACCGCCCCATATCACACCGCAGTTATCCCGCCAAATATCGCGACTTTATGAAACAGGGAAGTGGAGAGCTATGTCTCTTCTCCGCAGTTCGCCACTCCAGATAGAATCTATGTTTATTGTCACACTACTCATTGTTCCACATTCAATTGTTTCACTACTCTCTACTATTTATCCATTTAGATAACTTTTCAATGAAAATGAAATACCATGAATGACTCCTTTACACTAAATCGTCCGTGTTTATTTTCTTTATATCTGGTTTAATTTCCCCTTTTAAACGAATGAATCTCTTCTTTCATATTTTTAAAGTCAGTTATCTTCAATTCAGACCTCCCTTATTAATCATGCCATGACGTAAACCATAATTCAGATATACGTACCTGTTTCTTGTCGATTAACTGGTTGAGTCCACGCAAATGATGGCTACTGTAAGTGTATCCGAGAAGTTCCAATACCCTCAGATCAAAAATATACATTGTGCATCCAGCGTATCCCTGTGTGCATCAACGTGCCTTACGTATGGATCAATGTGTTTCCAGGTCCTCCTAGACATTCTGTGGTGTATGTCAGAAGTTACGCTTCGAACGGATCCCTCAACACTTTGGCGGAATCCCTCATTAGTCTAGAGCCGACGCTGAGCCACATGGTGATTTATTACTCGCTATTATGAACTGTCTCACGTGGTGGTCATTTCAATAAGTGTGCAGATGTGGGTGAACCATTCCCAGCCCAGCGATCTCGGAATTGCCGACAAAAAAACTCATTGCACTTGCATAGAAAAGTGTGCTACAATTCTGTCACGTGTCCTTCGAGAAAATATGGTCCGACGATGTATCGTGATGATGTCGTGGGCCGTTTTATAACATAAAGAGAGTTACTCCCCAACTTTTGTATATAATGGGGATCTTCTTAGCCCAGGAAACCATGTTTCTCATGGAATATATGACACAGTCTTCAGAAAATAACATTCTGCACTGAGAGGCAGCATTTGTAAAGTGTGTGCCAAAAAATACGAGAGGCTACTACGAACTGCTCATCGTCAGACAATTCATTCACAAACATCTGTTTAAAACCTTTCATTTTCTGACCTTTCTTTAATGTGGTCTTGAAGTTTAATAGTTCTTTTGTGAACGGATTTCGTAAAAGACTGCTAACCTGGCTAAGCGACGGCGCCTTACATTTCCTTATGCACACTACGCGGCCTATAACTCTAACTGAAACAAATGCATGCTTCTCCCAAGCAAGCAGGTTTGCGTTATGGGGTGGGCTCTGTCAAAGCCTTCTCTGAATTCCCTCATTATCTTTATCGTTCATTTCCCTCTGTACGGAATATTGTCCTCCCACAAACATACCACTAATCGCTCACCAATAATCTGTCCACTGACATGCGCTACTGAACTAAAACTATACAACACTGGTGAAAATGCTTCTTGTAGGAATTGAAGTAAGGATATGAATAAACGACCTATTTATTTCTCCAATTATACAAAGTCAAAAGGAGTGCGGCTATTTTGGATACACTGTATAAGTGATCATCGTTTCAGTAAGACCGAGGGAACTGACAACGGTTAAATAACTGGATATCCATCTAGGAAGAACAGAGTTTAATCCCTTCAACATCGTTGTGATTGAGGTTTCCCGCGAATTTCTCAGATGACATGACTGGGCGTCCGGACCGCACGGGGTAGCCGCGTGGTCTTAGGCGCCTTGTCACAGTCTGTGCGGCTCCCCCCGTCGGAGGTTCGAGTCCTTCTTCGGGCATGGGTGTGTGTGTGTTGTCCTTAGCGTAAGTTAGTTTAAGTTAGATTATGTAGTGTGTAGGCTTAATGACCGATGACCTCAGCAGTTTGGTCCGATGAGACGTTACTACAAATTTCCAAATCTTTTGGACGTCCGGAGTGGTTCCTTCAGTAGTATAATAAGGTCGTGACGGAATCCCTTTGCAAGCCTTGTGCAACTGAGGTACTCCATGTCTGATGACCGATTTGAAATCTAAACGTTGAAATTCAACATTGCTTTCCTAACATATGGGTTACTTGCATGTGAGACAAACGGCGCTCGTTTGCTAGCTTGCGGGACGGCTATAATCTCTCACCGTGTCAGCGATAGCTGACCAGAACGAAAGCGGCTGCTGGCTGTATATCATTCCACTGTGTAGTAGTTTGTACACTGTCTTTGCCCATGAACTTCCAACAGTCACTGAAACTGTGCGGTTTGAATCGGTGCAAGTAGTTAACTTTGGTTAAACACTCGAATTCATCATAATGAATACGTAAAATAATTTTACCTCAGATTGAACAATGAGCACCATACACGTTAGTCTCAACTCTCTCTGCTGGAAGACTAGCCCCCTTAATACTGACACAAAAAATTTACACGTTAATTAAGAGTATAGTTGTTGCTAAACATGTGCCAATATTATATTTACTTCTCAAGTAGTTTGAACATTTATAAGAGGTTCCGGAAAAAGTAAGCTGAAATATATTGGACAGTTACTTTGACGGAGTTGATTTCTTGGGGAAGGCAGATGAATGAAACGAATTAAGCTACTATTTCTGTACTGTGCTAGTCACCTGGTGCTGCTTACATCCACTTACTTGTGGTGCCTGCTCTAGATCGTTCTTAGCTCGTTGATTTCTATGGGAATCCTACCTCCTCTCTGGTAACTGCCAGATAATTTGTTATAAAAACGGGATAATTTAAAAGGAAACAATGAATTTAGTTTACTTACCATCACAACTATAGAAGTTAATCTAAAACACACTGATAATTTCCAGGAATGAGAAATTAAATATATTCTCCAAGCTTTCTAGGTAACAAAAATAACACCACGAATCATCGTTGTTAATTTCCCGTCCATATCGTTATCGAACAGTTATGTAATCACAACCTTTTATATTGTTATACGACTGGTAGTCAGCTTTGTCTTCGTTTTTGATACCTGTAGCCACGGCCAACTCTCAGTTCAAACAAATGTTAACTACTTGTAACTCTTATGAAAGGCGTCATGCTTGGCATGGCCATAAGTTCGGTATCTGGGGAGCCAACGAAATCTTTCCCAGGGGAGGAGCGAATACCAAAATACCAAATTAATACGAGGGCTATCCACCAAGTACATTACGTTTTGGAATTCAAAATAAATAAAGTATTGGAATTTTTTTATTATACATAGATAAAAGCCACACTTAAATACTACTTTACTACATAGTTGTCATTTAAATTAAGGCACTTATCGTAGCGATGGACGAGCTTGGAAATTCCTTCTTCGTAAAATTCGGCCGCCTGCGCCTTCAACCACGTGGTTACCTCTTCTTGAAGCTGTGCGCCGTCATCAAAACGCTGCATAGCCAACCACTTCTTCATTGCTGGGAATAAGTGGAAGTCGCTCGGCGCCAGGTCGGGACTGTACGGCGGATGAGGAAACAACTCCACTTAAAAGATTCGAGAACTTCACGAATGGCATTTGCCGTGTGGGCCCGGGCGTTGTCGTGAATCAGCAAGACCTTTGAGCCCAACGTTCCCCTGCGCTTGTTTTGTATTGCTCTTCTGAGGTTGTGCAGAGTTAGGCAATACCTTTAAGAGTTTATTGTAGTGCCTCTTTACAGGAAATCCACAAAAATCACACTTTTTCTGTCCCAAAAGACAGTCACCACGTGGTTGAAGGCGCAGGCGGCGGAATTTTACGAGGAAGAAATTTCCAAGCTCGTCCATCGCTACGTAAGTGCCTTAATTTAAATGGCAACTATGTAGTAAAGTAGTATTTAAGTGTGGCTTTCATCTGTATATAACAAAAAAAATTCCAATACTTTATTTATTTTTAATTCCAAAACGTAATGTACTTTGTGGATAGCCCACGTACTTCGAAGCTGCGAGTGCTAATAAAATTAAGTACTCGATAACATAGGACAAAGTTAAGGGTAATTTTTCATTCACAAGCCGCCGAAGTGGCGTCAACTAAAAAGACATGCTATATGGCAGCCGAACCCCCGGAGGGGATATCCCGACCAATAAATGGCATACGATCATTTCATTCACATACTGATTTCCCGGATGCAGCCAAGTGTTCGCTATGTATGTCGGGCAAGGCAACTAGTGTGACATGTTCGTTGCAGGGCCAGTGTTCCTCGTGGGGCCTCGGTGGTTGGGGCACTCGTTGTTGCCAGCGACGACTCCCTGCGACGTTAGCCTTCCACGCACGCAGCTCGCCTTATCGGCAGTGCCAGCCCGTGCGACCCACACTTTGTGCTCTCGCTTCCGTCTTACAAAGAACGACGTCTGTAGCGTTCTGCTGCCGTCAGCCTCAAAACACCTTGTGATCGACTTATTCCAATCTGTTCGTTTTCCCAATTACATTTCTAACACCTTGCGTGGTTCTGGCGAAGACTAAAAATCATTGTGATAATTCTTAATTTATTTTTAATTTTACTAAGTTATATGTTTTATCAGAAGAAAGAAAACTGGCGTTCTACGGATCGGAGCGTGGAATGTCAGGTCCCTTAATTGGGCAGGTAGGTTAGAAAATTTTAAAAGGGAAATGGATAGGTTAAAGTTAGACATAGTGCGAATTAGTGAAGTTCGGTGGCAGGAGGAACAAGACTTTTGGTCAGGTGAATACAGGGTTATAAATACAAAGTCAAATAGGGGTAATGCAGAAGTAGGTTTAATAATGACTAAAAAGATAGGAATGCGGGTAAGCTACTACAAACAGCATAGTGAACGCATTATTGTGCCCAAGATAGACACGAAGCCCACGCCTACTACAGTAGTACAAGTTTATATGCCAACTAGCTCTGCAGATGACGAAGAAACTGAAGAAATGTATGATGAAATAAAAGAAATTAATCAGATAGTGAAGGGAGACGAAAATTTAATAGTCATGGGTGAGTGGAATTCGGTAGTAGGAAAAGGGAGAGAAGGAAACGTAGTAGGTGAATATGGATTGGGGCTAAGAAATGAAAGATGAAGCCGCCTGGTAGAATTTTGCACAGAGCACAACTTAATCATAGCTAACACTTGGTTCAAGAATCATAAAAGAAGGTTGTATACATGGAAGAAGCCTGGAGATACTGACAGGTTTCAGATAGATTATATAATGGTAAGACAGAGATTTAGGAACCAGTTCTTAAATTTTAGGACATTTCCAGGGGCAGATGTGGACTCTGACCACAATCTATTGGTTATGAACTGTAGATTAAAACTGAAGAAACTGCAAAAAGGTGGGAATTTAAGGAGATGGAACCTACATAAACTGACTAAACCAGAGTTTGTACAGAGTTTCAGGGAGAGCGTAAGGGAAAAAATGGGAGGAATGGGGGAAAGAAATACAGTAGAAGAAGAATGGGTAGCTTTGAGGGATGAAGTAGCGAAGGCAGCAGAGGATCAATTAGGTAAAAAGACGTGGGCTCGTAGAAATCCTTGGGTAACAGAAGAAATATTGAATTTAATTGATGAAAGGAGAAAATATAAAAATGCAGTAAATGAAGCAGGCAAAAAGGAATACAAACGTTTCAAAAATGAGAACGATAAGAAGTGCAAAATGGCTAAGCAGGGATGGCTAGAGGATAAATGTAAGGTTGTAGAGGCTTATCTCACTAGGGGTAAGCTAGATACTGCCTACAGGAAAATTAAAGAGACCTTTGAAGAAAAGAGAACCACTTGTATGAATATTAAGAGCTCAGATGGAAACCCAGTTCTAAGCAAAGAAGAGAAAGTAGAAAGGTGGAAGGAGTGTACAGAGAGTCTATACAAGGGCAATGTACTTGAGGACAATATTATGGAAATGGAAGAGGATGCAGATAAAGATGAAAGGGAGATATGATACTGCTTGAAGAGTTTGACAGAGCACTGACAGACCTGAGTCGAAACAAGGATCCGGGATTAGACAACATTCCATTAGAACTACTAACGGCCTTGGGAGAGCCAGTCATGACAAAACTCTACCATCTGGCGAGCAAGATGTATGAAACAGGCGAAATTCCCTCAGGCTTCAAGAAGAATATAATAATTCCAAGCCCAAAGAAAGCAGGTGTTGACAGATGTGAAAATTTCCGAACTATCAGTTTAGTAAGTCACGGCTGCAAAATACTAACACGAATTCTTTACAGACGAATGGAAAAACTAGTAGAACCAACCTTGGCGAAGATCAGTTTGGATTCCGTAGAAGTATTGGAACACCAGAGGCAATACTACCCTACGACTTATCTTAGAAGCTAGATTAAGGTAAGGCAAACCTATGTTTCTAGCATTTGTAGACTTAGAGAAAGCTTTTGACAATGTTGATTGGAATACTGTCTTTCAAATTCTGAAGGTGGCAGGGGTAAAATATAGGGAGCGAAAGGCTACTTACAATTTGTATAGAAACCAAATGGCAGTTATAAGAGTCTAGGGGCAGGAAAGGGAAGCAGTGGTTGGGAAGGGAATGAGACAGGCTTGTAGCCTCTCCCCAATGTTATGCAATCTATATATTGAGCTAGCAGTAAAGGAAACAAAAGAAAAATTCGGAGTAGGTATTAATATCCAAGGAGAAGTAATAAAAACTTTGAGGTTCGCCGATGACATTTTAATTCTCTAAGAGACAGCAAAGGACTTGGAAGAGCAGTTGAACGGAATGGATAGTGTCTTTAAAGGAGGATATAAGATGAACATCAACAAAAGCAAAACGAGGATAATGGAATGTAGTCGAATTAAGTTGGGTGATGCTGAGGGTATTAGATTAGCAAGTGATACACTTAAAGTAGTAAACGAGTTTTGCTATTTGGGGAGCAAAATAACTGATGATGGTCGAAGTAGAGAGGATATAAAATGTAGACTGACAATGGCAAGGAAAGCGTTTTTGAAGAAGAGAAATTTGTTAACATCGAGTATAGATTTAAGTGTCAGGAAGTCGTTTCTGAAAGTATTTGTTTGGAGTGTAGCCATGTATGGAAGTGAAACATGGACGATAAATAGTTTAGACAAGAAGAGAATAAAAGCCTTCGAAATGTGGTGCTACAGAAGAATGCTGAAGATTAGATGGGTAGATCACATAACTAATGAGGAGGTGTTGAAAAGGATTGGGGAGAAGAGAAGTTTGTGGCACAACTTGAATGGAAGAAGGGATCGGTTGGTAGGACATGTTCTGACGCATCAAGGGATCATCAATTTAGTATTGGAGGGCAGCGTGGAGGGTAAAAATCGTAGAGGGAGACCAAGAGATGAATACACTAAGCAGATTCAGAAGGATGTAGGTTGCAGTAGGTACTGGGAGATGAAGAAGCTTGCACAGGATAGAGTAGCATGGAGAGCTGCATCAAACCAGTCTCAGGACTGAAGACCATAACTACAACTACATGTTTTTAATTAAAATTGCGTTTTGGATTAATCAGGAAATTGTAAGGTTAAAGATTTGAAATCTCATCCAGAATTTTCGCTAGTGGTGTGTTACTTGGGGGTCCGAGTGACACTCTCGCCATTACTTCTATGATTCGAATGTGTAAATATTTGCACCTTTTGCTCAATTTTGCGCAGTATGTCCTAACTGAAATTTGGAAAAAAAGATTTCTCTCTTGCATATAACCATAATTAGTACTAATGCTCCTGTTTTCACACAGTTTCAGCGTAGTATTGCACTTATAAATCGTAAGAAATGACACAAGCATAAAGAAAAATAAACAGTATAGTTACGTGCAGAAACATGGTGTTGTATTACTTTCCGTAATTGAGTCTTGGACCATATCGCTTCTCATTCAGCCGTGTTCTCTCAAACCTTCCATGACAGGTGGCTAAATTCTTGCGGACTTATACGTAGAGCCTGGGATAATTATCAGCCAATCTGCCACCAACTAACGGGGCCCATTGAAAGTGACATAAATCTGTTCTAGCAGGAGTAAGGAATATCAAAGACGACAAGCATGTCTTGTTTGGCGTTACTACGGTCTCTCGATGATGTTCCTAACTAATTTTCTTTCGTGGTTGATCTGAGTCATATAGAACTTTATGAAAGAAATTTCGACCACTTTACTATAAATTACTACTCATTTGTTTCACACAATCGTGATTTTGGCTTTATAGCCTTTCTCATGTGCGAGTTTAATTGAAAATTAATGAAACATACAGATCACATGGTGGAGGATACAATTATGAACATGCCAGGAAACGTCCGACACATTTAAACGGCATGTTATCGACGAAAAACGTTTATCAGGACTTATAAACAAGTCGTATTTCTGGATATGAGTACATATCAAACATACATAACAATGCTGACATACTGCGCGGCCAATAAGCATTAACAAACTCCAATGCGTATTTGACTGGCAATAAAATGCCGTGATCTGAATTCATGACGACCATACATGAACTGACGTTAACTTTTGTCTAAACAACGGCAGAGATAGTTACAAAGCGGCGCAGTTGCATTATCTTTGGATTGCCAAAAGGTAACTGTATTATTTATTTGCCTTTTTTCTGTTAGGAATAATGGAAAAGAAAACTAAAATCATCAATCTTATGAGTGTTTTGATGCGGCCCGCCACGAATATCTCTCTTGTGCCAACCTCCTCATCTCAGAATAGCATTTACAATCTACGTCCTAAATTACTTGCTGGATGTATTCCAATCTATGTTTTCGTCTACAGTTCGTACCCTCTACAGCTCGCTCTAGTGCCATGGAAGCTTCATCTACTTCGTGATCATCATACCTGATCTTAAGTTTCTCCCTGTTCTCATTTTCTGCTACTTTTCTCTTTCCTTCGTCTTTCTTCGATTTACTCTTAATCCATTTTCTGTACTCATTGACTATGCATTCTGTTCAGCAGATCTTCTTCACTTTCACTGGGGATGTCAATGTCATCAGCGAATCTTGTCGTTGATATCCTTTCACCTTGAATTTTGTTTCCGTTCTTGTACCTTTTATTTTCGTCATTGCCGCTTCGTTGTATAGACTGAACAGCAGGGGTGAACAACCTTTTTAAAAATGGCTCTGAGCACTATGGGACTTAACAGCTGAGGTCATCAGTCCCGTATTACTTAGAACAACTTAAACCTAACTAACCTAAGGAGATCACACACATCCATGCCCGAGGCAGGATTGGAACCTGCAACCGTAGCGGTCGTGCGGTTCCAGACTGAAGCGCTTAGAACCACTCGGCCACAACGGCCGGCTAACGTCTTTAATCCGAGCACGTTGTTCCTGATCTTCCACTCTTATTGTTCCCTCTTGGCTCTTGTAGGTATTGTATATTACCTGTCTTCCCCTGTAGCTTACATCTATTTTTCACAGAGTTTCGTACATCTTGCACAATTTGTCACTATAGAACACTTTTTAAAAGTCGGCAAATCCTATGAACGTGTTTTGATT
This sequence comes from Schistocerca gregaria, assembly GCF_023897955.1. NCBI lineage: Eukaryota > Metazoa > Arthropoda > Insecta > Orthoptera > Acrididae > Schistocerca > Schistocerca gregaria. The sequence continues at coordinate 490,618,388 of NC_064923.1, forward strand.
TTTCTTTAGTCCCGGTTCCATTATCAACCGCAAAATCAGAATTACCTTTCTGGTACATTTATCTTTCCTAAAGCTAAACTGATAGTCCTCTAGCATATCCTCAATTTTATTTTCCACTCTTTTGTTTATTGTTCTTGTCACTAACTTGCATGCTGAAATGTTAAGCTGATTGTGGTATAATTATCGCACTTATCGGCTCTTGCAGTCTACAGAATTATGTGGACGCGTTTTTCCCAAAAGTTAGATGGTATATCGTCAGACTCATACATTGTACAAACCAACGTGAATAATCGTTTTGTTGCCACTTCCCCGAATGATTTTAGAAATTTTGTTGGAACGTTATCTATCCTTTCTGCCTTATTCGATTTTAAGTCTTCCAAATCCCTTTTAAATTGTGTTTCTAATACTGGATGCCCCCACGTCTTTTATATAAACTCGTGTTTGTTCTTCTGTCAATCACCAGAGAAACCTTCGCTCTAATAGAGACCTTCAATGCATCCTTTCCACTTATTCGCTCTCTTTCCTCTGCAAGGTGACTACTTATTGCGGAAGTCTTCGGCCGTAATTGTTTACGTGGATAACATATTCTTATAAGCCACGCTCATGACAGAATTACAAAAATTCAGTTGTTTACTGCATTCCCAATGCGTAAGTATAACCGTTTTTAAGTGCACATAATCCCAAAAATAATCGCCGAAGTGCAATATCATACAATCGCAGTCACTTGATTACTAGTGGCCTGGATAAAAAAAGCACACATACTCGTATACAGCAAAGTGTAAGACCCACGTGAAACGCAGGCAACACCACAAAACCCAGTAACTCATTATCCCACACACCCTCAAAACTCCGAGCCAGTGAACACTCAGTGACACTCTCCACACATTCCCATACACGATGGTGCCCACAATATACTACCCAAAAAACCTTCTGTATGGCAGAGGGAGGACGAATGCGGAAAGCAAAAAGAGGCGGATGGAAGGGAGGTAATATACATGCAGGGTGTAATGGATACAGGTGTAAACTTTTTTATATGTGGTACCTTAAGACGTCATTGTGTTGGTCGTTTTCTCTGTGTTGAACAGTCCTCCCACAAACACGTCACAAACTTTACGGCCAGATATGTTCTGCACAGTCGTAAAGTCGTAACGGCACCACTAAGTTGACTACGTCTGTCAGTATTGACTGAACATTTTGCCTCCACGCATCCATACTTCAACACCTGGCCTGCTGTCCAAGGAAAAATAAGCATTGATGGCTTTCTCTTGCCACGTGTACTTCGAGGTACTATCAAACCTAAAAGCATACGACTTGTGATAACTATACTTATTAATCTGCAGATGACATAAATAGACCTTTTTTCCTCATATTATGCCTTCACCGTGTGATCCGTATGTTTTATTAATTTTCAGTTTAACTTGTACTTGAGAATGGCTACGAAGCCGATAGCATGACTGTGTGAAAGAAATGAATAGCAATTTACAGTCAAATGATGGAAATTTCTGTCAAAAAGATGTTCAACGAGAGTTTGGACCAGGACCATTACCCAGTCTCTATCCACCCGTTTTGGAAGCAGATTATCCTTCCTGGGGCACTCTATTTCGGAGTGCTCTGTCGAGGGCAGCTCACTTGTGTTGTATGTACAGCCAAGTGAGGCGCGGTGCGCGACCGCACCACTTCCAGCAGACAGCAATCCAGCGCCTCTCCAGACGGAGTGGGCCGGCTGGCGCAAATCGCGGAGACGCCGCGCGTTTCCCCTGATAGACGCGCGTCGCGGGAACGTCTGCTGAAACATGGAGGAGCCGCCGCCAGCTCATTCCCCACGAGGCGACAAGCCACACCCTCTCCCTCTGCCCGCTGCCGTCTATCACTGCTCCGTCCGCCCCTCCACAGCCTCCTGCGCAGGACCGAACCGACAAGCGACACCGTGTTACTCGCCACCTCACACGCGGCTCTTCCCACGTCTAGATCTACGACTGTATTCTGCGAACATAAGGGGCAGCAGCCTTCTAGGCCCAGTTGCTAACATAGTCATACATAACTTAGAACAAGAATTCTTCTTAACTCATCCACAATGTACGGATAAAACTCTATGTTTTAAATGTGGATGACTCTATGAACCCTTCCAATATACAAGCAACTCTTTGCATTTTATTTGCTTCTTTGAGAACGTCCCTGAATTTGCTATGTTTATTGCTATTCACTCCCTGTAACGTAACAGTTTTCATAAACTTATAGCACCAAACGTGATACAAAATCATTACACTACTTTGTTTTGTTACTATTTACGTCAACATGAAGTCTTAATATTTCGCTCTAGACATCTTGATTCCCATAAATACCATGTTTTAATGAATACGAATTAATTAAAAACACTGACTTGAAAATTCGGATTAATTTTTGTATATGGTGAGTAGTAAAAGTACGATGTACATTCATAGTCCTCAAATCAGATGTTACTGTTTGATTTGTATCACTATAAAGTTACATGTTATTCTGATTCTGATATCAGGTATTTTCGTGTTGTATCTGAGATTATATCTTCGTCTCGCTACCGTTCAAACATTATCTTTCGGGAAGGGATATTGTGAAATAATTGAACGGCATTCAGTGAAGGATCTACTTTTATTTTCCAAGGAAAAATGTATCAGACATCAATAAAAATGTAGTCAAGGGTATGTCTGGCGGCTTGTGAACAGAGCAGTACCGCTATGAGGTTTCTTGAGGCGACGCGACGCAGCAAGAGGCAGAGTGCTGCTGAGAGAGCAACCAGCTGCATCATCAGTCGCGTTTCCGGGGCCGCTTCGGAAGCAGCTGACAGTCCTATGTGACGTTCGCGCTGAGCGCTATGGAGTAGAGCAGTTTCCAGGTTCGTAACGGTCTACCCAGGGCGGTACCCAGGCTTCCCTTCGATCCTTCGATGTCGTCTTCTTGGAGAAGGGACTGTATCTTTTTCTGGTGTCAGAATAACACGACAACCCACAGCCAGAGACGAGGAACGGGGGAGAGTTTAGCTACTGCGAAGTTGTGCTAGGCACCAAGAGTTACGCTTCTGTGTCCCACGTCTATTAGTGGGCACCTGATTGGCTTTGTCAGAGTAAATTATCGGACGGTGGGTGTCGAACGTGATGAAGTCTTCTGGTGCCTGTTGTGGTGTTTCCAAACACAGCGAAGCCGTTATAAATTCTGTGAAGTGAAGTTATATTGCGCGGTGGGGCCGTGGTGGTTAACAGAGTGTGCTGTTATGTGTACTGCGATTACTGCACTCTACAGGGAGTGCGATTTGACAACTGTGTATAGCCGTCAGTCTTTTTTGTTTTTTGTGTTGCTTTTCTTTGTCTGTAGACGTTCAGATGTGCTGTTTGTTAACATTGGCTGTGTAGTTGGTGGACGGTAATTCTGGTACAGTATATCTCTTTCTGTGGCAGTTGCTGGTCTTACTTACATAGCATAATTCCGGGTCAGTTTTCTACAAGAATAATTTCTAGGCAGAAAATTGTTTATTTCTCATTTTAACCCTTGATGATATTTCTGTTGATGTTCTTAGAGCCTCCATGTTACAATATATGGTTGTAGAAAAAATAATTTATAATTAACACTCGCACAATCTCTCACACAAACGTCACTCCAACCGCATCCTGCGCTACACCAGTACACCAGAAACAGCTTAGCAGCACTGCTGCATGGCGGTATCAGACAGAGCTGGCCAGGACGGCACACGACATGGGCCAAGTCGGACAACGAAGGTGTGGCGAACAAAGGTTTTACTGTATTTTACTGTCCCTGTTAATACATATTTCTAAACCTAAAATTACACTAAACTGATTTGGGAGTGACCTAGCGAATGATAACGTAAAATTCTGCTTTAAAAACCATTTTGTTTGTAACCGGAGACAATCCGGCTGATTCCATTAAGACTGTGCGTTGCATGAAAGACGAGCAGTTTTTCTTTGCTCTGTCTCCAGCTACACTTTGCAAGATCGAAATTGCAAATATTTGCCGAAATACGAGATGAAACGCTCCTGACTCTTTGGAGAGACACCTGGCATATGTATTACACATAAAAATCAAACTTGGTTCAAAAATATGTGACAGAATCCAAGTAAATCAGGAGATCAGGCAGAAAGGTAGTCTGTCTCTTACTTTTTGGACGTTCCCGCACTTCCGTGCGGTAGTGAGATCTGGGCAACAAACAAATACACCGACGGAAAAAATTTCAACACCAAAAAATAATTAATGTAGAGTAATGAAAGTTCCTGGAATACATTTGTACAGGTACATATTTAAGTGATTAACATTGCAAGTTCACAGGTTAATGGTTCAAATGGCTCTGAGCACTATGCGACTCAACTTCTGAGGTCATCAGTCGCCTAGAACTTAGAACTAATTAAACCTAACTAACCTAAGGACATCACACACATCCATGCCCGAGGCAGGATTCGAACCTGCGACCGTAGCAGTAGCACGGTTCCGGACTGCGCGCCTAAAACCGCGAGACCACCGCGGCCGGTCCACAGGTTAATGTAAGCGCGAGATCATCCATTGCAGATATGAAACGCTGTTACATTAAAAACCAGTGTAAGCACCAGAATGTTAAATACAAGCACGCAGACGTGCATGCATTGTGCAACAAAGGTGCCACGTGTCAGTTTGTGGGATGACGTTCCGTGCCTGCCGCACTTTGCCGATCAATACCGGGACGGATAATGTTGTTTATGGCTGACTCTGCAGTTGCAGTTGATTTCCATGTAGATAAATCTGATGGTCGAGCCGAGGCAACATATCTGTAGAGCATGTTGCATTACAACGGTGGTATGTGGACGATGGTTATCCTGTTGGAAAACCCCCCCTGTAATACTGCTCATTAATGGCAGTACAACAGGTTGAATCACGAGACTGACGCACAAATTTGCAGTCAGGGTGCGTGGGATAACCCCGAGAGTGCTCCTGCTGTCATATGAAATCGCACCCCAGACCATAACTCCAGGTGTCGGTCCAACGTATCAGGCACGCAGACATGTTGCTTACAGGTCCTCAATTGGCCTCCTTCTCACCAACACACGGCCATCACTGGCACCGAAGCAGAACCAGCTAGATTAGCAAACACATCAGACCTCCATCCTGCCCTCCAAAGAGCTCTCACTTGACATCAGCGAAGTCGCAAATGGCCGTGGTTTGGGTTTAGTGAAACACATGCTACAGAGCGTGTGGCTCTAAGCTGTACCTGAAGTAACCTCTTTTTAATAGTTCGTTGTGTCACCGTAAGCTAAGAATGTCGAATCCATACCCGTCACTCTTGATGGTGATAAAGATAGGACAGCTTAATGCCATAAGAAGTGTCCGTATATTGCATGAGGCTAGAAGAGTGGAAGAGGAGTTGCAGTTAGGTGCATTGTGCCTCCAAAAATCGTATACGAAGGCAGAGAACACCCACAGTAAGCCAATAACTGCCCAGATAGTTACTCAACGACAGCGTCCTATGACAGTAATAATAGCTTTTAACATGGCCTCAACAGTGACAAAAATATCACGATACTGTTCAGAACACGTAATCTGTGTGGAAATGTTAACCGGAAGGGAGAGTTGCATCCTAGTTTGCATGTAGTTTCATTTTAGTGGTGAGATCGACGATTGTCTCCTAAGACTACAGGATATTTGTCACCTAGGACGACATACGCCTCTTGTGTAGTCCACTGATGCAAATGAGTAGTCAGTATTGTGGCATAGCCGCCTGACTGACGACCGGGGAAGACAACTAGAAGGAGCCACTGTCGAACGCAACCTACAGGTACTGAACGCACCTTACAATCCGCCAACCTACGAAGGGAGGGACAGAGCAACGCCAAATACTGACGTCACTTTAGCAAATATGGCAGCGGCGCGCCGTGTGAAAGACTGGAAGTTTGCAAGTGGAAAGGGAAATCTAAAACGATACAGAAAACGTGCACTGAAGGCCCAAATATATGGTCAAGGACGCTAACTGGGAAGAGCCAAGAAGATTGTTTCAGTGTCCAAGAACTCCAATGGAGGGTAATGATGAAGATGTTAAAGAGCAAGAACTGACAGTGGCTATACATAGAACAATGGAGGCATCGATAACTATCGGCAGAAGTAATTCTAAACGAGTACCTTGCATTAGGACTGAGGCGCTTCTGAAACTAGGATTCTAAATAAGGCCAGGAAGCTCTGCCAGAGCAACATGATTCAAGAAGAAAGAGTTCGAAGATGGCTTGGATACAGGTATTTCAAACAAAGTTTTAAGGAAGAGCTGTGGCCAACGAGAATGAAGCGATGGAAGCAATCCGTGGAGGCTAACTTATAAGTCGATTTCTAGGACGTACCATATAAAATAGTCTGCGAGAAAATACTACCACCAACAGTCCCATCCACTCTCAGAAGGAATGATGGAACGGTAACAGAAAGTTGGGAATAGTCAGCTGCCCTGCTAATGGAAGCACTACTTCCTGACGAGGCTGAAGAAGGCAGAACAGATGTTCAGCGTAGGTTACGGCACATGTTATGGGAAGAATAGAGGAACAATAAACTTGTGTACCCTTCGCACAAGAAGAAGTAAAGGCATATATTTTTAAGAGTGAAGAAAGAAAAAAAAGTCTCCAGGACCGGACGGCGTCCCTGCCGATGTAATACAAGCCCTATGTGGCCAATTAGATAGTTACTTGTGCGATCTGTACAGTGAGTGTCTCTTGCAAGGATGGGTGCCTGCACCGTGGAAGTACACTGAAGTGGTAATAACTAGTAAAGGGCAAGATAAAGATCCAATGATACTCAAATCCTTCAGACAAATTTGTCTTTTCAATGTTCTCGGCAAGATATTTAAAAAACTATTATGCAAAAGATATCTGTTTTGCAAAGCTTGCTTCATTAGTTGTGCTGAATATTATTCTTGTAAATATGTTGTCAAGTTACATATGCTATTTTTTATTTAAGAAAGAGAATACGAATGGATTGATAACATTTTGTGAGCAGACACGCAGACCTAGTCAGGGAAAAGCTATTGTCAAAGAGTGCAGTAAATTGTAAATGCATTACCGCTGTGCTTGCGAGCGCGCCAAGAAAGTAGCAGCTGGGAGTCGCGAGGAGACGGTGGGTGTCGTAGGTTGTGTGCATTCGCCGGTGTGGCTGTGCGAAAGTGCGGAGGCAAAAAGTCTGTTTCCGAAGTGCGGAGCAGTGAAAACTAAAATGGCTGTTTTGGCGAAGAGTAATTTACATAACATTAAAAGTACTGTGGGCCCTTGCTATTGGCTACGGTTTGCCAACAAGACCAACCTGTGCCCTATTTACCGCTAAATGAAACCACTCGACAAGCCAACGGCATCATGAAGTGAAGTAAGATCCAGAATTTTTATAACTAGAAGTGTAATAGATTGACCAGCGTAGTTGGAATTTTATTCCTTGAATAACATAGTTTTCGTGCATATTGTCACGTAAATAACTTTCCTAAGTCATTTTTCAAGTAGTATCCATCCTAACCCTTTGTATGAACCGAGATAATCAGAAAATGAACTGAAAATGAAGTGAACATAAATTTATTAGATTATCAAAACTTAATTTTTTCAACTTTTGGACAATTACGTAATAATTAAATCATTGGCTTTAGTATGAATGATGTCAGAAATAGAATGTTGCAAAAGCCAGTATTAATTCATTTGCTAAAATTGGCAGTAGAACTTTACGTAACTTGGACACTGAATTTCATTGTCAAAGCACAGTTCTAATTTATAGCTTGTGGCATAATTTATAACTTTTATTACAAAGAAATACCAAGATAAATGGCTGTCCTTACCAATGAGTAAATTCAAACCATCTTTCTGCTTGCTACAATTACGACAGTCAGTATTACGGTGAATAACGTAACAAAAAGTGTCTGTCCACAGCCAGTAAACAATCTTACTTTAACTGACGTTTGAAAATTAATATGATATGTTGTATGTGTCTGATTGTTGATTATTATTTGACTATCGTGACATGTGTGTTGTGAAGTACTTGAAAGTGTGCATTAGGTACTGTTCCTACGTCATGACGCCAATAACTACTCTTACGTAAGATTGCTTACGAATATATAGTTCAGTTTCAATAGAATCATTCTTGTACCGGTGAAGAACTGGCGACCGTTGGTTATTTTCATTAATGACTTACTTTGAAAACTTTTCTTCTAAATTTTCCACTTACTATTGTTAGTTAAAAAACTAGTTTACACAATTAAAAATACATAAAGTTAACCCAACTTTGTTTCAAATCGTCATTGTTAAAATACTGAGTAGTGGCGATTCGGTTATAATTTCATCTACTCCTCTCGGTTTTGAATTATTCTTCGGAGTAGGTACCTTTTCCCCACAGATTAGGGATTTGGGAGGCATACCGTCATATAGAAAAGCCTAATTAGCCGGAGAGGTAGGAGGGTTAATCGCTCTAGCGATGATGACTGATATTGCTGGTGCTGTCCATAACCTAAGGTGGCCGTTTTTCTTTGGTCGCCTTATAGACTTGGAGTATCCAGAAGCGCTGTATAATTGCCTGAGAAATTATTTCCCCTGGCGGTATGCTTCTTTAACATGCCCAGGACAGAAAATAACGAAGACAATAACAGTAAGGCTGTCTGCAGGTATCAGTGTGTGGTGCAGAGCTTTGGGATGAAGCACCGGAGTCCATACTATAGAAGTTACATGACAGCGATAACGTAAGCGGCCTGGTGGCTTTTGCAGCTGACGTGCTGTTCATTGTAAGTGGTGACTCCAGAAAAATTGTAGTAGCCAAATGTAACGTGGCCGTCCACGAACTTTAGGGCTCGTGCCGAAGTGTTAGATATACACTCCTGGAAATGGGAAAAAGAACACATTGACACCGGTGTGTCGAACCCACCATACTTGCTCCGGACACTGCGAGAGGGCTGTACAAGCAATGATCACACGCACGGCAAAGCGGACACACCAGGAACCGTGGTGTTGGCCGTCGAATGGCGCTAGCTGCGCAGCATTTGTGCACCGCCGCCGTCAGTGTCAGCCAGTTTGCCGTGGCATACGGAGCTCCATCGCAGTCTTTAACACTGGTAGCATGCCGCGACAGCGTGGACGTGAACCGTATGTGCAGTTGACGGACTTTGAGCGAGGGCGTATAGTGGACATGCGGGAGGACGGGTGGACGTACCGCCGAATTGCTCAACACGTGGGGCGTGAGGTCTCCACAGTACATCGATGTTGTCGCCAGTGGTCGGCGGAAGGTGCACGTGCCCGTCGACCTGGGACCGGACCGCAGCGACGCACGGATGCACGCCAAGACCGTAGGATCCTACGTAGTGCCGTAGGGGACCGCACCGCCACTTCCCAGCAAATTAGGGACACTGTTGCTTCTGGGGTATCGGCGAGGACCATTCGCAACCGTCTCCATGAAGCTGGGCTACGGCCCCGCACACCGTTAGGCCGTCTTCCGCTCACGCCCCAACATCCTGCAGCCCGCCTCCAGTGGTGTCGCAACAGGCGTGAATGGAGGGACGAATGGAGACGTGTCGTCTTCAGCGATGAGAGTCGCTTCTGCCTTGGTCCCAATGATGGTCGTATGCGTGTTTGGCGCCGTGCAGGTGAACGCCACAATCAGGACTGCATACGACCGAGGCACACAGGGCCAACACCCGGCATCATGGTGTGGGGAGCGATCTCCTACACTGGCCGTACACCTCTGGTGATCGTCGAGGGGACACTGAATAGTGCACGGTACATCCAAACCGTCATCGAACCCATCGTTCTACCATTCCTAGACCGGCAAGGGAACTTGCTGTTCCAACAGGACAATGCACGTCCGCATGTATCCCGTGCCACCCAACGTGCTCTAGAAGGTGTAAGTCAACTACCCTGGCCAGTAAGATCTCCGGATCTGTCCCCCATTGAGCATGTTTGGGACTGGATGAAGCGTCGTCTCACGCGGTCTGCACGTCCAGCACGAACGCTGGTCCAAGTGAGGCGCCAGGTGGAAATGGTATGGCAAGCCGTTCCACAGGACTACATCCAGCATCTCTACGATCGTCTCCATGGGAGAATAGCAGCCTGAATTGCTGCGAAAGGTGGATATACACTGTACTAGTGCCGACATTGTGCATGCTCTGTTGCCTGTGTCTATGTGCCTGTGGTTCTGTCAGTGTGATCATGTGATGTATCTGACCCCAGGAATGTGTCAATAAAGTTTCCCCTTCTTGGGACAATGAATTCACGGTGATCTTATTTCAATTTCCAGGAGTGTAGTTTCATATCAGCGCACACTCCGCTGCAGAGTGAAAATGTCATTCTGGAAACATCCCCCAGGCTGTGGCTAAGTCATGTCTCCGCAGTATCCTTTCTTTCAGGAGTGCTAGTTCTGCAAGGTTCGCAGGAGAGCTTCTGTAAAGTTTGGAAGGTAGGAGACGAGATACTGGCAGAAGTAAAGCTGTGAGTACCGGGCGTGAGTCGTGCTTCGGTAGCTCAGATGGTAGAGCAGTTGCCCGCGAAAGGCAAAGGTCCCGAGTTCGAGTCTCGGTCGGGCACACAGTTTTAATCTGCCAGGAAGTTTCAAGAGCCACCCTAACCTCTGAAGGTGAAGATGGCGGTGGTAATGACGACGGTGATGATCACTTCCTATATTCTTCAAGTTCTTAATAGTTTCCCAAATGGTTACTGAAGAATTCTGTAAACAAGTGCGTGCCTAATGTAGTTACTGAAAGGGTGCAGCTCTAACTACTGTCACACTGCAACTCTAAATCTGCTTTTTAGCGCTTCGTACACTACGTCCTGCAAGTTTCGAGTCACTAGTATTCCTGCTTCATTCAAGACTGATTCTAAATGAAGAGATTTCCGAGGTCCAAGAAGGGAACATTGCGTCAAGGCGACACGATGTTTTCTAAACCATGATGTGGCAAAAGATTCACAGGCGTCACAACAGTATAATACTACTTGGCAGCCTACAACAGTCTTTGTTGGCGGAAGTCTTGTGTACATTGGTTCTGACTGGCTGTTTGGTGTGTGTCTGACAAAGAGTATTAAATGAAAGCAGAACAAGATTTAATCGACGCGACGACGACTAGCTCGCTAGAGGCGGTTCGTTAGCGAGAACTGGGAAAGGAAATTAACAGTGTTGTTTCAAATCAAACGTACCGATATTTGTCTTAAATGATTTACGGAAGCAAACGAAAACCTAAGTGCATGACCAGCCGTCATTGGAATCTTGTTCTCCCGAATACGCATCCAGTGTCTGCTGACCGCGCCATCTTGTTCACATGCTGATATGTGGAATTAAGGAAAATATAGAATGGAGGACCCACCAATATAATTCTTTTCACGCAACCTGTTTAACAATGTATAAACTGTGTTTATAGATAACCGAAGCATTTAACTATAAAATTTTCTTCAACAAAATAAACAAATTTGCAAAAGCCTTCTGTCCTTAATCTTTGCAAAAGAAATCTGAAGCGCTGCATTGCAAACAGCAAACAATATGACAATGATAACAAGACGGCCGGGCCTGCAACCCGTTATCGGTTGACACAGCGGTGTTTAGTACCCCGCTGGACACAGTCTATCTTATTAAGTACCCTTCTGCAACACATGAAAGCTATATAAGCACCACTGATGACAAGAGTCATTCAATTACTCAAAACAAATGCCTTAACTTTTAATTTGAAAGTTGTATGTCGAAATGTTCGCGGTTAAGATGTACCTGTGCTTAAAGGTTAAACAGATTACCAAACAATATGGTAATGATAAGGCTTACTTTAAAGCAACCAACCTCTTAATTTTAATCGGCAACCAAGGTACGACTGGATACCAAACCGTCTCTTCTGCCAATTGACTAAAACCCTGGTGACAGTTGACGTCAAGGTTAATCTGATTGTCAACTATTAAAACCAGTCTGGAGGAACATCTTAAAACATCACTTGTGAACACTTATTTCAAGAGATCTCACTCGACGGAACCACAAGATCGAGCTAAAATAAATAATGGCCGGGTCTTTCAAACACAGAAACGAACAGCTTAGTACAACAGGTTGTTCAGATTATAACTAATGACTGAGAAATGCAATTACAGTCACAGCATTGAACCGGTTAACAGATAAATCTAACCACAAGATTCCTCTGTTGTTTAACGGCAACTTGTGCCTTGGTACAATTGTTCCGGGTGATTAATTAGAGCATTAATGATCAGGTACAACCCAGCAAGGAAATGTCATATAATAGCGGGACAAATTTTCAAACGGCAACTAGTGTCTTAGTACAATACTACATCGTTCAAATGGCTCTGAGCACTATCGGACTTAACATCTATGGTCATCAGTCCCCTAGAACTTAGAACTACTTAAACCTAACTAACCTAAGGGCATCACACAACACCCAGTCATCACGAGACAGAGAAAATCCCTGACTCCGCCGGGAACCGAACCCGGGACCCCGGGCGTGGGAAGCCAGAACGCTACCGCACGACCACGATCTGCGGACTACTACATCGTATGTCTACGAGCAAAGAGCCGACCGAGTAAAACTCTGAGGGTCGGGTACAAACCAGAAAATAGTAAGGAGGGCAGATATACAAAGAAACGGATCATGACGAGGATCACAGAATGTTACACACCTTTATGAGCAAGCAGTTCCAAGGTTCTGCGGTGCGTCGCAACGGTTTCTTAGTGGTGGCTATGAAAGCCAGGTAGAAGAGGTCAGCGAGGCCACGAGCGGCCTGCCTGCTGCTTGTAGTTGGTGCTGACCCCGGTGAAGCGCTCCGGCATCTTCGCTGTGCGCAGCCCTCCCCGCGCAGCTCGGGCCTTCGGCCGCTCGTACCTCGTGACCACCCCTTGTCGCGACGCTACTGCCAGTCTCCAAACTTGGCGCCTCCTCTCTCGCGCCGGCGACCCCCGTGTGTATCGACAAGCAAAGACCCTCTAAAGACACAACCCACAACTCTTCCTCATATACAGGGTCTTTCAAAAATGACCGGTATATTTGAAACGGAAATAAAAACTAAACAAGCAACGATAGAAATACACCGTTTGTTGCAATATGCTTGGGACAACAGTACATTTCAGGCGGACAAACTTTCGAAATTACAGTAGTTACAATTGTCAACAACAGATGGCGCTGCAAGTGATGTGAAAGATATAGAAGACAACGCAGTCTGTGGGTGCGCCATTCTGTACGTCGTCTTTCTGCTGTAAGCGTGTGCCGTTCACAGCGTGCAAGTGTGCTGTGGACAACATGGTTTATTCCTTAGAACAGAGGATTTTTCTGGTGTTGGAATTCCACCGCTTAGAACACAGAGTTGTTGCAACAAGATGAAGTTTTCAACGGAGGTTTAATGTAACCAAAGGACCGAAAAGCGATACAGTAAAGGATCTGTTTGAAAAATTTCAACGGACTGGGAACGTGACGGTTTAACGTGCTGGAAAGGTAGGGCGACCGCGTACGGCAACCACAGAGGGCAACGCGCAGCTAGTGCAGCAGGTGATCCAACAGCGGCCTCGGGTTTCCGTTCGCCGTGTTGCAGCTGCGGTCCAAATGACGCCAACGTCCACGTATCGTCTCGTGCGCCAAAGTTTACACCTCTATCCGTACAAAATTCAAATGCGCAACCCCTCAGCGCCGCTACCATTGCTGCACGAGAGACATTTGCTAAAGATATAGTGCACAGGATTGATGACGGCGATATGCATGTGGGCAGCATTTGGTTTACTGACGAAGCTTATTTTTACCTGGACGGCTTCGTCAATAAACAGAACTGGCGCATATGGGGAACCGAAAAGCCCCATGTTGCAGTCCCATCGTCCCTGTATCCTCAAAAAGTACTGGTCTGGGCCGCCATTTCTTCCAAAGGAATCATTGGCCCATTTTTCAGATCCGAAACGATTACTGCATCAATCTATCTGGACATTCTTCGTGAATTCGTGGCGGTACAAACTGCCTTAGACGACACTGCGAACACCTCGTGGTTTATGCAAGATGGTGCCTGGCCACATCGCACGGCCGACGTCTTCAATTTCCTGAATGAATATTTCGATGATCGTGTGATTGCTTTGGGCTATCCGAAACATACAGGAGGTGGCGTGGATTGGCCTCCATATTCGCCAGACATGAACCCCTGTGACTTCTTTCTGTGGGGATACTTGAAAGACCAGGTGTACCGCCCCCAGAATCCAGAAACAATTGAACAGCTGAAGCAGTACATCTCATCTGCATGTGAAGCCATTCCGCCAGACACGTTTTCAAAGGTTTCGGGTAATTTCATTCAGAGACTACGCCATATTATTGCTACGCATGGTGGATATGTGGAAAATATCGTACTATAGAGTTTCCCAGACCGCAGCGCCATCTGTTGTTGACAATTGTAACTACTGTAATTTCGAAAGTTTGTCTGCCTGAAAATGTACTGTTGTCCCAAGCATATTGCAACAAACGGTGTATTTCTATCGCTGCTAGTTTAGTTTGTATGCCGTTTCAAATATACCGGTCATTTTTGAAACACCCTGTATATTGGCAATGCGGCCGCAGGAGGGTTACTCGATACTACACCTGAGCCAGTGGCACTAGACAGAACAGTCTACTAACTCAATGACGCCACGGCTCACATGCATTGCCATATAAAGAAAATGAAGCACGCTGAAGAGATAGTGGGCCGTAAAAGTAACATTGTACCCGATCACACCATTGACGATTATGTATTATTAAAGTGTCAGTTTCCTGTAACGGGTAGAACCATCACCAGAGAGCATTTGTGTTGCTCATGTTTAGTGTTCTTACCAGGCCTGGTAGGGATATAAGGTGGCACGAACAGCACCAGATATAGAGTGATCACCGAAAAAGACTAGGAGCTATAGCGTTATCAACACCTGACAGACATTGAAAGAGGCCTTATTGTGGGTCTCCATTTGTCCGGCTGTTCCATTCGTGCAATATCCAGATTTGCTGGGCTTTTGAATGTGCAAGTAGTCCGATGTTCTACTACACGGGAACGGGAGGGGGTGTTCTCGTCCTCAAGACTCTCGTTGACGAAGACTTACCACCACAAGGAAGGTGGCCGTATTCTGCAACAAGCAAGCTACAACAACTTCACATTTACAGCCGTTTATGTTTAGGTGTTAACGGTACACTATGCGTGTGAGAGTAGCACCCTCATCGGGCTGGATGAGTGGTGCCCTGACAGGTAAGCTTAGATAGCTGATGAATGGCATCGCATCGTGTTCAGTGATGAATCATTGTTCTACTCTACTCCAGGTGATTGTTGGCGAGTATGGTGGCGACCTGTGTTCTGGAAAGACACAGCGGTGTTTCACGTGGTGTCATGGTGTGGAGCGCAATCGGATAATCCTTCAGGTGAGGGCTGGTTCTAACAGAGGAAATTCTGAAGGCACAACAGTACGTCACGGACGTTCTAAGTCCTCAAGTTTTACCCCCCATGCGACAGTATTGTGGTGCCATTTTTCAACAGGACAAAACTCGTGATTCTCCAACTCTTCCAGCCTAATTTATGACGAAATAGTTCACGGGTGAACGGTCATTCACCAATGGACTATTTCACCAGCATAATGCTCGTCCGCGTCTGTCTGTGAACTGTCTGCTTGATATTAAGGTCTTCTCGTCACCAAGAACCCCAAACCGTCTTCGATAAATATACCACCCCCCGCCCCACTTGTAAAACGAACTACAGCTCGGACATCAACTCCATGGCAGTGCCAGCATCCATGGTATCAGAGACCAGTTACAACAGCTGTGGGCCTTCTTGCCTCAAAAGAGGATATAACAGCTTTGTGAAACCCTTCTCAAACGATTCAGTGTATGCATGCTTCCAGGACGGAGGGAATGCAACGTCATACTGATAAGCGGGCTCATACTGAAAAGTTACTTTTAAATTTAACTTCATGTTGCAATCACTAAAATAACATCACATTCCCTCCTCCATTCCTTCCTTTGCCAGGAAGTGTGCTATTAGAGTCGAAGAAATGGTTCAAATGGCTCTGAGCACTATGGGACTTAACATCGGAGGTCATCAGTCCCCTAGAATTTAGAACTACTTAAACCTAACTAACCTAAGGACATCACACACATCCATGCCGGAGGCAGGATTCGAACCTGCGACCGTAGCGGTCGCGCGGTTCCTGGCTGACGCGCCTAGAACCGCTCGGCCACACCGGCCGGCTTAGAGTCGAAGAGAGCAAGTTCGTGGAAAGAAGGCGTTTGGACAACACTGAGCATTATCGTATCATTGGCATATCAAAGTCCAGCCATGTATAGAGTAATTTGGTTCAAAAAATGGTTCAAATGGCACTGAGCACTATGGGACTTAACAGCTGTGGTCATCAGTCCCCTAGAACTTAGAACTACTTAAACCTAACCAACCTAAGGACATCACACACATCCATGCCCAAGGCAGGATTCGAACCTGCGACCATAGCAGCCGCACTGTTCCGGACTGCGCGCCTAGAACCGCGAGATCACCGCGGCCGGCAGTAATTTGGTTGAAGTGCTGAATTCGTACGTTCTGACACTCGTCAGTGAGGCGAATGTGGGTTTTCGTTTCCTTTGACAGATTCAAAGAACGGTGATGGTACGTTCTGTTCATGCATTAGTTGACATTGAATATGGAACGTGATCTTCCGTTAACCTGATGCTCCACCGGGACGCATGATATCGCTGTCAATACGCAGGAAGGGGAGTTATACGGGAGCACCAGTGCCTTCACCTGAAGTACTGGGTGTGTTTCTCACTGGCGCGGCTGCGGGGAATAGGGATGACAACCTACAGCTGGGTTACGTGTTATGGATGTAGACCTGGCTCCCTTCGGTTGGTAATAATATCTGCCCATTAAGGGGTCGAGTTCTAGACTTAAACCTAACAGCATACAGTACGTGGGACGCTCCATTCCGAAAGATTGCCTCGACGTACGATTGTAGACTTTCAGAGGTCACGTGTCCAGCAGTGGGTGGCGTGCTGGTCAGCGTGATCAACGTGTGGAGAGCGGCTGTGCCGTTTGACAGCACCACACCTGGTAATTAGCCTTCTGTGCGTCATCAGCGCAGAGGGACGCTGCGAAGCTCACCGTCACCCCGCTGCCGGAATACCTTCGATTCATACCACTGTGGCTCTTTTCGTTGCGGACAGAGCATTATTTAGAGCACAAGTTATCGCGTTTCATTACGTTGTTTCGTGAACCATGAAAACCCCGTATCTAATGAGAATTGTGAGCTTACGAGCAATTATCCATATCACCGGATTTGAGGTAGCATATATTAAAGATTAACACATAAAAATTCGTTGATGATTAAAACTGTATGCCATAACAGGACTCGAACCTAGCATCTTTGCCTTTCGGGAGCACGTGCCACACTAAATAAGCTATCACAGAACAACTTACTACTTCCGACAGCAGTCTGTCAGGGTGCATCGTGTATAGTGATTGGGTGCCAGATTCGAGCCCCAGTGCGGCAAGCAGTTTAAATCGGCCAGGTGGTTTCAAATTAGAGCTCACTCCCCTGCAAAATGAGAATTTTAATTCTGGGCATTAACACATTAGTTGCTCCAGTCATAACATATAACCACATAAAATCTCATAAATATTGAAACAAATTCCTCGAAGAAAACCCGCAATCACTGGTTGTCAAAGAGTTTTTATATCGTCTATATTTATATTCTTAAGTTTTTTTTTAAATAGACCCGGTTTCGGTTCAGCATGAACCATTCCCAGATCTGGAGAAAAAAAGTAAAATAACTAATTTAAATGCTTTCCAAACATAACTTGGTTGTTTTACCGTACTATCATCAAACATCAAATGTATTAGAACGTACATGATTGTACCGATTACAAGAGTAACCCGTCCAACTTATCAGCAAAAATTACATGCTACGTCACACGATAATATAATGTCATTGGTATACCCTGCAAGGCAACTGCCAGCAGTTGCCGTCTGGTACATTTGTCACATATCAATGAATAATGTATACTCTCACTAAAATAGTAATGATTTTTATTTGTTTATTGAGAATAGTGTTACTGGAGATACTAATTTAAAACTTTTGGTTTGTTAAGGGTAATAAATTTATAAATACGTAACAAAAACGTGTAATGAGAACGGCTGACGGTGTTTGTATCTATGGTGGTCTCGCGGTCCTGTCTCCCTTGCTCCCCCTCGTGGCCACTGCTTTGATGTTTAGTCCAGTTGTTGTCGTTGTGGTCTTCAGTCCTGAGACTGGTTTGATGCAGCTCTCCTTGCTACTCTATCCTGTGCAAGCTGCTTCATCTCCCAGTACCTACGGCAACCTACACCCTTCTGAATTTGCTTAGTGTATTCATCTCTTGGTCTCCCTCTACGATTTTTTCCCTCCACGCTGCCCTCCAATTCTAAATTGGTCATCCCTTGATGCCTCAGAACATGTCCTACCAACCGATCCCTCCTTGCAGTCAAGTTGTGCTACAAACTTCTCCCAATCCTATTCAATACCTCCTCATTAGTTATGTGATCTACCCATATAATCTTCAGCATTCTTCTGTAGCACCACATTTCGAAAGCTTCTATTCTCTTCTTGTCCAAACAGTTTATCGTCCATGTTTCACTTCCATACACGGCTACACTCCACATAAAAACTTTTAGAAATGACTTCCTGACACTTAAATCTATACTCGATTGTAACAAATTTCTCTTCTTAAGAAACACTTTCCTTGCCATTGCCAGTCTACGTTTTATATCCTCTCTACTTTGACCATCATCAGTTATTTTGCTCCCCAAATAGCAAAACTCCTTTACTACTTTAAGTGTCTCATTTCCTAATCTAATTCCCTCAGCATCACCCGGCTTAATTCGAATACATTCCATTATCCTCGTCTTGCTTTTGTTGATGTTCATCTTATATCCTCCTTTCAAGACACTATCCATTCCGTTCAACTTCTCTTTCAAGTCTTTTGCTGTCTCTGACAGAATTACAATGTCATCGGTGAACCTCAAATCTTTTATTTCTTCTCCATGGATTTTAATACCTACTCCGAATTTTTCTTTTGTTTCCTTCACTGCTTGCTCAATATACAGATTGAATGACATCGGGGAGAGACTACAACCCTGTCTCACCTCCAGTTAATGAGGGAAAATTAGGGGAACAATTCCTGCAGTCGCAAATTTTGGTGCAGTGGTAGGAAGAAAGTGTCTGTGGGATGTGAGCACGGAGAGGGGGGAGGGGGTAGGATCGTTTGAAGGTCAGATTTTAACCTTTTTCTCTACTTCTAGAAACCTACGGCTTCTAGCGAAAAAGTTTTCTAGTACAAAATTAAAAGACAAAATTTTCTACAAAAAATTTTTCTATGCATAAAGGACTAGTAGCTTCCGGGCTCAATGGATGGAAAAATCACAGTTATTAAAAATAGCGTATTAATGGTATAAAATTAATATGTATTGTTAAATAACATGGGTTAAGAACAAATATTAAGTGTTTGTGCCACATCTAAGTGCAGTAAAACTATATTAGGGGATAAATTGTATTCTGGATGTGTAATAGTGTGGAGAGACGGGAGGTGAGGTAAGAAGCATGAGTGGAGGTAGGTCGCCGGATTGTGGTCATGTACTTCCCTTCTTCATAGGTCTGTAAAATGCAGGGCGAGCAGGCAATACTCCGTTCTCTCTCTCCGCTACTGCGTCACAAGATGCAACAGGATGTTCCACAAAGTCATACCGACGCTTCCGCAGCTCGCCTTATGAATAGCTTGCGGCGCATTGTGCAGGCATGCCCGGGGGGTGTTTATTTTCCACAGAGTGCGTTAATTCAGATATGAATTACTAGTAATACTAACACAAGAAAGGCATGTGGATGGAATCCACGCAAATCTCTTCACGTTGCTCTACGATGCTAGACAAAATCTGACTCTTTGACTGTTAGCCACCTTATACGGCAACTGCAGCGTTCTTTTGGAAAAGGCAACTTCACCCCCACCCATAAACACACGAGTGCTGCTCGCTTTCCCGTTTATAGACAGTCTACACTTCCCCAACATGTCTTTTCCAGTTCTCTCATATGGATAGACAAAATAACGTCACTGATCTCGTGTTTATGCAGTGGAATTGTTTTCGGTTTATTAAGTGAATATTTATTTGCAGTAATTAAATGAGCTTTTATTTAAAAATCGCAGCAGTTGGAACTGAGGCTCTCGACCACACTGAAGAGTGAACTCTAAGTGTAACATGCAGTCATTGTACATTTGACAGTGTTGATTTCATTGTCTCTACTGTCAGTCACTGGAACACTTTTCGTAGCTTGAAGGCATCAAGTGCACAAACCCAGTCTCAGTTCTCCCCACATGTGAAGGGGCTCACAGGCTTTAAATAGCTCGCTCTGTAACAGAAGTTGGTCACCTAGGTGTTCTGGAACTTCAGATATTTCAGTACAAATCAGTCAATGCATTACAAGAGATTACTGCTCTGGATTTAAACATGATCAGTTCTATTTCATTAGTCATTTTTAAAAATTGAAGCAATCAATAAGGACAATAAAAAATCTGTTTCATAAGAAGTGTGCAGGTCGAACACCTATAGGTGAATACTTTAACGTAAACTGGGCTGAAAAAATTCCTTTGCTAGTCAGCAAATCTATTCACATAGTTCACCAATTATTCACTTTAAGAGCCATAATTTCATTTTATGGGCGTAACCTCTAAATCCTCTAATAGTAAATAGCCGCTGGGGCTCAGTATCAAGCAAAGTGTCATTTGACGACAGTGAGAGGAAGAAGGCGAATTCGGTGAGTTCAAGACTCAAAGCTTCCGCTTCCAGTGGAAAAAGTCGAGAATAGTTTGAAAATAAGGCAGGTACTATTTGACGATCAAGTTTTGATATAATGGCGTGATGTTAAAGAAGGTACTAACACTTGGACAAAAAGTGAATATGAGAGCTTGCACTCTCGAAAAGCGTTGTGTTGAAAACGATGACTAATTTAAGAAGTTCAGTGCTTAAAGTATGTGAGAAAGAAAAGGGAACAGTTGCTGGCCTGATTGTGGTTAATCTCTTTACTCACCACGATCGCGATTGCGGCCCAGTACTCCATTCTCTAGTGATATCTCACTGTGACGTGGGTCAATGTGTCGTTCCTTTAAAAAGCACACTGCCATGTTTTAAACTTGTTTACATATTTCATGTGTTTAGTAAGCATTCGACATTTATACAAAAGAAAGTGGCACTTCACGTAATAATTACATTACTGACGGCTAAAGGAGTCAGCAGCCCCGTTGTAGGTTGCCTATTTAGCAGTTTACAGGAGCAACAAAAATTTGATTTCCGGTATTCCGTATAATTATTGACAGAATTTAAAAATTTCAAATGAAGCATAATATTTCGTAAAAGTTTTAAGACAGTGAGTCAAGTATCAAAATTAGAACCTCTGTCCTCGTCTTAAGGCAGGGTAACGCACGACGTGCAAATTACCCAAATTCTTTTCGTGCTTTATTTCAGCATGAGAGCACTTAGCGACTTCCAACAAAACTGACAAGTCTTTTCAAACCTTTTTGAAACTTTTTTCGCTGACATCCCGTTCCCCCTCGAAATAACATAGGGGAAAGAGTAAAGTATCCTTTACCACATTTTCGTTTTTATTTAATAGTTCTGTACTATTAACACTGATCGCAACTCATTTTACAGACAGTATGCACATATTCTATTGAATTTACCTTCAAACCTATGTCATTGTACGACACATATTTCAAGAGATATGATGTTATAAACATTGAGATGAGTAAAACACGAGCACTTCTTAAAACGAAGCGTAAATATCCTAGATTAAACTCGTCCAATGTTTGATAGTGAGAGCACTTAGCTACTTCCAGCGACCTTGAAACGTAATTTCACATCTTTCCGAAACACGTTCTCCCTTACAGTCCCACAAAATAATGAAAGGAACGCAGTTTATCACTTATTAAGTATTCGTTGTTGATGCTGTAATAGTTCAGCATCAAGCATGACACTTTAATCTACTATTTCTGTACTACTAACTCTGTTTGCTACACATTTTGCAGACACTATCCACCTATACTACTGAAGATATGCATGAAGTTGTACCATTATACGCCATAAAGTTTAGGAAAAACTCTAGCTACTCAAGAATATGTCAATTATTTCTCAATATAGGTTTTATAAATGTTTGTAGATTTAAAAATCTGGGTTGCTACGTGATTCTCCTGGGACGCTACCGTATAAGCCCTACCACTACCGAATTAAAAAAGTAGACATAAGTGTGACTATAACCGACGTTTTTCTTCGTCTAGAAATATGAGATAGCATTGATGCATTTCCGTGCTTCACATCAAATAATTAAGATAGTGGCTTTCTTTCTTTCTCGGGTCCTTTGTCCCGCTCCAACGCGGGGTCGGCTTTTGTTATGACGGATTTGGCAGTGTTAATGGCTGAGGGTGGCTGGATGCCCTTCCTGACGCCACCCCGTACCCCCCGGGACGGGAGTAGTGTACCCCAGCTGTCTGCGTCTAGTGTAAGTCACGAAATAGTGCGAACGTTTTCAAATGACTGTGAGGCGTGTAACTAAGGCGGAACATGGGGACCAACCCGGTATTCACCTAGCGGGGTGTGGAAAAGCGCCTAAAAACCACATCCAGGCTGGCCGGCTTACAGGCCCTCGTCGTTAATCCGCCGGGCGGATTCGATCTGGCGCCGGCGCGCCTACCCGGGTCGAGGAAGCAGCGCTTTAGCGCTCTCGGCTATCACGGCGGGTAATTAAGATAGTAACTCATAGCGAAAAAAGGTAAACATAAGTGTGACTATATCTGACATTTCACTTTGTACAGAAACATGAGATAGTGTTGATGCATTTCCGTGCTTATTGCCTAATAATTAACGCAGTAACTCATAGCCAGAAATTGTTTTATACAAGGTATTTAGATTCTTTAAGGAATCAGAATAGGGGAGTTGCTATTTGTTATCGAATGCATGTCATCGTTCTACAGCAATTACTACATGAACTACTAAGTTCTTTCATATAAGTAACGAAGCTCCATGTGCTATTATACACATAGGCTATGTAAACAGGGTTGACATTCACTGAGCGTCCTCTTTAAGGGAACGATGCTTTGGTATATGAAGTAGTGGGCTACTACCTCAGTGTGGCATAATAGGCCGAAATCGCGATACGGCGAACAAAAACATGGTTGTGGACACAACAAAACAGAAAATAAAGTATAAGGTGCGATCAGAAAGTTTCCGTATATACATCCGAGCGCTGATGCGGTCGTATAAGCACCGACACGTAGGCAAGGGATTAGTGTGGCATTCGTTTCTTTCGACGTAATTGCGGTAAATGCGGAAACTTGAACTACGGCGCGTTATTACCAAATACGTCCAAACAGGACCAAGGTGCTGTTTTTTCTTGTCTAGGTCACCGAAGGACAAACACCGGTAGACATCTATCAGAGAATGAATAATGTGTATGGGGCAGCATATCTGTCGAAAAGCACCGTCGGTGAATGGTGGGCTAAGGGGTGCTGTTGCTTCGTGATTACGCACCTCTTAACGCAGAAGTTATGCCAGTTCAAGTGGGAGACACTGGAGCACCAATCTTATAGTCCATGATTTGTCCCCATGGGATTATCAAGCCTTCGAGCCCTTGAAATGTGCCTTGGAGGATCAACGGTTACTACCGGACGAGGATGTGCAGTAGGCGGCTACGGACTTCTTCACACAGTAGGACACGGTGTTCTAGCAAACGGTTATCTTCAACCTGTTGCGTCGGTGGGATGATTGCCTCACTGCTCACGGTGATTTTGCCTGACTGGCATACCAGTTCTGGACTGTATGTCCTTCGCAAAAAAACTTTTTGATCATCCGTTATGTATGAGCTAGCCAGACACGATATACAGTCGCGCGGTCCTCCACCGCTGAACAAGTCGCCACGATGAAGTGATTCTTGTGTGTCTATCGGTCGAATGGAATTCACTAAGAATGACGGGACTGTGTGGAGATGTGAAAGAGTGACTGAAAACAATTAACGTATTTTGGCGAGGCCATGACCATACTGTTAATAAAGTCTCTCCAATTTGATGGCATATTAACGCAGACTGTCCATCACGTCTACAGGGAAGGCTGTACTGCACGCCAACCATGTAACACAACATAAAAACAGCGACCGTACCAACGTACCAAGAGGCAGGGACGTAGACGAGTACCATATGTTTCCCATGTCTATTCGTTTCCAAACCTGATAGGAACTTCTGCTGTTAGTGGAAACAAGTCCAGCAGTTTCCGAACGAACATTGGGATGTGAACAGTTTGAGATGGATACCTCTTGGCATAGAGAGCTGCACGTCTTCATTGGGCCACGCAACATGGAAATTTGGCAGTAGCTCAACGGAGGCATATAGTGTGGTCCACCTAGTACGATTTTACCTCTTTTCATTATTCAAGGTATCGAGTGCACAATGGAACCAATGAGGTACTTAAGCCTTTGTGTCTGGAGAGTGTAGTGCAAGTCGAGTGAGATTCAGTGATCCAGAATGAAATTGTCACTGTGCAGCGGAGTGTGCATTGATATCAAACTTCCTGGCAGACTAAAACTGTGTGCCGAATCGAGAATCGCCTTTCGTTGGCAAATACTCTACCAGTCTCTATGCAACATCCTTTCTTCCAGGTATGCAGGAGAACTTCTGTGAAGTTTATAAAGTCGGAGACGAGGTAATGGCGGAGTAAAAGCTGTGGGGACGGGTCGTGAGTCGTGCTTGGGTAGCTTAGTTGTCCGCGAAAGGTAAAGGTGCTGAGTTCGAGGCTTGGTCCGGAACACAGTTTTAATCTGCCAGGAAGCTTCTGATTCAGTGATGTTTTTGGTCTGATTTTCGTATAATGGCTTGGGCCCATTCTTTCAGGTTACTATGTACGTAAACCAGGATAGTTATTTCAACATTGTAGAACCAAGTGTTGCTTTTTCCTTCACATTTACGTTATGCGCAAGCTAAGGACACCAGTCTTCCAATATAACAACCGTAGCGTTCACAAGTGTGACAGCCTGAGTTCCTGGTTTGACACTCAGACACCCTACTACATTTCGACCGGTGAGCTACATCACTTTATCTGAATCCCATGGAAATGTCTGGGACCAGTTGGAACAGCGCCGGAAATTTTGTAGCTGTACAGGATCTGACCATCAACGAGTAGCTTCATCTGGGAGTGACGTACTTGAACAAACTTGTGGGCTCTCTTGCCCGCCGAATAAAGCGCACTTTGGAGGCTGGAGGTGGTTCACTCGGTATTAGTGTGGCACCTCCTGGGTGTGACTAATTGTTTGGCTCGTATGTTTCCCACTGTAAGAGCAACTCGAGTGATGACGGAGAGCGCCAGCGACGCCTCGCACGCGGGCTCTGTTCCGCTTTGGCGGCTGACGTTGGCGGCGGGCGTCTCCATGGCGACGGGCCGGCGGGCCGCTCCCCCGGCGTATCGATCTCCGGCGGGCAGCAGGCAGGCAGCTAGGCAGCCCGCGCAACGGCCGAAATAGCAGGCCGGCCCAGCTGGGGGCCCCTCGCCCTTCCGTGTCCATTAATCCAGAGGCGCGCCGCGCCCTCCCTGCCCAAATATCACACTCATCACACACGAATGTGCTTGCCTGGGGCAGGTCCCAGTACCTCCTCCCTGCTATGCCAATCTTTCCGTCGATGAAGGTCCATACTTCAGACCATATAAACGCCAAACTGATCTTTCTCTTATAACTGTTGTGCTGTCTACGTAAACTGCTGGCCACTAAACTCGCAACATCAGGAAGGACAGCAGATAATAACATTTTATTTATCGTGCACATACAGTGCAGCTGGATAAATACTGACTTGGTGTTGTGTGGTGTCCTTAGGTTAGTTAGGTTTAAGTAGTTCTAAGTTCTAGGGGACTGATGACCATAGATGATAAGTCCCATAGTGCTCAGAGCTTTTTTTTTTTTGATAAATACACAATTAAATTTGTAGATGGTTTGGGGTATACATACAGAATGAGAAAGTTAGAACACAGAACTGCTACCTCTGGCAGCAACAAAGGCTCTATCCCAATTAGTTATTGATTCGAACTGGTCTAGGATGACACATACCGGTATGCTACTCTGTGTCAGAGTTCATCAATACTCGCTTATCTCTCCGCAAACCGTGACCAGATGTTTTCAGTCGGTGGCAGATCAGAGGAACGCGCCAGCTATAGTAACACTAGAATAACCTCTCTATCGAGGTAGGTCAGTACAGCACTGGCTATATGCAGTCTGGCGTTATCATGTTGAAAGATATCATGGAGTCATTGAGCTTTGTGAAGTGTACCCAATACCACCACACCTGATTCAGACTCATACCACGATGATGAATCCAATCTGGCAACGTTCGTTCTCTTCAAAGCCTCCATACACTGACATGTATTGTTCTGTGCTGTGGAGAAGTGGGAATGTTCTGAAAAGATGACAATGTACCACTCTTGGATCCAGTGTCGACTTTGGGCATATCACTGTTGGTACATTGTCTGGTGGCGAATCGAGTGAAGCTACAACGATGGTCGCCTTATTGACAGACTGTGTTTCTCCAGACGTAAACGGCTGCATGGTCCAGCGAGCAAAATGTCTGTTCCCTCAGGTGTTAGTCGTATGGGGCCATTGGTATCCTGAATGAAGCTGTATGCAGCCCTTCTGAACCCACCGATCCATGTTCGCGTCAGTCATGAGATTCCGACCAACGCGATCAGCAATATCGCGAGAAAACGATAGACCGTAATGTTGAAACTGCTACCGTGGAATTCTGACACGTACTGGGAGATGTACTTCCCACACAATCATTTCGCAGACAGCTAACATCCAAATACGATTTATGAATGAGAAACCTGCTGTTTTATCCTTCGTTGTATACAGAATGTAAACGACGTTATTCCTATCTCTTTGTGTGGGGCGACAAAGTGCATGTCCAAGCTTGTGGTACACTTCATGACTATTTCAGGCCGCTGTGTAGGTCTTCGCTCAGTCTGTTCGTACCTCTTGCGATTCAGCAAAGAAAATCACGAAACCACCAAACAAATGTAAGATTTCAGAAGTTGTTATTTTATTTAGACGACCATTTTCAGCATCTCATTAATTCCATCTTCAAGTCTTATGAGCACACGTTCGATAAAAAATTCATAATGCAAGTGTTTATGGATCCAGATATGCAGAGGGGTCAGAAGATGGCATTAATGAGATGCTGAAACTGGTCGTCTAAATAAAATAACAAACATCTGACAAAATAAGGCACTTTGGTGATTTTTCTTTGGTAAATATCTGACCATCTGCTGTCACGTATCCACTAGCAACAGAGAATGAATCCCTTTCCCTTTGATTATATTCCTGGTTGGACGTAAGGAAGTGGCTCTACTCGTCTTGAATTCTAAAATGTAATGCACCACTAGTTTTTGTGTGTTGAAATGTATATGCATTCATCATCGTAAATAACTTAATACTAGAATCGGCAACTGTCCTTCAGCAAAAATAAATCAACATACATCGATAACTAATTGGTAGTGTTATAGTGATAGCCTCTTCTCTTCCAGAAAAAACGCAGTCTTCTGGCTATAAGACCCAACCACCTCCATTTCCATTTTGTTATGTATTTTCCTCTTGTAGGTTTGCTTGCCCATTTGTTTGTTCTCTTTTACCTCCTACCTTTTTCCAGTAGAATATGTTCTTAGCTAGCTGAACAAACCTCAGCTTTTGACGGTGTTTATATTGTTAGTCAATGTCTCACTCCAGTATTTCTAAACGCACCTGAATGGAAGCGTCCAGTTTCAGACGCAATCGTATCTTAGCTTTGAGAAATCTGTTTAGGTAATCAAAAATCCCACCACCGTTTGGAGTCCTCTCGTTATTTTGTCGTCAATATTAGATTCTGTTAACATCTACATTGCTATTGGCGAAAATTGTAACACCCAGGAGGAATGGTAGCAATCACTCCAAAGTCGAAAGATATGTAGAATAGTGGAACCACAGTAAGTGATTAGGATTGCATAGAGGTGGTGTGTACGCAGGCCCAGAAGCACCCTATTTAGTGTGACCGGACTGGTCAATGTTGGTTCAGAACTATCAAACGAAATGGTTCAAATGGCTCTGAGCACTATGGGACTTAACTACTGAGATCATCAGTCCCCTAGAACATAGAACCACTTAAACCTAACTATCCTTAGGACATCACACACATCCATGCCCGAGGCAGGATTCGAACCTGCGACCGTAGCGGTCGCGCGGTTCCAGACTGTAGCGCGTAGAACCGCTCGGCCACCCCGGCTGGCAGACGAAATGGAAACGTGCAAGCAAGTGGCGGTATGCTTCGTCGCCGTGAAAAGGCACAGTAAGTTCGAACGGGACAGAATGAACTCCTGAAAATGAGTTTGCCGCTCCGTGACATTACGGCTCGTACAGGAACCAGTGCATAGAAGAGGGGCGTATACAGCGACATGCGGGTACTGGACCTCACGATGTGACCACAGAGTAGGATAACCACCTTCTCGTCCACCTGAATGTAACTGGCAGAAAAGCTTTGTCCACAGTGTTGGCTTGACGTTGGAGCACTACAACGGGTGCGGAAATGACTGCGTCGATGTTTCAACGCCGTCCTCTGAGAACAGTACGGGCGGCACGCATGGTATAGGGTCGGCTTTCATGAACCGGAAACCAGCAACGCCTCTGACTGCAATGGAGACTTGAAAACCGTCCGGAGTGATAAAATATAGTGTTTCCAGAAGAGCCGCGCTTCACAATGTTCTACAGCGACTCCTGGTAGCGTGTAGAACGCAGTCGGCTACATTCCAATGTTGAACGGCATAGCGGACAAACGCCAAATGTGATGGTCTGGGGCACCAATGGCTATGATACGTGATCTCTCCTCCTACCTGCTGGTGGTAACCCGAACGGCAACCGCTACATCAGGAGTTTTAGACTCCGAGTCACTGTCCGTCCTGGCTCCACATTTCAACAGGACAACGCCCGGCCACATGTGGCGAAGAATGTGTGAGCCTTCTTCAAAGAACGACGGTTAACACTGGTCCCCTCATCTGTACGTTCACCTGTCAAGATGCCCATCCAACACATCTGGTACATGGTTGGTCGACAACTCGTTTTTTCTGGTTCTCCTGCAACTAGTATCGATGCTCCGTGCACGCGCCTACAAATCGCACATCAGCATCTTTCACAGCTGCATACCCTCTCTGACTCCAGGCCACAAAGTCTAGGGGCAGCTTCACTCCGTGTTGAATACTCACGTTCTAGTACATGCTCCAATCTGTAATTCAAATCATTTTTTATTATCATATCGCTAATGAGTGCAATAAATTGAGTTGTAATCAGATGACTCCTTCTCGGTGTTGCAATTTTCACGAACAGTCGTCTAATTTACTACAATGGAGAAACTTCAGGTAAATTCTGTGGTACATCCCTATGGGACCAAACTGCTGAGGTCATCGGTCCCTACTTTTACACACGACTTAATCTAAGTTAAACTAACTTACCATAAGGACAACACACACACACACACACACACACATATCGGAGAGAGGACTCGAACCTCCGACGGAGGGAGCCGCGCGAACTGTGGCAAGGCCAGGTAACTTCCAGGCTAATGCCAGAATTCTAAACCGCTTTCAGCAGAGGAAGGAATATTTGCAGATGCTGAAATTAGAGTCGAAGCAGACTAGATGATATAACATAAAAAACAGCGTATTATAATATGCGTATGGCGACGGTTTTGGGAAAGGTTGGTGCCAGGTACCCATTATTATAGGAAAAAACTTGAAGAACATTAACTGAAATACTTACACCTTACAGATGTGGAAGTGTATTACTGATCGTGGTAGCAACCCTAACAAAGCGACAAAGCGAGGAACGAAATGAACTGTGACTGTGACTGCCTATACGTGTTTGCCGTCACCGAATCGAATGTAAAAATGATTTTTAGAATTAAGCAGTTCTAACTGTCTCATTGGCTCTTTGTTTATTTATTGGTATAATAACATTCGTGATATTTACGTTTTATACACACGGTGCTCTCCACCCCGCACGAGTCTCAGGAACGACACAGTCAATTAAAATAAACACGGGTTAACGTGACATTTGTTTGTTCGCTCATTAACTAACGAGGAAACATCACCAACTTGGCTTCATATTTTAAGCAGGAAAAGCACGGTTGGAAGCTATGAACTCAACAATCGATCCTGCACGAAAGTAAGAACGTAATTCTGATAGTACGCCGTTGTAACCTTCTGAAAGGACAACTTTTAAACATTTCCGCGCATCGGTTGTGTGTCGCTCGCTCCGTCCCTCTGCAGCCGTCTAATGTGCAAACGCGAAGTATTGTACAGGCGAGTGACATCTAGAGAGCTCTCCTATTAGCAGGATGTTAATGGGGCCCGAAAAGGAGGCGGGTGGGGGAGGGGAGGGGATAAGAGGTAAGTACTGTGAGTACGTAGTATGTTAACACCAGTTGTTTATAAATTCAATATTATTTTAACCGTGCCAGTGGCAATACAGGCTGTCCGGAGATTTACGTTGCAAACTTCTGTGACTTCTAGAGCGGAGTGTGTGCTTAATACTTTCAATAGGAACCCATGTCCGGAAACGTACCGTTTCTGTTCTACGACAGTTACGATTCAGATGTTTAACTCATCCACTTCTGCCTGAGGAACTGAGTTAGGAGTGACGGATTACAGTTAGTAGGTAACAGTTCGAAAGGAAACGTAACGAAACATCCATTTAGCACTTAAGAACCTTTGTTTGTATATTTACATTATACCAAAACAAAAACGAAACCAGCATACTGTACGTACAAAATAGGACTGATCCATTACAACAGCGGCTCGATGTGGCAACCACAAACGTCGTTACAGACACTGTACGCGTCATCCCCGTCTACGCTACTGCATACCAGGCCAAGGATTTCTCAGACTTTTCTCTTTCCCTGCTCATGGGTTCATGTTCAAAATATTGTGTACTCACTCCCTTCTACAAGTCTTAGAAGTTTATAACGGGAATTACAGAACACTCTATATTACATAACCCGCAGAAGTACATACTTGTATGTATGTGTGTGTGTGTGTGTGTGTGTGTGTGTGTGTGTGTGTGTGTGTGTGTGTGTGTGTAAAAGCTGATATTGTTAAAATAATATCCAACGGGCATGTAAGTGCTGCTGACATATTATGTACTCATATTAGTTACCTCTTTTTCCTTCAAAATAACATGTGTTCACGTACGAGATTTCAAAACGCGTTTAGCAAACGTGCCCCTCACCACTCCCTCTCCTCTTCGATCGCCATTAAAATTCTGCGAACAGTAGCTCTCTGATTGTCACCTCATTGTGCAGTACTTCGAGCTAGGGCATTAGGCGGCTGCAGTGGGACGCAGGGAGTGACAAACAACCGGTACGCAGGAATGTGAAAGCTGTGCTTCCAGGAGGTTGTAATTTCGTACTATCAGCATAATGGCTTCATTTTCTCCCAAGATCGATTGCTACAGCTGATATCTTTCAAATTTGCTTTCTTCTCCTTAAAATGTAAGGTCAAGATGGTGATGTTGAGTCATGTGTCTTCTGAATTGTTTGATGTGACCCGCCACGAATTCCTCTCCTGTGCCAATCTTTTTTTGTAATTCTTGTTTAACTTTCATCACTTTTAACAAGGACGGTTTATTCTTGTTTTAATCTAATGTCAGATACGTGACGTATTGTCTGATATCAGAGCAAATGGCCTGGAGTGCAGCGCCCTCAAATAAGCGCGAGCCACGAATCGATCGCAGAGGAACTGAGAGCTTCACTGCCGTTAGTTGTGGAAGTTACTTACAGCTTCCCAGGGCACAGTGCATTCTGTAGTTGAGCGCAATGCCGTTAGCGGTACAGGACGCAGCTACCCCACTTCACGCTGCTACTACACATACCGGATTTCAGAGACAGCGCCGCGCGGAGTGGCCTCGAGGTTTGGAGCGCCTTGTCATGGACTGCGCGGCCTCTCCCGCCGGAGGTTCGAATCCTCCCTCGGGCTTGGGTGTGTCTGTTGTTCTTAGCGTAAGTTAGTTTCAGTTAGTTTCAGTAGTGCGTAAGTCTAGGGAGTGGTGACCTCAGCAGTTTGCTCTCTTAGGAATTCACACACATTCAGGGGCAGCTGCGCTGTGATTTCCCACGAGACCAGTTGATCACAGCAGGGGGACAGCGCAACATTTCGTTCGAGTAATGTGATTTGCGGTCGGTAACATACGCGTAGAAATATTCATATAAATAGACACTGAGGTGACAAAAGTCGTGGGTCACCTCCTACTATCGTGTCGGACCTCCTTTTAGTCGGCCTAGCACAGCAACAAGTCGTTGGAAGTCCGCTGCAGAAATATTGAGCCACGTAGCCTCTATAGTCGTCCACAATTTCTGGAGCATTGCCGGCGCAGGATTTTGTGCACGGACTGACTTCTCGATTATGTTCCACGTATGTTCGACGGGAGTAATGTCGGGCTATCTTGGGGGCAAAATCATTCGATCGAAATGTCTAGAATGTTCTTCGAACCAGTCGCAAATAATTGTGGCACGGTGACATGGCGCATTGTTCGTGGATAGAAATTCCATCGTTTTTTAGGAACACGAAGTCCATGAATGTCTGCAGATGGTCTTCAAGTAGCCGAAAATTACCATTTACAGTCAGTGATCGGTTGACTTGGATCAGTGAACCCAGCCCACTCCACGCAAATACAGCTCACACCATTAGCTTGCACAGTGGCAAGTTGAAACTTTGGATCCTCGGCTTAGTGAGGTCTCCATCACACTCGAACCCATCAGCTCCTACCAACTGAAATCGAGACTCGTCTGACCAGCCTGCGATTTTCCAGTCGTCTATGGCCCAACCGATACGGTTACGAGGCCAGGAGAAGCGCTGCAATCTCTTGCTTATTCCACACATTTGTACCTCGCGATGTTTTTCTGCCACTCATGAACAGCATTCCAGGGGATGTTTTCCGACAGGATAACTCTCGCCCACATATCGCTGTTATAATCCCAATATGCTCTAGAGAACTCTGCCATGTTTCCTCGGCCTGCTTGATCACCAGATCAGTCTCACATCGAGCACGTAAGGGACATCCTCGGACTACAACTCCAGCATCATCCACGACCAGCATTAGTCGTCCCTTTACTGACCAACCAAGTGCAGCAGGCATGAAACTCCATCCCACAAACTGACAACAGGCACGTGTATGCTGCTTTCACGTTTGGATGCTTGCATTCAACATTCTGATGGTTACACCGGTTATAAATGCACCAGTATTTGACATTTGCAATGGTTTATGTCACGTTTATATTAGCCTGTGATCTTGCAATGTTAATCACTTGAATGTGTTACCTAGACAAATTTATTTCCGAAATTTCATTAGTGTACATTAATTGTTTTTGGTGTATCGTTTTGGTTTCCACCAGTGATGAAAAACTATAAGTACAATAACATCGTCTTGCTCACATTACCCAAAAGCACACATGCATGTAGCTTTCCAATCTGTTCCAGTTCCAGAAAAAGATTTCAGAACAAAGCTTGGCACAGTACAATTTTTTGCATTAACAAATGGCTACAGACAACTCCTGATAGCCACAACTTTCATTATAAAAAGAAAGTAAGATTATATCGCTCGTATATACTCCCTCTGCTGCACCTTGTAATGTATGCAGATAATGGTACACTGTTCCATATTCGGAGAGCTATCACAGGATGTAGCCAAATAATTGAAATCTTAAAACTATAAGATTCACACCTATATGAGGAAGCAACACAGCAGTGCATTATGTTATCAGTAGCATGGTTCAGTTTTACACTGAAGAGCCAAAGAAACTGGTACACCTGCCTAATGTCGTGTAGGGCCCCGCTAGCACGCAGAAGTGCTGCAGCACGCTGTGGCATGGACTCGACTTATGTCTGGAGTAGTACTGGAGGGAATTAACACCATTAATCCTGCAGCGCTGTCCATAAATCCGTAAGAGTATGAAGGATGGAAATCCCTTCTGAACAGAATGTTGCAAGGCGTCCCAGATATGCTCAATAATGTTCATGTCTGGGGAGTTTGACGGCCAGAGGAAGTGTTTAAACTAAGAAAAATATTCCTGGAGCAATTCTGTAGCAATTCTCTGGACATGTTTCCAGTTATCAACAGTCCAATGTCGGTGTTGACGGGCCCAGTCGTTAAGCTTTGTATCGTGCTGTCATCAAAGGTACATGAGTGTACCTTCGGCTCTGAAAGTCATATGGATGATGCTTCGTTGAATGGTTCGCACTTGTTACTGGCCCAGGATTGAAATCTGGAGCAATTTGCAGAAGGGCTGCACTTCTGTCACGTTGAAAGATTCTCTTCAGTCGTCGTTGGTCCCGCTCTTGCAGGATCTTTTCCCGGTCGCAGCGATGTCGGAGATTTGATGCTTTACCTTATTCCTAATATTCACAGTACACTGTGAAATGGTCGTATGGAAAATCTCTAGTTCATCGCTACCTTGGAGATGCTGCGTCCCATGAGTCGTGAGCCGACTATAACACCACGTTCAAACTCATTTAAATCTTGATAACCTGTCATTTAGCAGCAGTAACGGATCTAACAACTGTGCAAGACACTTGTTGTCTTACACAGGCGTTGCCGACAGCAGCGTCGTGTTCTGCCTGTTTACGTGTCTCTGTATTTGAATAACATGCCTATACCAGTTTCTTTGGCGCTTCAATGTATATTAGACAATTAGCTAGAGACACAGCAGAAATGTTGGCTGAAAAGAAACGCAGCTTGAGCGTACAGAATTCTGACTTCACATTTCCAGCGATTTTACTAAGTGAGGGCCACCGCTGCCAGTAAGGGTCCCATTTCTTCCACTTACCAAAAAAGGCAAAAACTCTTGGATACAGGTGTGATTTCATATTAAACTACCAAACGGGCCTCAATACTACCCCTAACCTAAATTTCTCTTAAGCCACACCTTTCTTCAGTTCTTCAATACTGTCTGTTCCATTCTGTTCCTCAGTTTTTCTTATATTTATCTATTTTATTGCCATGTACTCCACATATTCTGTTTTGTTATATTTAAGTGTTACATAGGGTATCACAAAATTCTTGATACTACTGATATAAAACTAAATTACCTATCCCAGCAACTCTTTAATACACTTGCATTAATTTTATTTTATTGTGATGGGCCAATTAATTTAACCCTCTACTGCCCACCGTGACTCTGAAGTCACGTCAAATTTTATCGTTATATTTCGCATTAGGATCGTTATTTCTTTCTTGACCAGTGTGACTTGAGTGTTACAATATGGCTGCTTTATATTTAGGTTGTTTGCACTGGCACCAGAATAATATTATCTTTGGTAGGTAGCATTGAATGTTGGACTGCAGTCATTTGTCGTCTTCCTGTGCTGGTGCAAGTTTAGCTATTATTTACAGTGATGCTATTGTCATTTTTCAAGAAACCAAAATACTTAGTTAGAAAAGTAAGTATCATTCTTCATTGTTAACACTGCATTTCATGTAACTATAAATATCGCATGTGCTATGAGCGAATTTGTGTCCGTTTCTCTAAAGTCACGTTGGGCAATAATGGAATCATAACCTCACTTTGTTGCAGAGTCATTGAGCCCAATAAGTTTTATGGAAAATGTAAGAAAGGTGAAGAATATGAAGTTAGAACTATTTCTGGGTATGAATCAGAAGATTCTGTCTTACATTCAGATAGTGAGGATGATACTGAGATAGTAGAAAAGCGTCAAGGTGACATAATTATGGGCGAGAGTGATAATGATAGTGCAGAGGACGGTTATAATGTTGTACTTGTGAATAATGAAAGTGATAACGAGAATGTTAGTGATGAATTTCAAGTCAATTATAATTAGAGACGTTCTAGCAATCGTATTATTCGTCCTGTTCAGCCGTGGAAGTGCTGTCTCCCTTGTGCACCGGAAGAACCTCATCTACCTATGACCTATTTTAGGCAGTTGTTGGACGATAAAATTGTGGAAAATGCTGTAGATCAAACTAACTTATATGCAATGCAGAAAGACATTTCTAAACCAATAAATACTGATAAGATGAGATTGAACAATTTTTTGGTTCTTGTATGTACATGTCTATTTATGGACTTCCATCGTCTCTTATGTATTGGAAAACTAAATGAGCTGCAATAGGTGGGAGCAGCTAAAATTAGGACTCCATTTCAATGATAACGAAACTATAGATCAAGCTGACACACTGTACAAGATCAGACCATTTCTGGAGTCATTGTTTGAAAATTTTCGAAGAATTCCCATGAGTGAAAAATTGTCGGTGGATGAACAGATAATTTCTTTCAAGGGAAGACACACCTTGAAGAATTATGTCAAAAATAAACCTAAAAAATGGGGTTCCAAAGCATTTGTCTTGTGTGATTCACATGGAATTGCACATAATTTAGACTTATATTCAGGAAAAGTGAAACATGACCCATCATTATCTGATGTAGGTGTGAGTAGAAATGTTGTTCTCAGATCAGCTTCTGTAATACCTAGACACATGTTTCAGAAACTGTATTTTGATAATTGGTTCACAGGAGTTCGGTTAGAATGTGTCAATAAAGTTTCCCCTTCCTGGGACAATGAATTCACGGTGTTCTTATTTCAATTTCCAGGAGTGTAGAAAAGATGGGTATTCAGTCTTTAGGAAATGTGAGACCTAATCGGCTCAAAGGCTGTATGTTCACTTTTGACAAAGTTATGAAAAAGAAAGGTCGAGGGAGTTATGAGGAACATTTATCTAAAATTGATGGCATTTCTTTGTGTGCAGTAAAATGGTATGATAAAAAGTCTGTTAATTTGCTCAGTACTTTTGCTGGTGCTCATCCAACATCACCAGAGGAGAGATGGGACCATACAAAGAAAGAAAAAATAAGTGTTGAATGCCCCAGTATTGTTCACTATTACAATCAGTGCATGGGTGGTCTTGATCTGTTGGACTCACTGATAGCATTGTATCGCATCAAGATCCGGTTGAAGAAATGGTATTTGAGAATTGTATTTCACTTGCTTGATCTGACTGTAGTCAATGCTTGGCTACTATACAGAAGAGATTGTAAAGAGTGTAACAGAACTATTTTAAAAAAATAAATTATTTCAAAAACAAAAATTCACCTTATATGTGTTAAATACATTATTCTCTAACATTCTGTGCGTTTAAATATTTTTTTCTGCAGGAAATAATAATTTGGGCAATAGACGGTTAAAATAATCATAGGATTTTAGGTTGTTGTATGACTACTCTTCTGTCTAGTGCAAATCTTTGATAACGCTGTGTTCCTCTTTTTCGCATCCTCAGACACACACACACACACACACACACACACACACACACACACACACACACACTTACGTTACGATTATACTCTCATAGACGACACTTACTCTGTGTGTGCATCTCTCCATGTTTAATATCTCTTGCAGTGTTGTTCAACAGTACTGTATCCTTTTTGCGAACAATACTTACATTCTGATTATGGCCTTGCAAGCCAAAAGCCAATTTACGAAATAAACTAATAGTGCAGAACATCCACAATTTCGTGCTTTTCATTTATAACGGTTTTTTCTCCTTTTTATTCCATTACTTCATTTTCATTTCAGTACCAGCAAACAATAAAATAAATTAAAACACGTGGAGCTACACCCCAAATACAGGATATCACTCTCTTTTCTCTCTGAAAAAGTTCTTTAAGATACTTGGCCATTTTTTTTCAATGACATTAGTTGGAAACCAGTAGACGTACACAAAGAAGCATGTCCCGTAGGTATCACTATCACAGTATTTCAGAGTTCCCTACTTTTAGTTTCTTGTTGGCTCAGGACTTAAACGATCTTAATTCAGCAGCGTTGAGAGCAGCCATGCGTATTACCGCGCAATCCACCGCAGCTTTTGCACAAATCTAGTACAAAGCCAGTCTCGGCCTGTGAGAAGTAAGGTAATTTGCATATAAACGGTATTCTGTACTACAATTACTATTCTCTCCCTCCGCTGCTTTGCCCACTAATGGGTTAATGGGCAAGTAGATATTTGCATTTGTACATTTCGTAATCCCTGTAATCTTAGCTCACGAGAACGGTACCATGGAGGCAGTAGAATAGTTTTATAATGAGAACATTAAGTGTTTGCATTGCACTTTTCACAAGTTGGATGTCGTTTGCTCACAAGAAGCCATCATGTAGAACCACACATTCTTTTCTTAGAATTCTCTACTGCCAAAGACAAGTGCTTACAGAAACACGAAGTATGCATAGCGGAACCTGGCTAACCGCTGGGTATTTTGAACATAGCCGGCTGCGGTGGTCTAGCGGTTCTAGGCGCTCAGTCCGGAACCGCGCGACTGCTACGGTCGCAGGTTCGAATCCTGCCTCGGGCATGGATGTGTGTGATGTCCTTAGGTTAGTTAGGTTTAAGTAGTTCTAAGTTCTAGGGGACTGATGACCAGAGATGTTAAGTCCGATAGTGCTCAGAGCCATTTGAACTATTTTTTTTAACATAACTGTTATTAAACTCGGGTTTACTCTGTAATGGGCAGTTATATTAGTCTGCTTGGCTGGCCAGCGAAGAATCGTAAAAGCATATGGTTGTATCCTTACTCTCTATGAATGTTACTTTCATGCAATATGGACCTACAGCATATGTAATTTTTGAGTCATGTAATCTTGCTTTTAACTGTTATAATTTTATTTTACTGTTGAAATTTCTGAATTAAGCCATTTTCAAGTATAAGATTGTCAAAATTTTACGGTTTTACTATTTCGATTTCTGCATTAATCCATTTTTAAAGCATAATTTTGTCGAAATCTTGTACTCGAAAATGGGCTAGCGCCAAAATCGCAGTAGTCAAATGAAATTCTAATGTATGAAAGCAGGAGGAATAATTTCAGAAATTTATAGAAGCTGAGGATCCATATTAAAAGAAAGTAATATTCATTTCAGCTGTTAGAATTTCATTTTAGCTTTGCAGTTTACGAATAAAGACATTTTCAAGCATAAGACTGTCAAAATCTTATGCTTCAAAATGGCTTAATGCCGAAATTGCAATCGTAAAACTAAATTCTAACAGCTGAAAGCAAGATGATATCAGTTTTGAAAACGCTCTGTGTATAGTTGCCTGAATGTTGTCTAGCAACGATTTGGAAAATTTTCTAGAGAATAGATAACCTGACGGTTGCATCATCCCAGCTTCCAATATTCCAGCCCGTGGACGCTGCTGTAATCTACTTTACCTTCTTGTCTCATTTGGCGTTATTAACGAATTAGGAATTCCGGTTACATATCACGTAGACTCAGCACTTTTCCCTGTAAAATCGACCGGACTGTTTTTTAATCATCATACTTTACAGTTTGGGGTGAAATTCGACATATATACATTAAAAGTTCTTTTGTTGGGACAACAGTAAATTGTGATTTAAGTTCAAAGTAAAACAGAAGAACATAAAATAATGTATAAGATAGTAAACACCGCTGTGGCTTAACACAAATACGCCACATACCTACTCTTAATCTTATGAACAAAGCACGCCAAATCCCAGAGACACTAACATTATTGGAAAAGCAGTAAGGAAGTAAACTAATTATATCAGCTTTTTGACATTGTTCAGCTGCATGTGTGACTGTAATCCATGTATATGATTCTCTTCATACGTTGCGTGACGGAAAAGTAAAGCATCCAGAAGGATAGGAGGAAACAAAGTGAAACTTCAAGGGTTGACAGTATTCGATGTGATTTCAGCGATTAAAATATCAAGACAAACTAACGAAAAACTTGGCAGTATGAGTCCACTTATCAGTAAGTCGTTGCACATCCTCTAGCCTGGATGCATTCGCTGATTCCGTTGGGAAGGCTGTCATGAACACGTTGTATCTCTCCTGAGGCGAGCTGGCCCACATCTCTTGTGGCCCGTGATATCCTGGACACTGATACTGCGACGTATTGGACGTAAGAGTTGGTCTTAAACACGTTTTATTAGGACAGATCAGTGTGTCTAAGTGGCCGCAAAAGTACCTCAACATCACGCAGACAGTTTATTGAGACACGTGCCATGTGTGGACGACCATTGTCCTGCTAAAAAATGGCACCACGGTAGTTACGCATGACAGATAACACATAACGAAGGATGAACGTTACGTACGTTTATCTCCTCAGAGTTCCCTCAATTATTACCAACCGTAACCTGAATCAATACTCGTTGCCTCCCCACACCATGGCGCAGAGGGTAACACTGCTCCATCTCGAAAACACTGGAAGAATCTCTCCCCAGGACACTGAAATTCTCGCCGACGACGGTCATCCACGGTAGGGCAAACCACGATTCAAAGCTGAAAATAGTGCGACGCCATTGGTCAGCATTCCATGGTTCCCGGTCATGACGCCACTCCTTACGCAGTCGTTTATGTGGGATTAAAGGCAACCCACACGTGGCACGTATTTCCTATTCTGGCTGCTGCATGTCTCCGACCAATGTTGCGGGATGACATAGAATGTTGTAGGCAGTCTGTTACTTCTTCTCGGATGGCAGGTGAAGATGTGAATTGGCTACGATGTGCTTCGTCCGGAATAAGAGATTTTCCTCTGTGGTGGTCAAACGTGGTCGAGTGGAATCTGGTAGACGAATATACCTAACCTCATGTTCCCACATGGTCCAACATCGCAGAGCGGGATTAGCCGAGCGGTCTGTGGCGCTACAGTCATGGACTGTGCGGCTGGTCCCGGCGGAGGTTTGAGTCCTCCCTCGGGCATGGGTGTGTGTGTCTGTGCTTAGGATAATTTAGGTTAAGTATCGTGTAAGCTTAGGGACTGATGATCTTAGCAGTTAAGTTCCATAAGATTTGACACACATTTGAACTTTTTTTTTTTGTCCAACATCGGGCTTCTGTCAAATCCGAACGCCCCACAACTTTGGAAATTGCACGATTCGATCTACAGGTCAAACGGAGACACTTTCAAACACAGTCATGTTCTGATAACTGTCTCACACAAGTACACGGTATCTGTGTGTTCTTCACGGTAGTCACTTAACACTTGGTGCTGTTCACGTCCCTTATGTACCCTACTAGGCCTGCTAACAACTGTAAATATGAACAACGCTAATGCATTCGCGTGGCCACTCTACCTGTTGCAGAGAATTCTAACTCTAGTCATTTATCTTCCACCACTTAAGTTTTGATTAATAATCACTATCGGCATCCGAACACTTCCAGTATAAGAAGTCAGCCTCATTCTGCCAACGGCTTGTCAAAGAGGGGGAGGACTGGACATAGGTTCGGGACACTCTCTTGTCCTTCGGGTGGGAAACTGCCTCTAAAGACAGAAGAATCACTAATGATCAACAGCACGAGGATGCGGAAAGCAATGGAAACCACTTCATTAAAGACACATAACGTGTATCCACAGGACATGTGACCCGAAGCTGAAAAAGTGTCATGATCTGTCCATTGGTGATAGATTCCAGAATAGTCCATCATTCGCATCTGCGGGAGTGGACTGCCAACGAGGAAGTGACCATGACAAAAAGACTGAATAACCAACGAAAGGATAACTTTCTACGAGTCGGGGCGTCGAATGTCAGAAATTTGAATGTGGTATGGAAGCTAGAAAATCTGAAAAGGGAAATACAAAGGCTCAGTCTAGGTATAGTAGGGGTTAGTGAAGTGAAATGGAGACAACGGTAGGGTAACATCAAAAACAGCAGAAAGTGGATTAACGGGAGTAGGATTCCTTATGAATAGGATAGTAGGATAGTAGGGCAGAGAGTGTATTACTGTGAACAGCTCAGTGATGGGGCGGTTCTTATCAGAATCGGCATTAAACCAACACCGACAACGATAGTTAAGGTACACATGCTGACGTCGCAAACTGAAGATGAAGTGATAGAGAAAGTATACGAGGATATTGAAAGGGTAATACAGTACGTAAAGGGAGATGAAAATCTGATAGTCATAGGGGCTAGAATGGATTTGTAGGGGAAGGAGTAGAAGAATAGGTTATAGCAGAATATGGGCTCGGGAAAGAAATAAAAGAGGAAAAAGACTAATTGAGTTGTGCAATAAATTTCAACTAGTAATAGCGAAAATTCTGTTCAAGAATCACAAGAGGATGGGGTATACTTGGAAAAGTCCAGGTGAGACGGGAAGATTTCAGTTATATTACTTCATGGTCAGACAGATATTCCGAAATCTCATACTGGATTTTCAGACGTACGCCTGAGCAGATATAGACCCAGATGACAATGTTGGAGTTTAGACATTATTCAGGAAGAATCAACAGTCAAAGAAGTGGGATGCGGAAGTACTAAGGAATGACGAAATACGTTTGAAGTTCGCTAAGGCTATAGATATAGCAATAAGGAATAGCTCAGTAGCCAATACAGTTGAAGAGGAATGGCTATCTCGAGCAATCACAGAAGTTTCTTTTTTTAAAAAAAAAAAAAAAAAAACATAGATACGAAGAAGGTGACTGCGAAGAACCCACGGGTACCAGAATAAATAATTCGGCTGACCGATGAAAGAAAGACGCACTAAAATGTTCAGGGAAATTCAGGAATACAGAAATATAAGTCGCTGAAGAATCAAATAAATAGGGAGTGCAGGGAACCTAAGACGAAATGGCTGCATGAAAAATGTGAAGAAACCGAAAAAACACGATTGTTGGAAGGATTGACCCAGGATATATGAAATCAAAAGAACCTTCGGTGAAATTAAAATCAAGGATGGTAACATTAAGAGCGTAACGGGAATTCCACTGCTAAATGCAGAGGAGAGAGTAGATAGGTGGAATGAGTACATTGAAGATTTCTATGAGGGGGCAGATTTGTCTAATGTGATAGAAGAAGACAGAGGAGTCGATTTAGAAGAGATATGGGATCCAGTATTACAATCAGAGAACTTTGGAGGACTTAAGATCAAATAAGGCAGAACAGACGGACAACAATCCATCAGAATTTCTAAAATAAACGGGTTAAGTGGCAACAAAACGACTATTCATGTTGGTGTGTAGAATTTATGAGTCTGGCGACAAACAATCTGACTTTCGGAGAAACATCATCCACAGAATCCCGAAGGCTGTAAGAGCTGACAAGTGTGAGAATTATCGCATATCAGCTTAACAACTCATGCATCCAAGATGCTGACAAGAATAACATACAGAATGGAGAAGAAAATAGAGGAGGTGTTAGATGACTATCAGTTTGGCTTTA
Organism: Schistocerca gregaria; assembly: GCF_023897955.1. Taxonomy (NCBI): domain Eukaryota; kingdom Metazoa; phylum Arthropoda; class Insecta; order Orthoptera; family Acrididae; genus Schistocerca; species Schistocerca gregaria. Next base: position 490,661,597 of record NC_064923.1, read on the forward strand.
GGCAAGGAGATGGCACCAGAGAGGGAATTCTGACTTCGCGGTTGTTAATGGAAGCAAGACTAATGAAAAACGACAGCACGTTCATAGAACTTATCGACCTGGAAAAAGCGTTCGACAATGTAAATTGGTACAATATGTTCTAAATTATAAGAAAAATAGGGGTAAGCTGTAGGGAGAGAGCTACAGGGAGCAAAGAGGAAATAATGAGAATAGACGATGAAGAACAGAGTGCTGGGATTAAAAAAGGTGTAAGATAGGGTTGTAGTCTTTCACCCCTACTGTTCAATCTGTACATTGTTCAGCAGTGGAATTAAAATTCAGGGTGAAAAGATATCGAATGATACGATTCGCTGATGGCACTGCTACCCTGAGTAGAAGTGAAGAAGAATTACATGATCTGCTGCATGGAATGAACAACCTAATGAGTACAGAATACGGACTGAGAGTAAATTGAAGAAAGATGAAAGTAATGAGAAGTAGCAGAAATGACAACATCGATAAACTTAACAGCAGGATTGATGATCACAAAGTAGATGAAATTCAAGAATTCTGCTACCTGGGCAGTAAAATAATCAATGACGAATGGAGAAAGGAGGACATCAACAGCAGACTAACACTAGAAAAAAGGGCATTCGTTGCCAAGAGATGCCTACTAGTGTCAAACATAGGCTTTAATTTGAGGAAGAAATTTCTGACAATGTACGCTTGGAACACAGCTTTGTATGATAGCGAAACATGACCTGCGGAAAAACCGGAACAGAAGAGAATCGAATCATTTGAGATGTGGTGCTGCAGGCAAATGTTGAAAACTAAGTGGACTGATAGGGTAAGGAATGAGCAGATTCTGCGCAGAATAGTCGAGGAAAGGAATATCTGGAAAACACTGACAATGAGAAGTGATAGGATGATAGAACATCTGTTAAGACATCAGGGAATTACTTCCATGGTACTAGAGCGAGCTGTAGAGGGCAAGACAGAGATTTGACTGCATCCAGCAGATAACTGAGGACGTAGTATGCAACTGCTACTGTGAGGAAATTTGTGGTAAAGTCTAATGGGACCAAACTGCTGAGGTCATCGGTTCCTAAAGCTACACACTACTTAATCTAACTAAAACTAACTTACGCTAAGGACAACACACACACCCATGTCCGAGGAAAGACTCTAACCCCGAGGGGGCAGCGGTACTGACCGTGACAAGGCGCCCTAGATCGCACGGCTACCCCGCGTGGCGCTACTGTGAGATGAAGAGGTTGGCAGAGAAGAGAAATTCGCGGTCGGCAGCATCAAACCAGGCAGAAGAATGGTGACTCAAGGAAAAAAAGAGTCACTTACATACCCGTCGATGGTACGTACGCATACGAAGTTGCATTGACTTCGGACCTCGTCATCTGCGTGTTTATCTTTTCTTTGTCAGGCAATGTATTCGTACTTGTCAATTAAAACTCACTGTATCCATCTTTAACATTTTAATATATTGTAATAGCGGTTCATTCACAGAAAAAGTGGAGATTAAGATTGATCCTCATAACAGTGCATAAGTATGGCCACTTAGGTAAAATTATGCAAAACAAAACAGCATTGAATTCAGCCACAACAAAGTTCATACTGCACGTAGTAAATATATTAATAGATCACTAAATTAAAAGGGTTTTTGTGTTGAATTCTGCTCCCACCGAAACGCCGCCGAAAAGAGAGTACAACCAAATACTCAAATGCTGACGAGCCTAGTACAATGATAAACAGACAACTGCCAACCAAAGATTCGCACGTCTGAAAGACTGACCAACTACTTAGTCAGGCACGCTAATGGAACAGTAGGATCTATTAAAGAGACAAATATTTAAGCAGAAACAGAGTTCGCCTATTAAAAGCGTAAACACAGATGTCACACAGTTACTGCAATCCATGCCACAAAATTTGTCAACAAAAGATCCCTCTGCTATGAAAGAGAATGTGTTTGGTCTCCTAGCAGATACTTCAAATAATTTTTAAAAAAAAGAAAATAATTCAATTTGAAAGGTGTGTAGGGGATTTCTCATTGTATTCCATGGCAATAAGAGTGAACTCTTATCACTTACTGAAATAATGGTGTACTTCCGATTGTTCATCCGAGCTGTTATTTCCATTTTTTCACAATATCTCTGCGACCAGTGATCTTCTGGTGCTGCAAGTTTTGATGTTCTGTCTGCTCGCTGCTTGGACTCCAACCACACTATAAACTGTTGTTCATCTCTCACCTTTATTTATAGCTGATAGTCAGTTCGACTCACGGACATCAACCATGCCCTTTGGTGCACTTTTCTTTTTCAGAGTTCATACCGATACCCCGTGAAACGCACAATCTCTCAGTGTCTCGTAGTTCTGGTAGATATGATGGCCTATGAGGTCTATAAAACTCAGTGCCGGACGCGAAGCCTTATTTAAATTGAAACCTCTGTCACTGTGTATTAGGCTTCCCAGAATCTTGCCCATGTTTAATAATGAATGACTCCAGTAAAATTGCGAATACTTTAGTTAGTAGTGCTTCTTCCTTATTGCTAGCTTGTTTCGGCTATTGTGCCATGCTCTAGTAAACCTGTAGATGTTGCTCTTGGTGAGTCGACTTCCGCTTATATAGTTGTACATAAACGTCAATTTACCTATACACTTAACGTCTAGTTGGAATAGGCGCCCATACTGCATCAGCGAGTAAACTGTCGAATGTTTGTTTGAACCTAGTCACGTAATTTCTATTCGTTTGGATTTTTTTCGTGAAATACTTTTGAGAGCTAGAATGACTCTTTGATGTTAGTTCTGCCTCATTAAAATTATAATATCTTCATGATTTGTATATGTGGTTAACTTTTGTTGTCGTTTACTGTTTGTTTATTGCCGTTCTCGTTGTAGAAAACGTCAATAAAATTTTCTAGATGACTTTTATGTTTAAGATCGATTTGTTCATTTACAACATCGTTTGGATAATTTTTCATATTTGTGTATACGTCTAACTGTACCACTATGATCATAGCATGTCCTTTTTGTATTCTGTGTAGGATTCCAATGGAGTTACAGTACGTTGTGCTTTGTGGTTTTGGTTTTTTAAATGCAAGTAAAAGCTTGATTGATTGCTTTTGCAATTTGTTGTGTGTTCTTTAAATCTAATGCCGAAGTTTCGTCCCGTTTGATCGATATACAGTTTAGCGCAGTCTTTACAAGAAATTAGGAATCTGAACTCTTCCGGATGTAATTTTCGTCTTCAGATTGTTGTTTTTCCCGAATTCTATTTGTATGATACTTTTGTTTAAGATTTGGTCTATTTTATTCGATTCTTTCAGAAGTATATTGTCGATACGTATGTTGCTTTTTATTTAGTTTTGTTTTCTTTTGCTGATTTTATGTCCTTGAGACAAATATCGAATAAAGTAAACTAAATATTAAACAGAACAACAATAAAACTGACATTCTGAACGAACAACAATCTAAAGACGGAAATCTGATGTGGAAAAACCAATATTCTTAATTTTTCCTACGCAAGCACGTGCAGAATCTCGTGTAACTACTGCGCTAAGCTCTATATCGATCAAACATTACGAAACTTCAACATCATATTTAAAGAACTGACAACAATTTTCGACAGCAATCAATCAAGCTTTTATCTGTATCTAAAAAAATCATAAAGTACAACATATAAAGAATGCCAAAAGGACATGCTATGATCATCGTGGAAGAATTTTATATATATATATATATATATATATATATATATATATATATATATATATATATATATATATATGAACAATCATCCAAACGATGTTCTCAATGAATAAATCGATCTTAAAGATAAAAATTATAGGGAAAGCATTATTAACGTTTTTTAAAACAAGAACGGATAAAAATACAGTAAGCGGAAACAAAAGATAACCAGAAACACAGATCATCATGGAGGTAAAAAAGAAGGGGATTGTCATTACGTTATAAACCTAAAGCAGACGTTCGGCATATTAGGTAGCCCAAAACATTACGTGCACCGCATTTGTACCTCCATGGTTATCTGCGGTGATGCTTCCCCGTGAAGTTCCTTTGATGTGCCCGTACCCAATCTCGACCGTTGGCAATATTTATAGACTTTGTTGGCCATATCCCAAATAGGTCCTATGACTGTGTCGAGGCGTAGTTGTTTCATCAAAAATAGCAGCATGCGTCGTTTACGGTTGTACAAACCGATCCGATCGTAATCTAAAGTATAAACGAATCACATTTCGTTCGTAACTGGAATCATTCAAGCAATGTTTTCCTTTGTATACATGAACTGTGATTGCGCTGTTTATTTTTATTCTTTCCTATGTTTTTGATTGCCTTCCATACAGCAAACGCTCTGACGTCCGCGCCACCCTGTGTTAAGGGTCTCGTCCCCACGCAACACACAGCTACGTGACCGCACTTATATTTGGTGCGGCGTCTCATGCCCTATAATCCTCCCGTCTATAATTATTCATTGTTCACATTTCTTCTCTCTTTAAGAAAGATTCTCACTAGAACAACCAGAGAAAGCGGTCATGTGTGTGTGAGTTTTGTGTGTGTGATTGTATGAATGTGTGTCTGTGTGCTGTGCTTCCTTTCCAAAGAAGGCGTTGACAGGAAACTTATGTGGACCTCGTTTCGTCGTATCTGGTTGCTGTATCGCGTTTGAGTAGCGATCTATCCAGTTCACAGTACATTTATTCCTTTGTGAAGTTTTGTTGTAAATAAGACTATTACTGTAATGTAAAAATCGTGCCTGTCTTTAATTAAAAAACAAAAAACTGATAAAAGATCAGCATGGAGCCATATTCTTAAATAAAATTGATGTTAATATAAAATGACTAGTTACACATCATTACGATTTAACTCCATTCTGTTTGGGTGTATACCTCTATGCAGTTCTGTATCTTTGACGCTTCAATAATCGTTCGCTGAATAACTAACTTCTGGTATATCACAAAGCGTGGTATAGACTTACATACTTTGAAAACCTCAAAATGTAATTCTAAACTAAAATAAAATTGATGGTAAAAGTAGACGTACATTCGAATTGTGATATGTTTGGTTATTCCTGAAAAGCTGACAGAGTTACTGGCGCGAAATAAACCGGGAAAATAAGCAAATGGACTACTGTTGGAAAGGTAGGCTTATATGTTACACAGGTTAGTGTATCATTACTAAAAAAAAAATGCCTTACATACATGTTAAAGCGAAATATGCAGTTAATCACATTAATAACGTTGCATAATGCTGGAACTTGTTTAAAAATCTGTTTTTCCCCCTTAAACTGCTGTTATAGGTCACACACTGAAAGACGCATCGTAGGTAATAATTCAAAATCAGAAGGTATGTAAGCTATAGTGAAACTAATGCACTGGCAGTGTAATAAAACAAGAACTCTATTCTGCATGGAGGTATACCTCTATGCATTTCTGTTTCTTTGACATTTCAATAATCGTTCCCTTTATTGACATGCACAAGGTACGATAGCATGCCTTCCTTCTTTGCCTCATTGCACACGCTTATGAGCTAGCGAAGAAAACTTAGGCAAGCTTTTTGCAAACGTGAATTTTGCAAATGTTGTGCATACGTGTTGAACGCTGAAAATGTAACGAACAAGGAGCAGTACCAGTAATCAAACTATTATTGGTTTTGTAGTTCCAGCTTCATTTGCTGTCGATACAAATACAGCAAAAGAAAAATTAAGGGGATCACGAAAGCATGCTTTTCACTTCACTTCGTTCTCTTCTTGCTTATTCTAAATATACCAAGAAAAAACAGTTTAAATTAACGATGACAAATGTGTCTCTTAAAGAACAAGTACGCATTCAAGAACAGAAAAAAATTGAAAATTGCCCTGTTGGCACTATGTTATTCATGTAAGCCTGTAATTTTTAGTTTGTAAAACAGTTGTTGCTTTCGCGCGACAGAAATAATAAACAAGGAGCTAACGTAAAAAGTAGTCCCCTAACGTTTTGGGCTATGTGATCCTCCGCAGGGCAAGTGGGGTCTCTTTGAGATGCCATACCGTCTATACTTTTTGCACGTCACGCAGTGCTCATGGTCCCTGACATCTCTTCTGTAGATATGATCTAAATGGCCACTATGCAGAAATATCATTAGTTAAGTATTTCTTTAACTTATGATGACTTTGTCAGGGAATCAACGAAAATGTGTACTTGGTGGTCTTCAAAGACTCCAGTGTTGTCAGCTAATGACTGAAGCTGGTAGAACATATTAACAGTAAGCTCATTATTTGTTTTCAGATTTACAGGTTCCATATGCATATAACACTGTTCATTAAAACAAAGAAATGTCTGTTCATTATGTCGTAAGTGAGTCATAACTTATGAAAATTGTGGAAATTGTAGGAAATATTATTGTCTGACATTTCTACAGTGAAAATATTTCTGATCTGAATAATGATGATTACTGCCCCCGGATAGTAAAGAGGCGGAAGGCAGTGACATAATGGAAGAGGAAGATAATCCTTTTTTCATTTGGAGGGAAGTGTCCATGTCGACAATATGTGGAAAGCAAGTCTGCTAAAATGACATAAAAATATGGTGGTCTTGCGATTCTAGAAACGCATTCCCACTAAAGGGCAAAGTCCTTTCCTTCCAGTGAACAATTTGTTCACTGGAAAAAGGAATGATTTGGTAAAAAGAGCTTCCAAATAAGTGCCAAACTCCGTCTCATAATGAAATTGAGGATTAACCTGGTCCTAACGCGGCTCCCCTAGTTCAATAAAAGAAACTCTAAAGCTCCTAATTACCGCAGAAATAATATCTGTCGTCGTGGGAAAAACTGACAGAGAGGCTAGGCTAGTGTACAACAAATGGAATGAAGATGATGATAACAGTATACCTAACGTGTGGAAGGAACTAGATGGGAAAGAATCAGAGGCCTACATTGGTTTGCTTTTGTCTTGTAGAGCCTACGTATCAAGGAGGGAGGACTAGTGTGAACAGTGGAACTACGAACGTGGTAGGCCAATTTTCGGGGCATCAAGACGCCTGAAAATGTTTCTAACTATCCCACGTTTTCTCAGATTTGTCAATAAGGAAACAAGGGCATATCGTAATATTAATGATAAATTAGTTGCATTTAGAGATATTTGGGATATGTTCATTTCATTGTTTTCTTCCACTTAGTCAGGACTTTGATATACCTGTTGAAGAGCAGCTTTTTGCATTTGGAGGGAAGTGTCCATTTCGACAATACGTGAAAAGCAAGCCTGCTAAAACGATATAAAAATATGGTGGTCTTGGATACTAGAAATGCATTTCCACTAAATGGGAAAACAACCTGGCAAAGAGACAGAAGTAAATCAGGCTTCCAGTGTAATAAAAAGTCTAACGGCAAAATGGAACAGTAAAGGCCATAACATTGTAGCCGACAATTTTTTCAGTGGCATACCCTTTGTGAGGGAAGTGCTCGCAGTGAAAACCACCTATGTTAGAACTCTAAGAAAAAACGTGATTGAAGTCGGTAAGGAGATGCAGCCACATCGTTTAAGAAACGTAAATTTATCTGTTTTTAGATTTCCCGATTCCGTATCACTAACATATACCAAAGAAATCGTCAGCAGCTGTACTTGTCTCGTCCCTTCAGTTATCAAAACTGTAGTAGGTGATGAAAAGAAGCATTACAACAAATGTAAGAGGGGAATAACACAGTGGATAAACTTGTGGGCACTTATAGTGTGAACGCAAAACCAAGCTTTACCTCTTATACTGTTCTACAATATGATCAGCATTATTGGAATAGCTGCAGTGACTATATGGTTGTATCATCACCCACAAAGTATGTTTTGAAATCAGAAGAGATGGCAGTTTATGGTGTCAATTAGGACGACAGTTTGTGCACCCTTATAGCAACAGAAGACTACTTGGCAGGAGGTGTCTTCGAAAGGGAGCGAAGTGGTCTTTTTGCCCTTTGCTATGCCTATGAGCCTAAAGGACACAGTGCACCTATAAATCACCAATCCACCAATAAAGACAAAAGATGTTCAGTGTGTCCAAGATCCGTAGACAAAAAATAAAAACAGTTTGTAATAAGTGTGGGAAATTTGTATGCAGTTCCCATTCCAGACAGACTGTGATGTGCTCATAACGTGATAAACATAAATAAGTGTGTTGTGTTACCATGACCATTTCTAAACACAGCGAAAGTAAAACAGCTGTTTGTATTGACGTTTGCATTTTTTCCATTTTTTACGATAACTATATAAATAACAAAAACTGATAAATAAAAAATATATTTTAGTTGTCTACAAAATCGTAAAATGAAACAGAATGTCATGAAAATATTTCATAATTAAGAATAACAACAGCTTGTAAATCGTAAAAAAATAAACAAAGTTACTGTGACAAAAAATCATATAAAACAAAATCTTGAATATTCTCCCATACAACATAAAAACAAATTTTCACTTGACATTTACGACCCACTAGTAATAAAATCAGTGTTGAATAAAATAACTTGAGTGATGAGAAAACCGAATAATAGACTAAGTGCTCCAGTAATCCTAACAGGAGTCTTGAAAGTGCCAAGTCATGTAACTTTTTGGGCCCAGCGGAGGTTTAAGATGGCGGCAAGCGTCGCCCACTCTGTCTTCAAAACAACGTACAGCGTAAGTCCATAACGCCATCTCCATTCTTTTCTTTACTTCCCCGAAATCAGAATGAAATTGTAATGTCAATGAAACACAACTAACGTCACTGATTAGCGAAGATTACACTGTAAACATTAAGCATCAACGAGAAGAAACTGTCAGTCTAGCTGCTAAAAGTGTTTCATAGAAAAAATTCTACACAAACAGAAATTACGTGACTCATAACGGCCTATATACAAACAGACAGTCGACAGTTTACTCACCGATGCAACAATGGCATTCATTCCAACAAGACGTAAGTACATATGTATGCTGATCCTTATGTACAACTTTTATAAGCGTAAATAAATTCACCAACTGCAACTTTTATAGGTTTACTCGAGAATGGCGCTATAGCAGAAACGGATTTGTCGTAAGGAAGAAGCGCTATTAGTTAAACTATCTGCAGTTTGCCTGTAATCATTCATTATAAAAGACATATTCTACGCTGCAGATCTGGCCGAAAAGATAACAATTGTCCATATCGTTCCAGAAACTGTGAGTTTGCGCCGCGGTTCTAGTCTCGTCTTGGTATATTTCACTATTATTTTCGAGGTAGTGTTCGGCGACAGCTGAATTCCTTGTCTGTTTTAGTCATGTTCCTTACATGTCTCCTTCCCAGTTCTAACAGTCTGCCTCACTTAAGACATATCACATTTGCATGGAATGCTGTACATACCTGGATTTCGGAGACCTAGATCATCTTTAACATTACAAAGAAATACTGTGTGCAAAATGGAAACAACAAGTTCGCTGAACACCAGGAACAGTACCACAAATCAATCATTCCAAGAAAACCTAATTTACAAAGAAAAAGAAAAATTCCATTTAAAGCGGACCGAAGTCTACCGGATGCTAAAACAAATTTCTCATCCCATCGCCAAAGTGCACACAAATAGGCGCCTTTCCGATCCACATCACACAGGATAACCACTTTATGTTAAAACAATATAGCCTGCAGTGGGAAACAGTATCAAAGTCGTGCCAAGAAATATCACGGCTGCGAACGTAGCTGAAATTTAAATTACCCATCAACAACACAATTCAAACAGGAAACACACCATTGGTAAAACACACATGTGCAAACATATGACACTTAAAAACGTTTCACAGGAGATATGTTTTATTACTACTAATGAACTTGTTCCTTGGCAGAAAAAAATATGTAATTCCACCGAAATGTAGCTGATGATGGGGCAATATGTTACAAAATCATTTTCGCGCATGGAATGTAACATAAGTTTGACTAAAGACCGATTTCGCACTCCAACCAAATTCCTGCATGTGGAAATTCACAACGATAAACGTGTGAGGGTGGCAATCACTGATTAAATAAATAACTGTTGCTGGCTTCTCCAAACAATGGTGGCTGCTGAGAATCAACTGCTGTCATTGGTACAGTGGTCCTACCTACTCATTTAACTAGTTCAGTCACTAAACTAGTTTAGAAAACATTATACAGTAACTTCTCCATACACACGATAGTTCTTGTTATATCTACAATAATGAAATCTGCGCTTATAATGGGCTGTCTTAGGAAAATTTTCATCGTACAATACATTTGCAAAAGCAACACTCGTTGGACAGTGCTAATATTTGCAAGTATTATGACAATGAAGTATTTTCAGTAAAAAGAAAATTAAAAATGGTAATTTTATATCTTCTTTCCTTTTATTTCTGACTAGATGTATAGTACAGAACAGATTTCGGTTTTTAGACCGTATCCGTAAATGTTTTCTTCCATATCGTCGTATGTAGAAGCCCTGAAAATAATCCTGTGCAAGATTCAAGAAATAGTCAGATTCCTCGAAGCAGCTGAGATGTCTTTCACGCATTCTGTCCAATTATTTGCCACATGCGCTAGTTGGCCGCAGTTCAGTGGTTGGTGACGTAACGCAGCTTACGTACGCACGGCCCAGATATCAGTTTACGCAACTAATCACCGTGTGTAGCCGTGCAGCTGGCACGTGGCCCTGGAAACAGCCAGCATCGGGCACTGGACGAATATTCCGCAGTACACCTCGCAGCCGAGGAACATCCAAACGCGCGGACCTCCAGAATTCATCCCTATCCTTACTTTCGTCCTACCATCAAATAGTTATTGTAATGCAAGTCCTGTGCTGTACTTATGAATAAATCAGCTCGTTTTTTCCCCTTTCGTCTGGAATTCAAGTTTACTTTTTTTTATTTACGTACCATGAACGGCCAACTGCTCGGATTCTAGCAATATCTCACATTAACGAAGAGTGAACTACGGGAGAAAACAACAAATAGAAGCTTTTAGTTGCCTACTGCGACTGGAATGCGGTGTTTGTTCAGTGTCGCAACAAATAATCCTAAATTTTTTACGTACTAAGTAAGACGTATTTAGTTTTGTAATTACATAGGTTAGGGTACTATGCATTCAAAAAATTACTGAAGGCAAAGACCAACAGTACACGGGGAATACATTGATGCAATCAACAGGAAAGTGTGTAGACACCGTGCTTGTGCTGCGTAAATCTGCCAGACGGACCAGTAAATCTGTTTGTAAACTCTGTACTTTGAAAACAAGTGTGTATATAAAAGTAAAGGTACAGTTTCCTATGTGACAGCTATACACATCAAGTTCTAATGTTCTGGTACTGCTTCGAAATAAAACACAAAGTTATGTTTAAAAAAGAATATCGTATTACTTCTCAACTTACATCGCTCCCACACACTCCCAATAACGACGGTAGATGCTCTGAGCATATTACCAAAAGCTTCGAATGGAATACTACTCAGAATTATCGTGACATACCGTTGAGTCGATTCAACATAATCAAATCGCTCCCTGACTTTCCTCCCTCCCTCCCTCCCTTGAATCCCCACTTCCCTCCCCCTCCATACCTCTGATGTCAGATTTGAGTTCATTGAAGAGCATGAATAATTTGGGGCAAATCATGGACGTTACACAACTGAAATCCTATTTTTGGATAAAATCTGACGTACGAAAATCCTCCTGGGGGCCGTAAGATGACAAGGAAACAGCTGGCCATAACGCAGACCTCTTGTATTCCAAAGACATGATTACCAACCAATGAAAAAAAATGTAAATAACCAGATCCCTCAGAAAGTGTCCCATTTGAAATATCTTGGATGTGGTACTAGTTTCTAACCTGTAGAAGATCCGAGCCAAAAGCTTAACACATTGCAACTAATTTGCAGCAAAATCCACCGTCATTTGAAACATGTAGTATGCAAAGAGACCAGACCTCAGTTTTAACTGGTAGTGGCACTTCATGCCTTACTCTGCGAAGTTATCACTCACACAGCAAAATCAAGAATCATATATGAGACTATTGAGATATAATTCAAGAGCGTCCAGAGGAGAATATGTAAAAAAGTAGATCATGTGGAAAACGAAGACTTCGTCGGAAATTGAATGTCTTTGGAGTAAATGGGTAGATATCGAACTGCAGATGGAACTGAAAACACCGTAATGACCAAATGGTGGATGTAAGATGTTGCTTTTGTTGTGGTCTTCAGTCCAGAGACTGGTTGGATGCAGCTCTCCTTGCTACTCTATCCTGTGCAAGCCTCTTTATCTCCAAATTAACTACTGCAACCTACATCCTTCTGTATCTGCTTAGCGTGTTTATTTCTTGGTCTCCCTCTAGTTGAATGATGAGTTCGAGAAGGGCTTCGAGACACAAATGTGGTAGTCCACTATGGTTGTCCATATTTGCTGAAATAGGATCGCTGGATCCTGTATACTGCAAGGTAACTACATGAGGCGTTCCAATCACCCATACTCTCTTACGCCAGTAGGTAGCACAATAGTAACATTGTTGTGGGAGGATTAACGTGACGCAGCCGCGCAAGATTAACCGAGCGGTCTTAGGCGCTGCAGTCTTCGACTGTGCGGCTGGTCCCGGTGGAGGTTCGAGTCCTCCATCGGGAATGGGTGTGTGTATTTGTCTTTATGATAATTTAGGTTAAGTAGTGTGCAATCTTAGGGACTGATGAACTTACCAGTTAAGTCGCATAAGATATCACACACATTTGAACATTTGAAACGTGACGCATCCATTGTACTGTCATGCTCGCCTTATGAACGATTCATGAGTTTAAACGTAGCGATCAGGTGTGGCACGTATGGCAGATTGCCATGATATCACACACATTTGAACATTTGAAACGTGACGCATCCATTGTACTGTCATGCTCGCCTTATGAACGAGTTCATGAGTTTAAACGTAGCGATCAGGTGTGGCACGTATGGCAGATTGCCATGGTATCACACACATTTGAACATTTGAAACGTGTCGCATCCATTCTACTGTCATGCTCGCCTTATGAACGAGTTCATGAGTTTAAACGTAGCGATCAGGTGTGGCACGTATGGCAGATTGCCATGATATCACACACATTTGAACATTTGAAACGTGACGCATCCATTCTACTGTCATGCTCGCCTTATGAACGAGTTCATGAGTTTAAACGTAGCGATCAGGTGTGGCACGTGTGGCAGATTGCCCTGCACGCACCTTTGCCTTGTCACCGTCTTCCTCGTTGTAACTACTTGTATGCGTTGACCCCCCACGATAGCACACCGGTGTATTTGTCATTACAACCGCCGAACTAATGTGACCCAAGCCGTAACCAGGTGAACCTTCACCCTTGGCTAAAGTCTCAAAGCTACGTTTCCCTCCACCTCTGTCCCCTGGAAATGACTCCAATTTTTTCTATTCAGATTCAACAAATTTTGCAACAAGGTTTATTAAAAGTGAGGGAGCCTTGAAAACAAATATTCTGAATGGTCTATAGGCACGATTGATGACAGATATTGCACTCAATAAAGTAAGTATGTCATTGTGCAAAATAATATACAAACTGTTCAAACTTTTTAAAAAATTGAAAATAAAACTAAATTTATATATCACAATTGAAAACAGCTGCTGTGCATTGGTTTTAGTAGGATATGTAATAGAACACATAAATGATTAATGATGCATAAATTATTAATCTTAAATAAAGGAAGAAAGCGTACAATAAAAGAGTTGAGGAAATACCATTTTTCAAGAATGGTGTTTTATTACAATTTTACTTTTCATTTCCTTGCTTTATGCGAAACCAACTTATTGATTATGTCATTGAAGTCTAGTTCAAGATATCTAAATCTGACAGTATACTTTCACCTGTACTCGATCTTAGGTCGCTTTTTATCGTATTTAATTTGCTGGAACTGTGTTCACAGTATAAGAGAGCGTGCTGCAAAGTAATGCCTCGGAATCTTTTATTCTGTTCTCGACATCGCTTAATATATTACATCTCATATGTACTACGCTGTCGACTTTCCTGCTTCGCTGACGGACGTTGCAACCCTCTGCAGCTAGAGGTCTTCGAATTTTAGAGTGTAACATGGCAGTGTGTAATGCATCTAAGCCGACGCGTGAGAAACAGCTTGTTGTAACCGTGTTTCTAACCGTCGAAAACGCACTCCAATTGAAATTCCTAGAAGAATTAAAGTTGTGTACGGCGACGATAGTCTCGAAATCTACATCTACATCTACATGACTACTCTGCAATTCACATTTAAGTGCTTGGCAGAGGGTTCATCGAACCACAATCATACTATCTCTCTACTATTCCACTCCCGAACAGCGAGCGGGAAAAACGAACACCTAAACCTTTCTGTTCGAGCTCTGATTTCTCTTATTTTATTTTGATGATCATTCCTACCTATGTAGGTTGGGCTCAACAAAATATTTTCGCATTCGGAAGAGAAAGTTGGTGACTGAAATTTCGTAAAAAGCTCTCGCCGCGACGAAAAACGTCTATGCTGTAATGACTTCCATCCCAACTCGTGTATCATATCTGCCACACTCTCTCCCCTATAACGCGATAATACAAAACGAGCTGCCCTTCTTTGCACCCTCTCGATGTCCTCCGTCAATCCCACCTGGTAAGGATCCCACACCGCGCAGCAATATTCTAACAGAGGACGAACGAGTGTAGTGTAAGCTGTCTCTTTAGTGGACTTGTTGCATCTTCTAAGTGTCCTGCCAATGAAACGCAACCTTTGGCTCGCCTTCCCGACAATATTATCTATGTGGTCCTTCCAACTGAAGTTGTTCGTAATTTTAACACCCAGGTACTTAGTTGAATTGACAGCCTTGAGAATTGTACTATTTATCGAGTAATCTAATTCCAACGGATTTCTTTTAGAACTCATGTGGATCATCTCACACTTTTCGTTATTTAGCGTCAACTGCCACCTGACACACCATACAGCAATCTTTTCTAAATCGCTTTGCAGCTGATACTGGTCTTCGGATGACCTTACTAGACGGTAAATTACAGCATCATCTGCGAACAGTCTAAGAGAACTGCTCAGATTGTCACCCAGGTCATTTATATTGATCAGGAACAGTAGAGGTCCCAGGACGCTTCCCTGGGGTACACCTGATATCACTTCAGTTTTACTCGATGATTTGCCGTCTATTACTACGAACTGCGACCTTCCTGACAGGAAATCACGAATCCAGTCGCACAACTGAGACGATACCCCATAGCTCCGCAGCTTGATTAGAAGTCGCTTGTGAGGAACTGTGTCAAAAGCTTTCCGGAAATCTAGAAATACGGAATCAACTTGAGATCCCCTGTCGAATACAGTATATGCTCCAAAACCCTACTGCAAACCGACGTCAATGATATACGTCTGTAGTTAAATGGATTACTCCTACTACCCTTCTTGAACAGTGTCAGTAATGTGCGACGTTGGGTTGTTTTACTATACCAAATACTTGAGCAATGCAGCCAATGACCAATGGCTGACATTGTTTGTATACACAAGAGTTCAGCTTAGATGAGCATAATATAACTTTTCATACGGTCCTCCCGAAAACGTTGCGAGACTGATTTTATTCCACGCGTACAAGTGATGTGGCGCAGCAACTACGTGGCAAATTCGCTTGAACTAACAAATCAGAGAAGAGATACGCATTCGATCAATCGGACGTGAGCAGGCACTGTCACGTAGTGGACGTGTGACCGTAGTGTGTCAATATTGTTCTACATCTACATCTACATTTATACTCCGCAAGCCACCCAACGGTGTGTGGCGGAGGGCACTTCACGTGCCACTGTCATAACCTTCCCTTCCTGTTCCAGTCGCGTATGGTTCGCGGGAAGAACGACTGCAGGAAAGCCTCCGTGCGCGCTCGAATCTCTCTAATTTTACATTCGTGATCTCCTCGGGAGGTATAAGTGGGGGGAAGCAATATATTCGATACCTCATCCAGAAATGCACCCTCTCGGAACCTTGACAGCAAGCTACACCGCGATGCAGAGCGCCTCTCTTGCAGAGTCTGCCAACTGAGTTTGCTAAACATCTCCGTAACGCTATCACGCTTACCAAATAACCCTGTGACGAACCGCGCCGCTCTTCTTTGGATCTTCTCTATCTCCTTCGTCAACCCGATGTGGTACGGATCCCACACTGATGAGCAATACTCAAGTATAGGTCGAAAGAGATTTTTGTAAGCCACCTCCTTTGTTGATGGATTACATTTTCTAAGGTCACTCCCAATGAATCTGAACCTGGCACCCGCCTTACCAACAATTAATTTTACATGATCATTCCACTTCAAATCGTTCTGTACGCACACTCCCAGATATTTTACAGAAGTAACTGCTACCAGTGTTTGCTCCGCTATCATATAATCATACAGTAAAGGATCCTTCTTTCTATGTGTTCGCAATACATTACATTTGTCTATGTTAA
Source organism: Schistocerca gregaria (assembly GCF_023897955.1). Taxonomy (NCBI): domain Eukaryota; kingdom Metazoa; phylum Arthropoda; class Insecta; order Orthoptera; family Acrididae; genus Schistocerca; species Schistocerca gregaria. The sequence goes on from NC_064923.1 coordinate 490,678,009, forward strand.
GGGTCAGTTGCCACTCCCTGCACCAAGTGCCTATCCTCTGCAGATCTTCCTGCATTTCGCTGCAATTTTCTAATGCTGCAACTTCTCTGTATACTACAGCATCATCTGCGAAAAGCCGCATGGAACTTCCGACACTATCTACTAGGTCATATATATTGTGAAAAACAATGGTCCCATAACACTCCCTTGTGGCACGCCTGAGGTTACTTTAACGTCTGTAGGCGTCTGTCCATTGAGAACAACATGCTGTGTTCTGTTTGCTGAAAACTCTTCAATGCAGCCACACAGCTGGTCTGATATTCCGTAGGCTCTTACTTTGTTTATCAGGCGACAGTGCGGAACTGTATCGAACGCCTTCCGGAAGTCAAGGAAAATGTCATCTACCTGGGAGCCCGTATCTAATATTTTCTGGGTCTCATGAACAAATAAAGCGAGTTGGGTCTCACACGATCCCTGTTTCCGGAATCCATGTCGATTCCTACAGATTAGATTCTGGGTTTCCAGAAATGACATGATAGGAGAGCCAAAAACATGTTCTACAGTTCTACAACAGACTGATGTCGGATATATAGGCCTACAGTTTTGCGCATCTGCTGTGGTATAAGTCGTAAGACATTCTCAAGAATCTTTTGAAGTAGAGAAAAGTGTATGCAAACTTTGTCCCACACACGTTGGCTTCCAAAAAAACAGCAAAGACCTGCGGACACGAGTAATGACTTCACTGAAATGTAAAATGAGGGCTGTTCTTTTCTGGAAAAATATCGCAGGTGCCGAGGCTTGGTGTTATCGATACGAACCTACCACAAAAAGACAAAATGCAGAAATTCAAATGTAGGGTCAAGGCTTTGACGACATAATCGACTTTCACGTCAGTGTGATGACTGAGTTGAACAAAATCCCGAAGAAAGGCTTTTCTGGCTGTTTCACACGGTTGTATGAAAGTTCTCTGTGTTTTACTCAAGTGGGGGAGACTATATAGAATATCTGAATCATTAAAACGACCATCCTAACGTTTCTCTATTTTTTATTAATCAAATGTTGACATTTTTGGGTTACTGGAGTATAGGCACAACAGACTAACAGGTCACATAATATTGTAAATCAGTCACTGAAGGATTATTCTTAAACCACTGTTTATTTACGCAGTAGATAGTACTAACGGAAATTGGGAGCAGCGAAAGTGCTGGCTGTGTTTGGAAGTAAACTGCAAATTCCCTGAAACTTTTTTGGTCAAAAACAATATTTTCTTCCACACCCGCTCATTCCCCTTTGAGATTCTATAGTAAGGTAGAGAAATGGAAGCAAGAACTCCAGTGTTAAACACGAACGAGCTATGTAGACAGCAGCTGAGTAACCGACTGCACTGCTTCCACATAAACCATAATAGGATGCACATCTGATAGTAGTAGTCGTTTCTTTATAACGCTAGGGAGACGGTTCAATATGTCCCGTAAATTTGTACGAGAGAATGGAACATTTTTATTGAGCCTTCATAGATTGTAAGTTTTATTATTCCAAGGATTTTAACAATGTACAGAGTACAGGTCATTGTGGACAGCCTATGAAATGGTCAGTTCGTCGACTGCGATTGAAAATGGAGAAAACCAGTTTCATGCTGTTATTAAATATTTCATTTGAACGGTTGGACTTACGCACAAATCAAAACAGAATTGTGTGAAGTTCGCGCAGACTCTGCACCATCATTGAGGTCCATTTACTTTTTTATTAATGAATTTAAACGTGATCGGACAAACACCGAAGACGAAGTGCGCTCTAGCCGTCCAATTGCAGTCACCACAAAGGAAACTGTTGACAAAATCCAGGATATGGTGCTGCAAGGCAGCGGTGGATGCCGTGATTGTTCATAGTCGACCAAAAGTGCACCCGGCACAGCATTTCAACACGAAGTCTGGCGATTTTTTGTCACAATCCGCAAAAATTTTTGCGCCGATTTATGACTGTTGAAATGTGGACTGTTGAAATGTGGATCCATCATTATGCATCAGACTCAAAAGAGCAGTCAAAACAACAGGTAAAGGCTGGTGAAAGTGCACCGAAGAAGGCAAAGAACCATTTTATTAGCTGGTATGAGGACTACTACTGTTTTCTGGGATTCCAAAGACATAATCCACATAGATTACTTGGAAAAAGGCAGAAGAGCGTGTTTCATTGTTCGATCGGTTGAAAATTGCATTGACTGGAAAAAGACCATGATTGGCACGCAAGAAGTGCTCTTTCATCAGCATAATGCCACATCCCACAGATCAGCAATAACAACGTGGGAAGTGCACGATTTGGACTTTGAGCTGGTTCCTCATCCATCCTATTCACCGGAAGTATCCCCAAGTAAATTCTTCATATTCCCTAACTTTAAATTTTGGCTCCTAGGGAAGGAATTTTCATCAGATGAAAGATTTATAGTTGAAATTAACGAGTATTTTGCACAGTTTGACAGAACTTCTTTTTCCGATGGCTGGAAAAAGGTGGAGGTCCGCTGGACCAAACGTATATCCCGCTAAACGGGCTATGTCGAGAAGTAAAGTGAGTTGTTTGCGAAACGAACATTTTCCTTGTAATTTTACCGGTCTTATCAAACCACCGTCGTCTTGGACAAAATGTCACTGAAGAAATGGCATTGCGTTTACAGCGTACCTTTACTGTGGCGAACCAAGGAAAAGGCATTCTTTTCGTAAGTAGCAGATAGGAACATGAGGGTAAGAGAACTGACGTACCTCTCCGTGTTACTTCTTAAGCTGTGTTTCCTTCTTGTTTATTTTTTTAAATCAGTTGTTGCGCTCCCCCCTATGTGTCCGACCTTGGTGGAAATCTATCTTGCCAAACCAACGGTATGTCCCTGGATAGTACCAGCTCGAGCCCCATGGGGCTGCCTATGATGGGACAAATGCAAGCCATATTTCATTCTGTCAAATTTTTGGAAATTATGTGGGAACACACTCCTGTGTCTAACAATACTGCATTACCGGAATGAAATTTTCGCTGTGCAACGGTTTGTGCGCTGATATGAAACTTTCCTAGCAGATTAAAACTTTGTGCCGGACCTAGACTCGAACGCGGGACCTGTGCCTGATAGAGCAGTTGCCCGCGAAAGGCAAAGGTCCCGAGATCGAGTCTCGGTCCAGTACACAGTTTTAATCTTCCAGAAAGTTACGTATCAGTGCACACTCCACTGCAGAGTGAAAATTTCATTCTGGAAACATACCCAGGCTGTGGCAAAGCCATATCTCCACAATATCCTTTCTTCCAGGAGTGCTAGTTCTGCGCCGGCCGTGGTGGCCGAGGGATTCTAGGCGCTTAAATCCGAAACTGTGCGACTGTTACGGTCGCAGGTTCGAATCCTGCCTCGGGCATGGATGTGTGTGATGTCCTTAGGTTAGTTAAGTTTAAGTAGTTCTAAGTTCTAGGGGACTGATGACGGATTTAAAATTGGAAAATTTCTGTAGTTTATAGTGCTCAGAGCCATTTGAACCATTTTGCTAGTTCTGCAAGTTTCGCAGTAGAACTTCTGTGAAGTTTGGAAGGTAGGAGACGAGGCACCGGCGGAAGTAAAGCTGTGAGGAAGGGTCGTGAGTCGTGCATGGGTAGTTCAGTTGGTAGAGCACTTGCTCGCGAAAAGTAAAAGTGCCGAGTTTGAGTCTCTGTCCTGTAAACAGTTTTAATCTGCCAGTAAGTTTCAAGTTTCAGTATTACATTAGATTCCCGATTGATCAGTTTCTCTTCGACGGTCTCTTTCATTTCTGGGTGTCCGGCGCATTCACAGACTTCTGAAAGCTTATGTCATGCCAATGCAGATCCTCGAATCCAATGGACCACGGATGACTGCAGGTTACACTATACGAAAGCAGAATTACGTAACGCTACATGGTAGCCCGTCAGCTGGGTGCATATATTCAGTGTATATCATGTCACTATCTTCGAAAGCTCTTGTTTTCTATGTAATGCTAGCTACTAACTTGTTCGATTTTGGTGTCGGTTGCAATTGTTTTCGATGTTTTTATCCCACGATGTCTTCTTATGGCGACTTGGTACAAGGAGAACTGTCTTCGTTCCACTTTCTCACCTTACTATTTACGTAAAGGAACCTGTACCAATAAGCGGCAACCAGCACAGAGACCAATAATTTGCACAGCACGTTCTCTCCTGACTTTTCCAACACGATCAGCAGAACTGCGTCCCGATCCATAGCGTCGTTGCCATGTAGCATGTAAGCCGAGCTCCCTATCACTGGGAGAGCTTCAATAGTTTGAATAATGGCTCTATCCCTGTATTCTTTTGTATTCTCTGGATGTAGTGCTCTACAACAAATAAAAGAAATTCTATTCATACTATTTTTCTGGAAAATAACCTCTCATATCGTTTCTGAATATTTTTCTTCTTACAAAAACAGTATTTTATCTCTTAGTACTTTATTCACTCACAGCGTATTGTCAGCGTTCTGAAAACGGATTACGTTGCGGTAATTCTGTTCTGTGATATCGTCAAGAAAACGGATATAAAATTGGAAAATTTCTGTACCGTATTGCATCATTCCTCCACTGTCCTCTACCGGATCTACGTTGAGGGCCCGTAATAGGTCATCTAGACATCATAATTTCAATTCTTATGTTCATGTGAATTCCAAGAATACAAATGAACATATGGTTCGCGTTTTTGTTCTTCTACAATGCCAACTCAAATTAATCAGGTTCTAGGGTTGATATTTTCTTGGCAAATTTCCTTGTATTGGGCGCAATCGTCACGAAACCAGTAGCGCAACCTGTTGTCGGGCACAGGTAGTGACTAGGTGGAAATATGAACAACAAACAAGTAGTTGCTGAGGAGATCGGCTGCAGAGCCTTCAATGGAACCGTGGGAAGGTAGCAGAGTTCTCGGCAGTTTTCCCGTGAGTGATCTGAGCTATATAATAGTAAACACGGCAGTTAATCATAAGGGTACACACTGGTGTACAGAACGTAAGGGCGAAAGTAGCTTTCGCATGATCTGTCACTGCCAAGTAACATAGCTCGATGAAACTTGTACCATGGACAGAAAGAACTGCTACAGTACAGTACGTAAGGTGACTGAAATAAATCTAAAATGAGGCAAACATAAATGAGCCCTATGGGACTTAACTTCTGAGGTCATCAGTCCCCTAGAACTTAGAACGACTTAAACCTAAATAACCTAAGAACATCACAAACATCCATGCGCGACGCAGGATTCGAACCTGCGACCGTAGCGCATAAATGACACTATTCGGGACAACAATTACACTGACGCCAACGCGATTTGTGCGAACATGGTTCTTAAAAAGCGTATGATCGCCTCGGACAGGAATTCTTGGTCTGCAACGTGTTCCTGCGCTGGCTACAAGATTAGTGGAGAATTCTTGTGGTAGGGCGCTCCATTCCTCCCCCAGCGCGGATGACACCTGCTGGATGGCCGCTGGAGGACGCGGAGGTTCTGCAATACGTCTCTCCAACGCATCCCACACGTACTCGATGGGATGTAAGCCGGGAGAACGGGCAGCCCAGTCCTCTCCTTCCAAGAGATTCTTCACCTGCGCTGCCCGATGCACTCTCGCAATGTCGTCGATAAAAATGAAATCAGGGTTGAATTTACGTCTGAAAAGACGCACATGAAGAGGCAGTACAGCGTCACAATAACGTTAACTGGTGAGCGTACCATATTCAAAGATGTGGAGGTCAGTATGCTGGTACAACGTTATGCCTCCCCACACCCCCCTAGAGCACAAAAACAATGATGTTCCTGGGTCCATTACATGTTTCCACTTCTGACCCATATGAACAAGAATCACCACCCTGATTGAACCTGGACTCATCCGAAAATATCACGCAACGCAATTTCTCGTTCGTCCAGTCCCTATGTTCTGGGCACCATCACAAACAGTTCAGCCGTTGTGCTTACGTCAGTGGAATACAACGGACAAGGAGAGCACCACCGTGCAGTCGCTGTGCCACTGTGGAGAGTGAGACTGCGTCCCTTGCACTCGTGTTGAATGTGGTTGCAATTGCACTCGCTTTCTGATGTGGGTTGCTTCTTGTCTGTTGAACAACGTAGGTGTCATCTGAAGCTGTAATTGAGCATAGGCAACCAGCTTCTCTCGTTCAGGCAGAAGTTCTTGTGGTTTGGAATGCTCCCCATGCACATGAAACAGTACTGTGAGCAGTATTAAACTCCTCGGCTGAATTCGTCACAGTTCGTCCTTCTTCCAATTTTCCAATGATTCTTCCCCATGTGAAGTCATCCATATACGAGTCCGAGCCATGCTATAATGAAGAACGCTATCAAAGTGCACTCTAGCTGCTCAATGATTGACACACACGTTCCTTCAACGCCTCGTGCTGCGGGGCCGGCCTCATCTGAGGCTATATACTGATGAGTCAAAACTTTATGATCACCTGCTTAATAGCTTGTTTGTCCGTCTTTGGAACGAAATACATCACTGATTCTGCCTAGACAGTTTGCTGGTAGGTTCGTGGATGTACGTCAATAGATGTCTATGCACAGGTCATGTAATTCGCGTGAATTACGGGCCGCTGATACGCGTAGGCGCTGGTAGCACTCGATAGCGAATCAGATGGGTTCCATAGGATTTACATCAGGCAATTTTGGTCGCCGAGACATAAACGTCAGTTCACTATGCCGCTGCTCCAACTGTAGCTCGGTTCTGGCTCCGAGATACAATTATACTGCTGAAAGATGACATCGTCGAGGAGGACATCAAGCATGAAGGGATGCAGGAGGTTCGCAGCTGTCAGCGTGTCTTCGATCATAATACTACTCCCACCAGCCGGCGTTCGTAGCGCGCGGCATATTTCGAGCTGCTGTTCACCTCGGTGACGGCGTTTGTGGAGGCGAGCAGCAACCAATCGTATGAAAATGTGATTCACCCGAAGAGCCGATACTAATTCCATTGATCGACGGTCGAATCCCGATGGTCCTGTGCTCACTACAATCATAACTGATGACGTCATTGGGTCAACAAGTGAACATGTAGGGGTAGTCTGCCTTGGAGTCCATATTCAACAATGAACGGTGTACTCCGAAACACTTGCTCGTGCATCAGCATCATCTTTCGGCAGAGGTACCATAGATCACCATCTGTCCTATTTTGCAGACCACACAAGCGCCCGAAGCCAACGTTCTGTGAAGAATCGTGGACATCCAACCATGTAGCGGCTGGTGGTAGTTTACTGTCCTACCTCTTTCCACGGATGCTCACGATAGCAGCAGGTGAACATTCGGCTTGCTTCGCCATTTTCGAGATACTCGTTCTCCGGTTCTGAGTAATAATAACCTTTTCTTCGTCAAAGTCGCTTATCTCAATGTATTTCCCCATTTGCGGCCCATATCCCCGCTAAAGTGATCCCTCGTCAGTGTCAGCTCCGCTTACATACTTTTGTTACCGCGTCACGTGCCTGCAACGCCACCAGACGGAATTAAACGTCGCCGGTGGGCTCATCCGTGTATTCACGCTAACCTCGCGCCATGTGACTTCCTATTTTCTATGTACAACTGAGAAAACTCTGGCAACATTCTCCCTTACATTCATTCATTTCCTTCTCCCGTACATTCATTCATTTCCACCAAGTAGTTATGTTATGTTACTTTATCTATCTCGTCTTTAAGTTTTGCAAAGCAGTTTACGATTCGATATTAAAGGAAGGAACTAGATCCTATTTCGTTGGAAAAACGACATGAAAAGAATTCACCAGTACTTAGACATTGGTCGAATTATTATCGTGTTACTGAAACGTTTCGTTTATAATATGGTTTACGAAATCGTGTTGTAACTAATTTGTATTACCATTTCAGATTTCACACAAAATGCTGAAGTACAATACAGTTTCTGTTAGCAAAGCAGCAAAAGTAGGTCACAGAGCGGTTTTTCAGCTCGAAGTAGCAAAAGTAGGTGACATAGCTGTTTTTCACCGTAAAATAGAAAAACCAGGTCACATATCGGCTTTTCATCGCCGCTACAGGGGCTAAAGTCCACGTGATTTGTCCTAGTTACAGAGAAGAACCTTTAGCGAACACGGCCATTCAAAACCTAAAAGAAAACTGGAAGTGTCGCGATTCATTTAAGCGAACAAACCGTTACTGAGGGAAACTTTCGTAGAATATTTTTTCTGTTTCGTAAAAACTTGTTTTCCAACTATGATTTATTCTCCAGATAAATTCGCTTTTCAAATGAATGGATGTTTATGACCTAGAACACAAACGTGTATCTTGTAAAACGCCCTAAAAGCTTCAGTTTACTTTTTATTCTGACGAAGAATCCTTTCAACTTCTAAAAGTTTGCTTGAAAAGTCTAAAGAGTGAAAAATAAATTGCCTTTGTCAACCCAATTCATCGTCCATTCAGTGTTCATAATTTAAGAACACTGTTTTTACACTACTGGCCATTAAAATTGCTACACCACGAAGATGACGTGCTACAGACACGAAACTTAACCGACAGGAAGAAGATGCTGTGATGTGCAAATGATTAGCTTTTCAGAGCATTCACACAAGGTTGGCGCCGGTGGCGACACCTACAACGTACTGATATGACGAAAGTTTCCAACCGATTTCTCATACACAAACACCAGTTGACCTGCGTTGCCTGGTGAAACGTTGATGTGATGTCTCGTGTAAGGAGGAGAAATGCGTACCATCACTTTTTCGACTTTGATAAAGGTCAGATTGTAGCCTATCGCGATTGCGGTTTATCGTATCGCCACATTGCTGCTCACGTTGGTCGAGATCCAATGACTGTTTGCAGAATATGGAATCGGTGGGTTGAGGAGGGTAATAAGGAACGCCGCGCTGGATCCCAACGGCCTCGTATCACTAGCAGTCCAGATGACAGGCATCTTATCCGCATGGCTGTAACGGATCGTACAGCCACGTCTCGATCCCTGAGTCAACAGATGGGGACGTTTGCAAGGCAACAACCATCTGCACGAACAGTTCGACGACGTTTGCAGCAGCATGGACAATCAGATCGGAGACCATGGCTGCGGTTACCCTTGACGCTGCATCACAGACAGGAGCGCCTGCGAAGGTGTACTCAACGACGAACCTGTGGTGCACGAATGGCAAAACGACATTTTTTCGAATGAAACCAGGTTCTGTTTACAGCATAATGATGGTCGCATCCGTGTTTGGCGACATCGCGGTGAACGCACATTGGAAGCCATACTAGCGTATCACCCGGCGTTATGGTATGGGGTGCCACTGGTTTCACGTCTCGGTCACCTCTTTTCGCATTGACCGCACTTTGAAAAGTCGACGTTACATTTCAGATGTATTCGGACCTGCCGAGCGGTTCTAGGCGCTACAGTCTGGAACCGCGCGACCGCTACGGTCGCAGGTTCGAATCCTGCCTCAGGCATGGATGTGTGTGGTGTTCTTAGGTTAGTTAGGTTTAAGTAGTTCTAAGTTCTAGGGGACTGATGACCACAGTAGTTAAGTCCCATAGTGCTCAGAGCCATTTGAACCATTTTTTTTTTTTTTTTTTTTTTTTTTTTTGTGTTACGACCTGTGGCTCTACCATTCATTCGATCCCTGCGAAACCCTACATTTCAGCAGGATAATGCACGACCGAATGTTGCACGTCCTGTACGGGCCTTTCTGGATACAGAAAATGTTCTACTGCTGCCCTGACCAGCACATTCTCCAGATCTCTCACCAATTGAAAACGTCTGTTCATTGGTGGCCGAGCAACTGGCTCGTCACAATACGCCAGTCACTACTCTTGATAAAACTGTGGTATCGTGTTGAAGCTTCATCGGCAGCTGTACCTGTACACGCTATCCAAGCTCTGTTTCACTCAATGCCCAGGAGCATCAAGGCCGTTATTACGGCCAGAGGTCGTTATTCTGGGTACTGATTTCTCAGGATCTATGCACCCAAATTGCGTAAAAATGTAATCACTCGTCAGTTCTAGTATAATAAATTTGTCCAATGAATACCCGTTTATCATCTGCATTTCTTCTTGGTGTAGCAATTTTAATGGCCAGTAGTCTAGTTCGGCCCATTTTTCATCTTATTCATTTACGAAATGATTTACGGACGACAAGAGATCCAAACAATTTCTCAGATTTCTCTCTGATAACAGTATCCTCTATCATCATGGAATGGACCTAGTTGGTGATTACTAAAGTTATTTCTATTTACGCCATTATTAGTGCTACTGACATCAATATTTCTGCGACGGTGTAAAGCGCTTTGGTATGTGAAACGTTCTTAATGCCATCAAGCGTTTTCTCTGTGATCTAACTTGATTTTGGAAGGCTCTTAACCTGGTTTAATTTTCGCCTTTTCTGATTTCTTCCGTTACTCTGGAACTTTAAATTCTTTGTTTTGTACACTGGGAGACGTCAAACTTCTCGATAAAAGGAACAAAGGATTTTGTTACGAGCAAACCACTGCCCGCCCAGCGAATATTTAGACCTACATGCTGCATCTACATCTACACTCTGCAGATCAACTAAAGATGTGTGACTAAGGGTACTTTTATCAATATGACACCCATTCGCCCTTACCAGTTCCAGTCGCGAAGGATGCACGGGAAGATCGACTGCTGCAAACCCTCTATGTGAGCTCCAATCTCTCTGATTTTACCTTCATCGTCGTTCCGCGAAAGGAAGCAAGATGTTGTTTACTGCTTTTATATTTTTAAGTTTATAAATAATCTGTCTCTTCATCTTCAGTGGCTAAAAATATTATGATAGAAGTTCTACGATCCTGTTTTAGGTTCTCCTTTGCTAAAATCTGACGCATGAAAAATTGGCAGTACCTCAATGAAATTTCACTCTGCAGTGGCATGTGCGCTGATAGAAACTTCCTGGCAGGTTAAAACTACGCCCCCGACCGAGACCCGAACTCGAAACCTTTGTTTTTCTCTGGCACGTGCTCGAGTTACTGGCGGAAGTGCGACAGTGAAGAGTGGTCGTGAGTCGCGCTTGTGTAGCTCAGTCGGTAGAGCAGTTGCCCGCGAAAGTCAAAGGTCCCGAATTTGAGTCGCAGTCCAGCACACAGTTTTAATCCAAAAGTTTAAATGGTAGCACGTATTTAACTCATTTTTCTTTTGTATTACGGTGGCCAGAAAAATATTCACTTATTCCAGTTTTTTTATGCACTGACGTCGATACCCCTTCTTAAATCTATTGTTTCGCTGGACTTGATAACCATACCGAGCCTTACGTTATCTGGTGAGACAAATACTGTTAAAGGGTGTCTGCTGTTAGACATGGTGTCTAGTTTGCATCTCTCAATGGTTTGTGAAAATTACTCCACGACCAGTGGAGTGCATGGTACCTCTTGAACAGTGTACTGTGTATTCATACTAAATACATTCTTTCTGCTGTACTTCGCAGTCCGTCGTTACCCTATTCACTTGCTCGACAGTTATCTCAGCCTGACAACTCTCCCATCTTTGCACATCTTGCTGATTTTCTTTTCCTCGTACCTTGGCTCGAGTACGTCTTGAGCTGCTCTTGTAGGTCTGTCTTGTAATTTGTTATGCCTACTGTCGAGTCACCAGCCGTTAAAGTTTTACGGTTTCTGCCTACATCTACATCTACATCTACATCTACATGACTACTCTGCAATTCACATTTAAGTGCTTGGCAGAGGGTTCATCGAACCACAATCATACTATCTCTCTACTATTCCACTCCCGAACAGCGAGCGGGAAAAACGAACACCTAAACCTTTCTGTTCGAGCTCTGATTTCTCTTATTAGATTTTGATGATCATTCCTACCTATGTAGGTTGGGCTCAACAAAATATTTTCGCATTCGGAAGAGAAAGTTGGTGACTGAAATTTCGTAAAAAGCTCTCGCCGCGACGAAAAACGTCTATGCTGTAATGACTTCCATCCCAACTCGTGTATCATATCTGCCACACTCTCTCCCCTATAACGCGATAATACAAAACGAGCTGCCCTTCTTTGCACCCTCTCGATGTCCTCCGTCAATCCCACCTGGTAAGGATCCCACACCGCGCAGCAATATTCTAACAGAGGACGAACGAGTGTAGTGTAAGCTGTCTCTTTAGTGGACTTGTTGCATCTTCTAAGTGTCCTGCCAATGAAACGCAACCTTTGGCTCGCCTTCCCGACAATATTATCTATGTGGTCCTTCCAACTGAAGTTGTTCGTAATTTTAACACCCAGGTACTTAGTTGAATTGACAGCCTTGAGAATTGTACTATTTATCGAGTAATCTAATTCCAACGGATTTCTTTTAGAACTCATGTGGATCATCTCACACTTTTCGTTATTTAGCGTCAACTGCCACCTGACACACCATACAGCAATCTTTTCTAAATCGCTTTGCAGCTGATACTGGTCTTCGGATGACCTTACTAGACGGTAAATTACAGCATCATCTGCGAACAGTCTAAGAGAACTGCTCAGATTGTCACCCGGGTCATTTATATAGATCAGGAACAGTAGAGGTCCCAGGACGCTTCCCTGGGGAACACCTGATATCACTTCAGTTTTACTCCATGATTTGCCGTCTATTACTACGAACTGCGACCTTCCTGACAGGAAATCACGAATCCAGTCGCACAACTGAGACGATACCCCATAGCTCCGCAGCTTGATTAGAAGTCGCTTGTGAGGAACGGTGTCAAAAGCTTTCCGGAAATCTAGAAATACGGAATCAACTTGAGATCCCCTGTCGATAGCGGCCATTACTTCGTGCGAATAAAGAGCTAGCTGCGTTGCACAAGAGCGATGTTTTCTGAAGCCATGCTGATTACGTGTCAATAGATCGTTCCCTTCGAGGTGATTCATAATGTTTGAATACAGTATATGCTCCAAAACCCTACTGCAAACCGACGTCAATGATATAGGTCTGTAGTTAAATGGATTACTCCTACTACCCTTCTTGAACACTGGTGTGACCTGCGCAATTTTCCAATCTGTAGGTACAGATCTATCGGTGAGCGAGCGGTTGTATATGAGTGCTAAGTAGGGAGCTATAGTATCAGCGTAATCTGAAAGGAACCTAATCGGTATACAATCTGGACCTGAAAACTTGCCCGTATCAAGCGATTTGAGTTGCTTCGCAACCCCTAAGGTATCTACTTCTAAGAAACTCATGCTAGCAGATGTTCGTGTTTCAAATTCTGGAATATTCCATTCGTCTTCCCTGGTGAAGGAATTTCGGAAAACTGCGTTCAATAACTCCGCTTTAGCGGCACAGTCGTCGATAACAGTACCATCGGCACTGCGCAGCGAAGGTATTGACTGCGTCTTGCCGCTTGTGTACTTTACATACGACCAGAATTTCTTCGGATTTTCTACCAAATTTCGAGACAATGTTTCGTTGTGGAACCTATTAAAGGCATCTCGCATCGAAGTACGTGCCAAATTTCGTGCGTCTGTAAATTTTAGCCCATCTTCAGGATTTCGCGTTCTTCTGAACTTCGCATGCTTTTTCCGTTGCCTGTGCAACAGCGTTCGGACCTTTTTTGTGTACCACGGGGGATCCGTTCCATCTCTTACCAATTTATGAGGTATGAATATCTCAATTGCTGTTGCTACTATATCTTTGAATTTGAGCCACATCTCGTCTACATTCGCATAGTCAGTTCGGAAGGAATGGAAATTGTCTTTTAGGAAGGCTTCTAGTGGCACTTTATCCGCTTTTTTAAATAAAATTATTTTGCGTTTGTTTCTGATGGATTTGGAAGAAATGGTATTGAGCCTAGCTACAATGACCTTGTGATCACTAATCCCTGTATCAGTCATGATGCTCTCTATCAGCTCTGGATTGTTTGTGGCCAAGAGGTCAAGTGTGTTTTCGCAACCATTTACAATTCGCGTGGGTTCGTGGACTAACTGCTCTAAATAATTTTCGGAGAATGCATTTAGGACAATCTCGGAAGACGTTTTCTGCCTACCACCGGTTTTGAACAAGTATTTTTGCCAACATATCGAGGGTAGGTTGAAGTCCCCACCAACTATAACCGTATGAGTGGGGTATTTATTTGTTACGAGACTCAAACTTTCTCTGAACTGTTCCGCAACTGTATCATCGGAGTCGGGGGGACGGTAGAAGGAGCCAATTATTAACTTAATTCAGCTGTTAAGTATAACCTCCACCCACACCAATTCGCACGGAGTATCTACTTCGACTTCACTACAAGATAAACCACTACTGACAGACACCAACACTCCACCACCAATTCTGCCTAATCTATCTTTCTGAACACCGTCTGAGACTTCGTAAAAATTTCTGCAGAACTTATTTCAGGCTTTAGCCAGCTTTCTGTACCTATAACGATATCAGCTTCTGTGCTTTCTATTAGCGCTTGAAGCTCAGGGACTTTTCCAGCGCAACTACAACAGTTTACAACTATAATTCCGACTGCTCCTTGATCCAAGCACGTCCTGTAATTGCCAAGCACCCTTTGACATTGCAGCCCATCCCGCACTTTCCCGAGGCCTTCCAACCTAAAAAACCGCCCAGTCCATGCCACACAGCCTCCGCTACCCGTGTAGCCGCCAGCTGAGTGTAGTGAACTCCTGACATATTCAGCGGAACCCGAAACCCCACCACCCTATGGCGCAAGTCAAGGAATCTGCAGCCAATACGGTCGCAAAACCGTCTGAGCCTCTGATTCAGACCCTCCACCCGGCTCTGCACCAAAGGTCCGCAGTCGGTTCTGTCAACGATGCTGCAGATGGTGAGCTCTGCCTTCATCTCGTAAGCAAGACCGGCAGCCTTCACCAAATCAGATAGCCGCTGGAATCCAGAGAGAATTTCCTCAGATCCAAAGCGACACACGTCATTAGTGCCGACATGTGCCACCACCTGCAGCTGGCTGCACCCTGTGCTCTTCATGGCATCCGGAAGGACCCTTTCCACATCAGGAATGACTCCTCCCGGAATGCACACGGAGTGCACACTGGATTTCTTCCCCTCCTTAGCCGCCATATCCCTAAGGGGCCCCATTACGCGCCTAACATTGGAGCTCCCAACTACCAATAAGCCCACCCTCTGCGATTGCCCGGACCTTGAAGGCTGAGAATGATCCTCTGAAACAGGGCAGGCAGCTGCATCTGGCTCAGCCAGAGACAGTGCCTGAAACCGGTTTGTCAGACGCACCGGGGAGGCTTTCTGATCAGCCTCCGGGGACGCCTTTCGCTGCCTGCCACGCCTTGGAACGACCTCCCAATCAACCACAGGCGAGGGCTCAGCCCCACTGCGGGCAGCAACCGGGGCAACCACAGCGGCAGACCGATCTGGGGACAGACGGGATGAGGTTGACATCCCCGTGATACCCGAGTCCGGCTCCCCACAGTGGTGCCCATTGGCAACAGCCTCAAGCTGCGCGACCGAAGTCAGCGCCGATTGCAGCTGTGAGCGAAGGGATGCCAAGTCAGCCCTCATCCGAACACAGCAATCGCAGTCCCTGTCCATTCTAATTGATGTTTAACAACAGTTATTGAAACACGAGTCCGTGCCTAGATAACGCAAGCGGAACACACAAAGAATGTATCAACTAACCTGTACAAATGCCTAACGACTGCGCTACAATCTGCTGAATTTACGATTACAGTAACTAAAACTCGAAATTGCACCTCCTATACGAAACTCACACGCAATTTAAATAAGAATCTACGAAGTAAACACTAAAGCGCGATGCTACAACTGTCAAATACTATAATACGCGCGAAATATATGAATTAAACAATGCAAGTACCCAAAAACACGCAAAGAAATTAATTAAACTATCTAACAAATAAGTAAGCTAGGGTTATACGACTTGCTGCAGCAGCTGCTTATCCAACGGCGGCAGGGAGCACACTGACTGACTGACCAACCGACACTGGCCGTTCAAAACAAAAACCGAAGACAGACGACTACGCGAATTTACACTATTCAGGTACTAAGGCGCGATGCTACAACCCTCAAATACTATAATACGCCCGAAATATATGAATTAAACAATGCAAGTACCCAAAAACACGCAAAGAAATTAATTAAACTATCTAACAAATAAGTAAGCTAGGGTTATACGACTTGCTGCAGCAGCTGCTTATCCAACGGCGGCAGGGAGCAATTTCTTGTAAAATGATTTAACGTATGGCCATGAGAATTTCAAATTCTTGTGATGACATCAGCTGTACAAAATCACTGTGGAAGATTCGAAGTCGCACGTACCTCTCGCAGAATAGCAAGTCGGCTACTTCAGAGCACTTGCAAGGGAACATTCCCAAGTGTTAATAAACGATTTTTATTTTAAAAAATTGTTCAAATGGCTCTGAGCACTATGGGACTCAACTGCTGTGGTCATCAGTCCCCTAGAACTTAGAACTACTTAAACCTAACTAACCTAAGGACATCACGCACATCCATGCCCGAGGCAGGATTCGAACCTGCGACCGTAGCAGTCGCACGGTTCCCGACTGCGCGCCTAGAACCGCGAGACCCCCGCGGCCGGCCGATTTTTATTAAACTTGGTGGCGTGCAGAGGGGACAAAATAATGCAATACGTATTTTTTTTTTATTTGTGCCATGTTTCACTTCCCATTTTCACATTTGATTTTCCTTGTGCATTACTGTAGCCAGAAAAGATTTCGTTCCAGTTTGTTCGATACACTAAAGTCGATCCCAGTCATAAATAAGGTATATTAGGTTTGGAGGGAATATCTACAACTTTGATGTACAAAAATGTTTCTTATATGAAGCTTGATATGTAATTAGCGTTTTTGAAAACTGTATAATAATTTCAAATTTTGCTAAATTCATCACTATTAGTTAATTTTGAAAATTGAAAACTATTGTTACAACATAAATTAAAGAAGCCTTCAAGCTGCACACATCCAAGTGTAATAAGGTTGGTTTCTGTACTACCATTTTTGGAAAATACGCTGTACACAATGTGCTGGCAGAGTATTTTCAACATACCCAATTAAAATAACTAAATATTCACTATTAGACTAGTTATTTATTTTACTTATATTTGTTTCATGTTTTAAATTGTTATTTTTAATTTTACGTTCTTTTCTGCTTTTTTAAAAAAAAATTGTCATTTCGCGTACGTGCATTTCTTTAACTGAAAGTAATAAGTAATTCATTACTACGATAAAAATCATTACAGTAATGACAATCCGCAAATAAATGCTGAAAACATAACGTCTTCTTACACCATGCACATCAAGTGAACGAAATTTCTTCACGGAATACGTGAAGGAGAACACAATACAAAACAAAATTCAACAGGATTTCAAATTGTTGCGGCTGATCCTCGAAAATATTCTGATTTGTATCTGGCATATTTCAGTACATTATATTGTTTCTCAAGTGGAGATTGATATAAAAATCATTCAACAGAACTAGATCTGAAAATCTTCTTACAGAGTTCTTTCATCATCTCACAACTGTACCTGCGGTGTCGAACCCTTTGGGATGACCAGATGAACAAGTCCCTTGTCCTCATGTACGATGCTTTGTACGGTCCTTTCACATTGACAGCCCTTATAATCTAACAATAATACAGATCTTTTCATGCGATGGGAAAGAAAACATCTTTCAAACATCTTTCGACCTGGTTAGTTGTTTGTTTACTAGATTTCGATGAAGCCACACGGACATTTGTGGCTTCAAAAAAGAGGCTTCTCAGTGCAGACGCACCATCTATAGCTACACCGACATCTACATAAATACTTCGCAAGCCACCGTACGGTGTATGACGGGGGATACCAGTACCAGCCGCCCGGGATTAGACGCTATGTTTTAAGCATTTATTTACAGACTGTCATTATTGTAATGATTTTGTATACCAATGAGATACTTACAATTTACAGTTAACAAAATACATGTATATGAAACAATAAAATAAAAAATAATGTTTAACGTAAAATAACAATTTCAAACGTAAAATAAATACAAATAAAATATATATAACCAGGTTAATAATAAGTGATTCCATTTTAATTAAGTATGTTGAAAATTTTCTGACAGCACATTGTGTACAGCTCATTTTCCAAGAATGGTTGTTCACAATGGATGTAGCTTGAAATTCTTCAATGCATGCCGTAACAAAAGTTTTCGTTTTCCTAAATAAATTACTGGTGGTGGGGCATTTGGTAAAATATCAGATAATTAGACAATTCGATTATACCGTTTTCAGAAACGTTAATTATATATCAGCTTTTATTTGAGAGACAGTTTTTATACATTGAGGTGTCAAAAATCTTGGGATACCTCCTCATATCTTGTGGGACGTTATTTTTCCAGGCCTAGTGCAGCAAGTGTACTTGGATTGGACTCCACAAGTCGTTGGAAGTCCCCTGCAGAAATACTGAGCCATGCTGCCGTTATAGCCGCCCGTAACTGCGAAAATGTTGCCGGAGCAGGATGCTGTGCACGAACTGACCTCTCGATTACGTCCCATAAATGTTCCGTTGAACCCATGTCGGGCGATCTCAGTAACTAAATCATTCGCACAAATTGTCCAGAATTTTCTTCAAACCAATCCCGAACAAGTGTGGCCCGGTGACATGGCGCTATGTCATCCATAAATATTCCTTCGTTGTTTTAGAACATGAAGTCTGTGAAAGGATACAAATGGTCTCAGAGTAGGTGAACATAACCAGGATCCAGTCCATTCCATGTATACACAGCCCACACCATTATGGAACCACAACCAACTTGCACAGTGCCTTGTTGACAACTTGGGTCCTTGGCTACGTGGGGTCTGCAACACACTCGAACCGTACCATCAGCTCTTAACAACAAAAATCGGGACTCATCTGACACAGGTTTTCAGTTGTCCAATGTCCAACCGATATGGTCACGAGCCCTGGAGAAGCGCTGCAGGCGATGTCCTGCTGTAAGCAAAGGAACTCGCCTCGTTCGCCTGCTGCCGTAGCTCATTATCGCCATGTTGTTGTTGTTGCGGTCTTCAGTCCTGAGACTGGTTTGATACAGCTCTCCATGCTACTCTATCCTATGCAAGCTACTTCATCTCCCAGTACCTACTGCAATCTACTTCCTTCTGAATCAGCTTAGTGTATTCATCTCTTGGTCTCCCTCTACGATTTTTACCCTCCTCGCTGCCCTCCAATACTAAATAGGTGATCCCTTGATGCCTCAGAACATGTCCTACCAACCGATCCCTTCTTCTAGTCAAGTTGTGCCACAAACTTCTCTTCTCCCCAATCCTATTCAATACTTCCTCATTAGTTATGTGATCTACCCATCTAATCTTCAGCATTCTTCTGTAGCACCACATTTCGAAAGCTTCTATTCTCCTCTTGTCCAAACTATTTATCGTCCATGTTTCACTTCCATACATGGCTACACTCCATACAAATACTTTCAGAAATGACTTCCTGACACTTAAATCTACACTCGATGTTAACAAATTTCCCTTCTTCAGAAACGCTTTCCTTGCCATTGCCAGTCCACATTTTATATCCTCTCTACTTCGACCATCATCAGTTATTTTGCTCCCCAAATAGCAAAACTCCTTTACTACTTTACGTGTCTCATTTCCTAATCTAATTCCCTCAGCACCACCCGTCTTGGATCGACTATATTCCATTATCCTCGTTTTGCTTTTGTTGATGTTCATGTTATATCTTCCTTTCAAGACACTGTCCATTCCATTCAACGGCTCTTCCAAGTCCATTGCTGTCTGTGACAGAATTACAATGTCATCGTCAAACGTCAGAGTTTTTATTCCTTCTCCGTGGATTTTAATACCTACTCCGAATTTTTCTTTTGTTTCCTTTACTGCTTGCTCAATATACAGATTGAATAACATCGGGGAGAGGCTACAACCCTGTCTTACTCCCTTCCCGACCACTGCTTCCCTTTCATACCCCTCGACTCTTATAACTGCCAACTGGTTTCTGTACAAATAGTAAATAGCCTTTCGCTCCCTGTACTTTAACCCTGCCACCTTTATAATTTGAAAGAGAGTATTCCAGTCAACATTGTCAAAAGCTTTCTCTAAGTCTAGAAATGCTAGAAACGTAGGTTTGCCTTTCCTTAATATTTCTTCTAAGATAAGTCGTAGGGTCAGTATTGCCTCACGTGTTCCAGTGTTTCTACGGAATCCAAACTGATCTTCCCCGAGGTCGGTTTCTACTAGTTTTTCCATTCGTCTGTAAAGAATTCGAGTTAGTATTTTGCAGCTGTGGCTTATTAAACTGATTGTTCGGTAATTTTCACATCTGTCAACACCTGCTTTCTTTGGGATTGGAATTATTATATTCTTCTTGAAGTCTGAGGGTATTTCGCCTGTCTCATACATCTTGCTCACCAGATGGTAGAGTTTTGTCAGGACTGACTCTCCCAAGGCTGTCAGTAGTTCCAATGGAATGTTGTCTACTCCGGGGGGCCTTGTTTCGACTCAGGTCTTTCAGTGCTCTGTCAAACTCTTCACGCAGTATCATATCTCCCATTTCATCTTCCTCTACATCCTCTTCCATTTCCATAATATTGTCCTCAAGTGCATCACCCTTATATAGACCCTCTATATACTCCTTCCACCTTTCTGCTTTCCCTGAGTTTCCAACTGAGCTTTTGATGTTCATACATGTGATTCTCTTATCTCCAAAAGTCTCTTTAATTTACCTGTAGGCAGTATCTATTTTACCCCTAGTGAGAAAACCCTCTATATCCTTACATTTGTCCTCTATCCATCCCTGCTTAGCCATTTTGCACTTCCTGTCGATCTCATTTTTGAGACGTTTGTATTACTTCACTTGTTGCATTTTTGTATTTTCTCCTTTCATCAATTAAATTAAGTATCTCTTCTGTTACCCAAGGATTTCTAGCAGCCCTCGTCTTTTTACCTACTTGATCCTCTGCTACCTTCATTACTTCATCCCTCAAAGCTACCCATTCTTCTTCTACTGTATTTCTTTCCCCCATTCCTGTCAATTGTCCCCTTATGCTCTCCATGAAACTCTGTACAACCTCTGGTTCTTTCAGTTTATTCAGGTCCCATCTCCTTAATTTCCCACCTTTTTGCAGTTTCTTCAGTTTTAATCTACAGGTCATAACCAATAGATTGTGGTCAGAGTCCACATCTGCCCCTGGGAATGTCTTACAATTTAAAACCTGGTTCCTAAATCTCTGTCTTACCATTAGGTAATCTATCTGATACCTTTTAGTATCTCCAGGGTTCTTCCATGTATACAACCTTCTTTCATGATTCTTAAAACATATCTCGCCGTAATGTTCTTACGGGTACGTTGTATGTCCCATATTGATTTCTACGGTTCTGTTACTCAGTGCTGCTTGTCCGTTAACACCGACAACTCTACGCAGACGCCGCTGCTTTCAGTCGTTAAGTGAAGGCCATCGGCCATTGCGTTGTCCTTAATGACAGATAACGACTGAAACTCGGTATTCTCGACACATTCTTGATGCTGTGGGTCTTGGAATAGTGACTTCCCAAACGATTTCCTAAACGGAGTGTCCCATGCGTCTATCTCCAACTATCATTCAGCGCTCAGAGTCTGTTAGTTCCCGTTGTGCGGCCATAATCACGACGGAAGCCTTTTCACGTGAGTCACCTGAGTACAGATAACAGTTCGGCCAATACAATGCCCTTTTATACCTTCTGTACGCGATACTACGGTCATACGTATAAATGCATATCGCTATTCCCTGACTTCTGTCACCTCATTGTATATCATCATTTCCAAGATATTCCCTGCAAACGTAATATGGCAGATTACCTTCAAGAGTGTGTTTTACCACTTAAAACAACATCTTTTTGTGGCACTTGGTAATGATTCCTTGTTAGTTAAGATGTAATTACCTGAAAAACATTGTTGTCAGGATGATATTCTTTAACGCGGAAGGAACTGGAATTAGGAAGTTGCCGTTATTGATGCGTAATGTTGCTCAAAATAAAGAAATAGAAGATTGGGCTAATGTATCTTGAGACACGAACCTCGCCAAGCAGTGCTTTCTTGCAATTTACACTCGATAGGCGTACAACTCCATCCGAGTTTTCAACTTTAAACAACTACGCACTGTAACCAGCGCACATACAGCATATAAAAGGCGTTAGAATAAATTTATGTTTTTCACGTCATTGATACCAAAACTTTTGGTACTGAGACTAACCGTTCCGATCAGCAATGACAATCTTCAGATCTGCAACAAAATAAGGTAAAATGAAGCATAACTCGTGGACAGTTTACATGTTTAAATACACTGAGGGGCCAAAGGAACTCAAATAGGCAAGCGTATTCAAATACGGAGATATGTAAACAGGCAGAATACGGCGCTGCTGCTGGAAACGCATAATAAGACAACAAGTGTCTGGTGCAGTTATTAGATCGGTTACTGCTGCTACAATGGTCGGTTATCAAGATTTAAGTGAGTCT
This sequence comes from Schistocerca gregaria, assembly GCF_023897955.1. Lineage (NCBI taxonomy): Eukaryota > Metazoa > Arthropoda > Insecta > Orthoptera > Acrididae > Schistocerca > Schistocerca gregaria. The sequence continues at coordinate 490,700,392 of NC_064923.1, forward strand.
GAACGTGTTGTTATAGCCGGCGCACGAGCAATGGGACACAGCATCTCCGAGGAAGCGATGAAGTGGGATTTTCCCGTACTACCATTTCACGAATATATGGTGAAATCAGGGATTCGGTCAAAAATCAAATCTCCGACATCGCTGCGGCCGGAGAGAGATCCTCCAAGAACAGGACCAACGATGACTGAAGAGAATCGTTCAACGTGACAGAAGTGCAATCTATCCCCAAATTGCTGCAGATTTCAGTGCTGGATCATCAACAAGTGTCAGTATGCGAACAATTCAACGAAACATCATCGATATGGGCTTTCGCAGCCGAAGGCTTACTCGTCTACCCTTGATGACAGCATGACACAAAGCTTTACGACTCGCCTGGGCCAGTCAACACCGATATTTGACTGTTGATCACTGGAAACATGTTGCCTGGTAGGGCAAGTCTCGTTTGAAATTGTATCGAGCCGATGGTCGTGTACGGGTATGGAGATAACCTCGTGACTCCATGAATACTGCATGTCAGCAGGGGATTGTTAAAGCTGGTGGAGGCTCTGTAATAGTGTGGGAGGCGTGCGGTTGGAGTAATATGGGACCCTTAATATGTCTAGATACGACTCTGACAGGTGACACGTACGTAAGCATCGTGTCTGATCACGTTCATCCATTCATGTCAATTGTGCTTTGGCGACTCCAGCAGGACAATGCGACAACCTCATGTCCAGAATTGCTACAGAGTGCCTCCAGGAACAAAAATGTTCAAATGTGTGTGAAATATGGGACTTAACTGCTAAGATCATCAGTTCCTAAGCTTACACACTATATAACCTAAATTAACCTAAGGACAAACACGCACACACCCATGCCCGAGGGAGGACTCGAACGTCCGCCGGGACCAGTCGCACAGTCCATGACTGAGTTTAAACACTTCCACTGACCAACAAACTCCCCAGACATGAATTCTATTGAGAATATCTAGGATGCCTTGCAACGTGCTGTTAGAAGACATCTCCACCTCTCGAACTCTAACGGATGTATGGACAGCCTGCAGGATTCATGGTCTCAGTTCCCTCCAGGACTGCTTCAGACGTTAGTCGTGTCCATGCCACGTCGTGTTGCGACACTTCTACGTACTCGCGGGGATCCTACACGATATTAGGCAGGTGTCCCATTTGCTTTGGCTCTTCAGTGTAATAAATCGCGTCATAATGAAAATTATTAGTTCCATAAATTTGGAAAAATGGTTCAAATGGCTCTGAGCACTATGGGACTTCTGAGGTCATCAGTCCCCTAGAACGTAGAACTACTTAAACCTAGCCAACCTAAGGACATCACATACATCCATGACCGAGGCAGGATTCGAAACTGCGACCTCAGCGGTTGCGTGGTTCCTGACCGTAGCGCCTAGAACCGTTCAGCCACTCCGGCTGGCATAAATTTGGAAACATGTGCTTAAAGTATGACGAGGCATACCTGTTTTATGACAAGTCATAACGTAATGAAGTCATGTCGGTTTCGTTACAAAATACACAGATAATCAGCTCAGCATCTCGCACATATTTAAAATGTGACGTAAGCTAGGCCACAGTGCCGGCATAGTGATACTGTTAATAATTCTAATATTAATGACAAATTAGAGTGCCACGCGGGATTAGCCGAGCGGTCTGAGGCGCTGCAGTCATGGACTGTGCGGCTGGTCACGGCGGAGGTTCGAGTCCTCCCTCGGGCATGGGTGTGTGTGTTTATCCTTAGGATACTTTAGGTTAAGTAGTGTGTAAGCTTAGGGACTAATGACCTTAACAGTTAAGTCCCATAAGATTTCACACACATTTGAACAAATTACAGTACAGTATCCACATCATGTGTTTGTGTGCTAAATTTGTTAGATGTCGTTACTATACGTCTGTACATATTCGTGAATTTTAAAATTTTACGGTATCCAATGCCATGGGGAATAAAATAAGTAAAGTCTATGGTGGGCTTACCAAGTGTATAAGTTATTACAGTAATAAATATATAATAAATTAAAAACATTTATTAGCATAACAACAAGGTTATGGAACTTTATTGGTTCCATTACCTTGCTGTTGCATCTAAAATGACCACCAAAGGTCTCAGAATTATACATTGTCACTTAACCACTTCCTTTATGATAGTTTCATTTTTTATTTTAACCCTGTTTTCTATTTATTAATTTGTCACTGTAATAACTTATATACTTGATAAGCCCACAATAAATCTTCCCTATTGTATTATTCATGTCATTGTACAGTTCTATAATTGATGCCCGCATCTCGTGGTCGTGGGGTAGCGTTCTCGCTTCCCACGCCCGGGTTCCCAGGTTCGATTCCCGGCGGGGTCAGGGACTTTCTCTGTCTCGTGATGGCTGTGTGTTGTGTGTTGTCCTTAGGTTAGTTAGGTTTAAGCAGTTCTAAGTTCTAGGGGACTGATGACCATAGATGTTAAGTCCCATAGTCTCAGAGCCATTTGAACCATAATTGACGAATATGTGTCGATTTACAGTAGCAACTTCTAGCGAGGTAATCACGCAAACACATGTTGTGGCTACTGTATTGACGATGTTTACGAACAGCAGCGCTTTTCCCACCCATTCCCACCTGCTGTACACTGAGTCAAGATTGCGTGGACCGAAAATTTTCGGTGGCTTGTCTTTCACCATGGATCGAAAGGATGAAACCATTAAGAGAGTTGCAAAACGATGATTTGGACACCTCCGTGCCTAATCCGATATGTGGTCGTTAGCTGTAAGGTTCAGCGTGTGACTCCACGGTCACTGTGGTCTAGTTTACACCATATTTTAAATATGTGCGACGATGCTAAGCTGATTTTGTGACGATGTCAACATGGCTTCGTTACATTAGGACATGTAAAGCAGCTGTTTCTCACCGTATTTTAAGCGTGTTTTCACAGTTGTGGAAGTAATACTTTGCACTATGACACATTTTATTGTTTTAATATGTAAACTGTTTACTAGTTTTGTTTCATTTTTCCATGATTTGAAGATGGTCATTGCTGACAGAAAAGATAGTCTTAGGACCAAACGTTCTGCAATCATTGACGGAAATAAAAGAAATTTATTATGCACTTCAAGGATCAATGTTTTAATCCGCGATCATGTCGCTGCTTGTGGAAAAAAGGTAGGTAGGGTCATATTGAACTAATTACGGAGGAGCATTCTGTCTGTTGAAGAAATTATATGTCGGCTGTGATCTTGAACGATATCTGATCCGATACAGTTTTGGAAAACGAAGGATAAATTGTTGTAATTGCGTTATTTAGAGGAGATACTGAACTCATTCAACCATAATGCGAATCCAGGTATGTGAATACTGTTTCATCTGGTTGCAATGCGGTGAAGACATTGGTTAACTAAACATCTAACATCAGCGTCTCCCATAAAAGGCAAAATATGCGGGTTGTAACACTGTTGCAGAAACAATGAGAAAAGCATACCAAATCCAAACGAACGCAAAATCCCAAAGATTTGCGATCTTTTACAGAAGCTTGAAATTTTGCGCGGACTTCAAAGCGAGATGCTTGTAGTAGTTAGCACAACGAAACATTGTCTCTAAACCTGGCAGAAAATCCAAAGAGATTCTGGTCGTGTGTAAAGTATGCTAGCGGCGTGACACAATCAATGCCATCCCTGTGCGATAGCAATGGAAATACTGTCGGTGGCAGTGCTGCTAAGGGAGAGTTACTAAACACAGCCTTCTGAAATTCCTTCACCAAAGAAGACGAAGTAAATATTGCACAATTCGAATCACGAACAGCTGCCAACATGAGTAACTTAGAAGTAGATATCCTAGGAGTAGTGAAGCAGCTTAAATAACTTAGTAAAAGCAAGTCTTCTGGTCCATACTGTGTACCAATTAGGTTCCTTTCAGATTATGCTGACGCAATAGCTTCATACCTAACAATCACATGCAACCACTTAATTGACGAAAGACCCACACTCAAAAACTGGAAAGTTGCGTAGGTCACACCAATATTTAAGAAAGGTAGTAAGAGTAATCAACTAAATTAGGACCCATATTATTAACGCCAATATACAGCAGGATTTTGGAACATATATTGTGCTCTAACATTATGAATTACATGAATTACCTCGAAGTGAATGGTCTATTGACACACAATCAACATGGATTTGGGAAACACCTTTCTTGCGAAACACAAATAGCTCTTTACTTATACGAAGTGTTGAGTGCTACTGACAAGGGATTTCAAATTGATTCCATATTTCTAAATTTCCGGAAGGCTTTTGACACAGTACCTCACAAGCGGCTTTTAATCAAATTGCGTGCTTATGCAATGTCGTCTCAGTTATGTGACTGGATTCGTGATTTCCTCGTCACGTTCATCTTAATTGACGGAAAGTCATCGAGTAAAACAGAAGTGATTTCTGGTGTCCCCAAGGTAGTGTTACAGGCCCTCTGCTGTTCCTTATGTATACAAACAATTTAGGAGACAATCTGAGTAATCGTCTTACATTGTTTGCAGAAGATGCTGTCGTTTGTCGTCTAATAAATTCATCAGAAGATCAAAGCAAATTGAAAAATGATCTAGGAAAGAACATCTGTATGGTGCGAAAATCGGCACCTGACCGTAAATAATGTAAGGTGTGCGGCCATCCAATTGAGTGCTAAAGGAATCCATAAACTTCGGTTACACGATAAATCAATCAAATCTAATGTCCGTAAATTCAACTAAATTCCTAGGAATTACAATTACGAACACCTGAAACTGGAAGGAACGATTGCGGCGGGATCTTCTTACGAAATTTCAAACATCAACTTTCTCCTCCGAATGCGAAAATATTTTGTTGACGCAGACCTGCATAGGGAGAAACGATCATCTTAACAAAATAAGGGAAATCAGAGCTCGCACAGAAAGATATGAGTGTTCGTTTCTTCGGTGCAATGTTGGAGAATGGAATAAGAGAGAACTACTGTGAAGATGGTTCGATGAACACTTTGCCAGGCACTGAAGTCTGATTTGCAGGACTGAGTGTTTGTGTTGTCATCATTTCATCATCATCATCATAATTAGTGACAGTGCCTGATTGGACTATGTAAAATGTTGGAATGTGTAAAAACTGGGAGTTTGTATGGGCGATTAAGACCGCGCTGTTGAGCGCCCCACAGACAAAACATCATCATAATCCGATTTGCAGAGTACCCCTGCAGATGTAGATGTAGATGTAGAAGCCACCCCTTGACCAGGGCCTAGGAGCAACTCGTAGGTTTGAATCCACTTGGCCCGACCGGAAGCTTAAGAGAACTTTGTCAGCACATGTCCATCGGTCCACCCATTTGTACACACAGAGCACTCTGAAAACTCAGCAAGACTCAAAACAAAACACGTATACTATCCTTTCTCCTACCCCATCTGCGGGGGTGAAATGAAACATAGTCCGTACTACAACGGCTGGTTTTCCGTGAATCGCAGAATCGTGGTGGACCTTACTGTTACACAGGAAGTGGTAGCCCTCAGCAGCCTATATGGAACCGTCTCAGGCGGGAAACATTTGTAACGGTCGCAGCGCGGTATGAAAGGCGCGCCTGTTTTGCCGCCGGCAGCGCCCATTCCGCTGGCGACAGATTGCTGGCGAATCGTTTTCCAATAGGCGGCCCGCTCCACTATTGTGGCGCCAGCCACTCTGCAGCTGGCGCTCGCAGCCACACCTCGGCTTGCATTCCCGCGCTACACTAATTTCCTCGTCCTCCCAACCGTGCTCGCGGATCTGATCTTAACCAGTACCTCTCCTCGAATAGATTAGAATACTACGTCGTCATTTCTTAGCCGACACAGGTAAATATCTACAAACCAAGCCGAACTGGTGCTGCGAAATATAAGAAATCACGGCTGCCAACAGGTGAAGCGACCTGATAAGAACTCACTATGCAGCAAATAGCTCCCAGGAAGACAAATAACAATAAATACTCTATTAGAAATAACGTCAGAAGCTGCAGCTAATTAAGTCACAAAATCAGAAAGTAATTCTTCTTCAATCGGAAAACTGTCAAATTGTTTTATAAATGTGTATTCATTGACATGTTTGAAATTCGAGGTTTGTAGTGACACTATCAAGGTGAATCTCACAGATAGTTCTGTATCTAGTGGACCATTGCTGGACCGGCTGATCAGAATTCACAATCACAGAAAAAGTCTAACACCACTGGGTAGCAAGTCCTTGCCTTGGATCGTAATGGCTGCTGTAACAATTTGTCGTGACAACAAATTGCTCTTGTAGTAGTTCTTTAGAACTGATAGTGGTGGCTTACGATACCGTAGCGCCTAGAGAGTCGTGCTTCGACTGTCGCTTATCTAGTTTATTTTTACGTAGAGGTCGCCAACTTCTTTAAAATGAAGTGAAAGATACACATTTAAGTAATTATTTTTTTTATATAAAGGGTGATTCCACGTCATATTGCCACTCAAATGGCAGATATGTTTCCGGCATTAAATGTGTATCGAAAAGAAGTTAAATGAAAGTTGTCATAATTTATAATTTACGTAGTGGCCTCATCTTTTTCGCTAACATGTTTAACACATAAAAACCAGGGATTAAATATAGCACAAGAGGCCAACAAACATACGTCACTGGGAGCGGATAATATCACTACTCTTGTTCGACCTTTCAGGTTTCTTATGTTAACTTTCCTACTGAACACACGCTCCTTGACTATTCCATACAACCAAAAATCACACGTTGTCAAGTCTGGAGATAGTGGAGGCCAGTGCAAAGATGCTCTGAGATCGATGTATCTACTGGAACATGGTTGGTCAAGACACGCAGGAGTAGTGCGTGCATAATGCGCTGGTGTACCATCTTGATTAAAAAAACACATACGTCGGGTAGGTAGCGGAATTTCATCAGTGGCATCCTCTTGCAACATCTTTCAAACTTTCAAGTACATGTCTTCATTTCATGCAGGGCCATCGAAGAATTAGACCCCTATTAAACTAGTGGCAGTCACAGTGCAAAGAAAATTCATCTTATGGGGGTCAAATTCGTGTTTCTTAATTTCGTAAGTATTTTCACTGCTACAAGAAATGGCGTTACATTGGTTAACAATTCACGTGCATGAAAGTTAATTCCACAGCTGAACATCAGTAGCTTCTGAATCTCGTTCTGAATATTCCTTAGTTCAGATAAAACCTGACAGCATTCAGCACTAACATATTTTTGCCCTATTGTTAGATACTGGGAGATTTGAATGTGGTACAGCAGAATCACAAGGTCTTATTTCGAGACACGCTAGTCAGTTGACTGAGGAACCCTACTTCAGGAACCGCGCCGTGCAGTTGACTTCGAGAGACTACCATACACCTTTCTGCAAGACAGTAACGTTCATTAACAGACTTTTTTGATCATGTACGTCTTGCGTTTCCCTGGTGGTTGTCTGCTAGTGATCCACTTACCACAAACAGCTGATAAACGCGGCTATTTGTTAAGCCACTTGGTGGATCACATCTATCTCTATCTACAGCTATACACTGCAAACCACCGTGATGTGCATGGCAGAGAGTACATCCTGATGTACTAATTACTGGGATTTCTCCCCACTCCATTCTCACATGTACTGAGGGAAGAATCACTTTTTGAATGCCTCTGTTCATACTTTTATTATCCTAACCTTGTCCTCATTATCAGTGTGTGAGCGATATGTTGGGCGGGGCGTTTTAGTATATTCCTAGATTCGTCATTTAAAACCGTTTCTTTAAACTTTGTTAGCTTTAATTTGTCCATTTCGGGCTCGAAGGGGCAATCTGTAGTGGTTATAGTGATTACTTACTAGAAGAAGAATTTCTTAGCCGGAGTCTTTATTGTAGATAACAGGTTTCGGTAAAACTAAGTTACCATCTTCAGATCTGTAATAAAATTACAAGACGTTGCTACAAATAATGCGACATTAACCTATAGATGAACCAAATGGCAACACACCTTCGTAAAGGTTGTTACAAACATCATGTGCCAGCTACACAAAATCTTTCCATTGAATTTCCACGTAGATAAAATTTTTAATGAGCGATACGTTATCACGTCAAAATTAAACTTACTATGTATATCACAATTCGCGAAAACATCGTCCCCATAACATAACGCGTCATGTCCACCAGGGCACCACGAGTAGCAAATGCATGAGACGAACCGACCACAAGCACGAAAGGTGTAGCTGTAGTACGTAGTAAAAATCAAATAGAAGAATACTGCTGAGAAAACCTGTACACAATATTAACGATACTTGCATTACACTGTTACAAAGCTGCAAGAACTTTCTTTTGGTGTATCGCTACGTAAGCGACAAACATAGTTACAGATCAAAATAATTTTTTTAAACTTATTATAAGAAACAGATATTAGACTAAACGCTAATATTTTAGGAAATTATTAAAATTAAAATACGGCGGCGGTGGACGCAAAATCTGAAGCCAGCGCAACTGAACTGAAAATTATTCATGAATACTACGTAGGGTAACAGCAGAAATCCGTCAAAATAACTACAGCCCTCATCTTAGATTGAATACATGGACCTCAGTAGCCAAAAAATACTGAACATGGGAAACCAAAACTCAATCCTGACTCCCAAACTGACGAAAGCTCATTCGTTGTATTATATTAATATAAGTTGCGGACTAATGTATAACTTAATGCCTAGGGATACAATAATGAAACCAGCCATCTGTCTTCATACATCAACCTACAAAGAAGCTATCCAATGCGGATGGAAACTTGTATAACCCATAGGATAGCCCACAGACGCGGAAAAAGCCAAAATAATTCATGAAAGAATACTTAAAGGTTTCCGTTAATAAATCGTTTTATTACACCACAGTAGCGTGAGGTCTACGCAGCAACATACAGTGGAAAGTACTGAAGAAGTAACCGCACTAGACACCTAGTGCCTGTATAGAACAGGGTAATTCCGCCTTCTATCTAAAGAGCAGAAGGCCATAACTTCGCTACATATCTACATACGAAATATGTCATCACTTAAGTGACATATTTACTACCACATAGCTTGCTGTCTATGTTCAAACCACTGTACAAAAAAATGCTGAAGGCATGTTAGCAAAATATGAGACATCCAACTGCCTAAACAACAGTGTATGTTAAGTTCTATCTACACAATGAGATTAAATAATATACTAACAGATATTCAATACTCATTCGTTTATACAGCATTGCAACTCGAGAACTACGTTGCCCAGTGTAAAGTTGGAACTATTACAGAACAGACAGATTGAATCTAAGAATCATGGCAACCTAGCATCTTTATGCAATAGTCCTCTGTCTAAAAGGTGCAATGTAGACAATGTAGTTTGGGGTCTACGCCAACCCGTTGTACAATAATTCCTGAAGGATTAAAAATTAGGATCTGACATATTTCCACGTACTAACAACTGAAGACCATCCTCTATCTGAAGAGTAGACGGCTAAAGTTTTGCTAGATATCTACATATGTGATGATGAGGTCCCATACTCCGAGTAGCGTAGGGGACGAGGCAGGAGACCCGTACCCCCGTACTAGGCAGGGTCCTGGTGGAGGTGGTTTGCCATTGCCTTCTTCCAACCGTAATGGGGATGAATGATGATTATGCAGACGACACAACACCACCCAGTCATCTCGAGGCAGGAAAAAATCCCTGATCTCGCCGGGAATCGAACCCGGGAAGCGAGAACGCTACCGCAAGACCACGGACTATCTACATATGTTATTACCATTTCATACTTTTTGTATCTGTATATTTAGAACACTGGTTGTTTTTAAATTAAATATTCCACTTTAATGATGGTATCTACGTACTGTAGCGATATCTGTTAAGTATGTGGTCAGTTCGTCTCGTGCATTGTCTATAGCAGTCTTGTGGAGCCTTTGTAGGCATGTCGCGTTATGTTATGGGAAAGATATTGAGGCGAATTGTGGTGTACACAGTATAAGTTTAATTTTGACGTGCTGACGCATCGATCATTTCATCTTTTACGTACTTGGAAATTCATTGGAAAGATTTTGTGTGTGTCTGACACAAGTTGTATGTTGTCACTTGGTTCCCCTGTGGGTTAATGTATTATTTGTATAACAGTTTGTAGCAATTCTTGTAATTTTCTTACAGATCTCAATATGGTAACTTAGTATTACCGATTTCGGTTAAGAAGTTCATCTCCTAAGTACTTTGTTAACAGACTTTCTCGGGTAAGTTCAAATCCACCTTCAAGAGTCTTCCATTTCAGTTCCTTCAGTATATCTGTGACACTCTCCCGCGGATCAGACAAACCTGTGACCATTCGTGCTGCACTTCTCAGTACATCTTCAATATCCTCTGTTAGTCCTTTCTGGTTCTGGTCCCACACATTTGGGCAATATTCTAGAATGCGCCACAAGAATGGTATGTAAGCAATCTCCTTTGTGGACTGACTGCATTTCCCCAGTATTCTACCAATAAACCGAAGTCTACCACCTGCTTTACACACAGCTGAGCCTATGAAATCATTCCATTTCATATTCCTACAAAGTACGACAGCCAGGTATTTGTAAGTGTCTGCCCACTCCAGCTGTGTCTCATTGATATTACAGTCATGAGATATTAGGTTCTATAGTATTGGGAAGTGCACAATTTTACAAAAAAGTGCTTCAGATCGCTCTAAGCACTGTGGGACTTAACATCTGAGGTCATTAGCCCCCTAGGATTAGAACTAATTAATTCTAACCTAAGGACATCACACACAGCCATGCCCATGGCAGGACTCGAACCTGCGACCATAGCATCAGAGCGGTTCCGGACTAAAGCGTCTAGAACCGCTCGGCCACAACGGCCTGCCAATTTTACAATTGCGTAAATCGTTCCTGAAACATTTAACGGACTACAGTCGATGAAGCACACATTTCCATCAAGCTCATCAATCCATCTTTTCCTCCAGTGTAAGTCGGTCAGCCATTATGGGACATCACGTATAAAAAAGAAAAACAGTAATGTTCGTACCATTCATAATTTAATAGCCTATATGCTAAAGTTTATTTAAATATTACGCTGAAGTTTAATATAGTACTTGTTATGTGCACTGTTACTAGACACATATTCAACCCTGTTGAATGGTAACTCTGTATCATCCTCAAAGCATGGAACAACATGCAGTCCAAACGTAATTGTTTGCAACAATATCTCGATGTACTTTTCATTGTTTTATTGAGAATCAGTGCAAAGCCGAAACAAAGAGAAGAGCATACGCCAGATCCACTGTTTACACTTCCCTTTCGTTGGTTCACTTGTCATAACGAGAGTGGTTCTTTTTCTTAAGCGAAAACAAATCCATATGTTACGATGCAGAGGAATTACAGATATTGGTTGCAAGTGGGCATTGCTTTAAATCGTTGGGAAAGTTTCAAAATTAGTGGTGGACTGGGTCTGAACCAGTGTCTCCAGGTTACTAGGCAGTGGCAGCCACACACAATGGTGCTCAAAACTACACCGACTACCCTGGCACGCCTCCCATTAGACACCCTATCCACACATCACTATTGTAATGTTTCCTCATCATTCGCAGTATATCGCCGATTCTCCCAAGAGCTCGAACCTGGTGTGCATCTGCACTAAAGATATCATTCGCCGTCCTCACCTTAATTATGTATGTGTGGTGTCTGTTCTTTCGGACATGTTGGCGAAATGCCACAAGTAATGAGGAAAATGTGCAAGGGGCGCTACATTCGCAGTCTGTGGATAGGCTGACAATTTGAGTGGGACAGGTAGTCCCTGTAGCTCTGATCTTTCCTGTGTTCGTATGGCGCAGTGGTCAGCGCATATGCCTAGTAAGCATGTGACCCCAGTTCGAATACCAGTCCATCAAAAAATTTCAAACTTTTCCCATTGATTTAAATCAGTTCCCACTGGCAGCACACGTCTGTGGTTCCTTTCTGTTTTAATTCATAGTGGCTGGTGGATCAAAATGGTGTCTGTTCTTTCGGACATGTCCGAAACCATATTTTGACACTTTTGTTATTCTCGCTAATAAAGACACAATTATTCATGACACCCCGGTCGTAGTGTGTAGCCAATAGGACAGAGGAATTATTACCTGAGAGCCATTTTCCGACGTTCAGTGCTTGAAGATGTGTGGTGGCGGGCATCTCGTGCTCGTGCCAGTCAACTCCCGCTGTGAACAGCGAGGCTCTCCCAGACTGAGTTTCAAGATCACAGGATCCTTCGATGTGTCCCACCAACTTGACCACCCAGTTCGGGAGACCAACCGTACTAACGTCTTCCTATCACAGACCACCATAAAGAATGATTGATGGAGGAGTAACACCTTAAGCAAAAACAAAAAAAAAGACACCACGCCCAACTGGCCTGTAACTCGTAATGATCTGTTCCCATCGTTACGGTGAAGACTGCAACGATCTGCGAGGCGGCAGAAGAACAAGCATTCGTCATTACGGCTCTCAACCGGCCCCTAGACGGTCAATAATATTTTACAATATTATTGCAGATCTCATTGCACAGCTCAATAATATTGTTAATAGTATTGTGTTCTAGTACTGTCGTTTGGAATGTTGAATGATGAAGACGCTGCTGCTGTGGTAATTCCTGGAATTTATTGTGAGCAGAAGAAAAGTTGGATGAGAAACTGGCTCAAGGAGCGTCAAAAATCACCCACGAAAACTTGTTGAGAGAATTGAGGCTGTATGTCGATGGCCCAGTATTTTATACATTACTGAAAATTCCTGCGGTGGCTCGTATCGTCATAATCAAAAAAACAAAGTAATACAATAAGAGACACTAAGTTAGCATTTATCTGTTACGGTGCAGTACCTTGCTACTCGCGGTTTCTTCGAAGACTTCAGATTTACGCTATTTGAGACACGATAATGGAAAAGAGTCACGCAATAATATGTACACTAAAGGATTATTTGCATATTCGGGAAACTAATCTATACACAGAGGTAAATATCAATACATACTTTTATTCATAACTTTCCATACATCACCTTAAAAAAAATCTTTCCTCGTGGCTCTTCTCTATATTTTCTGACCAACACAGCGTACGATTCATAATTCTCAATACTTCTGTTTTTGTACTCATCTGCTCTAATATCCTAAAATGCCGGTAATAACTTATACATTTCTATGCACTCTAATAATAACGTCCTTTCGTCTTGATTTGAATTCATTTTCCACACAACACGAAACCTAACCTAACATAACCTCCCAGCACGCGAGGGACTGTCAAGGATATTGTCAATACTGCCCACAGACGACACAATATTTCTAGGCAGTGCAATATATTTCCGAAGTTTTTGAGTTTCTCAATATTATTGTGCAGCCTCTCAGTCTTACTCGTAGACAGTCCATATTGTCAATGATATTGACCATCTATGGGGGACGTTTGCAAAGAGCAGCTGTTGCCGAAGCTTTGACACGGCACCAGTCATCAAGGCCGTTACCATGCGGGGCGCTCGTAACGTACCCACATGTTATCCTCCTAGTGTGGCATTTTAAAGGAGACTGATAATGCTGAAACGACTAAAACCACGAGAACAACAATCAGTCGTAATAACAACATTACACCTGGATGGTTTGGGGAACTTTAACACAAAGAATCGTTGCAGGAAAGCAAACTGATGGAAGTGAATATTAATCTTACAGTCATTACTATTAGTAGCCTAAAAGAAATTAAGACGCGTAAAACACCTAAATTCGCACTCACTGGTATACAGTGGAATCCCGCAAAATACTAGCGTCTGCACGTAAGAGCATTTCTCAACATCGAGCTTCCGCAAAGACTGATCGGCCGTAAGGGGCGTTCGGATTTCGCATTGGCATGCAAAGTCACCTTATCAGAGGTATGTGGAAGTTTACTTGTGGAGGTTTGTGAAAACTCCGTGTATGTGGCTCCCCTCCCAACAATTCCAGGTGAACTACAACGTGGAATAGCAATAGCAGGGAATGCAGCAACTTCAAGGGTATTCGCAAAAGTACGAGTTGAATTTTACTGTAATCTGGAAGTCTGCTGTGAGGCCGCATTAACCATTTGTGAGGAAACATTTGTGAAAGGTGAATGAATTATCATAAATGTAATTGTAAAAATAATTCCAAAGATTGTATGTGCGTGAAGGTGAAAGGTATACCCTTGTAAGCCCGGGTTGTTCTTTTGAAAATGCAGTTCTTTGTTTGAGTTAAAGTTTTATCCAATTTTCTAACTTCATTCGTGTGAAATCAATTGAATCTTTTGAAACACCCTGCATCCAAGCCCGATTCAATGCGCCAGCCATGTACCTACATGCGTTTGTTTCAAGGTGCGATTCTTGTAATACATCCTTTCACTCAGCGTTTTCAGATTCAACGATTCAAGTGAAACGTGAGATTACTTGAGTGAAATTCTCTAATGGGTGGACGTAACAGGTATGGTGTCGGGGAAAGACTTTTTCAGCTTTATTCACTCGTTCCCCTATAAGTTTGTATTTTACAGACTGCTTCCATTTCAATTTAATCCAGATAAAATTCACTAAATTATTTACTGTTTTCACAGAAGAACTTTTTTAGGTTACGTTGTACCCTAACGCACCACTGGTTCCAGGTTGTTTACTGAGCTGAAAAACAAAAACGTTACAACGGCGTGCACAGCTGTCTACAGAATTTCCGCGCCGTAGTTTCGTAGTTTTATATAATGTTTTAAAACCGCAGCCCTGCTACTGCCTCACTTGCCACTTCTGACAGAAATTTTTCGCTGCAAAATAGCGTATGTGTAAGAGCTGGGCAACCTGATTCAGCCCCAAATAAAATGCGATGCTACCCAGTGGATATTTGGTTATAATATGCAGCATTAAACACAAAAGTAATCTCTTACAACGCATCATAAAACCTCGCAATGAGCCATGTAATGAGCGCAGGTGAATATTAATTTTCCAATGAAGCCTACGAATTTCATATTTGTTGATTTCTTTTTAAATCAACACAAAGAAGCAGTCACTGGAAGCTGATTTTCTATTGCACTAAAATTAATTTGCAATAATTTGGGAGTTGATGTAGGTAACTTAATTACATATCGAAATGAGTTATTTGAATTTACGTACGCAATCTAAAGAAACTGAACTGACTTTAGCGTCATCCATGAAGCACTCACCGCTTCCCGTTTGTCAACTACCAAATTTTCAATCTTTAAACGGACAAATTCTGCCGCAGCGGATCGAAGTCTTGCTTTAGGAGTGGCTGTAACTGAGGTGTAAGAGCTGATGAAGCAAAAGGCACCCAGTGAAACAAAGAAATTACTGCAAGTGTAGCAGGCAGAAACAGGCAGCCATGGTCCAGATTCGAAAGTTTTAAGTTTTATTTTATCACAATCGAGAGATTGCTTCTCCAGTGCAGAATAACTTCACTACGCAAGCGGAACAATCGTCAGTCTCGTAGCCGACTCAAGTAATAATATTCATTTTGTAGTTTAACATTATCTTACACCTGCGGCGTTAGCTGAATTATTACGGCTTCGTGATGAAATTTCAGTGCTTCATTGAAGTTCAGAGTACAACGTCCCGTAACCTAAAGGGCATGAGAGATCTGTACGAAGATGGAGATGTAAAATGGCGCGTGATTCTTTTACTGAGGTGATTTAGGGAAATTGCGGAGAAGATAATCTACTTGGTCAAATGGGGATTTGGCCTCCACTTTTTCCTGACACGTATGTGGTATGTTAAGTATTGGGACCCCTAAAGAAGTTGCATCTACACCCATTAAGCTACAGCCGCTTTCAGAAATATCTCAGCCTCAAATGTCCTAAACTGTGGCGACAGTCAGACATGTGATTCATGGCAAAGAGGAGCAGAGGGGGAGCAGATTGAAGTTCTTTAACTATATTTTCTAAGTAAAAGAATCGAAATAACTTTATTTATGTTACTCATCCTGCTGGAGTATCAGCAGCCATTGAAGCCATAATTTTCTCATCATTTTTATGTATATCCTACGCTATGTGTCTTCAGTCGAACTGATCAGCGCTTGCTTTTCACGCAGACATTGTTTATTGGTCCTGTACTGTTTGAATTTAATTATGTGTCTTGTGCTGTATTTTCGTAAGATGTATGACGTGTAGTGATTGGATTTGTAATAGCATTTTGTCTACCGCTTGCATGATCTTCGACTAAAACGGTTGGTGAATAAAACATAACACAAGTCAGCATTAGTGCCATTCATTTCTTAGAAGTGACAGATGGTACATCACACTGACCATAATGCAAAAGTGCATGAAAGTGTAGTTTCTTTGAAATCTATAGCAACTAAATTAAAACAGTATACACAGCACAGTGGAAGCAAAGTAGCCTTTACTCTCCATAGCAAAATATTCCACAGCTGGCATCACAGATTTCCAGCATAATGGTAGCTACAAAAAGACGAGGATGTCTCCCAGGTTCTTTGCTTTTGTCGCCTTATCCACAGAACCATGAGTTAGCGTTAGGGCCGCACCAGGCGGCTCTCACGGCGAACAAACTTGCGGGGGTGGGTCGCTCGCGCGAGCAGACCGTCGAACAACTGGAGAACTTTCGCAAAGGCCAGCCATCCAACATCACACCCCAGAGCTCTGAACTTACGGTGCGGCGTAAGTGGAGCAGAAAACGTGACCGACCGTCGGAATGATTTGCTGTTAAAATCAAACACAACCAGTTGTGAGCTACTGAACTCCAGAAAAGAAGAACACTAAGTTATCGTTCTAATTATCACTCATGGCATTGAAAAATTATCAAGTTTATTGAGGCCGATATCGAGTCTCACAGGGAAGTTAACAGCCACTAGAAATCCTCCCAGGTGCACTAAAGTTAATCGATACCGCAGTAACATTTGCAGAATGATTCAAACAAAGTCTACGCTCAGTAGCGCGGAAGGACCTCGATCATGCAGTATTACTTCGAGGTGACTTTAACCCACCGAGTACTGACTGAGACGTCTGCGGATTCATTGCTGGTGGTACGGACAGACAGTCTTGTGAAGCAGTTCTGAACAATTTTTCCGAAAACTGTCTTGAGCAACAACTTCGACAACCCACATACAATGGAAATATTTTAGACGTTTCAACTTCAAAACCTCCTGACGTTGTCGACAGTGTTGGTATAGAGACATGGATTAATGATCATGATGTCATCGTAGCGACGATTGTTAATAAAGTTAATAAATCCATCAACAAGGCTAGGAAGGGTTTAATGTTGGAAAAGACAGGTAAGTAGTTGGTAGCAACATACTTAGACGTTAAATGGCATAATTTAGTTCAGAAATAGCTCTGAGCACTATGGGACTTAACTTCTAAGGTCATCAGTCCCCTAGAACTTAGAAACACTTAAACCTGACTAACCTAAGGACATCACACACATCCATGCCCGAGGCAGGATTCGAACCTGTGACCGTAGCGGTCACGCGGTTCCAGACTGTAGCACCTAGAACCGCTCGGCCACCCCGGCCGGCATAATTTAGTTCCAATATGATGGATCTGGTGAGCAAGATGTATGAAACAGGCGAAATACCCTCAGACTTCAAGAAGAATGTAATAATTCCAATCCCAAAGAAAGCAGGTGTTGACAGATGTGAAAATTACCGAACAATCAGTCTAATAAGCCACAGCTGCAAAATACTAACAAGAATTCTTTACAGACGAATGGAAAAACTAGTAGAAGCCGACCTCGGGGAAGATCAGTTTGGATTCCGTAGAAATACTGGAACACGTGAGGCAATACTGACCTTACGACTTATCTTAGAAGAAAGATTAAGGAAAGGCAAACCTACGTTTCTAGCGTTTGTAGACTTAGAGAAAGCTTTTGACAATGTTGACTGGAATACTTTCTTCCAAATTCTACAGGTGGCAGGGGTAAAATACAGGGAGCGACAGGTTATTTACAATTTGTACAGAAACCAGATGGCAGTTGTAAAAGTCGAGAGACATGAAAGGGAAGCAGTGGTTGGGAAGGGAGTAAGACAGGGTTGTAGCCTCTCCCCGATGTTATTCAATCTGTATATTGAGCAAGCAGTAAAGGAAACAAAAGAAAATTTCAGAGTAGGTATTAAAATCCATGGAGAAGAAATAAAAACTTTGAGGTTCACGGATGACATTGTATTTCTGTCAGAGACAGCAAAGGACTTGGAACAGCCATTGAAAGTAGTAAAGGAGTTTTGCTATTTGGGGAGCAAAATAACTGATGATGGTCGAAGTAGAGAGGATATAAAATGTAGACTGGCAATGGCAAGGAAAGCGTTTATGAAGAAGAGAAATTTGTTAACATCGAGTATAGATTTAAGTGTCAGGAAGTCATATCTGAAAGTATTTGTATGGAGTGTAGCCATGTATCAAGTGAAACATGGAAGATAAATAGTTTGGACAAGAAGAGAATAGAAGCTTTCTAAATGTGGTGCTACAGAAGAATTCTGAAGATTAGATGGGTAGATCACATAACTAATGATGAGGTATTGAACAGGATTGGGGAGAAGAGATGTTTGTGGCACAACTTGACCAGAAGAAGGGATTGGTTGGTAGGACATGTTCTGAGGCATCAAGCGATCACCAATTTAGTATTGTGGGGCAGCGTGGAGGGTAAAAATCGTAGAGGGAGACCAAGAGATGAATACAGTAAGCAGATTCAGAAGGATGTAGGTTTCAGTAGGTACTGGGAGATGAAGAAGCTTGCAAACCAGTCTCAGGACTGAAGACCACAACAACGACAACAATATCGGACGTAGAGGAATTAAGGGCAAAATTTCAACTGATTGTAAACCGCTCTGTGGAGAACTATGTACCAAGTAAATGGGTTTGCGAAGCAAAAGACCTGTGGTTCGATAATAAACTTATGAAGATGCTGAGGAAACAGAGACTGTTGCATTCACGGTTAAAAAAAAGAACGTAGAAATGTCTACAGGCAGAAGATAATAAAAATTCGTGCTACTATATATAACATCCATCGTTAGCGGAAGATCCTGCCGGCATCCCGAGAAAATACTGATCCTACGTGAAATTTCTAAGCGGTTACAACGTTTCTAATAGTCACTCGTCGACTTGTCTGGTGTGACAAAAGAAGACAACAAAATAAAAGCAGCATTCTTAAATTTCGAGGTTAAAAAATCATTCACGCATGAGAGTCGTGCAGACATACCATTGTTTAACCGTAGAGCAGACTCCAGTATGGAGAACTTAGAAAAGGACAGCCACTGTGTTGAGAAACGACTGGAGGTTTGAAAACAATTAAATTACCAGGTCTGGATGGGGTCCCAATTTGGTTTTACAGAGAGTAGACCTACTCTTCGGTATTGACCCCATACTTAACCTGGTTTTATCACAAATCTCTCGCTCAATGAGAAGTCTAAACGACTGGAAGAAAGCACAGGTTACTCCCCATACAGAAGAGGAGTAAAAGTGCGGATTCGCAAAATTACAGAACTATATCTTGCAGAGAACTTGAGCGTATTCTAAGCTCGAATACAATAAATTTCCTTAAGAACAAAGTTTTTGTCCACGTGTCAGCCCAGATTTAGAAAACATCGGCGATATCTAACTCAGGTTGTCCTTTTCTCGCACGATACACTGCAAACCATGAATGAACAGCAACAAGCAGGTTCCATATTCCTGTATTTTCGAAAAGCATTTGAGACGGTGCCCCATTGCAGACAGTTAACGACAGTCCAAACATACGGAATAGGTTCTGAGTTATGTATCTGAGTCGTTTGAGTCGTAAGTAATAGAAGCCTGTACGTTATCCATGACGACAAGTGTTCAGAAGGGAGAAGAGTATCGTCAGGAAGCGTGATAGGGCCGATTTTGTTCTCTGCATACATAAAGGATCTGACGGATAGGACAGGCAGCAATCTGCGACTGCTCGCTGGTGACGCTGCAGTGTATGGGAAGACTGTAGGAGGATACAGGATTACTTGGGCAAAACTTCTGTTTGATGTGAAGAATAGCAGCAGACTAGCAGAGAAAACAATTTTGTAAAGTTCGAATACAGTATTAGTAATGCGCTGCTTGATACAGTCGTGTTGACTAATTATCTATGCATAACGCTGCAAAACCATATGAAACGGAACGAGCACGTGAGGTCGGTAGTAGGGTAGAAGAGAAGAAGAATGGTCGACTTCGGTTTATTGGAAGAATTATATGAACTTGTGACTCACTTATAATGGAGGGCGCGAATAAAACGCTAATGCTAGTCATTCTTGAGGACTGTTAGAGTGTTTGCGATCGCAACAGCTCGGACTGAAGAAAGATATCGAAGTAATTCAGAAGCATGCTGCAGATCTGTTACCGGTATGTTCGACCAACACGCTACTGTTAGAAAGGTGGACGTTGGATTCAAATGTGAATTCGTAGGTCGAAGATTATCTTTTCGTGAGACATCACTGAGAAAATTCAGAGAACAGGAATTTCCGGATGACTGCAGATTGAGTGCACTTCCAGTAGCGTACTTATCACGTAAGGGCCACAAAAACGATGTAAGAAAAATTATGGCTCGTACAGACCCATACAGACAGCCGTTTCTCACTCACTACATTTACGAGTAGAGCAGGAAGGGGAACGACTCGTAGAGTTACGAAGTAGCCAACACTATGTGTCGTCTGGTGACTCGCGGCAGGTATATGTAGATGTAGGACATGTACCCATATGATATATTAACCATATAAAACTAAAAGGAGAGGAAGCCTACCGCACAGTTCGTGAGCAGATTTTCTTCGGTTTTTTCTGTGAAGATGACCGCTTATGTAGTGCTATAAACTACTGTTTGATCTCTGCATCCATTGCTGTACACAAAGATATATTAGCATGAAATAATTGGTTGAATCGTCTAATAATTGACGTCATTAATCGTTACATGAACATCGCTCTCGATCTACATTTACAACACCTCTACAAACATACGGTGCGTGGTGGAGCGTATTCTGCACCACAACGACCTTCTATATGCCTCCGTGTGAGTTCTGATTTCTCGGATATTGTAACCTCCCCCTTCCTAATCGGCGTACTGGATTGTGATATAACTGACCGTTATCGCGTATACCTAATGAAATTTTTCAGGGAGGTTATCGTTACCGAAGGAAAATAACACCGGGTGGTAGGAAGGAAGTGTACAACAGACTCTTCTGAAGGAAGAGTCTACTCTAAACTTATGCTGAATGCGGATGATGAGATTGAAAGGGGTGGAATATCGTGCAAACGCTCACGAACCGCACAGGGGGAAAAGTGTACCACGTAATATTTAATACGAAGGGTGTCCAGAAAGTAAGTTCCGATCGGAAGCGTAATGGAAACGACTATGAAAATCCGATAAAGCTTTACACAGATGTGTTGGGCAGTGTCTCTAGTATGACCCTAGATAGCATCACGTCGCTTTCCTCGTTTCTGAGCTTACAGTGAGCGCGTAAAGATGTCTAGACAATATTGTCTCCTGCCAAGTACGAGTGCCAGGTGAGAAATTTCGCCTAAAGCGATTCAGCCAACATTAAATAACTGTCGTGTGGTTTCTTCTTCAAGACATTTCTCAGCTGCATTAGGCAGGGGCAACGAAGATGCTCCTCTGTCGTTTTCAATTGGAAATGTTTGATTACCCACAATACAGCCCGTAATTGTCTCCCTCCGGGTTTCATCTCTCGTCACATGCTCCGCTGGCTATGGAGACAGAATTTTGGCACAGACAACGAACTGTAGCCCAGCGTAGAGAATTGGCGGAAAGCACTGGCGGCTGCCTTCTATGATGAGGGTATTGGAAAGTTGGTACAACGCTACGGTAGATGACTAAGTCAGTACGGCGACCACGTAGAGAAGTAACTGGAAGGTGTAGCTAAGTGTTACAAATAAAACATTTCTGATTTTCACTGTGGTTTCCATTCTGCGATCAATCGGAACTTACTTTCTGGACAGCCCTAGTGCAAAAATTACCGATACTACAAAGAAAACACTGATTAGCTAAAAAGGGGATAGGTCGCGAGCCCGCTAGAGCAATGAATCTCCAGAAACTTAAAGGTATTGGCAAAGAAATTTAAGCAATAATCACTGGCATGGCAAAATCACAGCACAGCACAGCACAACAGTTCACGAGAAAATAAATGAAACAGAAAGCACTCGGTTTGCATTTACTTATTTTGAAATACTAAATTTTCAATCTGCTTCGATAGCTGGTTGATCAGCCCGACGGAATAGCATGCAAAGGGGCCCCGCTCGGTCCCCGGCTGCGTGGACGATTTTTTCCACTCAGGAACTGGGTGTTGTGTTGTCTTCATCATCATCATCAACAACACATCCCCATCGACGTGAAAGTTGCAAGTGGCGTCAACTAAAAAGATTGGAACCAGGTGACCGGTCTACCCGACGGGAGGCCCTTGCTTGCCGCACGATAATTTCATTCATTTTCACTAAATTTTGAAAGTAAAATTAAATGAAGGTACGGGTTAAATAAATGACTGGCTTAGCTTAAACTTTGTTACGTGCAAAAAATGACTTCCTGTAACCTCAGTGTAACGTAATGCAAAATTTAGAAAAAAGAAAGCAATTTACTTTTCATTATTGAAAGATTGATTTGAATTTACTTTAAGCAAATGAGCAACTAACTTTACTTTTAAAATAACAACAATAGGATTCATACCAACCCAGCAGAAGTCACTCCCTAAGATAAATACAGAAAAAACGAAATTGCGCCCTCGTAATTTCGGTTGTATCTTTAATTATTAGTTTTGATAGTGAAAATTTTACGTTAATTTAAGTGACTGATGTTAATACTTAAAACTGCAAATTATTTAGGCCTCTGTTATGCAAAACAATACTGAGGCACAAAATGGTCATTAGCAAACATACAAAACTGGATGTAAATTGTTGATCAATTTTCATATTCTTGCAACACTTGATGACTGTATGGAAGGGAAGGGACCTTGTCTAGTAATAATGTCTGAGGAGAATGACAACACAGGTGCCCTGCAAGTTTTAACTATTGCAAATTATTATGCAACTTAGT
This sequence comes from Schistocerca gregaria, assembly GCF_023897955.1. Taxonomy (NCBI): domain Eukaryota; kingdom Metazoa; phylum Arthropoda; class Insecta; order Orthoptera; family Acrididae; genus Schistocerca; species Schistocerca gregaria. Next base: position 490,723,365 of record NC_064923.1, read on the forward strand.
CATATTTTGTAAAAGAAAATCAAATGGGTGAGTCCTCTTCATTACTATTTGTGGCACTTGACAGTCTAACGATATTGTAGCTGTGAAGACGACGAAAAATGTTGCCGTCGACAATGCTGAGCTGCCGTTGTTGCTGCTGCTGCTGCTGTTTGAGAAACCCGAGTCGTCTCCAGAGCCACGGATAGTTATGGGACAGGCAATAGTTAGAACTGCAGCTTCCTCCACCTATCCACTCCTACCGTGCTCTCGATACTCGCGGGTTAACGAATTTTTTGCGCCTACACTGGCGCGATCTTAGCTGCACACCGCGTCTACGGGAGCGCCCAACAAACGCTTCCACACTCTTCCGTGACTCAAGCTGCTCTGCCTCCTCTCTGCTCGCAGAGCGACAGAGACTCTCCATACGCAGAGGTAAACAACGGCACAGCTACTGCCGTTTCGTCATTGCTATTGATACATTCAAATTAAGTTCCCTTGCCTATTACCCAGAAAATATACCGTATTTACATTATAATCACAATTAATTATATACAGTGAGAAATAAATACACTATTACATCCATTATGTAGTTTCTGTAATAAAGCTTACAAATTCAGAATCAGATGTACAGTACAAGTTATGAACGGATATTACATGGTAATGATTTTGGATGGTGCAGACGGTATTTTATCTACAGTTTCGATGTTACAATTACATCTTATTGGTCCTTACGTGAAATTTATGTTGATGGCATTATTCTCGTTCTGCAGTCAGCTTCAGATGTCGATTCTCTAAACTTTCTCAATAGTTTTCATCGAAAAGAACGTCGCCTTCACTCCAGGGATTGCCATTTGAGTTCCCAAAGCATCTTAGTAGCAGTAACACTTGCGTTTTGTTCGAACTTGCCGGTAACAGATCTAGCAGCCCGCCTCTGAATTGCTTCGATGTCTTCCTTTATTCCCACCCGGTGCGGATCCCAAACACTCGAGCAGTATTCATGAATAGGTCGCATTAGCGTCCCGTATGTGGTCTCCTTTACAGATGAAACACATGTTCTAAAATTCTCTCAATAAGCTAAAGTCGACCATTCACTTTCCCTATCACCATCCTCACACGTTCGTTCCATTTCACATCGCTTTGCAACGTTATGCCCAGATATTTCAATGAGATGACTGTGTCAAGTAGGACACCGCTACTGCTGTATACCAACGTTATGGTTTTGTTTTTCTTAATCATCCGCATTAAATTACAATTTTCTACATTTAGAGCCAGCTGCAACGCCCTGCCGTATGTTGGCCTTGTACAGTGGCTGAGTTGTGGCGACGTCAGGGTGCGCCGGCAGTCGACTCAGCAGTCTCCGTCCCTGTTGTCTCAGGTGGGAAGGCGACCCGTCGCGCACTTCCTCGCTGGAATGGCTAATATTGCGGCGACAACAAGCGCCCGCAATCCAGCGTCCGAATCCGTGGCCCTCGCCTTGGGATGCCTCTCGCGTGTGTTGGGAGCCAACAAGACCGCCCACAGTAGCGACTTGTGGCGTGGGCTGCCGATGGCTGGCTGCGGATTCCGATTCGCCTCAGAGGGTCGAGCCAGCGACCTGCTGTAGACTGGAACGCTGGCGCCCCATCTGCTGCTGCTTGTAGCTGGTGTGACATGCCCCGCTGTCCAGGAGTGCTGTCACAGTTGAATGCCCTCACTAGAAAACCTGCACCTATTAATACATGGCTGTGCGCCTCTGTTTTGCCCGCTGGGAGTTACGTAATCATAACACCTAGACTGCGCCAGTGGGCCCCTTCTGCCTGTAACTTGCGCCATGCAAACCACTGTGTTTACTCTTTTCAGTGGTTCGACCACCCTGTAGCCTCCATTCTACTTCGCAACTGCTGGTCAGTGTGCCTTTGTGTCAACAGGCCCGCGCCTGGCTCTAACTTGTGACGTCAGAAATATTGTACCAAATCTAACTTTCCTATCTTAAATGGTGGTGCTGCTGAACCTCCATCGTTATCAGGAGCAACTGACTGTCTTCATTGCTGCTGTGATAGCCTTTCATAGCCCCTGGACGGCTTCTGATTGGTCAGCTTGTGATTGGTTGGCGATTACGCACTGCTGTCGCAGACGGTGTCAATGTATGTACTGATGGCGCCACCTCTTGCGTTGGGACGTAAACCTTGGAAGGCATGTCTCTGCTACTTCTCTGTTTCATGCAGTCGTTTCCATGCACTCCTCAGATAGTATTCGCTCTCAGGGTTAAAGTTCTTCTCGCTCATTCTTACTTCAACAGCCTCCTTAATAACAGACGGTATGGCAATGGGCTCTCCATTGTCTCCATCACTGGCTAACTTTTTTATGGAGAATTTTTAGGAACATGCACTAAATTCGGCTCCCCTCCGTCCATACTTATTTTATCGTCATGTGATCTCGCCATACGGCGGAGAAGCTCTCTACCAATTCATGGAACACATGAACAGCATATATCCGAACATCCGGTTCACTATCGCGACGGAGAAGGAAGGAAGGCTGTCATTCTTAGACATTTTAGTGCAAAGACGGGAACACGGGCGTCTCAGCCACTCTGTGGCTGCTCACACTGTCTCCTAAATCATGCATACAGATTAGAAATAGCACATAACCTCTAACTCTTCCTTGGGGAGCGCCAGGTACCTCTTCTGTTTTACTCAGTGAGTGTCCGTAAATTACTACGAACTGTGGCATTTTTGACAGGAAATCACGAAACTAGACGCACAACTGAGAGAATACGTTATAAGTACGAATTCCGAGGAACGTCAACGAAATTCTTATGGAGCTCTAGAAATGTGGAAATATGGAATCAGTTTCAGTTCCCCTATCGATAGCACTGATCACTTGATGAGAATGAAAAGCCAGCTGAGTTGCACAAGAACGATATTTCTGAATCCGCGTTGACTGTGTGTCGATAGATCGTTTTGTTCGGGGTAGTTCATAATGTTGCAACAGAGTTTATAAAGCTCAGGTATTTGAAGTGGAATATGACTGCTCCTGGTATCGTATCAGGTTAGTCCCCACTAGAGTTCTCTTTGTAGAGTAGGAAGCTGTTGGATGTGCCGAGCACTTGGTATGAAGAGTGCTTCTGGACAAGGGTCCCTTCTGGTAGGGAACTCGGGACTCTGGCGACGCGACTAGTGCCGTACTGGGGGCGCGGCTGTGCCGGCAGGACGGCGTGTGATTGTGAGCGCCGCGCGGCGGGCAGCGGGGGCGAGTGGAGCCCGGCCGCTGTTTTGGAGCACAATGGCGCCGCTTCCGCAGATAAAGCTCCTCACCCGCACAGCGGGCTTAGCCAGACTCCCATCGCCGCGTCAGATATGACAAAGGCCGGTCGAGCGCCGTTAATTAGCGTACGCGGACTGGAAGATATCTCTTCGTGCTTCTGCCAGACCAATAGCCGATCCTCTAGCCGGACTCCAGCGGAGATTTCTTTATCATCACGTAGTGTCCGCAAGTGTGTACACACCAGCACGACACTGCGCTTTTCCTTTTCACATAGTTTCGCGCTATTCCGTCAAACAGCTACTGAACTAAGCAGCTGGACACTAAGATTTCACACCAAGAAGGATGTAGCAAATAACGAAATTTTCCTCAGTGTTTCTATGCAGTGTGTGGAAGAACATATTATTAGCCCGTTTGTGCCTGAATTATTTTTTATTACTTTTTACATTCATAACCTTTATTTTCTTACACTGAAAAAATAGCATTTAAAGTGAGAAAATGGTTGGGAAGGGTGTGACGGGGTTGTAGCCTATCCCCAATGACATTCAGTCTAAAGCTGGCCGGGGTGGCCGAGCGGTTCTAGGCGCTACAGTCTGGAACCGTGTGACAGCTACGGTCGCAGGTTCACATCCTGCCTCGGGCATTGGTGTGTGTGAAGCCCTTAGGTTAGATAGGTTTAAGTAGTTCTGAGCTCTAGGGCACTGATGACCTCAGAAGTTAAGTCCCATAGTGCCCAGAGCCATTTGAACCAAACCATATTCAGTCTATAGATTCAGCAAGCAGTAAAGCAAACCAAGAAAATTTGGGGGGAAGAATTATAGTTCGAGGAGAAGAAATAAAGACTTTGAGGTTGGTCGGTGTCGGTGACATTGTACTTATAGTTCTGTCAGAGACAGGAAAGGACTTGGAAGAGCAGCTGAACGCAATGGACAACGTCTTGAAAGCGGAATATAAGGCGAACATTAACGAAAGCAACACAAGGGCCATGGAATGTAGTCGAATTAAATGAGTCGATGTTGAGGAAACTATATAAAATGCAGACTGGCAACGGTAAGAAAAGCGTTCCTGAATATGAAAAATTTATTGATTTGGAAATTTGTGGTAAGGTTGTCTGGGACCAAATTGCTGAGATCAGCTGTCCCTAAGCTTACGCACTACTTAATCTAACTTAAACTAACTTACACTAAGGACAACACACACACCCATGCCCGAGGGGGGACTCGAACCTCCGATGAGGGAGCCGCGTGGACCATGCCAAGGAGCCATAGACCGCGCTTCTACCACGCGCGCCAAAACTTTATTAAAGTCTTGTGTTGATTTAAGTGTTAGGAATGCAGCGGTACCCAATAGTTACTGGTGGTGTGGTTGCTCTTTTAAATAGCATTCCATGTGAGTAAACCGGTTGCACGTTTACCAGTGGTTCCTCGCGCTTTAGATACGTGGGCTATGCACGGCTCCGTTCAAAAGGAACAGCTCGTTTCAGTCATAGGGTCGAGCGGCGCGCGTATGCTTTCATACCCCACGGCTAACTCGCTGCAGATAATAAGTTGCAGCTGCGATCCTGCAGTCAAGTAGCCTATGAATTGGCTAGAATTTCCATTTAATAAAATACAAAATAAGAGTTAAATGAATAATTTAATAATAAGGGTTCTATTCTAACATCCATAATTGATGTAGACGACAGGGACTGTAATGTTTATTTAAGAAAGGACATCTCAAATAAACCGGTAGTAGGCCTACGATATTCAGTTAAAGTAAAGACACAAAATACTTTTACGAAATGCAATAAAGTTACGTTGATAGCATTATGAGAATGGTAGCAAAAGCCCCAAACTGTAAGCAAAGATGTGCGAAAACAAAGTTCATTTCGTAATCGCAATACAATAAATATTCACCAGCTCAAAACAATTCAAATTTCAATGTGATGATGCACAAACTAACGCATGAAATGTAAAGAATAAGAATTCATACTCTGTCTATCCTCAGTTCCATAATACATACGCAAAAAGTTTGAGTTCTACTCTGGTGCACTCTCGAAGTATAAAGTCCTGCCCAGAATCTATCACCCAGGTGATTTAATACTACTCGTTACCACAGGCATGTCTGTCTCCTTCAAGCACAAAGACAAAAGTGTCCAGAAACGCCGCTCCCTTCAGCTCTTCTCTCGAAGTGTCCCACTCAACTTGATTCACGCAACGTATCGCCACTATCTACTTTTCCATTTGCCGAACGCTCTCCCTATGAAAATACATCATCCCTAAGTACTACAGGTATTATTTGGCTCAACCTGATCACTTACCAGATAAAATAATTATTAGAACACTATTTAAATAAATAAATGTTACAAACAATTGGTCACACTCAAAATAAACATAAATTAAGATTTGTCCATAAATAAGTAAGCCAGTATTCTTGCCCAAGTGTGCCCACGATAAATGACAACAGATTGTCATTAAATATTATTTAAATAGTTATTTATGCCTGATTGTCAGAGGCGCCTTTTGGCACTCTTCAACAAAGACGGTGTCATGTAACACAAATGACTGGCTATTTCCTAAGTTACAGCGACTTTTAATTGCTGTTACAGTCATCATTTAAATAAAGTTACTGGCAAAATAGTAAACTGTTCGTTAAATGACTACGCAAGTATGACAAAATATGAGGCATCCACGCCGTGATGATTGTGGAGGGTGAGATGTTCTAACAAACGTAATGAAAGAACATAAAAAATGTAATAAATCAAGAAATAAAACAGATACATGTACACAGCTTTCAGAGATGACAGCTGTAGTGAAATGCTATCATTTGAGATATTGTACCATGAAATCACAAGAAGTGTTTAAAAATTATTAATCCAGAGGCTCATTGTAAAAAGGTTTATTCACTGTGAAATATTAATTTTTGTAGTTTTAAATATGTTAAAATAATGTTGTGTGACTGGATGCACCTCATTTTTCTCGGATCGCGGATGTATTCAGATTTGCTTTAATACATGACTGTAAAATATTATAGATTCTGACACAGCTGTCAGAAGCCATCTTTCAGTTTGTCTGACACTAGCCCATTGCTTGGAGCGTAACTGGTCCTCTTAAGCGATCGACGCGTCATCCAAGTTCCCCATACCAGGATTTTCCCCACATCCAGCCCTTTGTTGCCGCCCATGCATTTGGCCCGGTCATACTGGTTTCTGCGGCTTGCCCAGCCGCGGCGCTTAGGTTGGAGCGGTCACGTCGCACCCTGAGCCGCAGGCCTGCACAAGCAAATTCAGCTTACCAATACTGGGGGGTCGATTAGCTTGCCTACATACTCGTAACGTTACAGAAAGTCTTTTATCAAGGTATTTTTCTGGAGTATAGCCTTGGATGGAAGTGACATGTGGTCCATAAACAGTTCAGACAAGTAGAGAATAGAAGATTTCAAAATGTAGTGCTGTAGAAGAATGCTAAAGACTAGATAGGCAGATCATATGACCAATCAGAGGGTACTGAATAGAACTGTGAAGAAAAGAACTCTGTGGCATAACCTGACTAAATGAGTGGATCGTTTGTTAGGCCACATTCTGAGACATAAAATGATCACCAATGTAGTACTCGAGGAAAGTGTGAGGTTTAAAAATTGGAGACAGAGACTAAGAGATGAATACAGTAAGCAGGTTCAAGATAAAGGCTGCACAGGTAGAGTTCCGTGGACAGCTAAATCAGATCAGTCTTTGGACTGAAGACCACAACAACGTAAATGAAATGTATTCGCAGTTGCGAATACGAACAGCCATCAGTTATATAAGGAAACGAAGACGGTGAAAATTTGTGCCGGACTGGGACACGATCCAGATTTGCCGCTTCACGCGGGTGGTCGCCTTAACCGCTTTTGGCTGCCCGTGCAACGACTCACGGCCAGACCCATACTTCCGTGTGTGTCGCTCCTGCGTCACTATCTGTACTCGTACAGACATTATGTAATCCCTGTGCAGGGTAGGAGATTTTAATTGAAAGTCACAATGCCTGTGTTGCTAAGAAGAGCGATGCAGTGTTCCTTCGGATACGCATGCATGACCAACAGTAAAAGATTAGTTATGTTAAGGATATTCTCTTGGATTTCTACGATAGTACCATGTTAAAAAAACAAACAATATACGTAGACCCGAATTTGGTAGTCAAAATGTTCACGAAGTGCACAGGCAGACTTAAATAATCGTTTTTGCGGATCCCACGTGTACATCTACCTCTAAACTTTGCTAGTCATCACAAGGTGCGTGCCAGAGAGTACTTTTATTGTACCGTATCTTATGCTTTCCTTCTATTCCATTAACGAAAGGAGAGTGGGAAGGACGACTGGCTCTAACCTCGGTGCGAGCTCTTTTTTCCTTCATCTTATCTTCGTTATTTTCTAGATCGATACGTAGGTGTCTGAAGAATTTACATCGTTTCCACCCCTAACTCTGACGTTAATATTTTTTTAAAGTAGATTATCGAGAGTGTGAGACGTCATTCATCGACTGTTGCCAGTTATTTTCAGCATATCCTTCATACGTTCTTCCCAGCCAAACAAACCTGTGACCATTCGCGCCGCCATTCTTTGTACACACTGCATCTCCCCAATCAGTCCGACCTCATACGACTCGTAAACACTTGCGCAGTATTCAAGCATGGACCACACAACGCCTTTTTATCAACTTCTTTCTTAGAAAAGCCACAGTTACTAGGCACTGGTATTCTAGCAACGAAAAGAATCGTGCCGTCTGCTTTTCAAACAACCGCTCCCAAGGGATCGATCTGCTTCATATCTCTACACACAGTATTTGCATGACAAGACTGATTCCAGTTGCGACCCATTTTATAGTAGACGTTACTACGCTTTTACGTTTCGTAAACTACATTTAGAATCAGTTGACAGTTCCTGCACCATGGGGATATCTTATCAAGATCTGGCTCGGTACTACTAAAACTCATGTCGCACGCAATTTCCTCGTAGGTACCCGCGCCATCTGAGGTAAGTCTGAGACTCCTAATAAGCTCATCCCTTGACTCATTAATGCAAAAAATGAACAGTAACAATGTTATTACACCCCTCTTCAGCACATCGGATACTACACCCATCAAAAAAAGTTTTGCATCACCTCGGTTCCTAGAGTTCCAGAAACCGTACAGAAAATTGGAATAGAGATCAACATAATTATCATCTCTGCCCTTTTTATTGCTCATGAAAACCACACATTGCATTTTGCAACACCACACTGCGAGACCCAGAGAGTGGTGGTCCAGATTTCTATACACACCGGTACCTCTAATACCCAGTAGCACGTCCTCTTGCATTGATACATGCCTGTATTCGTAGTGTCGTACGGCACTGTTGTTCCAGATTGTCCCGCTACTCAACGGCGATTGAGGGTAGATTCCTCGGAATAGCTGATGGTTCACGTCGTCTATAAACAGCCCTTTTAATCTATCACAGGCATGTTCGATAGGATTAATGTCTCGAGAACATGCTGGCCATTCTAGTCGAGCGATGTCGTTATCCTGAATGGAGTCATTCACAAGAAGTGCACGATAGGAGCGCGAAGTGTCGTCTATAAATACGAATGCCTAGCCAGTACGCTGCCGATTTGGTTGCACTATTGGCCGGATGATGGCATTCACGTATCGTACACTCATCGGTGAAGAGAACGTGGTGCCAATCCTGAGCGGTCCTTCGGCATGTTGTTGCACCCATCTGTACCGCGCTGCTTGGTGTTGTGGTTGCAAAGATAGACCTCGCCATGGACGTCGGGAGTGAAGTTGCGCACCATGCAGACTATTGCGTATAGTCTGAGTCGTATCACGACGTCCTGTGGCTGCACAAAAAGCATTATTCAACATGGTGGCGTTGCTGTCAGGGTTCCTCCGAGCCATGATGCATAGGTAGGGGTTATCCACTGCAGTAGTAGCCCTTGGGCGGCCTGAGCGTGACATTTCATCGACAGTTCCTGCCTCTCTGTATCTCCTCTATATTCGAACAACATCGCTTTGGTTCATTCCGAGACGCCTGGACACTTCGTTTGTTGAGAGCACAAAGTAACAATATGGATGCGATCTTTCTAGGCATGGCTGAACTGCAGACAACACGAGCCGTGTACCTCCTCCATAGTGGAATGACTGTAACTGATCGGCTGTCGGACCCCTCCGTCTAATAGGCGCTGTTCATGCATGGTTGTTTACATCTTTGCGCAGGTTTAGTGACAACCCTGAACAGTCAGAAGGAATGTCTGTGATAAAATATCCACAGTCAACGTCTATCTTCAGGAGTTCTGGGAACTGGGATGATGCAAAACTTTTTTTGATGTGTGTACTTTTACATTTGAGGAAGATTCTCTCCATCCAGGATAATTTGCTACTTTTTGCCTGCCAAGAAATCCTCGATCCAGTCGCAAATCTGGCTAAATGTTCCGTAAGAATGTATTTTCTTTCTTAGGCGTTTATGTGGTACCGAATCAAACGCCTGTCCTTTCGTAGTCTAAAAACACTGAATCGTCCTGGTTTCCTCTGTCGTTTGACGATATCAAGTATGAACAGCGCCAGTTAGGTGTCACATGATCGATACTTACGGAATCCAAGTTGGCTTCGAGGGAGGTTTATTTTATTCCAGATAAGTCAATACCTTGAATTCATAACATATTCTGGCATTCTGCTGCAGATCAACGTGATCGTTATAGGGCGATAGTTTTGTGGATCCGTACACTTTCTTTTTTTATAAATATTTGTGACTTTTGCTCTTTTGCTATCACTAGGGACAATATCTTGCTCATCTGTGGTAACGTGGGGGGAGGGGGGGGGGGGGCAGCAAATTCTGTGCAGAGACTGACAGGGACTTCTTAAGAACTTTCCTATGGTTGTTTGTAGACCATGATGGGTTTCTACCACACGTTATATTACGTGAAACTATGCAAAAATACCCCGAATTGTGATAAAAATATCATCCACAGTAAATCCAGGTAAATGCGAGAACCACCGCACAGTCAGATTAAGAACTCATGCATCCAAGTTTCTGACTCAAATAATGTCAGAAATGTGGAAAAGTAAAACCAAGAATATGTTAGATGACAGTCAGTTTGGTTTTAGGAAATATGAAGCATCAAAGATTCCACCCTAACAGAGTATGTCGAGCTATGAAAAATCTACATGAAAATAGAGGAATATGTTTTAAATCTCCAGAAAAATACGTATACACTATAGGTAAAGAGGGGTAAAATACAGTTAAAACGCAATATTACAGCAACGAAAGAGAAACAGTAAGAATGGATGTCAAGCGTTCGAATCAAAAAGGCGTTAAGGTAAGGATGAAGTCTTCTCTCTTCTACAGTTCGACCCGTACACTCAAGAAGCAATTTATGAAACAAAAGAAAGGTGGAGGGGTGCGATTAAGATTCGCACTGAAAAGATATCAATGAGATGATTCTCTAGTGACATTGCAATTCTTAATGAAAGTGATGAAGACCTGTAGGACCTGTCGAATGGAAAGAACAATGTATTGAACATATGCCATGGATTGATTGTAAAGCAAAGTCATACCAAAGTAATGAGAAATAGCACGCAATGGTAGAATTTCTCGCTAAAAGAATTATATTAGTATTAAACAAAGTCCTTCATTTGAGGAAGGAATTTCCTAGAGTATACGTCTGGAGTGCGGAAAAAAGACAATCGAATCAACTCAGGTGAGATGTTGCAGAAAGATGATAAAAATTAAGTGGCCTTACAAGGTAATAAATTTTCTTCTTACTGGTGGGAACATCTGGCAAATGTAAAAATAATCATTTATAAATTATTAATCACAGATGTTTTCTGTTGACTAGAGAAAATTACTGACATCGTTGGATGATCCGTCCATGACAAAACTATTCTATCTTGTATGCAAGACATATCAGATGATAAAAATACCCTCATACTTCAAGAAGCGTGCAAGGCCAGTGCTGACACTTGTAATTATTACCGAACCATCAGTTTAGAGGTCACGGCTGAGGAATGCTGACACGAATTATTTACAGGAGATTTGGAATGCTATAAGGAGCCCGTTTCAGGGAACATTAGTTTGCATTCCGGAGAAATGTTCTAAAGCAGTCTGATGAGTGCACAGTTTGCTGACAACTTTTCGACCCTTGTATTTTATCCCTGCGACTTTCAGAATTTCAAAGAGTGTATGTCAATCAATGTATGGAGTGTAGCCATGTATGGAAGCGAAACATGGACGATAAATAGTTTGGACAAGAAGAGAATAGAAGCTTTCGAAATGTGGTGCTACAGAAGAATGCTGAAGATTAGATGGGTAGATCACATAACTAATGAGGAAGTATTGAATAGGATTGGGGAGAAGAGAAGTTTGTGACACAACTTGACCAGAAGAAGGGATCGGTTGGTAGGACATGTTCTGAGGCATAAAGGGATCACCAATTTAGTATTGGAGGACAGCGTGGAGGGTAAAAATCGTAGAGGGAGACCAAGAGATGAATACACTAAGCACATTCAGAAGGATGTAGGTTGCAGTAGGTACTGGGAGATGAAGAAGCTTGCACAGGATAGAGTAGCATGGAGAGCTGCATCAAACCAGTCTCAGGACTGAAGACAACAACAACAACAACAACAACAATGTCAATCAACTTTTTCAAAAGCCTTTACGTTTATAAATGTTATAAAATGGGTTTGTAGTAGTTGACAGGGGATGAAACAGGACTCCAGCCTCTCCCCAATGTTGTTTAATCTGTAACTTGATGAAGCAGCAAAGAAAACCAGGAGGAAATTTGAAAACGGAGTCGAGGTTGACGATGACATTGTAATTTGTTACGGATGGCAAAGGGCTTGCAAGAGTAATAGGACCTACTGTACCTAGAGTAATTGGACCTACTGATAACAAACAGACCCGAACTTTTCGATTCTGTATGTGCAGAACAGGGAATCAGTGATCATAAGGCCGTTGCAGCATCCCTGAATATGGAAGTTAATAGGAATATAAAAAAAGGAAGGAAGGTTTATCTGTTTAGCAAGAGTAATAGAAGGCAGATTTCAGACTACCTAACAGATCAAAACGAAAATTTCTGTTCCGACACTGACAATGTTGAGTGTTTATGGAAAAAGTTCCAAGGCAATCGTAAAATGCGTTTTAGACAGGTACGTGCCGAGTAAAACCGTGAGGCACGGGAAAAACCCACCGTGGTACAACAACAAAGTTAGGAAACTACTGCAAAAGCAAAGAGAGCTTCACTCCAAGTTTAAATGCAGCCAAAACCTCTCAGACAAACAGAAGCTAAACGATGTCAAAGTTAGCGTAAGAAGGGCTATGCGTGAAGCGTTCAGTGAATTCGAAAGTAAAATTCTATGTACCGACTTGACAGAAAATCCTAGGAAGTTCTGGTCTTACGTTAAATCAGTAAGTGGCTCGAAACATCATATCCAGACACTCCGGGATGATGATGGCATTCAAACAGAGGATGACACGCGTAAATCTGAGATACTAAACACCTTTTTCCAAAGCCGTTTCACAGAGGAAGACCGCACTGCAGTTCCTTCTCTAAATCCTCGCACAAACGAAAAAATGGCTGACATCGAAATAAGTGTCCAAGGAATAGAAAAGCAACTGGAGTCACTCAACAGAGGAAAGTCCACTGGACCTGACGGGATACCATTTCGATTCTACACAGAGTACGCGAAAGAACTTGCCCCCCCCCCCTTCTAACTGCCGTGTACCGCAAGTCTCTAGAGGAACGAAAGGTTCCAAATGATTGGAAAAGAGCACTGGTAGTCCCGGTCTTCAAGAAGGGTCGTCGAGCAGATGCGCAAAACTATAGACCTATATCTCTGACGTCGATCTGTTGTAGTATTTTAGAACATGTTTTTTGCTCGAGTATCATGTCGTTTTTGGAAACCCATAATCTACTCTGTAGGAATCAACATGGATTCCGGAAACAGCGATGGTGTGAGACCCAACTCGCTTTATTTGTTCATGAGACCCAGAAAATGTTAGATACAGGCTCCCAGGTAGATGCTATTTTTCTTGACTTCCGGAAGGCGTTCGATACAGTTCCGCACTGTCGCCTGATAAAGTAAGAGCCTGCGGAATATCAGACCAACTGTGTGGCTGGATTGAAGAGTTTTTAGCAAACAGAACACAGCATGTTGTTATCAATGGAGAGACGTCTACAGACGTTAAAGTAACCTCTGGTGTGCCACAGCGGAGTGTTATGGGACCATTGCATTTCACAATATATATAAATGACCTAGTAGATAGTGTCGGAAGTTCCATGCGGCTTTTCGCGGATGATGCTGTAGTATATAGAGAAGTTGCAGCATTAGAAAATTGTAGCGAAATGCAGGAAGATCTGCAGAGGATAGGCACTTGGTGCAGGGACTGGCAACTGACCCTTAACATCGACAAATGTAATGCATTGCGAATACATAGAAAGAAGGATCCTTTATTGTATGATTATATGATAGCGGAACAAACACTGGTAGCAGTTACTTCTGTAAAATATCTGGGAGTATGCGTACGGAACGATTTGAAATGGAATGAGCATATAAAATTAATTGTTGGTAAGGCGGATGCCAGGTTGAGATTCATTGGGAGAGTCCTTAGAAAATGTAGTCCATCAACAAAGGAGGTGGCTTTCAAAACACTCGTTCGACCTATACTTGAGTATTGCTCATCAGTGTGGGATCCGTACCGGATCGGAGTGTCGGAGGAGATAGAGAAGATCCAAAGAAGAGCGGCGCGTTTCGTCACAGGGTTATTTGGTAACCGTGACAGCATTACGGAGATGTTTAACAAACTCAAGTGGCAGACTCTGCAAGAGAGGCGCTCTGCATCGCGGTGTAGCTTGCTGTCCAGGTTTCGAGAGGGTGCGTTTCTGGATGAGATATCGAATATATTACTTCCCCCTACTTATACCTCCCGAGGAGATCACGAATGTAAAATTAGAGAGATTCGAGCGCGCACGGAGGCTTTCTGACAGTCGTTCTTCCCGCGAACCATACGCGACTGGAACAGGAAAGGGAGGTAATAGCAGTGGCACGTAAAGTGCCCTCCGCCACACACCGTTGGGTGGCTTGCGAAGTATAAACGTAGATGTAGATGTAGATGTACTGTTTTGAAAAGAGGTTCCAAGCTGAATATTAATAAAAATAAAACATCTGAAATGTAATATAGTGGAATTAAATTAGACGGTGCTGAAGAAACTAGATGAGTTTTGCAATTTCAGCAGAAAAGTAATTGGAATTAGCGAGAAAAGTGTTTCTGAGAACGAGAAATTTGTTAATATCGAATATAAGTTAAAGTGTTAGGACGTTTTTTCCGGAATTGTTGTTCCGAATTTTTCGTTGCACGGAAGCAAAATGTGGACAAGAATAAAAGTTTCTGAAATATGGTGCTATAGAAGAATATAAAACAGTATAATAATTAATAAGGAGGCAGTGAATCGAATTGGGGAAAAAAGAAATTTGTTGCACAGCTTGTCTAAAAGAAATTATCCGTTTACAGGGCACGTTCTGAGGCCTCAAGAGATCACCAATTTGGTGAAGGAAGGAAGTGTAGGGATAAACATTCTACAGCGAGATCAAGGATTGAATACAGTACGGTTCAAAAAAAATTTTGTTGTATTGGTTACACAGAGATGACGAGGTTTACGCAGGATAGAGAAGCGTAGAGAGCTTTATCAAAATATAGTCATATTTATCAAACCAGTCTTCGGGCTGAAGACCACAACAGCAGCGCAAATTAAGGTCTTTTTGGCTTACTTGACGGTGACATGCGAATTCGTAAGTTAGGCGCGAACTAGCTCTCGTCCCAAAGCATTCTTTGTGTGGAACAAACGACAAACATGACTGATGCGTAGAAAAACGACACCGTATACAATGAAGCACGTCTGTGTCATAAGGCGCGGAGTGGCGTGATGATGCTACCGTACTAATTCATTCATTCAGCTCCTGAGTCTCAAGCGTAAAACAATAAAAACTAATCAACGATGATAGAGATTTCCAGGCAACCAGAGCTAATCAAACGATAATTTTCCTGGGTACACGGCAATGCAATTCTTGGGGCACTCATTCGGATTCCACTGCCGCCTACAACCTCTCAATCAGGCAACCCGCCAAACCGTGGAGAATCGCCGAAACCGTATAACTCTCAGAGCGCTGAACGATAGAGCCTTCCTTGTTCTGTTGCTCAACACGTTTGTTTCTTCAGCTCTGCTAAAATAGTTTTCTGAGCGAGTTTTTTAATATAGGTACATGTCTACTTAAAGAGCACTAGTGATCGTCTGAAGGAGGCAGCTGAATTCTCTTTATGGTGGCATTTAAACATACGCATATTTGTTTCAGTGCAATGAAATGTGTAATATTTTGAAGTACTATATCATCTCTCTAGCTCTGAAACAGAAAACTGAGACAGAAGGTCGAGACTATTCTGTGGTAAATGGGGGATGATTCCCATTAAACTGACGTAGCTCTGGCTCTGAGCACTATGGGACTTAACTTCTGAGGTCATCAGTCCCCTAGAACATAGAACTGCTTAAACCTAACTACCCTAAGGATATCACATACATCACATACACTCCTACGTAGCGGTTTCGCGGTTCCAGACTGTAGCGCCTAGAAGCGCTCGGCCACTCCGCCAGGCAAACTGATGTAGCGATACGAAATAATTTGCACCTGTATGTACGCGTAGACGATAACGCAGTGCTCCTACATTAAGGGCGAAAATATGAGCTTAATCAATCCTATCTGCAGAACGAGTGATGGGAGCTCTGTTGGCGTACAACCGGCAGCCTAAATAATCAACTGAACCTTACTTTCACAAGTGTAAAAAAAAAACACTGATTCTTTAAGTGCTGGAAATCACCATTTTATCTATATTTTTCGATAGTCACTCACCCTAATAACTATATCAGTAATTCGCTCCGTCACAGTACTTCTAAAAGGGAACATTTGATTGTGTCCTGTTCTTAGTGCCTGTCCTAGTAACTACTCTCACACAGTCGTGTCGATTTCCTTTCTGGTCGCCCTAGGGCCATCGTTTAACTGTTTACTTACTCTTCCAAAAGGCACGAAGTGTAAATAAGACTGCTGGCGTACGACAAGACTGACGAATTACGCTTCCAACTCACCACTAGAATAATATGCGATCCAGACTGGCATAAAAATGTAGCAGTGGTAAAACAGTTGCAATTCAGGCCTTGTACATGATAAAGCAAGGAAGAATACAGGGAAACAAGCTTATCATTATGGAATATATGGAGGGAACACGACCAAAACAGCTTGGGTTGGACAAAGAAATTATTGTTCAGCAAAAAATAGACCGAAATAGAACCGGCAAAGAAGTTTCAGCAAGTGTACATCCGAAGCACAGCATTGTTTGGAAGCGATACGTGGACAGTACGAACACAGAAGAGCAACAAACTGAAACATTTGAAATGGTATGCTACCAAAAGTCTCAATGTAAGGAATAAATAAGTATTACGTATAACATGCAAGAAGAGACGTCTATAGTGAAGCCTTTTGTAGGAGAAAAGACATGCGGAAGCTGATATATCCGCAAACTGGTAACTCTGCTCTGGAAAGAGCATTTAAGAGCAGAAAATTCAAATATGAAAAACAGGTTGTCGAGGAAGGTGACAAAAATTGTGTTCGTATGAAGATATGGTTACACTGACAGATGCCAGAGAAACATAAAAAACGGTATTAGTCCAACCAATGGAGTGAAAGAATGAGGTACAGAACGTACTAAAAAATCCCACATCAAAGTCCATCTATTTAGCCTTGACACTTCGTCCTAATTTTCACCCCCACTCACTTTTGTATTATAGGGCTAAACACTTCTAATTTATGACAGTTATTAACAATTTTCATCACATTTATGAGTACATGGGTACATCGCGTATCAGCAGTAGTCAGTGACAGTAAATTTCTTCTGGGTTCTGACCAAGTCCAAAGTTCCAATAACCATTGCAGGTGTCGAACATTACATTTGTAACATATTTAACACCCTGAACACGTCACGTATCTAGAAAAAATGGTTTATTTTTTCTTTGATTTGTCATCAGCCCGTCGTGCTTAACAACTACACAAAAGATCATCAACCACAACCTTACAATTCCTCAACGATTCTCACTTCGGCATTTTCGTATCATATCGTAGTCGTTTATATTCTGCAGCCGTGTCGTCAGACCATCTGTGACGCTTACCTAGGTGGAACATAAATTGTTTCTCCTAGAATCATTAATTGATAACTGTATAAAATATGACTAAAAACAAAAAAGAAAGCAGCTCTCTTTTTTGGTGTGTCCACACTGCAAAGCATCTGGTACCTAATAATTTCCTGATCTTCGCTGCTGTTTAAACAAGAGCACTATATTATGTGCGTCACCACAGCTGAGTGGCCAGCGCGGTTGACTGTCATTCAGAGAACCCGGGTTCGATTCCTGGTACTGCAGGAGACTTTTCCTTAGTGAGAGGACTGGTAAGACAAACACTCAGCCTCGTTAGGCCCGCTGAGGAGCTACTCGACCGATTAGTGGTGATTCCAAGGTCAAGAGACCCGACAACGACCGGGAGACCAGTGTAAAGACCACATGGCCATCCATGCGAAATCAAATAATGCCACTGGGAGAGGATGACACGGCGGTCGGTTGGGTCCGATTTGCTCCTCCAGGTGCTGAACGTCGAACTATAATTTACTCACAGTTTTATTATTTTACTTTTTTCGTTGGTGTTTTATAGAGACCATGCTCCACTTCAGTTCCTTCTCTTCAATATTCCTTTATTGTTTCATGTGCTTGGTTTTTTCCCAGCCTTCCTTAACAAGGATCCATTCATAAAAGTTCTCTCCTAAATATTCGCTTTTCCATTATTTCTTCCTCTTTTACATTTTTTCTTTCCTAGTTTTTTTCACTCTTTTCGGTTCAGTGTGTTCCTGACATTTTTCCTGAAGCTATTTGAAGATCAATTTCTTATTCTATGATAAACTACGTTGTTACTTCTTAGTTTCCACAGTTTTGAAGTTTTTGGAAGGCGGAAATCCATTTTGGTTTCACTTCTGTGTTGCAGTGCTATGTCTTAAGATTTGTGTGAAAGCACTTTTTGTTTTATGTGTTCTTAATTATATCGTACACTTGTGTGCTTAACTTCCTGTATACAATATTTTCCTATCCCGTTTTCTTCGATCGTTTCCCCCAGATATTAAAATAGGATTACCTTTTCTACTGGACCAATATCCATTCTTCAAAATTTTATTACTATTATTGCTGCGTTGCACGGACAGCAGTTTACACGTATCTGTCTTATCCTATGTACCATTTCGGTCACTAGTGTTTACATGTACACTCCTGGAAATTGAAATAAGAACACCGTGAATTCATTGTCCCAGGAAGGGGAAACTTTATTGACACATTCCTGGGGTCAGATACATCACATGATCACACTGACAGAACCACAGGCACATAGACACAGGCAACAGAGCATGCACAATATCGGCACTAGTACAGTGTATATCCACCTTTCGCAGCAATGCAGGCTGCTATTCTCCCATGGAGACGATCGTAGAGATGCTGGATGTAGTCCTGTGGAACGGCTTGCCATGCCATTTCCACCTGGCGCCTCAGTTGGACCAGCGTTCGTGCTGGACGTGCACACCGCGTGAGACGACGCTTCATCCAGTCCCAAACATGCTCAATGGGGGACAGATCCGGAGATCTTGCTGGCCATGGTAGTTGACTTACACCTTCTAGAGCACGTTGGGTGGCACGGGATACATGCGGACGTGCATTGTCCTGTTGGAACAGCAAGTTCCCTTGCCGGTCTAGGAATGGTAGAACGATGGGTTCGATGACGGTTTGGATGTACCGTGCACTATTCAGTGTCCCCTCGACGATCACCAGAGGTGTACGGCCAGTGTAGGAGATCGCTCCCCACACCATGATGCCGGGTGTTGGCCCTGTGTGCCTCGGTCGTATGCAGCCCAGATTGTGGCGCTCACCTGCACGGCGCCAAACACGCATACGACCATCATTGGCACCAAGGCAAAAGCGACTCTCATCGCTGAAGACGACACGTCTCCATTCGTCCCTCCATTCACGCCTGTCGCGACACCACTGAAGGCGGGCTGCACGATGTTGGGGTGTGAGCGGAAGACGGCCTAACGGTGTGCGGGACCGTAGCCCAGCTTCATGGAGACGGTTTCGAATGGTCCTCGCCGATACCCCAGGAGCAACAGTGTCCCTAATTTGCTGGGAAGTGGCGGTGCGGTCCCCTACGGCACTGCGTCGCTGCGGTCCGGTCCCAGGTCGACGGGCACGTGCACCTTCCGCCGACCACTGGCGACAACATCGATGTACTGTGGAGACCTCACGCCCCACGTGTTGAGCAATTCGGCGGTACGTCCACCCGGCCTCCCGCATGCCCACTATACGCCGTCGCTCAAAGTCCGTCAAATGCACATACGGTTCACGTCCACGCTGTCGCGGCATGCTACCAGTGTTAAAGACTGCGATGGAGCTCCGTATGCCACGGCAAACTGGCTGACACTGACGGCGGCGGTGCACAAATGCTGCGCAGCTAGCGCCATTCGACGGCCAACACCGCGGTTCATGGTGTGTCCGCTGTGCCGTGCGTGTGATCATTGCTTGTACAGCCCTCTCGCAGTGTCCGGAGCAAGTATGGTGGGTCTGACACACCGGAGTCAATGTGTTCTTTTTTCCATTTCCAGGAGTGTAGTTACAGTTGTCCTCGATGTCCTGTGAACAAAAAGCTCATATTTTGATTACTACTCAGAATTGAAAACAAATTTTAAACATTGACACTTGTCTTCTACAAGTGTTTATTTCGTATACTTTTTTTGCCGACGCAGTGGTGAGCGACTTTGAACAACAGTTTCTCCTTCATATTTATATTATTACTGCATATGCTGCCCTATCTATAGTGCATAAAATGACACAGTAAAACTTCCGCACATGAGATTATCACTACTAGCGGACATGAAAGCGAGGGCGTCTGATCTGCGTCAGGGGCGTACTAGATTCAATTCTGTTTTCATGGGATCCGTTTTCGGAAAAAGAGTGACAAAGGAAGAAATGTACAGATGAATTTATTAACTGTCGTCAACGTAAACTTAGGGTGAAATTTGTCATTGATAAAATGTATTAGCGATCCAATTTTTAGCTAAATTGGAGGTGGAGTATAAAGAAATATTACAAGTACTTATGTGGCATTCCATCCAAGTCTACATAACGTCAAAATCACGAACTGAATAACAGAACTCAACACATTCAATTATACATTGTTCTGAAACTCCAATGTGTCAACAATGTATTGCCAAACGCAACGAAGTCTTGGATTCTTCTAAAAACTTGGAACATCAACACTGTTAGAAGTCTGAGGATTTAATGTTTTTAATGCTAATTGGAGCGGAACAAGATGCATGTATTCATTCATATACTGTTATCGAAAAGATTCTTGTGCCTTATGACGATTCTAACAATAGAAACTGCCGGCAGTATTAAAGGTTTTCGTAGCAGCTGAGTATGATAATACATGCTTTCCAACTAACATCCTACAAGCTGCAGGGCACCAGGTATTAAAAGTAGACTATGTGATCAAAAGTATCCGGACACCTGTTAGTGGACATTAATATGGAGTATCTTCATTCTTGGCCTTTATGACGGCTTCAACTCTGATAGGAACACTTTCGGTGTGATAGCTGAATGTCTGTGGATGAAAGACAGCCCTTTCTTCCTGAAGAGCCAGAACTGGAAAAGATAGTGTTGTTGGATGTGGAGCGAAGTCGTCGTTCTGGCTCATCCCAAATGTGTTCTACTCGGTTTATGTAGGGACGCTGGGCAAGCCAGTCGATTTCAGGAATGTTATTTTCAAGAAACTGCTGCCCCGCAGACCATGACAGGATGTTCTGTCATGCAGATACAGTCATCGTCTGCGACCTGTTCCTCTACTGTACGCAGTACCCAACGCGGTAAGATGTATTCATAGCTTGCCGCTGTGGCCGAACTGTTCTAGGCGCTTCAGTCCGGAACCGCGCTGCTGCTACTGTCGCAGGTTCGAATTCTGCCTCGGGCATGGATGTGTGTGATGTCCTTAGGTTAGTTAGGTTTGAGGAGTTCTAAGTCTATAGGGGACTGATGACCTCAGATGTTGAGTCTCATAGTGCTTGGAGCCATTTGAACCATTTTATGTTCATATCCTTCCGTATTTGGCGTTTTCTTAAGCACAACAATGGGACTACACTCAACCCACGTAAAACACCCATTACCACAACAATGCTTCCTCCATACCTCTCTGTTGGCACTACACACGATGACAGGTGACGTTCTGCAGGCATTCGCCAAACCCAAACTTTTCCATCGGATTGCCACAAGGTATAGTCTGTTTTATCAAGCCATATCAGTCTTTTCCATTCGTGTGTTGCGGCGTCGCTCTTCATCCCATCTCTAGCATCGCTTAGCATTGACTAGAGAAACTGGTTTCTGCGGATTTGGGTAACTGATGTACATCATTATTTTTAATTCCCTACGCACAATGGTTGTGCTAGCTGGAATACTGGAGGCACTTTGGAACTCAAGAGCGATTCCTTCCGCTAATTTCATGCGACTACCCCAGTCCCTCAGTACAGGAGGTCTGCCTGGCCTTGATTTAGTTATGGTGATTCCATCACGTTTCCACTTCACAATCAGGTCACCAGCAGTCGACTTGGACACTGTTAGGTGTTGATGAAACGTCCCTGATAGACTTGTTAGCCAGGTGATACGCAATGACAAATCAACCTTCGATGTCACTGAGCTCTGCTGAACGATACATTCTGCTGTTACTAAACCTCTACTGACAACACGATACTCCCCACCTCCTTTTACAATGGCGCATGCGCCTTTCGTGACATCTAGTGGTCAGTCCCGCACTACGTAGAAATGTTGGGATACTTCAGATGAGAGAATGTATTTCTTATGGTCTCCTATTCAGAATGTGTAATGCAGAGTGTTGCAATCGTTTTGGGCCGAGCTGAAGGACGTTCCCGAAACCTACGTAAGGTTCCTCTGTCTCGTTTTCACTGAATGGATGCTGCTCTTTCTTTTAAACACGTTCAGTCTGTCAACCACAAATCTCACAAAGGAGAAGGTGTATTGGGGCGTAGGGATCGCCAGACTGGTGAACAGAACCTGCAAGAGCTCCCGCTTTTACGGTAGTAATTAATGCTGTTGCAAAGCGATTCATCGGACTACACAAGACATCTTCTACACAACTGAAGACAGAAATTTGAACTTAAGCATAGGTACATGACAACAAATTTTTTCGCACAGGGATCATTCGCCTTTAAAAGGGAATATATTTACATGGTCTCACATATATCCTTGGGGTGCTTTTTAGAACTACGTTTACGATCAAAGCTTTCTTTACGTTTGACAAATGTTCAGTGTATCCTCAACCGGACGCTCAGCAAACTTCCAGACGTTAGTCAAATTCGTCCCGTATATTTGCGAGCTTTCCTGGAATTACTGCTTTCTCTTTTCTGCTATGCGGCGTCGCAGTTCCATACTGTGACGTCAGACGACCTCGGATACCAATGACGCAATGCAACATCCGTACACCACTTGTGACCGACACATCATCGGGGGCAACTCACTGTTAACAGACGTTCCTACAAGCAGATGTCAACGAGGTAATGTTTGTATTTAGGTTATGGGTAATACACACAGTGCAGATACAAAACTCACCGGATAAAATATTAGTTTCTCCAAGAGAAGTCGTTAGCAAGCATAATAGTAATTCCACCCCTGGACTTGATAAAAGCCTAGATTATGTTGGGAAGTGGCTCCACAAGGTTGTGAAGCCAGAAACTTCACCTACCGTATGGCCATGGGTACAGCCAAACACGATTGCCCCTCTCTGACACTATGCCACATCCTTACATTTACCCGCGTTTACGTACAATGTCCTGTTGAAACATAAATTTCTGATCTTTACTGCCTTATATTCACGTAAAGGCGTATGGGTGCATGGTCGGATACGTGACTCGACCGCTGCGGCGTCTGTAAAGGCTTAACCATTTCGTTTTGTTGAGGTTTGAAGCTCCTCTTGAAGTTTTTCCGTGTTTTCGATTTAAAAATTGGGTTGTTTTGAAAATCTTTCCTATGCAAACACAATTGATTTTTTTTATTTTTGTATTTACCCAGACATGTTTCGACACATATGTTCAGTATCAAGGGGACATAACAAGTGCACGCATAGATGAAATAGAAGCCACCCTAAAGATTATAACAGAACAGAACTGCTTCACTTTCAAGAAGGAGTTCTATCTACAAAAAGATGGCCTACCAATGAGCTCACCCATCAACGGCCTACATGCAAACATGTTTCTCAGCCACATTGAAAACAAAATATTCAGTGAAATCGTACATTCAAAACAGTACCGGATTATGTACTGATACGGATAACTGGATGAGAACATTTGCTTGATTGATGAAACAGACACCCAAATAAAACAATTACACAATGACATAAGTACAGTTTGCCCAAAAATAAAATTCACGATTGAGACAAATGAGGAAATGAAACTTAATTTCTTAACCATCACCATACACAGAATCAACAACAAACATAATTTTGGAATTCAGGAAACCTAGAGCCACAATACAACCATTCACATCAGCTCCAACCACCTCCAAGCACACAAACTCTTAGGTTTCAGACACATGCTACACAGGCTCAACAGAACTCCACTGGACAAACACATCTACACTTAGGAACTATAACAATCCACCAGATAGCCAGAGAGTATGGGTGTAACACACAAATCACAAAGAAACTGAACAACAAAATTAAAATCCAAATTAAAAGAGAGCAAACCATGAACAAATCACCAGCCACAACAGAGAACCAAGACAGAAACCCCAGACAAATACAGGGAACCAGGAACACCCTACGAAAAATAAAGCATGGCATTTACCATACAGTAACAAAAACGTCCACATGGTGGGAAACATACTGAAGAAACAAGGGCTACAAATACCATTACGAATAAATAACACAGTACAGAAAAATCTAAGCACTACGAACACGTCTGCAGACTAATTCTCCAAGCCTGCAATATATCATTTAAACCTGTAGTTCATGCCAGTAGGTCGACATAGGCCAAACATACAAAAATTTCAAAACGAGGTACTCTGTACACCTCAGAGCCCTAAGAGGTAATAATACTCACTCCACTTTTGCAGATCATCTAATACAAGAAAACCACCATCCAAAAAGCATGGAGATTGAGCTTAAAATCCTCAGGGAAAGCAACAGTCTCTATCAAAAACTCGCAACAAAGGAGAATTACCACATACAAAAAGCAATAATACAAGGAAAGAAAATCGTAAATGGAAATACAACACTGCGCAACAAAACAGTTTGGAACACTCAATGAACTATACAAGGGCACCTCTTCACATAAAACATAACAATCAGTCTCAAATATCGATTTAAAAAAATACTTTTTCTCGGTTCCCTCCCCACCCCTCTGTTCAGCTTGTAAGTAGCGTGAATGAAAAGTCGCTACGTGTAAGAAGCGTGAAGCGCACTTTAAATGTTTCCTGATGGCTAAAAGAGCCACGTGCTCTTTGAATAAGAAAATGCTATCTGACGTTGAAATAAACATAAAAGACTGGGTCTCCACCAACTCTAGCCACACGACAAATGAGAGGTTGCGCTGAGTCTGAAAATTACTTAATTTATTCATAAGCAAAACACAAAAGAACGTTCATTGTAAAGTCACTGATAAAGAGTGGAATGTAATTATTAATATGATCCAGGCATTGTTCCCGTGAATCAAATATTGAATAAAGTAAAGAATGCGCGAACATTGTGCATAAGTACAGCTTGCAGCAACATTCCTGAAAACAAGATCTATTCCAAAGAATTAGTTTTAAATAAAAAAGGACACTAATTATTAGAACTGTGCACATGGAAACGCTATGGATGGACTAACAAGGAAAACTACAAGGTAAATGTCGTAGGTAACGTAGACGTAACATCGTTACACTGGATAAAATTGAAGGCAAAATTACACTCCTGGAAATTGAAATAAGAACACTGTGAATTCATTGTCCCAGGAAGGGGAAACTTTATTGACACATTCCTGGGGTCAGATACATCACATGATCACACTGACAGAACCACAGGCACATAGACACAGGCAACAGAGCATGCACAATATCGGCACTAGTACAGTGTATATCCACCTTTCGCAGCAATGCAGGCTGCTATTCTCCCATGGAGACGATCGTAGAGATGCTGGATGTAGTCCTGTGGAACGGCTTGCCATGCCATTTCCACTTGGCGCCTCAGTTGGACCAGCGTTTGTGCTGGACGTGCACACCGCGCGAGACGACGCTTCATCCAGTCCCAAACATGCTCAATGGGGGACAGATCCGGAGATCTTGCTGGCCAGTGTAGTTGACTTACACCTTCTAGAGCACGTTGGGTGGCACGGGATACATGCGGACGTGCATTGTCCTGTAGGAACAGCAAGTTCCCTTGCCGGTCTAGGAATGGTAGAACGATGGGATCGATGACGGTTTGGATGTACCGTGCACTATTCAGTGTCCCCTCGACGATCACCAGAGGTGTATGGCCAGTGTAGGAGATCGCTCCCCACACCATGATGCCGGGTGTTGGCCCTGTGTGCCTCGGTCGTATGCAGCCCAGATTGTGGCGCTCACCTGCACGGCGCCAAACACGCATACGACCATCATTGGCACCAAGGCAAAAGTGACTCTCATCGCTGAAGACGACACGTCTCCATTCGTCCCTCCATTCACGCCTGTCACGACACCACTGGAGGCGGGCTGCCCGATATTGGGGCGTGAGCGGAAGACGGCCTAACGGTGTGCGAGACCGTAGCCCAGCTTCATGGAGACGGTTGCGAATGGTCCTCGCCGATACCCCAGGAGCAACAGTGTCCCTAATTTGCTGGGAAGTGGCGGTGCGGTCCCCTACGGCACTGCGTAGGATCCTACGGTCTTGGCGTGCATCCGTGCGTCGCTGCGGTCCGGTCCCATGTCGACGGGCACGTGCACCTTCCGCCGACCACTGGCGACAACATCGATGTACTGTGGAGGCCTCACGCCCCACGTGTTGAGCAATTCGGCGGTACGTCCACCCGGCCTCCCGCATGCCCACTATACGCCCTCGCTCAAAGTCCGTCAACTGCACATAAGGTTCAAGTCCACGCTGTCGCGGCATGCTACCAGTGTTAAAAACTGCGACGGAGCTCCGTATGCCACGGCAAACTGTCTGACACTGACGGCGGCGGTGCACAAATGCTGCGCAGCTAGCGCCATTCGACGGCCAACACCGCGGTTCCTGGTGTGTCCGCTGTGCCGTGCGTGTGATCATTGCTTGTACAGCCCTCTCGCAGTGTCCGGAGTATGTATGGTGGGTCTGACACACCGGTGTCAATGTGTTCTTTTTTCCATTTCCAGGAGTGTATTTATTCCTTCAAACATTGTTGTAATGCATCTATAGACGGCTGTTGCCTGGTAACTAAGTAAAATTGCTTGTGAAACGCTACACGTTTCACAACAGACTCGTGTGTCCAGGTGGTTCGCGGAGACACTATTTCTACGTACTGTGGCCAAATTTTAGTAACATCAAACCACGCAGTCGCGAACAATTAACATCTTACAGAGGACACATTTGAATAGACAAAGGATAATGGCAGAGGGCCAACAAACTCTAATATTAACCCATGTGGATGGTTTCCACCGGACATAAAGTAATGAGACAAAGAAAATTCACAAAGAAGCAAAAATTACCAAGATTCGGGAAAAATATGAATGGACACACACGCAGTTGCAGGCACACAAACATTCACACTGAACCGAGGGCGCTTCAACATATGCTACACCTTTGTGCTACGTTCTTCTTACGGATCAAAGTCAAGTCTGCATTAGGAATCAAACTGAAAGTCTGCAGAAGCCTTGCTTTCCTTGCTGCGACCCAGCTAACCAGTCCTTATTAGATGAAACACGACACCAAAAGCTAAAAGCTCCTCTCTTGCAATGAGACAACGCGCTAAGCGCTTAAGTCAACTCACCTTTCTTCAAAGAGACTTTGGTTGCAGACGCTCGGCGAGCTGGAATCAGACTGACCATCCCACACACTCCAGAACCACCCACGCGACTCCGTCGCCAGGAAAACCCAGAGGTGCGGCTTCCGCCACCAACCTAACACCGATAACTTTCACACAAGGGGAGAAAACTTCTTTCCCTACCTGAAAAATACAAGGGTTGGACATTCTGTACGACCACCACTGATTCTCTGCACCAGAGTAAACCACTGTATAGCAAAATGAAACAGGACGAAAAATGTAAGTACAGAAACGCACATAACCTATACCCACGAAACATTTTTTCACAAATATACAATGATTTTCTTGATAGCGAGTTTGTAGATGACATGCTGTCAAAAAACGACGAAAGAGGGCACAAAAACCGATGTGTAATAGTTCATTTAGCAGTGTAATTTTAAGGTGAGCGTCTAAATAAAAGTAAGCAAAATGCACGTATTGCAATTCTTAGGCTTACAATAGATAAATTATTATAAATTTAATATTGTACTTTACAGAAGAAAATGGCCTTCAAAGATGACACATAGGTGTCGAAACGTGTCTGGGTAAATACAAAAATAAAAAATAAATTAATTGTACTATTTGCTTAAGGCTGATTTTCAAAACAACCCAATGCTCAATGATTAATCTGTGCAGCTACACTAGGATGAATTTTGTGTCTGGTGAGCTTACACATACACAAATGAGAAACAATGAACTTCGCAATATTACATACATTTCATGACTGGATGTCCAGTTCGTCAATCCAGTGCACAGCGTCTTACGTTTCCAACAGGATATCTGTACTACCGTGGTATGCTCGAATCCGACATTCGCTGACAACGTGATGTATAGTCTGGCGCGCAACTCCACATTCATAATGGGAACTGGGCAGCTCCCGGAGCGCATCTTTGCACCTGCCGTAATCCGCTCGGATTCCATTCAGGGAGGTCCGCGTTTTGAATGATAGTTGAGACCCACCTGGGAGTTTACTTCTTAGCACCGGCAGGCGCACATCTGTTGCTGCTCCCACTGACTGCTTCATTCTTCAACAGGCTTGAAACCTCTGGCAACTACGTCCGACGCATCACGCGGAGTAGGATGTCCTGGTTGTAACCTTTTAAGATTCAAAATTGCCAGGTCCTTCTGCGTAGGTAAATTATGAATCCTGCAGATCTTATTGTATTCTTTCTTAAGAACAACAGATCTGTGCAAATCAAGTGGAATGATAACTGTTAACACCCGAAGCCAATGAAGTGAGTTACATCTAATAGCACCATATACGGGTGTTCCAGGAGAAATGGGCGGTATTCAACAACAACAAAAAAAACTTATAGTAACAAGGGCTCTAAAACGCATAGCTTAGGAACTATGAGCGCTTGTTGGCTTTGCTGCTGTAAAAGCTTCTATTGTCCAACTGCTCATAACTTGCCTTTAAGGTCTCATGTTAACTAGACTTTTCAGCTCCCTGCCATATACCTACATGCGAGGGTCATTCAATAATTAAAGAGACAAACTGTTCTGGAGAAAAAAAGCGTTTATTTTTACAAAACAATACTTTTGCTGCTTTTCAACATAATCCCCTTGAACTTTTATGCACTTGTTCCAACGGGCTACAAACTTTTTCATTCCGGCTGCAAAGAACTCTTTATCTTGAAGTTTGAACAAATTTCCCACAAACTTTCTCACGTCCTCGTTGTTCTGGAACCTCTTCCCACGTAATGCCTCCTTCAGTGCACCAAACAAATGGAAATCACTAGGCGTTAAATCAGGATTGTAAGGGGGATGAAGGCAGTACTTCCCAGCCCATTTTGTCCTTGGTTTCACGGGTTGTTTGAGCAACATGAGGAGTGCGTTGTCTTGCTGGAGAATCACATCTCTCTTCTGAGATCCACTACGTCTCTCTCTCTCTCTCATGGTTGGCTTCACTGTGTTTAAAAGTAAATCCGAGTAGTGCTGGCAGTTAATTTTACGCTGAGATCATCACAAAAAAATGGACCTTCAGCGTCCCAAAACACTGTCAACATGACTTTTCCTGCTGATCCTTGGCTTATGACAGGTGAGTTGGTGTGCTTCCACTGCATGCTTTGTCTTTTTGATTCTGGCTCATAATGGTGTAACCCAAGTTCCATCACAAGTTAAAATTTTGTTGAGTAAGTGCTCGCCTTCTCTTTCATAACATTCCTTTAGCTCCGTGCACACTCTCAACCTTGTTTCCTTGTATAGCCGCGTCAACTCTTTGGCCCGTCTTGCACATGTTTTGCGGTACTTTAGCTTGTAACAGACAATGTTATGAACTGTACCAGTACTAACTTGAACCTTATCAACTATCATTTCCACAGTTACACGCCGTTCGGCACGAATAATGTCATCATTTCGACTTTGAAGTGAGGGAGTTGAAACTGCAACTGGTCGGCCAGAGTGGTGTTCGTCAGTTATTGAGTCGCGACCGTGTTTGAACATCTCTACCCACTTGTAAAAATGTTTAGGATTCGTACAATCTTCACCATAAACTTTAGACATTCTACAGTATATATTTACTGGTTTCTCGCCTTCAACAAGTAAAAAATGAATAACAGAACATTGTTCAACTAATGTGGACGTTTCAAGTGGACTCGCCATCTTGAAATGTATTTTTGAAGTTATAAAAAAAACAATGTTGATACATTAGCTGATCAGAGCTCATCCAAGAGATGCCAACTTAAAGCCATAAAAGTACCAAGCTTGAGGTACTAACAGCTTTTTCCCCAGACCAATCTGTCTCTTTAATTATTGAACGACCCTCGTATTAACTATTCTTCCTGGGACGCTCTGTATTACGTGATTGGAATTTTCATTTGGGCGGCAACAAGCTTTGTATGATGGTTACTCATCCAAGCAGGTGGTGGTCCGTCCCTGTTGAAAAAACGAAATTTTCTAGGTGTTGTCGCAGTTTGCACTGAAAGAGCGCTCTAGCTGCACCAACAACAACATAAACCGGTAACTTACACTTGACACCAAAGTAATTTATTAGTTTCGGTGTGTTATTTAAATTCACTCCAAATTTCTTGTTTCATTCCTGTTGAAGATACAGCCTTACGTAAATGGAATTAACCTTCTTCAAACAGACTATAGTCTTTCTACCTGAAGTGACGAAGAGAACACGGCAGGTGCCATAAACCGATTTCCCAGAAACTTCGCTCAATGGAAGAGAAGTCAAAATAAGCGAACACGTGCCTTGGCTTATCTGACAAAACGACGGCCAAAGCTGTCGAGGTACTTTATGTGTCTGGTAGTGCGTAAACAGTCCAGCCGAAACGGTGGCACAGTGGATAGCGTCGCCGCTTGACACTTTTGCGACCCTTGTTCGAAAAACGGATTACTATTTTTATTTTTTATTTTTTATTTTGTTTTTAATTTGTCTCCCCATGTCCGTAGAAACTGCTACACGAATGTCTTCCTACGTATATTGTTGCCCTTTTTCGTCTACTAATTTTAGTTCTGGTGAATGAATTTAAAAATAAAGGTAACAGCAATGAATAAATGGAAAAGTTCTTTGAAATTGTTTTCGGCGAAATTACTTTAGTGTATTTCAATTCATAATGAATTGCAAGTTCCAGTTTTTGGAATACTGATTCGTTACACGTGGTTTGGCGCAAAATTCTATCCAACCTGTGAAATCTTCAGCAATGTTAACGATTTTTCTTCCATGAGTTAGATTCATGCGGCAAACATGCTTTCGCACTATGCTCGTGTTCTTCGGGATTTCTATCTTTCGAATGTTTCCACGATTGGCACATCGATGAGAATGCACCAAATCTTCCTAAAGAATAAACATAAGAATAAAATATAAGAATTAACAATTGACATAAGAATTTAATTTAAGAATATGAGGATTTCAAAAAATTGGAACCGCAAAATATATCAAACAAACATATATTATATAATAAATGTCTGTCGCTTATTGTGAAACCTATTTGTAATTTTGCAATTAGTATGACGCCCTGTATCCCCTAACTTGATAAGAACCACTCGTGTAGTGACCTTCTAAGGGCGTACATAAATGAAAAAAAAATGAAATAAAATAAAAAAAAACAATAATCGGGTTTCGACGCAAAAGTGAGAGACCGCAACGCTGGCCACTATGTCCCAAGTTAGGCTCAGCGTATTGCGCGTTGAGGAGCATCTAATCTACGTGAAAAACTTTGACGCCCCTTTTCTCAGAAAAAGTCGAGTATCTACAGATACGCCGAGACGCGTGTTCGATTATTGTGACCCCTCTTTCACTGAAAGAAGCTTCAGGGAAATCGGGTTGTAGCACTTGCCATGTTCCCCTTTCTTTTTTTTCTCTTCGTGATTTCATTCCCCTGCCCCATGTGAGCAGGGGAGGGCTGTCAGCGGCATAATCCGCCGCTCTTCAGCCGAGTAACATGTCAGCTAATACAAGAAGAAAATGATACATAGAAAGGCGATAAAAGTGGGGACATAACAACACAGCAAGTGGAGATAATGGAGGCAAAAATACACTGACATGGAGAAGTTCATGGGGGACAATGAAATAAGTTGACATAAAGTGAAAAACACAGTTGGCTATTCGTAGAGCACAAAAAAGACATTGAAGTCACACACACAGGTTAAAAGTTGGCCGCAGTATTAAAAACACTCGACAACAAGACACTTTAAACCTCTTTAAGCCTACTTGGAGAGATGAAGCGCACACGAGGAAGAATAAAAGTGCCAGGAGGGACCTGCCGATGGAGAGGCCTGAGAGGGTGGAAAAGGGGGGGGGGGGGGGGAGCAAGGTGCAGCAGGGGAGCGGCCGTGTTCCCCTCGCGAGATGCGCTTATATATTATCCCACAAGACGGCGAGACCGGAAAGTATGCGAAGCTCAAAAATGGCTCTGAGCACTATGGGACTTAACTTCTGAGGTCATCAGTCCCCTAGAACTTAGTACTACTTAAACCTAACTAACCTAAGGACATCACACACATCCATGCCCAAGGCAGGATTCGAACCTGCGACCGTAGCAGTCGCGCGGTTCCGGACTGAGCGCCCAGAACCGCTAGACCACCGCGGCCGGCTAGTATATGAAGTATACAAGCCCGTGTGTGTGTCACTGGTAAACAGGATGCTAATGACAGGGCTAGCGGCAGTGAGCAGTGTATTGAGGAGGAGGCAGCGTCGCGCCGGCCGCAGATGAGTCGTGGGGACACTGTGTGTGGGATCGAGGGCAGTATCGAGGCCGGCCGGGTGGCTATCGATTGTCGGGAGGCGCGGGTTAAGTGGCTGTCGGCTGCTGGCTGTGGCGGCTGGCTCGGCGCACATCGACCCGGCCCCGGCGCCTTCCCCAGCGGTGAGCCACCTCACGCTGACAGCCCCGAGGGCCCGGCACCGTCCCACCGACACGTATGCTGGCCGCACCTCCAGCTCCCACGAGCGACGGCTTTTCCTGCGTGCCGTCACGGAAGGTGGCACTGAATAGCCGCCCATTATGTTTTTACTACGAAAGCGATAGGAGTCTGACAGAATACGTGAAAGAGAGAATCCGTTAAGATAAGAATGAAGTGAAACATTCAGGTAACTGACCCCCGGGGCGAGCTTCACGTATGTGTCCCATCCCTTTCCCGTCAACATCCTCCATTTCCAGAGGCTTATTAATATTTAATTTACTAACGACGCTTTTCGAGCCACCAGTGCACATCATCAGGCATAAAAATCAAGTATTTTTCACGTTATTAAAACCATTAACTGTGCTATCGCTAATTTGTTGCGTTTGCGGTATCCTCATTAGACCCAGAACATATGCATCCATAGGCATTTCTTGTTGGTGTTGTCATGCTGGTGTCTTGTTACATGTAGGCGTAAACTTGCGCTCCGGTATCGATACACCGGTTCCAATCTGGTTACGGAAGTTGAGACACCCATCGTCGGGCGTGACAAGTACTTGGATGCGAAACCGTCCGGGTACGCCTCGCGTTGTTAACAACTTTCTTTTTGTCCGTTTACGGCAGAGGTGAAAGGGTAGGTTGTGGAGTAAACTCTCTGATCACAAGTCTTGGTGCCAATGTAGTAGATTAAACTCCAAAACTTTCTACAGTGAGTCACGAAGTGCTGGCTCGTGACACTGTTGGTAGTGATCCGTCCGCAGGATCGGGACGTTAAGCACAACGGCCTGTTTTGTGCTTATCGAGAGGTGTAGGCCAAGTGCCGGCAGCGGGTATCTTTTCTCTCATCTCTCGTCATATCCAACACGAACACGAGACACTATACAACACACACACCATTATAGTATACCTGCAAAATAAAAATAAAAAAAGGATACACTTGCGCGCGTTGATCTCTCACTTCGCGAAGGAA
Organism: Schistocerca gregaria; assembly: GCF_023897955.1. Lineage (NCBI taxonomy): Eukaryota > Metazoa > Arthropoda > Insecta > Orthoptera > Acrididae > Schistocerca > Schistocerca gregaria. The sequence continues at coordinate 490,757,026 of NC_064923.1, forward strand.
AGGTGGCTGCAGATGCGAAGGATAGAATAAAACCTTTACAATTAGGCGGCTAAACTTGCTCTTTGGGGTCTCCCAGTCATTCATGCCATACGATTTTCCTTTGACTACATGTAGGCTACGTCAAATGGCTATTGTGATGGTCGATCGTCTGTCCTGGTTTCTGCACCACTTTTCTGCGCTGTTTTAAGTCACGTTTCATTTTCTACAATATTTTTCAAGTAAGGTTAACTTCAACATTTTTCGTTAAGCTTTACCGTTACTATTATTGAGATGGAATAAACAACAAGCTTACTGTTGCCAGTCACTATTTATTTACTCCAACAATGCGTTTCGAAGGTTTAAGCCTCCATAATCAAGAATGTAGTGTCACGACTTTTGAGTAGCCTGTGACACTGTCTCCGGTGGTAACAGGTTCCTTTCTCTGTCGTGACACATCACATACACAGTCACATTTTGTAAACACTGAGGGAACAAACGGTCCATCTGTGTTCCCTCAGTCTTTGCAAAATATGATTGGCGTATAACGACAGGAACTACGGTGGTAGCTTGAACTAATAACTACAAACAACAGCTGTGCATTCGACAAGTCGGTTGTGAGCACTCTGTGTCAAGTTGTGAACGTGCAGCCGTAGTGTGTCAACCCTGTTGTGTCACTCACTAATTGCAAAGGAAGAACATCTCTAAATTAGGTTTTCAAGGAATTCTCTAGAATGTTTGGGAAAAAGGACAAAGTGTACAAAGTTTGTTCTGCACAACTTGGCATTTGAAGAAAAAGAATGACGCCTGGACGCTTGCAGCGACTTGACTGAAATGTAAAACGCGGTCGAGTCTGTGCTGAAAGAAATTCTCACAGGTGACAGGGTTGGTGTTCAAAGATTAAATATGTTTCTCTATGTCGCATTACATCCTAATTACTTTTTCTAGTGATCCGATTTTAATGAAACAAAGCCCGCGTTTTGCCCCAAGTTACGTTCAAATTATCTATACAAATTCCCTCAGGTTCGTATAGTAGTTTTGAAGACTAGCGTGTTCAAACAGACAGACAGACAGATATGACGGTTTTAGATGAGACCTTATATCACGATATTTTTTTTTTTTCGTTGTCCGATTTTGAGTAAATAAAACCCATTGCATTGCCCCAAGCTTCGGTCAATTTACCTGTAAAAGCCCCATGAAAATTGCTCTAGTATTTTTGGAGACACCGTGTTCAAACAAAAGACAGACACAATGGTTTTAATACAGCTTGTAATAATAATTATAACGCGTCCAACGAAGGTCGAGTCTGTTTCATTTACATCTTCTCATATACTCTGGAGCTGAGACAAGATAAAAAAGTATTGTCCAGTCAGACATGCTGCGTACTCTTCAAGTTTTGGACACAATGAATCTAGAAATACTCTCCGTTCTTCTTCTACAATGCCAGGAAAAGTATGACGGTGGCTTTCGAAATGTAAACGTATTGTGGGAGCCAGTTACGAAGGGATCGACGATGCGTGTATGGAACGCAGAGTGGCGTAATTTTCTGCGGTCCCCAAAGTGACACGAGTGGCTGAATGTCACAGTCTGGCGAAGCGGACAGAACAACAGAATAGCGAACACTGTCAACTCTAGGTATCGTGAGTGCTTGTAGTATAGTTTCAGGAGACGCTAAAGGGAATAGGTGACAAACATGTCTACGAAAAACACTAAAAGAAGAGGAAAGAAGGAGCTTAAGCGTGTTCAACGACGAGTTTATTAGTGCAAGAGAAGAGACAGTTTGGTAGGATATGTGCGTGCTACGACGTTCAAGTTAACTCAGCACTGCAGTGGGAAGGGAAGTAAAATTTTAAAAACGAACCCAGGTATGCGAAGATAGAAATAGTAAAACTTTGCCGTGAATTTGTAATTCGTGGTACGTCTCGTCCCCTGGCCCACCCATCCGCCGCGTTTGCGCTGCTGTCGTGATACCTCTTGGTGAGCAAGGTGGTGTCGGCAGCGTTTGCTGCGCCGAGCGTTGATGGGACAGTGCGAGACGGGAGTGGGTAGTCATCTGCTCCGCTTCGAACGTTGTGTACCTGGCGGGAGCCACCGCATTGACAGCGGCAGACAATGACGCGACACAGGACGCGGTGAGCTTCGAGTGACGGACGGGACTGGCCGCTCATTCTGAGCCTGGAGGTGGGTGGCGGAGTGGGAGCCTTGGGCTGATTGGGACACAGGGTGGAAGTAGCAGTCGGTGACGGCACAGCAGTCAGTTGCTCGATGGGAAAGAATGAGGCAGTGGCTACAGAGCCAAGTAGAAGCCTCTGCAAGCTGATACGCTGCGAAGCTATCGACGGGACGTCACAACGGTCAGCGCAGGGCGCAGTCACTTTGTTGGCATAACAGTCTGATGGAGGCGCGGTTGATGCTTTCCCTGGCGAGAGGACGACGATTCCAGGGGAGGCGGAGGATGGTGATGTTTGGTTTGTGGGGCGCTCAACTGCGCGGTCATTTGCACCTGTACAAAGTCCCAATTTCGACACAGTCCAATTTTTACACAATCCAATTTAGCCACTGGCCGCTCGTGAAATGATGAGGACAACACAAAAACACCCAGTCCCTGGGCAGAGAAAATCCCTGTCCGGCCGGGAATCGTATCTGGGACCCCATGATCCAGAGGCAGCAACGCCAGCCACTTTTTTTTTTTCATTTTGTTCGGTATCGTTCGTTGCGTTTGGTCTGGTCAGACGTCACGAGACATCCGTTTAAGTTGATCACTGTTTCCTGTGCTCATTTTTTATTTTTTTTTTCATTAGAGATGGCTGCTACACTCTGGGCTACCGTGCCGGCAGCCACTAGACCACGAGCTGCGTACAGAGGGGGAGGGGGGAGGAGGGGGGACAGTGGATAAGGCGCCTCTTACATGTTAAGAGCAGCACTACCTGTGTGTTTTCGTAATTGACGCTTGCGTTCTAGTGATTCAGTGTAATGTGCAGTTCTGAGTACAAGGGGTGCACTAAGTATATCAGCTAGCAAGCAATATTAATCTCGGAAGTCCTTGGTTATCGTGTGACAGCCGGCCGGACTGGCCGAGCGGTTCTAGGCGCTACAGGCTGGAACCACGCGACCACTGCGGTCGCAGGTTAGAATCCTGCCTCGGGCATGGATGTGTGTGATGTCCTTAGGTTAGTTAGGTCATTAGGTTAATTAGGTTTAAGTAGTTCTAGGTTCTAGGGGACTGATGACCTCAGCAGTTAAGACCCATAGTGCTCAAAGCCATTTGAACATCGTGTGACAAGCTGTGGTTGCACTTTGAGGGCACGCTGTGTAAGAACCATTTCGATCTACGAAATCACGCGGATGATTTGTATTATACGGAAAGTGATCTTGTTTGTATAAGGGGCGGTGAAAGGAAAACAATATAGACGGAAAAAATTAGGTAACTGTTTATTATTTCAAAATTAGTCGTCTTAATTCTCAATACATTTATCCCACTGTTAGACTAGACGGTCAATACCTTCCACGGAAAAAAGTGTCCGGTTGCCTAAGGAGCTATGATTGTACCCAGGTATGCACTTCTCTGTCCGAAGAAAATCGACAGCCACGAATGTTTTTCTTCATTTCTCAAAAAATATGAGAATCTCACAGGGAGACATGGCGTCTATTAGGAGGCCAGCCCACGTGTTGCCAAGGTTGCTTCGACTGCGCTGCAGAAGTTTCTCTGCGAAGTCTTTAATATGCTCCATACAGTCCATATCTCTTCTCATGTAATTTCCATGTTTTTGGAGCCATGAAGAAGACATTCGTGGTCGTCAATTTGCTTCAGACGAAGAGGTGCACGACTGAGTATATACAACAGTCCGTAGGCGATGGAAAACACTTTTCCACCAAGACACTGATAGTCTTGTCTCACAGTGGGATGAAGGTATTAAGTTATATAGATTACTTTTAAGATACTAAAGAGTTTATTGTTTTCCATTTGTCTCGTTTTCATTTTACTTTCTCTTGTATTACGGCGTGAGCGTGACTGACACGTTGACGCCTTTTACACGAGCAAAGCCGCCTTGTAAGTTGTTATGTGCAACCTACCAATTTGTACCTTTTATTGTATAGGAGTTTACTGAGATACATGCGTAGGTAGTTTGGTAGAGCGTTAGTGGTAGCTTGTCGTACTAGCTTGTCCGCGATAGCCGTTGCACTAGGCCAATATTTAGTTAACAACTGTGTAGATGACATTAATTGAGCCCGAGTGTTGTTTAAGTATCTTCTGGTTATTTACAGAAGTTATATCTATTCTCTTCCCTGTCTGTTGCCTGGGACCAATACTTTGTAATTGTCACTGCTGTTTCCAGATTGTGTGCGCTGTGGCGAAGGTTTGATTGTAATTCTGTTTATTGTATCGAAGGCATGTTACTTGCATTCCATTGTTTGAGCCCTATGTTCCACAACTATCAGGAGCTTCAGACTAAGTTCTGTTTCATTGTTATTGTATTATTACTCTGATATCAAGAAAAATGTTTTGTTTAGTAAATTAATTGTTAAACTGAGCCAATATCTGCACAACCCCAGCGCGAACCTACAGTAACATCACACAAAACCAACGCTACAAACTGTGGAAACTGTGATAAACCAAAAGTGAACTCAGAACTTTATGAACGACAGGGTTCGTGTCTTCATATTACGACGCCGGGTTTCCTCCTGAATTGTGACCCATCAGTCTGTGGCATGCCTGTTATAGGTATTTCTGAATGCCGTGTATTTAAAAAGCGCATTCTATTTACTGGTTAGGGGGCAGTCGCCCAAGTGAGAAAGTTTGCAATTCATTGCATACGGCGTTCGTATTTCTACACCGAAAAATCATTACACTCCATTATGTGGGCTTCTTCATTTGCACATATGCACCATCCTAAATACATTGTTCTTCCACTTTTCAGTGCTGGAAAGACTGAAAAAATATGGTCTTCTCAACTTTTTCTTTGCTATGCATCTGTCAGTTTAGCACAAATGAGATGCGGCGGCGGCGGCTGTTTTAGGGGAAGCAGACGGCCGACAGAATACGGGTGTGTGTGGGCACAATATTTTATTCGCGGCAGCTGAGCCGCCTCTGAGTGGTGAGTGACGTAAATAAAACACGGACGGCGAGACGCCCAGTCGGACTCATACTTGCTCCCGCAACACAGCGGCACGCCGCGCTGCAAAGTGTACAGCGGTTCTCAGCAGCTACTTCCCCCCTTCTGTTCCGAGCGTACAAATTATTTACGCTCTCGTGTTTCGGAACCACGCTACCTGCCCGGAATGAAGTACCACTGTAGAGGATTTCTCTGTGCTGTTGCATCAAAGAACGAAGATTCCACGTGCCTCAACCAGCGTCAACCACAGCTCACGAGATTTATTTTTATTTTGTACCTCATTTTATAAAGAAACATTAGTTCTTCGTCGTATCGTTCCGGTAACTACTTTGTTTCTACGTTTCAAGTAAAAGAATTAAATAGCCAGTATTCCAATTTCAACGTAACTTACTCTTGAGTCATTTCAGGCCCTCTGTGACATGGAAGCATAATGACTTTTATGAAATTTTACACGGTAAAATAAAAACACAGTAAGCAAGAAACAACAGTTGCAGTCCACGTAGAGTTAACTGCTTTGAAAGGAAATGGAGTTAAAACAAAGACAATAATAAGCTAACTAAGCAACTGATCATGAACTGTGTTTCTCTATTTGAAAATAAGTGAGGGTGAAGAGAAATTTTATTTTACAGAACATTGGGCTTGATCCATACTGTCTCTGCAAAGGAGCGTTTTTCGCGTAAATAATAAAGTATTCTAATGTACCCTCGCTTCTTCTACTGGCTATTAATGGCGGAGAGTTACCACGAGCACGTACAAGTGATAATTTGCGCAATGGATATTTTAACGCTACTGAAGTCTCCCTGACACATATACGCCCCCAGTAGGAGTACGTTAGTCTCATTAATTATGTAAATTATCATGTGATAACCTACCCATTTCCTAATCTTATCCTGTGGATACGACAGTGTGTCAGGATAAGCCGGCAAAATCAAAATCCAGTCCCCCTTTTAACGAATAAGTTATAAAATGTACGCAAGAGAAAAGATTGTTTGGTACAGGAAAATACTATCTACTAAATGATAAATGCCGTGATTTTAACACATATATTCATCATAAAAATAATTTAAAGACACTAAACAATAATTACAAACCTCAGGAACTCCCTGTATTAATAGTGGCCCTTAAACTGTCTGGCCATGCCCTATAATGTACTCGCGATCTGTGATAAGACGCGGAGTAACTGACCTCCACCGTTGTACTAAATACCAAGAAGGAACTACTATCTCAATGAGCAGTGTGAAACCTCAGTGCAGAACGGAGTAAAACACGTGATTCACCAATGCAGATTCACTTTCCTACACGCTAGTGCGTAAGCAAGATCACCGTAATGATCAGAAGCTATAAACGCAGAACTTCTCGCCTCCCTAAGATAATAGCAAAATTGTGCTTCACCAAAACTGCAGCCGAAGACGTCCGTCGAGTGCTGTGGACGACTCTCATGTTCCAAGATCCCGCAACGACTCCCCTCTCTATCTTTCTCCTTAAATTTGGGTGGCGAATCATCTTTCTGGAAGGCTCTCGTTCCTGAACGCCGACCAATTGCAGTTTAGAATCCAGATCGAAGTTCCTGGAATTTCTTTCTGTGTCGTTAGGAAAGTGCGCGAATACCTGGTGCCATGTGTTTTTGGCCGACCTGCCCGCCGGACACGCGCTCCCGTTTTGCAGGTGGTCCAGCTCACGAGCGGGTCCGGGGATCAGCACCAGAAGCGGCTATGCCGTCCTATTGTCCGAAGGAATGTGTGAGCTTCCTGTGTCCTTCCGTTCTACTAAGAGTTTCACAGCTCTGCTTGTTCCCCAGTCACCCAACATGCAGACGTTATACAATAAATTAAGTGTACTAGACGATGTCAGTCACATACATGTGTTTACTGAACGAGCACAAACCTGTCTCTTCTGTCATTGAAGGGGCTTACGTATGTCGTATTGGATGTAAACGCTATTTGTAACTTGTAAGAAAACGCCACCTCATAGTATAATTAGGACTTGAATACGCCTGATGGAACTTAACCAAGTGTCCAACTTCGCCTTGCCCGAGTAAAACTAGTGAATTCACTGCAAGTGCATATGAAGCACTCTCTAAATGTTGTGTAGCCGGGTTTTATTGCTTAAAGAGTAATAACTGACGCTGTTCGATGGGTCTCTTACGGCACGACGATAATAATTGCACCGTGTCGCTGACAAACACCACACCACGATACAGAGAATGTTTGAAAGTTGCAGGGTTAACCACTTCACAAACATTAAATATTGTTTTTACTAACCTTGACGAGGTAACAATTTCACTGTTAACAAAAATATGTTAACAACCCTTTATTCTTCTTACGAGCGACTGCTGCTCTACCGTAAATATAGTTCTAGTAGAATCAACCAAAGATGCTTAGTCTGATACTGTTAATATAATTTTTAATCCATTATCATCAACATTACAACTGGTATACTCGATTACACAAAAACTAAGAAGGTTGCCTTTCCTTATCGTAAGTCTATCCATTCTGGACAGTGAATCCTGCGACTACGGTAAAATACTGGATTATTTGTGTAAAACTGTGACCAATCATTATACAATGGTTTTTAAAACTTTTATTTTCTCGCGAGTTAGATTTCGAGCCATTGCGGGTATTTACTGGCGCTTTATATTTTGTACTAAGTGGATACAGGTGGTGGTGGTAGTTAGTGTTTAACGTCCCGTCGACAACGAGGTCATTAGAGACGGAGCGCAAGCTCGGGTTAGGGAAGGATTGGGAAGGAAATCGGCCGTGCCCTTTCAAAGGAACCATCCCGGCATTTGCCTGAAACGATTTAGGGAAATCACGGAAAACCTAAATCAGGATGTCCGGAGACGGGATTGAACCGTCGTCCTCCCGAATGCAAGTCCTAAGTGGATACAGTCGCTGGGATCAAGCGCTGGTGAAAATAGTTGGATCTGTATACAGCATATTAATCGTGCGTAATAAATGCAGTATGGCTACATTACGTGATTACGTAGTCATGAAGTTCCGGTAGTTGTAAGCACTGCACTTTCTGAGTTATTTCTGGTGTCGTTGTGGTCTTCAGCTTGATGAGTGGTGTGGTGCAGTTCTCCATGCTAGTCTATCCTCTCCACCTCTGCATTACTTCTACACCATACATCCATTTGAACTTGCTTACCTGATGCGAGCATTGGTCTCCCTCTACACTTTATACCCCACACGCGACCCTCCATTACTAAATAGACGACTCCTTCATGCTACAGTAGATGTCTTATAAAGTGATTGCTTTTTTTTTAGTAGGGTTGTGTCACAAATTCCTTTTTTTTCCCAATTCAGTACAGTACCACGTCATTAGTTACTCTGTCTGCCCATCTAATCTTCGGCATTCTTCTGTAGCACCACGTTTCAAAAGATTCTGTTCCCTTGTTAACTGCTTTTTCAGCCATACAAGGTCACTCGTCAGACAAATACATTCAGCAAACAATTGCTAACCTTTAAAGGGACGCCGAGCGTGGCAGTAGGGGTGTCGCGGCATTTTCATGAAAGTAATACTTTGGTTTACTGAGCAAAGGAACAACGTGTGCGCTCGCAGTGATATCTAGCAGGGCGGTAATTAAGTGGTGTGGCTGGTAGCGTGGTAGATGGCAGTCTAATCATAGTGCGTGACTCGCTTCTTTTTATTCAGTAAGAATCAGTTTGAGGGTTAGTTTTGCTGAATGGTGGTCTTTCTAATTGTCATTTGTCTTCCGGAATCTCTGTTCCTCTGTCAGCACGGATAAATTTTTAGATGTAACTAGCTTACAAAATATATTTCAAATCGTGCAGTTCTAAAGACTTAAATAGATGAAAACGCAGGAAGTATGAGAACAGTTACTTTCAGTTTCGGTTTTACGTATACTACTGCTGCAAATGAAGATCGATCATTGTGTGTCAGTTGCTTCAAAGTCGTCACTACTGAAAGCGTCCATCGTTACAAAATGAAACAACATCTGGAGTCAAACCACAGTAGTTTGGTAAACAGACCACGAGAATAACTTCCCCACAATTTAAAAGAAATGACAGAAGAAGAAGACTCACTAAAGAAGCTACTATTTCCTCAAAGGCTCTTCTTTCGTCTTACAAAGTTGTCTGCCGTGTAGAAAATAGCAAGAAGCATCCCACCGTAACAGATTTTTTAGATGACCGGTTCTTAATTTTTTTATGACATTTTGCAAGTCGTCATTCGCCTTCCAAAGTATAATCACCTTACCCCCAGGTCTATCGACCCCCCTCACCTACAAATTATCGTATGGGCGCCCTTGATGGTGTCTGTTATGATAGGTGGAACAACTGCCAAATAACTGGAAAGTGTGCTTTTAATTCTTCAGGCTTTCCCGCCGACGTGCTGACATCTTGAGTTGTCGCATCTTCTGCAGCCCACCAGCGCAAATGCACGTATTACTACAGTAGTACGCACGTAAGAATGAGGGTGGTGGCGCGATACGCAATGGCAAGGAGCAGTTACCACGTGACACTCCTGCCAACAGTGTCTTACTGCGGCGTCTGCCTCTAGCACTCACATTGGAGAGCGTGTAGGGTATTCAGCACTGATTTTCATGGTAGTTTAAATTTGGTGAGGTTAGTGAGCCGCTGTAGTGTTCACTATGAGTGAAATAAAGCAGACACGTCAAGTATTACATTAGGACATGCAGTGATAGTTTATCGAGCATATAAATTCCGATACGCAGAGCCAGAAGCAGAAACAGCGGCTGGGTGCAGCGCTCATCCTGAGTTAACAGTCGCCATGGTAGAAAACGTATGGAGTGTGGCGCGCGGAAGACAGAGCGCACACGGGCGATACCATAATGTATTCTCTGTCTCTCTCTCTCTCTCTCTCTCTCTCTCTCTCTCTCTCTCTCTCTCTGTGTGTGTGTGTGTGTGTGTGTGTGTGTGTGTGTATGCAGAACAGTTCGCGCGGCCGCCTACTTCCGTGCACCCCACTATACCGATGTTCGTCTTGCACCTCCCTGCCGAAGAAACATCCATAAGCTTACTCACGGAGGGCCAGAAGAGAAATTGAACCCTGGCAAAGCTTTGACACGTATGGTACTGTATGAACGATGCAATAAAAGTATTTATAAATGCAGATAAAATGATCTAATATCAGAAAGAAACGAAAAATTATTACTTAAATATATACGTTTACAACTTGCAAAAGTAAGTTTTTTTTCAAAAGTTCACTGAAGAATTCAACACACAGGACGCTTCGCCACTGCTAGTTACCGCCAGCAGTCTATTGCTAACATGATTTATGTGGCACAGTTTGTTTGGTTCACACAGCTACTGCCTATCGAGCTCGCTTGTGTTCACCAGCGCTGTTGTTGCTACCATTTCGTTATGATATTATAATATCTCATAGGCTGGCGAGCAATTGTTGGAGCAAATATGTTATCTGACCAATTTCAGCTAACTAAGGACTGAAGCAAGATACGGTAGTGGTGGAAGCAAGTAAAAGTAGCGAAGGTGATATATAGTTTGACTGTCTCCTCTCCTCATCCCTCCGTCCCTTCCCCCACCACACCCCATCCAGTAGTTTTGCTGCTCCCAAGCCTAGGTTGGTGCTGTCTCTTGTGTAAATAAATAACAATTGAAGAATGAGCGTTCTGTGTCTGATTAATATAAATGGTGATGAAAAATTTTCGAAAGCCATACAGTCCAGAATCGGTACACGAATCAGGAAAAATCACCCTGAGCATTGAGGCAATAATCTCATCAATACCTCGGGTTGAAGATACCCATTTGGTATAACAGCGTGTCCTGCAACATGAGGAAGTTTGTAACTCTTTGCTGGACACCTCATCCAACTGTAATCGTCGACCATTCAAAGCCTTTTTTAAAGAACCGAGGGCGTGATATTCACATGGGGAGAGATCAGGACTATAGAGTGAGTGTTCGATTTTCTGCACTTGAGTTGGCGCAACTTCTGCGTTGATGGATGTCTACCGGCGTTTATCCTTTGGCAGCCAAGAAAAGAATTACAGCAGTTTGGTTCTATTTGGTAGTAACGTCGCCATAATTAATGTTTTCGCGTTTACCGCAGGCATGTTGGAAAGGCAAGAATGCTACACATTAGTGTATGTCGTATGTCGTTCTTGTATACCCACAGTCGCACTATATTGCATATAAGCTGCAGTAATGCCCTCAAAAGGAGACTTTTTTGCTCGCCACTTATAGTTTCGGTATTATGGGAATTGTTAGCCGTTGGGCCTATACACAGCTACATTCTGATCATCTGATTTAAACCCTCGAGTAAACAAACGTATTCTCTGCCATTCGCCATTGGCTGCACTGCTCCAGCATCTGGTGTCGAGGACCAATGGGAGGAGGTCTTACTTACATATTAGATATTTTGTTGTTATTCTAGCGCGAATGAAACTCGGGCACACGCTGTATCATCGAAAATCTTAACTGTGTTTGCTACCCGCTGTGCTTAACGTTGAACGCATGAAGTTTCTGCGTAAAATATTACTAGATTGTAGGTTTCGCTACGCCTACCACTCGTGTCCATATGGTCGTGTCGTTCCCTGCGAACTGCGGCGAGAAGGCCACTGCTGTTGCGCCAGTAATTAATAGTACATGAAATGTATTCGCAGTTGCGAATATGAACAAGCAGCACCTGTATAACGGACTGACGACAATGAGCGGTCACGTTAACAGCTTCGGCTATCTGTGCGCAACACACCGCCAGACCCAGACTTCCATATGTCGTCTTCGCTGCGTTCGTAGTTTTTTTTTTATTCGTGTCAGAAGCACCATGGATACAGGAATATAAGAAAATGAATAGCACACAGAAAATAATTATTTACAGGCATATGAAAATATATACAAATATGTGTGCACAGAAACAAAATGTTATAGGCATTTGGCCCATAAGCGGGCTACGTCAGATCCTCTAAAGTGCAGTGTGAAGGACATTCAGGGCAGTTATACATGTGCTGGGTCGTCTGCACCTCTCCACAGTCGCAGAGATTAGATGTAGTAGAATATCCCCACTTCAGAAGGTTATCTCTTGACCGTGCAGTGTTGGTGCGTAGCCTGTTTGGTGATCTTCAGACCACCCAGTCCTCATTGTAACCTGGTGCCAATTCTTCCTTTGGTTCCATCCAGTGCCCTTCTCCCGATCGCTTCCATCTCTCCACCCTAGATTCAGGTTGGTCGCTAAAATCTTCGGTTGCTCTGAGAAAACTGCGTCTAGATTTCAAGCGTTTGGTGGCTGGCTGAGTTTTGTGGAGGAGGTGGCTCTCTGCCATCTCAGCCCTCACTCTTTCACTATAGGCTGCACTGCAGCTTCTCTTCGCACTGCAGAAGGTGCAATCCCAGCAAGATGGTAGAGCTTGTCTGTTGGCATCGGTTTCAGACATCCAGTGACGAGCCTGCAGGTCTCGTTCAGAGCAATGTCGACCTGTTTAGCGTGGGTAGAGTTGTAGCAGACACTGCTTGCATATTCGCCTGCTGGGAAGCAAACTGCTAGTGCTGTGGTCCTTACTACCTCTGGTTTGCACCCCAGGAGGAGTTCGTTATTTTCCGAAGAATATTATTTCTGCCGCTCACCTTCATTTTGTTGTTAATACAGTGATTTTTATACGTCAGAGCCCTGTCTAGGGTTACTCCTAGGTATTTGGGGTTAACGCAGTGTTCGAGGAATGTGTCCTTCCAGAAGACACGCAACTTACGGGATGCCTGCTTGTTACGGAGATGGAAGGCGCAAACTTGTGTTTTGCTAGGGCTCGGCTTAAGTTGATTGTCGGCGTAGTACTAACAGAGCATGTCTAGCGTATCCGTGGGCTTTGTCTCAACATCCTCAAAGGAGTCACCCTGTACGGCCATAGCACGGTCATCGGCGTAGATATAGTTTTCCGTACCAGCTGGCAGTGGTTGATCATTGGTGTGTATGTTGAAAAGTAAGGGTGCCAGTACGCTGCCCTGAGGGAGACCATTTTGCTGGGCCCGCCACCTGCTATGCATCCCTTGGAATTCCACAGAGAACCTACGGTTCTCTAACAGACTTCTAACTGTGGATGTGAATTTAAAGTCCCTGGTAATGGCGTACAGCTTCTTCATTAGCAGACGTAAGTTGACGGTGTCATATGCGGCTGTCAAGTCTATAAAGGCGACACCGGTTATTTTCCGGTTCTCATAGCCGTCTTCAATCAGCTGCGTGAGGTTAATTACCTGAAATGTAGTGCTTTTACCTGGGCGGAAACCTGCTTGTTGGGGGATTAGGTAGGGTTCTATGGCACTGGAGAGGCGATCCTGGAGTATTCTTTCAAAGATTTTAAGGATATGGCAGAGAAGTGATACGGGTCGAAAATTACTGGGGTCATCAGCATTTTTGCCTGGTTTTAAAATGGCAATAACTTTAGCCTTCCTCCAGATTGTGGGAATCTGACATGTTTCCATGCACTTGTTAAACAGTTTCAGTAGCCATTGTTTAACGTTGGGACCAAAGTGTTTAATCTGTTCAACAAAAATCCCGTCCAGGCCCGGGGCCTTCCTTAGCTTGCATGTCGCTATGGCTTTGCCCAGATCTGCCATTGTGAGAGGGGTGGTCAGAGTTGAATTTTCTTGGTGTTCAATCCTGTCTATTTTGGTCTCCGACTTCCTGATTTTGGTGTCGGGTTCCCCATTCTTGAGAAGCTGGTGGGCTATTTGGTCGGCTGTGACGGGAGCATGTCCTGGAGAGAAAGTCGGGTCATTGTTGAGACGTTTAAGGAGTGTCCAGGCTTTCTGACTGCTCCTTTTCATGTCCAATTCCTCTATTGTCCTCAGCCATTTCTCTCTCCTGGTTTTAGCTAGTGACTCGGTTAGCTGCTCGCCCGCAATGATAGTTTCCGCGGATAGAGGGTATGCGTCAAACAGTGTCAGGTATTGCTGCAACTGGTCCTCTAATTCTGGCGTAAAGCCTTCAACATAATTGCTTCTGCATCCTCTAGGGATCGATTGCTTGGAACACCACTGCACAGCCTTCACGAAATTGTCATAGAATCTTGGTTCAGGTGGTAGGTTGTTTACAGAATCTTCCATGAGGTTTTGAAAGGTTGACCATTCTGCTTTCTTAAAATGGTAACTACGGCGAAAAGGTACGCTATGGGGCTTAACAACAGATGTGATCTGGCACGTTATTGGACGGTGCTGGGTGGCTGGTATTGGTGAGCAAACTCCTTTTGAGCATTGGGACGTTACTTGATGGCTAACGAAGATGAGGTCCGGGTTATAACCTCTCCCCCATCTGCCACCCAACCCCCCATCCATTGCCAGGCCGTAGACAATAAGTTACAGATTTTGTTTTACTTTTAGTTTTGTTTCAAATGTTTATAAAATTTATAATTTACTAACAGCAAGGTTACATTTAATTTTCTAGGAGCCATATCTTTTGGACAACATTTAATTTCAGCATGATTGTTCAATAATGCTTCAGCTTTACTACTTACAGAATTATGAAACTCAATGTAAAAAAAAATTCAAACGGTAGTCTGTGGGGGCTAGGACGGGGGAGGGTGACGCAGTTTTGTCACCTCTGCCACGGGCGCACGACCACCTCGGTACAGCTCTGCGTGCAACGCAACTTGAAATGGAAGTGAGAGAGAGGAGGTGGCGCCACCTGCGTCCAGAGTTGGCAACCGTGGCTCGCAGGGCTGACAGCGGCGGCGCATCTGCCTTGCAGATGGTCGGCCGGCCGGCGAGCCAGCGACAATATTGGCAGTGCGGTGGAGCGGCCGCTGTTGACCCAAGCCCGACCGCCACCTTCCCGGCCAAACTTCCACAGTACAGCCTGCTGTCATATGCAGTGATGCTGTCCCATTCGCTCGCATAATGTACGCAGCACCTGATTCGCTGTCCTGTGGTGACAGATAGGAGCTTGGCAAATGACTGCAGTGTACTGTCAGTAGGGATAAAGAGATAAAAAGCAGGCAGCGGAAAGCTGTCTACAACATGTGCGGAAACAAGTCTGCAGTTATAAGAGTTGACAGACATGAAAGAGAGACAGTATTTGATAAAGGAATGAGA
The DNA here is from genome assembly GCF_023897955.1 of Schistocerca gregaria. NCBI lineage: Eukaryota > Metazoa > Arthropoda > Insecta > Orthoptera > Acrididae > Schistocerca > Schistocerca gregaria. The sequence continues at coordinate 490,772,132 of NC_064923.1, forward strand.
TAGGGTTGTAGCTTATTCCCCGCGTTATTCAATCTGAACATTAAGCTATCAGAAAAGGAAACTAATAAAAATTTGGAAAGTGAATTAAAGTTCAGAGAGAAGAAATAAAAACACGATGATGACATCGTATGGATGGACTGCATAGTGTACTGAAAAGACGTTGAATATAAATGATAGTAAAAGAAGTAAATTAAACGTAGTCTAATTAAATCAGGTGATGCTAAGGAAATTATATTAGGAAATGAGCCACTAAAGGTAGTAGATGAGTGTTGCTATTTTGGCAGCAAAATAACAGACGACGGCAAAAGCAGATTTGATATAAAATGTAGTCTCTTACTGGAAAGAGAACATTTTCTGAAAAAGAGAAATTTTTGAACATCTCTTATAAATAAAAGTATTAGGAACTCTTTTCTGAGAGTATTTCTTTGGACAGAAGCCTTATGTGAACGTCAAATGCGGGCAACAAACAATAAAGACAATATGATAATTACTGTATTTTGAGATAAGGACCTACAGAAATATTTTAATGGTTAGATGGGTCGATCGAGTAACTAATGAAGAGGTACCGCATCGAATTTAAAAGATCTTTCAACAGAGTTTGACTAAAAGAATGGCCAGATCGAATCGTTCCCATAAGAAACGTGGGTGCATCGCACCGACAGACAGTTGTTGTCGTGCAATTAGAGCAGAACGAGTGGTGACTGAATGCACTGAGGAAGGTCCAAAAATGGTTCAAATGGCTCTTAGCACTATGGGACGTAACATCTAAGGTCGTCAGTCCCCTAGAACTTAGAACTACTTAAACCTAACTAACCTAAGGACATCGCACACATCCACGCCTGAGGCAGGATTCGAACCTGCGATCGTAGCAGTCGCGTGGTTCCAGGCTGAAGCTCCTAGAACCGCTCGGCCACACCGACTCGGAGGAAGGTGGTACGGCTAGAAGTGAAGGTATTGATCTTCACAAGAGGCGAATGCTATTCGACTGGCTCCAACGAACAAATTCGAGACAGCAGATGAAATCTGGACAGGTGTTACAGGCAATGAGACACCACGAATTTTTGGGGACAGATTAGCAGAAGCTGAGTTGAAATCTCAAGATGGCATGCGTCGTCTGCCGCAGACACCTTACCACAGACAACAGGGTCTTGTGTGGTGGAGAGCGAGGGTGAACTGAGACATTAAGTGGCAGTCTGTTGTGTTCAGAGATAAGTCTCGCTTCTGTTTGTGGCGGTCAGATCGTCCTTGGACGAGCTGGTGAAAGTTCACAGCAAACGGAGATGCTCGAGGCCCATACCTATCCAACTCCCGGAATCATGGTGGGGGGAGCTATTGATATGACAACTGGGTTAATTTGGTGGTTGATGAAGAGAGGCTGAATGCTCTTTAATAAGTGGTAAGAACGGTAAATACTGTCGTCATACCCTTCATGACGAGAGTACCAAAAGGGTGTATTCCAGTCGGATAATTCAGTACCTCAAACTGCGGTTCACACAACAAACGCCTTGAAGAATGCACGGATCCTTGACAGCCCTGTCCGGTCCCCTACCTTTTCACCCATAGAGCATATCAGGGGTGCGACGCCAGGACATACACTTTCATGTATTTCAGGCTTGGCAAGGAGTTTCTCAACCTTTAGATTCCAGGGTTATTTATTTCCACGCCCTAGTAAATACAAGAGTGTATTCGTGAACGTGGGAGAAACACCTCATGCTGATCTAGACATATGTTACGGATATAATCATTATATTTGACGAATATTCCCGCAAAGTTTATTAAACATTTGAAGATTGCTTCATGGAATGACAAATTTAATTCCCATTAGTAGTATTTCGGAATACCACTCACTCTAAAGAGCCGCTAAGGACGTGATTCGTATTCACAAGACTCCACCTCACCTATAGGTTCATTTTTATGTATGTCTCACTGTCTTATCAGCTGAATGTTTTCAAAGTCCTTTTGAAAACTGTGATATCATCAGACTGACAAAATAAATAAAACACACGTCATGGGAGAGTGGACTGAATAATCTGTTATAGATTGTTAATTCTTCTAAGTTCCTAGAATATGGCCTCACAGCATGGAAAAGATGATCCTTCCTCATCTTATTTCCTACCCAGACATATATAGGTCTAAATTCATAACTCACCGAAATAGCAGGTCAAACTTGCAGTAATGTTCAAATGCTTTGATTAAGATAAGCCTGTAAATTAATTTACTTATAACATCGTAGTTTATTATGAGGACTTTTATCAGCTGTATGACACTCTTCCCTAATTTTACAGAATTTTGCAGAGTACGAAATTACATTAATTTTCTGTTTTATTACTCTATCCGTCCTCAATTTATACCCATATCAGCCCTGGCAGAGATAAAACAACTTGCAAACGAACGTCACACTTTTCTTACATAACCTCACATAAGTTAAGCGTACCAAGAGTTCATTGCTAATTGTAGAGGTTCACCCCTACACAGTCTGACTCAGAAAAGGTCTTACTAACTTGTTCTTCAGACGCCTGTTTCATTTACAAAAATTTGTACTCATTTAATTAGTGACTCACATCTTCATAAGCGTGTAAGAATTTTGTCCTAAAATCGGTGATTACTTCGGAAGTTAAATATGTAACAACCGAAAGTTCAAAAATGCGTAAATACTTGTGAGACAGCAACAGTCATACTAGTAAGGATGTTCACTTATCCTGTTATATTACATATTAAATGTATTTGCAATTGTGAATATGGCCCACCAGCAGCTGTAGAATGGAATGATGATATTGGAAGCAACTGATGGTTCATATTTGCAACTGAAAATACATTTACTGTATTTCATAAGGGCTGTGGTCGCCGCAGTGCTTGTTTCTTTGGACATGCATGCATGTTCGAAGGAACTTTGCATCGTAAACCGGAATAACAAAGGCATTGCAATATCGTGTCGTGTTATATTTATGTACAGTTACATTATAATAATTGCTTCCGACAACAGTTCCTCTAAATTAATTTTGCAGGGCAACATGAAATTGTAACAGTGACAAGTAGTTTACTATAGTAAGATAAAGTAATGCTCTTAAATACGCTGTAACCGTTAGTAGAAGCAAATAAAGACATTCGGATGGTGTTCGTAAGAAAAATTTGTTTGATCTCTGCAGTATGGAAGCTCAGAGTATTTGACAGCGTCGTGGTCGTCTCAACCAAGCTGAAACGTGTGTTTCTAATAATACTATATGATGTTGCATAATTCTTGCAAACTACTTAACAGTGCGTCGACTCAGTTGAGAGCTATATACGTAAAGGCTAATAAACATTAAAACACATGGTCCAGATACGGCCGTGAAGGATACAGCAGAAAGGAATGAGTTGGACTGAGGCATCAACTATTGATGAACCGATGCGTACATTTCCTCACACCAGGAGGTTCCTGAACACCCTGGTAGAATGACACTAGACATTAATGCTCTAACATGATGAGATTACAATTAACAGTTATCGGTATTTGTAGGTGTTGGACTGACGACACGGCCGATGGCAATCTCCACGGCACCCAAAGAATCTCGCGAGAAATCCAGATGCTGAGGATCTGGAAAATGTAAGATAAATATTAAGAGAAAACGAGACCGCCCAATTTATGGAATGTGTTGTTCGTATAATTAGGTAGTAGCACACAGTGGGGGAAAATAGAGATATGTAGCATTTCGTAGCAGTAGCGTCAAAAGGAGAAACCTAAAATATTGCAGTACCTCTTCTAGCAGTAGTCGGTGCATTTTCTTCTAGTGAGAAAATATTACGTGATTAGTAGGGTATAAATATCTAAGTAGTGTAGAAAATACTTGTTTTTGTGTTAGCAGTAGTGTAGTAGTAGAATCAGTAGAAATTCTCTTACTTTTATTAGAAAAACAGTATTTAGGCATGAAACCCCGTTACAGTTAGAAGAAAACGTAAAAATATTGTCAAACAACAGAAGGAAAAAAGTGTAACAGTGCTTCCAGTCTTGTCCTAGTTAAATTAAACTGATAGTAATAATTAAAACATGGTAAATAATAAAGAGCACTTCGTTTTCACTCTTTGGTTGTTAATTATACGCTTTACGTAATTGTTGATGCAACTCCAAGGAAGTATAGTTTTCTTTCTACTGCATTTTCGCTGAGAGTCATAAGTTTCGGAGCTTTTCTTACGTGACGTTCTTGGCATTTACCGATAATATCCATGAAATAGTCGTTAAAGCCGATTTTAACCATTGTATTTAATAAGAACTTGTGGCTTATGCTGTCTATACATTATCGAAGTCCAAAAAGATCAGGGCCAGCTGAGACTGGAAATTGCTGTACATGTATTATGTCTCTATATTCTTCCAATACGTTGAGCATATTCCTGCCTGTGACAGTCCTGAATTGATGTGAACCTAAGAATTTTCTGAGTTGCGGTTTCAGTCTACTGCTAAGCAATCGAGTTAAAATTACATAATCTGCTTTTAGTAAGGTTATCTCGAAGCATCGTTGGCCATGTTTTGAGCTATCACGACCACTACAATTTCATTAAAATCTTTTCCAAAAAAAAAAACAGTGGGGAGCAGGTCGTTATACAGGTTGTAAATTATAAGCCGATTAAATCCCTTAAGAGACTGTAAAATTCTAAAGTAAATCGATCTGTTCTTGTTGCTTTAGTTTTGGGCGGAGATTTAAAGTGTCGCGAAATTCTTCATGAGTAAAAATGCCTGTATCTCTAAGTTTTCTTCAGTAATATCAAAATAGATGACTGACGATATTTCCTCCTCATGTGCAGTGTGCGTTTCAGGGTTCGCGTAAAATGAGGTAAAGTGACTGACAATATGATGCTTGATCGAGTGCTGCGTTCGTCGATGAGATCCTTCTTCGCCTGTTACTTGCATTTACATCTATACTCCGCAAAACCACCTGATGGTGCGTGGCGTTGGGTATTTTGTGTACCACTATCACTTCCTCTTTTCCTTTTCCAGTCGCGAATGGCTCGCGGAGAGAACAATTGTTGGTAGGCCTCCGTGTGAGCTCGTGATCTTTTATCGAGATATACGTAGGAGGAAGCAATAAGGTTGACGCTTCTAGGGACGTGCGCATCCTGTGATACAGGACGCCTCTCTTACAGCGTCTGCAACTGAAGCTGACTGAGAATCTTCCTGACACTTTCGTGCTCACTAAACGAACCTGTAAGCAACGCTCAGCTTGTCTTAGGATCTTCTCTATCTCCTCTTTTCAGTCCTTTGTGGTATGGATCCCTGACTGACGAGCGATATTCAAATAGTTGAACGAGGCTTTTGGAAGCTATCTCTTTCCTGGGTGGACCACACTTCCTGAAGAGTCTTCCAATTAATCTTAGGCTGGCATTTGCCTTACCTGCGATTAGTTTTACGTGATGGTTCCACTTCAAATCGCTCCGTACAAATATTCCTGGGTATTTTATAGATGTCACCACTTTCGGTGGTTGTTCAGCAATCGTGTACACATACAATAATGAGTCTTTCTGCCTATTTATGCCCAATATGTCACTTTATTTTAGAGTCAGGGTCAACTGCCAACAAGCATGGGTCCTCTACAGGTCTTTCTACATTTCATTACAATTTTCTAGCGTTGCAGCTCTCTGTATACAACAGCATAATCTGCGACAAACCTCATAGATCCTTCGACGCTATCCAGTAGATCATTTATATATATCGTGAACCGTAACGGTCACATAACACTTTAGGAGGTTAGGTTAGTGTTGTTTAACGTCCCGTCGACAACGAGGTCATCAGAGACGGAGCGCAAGCTCGGGTTAGGGAAGGATGGGGAAGGAAATCGGCCGTGCCCTTTCAAAGGAACCATCCCGGAATTTGCCTGAAACGATTTAGAGAAATCACGGAAAACCTAAATCAGGATGGCTGGAGACGGGATCGAACCGTCGTCCTCCCGAATGTTATTCCAGTGTGCTAACCACTGCGCCACCTCGCTCGGTAACACTTTAGGAATGACTTGTTGTATTCTGTTTGCTGCTGAGAGCGTTCTGGGTGCCAAAATCGAGGGAACATTGTTGTAGGTTTCCTTTTTTCTAGACTACTTATTAATTCTTCTTCCATCTCTACTCTTGAAATAAACTAAATCTGTTATAGACAACGATGAATATTTATTGTTCCTCTAATTACATACGTCATGCTTGACTGTAAATTAAGTACTGAGGAGCACTGAAGATTTTTATACAACATGTTTCTATGTATTCGTTATTGAATATTCTCTTAATCAACGACTCTTACGCCGTCTACTCCGTGGTGTTCCAAGCTGCATGCGGTAGTTCCCGTGATGTTAATGCGCCTCCTGGCGAACTCCGACCGCCGCACGCTGCCCAACAAGTACCTCAAACAAACAGTAAAAAGCAAAACAAAAATATTTACACTATATATCATATATATCATATTTACACTAAATATCATATATACACTCCTGGAAATGGAAAAAAGAACACATTGACACCGGTGTGTCAGATCCACCATACTTGCTCCGGACACTGCGAGAGAGCTGTACAAGCAATGATCACACGCACGGCACAGCGGACACACCAGGAACCGCGGTGTTGGCCGTCGAATGGCGATAGCTGCGCAGCATTTGTGCACCGCCGCCGTCAGTGTCAGCCAGTTTGCCGTGGCATACGGAGCTCCATCGCAGTCTTTAACACTGGTAGCATGCCGCGACAGCGTGGACGTGAACCGTATGTGCAGTTGACGGACTTTGAGCGAGGGCGTATAGTGGGCATGCGGGAGGCCGGGTGGACGTACCGCCGAATTGCTCAACACGTGGGGCGTGAGGTCTCCACAGTGCATCGATGTTGTCGCCAGTGGTCGGCGGAAGGTGCACGTGCCCGTCGACCTGGGACCGGACCGCAGCGACGCACGGATGCACGCCAAGACCGTAGGATCCTACGCAGTGCCGTAGGGGACCGCACCGCCACTTCCCAGCAAATTAGGGACACTATTGCTCCTGGGGTATCGGCGAGGACCATTCGCAACCGTCTCCATGAAGCTGGGCTACGGTCCCGCACACCGTTAGGCCGTCTTCCGCTCACGCCCCAACATCGTGCAGCCCGCCTCCAGTGGTGTCGCAACAGGCGTGAATGGAGGGACGAATGGAGACGTGTCGTCTTCAGCGATGAGAATCGCTTCTGCCTTGGTGGCAATGATGGTCGTATGCATGCTTGGCGCCATGCAGGTGAGCGCTACAATCAGGACTGCACACGACCGAGGCACACAGGGCCAACACCCGGCATCATGGTGTGGGGAGCGATCTCCTACACTGGCCGTACACCTCTGGTGATCGTCGAGGGGACACTGAATAGTGCACGGTACATCCAAACCGTCATCGAACCCATCGTTCTACCATTCCTAGACCGGCAAGGGAACTTGCTGTTCCAACAGGACAATGCACGTCCGCATGTATAACGTGCCACCCAACGTGCTCTAGAAGGTGTAAGTCAACTACCCTGGCCAGCAAGATCTCCGGATCTGTCCCCCATTGAGCATGTTTGGGACTGGATGAAGCGTCGTCTCATGCGGTCTGCACGTCCAGCACGAACGCTGGTCCAACTGAGGCGCCAGGTGGAAATGGCATGGCAAGCCGTTCCACAGGACTACATCCAGCATCTCTACGATCGTCTCCATGGGAGAATAGCAGCCTGCATTGCTGCGAAAGGTGGATATACACTGTACTAGTGCCGACATTGTGCATGCTCTGTTGCCTGTGTCTATGTGCCTGTGGTTCTGTCAGTGTGATCATGTGATGTATCTGACCCCAGGAATGTGTGAATAAAGTTTCCCCTTCCTGGGACAATGAATTCACGGTGTTCTTACTTCAATTTCCAGGAGTGTATCATAACATGGGCACAACTTGACATGAAGAAGGGATCGGTTGGTAGGACATGTTCTGAGGCATCAGGGGATCTTCATTTTAGTATTGGAGGGCAGCGTGGAGGGTAAAAATCGTAGAGGGAGACCAAGAGATGAATACACTAAACAAATTCAGAGGGATGTAGGCTGTAGTACGTATTGGGAGATGAAGAAGCTTGCACAGGATAGAGTAGCATGGAGAGCTGCATCAAACCAGTCTCAGGACTGAAGACCACAACAACAACATCAACATAACATGTGTACAAAAATCCGCAATAGCGTATTACTTAAAAACCTCATCGTTAACATAACATCAATTACCGACACGTTAACTCATTTAAGGACGACGAGGACACAGAAAACTTCGCGTCTTTGACTTTTAAGGAAAAATCCTAAATACGATACCACAAAATTCTGCACTCTGACACATGCTGCCCCATGTAAATGTGTTAACCTGTTACTATTTCTTAAGTCATTCTAATTCAGGAATTAAACATTACAATTGGATTTATCTTTTCATTCACATATTTGAACATATTCATATTTCTAAATTTTTCATTAATTAGCTTGTCCGTCCTTCCATTTAATTGACGATCTACCTCAAACAGTGTTTTATCCACTTGAAAAAAGCTGTTACCCATTTTAGACATTTTTCCATCTGTTTGGGCAAATTTTTCGTTCATTCTTGTTCATTGATTTACGTGATGGTTCCACTTCAAATCGTTCCGTACAAATACTCCTGGGTATTTTATAGACGTCACCACTTTCGGTGGTTGTTCTGCAATCGTGTACACATACAATAATGAGTCTCTATTAATTTACTACCCCTTTCTTTTAATTGTTTTTACTGATGTAAACTTGCTTGCATAATTGTTTCGAAAGTCACGTTCCCCTCTGAGAGGCACTGTGTCAGCCTACTAACATATTTGAATCTAAGGATTCTCAAAATTAGTATTGTATACAGACTAAAAGAATATCAATTACAATTTTTGTTTATTAATTTCAGAAATGAAATAAATCCCTGAATATTTTCTCTTTTGAAATTGAACGCTTTTTGACACTTCAATCATGTATTTTAGTATTTATTTAATACATTCACTCTATCGAAAATCAGCCATTGCATAAGATGCAATTATGAAGTCCCATTACTAAGAACTGTATATTAAAGAAAGAGAACTTGCTAGTTTTGTAATTGAGGGGACTCTGTTGATAAACTGTTCCAGTCGTGTGCAATTGTCGCATCCCATGGATGGCATTGCTGATTGCCGGCATGTTGCCCACTAGTAACTCATAGGTGCTGTTTGTTGATTGCCGACCGTGCCAACTTTCTGCGCTGTCTAGAAATTGCTGGCTGCGAAATGCACTCTGCCGATTGCCGTTAAATTGGTAGACCACGTCTACTGCATACTCTGTCGTACATTTCTTGAATTATTCGTGACGCAGACTCAGCTTACATCCGATAAAGCTGTAGTGCATGCTAAAAGTCTATAGCAGTTCACGACGTGCAACTTTCGTTTAACTTCCACTTGAGATCAATTCAGTTTTCATCAACGTATGGAAAATCCTCTTGACATTTGATATTTGCTGCCAAAAGTCGTTTGATAATTTTTCATGGCATTGCTGTTGCGCCTGACTGACATCCCCTTTATTGTGCTTCTTGTAATGTGTTCTTTTATAATACTTTATAGAGTGCTGTGTATTCTCCTATTGTAGTGTGGTTATTTCTTTTCTTCTAGGCCTTAAAGGTTCGTTAATGCAATGAAGGATGATGAAGAGTCTAGCATATCTACATCTACATCCATACTCCGCAAGCCACCTGACGGTGTGTGGTGGAGGGTACCTTGAGTACCCCTGTCGGTTCTCCCTACTATTCCAGTCTCATATTGTTCGTGGAAAGAAAGATTGTCGGTATGCCTCTGTGTGGGCTCTAATCTCTCTGATTTTATCCCCATGGTCTCTTCGCGAGATATACGTAGGAGGGAGCAATATACTGCTTGACTCCTCGGTGAAGGTATGTTCTCGAAGCTTCAACAAAAGCCCGCCGTACCGAGCTACTGAGCGTCTCTCCTGCAGAGTCTTCCACTGGAGTTTATCTATCATCCTCCTAATGCTTTCGAGATTACTAAATGATCCTGTAAAGAAGAGCGCTGCTCTCCTTGGATCTTCTCTATCTCCTCTATCAACCTTATCTGGTACGGATCCCACACTGGTTAGCAATAATCAAGCAGTGGGCGAACACGTGTACTGTAACCTACTTCCTTTGTTTTCGGATTGCATTGCCTTAGGATTCTTCCAATGAATCTCAGTCTGGCATCTGCTTTACCGACAATCAACTTTATATGATCGTTCCATTTTAAATCACTCCTACTGCCTACTCCCAGATAATTTATGGAATTAACTCCTTCCAGTTGCTGACCTGTTATATTGTAGCTGAATGATAAAGGATCTTTCTTTCTATGTATTCGCAGCACGTTACACTTGTCTACATTGAGATTCAATTGCCATTCCCTGCACCATGCGTCAATTAGGTGCAGATACTCCTGCATTTCAGTACAATTTTCCATTGTTACAATTTCTCAATATACCACAGCATTATCCGCAAAAAGCTTCAGCGAACTTCCGATGTTATCCACAAGGTCATTTATGTATATTGTGAATGGCATCGGTCCTACGACACTCCTCTGCAGCACACCTGAAATCACTGTTACTTCAGAAGACTTCTCTCCATTGAGAATGTGAAACTCACAATGGTCAGAAAAGCTCATCTGCTACATTTGCGTCAATGTTACAACGTTTGTCATCGCACTAGATGCGTAGTCTGATGTGCTAAAATAAGTATTATCACGTGCTTGATAGCGTGTTGGTCCGCATTTGGAACTCAGTACAATGACAAGTCCTGACTAGATTTCCTGAGGTATGCGGCATCAGGTGCCTAGCACAGGTCACGCAACTCCTGTTAATTACAGGCCCGTGTTTTTCTGGCGTGGAGATGGCACACTTGTCCCACAAATGTTCAGTAGGGTTCAGATTAGGCCAATTTGGTGGCTAAGAAGTCGACATGAGTTCGCTGTCATCATCTTAAAAACACTTTAGCACGATTGTGGTCTTGCGACAAGAACGGTTACACTGGCGGAAGATGCCATCGTCTTTAGAGATGACGCAAGCATGAAGGGATGCAGATGGTTGGCTATAATGATCATGGCTGTAATGTTCACAGCAGTCCACAGCTGCCGTGATGCCTCCGATTACTAGCGCAGGTCCCATGGAAGCCCAGAATATCGCCCACAGCGGAATACTGACTCCAACGGCTTGTGCCCGCGCCTCAGTGAATGCTTCGAGCAGCTGTTCGCCCGTATCACGGGCTATCCGTACACGATCATCTACGTGGTGTATCAAGAAATGTGATTCATCCGTCGAAGCAAAACGTTTCCATTTATTCACAGTCAATCTTGATCGTTCCGTTCCAATTGCAATTTTAATTGACTATGTCATCGGGTCTACATGGGAAGACGTTTAAATAACCACTGTCGAGCCCCATGTTCAACAACGTGCAAGGTACGGTGCTCTCGGAAACACTTGCTTCAACAGTATTACACTGTGCCGTATGATTTGTCACATGTCGCCGATTATTCTGATTTGCAGAATGGGCCACTATCCGCACTACAAGTTCTGTGATGAGTCGTGGACATCGCAGATTTTGTCGTTTACTCATGTCTTCATCATTGTTCAACCACTCTCTAAAGACACTCATGACAATAGCACACAAAGAGACCACCAGTTTTGCTGTTTCGGAGGTGCTCGCTCCTACTCGCCAGACCATAATAAAGTGCCTTTCGTCGGCGGATTCCCTCATTTGTGATCAGTCTCATCGCTAGAGTGGTTCTCCATTCGTCTCTGCTCCGCTTATACAACAGAGTACCCAAACTTATTGATTCACATTTTGAACACAAGCCTTCCTCCCCTTCAAAGTACTGTACACCAGCGCTAATACACTTTATCTCATCCTATATTCCATTTCACAAAACATTGTTTAATTTTATCTTTTGCTATGCCTAACAGCGCCTGCGTCGTTTTTTTTTTTTTTTTTTCTTCGCCTCAGCAACATGAGAAAAGCACTTCCTTTCATATCTCTCTCCATTCTATAAAACAAAACAAAAAATCGTCTGCCACTGGCTTGATTGTTGCTTTGATTCGGGATCGTAAGCATAGTATCAAGTATAATCACCTGTGATAAATATTGAAACCCGTCTGAATCATTTCGGGACTTTTATTTCACAAAACAGCATACTTTCACGCGACCTTGTTTTTGTTCAGCAGTCAGTAGTCGTGGCGACTAATTTGGCTGCCACGTTTTTCATCCCCAAACTTTTTTTTTATAGATCGCTGCACTGAACTCCAAGTCACTTTGGACAGGTCTACGAGTTCTTCAATGGTTGGTCGTTGATCTTCGCTGACGATTGCACGTATGTTTTCAACATTTTTATGTGTTCGGGCCATGGAAGGACAGCCAGAACGAGGTTTATCATCAACTGACGTTTCACCATTTTTGGAATGGGAATATTACTCAAACACTTGATTTTTCCTCGTTGCATCGTTCTTGTTGGGCTTTTTTAGCACTTCAGGAGATCCTGTTTCAGTTTTTCCGCGCAAAAAGCATACTTTCACCTCAGCAGGCTGTTCGTGAAAATATCCATTGCAAAAACGACAGTCATTGCAAAAACGACAATCACACAAAGCAGTTGTCACTATAAACTCTGCCGAGACTAGTCCTGACCTTCTTCAGTGACGGCATTCGACTTACTGACTCTGGAATGTTCGCTTTGGGTGCTTCAGAGGCAAAACTTGACAATGCAGAAGCTGTGCCTACCAAAAAATTAGTTCGCTTTCTTTCGGGCTTCTCCTCGTATGCTTTTCTTGCCGCTTCACATACCCACAGTATCATCAGGCCTCACGGTGGGCTGTGGTCATAACGTTCTGGCTCATCGACGTATATCGTGGCCAGTGTGTCCTTTGAGTTATGTGTCTCGAATTAAAAGGTATTTGTGTCTGGTACAAGTAGGTCCAGGTATCTTCCATGTCTAATGCTGTTACCTGTATTATTAACTCAATGCAGTAACAGGAGTTTGGCTTCTGGTCCTCCATATGAATGATGCAGTCAAAGTCCCATCTACTGAGCAAAAATGAGAAAGGCGTGGCTACCAGGACAATAATATTGTCTTTAAGAATTGGTTTCTGTTTACTTGGCTTTCAACACCGCATGGACCACAAATGTTAATCAGCAGTATTTCTGCATCTGCATCGCTATACCTCTAGCGTTCTTGAAAATAATGAAGGGTGTTAGTTGAATGTCATCTCTAAATAAAATCGCTGTATTACAAGTGTCTTCAGCATTGCATATTGCACCATAATTACGTGTATCTTTACTGTAATATTTAAAATTTACTATAGTACAATTATATCTAAATCCGTCCTTAAAGGTAACATTCAAAGTCTTCTATTTTTACTTTTGGTTTATATTTAAATTTGCATTCTTATAGTTTTGGATTGCAAATGGCATTCTAAACTTGGAAACTTTTAATCGCCTTTTTCATCTGACCACAAAAAGGTGCTATCTGCTTGTTCTGCGTCGATAGTTTCCATCAGCTCATCTTTATCCTTAGGTGGGACTATATTCACATCCTCAACTACCAAGCATTTTCTACACTCTTCCCGATCATACACGTCATTAGCCTCTCTTTTTTCCTTAAGTAACGTCCTCGTCTATTTTATTTTTTGTTATAACTCCTTAATTTCTTTTGCGTTTGTTTCTTTGGTTTGGCTTGCTTGTCATTAGTGGTGCTGCTCATGGTAGGTTTCCAAACCAAAATATAGTTTGGTATAGAACACGACTCTTTTGTGTCGTGTCACTCTCCCTGTTGTTTATGTGCGGTTTTTTCTTTCTTTGCAGCTTTGCTATCTACTGATTGGACACCTGATGGATCGTTAGTCATTTCTTTCGATCAGATTTTGACGTTTATTCCGGGTACGTGCTACTGTTCCCTGTTCTCTTTATTCTCGGTGTGCGGTGTAGTGCAGTGGTTAGCACACTCGACTCGCTCTCGGGAAGACGACGGTTCAAGTCCGCATCCAACCATCCTCATTTAGGATCTCCGCGATTTTCCTAAATTGCTGGAATAGTCCCTTCTAAAGGGCACTGCCGCTTTCCTTCCCGTTCTTTCCCTAATCCGAATTTGAGCTTCGTCTCTAATGACCTCGTTGTCGACGGGACGTTAAACACTAATCTCTTCCTCCTTTATTGTCGGTGTAGCGCAGGATTTGGTTGGAGTGGGGTTCAGGCTGATTTATTCAGCCGTGGGCTTACTTCGACAAACAAGATTTATTACGCAAGGATATCTTCCTCTATAGTAAACAAAATAGCAGTTTAACAAACTGAATTCAAATATATGGCCCAGTTAAAGTTCATGAATCATTGGGCATTATAAAAACATAATAACGAATTAAAATGTCTTCAGCTCAATAATAAACAATTTGAATTCAACACCACACCAGTAACACTAAAATTTGGCGCAACGACAAGAACACAATAAGTACATTATGAGCTTTTAGTCAGAACCAGCTTAATGTAAACAATAAAATCATAATACCTCAGACTTTATAATTGGGCATCCACACGTTTATAATAAAACCAGATACTGCCTCTACTGACCACTCACTCCACAAACTAGCAACATTACTGCCTACCAGCTGGAATACTGTCAAAGCAAAATAAGCAGTCATATTCTCCATATATATGTATACAACCTTGGATACGCTCACAGTATAATGATTACAAGCAGGATTTACCGGGCTCTCGTTTCGAGACAAAAGACAAACACGTTAAACCACAACATACATCACTGTGAACATAGTTCTTTCCTGTGGAATATGACTGGCAGAATCGTTACACCCACTGCTTGCATCCTTCACTGTATATTGCACACAGCTCAAAATCAAACCAAACAATCGAATTCTGCTGTCGATTTCCAAAGCACATGATTAGTACTCTTCTTGTAATACGGTACACCCTGCCTGTGGATCTTCTGCAATCGCCGCCCTCTCGCCTGAGAAAGACATAAATCGACTTCCTTGCCTGTTGTCTCCACAATCTGTGGCCACACCCCGTGTTACTAATTGTGGATTTAAAGTCCCGGCTTTTCGGCACACCGGCCCTGCACTCGTTAGCAGCTCGCACAACTGCTACCGGAGGCGGCTTTCTGTGACGTCACCGCATCTCCTACTCAGCTATCCACAGTTTCAAGTGCAGTTCGCTTCCATCAACTTCGGCTGCCGCCACCCAGTTTGACCACCTCTAGCTTAGACTGTTAGCGACACACTGCAGGCTACCGACCGCCCCACCTCGGTCATAGCGCTCGCTTTCGTGCGAAGTTGACTCGATGCGAGCGGAACAGGTGGCCGACCTCCCAAGTTTCGCGCCAAGACAGCTCACCTCGACACAGCGCTGAAGAGATAAAAGAAGGCATAAGTTGGGGCAATGCACAGTGTGAAGGAGCCGTGTACCACGTGACGCACCACCCAATAGCGCACTTTGCTGCGCCTGCCTGTTATGCGCTCACTGGGGTGCCTGTAAAAAAATTTTGTGTTGATTTTAGTGGAAATTTGGGTTTGGTGAGGTTACTGAGCCAGCCTAGGGTTCATTGTTGTTGCTGTTGTGGTCTTCAGTCCTGCGACTGGCTTGATGCAGCTCTCTATGCTACTCTATCCTGTCCAAGCTTCTTCATCTCCCAGTACCTATTGCAACCTACATCCTTCTGAATCTGCTTAGTGTAGTCATCTCTTGGTCTCCCTCTACGATTTTTACCCTCCACGCTGCCCTCCAATACTAAACTGGTGATCCATTGATACCTCAGAACATGTCCTACCAACCGATCCCTTCTTCTGGTCAGGTTGTGCCACAAACTTCTCTTCTCCCCAATCCGACTCAATACTTCCTCATTAGTTATGTGATCTACCCATCTAATCTTCAGCATTCTTCTGTAGCACCACATTTCGAAAGCTTCTATCCTCTTCTTGTCCAAACTATTTATCGTCCATATTTAGCTTCCATACATGGCTACACTCCATACAAATACTTTCAGAAATGAATTCCTGAGACTTAAATCTATACTCGATGTTAACAAATTTCTCTTCTTCAGAAACTCTTTCCTTGCCATAACCAGTCTACATTTTATATCCTCTCTACTTCGACCATCATCAGTTATTTTGCTCCCCAAATAGCAAAACTCCATTACTACTTTCAGTGTCTCATTTCCTAATCTAATTCTATCAGCATCATCCGACTTAATTCGACTACATTCCATTATACTCGTTTTGCTTTTGTTGATGTTCATCTTATATCCTCCTTTCAAGATACTATCCGTTCCGTTCGACTGCTCTTCCAAGTCCTTTGCAGTCTCTGACAGAATTACGATGTCATCGGCGAACGTCGAAGTTTTTATTTCTTCTCCACGGATTTTAATACCTACTCCGAATTTTTCTTTTGTTTCCTTCACTGCTTGCTCAATATACAGATTTAATAACATCGGGGAGAGACTATAACCCTGTCTCACTCCCTTCCCAACCACTGCCTCCCTTTCACGTCCCTCGACTCTTACAACTGCCATCTGGTTTCTATACAAATTGTAAATAGCCTTTCGCTCCCTGTATTTTATCCCTGCCGCCTTCAGAATTTGAAAGAGAGTATTCCAATCAACATTGTCAAAAGCTTTCTCTAAGTCTACAAATGCTAGAAATGTAGGTTTGCCCTTCCTTAATCTAGCTTCTAAGATACGTCGTAGGGTCAGTATTACCTCACGTGTTCCAAAATTTCTACGGAATCCATACTGATCTTCTCCGAGGTCGGCTTTATCAATTTTTCCATTCGTCTGTAAAGAATTCGCGTTAGTATTTTGCAGCTGTGACTTATTAAACTGATAGTTCGGTAATTTCCACATCTGTCAACACCTGCTTTCTTTGGGATTGGAATTATTATATTCTTCTTGAAGTCTGAGGGTACTTCGCCTGTCTCATACATCTTGCTCACCAGATGGTAGAGTTTTGTCAGGACTGGCTCTCCCAAGGCCGTCAGTAGTTCCAATGGAATGTTGTCTACTTCGTGGGCCTTGTTTCGACTCAGGTCTTTCAGTGCTCAGTCAAACTCTTCACGCAGTATCGTATCTCCCATTTCATCTTCATCTACAACCTCTTCCATTTCCATAATATTGTCCTCAAGTACATCGCCCTTGTATAAACCTTCTATATACTCCTTCCACCTTTCTGCCTTCCCTTCTTTGCTTAGAACTGGGTTGCCATCTGAGCTCTTGATATTCATAGACGTGGTTCTCTTCTCTCCAAAGGTCTCTTTAATTTTCCTGTAGGCAGTATCTATCTTACCCCTAGTAAGATAAGCCTCTACATCCTTACATTTGTCCTCTAGCCATCCCTGCTTAGCCATTTTGCACTTCCTGTCGATCTCATTTTTGAGACGTTTGTATTCCTTTTTGCCTGCTTCATTTACTGCATTTTTATATTTTCTCCTTTCATCAATTAAATTCAATATTTCTTCTGTTACCCAAGGATTTCTACTAGCCCTCGTCTTTTTACCTACTTGATCCTCTGCTGCCTTCGCTACTTCATCCCTCAAAGCTAACCATTCTTCTTCGACTGTATTTCTGTCAATTCCTGTCAATTGCTCCCTTATGCTCTCCCTGCAACTCTGTACAACCTCTGGTTCTTTTAGTTTATCCAGGTCCCATCTCCTTAAATTCCCACCTTTTTGCAGTTTCTTCAGTTTTAATCTACAGTTCATAACCAATAGATTGTGGTCAGAGTCCACATCTGCCCCTGGAAATGTCTTACAATTTAAAACCTGATTCCTAAATCTCTGTCTTACCATTATATAATCTATCTGAAACCTGTCAGTATCTCCAGGCTTCTTCCGTGTTTACAGCCTTCTTTTATGATTCTTGAATCAAGTGTTAGCTATGATTAAGTTGTACTCTGTGCAAAATTCTCCCAAGCGGCTTCCTCTTCATTTCGTACCCCCAATCCATATTCACCTACTATGTTCCTTCTCTCCGTTTTCCTACTACCGAATTCCAGTCACCCATGACTATTAAATTCTCGTCACCCTTCACTATCTGAATAATTTCTTTTATTACATCATACATTTCTTCAATTTCTTCGACATCTGCAGAGCTAGTTGGCATGTAAACTTGAACTACTGCAGTAGGTTTGGGGGACAAAAGCAAACGCAATAACTATTATGTTAACAAGGGACAGGGATAGTCTTTCGTGCATGTAAATTCTGCTAGGAAGAGTCAGAAGCAGAAACAGTGACCGGGTGTAGCGCTCTCCCCTCCGTTGCCAGTGAGCAAGATAGGCATCGACTGGAGTGTGAGGCATAGGACAGAGACAGAGAGCACACCGGCAACGCCGCAAGGTGTTCTGTCTCTTGGGCACAGAAAGCATCGCACTCCCACCTTATTAAGTGCACAGTACTGCAGCTGCTGCACAAACGCCGCTGAAACCTCCCTCTGGCCAAAGCACATGTCAGAGCAGCATGGGCATGGGCAGCATCCTACTTTAAAAAATTTAAATAATATTTCATAAAACACTTACATTACCAATATGCTATATTGGCATGATGGATGGGCAGGATGTACGAGGTGCCCCGAATTGTTAATTCATGGCAAATCGGATTGAGATTGTTGTTTTGTTTCCATATGGTAAGTGTGATTTGCTTCGGCCATGTGCTTCTGTGCACTGTCTTCTTCACTGATTCTGTGGAACCATCTTCCTGAGAAAAGCTTTCGTTCAGCGCATGCACAAACTAAGTGCCCTATAACTGCGCAGAAGACGAGGGTACTCCGTTTTGAATGACCACCATGTGTATGAGATGTACAACTCGATAACTGAAACATGTACCAAAATGTATATCCCGCAAGCGAATAAGCTACAGATAGTGACTCTGCAAACATTGACATGAACTGATTATGACAGTATGAGCAATAACTCAACAAATATTGTTGTTAAAAGTCAATAATTTTTACTAGAGTACCGAAAAAGAAATAGTCGCCTAAAGAAATGATCAACCAAAAGCAGACTGACGACTCACTGCTAGCAAAATACACTCCTGGAAATGGAAAAAAGAACACATTGACACCGGTGTGTCAGACCCACCATACTTGCTCCGGACACTGCGAGAGGGCTGTACAAGCAATGATCACACACACGGCACGGCGGACACACCAGGAACCACGGTGTTGGCCGTCGAATGGCGCTAGCTGCGCAGCAATTGTGCACCGCCGCCGTCAGTGTCAGCCAGTTTGCCGTGGCATACGGAGCTCCATCGCAGTCTTTAACACTGGTAGCATGCCGCGACAGCGTGGACGTGAACCGTATGTGCAGCTGACGGACTTTGAGCGAGGGCGTATAGTGGGCACGCGGGAGGCCGGGTGGACGTACCGCTGAATTGCTCAACACGTGGGGCGTGAGGTCTCCACAGTACATCGATGTTGTCGCCAGTGGTCGGCGAAAGGTGCACGTGCCCGTCGACCTTGGACCGGACCGCAGCGACGCACGGATGCACACCAAGAGCGTAGGATCCTATGCAGTGCCGTAGGGGACCGCACCGCCACTTCCCAGCAAATTAGGGACACTGTTGCTCCTGGGGTATCGGGGAGGACCATTCGCAACCGTCTCCATGAAGCTGGGCTACGGTCCCGCACACCGTTAGGCCGTCTTCCGCTCACGCCCCAACATCGTGCAGAGCGCCTCCAGTGGTGTCGCGACAGGCGTGAATGGAGGGACGAATGGAGACGTGTCGTCTTCAGCGATGAGAATCGCTTCTGCCTTGGTGCCAATGATGGTTGTATGCGTGTTTGGCGCCGTGCAGGTGAGCGCCACAATCAGGACTGCATACGACCGAGGCACACAGGGCCAACACCCGGCATCATGGTGTGGGGAGCGATCTCCTACACTGGCCGTACACCTCTGGTGATCGTCGAGGTGACACTGAATAGTGCATGGTACATCCAAACCGTCATCGAACCCATCGTTCTACCATTCCTAGATCGGCAAGTGAACTTGCTGTTCCAACAGGACAATGCACGTCCGCATGTATCCCGTGCCAACCAATGTGCTCTAGAAGGTGTAAGTCAACTACCCTGGCCAGCAAGATCTCCGGATCTGTCCCCCATTGAGCATGTTTGGGACTGGATGAAGCGTCGTCTCACGCGGTCTGCACGTCCAGCACGAACGCTGGTCCAACTGAGGCGCCAGGTGGAAATGGCATGGCAAGTCGTTCCACAGGACTACATCCAGCATCTCTACGATCGTCTCCATGGGAGAATAGCAGCCTGCATTGCTGCGAAAGGTGGATATACACTGTACTAGTGCCGACATTGTGCATGCTCTGTTGCCTGTGTCTATGTGCCTGTGGTTCTGTCAGTGTGATCATGTGATGTATCTGACCCCAGGAATGTGTCAATAAAGTTTCCCCTTCCTGGGACAATGAATTCACGGTGTTCTTATTTCAATTTCCAGGAGTGTATTTAATAAAACAAAAAAGGGTAAAAATGTAGAATAGTGGACAACATCGCTAATTAATGTAGTGACAATGTGAACATGTGTCACGTGGATATTATGTGTCAGTCCTCTGACAATCTTTTTGGGAATATTATTTACAAATAACATTTTCTTTCCCCTCTTTCGCGTCTTTTCGAAGTACTAAACCCTTGGTAAGTACTTGTAATTTAAATTTATTCTCTTCATGGGAATAGTTAGTGATTCCTCAAAGCTTCACAAGAACAGTTTTTAGTGAGATTTTTGTTCCCTCATCTGTCTCTTACAAAAATTTGAAGATATTGCGGGTGTCCACGTGTGACTGATAATGAAGAACTTTTTCTTCACCAGTGGTGGCCAAAAACTGCAGTGCCATGCTATATAGTAAAGAGATACCACTGATAGTCCCCGATAAGTTCAACCCGACATGTGACAGTGAGCTGAGGCGGCCGCCCTTCAAAACAACACTCATCGTTGACGACGATAATGCGACTCTGCGCTGGTTCCAACTTACACCGTCTAAACACGTTAATGTGACAATCTGTCAAAATTCTGACTAGCAGAACGGATTACTGCGAGACGAGCAGGAAGAGAGTCAATGAAGTTCTGGTACGTACCGCCGCTAGAGCTTTGGCACCGCTGCGGTAGGATTGTCGGCTGAGGGATCTATGGCGCGAACAGCCCAAGCGATGTAGTGTCACAGACTGGGTTTAAGTCTGGGATGTTTGGTGTACGGTAAACGCATCCTGCTGCCCTTCGAACTATGCTGGTAACTGCGAGCTGTGTGACACGTTGCATTGCTGTGCTGGTTGGACCGTGAATTTGTTTCCAAAACTTTTTCTTAAGAATTTACTTTATTTACTAGCGATTCATCAATAACATTAAAACACTTAACCACACTATGTGAGCGTGGAAGTAGTTGCCAGGGAGTAACTGATGAAATGAAAATCAAATCACTTTTAACAAATGGGAATTTTATTCCTAAAAGTCTTTTTTTTAAGAAACAGATTTAAAATTTTAAGCAGAAAGCACCCTCTAAATATCAATTTACAATTATTCAGAGGCAGAAAGGAACAAATTTTTGAGTGTATGCGTTTTCGGGCTGAGAACCTTGCCGCTCCCCTTTGACACGGCCGTAGTCACGGCCGCTCACAACAACCTCTGAAAGACTACACAGGCGCAAATCTGCAACACACCAGATTACCTTAAAGTAAAAGTTTTAACAATTCACATAAGCACACAACTATGTACCCCGTAGGAGGGATGGAAACGGTACAAAACGCTAAAACTAAAAATTAACTTTGCCACCGAAGGTGCAACTTGATTTTAAGCTCTAAGAAGAGTCTTACGGTGAAAGGGTGGCAACTTTATGTACTAAAATGATCATTTAAATAAAAGCCCATGAAATGCAATCTTATATCAAATTCTACAGGGTTGGCCAAACAAGTTAAGATGCTCTACAGTACACAGATACCGCCTCTCAAGATGATAGGCAAGATCAAAACATATTTCAGGAATTAAGGCCGTTACACTCCAAGCAATAAATTCCTTAACACGCCAAGTCCGACAAACATGACAGAGGCAGCTCCGAACGACAGACAGACACTAACTGCCTAACAAATGCGGACAAGAGACAGACGAGCAAGCTGGGGACGAGAGACTGGCCAAGAAAACAAGTAAAATTTAACAAGAGTAAATCACACAACCTATCACCAATCACTTCTAATAAACTGCGATTTCTTGGGAAGACCTGGCGCAGCACCCCCAAATCGCTCTCCCGAACCGTCGGCTGCCAGCCGCTTCAACGGACGCAGGAAGGCGCGCCGATCTCCTGTCTTTCCTGGTCCACACCAACCGACCGACTGCCCGCTGCTCCGCCCGCGACAACTGCTCCGTCACGACTGCCTTGCTGGTGCGTCTCCCACTCACCTCCAGACACACGGTGGCAGAAATATTGGCCCGGACCCAACCGTGCAGAGGAAACACCCATTGGCAAAACCAGGAAAGGACCGAGCCCAGCTCCACAAGGGGCCCTGAAGCGCTCGGAGAACCAGTTACACCACAGCGTCGCAGCTCGCACCGGCCAGACCGATGTCGTGGGTTGACTCCTGTTGCTCTCGTGTTGACCGCAAAAGCCACTACCCCTCGCTTTACGCCGCGGCCCACTGGACTGACGTGGTGACCTCACATGCGCCGACGCTCAAGACCGAGAAGTCATCTTGCGTCCCAGTGCGCGATCCAACCGCCAATGACCATTGCCTGAGCACACTCGAGCAGACTGGCGGCCTAACGCGCAGACTCAGATGCAGAAACTAAGCCCCGACCGGGCGACCACTCGCTGAGTTCCGTTACTGGCGAAGTGGAAAGACTCTCATTTTGCCAGCTTTAAAGGTTGATCCGAACGACAGACATACTGGTGCTCCGACTGAACCAAACTGACTGACTGACGCTGGCTGACCCAGACTGACCGACTCACCGACTCACACTGATGCGCCCCTTAAATGCACGTGAACAGGCAACCTTTCCCCTTTCCCACCAGAGGGAGACACGAAAGCTGCAACTGCCATAGCGGTGCCACCGCCAGAAACGGAGGGCGACTGCTTCACTCAACGCGCTGCGGCGCGCTCTTCAGAATATCAATTTTTACCATGGCTCACTGGTAAATGTCACTGTGCCGAGGAAAAACAAACTGCATGTAGGGGTGCACATCGTCCCCAAGGACAGACACTTACTTATGTTCATCCATTGTGCCTTCAAGGAGGACGAGATCTCCCAGGTAATGCCACGAAAACATTCCCTAGGCCATAAAGCATCACCGGCCTGCACCTTCTGATGATTGCTGCAGCATGTTTCTTTCAAACGTTTCACGCCGTACACACCAATGGTCATCTGGCCGATGGAGCATAAAAAATGATTCATCTGAAAAGATCGCCACTCAGTGGACGTTCAGTTGCGTTACTGGTGTGCAAATCCCGGCCTTCGTTGCCGACGAACAGCAGTCAGCACGCATCCACGAACCAGACGTTGAGGAGACACTGTTGGCAGCACCTTGGTTGATCTGGGCAGTTAGATGCTCAACAGTTGCACATCTGTTCGTCCATACACATCTCCGTAGCCGTCGTTCACCCGTCACCTACGGACCGTGATGAACTATAGCTCCCTCAACGCCGGTTTTGGATAGCGCCATTTCGTCATGCATGGTATATGTTAACCAGCGTGGCATAAGAACAATTTACAGACTTTACCGTTTCAGAAGGGCTTCCACCGATGCCCCGAAGGTTAATGATGATGCGCTTTCCGACGTCAGATAAACCGTTCCATTCCCGCATTACGACAACGCTTCAAACACCCTCCACTGCCAATGCTGTCACCTGCCTGATGTGAGTAGTTATTTCACGTTGACTTGGAACATAGGCGATCACAATAATGTGACACGACGTGCATTTTGTGCGAGCTTTACATCTTGTACCAATGGACTTCAATTGTCCGTTCACGCGGCTGTTGATTGATTACCTGTAGCAATTTGTGCGTCGATTAGTCTGGCACTTTGTTCAAAATTCCTGTGTGTTACTGCTGATTTATTTTTGTGTTAGTATATTTATTTTGCGAACATGTAGCCTTCAAATGATTGGTAGAACTACAGATCACACACGATTACGGCTGGACATCATAAAATTAATCCCTCAAATCGTTGAACCATTACACGGGGTTATTCATAAGTACATCTCATGGTTCAGCAGATGACTGCACGGAAACTGCACGTCATACAGACAATAGAGACTAATCGTGTATAGAGCTTATTTCCAAAATTTTAATTCACATTGCAGATAATCAATATGGGCACCGTCTTGACGTAGCAAATGTCAGTATGATAGTCCAATTCTTGCTATACACGTCCATACCAGTCATGGTCGACATCATCGACCCCATTAATTATCCTTCCTTGCAACTCTTACAAATTAAGTGACAGTTGAGGCAAGAACACTCTATCTTCGACATAACCTCATAATAATAAAACACATGTCGAGTGACTGTGGGGCCACTGGAGACAAGCACTTGCAGTCTAGTGCTGAGATGGCTCGGCATTGAGGTACTCACAAACGTCTGAAAGTTAGTGTGGTGGAGCACCGTCTTGTTGACAAATTAAGTCTCTACTCTCTTCCTGTAATTGTAGCAAAATTCATTGCTCCTCTGTGTCGAGGTACACTAAACCAGTCACAGTTAACTCTGAAAATAATTATGGCCCATTTACTTTTGAAGACGAAATGTTAAAAAAGACGTTAACTTTAGTTGAATTGCGAATGTGTTTCACAATCTTTTGTGTATATTCTGTGCCCAAAAGACGAACGTTACAATTATTCACCTTTCTAGACCCATGAAACATGGCTTCGCTACTGAAAACCAACTTCTGTGAAAAATTGTCTTCCTCCAGCAGCTGCTGCAGGTCACTGCAAAAGACAGTGCAAAACTCGTGGTCCACAGTAGTCAGAGCAGGTAAAAACTGTAGCTGATGTGGTTTTACATGCAGACGATAACGTAGAAAGCGCCAGACAGTTGGTCGCGGTATCTAAAGTTCTCTGCTCATGCCATTCGAATATTACAAGGTCTTTTCCCCCCTCTCATCTTCGTTAATTTACATTTAGAGCAAGCTGTTATTCAACACGACAAATAGAAATTTTGTCGAAGTCATCCTTACTGTACACCACACTGCCTCAGTAGTCGCAGGTTGCTGCTCACCCTGTCCGTCAAACCGTTGAAGGTTGTCACTGCGTGCTTCGTACTTCATACAACTACGTACGTATCTCAATTTGTTACTGTTAGCTTTACAGATGTTATAACAGAATAATTCATGCCACAAGTGAGGACACTGTAGCTAAATTCACCACTCAGTATCAGCTTTATTTTCAACTAGAACATTCCAAAAACTCTTTCAGCACTTATTTAATTTACGCAAAGAAGTGATTTTGCTGGTGTAAGGCCTACACGTAAATCTAGCTTAATATCTGCGATAAGTCACTCCATAAAGTGCTTGATTTCACATTTAGATTGCAGTAAATTTTATGTGTTTCATGTGATATGTAAAATATCCACTGTAAGTGCTGCTATCAAGATACGAGAACTATCTTCTAGGTATCCTTTCTACATGATGTAACAAGGAAATTATAGAGGTTACTGTGCTTAAAGTTGCAATAGGGAGGAAGCTACATTGCAGGTCTTCCACCTAGGCGTGCCGTTCAGTGTGGGAGTTCCAATTTAAAATAACCCTTAACACGAAATCTGTTATGTAATGTAGTTTTTAGTAACACAGAACCTCATTACAGTCGACATTCATCGTGAATTTTGTGCTATATATGAAATGAATGAGTTGGGCGAAGGTGTTTCACGTCAGTGATGTCGTTTCCCGTGTGCTGATATGAAACTTTGTAGCAGATGAAAAATGTAAAGGTGTGACGGCGGGTCGTGACATGTGCTTGGATAGCTGAGCTCTTTCTCACAAAAGGCGAAGGCCCCACACTCCAGACGCGGTCCGGCATAAAGATTTAATTTGCTAGGAAGTTTCAGTGGTGTCGTCAGTGAACTGATGAATGTGCATAAATGATGACAAAAGTGCCAATTCGTCAGTGGTCAGCAACGAACTGATACATAAAATTTATGGATAAATTCATGATAATCGCCGTTTTACGATGCATTTATTGTACGGCAAGTTTCTGAAAATTTCTCAGCTGGGGTCTCTTTCTGTGAGATCGTGACTAAACATTACAGAACAACAAGTTTTATGTTCGCTGGTACCAAATATTTTCGGTTTTATGGAGATGAATTTCGTCAACTTGTTAGGAGTTGGATGATGATTATGAAAAGATGATAATGTTCCATTCCAGTGAAATGAAGAGTAATTAAATTTTCATTATTAAATAATAAGATTAATTTACCTAACTGATGACAATGTAATTGTTTTTGAGAGTTCTTACTGACAAAGCAGCTTATGACCTTGACATGAATTTTAAAAAGAATTGTTCATGAGCCCAGTAATTAGGTTTGTTGGACCTTTAAATTCTTATATCATCTGAGTTCATGCTGGTGTGAGCCAAATCGATTTCTGTCCTAAGTTGTATATACCCATATTAGTTCAAAAGGACAATAAGGCTAGAATATTTCTATATTCTGGATTAGAAATAATTAATTACTATTTTCACAGATGAATGTGTTGAATTCAGACTACATTTATATACACTTTACCTACAAATAGTATTGATACTTTATGATTTATTTACATTTATTTTAATTTTTCTACTTTTAGTTATTTGTGTTTTAACTAGTGTAGCTCTTTTAACTCTGTTACAGCGAAATGTTTCATGTTATATTCAGCTCCAAAAGTGTCCTAGTGAGGTAGGCTTTTTTGGGTTCCTCAACCGCTTAGTGATGCAATTGAATTAGTTTATAATGAGTAACTTGTTACTATTATAACAAATTATTTGTTTTGTTATTTTTCTCCTGTTTCTAAATTGATACTTTCTTTTACTGTTTATGTAATTCTTCCCTGTTTAACTTATGTGTGTTCATTTTTAGATTTTTTATGATCTACTGGATTAGGTCTTTATACTGTTATATTACTTGGTAGTTCATTAAATTCAAATTATTCTTTATTAAGTTCTTTATGTTCTGTTGCTCAAACTATTTTGTATGAAGTTAAATTAGCTTTGGTGTTGTTGTCTTTATTTAAACTGATTATTTTAATATTTATTATTTAATAAACTATATACTTTATTGTTGATTTATTGTTCCTTCCTTTCCTTTAGCTTCAGTTTGGTTTGCTACATCTTTAGCTGAAACTAATTGTGCTTCTCTTGATTTTGCTGATGGGATATCTTAATTATCTTCAGGATTTAACATTGTGTAGGTGGGTTTACCTTCATTTTTTGGCCAAATATATCACAATTATTTTTATAAGTTTACTAATAGCTCTGATTTTTAAATTGATTTATATCTTTTTGTGCTTCATATTAAGATTCCTATTATATTTTTTGTTTTATTAGAGTTTGAGGAACTTTACCTTTGTACATTAGGGAAACTTATCATACTCAGCTTGAAAGAGCTTTTTGTACCTTTTCTTTAATCTTTTTATTTTCCTTATTGGTTGAAAAGTTGTATTGATTTCTTTTACCTAGTGACCTTTTCTAAGAATTAAAAAGTTAATACAAGAGTTAAGCTTCTAGCATTTTGTTTTAAAAATAACTATTTTATCTGATCTAATTTAGTTAGTATTTATTCCTTAATTTATTTATTTCATACATTTGTTATATGAACATTAATTAGGAAATAGGTAAAATAAATTATTTTTAGAACTATTCCTGTTATATGATAAAATCCTTGAACTGGTAATTTCCAGTTCATGTTAATAAAGATATTTCAAAATAAGATTTAAATAACTGGATAAAATTGATTACCTTAGAGTAGTGTTTTATTATAAAATAGTAAAATTATTAAATTCTACCTGATAGAAATAAAGCAGTAACACATCTTAATTTATTTGGAATGGTGTTTGAATGGTGTTTTATTATAAAATAGTAAAATTATTAAATTCTGCCTGATAGAAATAAAGCAGTAACACATCTTAATTTATTTGGAATTGATCGTTAAATGGCATAAGAAAATAAGAAGGATCATTCTGATGGAATAAGTACTGGTGTTACAAGAGGATTTGATGGTACAAAATTATCTGGATCTCTTAGAAGATCTGCATTTACGTGTATATTTTGCAATTCACTGTTGTGTGCCTAGCAGAAAGTTCATCAAACTACTTTCACACTATTTCTCTACCATTCCACTCTTGAATAGTGTGCAGGAAAAACGAACACTTAAACCTTTCTGTGTGAGCTCTAATTTCTCTTATTATATTATAATGATCATTTCTCCATATGTAGGTTGGCGTTGACAAAATATTTTCGCATTCAGAGGAGAAAGTTGGAGATTCGAATTTCGTGAATAGGTCTCACCGCAACGAAAAACGGCTTTGTTTCAGTGATTACCCCCACAATTCACGTATCATATCCATGACACTGTCTCCTCCACTTCGCTAAAAATACAAAACGAGCTGCTCTTTTTTGTACTTCTTCGGTGGTTGCCAACAATCCTATCTGGTAAGGACCCCTTATCGCACAGCAATACTCTAGGAGAGGATGTTCACACATAGTCATATGCAGATCACTAGTGTTCCGCAGTCTGAAATTTGGGAATTTCGACTACGTAGCACGCCACGAAGAATTCTTCAGCCCATCAAAAGTAAGTCACAAAACTATATCACATTCTCAAAACTTCCGGAAACGTTGCTCACACCAGATCTCGTCACTTTCCGAAACACTCTGCTTCTCAACAAAATTTCTAGTATTCAGAATTATAGGTTATCACATTACGAAAGCCGAATTAGCGTTCCTCGAGATGAGCGCGCGTAAATCTCTCTATATTTGAAAACGCCATCGTTCTCTAATCTGATTGGTTGAAAGATACTGTCGTAGCCAATCAGTTACATAGTAGTTCTCAGCAGTACGATAACTTCCTTCCTTGTCCAAACCCTCATATCGGAACTTACTTTAATTATTTTCCAAATTTAAGATTTTTGAAAAGTAAATAAACGAAAAATAATCTCATTTTCACTAGACTTAAGGACAGAAGTTAATGGTATCATATCATGCATGTACTTGATTGCTCGACTGCATAATATGATACACGCACTCATTGGTCACAACTTATTAACGAATTTCAAGACTCATGCACGACATACAAGTTTTATTTATCCACGCTCTGTGATAGCAAAACAGATGAAAATAATAATGTCAGACAACTGAACACAGTAGTTACTGTTTGAAAACTGAAGCTTTACGTACTTTTTACTTTTATAAATAAAATACTGTTTAATTAAATATTTAGAGACAAAATGCTTAGTTGAAGCCATCGTATGATGCTCAGGGAAAAAGTTGTCCCACTTAAAGACGTGCCATATGTGACGCCACAACTGCCGCAAATGGATGGCGCGAGTGTAGACGCGATATCTGATCAGTTTGATACAGCTATGTGTGTAGCGAATCTGGAAGCACGTCACGAGTTAATCGGCTTCGAATGTGGTCTGATAATCTGTGCAAGTGTTCGGCGCTCGGACGCCACGTCGCCTCCGTAGAGCCAACGGTCTGATGGTAGTGAGATCGCCTTCGATTTGAATGTAGGGTGCCACGATCGTATTTCTACCAAGACCACATTTCCGCCACGACTTCACGAAGAGAAATACACAGTTTAGATATCAGCACGCCTGTCCATGAATTCTGGCTGGTCAGTATGTAAATAACATAGTGGATAATGTCGGATTCTTGTGGCGTTTCGCAGATGATACTTTTTCGTAGAGAATGTTTGACTATTAGAAGAATACATGAAACGGCGGGAAGAGGGCAATGAAACTAGCAAGTAATCCTAATCAACACAGGTCTAGAAACCAGTGTTTTACCGGTCACGGTAGCATTTACCACCAGGCCATTTACTGGTCGTGTGTACCTTCATTTCCCCAACACAGGCTAATCGAATATTTAGAAGATATTCTTTATGGGGAAAAGGTGCGTATGTTGTACATACATGATTTTGAACCTGCACTTCCATGTAGTTGTTCGGGATTAAGTAGCGCAAATCGTCGACAACAACTGTGCTGCTAGTACTTAACTAAAACCATGGGCTCCTAAAATCGGCAGTCTTTCTCCTGTCCTCCACGATGACCTCCTGCTTACGTATCTCCGGTGAAATGCCTTGCGAAATTTGTCAGTTGTTGTGGCTGTTTCCCTTGAATACTTTCCGTAAGTAGCTCGGTTCGTGTGACAAGTTTTCAGTGTCAAAAACGCCTAGTGTTGGATGTCCCAAGATCCTCAAAACAGAGCATTTGTGTACTAGCTGGTAGTGTGCACATACCGGTGCGTATGCGTGGGTTTCCGGTGAACACTGTGAATGAGACGCCCACTTGGTTCTCGGCTGACAAGTATATCAAGAAACAGTAAGACACCAACCACCTCTAACTCCATCGTGAACTAACGTGGTCATAGTAGTCTGAAAGCCCATGGATATTTCATCATTTGGTGGGGTTAGAAGCTCGAGAAAATTGTATTAGTTTCTGTCGCTTTTAGGTCATGCATTGTCCCAAATATTCCTCCTTTTGAGCCGAGTTCTTTTTGTCAGATGTCTACGCGAAGCGGAAACAAGACTCTAGAAATCACACAACGGACTCTTGTCTGAATTTTCATGGTCAAATAGAAAGTGCGACATCGACAGATAGGCCATCAAAGTGACCAGAGTGGGGTTTAATTCACCAAAAAATGCTTAATTGCTTGAAAGTATTGAGGATGATTAAGAAAAACATAATTAGTGATTTAATGGAAAATTAAACAATGAATTTTCACAATGAAACGAAGAGTGGGAAATGGGCTGATGTGTTCAAATTGACCTGCGTCAGGTCTAGTTTACTAATAAAGGTTTAATTGCTTGAAAGTAATCAGGGTAATTAAGGGAAATTTAATTAGTGATTTGAGGGAAAATAAAAATATGACACGAACAACTGATAGATGGAGTGTCAAAAAGTTCTTTTCTTCTGTTTTTACCTGTTTAGTGCATAAAATGTTACAATGGTATTACATTTAACCGTCAATTAAAAATAAAAGAATTAAGAAAACACTGTTAAAACGCTTTTTCAAATGATTTGTCTAAAAGAGAGACATAAAATAGATTAGAGAAACATTTGACGTACTATTGAATGATGCTCGGTATCATGTAAAACAACGGTTGAAAGTTCAATGATTAATTTAGAATATCATAATTTTAAAGAGTACTGGAGGATATTTGTATGGTGTATTATGTAAACCATGCTGTCACATTTGCTGTACACGTGAGTACCATTCAACGGCTCTCCAAATGGTTCTCTGATCTATTTTATTTCTCACTTTTAGACAAATCACTTCAAGAAACTTTTGACCTTTTTTCCTCCAAAATTTTTATTATTTTATATTTTGCCTCATTAATAAGTTTCCTTAACTATACGAATGGTAGCTATATCCAAGTCAAATTAGACCAGATTTTGACTTTTAGGGGTAAAATTAGCAATAAGCTGGATTTTTGCAGAGGCCTTTCTTATACCATTATGAACAACATACTAACAGTCACCACCGATCGAGGTGGAGCTTCGTTCGCCAAATCTAAAATGGCGACAAAAATCACCTTTTCCCATTTTTATGGAAAACGGTTGCATTTTTGAACAAAATACTTCAGAAAAAAATTAGAGAACACAAATTTATTTACAAAAAAGGTTCTATGTACTGTCATCGTAGGATTAACGCTTTGACCACAAAGGCCTTGTATTTGACATCTTCATACGAAACAGAGTAATGTTTGTGATGCTGCTGAAACTTTTGTTGCGGTTCTCTTTGTTTCCTCCAGCTAGCATATTGAGATGAGGCCATCACGTATCCAGAGGAATGATGAAAATAAAGCTTAAGTTTCCCAGTGGCTCTCTCATCACCCGCAATTCCCAAATCAAATGTTGCTGATGTCAATGACAGCCAGTCTTTTGGGAGGCGAAACAATGAACTGAAATCGTGCCTTTGAAGTAGGACAGAATCTAATGAGCAATATTGTTAGTAAAAAAGTAAAAGAGCTGAAACTGAGACGTTCTAATCGTTTTCTGTCATTAGCTGCTATAAATTGTGCAGTGAAGATTCATAACAAAACTATACCTGCTGGTCCTCTGTCTTTGTTCCAGATAATATGTATCATCAAAACAAGTGTTGAAGAAAACATGTGATGAAGAAATTTAGGGGTACTTCGAATACGAGCTGACACCATATCTATTGTCTATATTTACTGAAAGTGGAATGCACAAAATGCGGTAATTTTCCCTTTGTACGATTTTTGAATTTGTGAAGAATGAACACTTTAATTTAGGAAATTGTGTTTATGTGACTGATGGCAGCATCTTATAGTACCGTGTCATTTGGAAGCAAAGGGAAATGTCTAGTGTCGTATGCGGGGAAAAAACATCTCTAACATTCAGCACCACCACGAACCTAACACTATTGTTGTCTTTGATGGGTATTCGAGGAGTATTGGTAGTACGAAGATAGCGGAACGGCAGAGGAGAACCACTATGAAGCACTCAGCGTAACAGGCCGTCACTGAAACTATGACAGTTCCGCTAAGTCAGGATAAGTCCTTAGTAAATAATACAAACGAAAGGCAATTCACAACCGTGGTATCTGAAAAACTTGAACAGCGAGAGATCAAAGTGAGACTAACAAAGGATGATGCCGATACGTTACCAGTTAAGGAGAGCAGCTGAGATCACGAAAACTAACCAAGTTGATAAAGTTTTTGTTATTGTAGGAGAGATGCAGATTTATTGGTTTTGACTGTAGTGTTAACTAATACTCAGAAAGACTTTACTTTGCTTAAAACAGGAAAGGAAAACAAGGAACTAACATTATACTCATCACAAGAACTTCAAGCAAATGAGACCTTCCAGGAAGGTATATTGTTCCTCCATGTCTTCAGGAGATGTGACACTAGAATGACGTGAAAAGGAAAAAGAAAATCCTAGGAGTAATGAAGAAATGTAAATATTTGGCACCTGCAGCGTCAGTGTTCAAGAATCCCAGTGCGTAACGTCAAACCATTTTTGAGTCCGGCTATATATGGTTTATGACGCTGTATGAGGCTTCTGTCAATGAAATCTATCTGCATAGGTCGTGGTACCACCGCTTTGTAACATCAGCGACTAGGAATAAAGTGAATCGTTGGTCAACTCCCCCAAACAGAGGACGTTGCCAGACAAGACTCCTACACTTTTGACTTTCGACGTACCCTTTTTTGTCATTCTGGAGACTCGAGCTGGAAATTCTACATCTACATCTACTTTTATACTGCGCAAGCCACCCAACAGTGTGTGGCGGAGAACACTTTACGTGCCACTGTCATTACCTCCTTTTCCTGTTCCACTCGCGTATGGTTCGTGGGAAGAACGACTGCCGGAAAGCCTCCGTGCGCGCTCGGATCCCTCTAATTTTACATTCGTGATCTCCTCGGAAGGTATAAGTAGGGGAAAGCAATAAGCAATATACTCGGTACCTCATCCAGAAACGCACCCTCTCGAAACCCGGACGGCAAGTTACACTGCGATGCAGAGTCTTGAAGAGTCTGCCACTTGAGTTTGTTAAACATGTCCGTAACGCTATCACGCTTACCAAATAACCCTGTGACGAAACGCGCCGCTCCTCTTTGGATCTTCGCTATCTCCTCTGTCAACCCGACCTGGTACAGATCCCACACTGATGAACAATACTCAAGTATAGGTCGAACGAGTGTATTGTAAGCCACCTCCTTTGTTGATGGACTACATGTTCTAAGGACGCTCCCAATGAATCTCAACCTGGCACGCGCGTTACCAACAATTAATTTTATATGATCATTCCACTTCAAATCTTTCCGTACGCATAGTCCCAGATATTTTATAGAAGTAACTGCTAGCAGTGTTTGTTCCGCTATCATATATCAAAGGATCCTTCTTTCTATGTATTCGCAATTCATTACATTAGTCTGTGTTAAGGGTCAGTTGCCACTCCCTGCACCAAGTGCCTATCCGTTGCAGATCTTCCTACATTTCGCTGCAATTTTCTAATGCTGCAACTTCTCTGTATGCTACAGCATCATCAGCGAAAAACCACATGGAACTTCCGACACTATCTGCTAGGTCGCAACCATTGTCCTTTTAAATGCGTAAAGGTGTTTTTTTTCTGACACCAATAATATGTGAACATCGTATTTTAAATCGTTATTTCAATTTTTTAAATACTGGTGTTCTGTGTATATGTTTTATGATTAGCTGTTACCAGTACGGTTCAATAGATCAAAGTAACGTAACAAAGAATCGCTCGAAATATTGTTTACAATGTTGTTGTTGTTGTGGTCTTCAGTACTGACACTGGTTTGATGCAGCTCTCCTTGCTACTCTATCCTGTGCAACCTGCTTCATCTCCCAGTACCTACCACAACCTACCCTACTGCAAACTACATCCTTCTGAATCTGTTTAAAGTATTCGTATCTTGGTCTCCCTCTGCGATATTTACCCTCCACGCTGCCCTCCAATGCTAAATTCGTGATCCCTTGATGCCTCAGAATATGTCCTACTAATCGATCCCTTCCTCTAGTCAAGTTGTGCCACAAATTTCTCTTCTCTCCAATTCTATTCAGTACCTCCTCATTAGTTATGTGATCTACCCATCTAATCTTCATCATTCTTCTGTAGCACCACATTTCGAAAGCTTCTATTCTCTTCTTGTCCAAACTAGTTATCGTCCATGTGTCACTTCCATACATGGCTACACTCCATACAAATACTTTCAGAAACGACTTCCAGACACTTAAACCAATACTCGATGTTAACAAATTTCTCTTCTTCAGAAACGCTTTTCTTGCCATTGCCATTCTACATTTTAAATCCTCTCTACTTCGACCATCATCAGTTACTTTGCTCCCCAAATAGCAAAACTCCTTTACTACTTTTTAGTGTCTCATTTGCTAATCTAATTCCCTCAGCATCATCTGACTTAATTCGACTACATTCCATTATCCTCATTTTGCTTTTGTTGATGTTCATCTTATACCCTCCTTTCAAGACACTGTCCATTCCGTTCAACTGCTCTTCCAAGTCCTTTGCTGTCTCTGACAGAATTACAATGTCATCGGCGAACGTCGAAATTTTTATTTCTTCTCCATGGATTTTAATACCTACTCCGAATTTTTCTTTTGTTTCCTTTACCGCCTGCTCAATATACAGATTGAATAACATCGGGGATAGGCTACAACCCTGTCTCACTCCCTTTCCAACCACTGCTTCCCTTTACGTGCCCCTCGACTCTTATAACTGCCATCTGGGTTCTGTACAAATTGTAAATAGCCTTTCGTTCCCTGTATTTTACCCCTGCCACCTTTAGAATTTGAAAGAGAGTATTCCAATCAACATTGTCAAAATCTTTCTCTAAGTCTACAAATGCTAGAAATGTAGGTTTGCCTTTCCTTAATCTTTCTTCTACGATAAAGCGTAAGGCCAGTATTGCCTCACATGTTCCAACATTTCTATGGAATCCAAACTGATCTTCCCCGAGGTCGACATCTACCAGTTTTTCCATTCATCTGTAAAGAATTCGGGTTAGTATTTAGCAACTGTGACTTATTAAACTGATAGTTCGGTAATTTTCACATCTTTCAGCACCTTCTTTCTTTGGGATTGGAATTATTATATTCTTCTTTAAGTCTGAGGGTATTTCGCCTGTCTCATACATCTTGCCGACCAGTTGGAAGAGTACTGCCATGGTTGTCCCTCACAAGGCTATCAGTAGTTCTAATGGAATGTTGTCTACTCCCGAAGCCTTGTTTGGACTTAAGTCTTCCAGTGCTATGCCAAATTATTCACCCCTTCTCTTCTCCTCTACATCCTCGTCCATTTCCATAATATTGCCCTCAAGTACATCGCCCTTGTATAGACCCTTTATATACTCCTTCCACCTTTGTTTTCTCCAAAGGTCTCTTTAATTTTCCTGTAGGCAGTATCTATCTTATCCCTAGTGAGATAAGCCTCTACATCCTTACATCCTCTAGCCATCCCTGCTTATCCATTCTGTACTTCCTGTCTAGCCATTTTGCACTTCCTGTCGATCTCATTTTTGAGTCGTTTGTACTCCTTTTTGCCTGCTTCACTTACTGCGTTTTTATATTTTCTCCTTTCATCAATTAAATTGAATATTTCTTGTGTTACCCAAGGATTTCTACTAGCCCTTGTCTTTTTACCTACTTCATCCTCTGCTGCCTATACTACTTCATCCCTCAAAGCTACCCATTTTGTTCTTTTGTTATTTCTTTCCCCCATTCCTGTAAATTGTTGCCTTATGTTCTCCCTGAAACTCTGTACAACTTCTGGTTCTTTTGGTTTATGCAGGTCCCGTCTCCTTAAATTCCCACCTTTTTGCAGTTTCTTAAGTTTTAATTTACAGTTCATAACCAGCAGATTGTGGTCAGAGTCCACATCTGCCCCTGGAAATGTCTTACAATTGGACACAATGAACCGGCAATATACCCGTGGACTGTTAGAGCAACAAATACGCCGAGAGAAACTGAAGAATCGCTCGAAATATTGCTTACAATAGGGCGTCGATATTATTTCGTTCGTGTGCTGCTGTAGTTCAGGGACTAGCCGCTAATGTGGCGCCTCCGGTGCGCAGGTAACGCGCTGCTGGTGAGCGTGGCGCTGGCGGACCTGCTGGTGACGGGCCTGGTGATGCCCGCGTCGTCGGTGGTGATCCTGGCGGGGCTGCCCGACGCGCCGGCCGTGTGCCGGCTGCAGTGGGCCGTGGCGGCGCTGAGCTGCCTGGTGACGGTGCTGTCGCTGGCGGCGGCCGCGTGCGAGAACAACGCGCGCCTCTGCCTGCCGCGCGAGCGCCACGCGCGCCTGTGCACGCGCGCGCGCGTCACGGCCGCCGTGCTGAGCATCTGGGCGGCGGCGGTGGGCGCGGTCGCGCTGCAGACGGCGCTGGACGCGGCGCCGCTCTACTGCCGGCCGCCGCGGCCCGGCCCGCGGCCGCCGGGGCCCGGCGCGCTGCCCTACCACGTGGCCTGCGGCGCGCTGCTGCTGCTGCTCGCCTTCGCGTGGCACGCGCGCACCGCCCTGCGCGTGCGCGCGCTGCGCTCGCGGCCCAGCTTCAAGCCCGCCGTCACCTTCGCCTGGGACTACGCGCTCGCCAAGACGAACGCCTACTCGGCGGCGCTCTTCGTCGTCTTCTGGGCGCCGTTCGGCGTCGCGCTGGTGGTGTCGGCGGCGCGTGGCGGCCGCGGCGTGCCCGCGCGGCTCGTCTACAACCTGGCGTGGTTCGCGCTCAGCAAGTCCTGCGTCAACAGCCTGCTCTACTGCTGCACCAACCGCCACTTCCGCAACGCCTACGTCAACCTGTTCCACTACTGCTGCTGCAAGACGACCGTGTCGTTCTCCCGCCGCCAGAGGGCGGCCGGCGCGGCCGTCGTGGGCGGCTCGCTCGGGGACGCGGCGCGGCCGTCCGGCGACGTGCGGGTGCACATCATCCCCGGCTACAACATGTACTCCTACACGAGCCCGCAGCGCGCCCGCGAGCTCTGCAAGACCGCTTCCGGCATCAAGCGCTCGGCCGGCTCCTGTCGGCCGGGGGGCAGCGGCGCAGGGCGCACCAACGGCCGCGACGTCTACGAACTCTGAAGCCGCTACCGCTCCGGCCGCTCTCCTGCCGTTCTCATGCCGACCGGTGCGTCCAGCAGACAGCTGACTTTTTCGTCTGCCGTTAAATGCGCTCGGTTTGCAGTATTCTCAGCAGTCCTACACGGGGACGTGTCTCGCCGTAGCGCGTGTGAGGCACAGAGGCCCCTTCTGAATTACATTCCGAAATTGTTACGAGGCGCCTGACAAATCGTTCAGCGATCAGTTGGCGGTTATTGATGGCGTGACTGTCGATGAAAGAGGTCTGTGGCAGGCTACAGATCGACCCCACTCACATTGCTGATACGGGATGAAATATCGGCGTACATATCTCGTGCTAACTCACCAACACTATATTACCCCCCAATAATCCTCATAATTGAACTCTGTACGAAATCTTAAATTTTGCACGACACTATAGTTTTCTCGTAATTGTGTGTTCAAATGTGTGTGAAACCTTATGGGACTTAACTGTTAAGGCCATCAGTCCCTAAGATTACACACAACTTAACCTAAATTACCCTAAGGACAAACACACACATCCATGCCCGAGGGAGGACTCGAACCTCCGCCGGGACTTGCTGCATAGTCCATGACTGCACCGCCTAGACCGCTCGGCTAATCCCGCGCGGCTTTCTAGTAATTAATGGGTGCGTAGTGTCTCGCTAATCAGTGAATTCTATACTTACTTTTCTCGTGTGGAATTCTCTGCCTTCAGGCCAGAGCAACATGCACAATTACTTTGCCCCTCTCACATGATACGAAAATTATACAGATCGGTGATGTCTGCCGTATGGAGTTATCTGGAGTGATAAGCGCGAGAGACAGTGACTACACGATATGTTCTGCTCACAGAGAACTGTGCGATGATTAAGCAGTCAACTGTGTGTCTGCCTCTTCCTCTCCTTAGTGCTGTCCTGACCATTTCACCTTCTCATTCCTGCCGATGGGCATGTTGCCAACCGTAACGGCTGTCACAACAACATGACTGTCGCTATACATGTATCAATGCGAAAACCTATGTTAAAAGTCAATGCACATCTTAAAAGCACGCAAAATATAGAAGCAGTAAATGACCTTCTTGACTGACATTTTATACGGCACACTTTCTTTCCCTAATGAACATTCCTGTCCCATCGCTTTCATATATACACACACCACTCCAGTAACTTTTGGCATTAAGCATGAGTCTTGTTTTCGAGCTGGCTGCCAGAAGACTATAGCCGCATCCACTGAATAAACAGTCTAACTATATATTATTATAATGTATGTTGTCTTACACCTGCCACAATTAGTAAATGTTTCCTAGCAGTTTCTCCATCACACAAGTACTATTTTACTACTGAACTACATACGTTGACAGTGCTTAGATGTCGTTGCAGACATATTATCCATGGACATAGATTATGTTACTGTTAACAACACAAAAATACGTTCGAGATTTTTTTATTTATAACGTACGAGCATTCAGCCTGAACCTTTGCTATTCAGATTTTGAAATATGTAGCTCATGATATTTGTAACATCTCAAAAGCTAATAACCACTGATATCATTTGCACAAAGCCATCCACAAAACGTCCACGATTTGTTCTAGAAACTAGCGTATTCTGCCTATACTATAACCATTTTTTGCATGAAGAAATGTTATCAAATTCCTTATTCAATTTTTTCATTTATTTTTGGTGACATGAGTTGTCGAATATTTGACTATCTGATTCACTGGAAGATGAACTACATTGATTATGGTTACTAAAACGTTTCACACACTGTGTAAATAATTGTTCTTGAACTTTCTGGTAATATGGATGATTGGAAAATATTAAATCAATCTGAGAGCAGTGTCTGATACAACACTCTTTCATTTGTACAGAGTAATTTACTAATAATTATTATAGATATTAATAACTCCATCACTAATGATCTAATGCAACAATGAGAAGTTAAACTCCAATATTCATTCACATTTAACCTTCCACAGGAGATTTATTTCTGCTGCTGCATAACTGAGCTATATGTGTAGCAGCACTACCTTTGGCAGAGCAATGTCTACAGTCTAAATCAGAAAAATGTTTGTTTATCTCACTACAGCTTATTATTTAATTGTGCTTCTTGTCCATGCTCTAATTTATACATTATTTGCCAGCCATTATTTTCAGATATTACCAAACTATTGTCATATGATTACACTTAATCATTCCACTTGGTCAACATTTTTCAACTTAAGAGAGTATCATATACTTCTCCATTATTTGTAACAATGTTGCAGTGTACATACCTAACTGGTGTATAATTTGAGTAACTAAAACGCCTCTTCCTTCATGCATTTTATATCACAGATATCTGACCTCAGTTTGTCGAGGCCATGCATCATAACATGTCTCTTTGAAAAACGAAATAGACATAACAGAAAATTTCGTTACTGATGTACTGGAGTTATGAGATTTTGTAGCTCTTACATCTACTTTTCCAAGTTTTGGGAAGTTTAATTGAATGCTTTAAAGTACTCAGAAAACATGATAATAACAAAAAATCATGGTAGTTTACAAGAAGTTTTAAGATACAGCAAAGAATTATAAAATTTGATTATAGCATCTTACACCTAAAAAGAAATAACTGTTAGGCACTACTGTATCAGAAACAGTCAAACAATCTAAAAATAACAAATAGACAGCATAAATATCTTCCATTGGAAAACTTACAATCTCACAAATTCAGAAATGTATTCACTTCTCAATTGAAAACACTGCAACAATCCAAAAATCATCTGTATATATATTTTTAAAGTCATAACAATATTACAAACAAATTGAATAATGAGCAAAATGTGTCATAAGGAACAGACATGCACTCTCTGTCTATCTATAAAGAGTCTGAGAATGGTTTTACATTTTTTAAAGCTATTGCAGCATTTTCAATTTGCAGTTCATATGTCTAATAGTTTAGCAGGCCTACAGCTTAAATGATACATTCCATTGTCTTTGTGTCTTTTTGGAAAGATTATTTCCTAGTATTCTTCACCATACAGATACTTTTGAATTGGACATAAGCTATATTATTGTAATTCAATTGATTTCTTTTGTACTTTTGTATTCAAATGTTACTATTAAGTTTTCTCACTTTACATCTGAATCCACCTTCAATCTTACTGGAATCTTCATAAGCAGCAGATTCTAAACATAATTTCCTTGCAGAAAACCTATGATATAAGCCTCTAGCCATCTCTGCCCTCCATACAGCATTTCTTGTTCCACCAGACATGTTATTATTTGATACCAATGTTACATCACTTTGTGCATGATAGATGTCAAGTCTGTTTTTTATCATGAAAACTGCATCACTGTAAAGAAAACACAGTGCACGACAGATGTCAAATCTGGTTTTATAATGAGAATTGCCACGCTGTAATTGTTATATGCTTATATTCACCAGCATAAGCACATTTTCCTTTTTGTGCAAACTGTTCAGCTTGTCTGTTAAGAACTATGTCACTAAGAAATAACAGATGGAGATGATGTAATCAATAATAATTTTATTGTGAGTTCTATGTTCTTAATTATGATTTTATTTTCGTATAAGCATTAGAAATTTTACTTTTATATTAATAAGGGTGCACCTGTAAGATAATTTCCTACAATGATTTGCAAGAAATGTTTCAGCATCAGGTGAAGCAATATAACAAAATATAAAGATATTCAGAATAAAAGATATCTTAACTGGGACCACAAACACTGAAAGTTATAAATGTGAATAGAAGGCAAGAGGAATGCAACCACCCTTATAACTTTCACAGGATGTTCAAAAATGCAATGCCCAAACTGGCAGATACTACTATCAAGCTGAGAAAAAATATATTCATTATAAGGCCACATATCGAAAACATATAGTGAGTGAGCTCTGAGGATGAATAAGTATGTCCAAGGTGAATGAGATTTTGAAAAAAATCTTTTTTAGACACTGTTACACAAAACTGATTAGATGTATGCGGTGTTGTGAGTCATTATGTTCTCATTGAATCAGAAAATAGAATTTGCTGTTGCAGACCTTTTTAATAGTCACAGTATATAACAAGGAGTGCCACACTTGGAAAGAACTGTGAGACATGCACTTTGTTCATGGTCCAGCTGAAGGTAATGGTTGAAGAGCTGAATGAATGTACCATGAAAATTTCTCAACACGAAGATACGTACTGTAGTCCACATATAACTGGGCATTAAAATTACATTGATGGTGTGCATGCCCAGTGTATGCAGATCACGGGTGGTGCATCATCTACTTTAGAGGAAGCCATGCTGTTATGCTTTAAGAAGTGACTGCAGGCAATTAGGCAAGCAACTGTCACTGAGCTTGGTGCTCAAAATAGTTTATATGGAATTGTTGCTTGAACAGTTGCTTCATGCATTTGTCCCACCAGGTCTTACACTTTGTTTCCTGAAGCTGTTCTCTCTATGGATGAAGTTCAGTTTACACACAGGCAGGCACACACCATTCTCATAACTCACATGTATGGATGGATGAAAACCAACATATAGCAACTATGAGAGGCCTTCAGGAAGAATTTACAATACATTTCATATGTTTACTAGTACTGCTGACAACTACTTGCTTGACTCTCCATCTTCACCACCTTGACTCAGGTGACCAATGTACAGACTATTCTTACTATCTTCTTACAACATTGGAGGAGTTACCCATACATATCAGAGTGAGGATGTGTTTCCAGCACCACGAGCCCTTGCTCACTTTGCAAAAATAGAACATACAGCTCACTGTTTTGTCAATCAATCAAACAAACAGGGAAGACCTGCACATTGGCCTGCAAGATCCCAGATCTTACCCCATTGGGCTTCCGTCTCTGGGGTTACATGACAAGTGCTGTGTATTCTACCCATGCAGACTCAGAAGAGGAATTACTTGCAAGAATTGTTTCAGTGGTCACACACATATTTTCATCAACATGAAATACCCTCCTACATCAGTACTGGCTCCATAATGAAATTAATGGGACAAATTTGGAACATTAATCAGAACAATAAGGTACTGACATAAATGAGATGTTTTTTTTTTTAATTCTCAGTCACACCCAATGACCTCTGGGGTAATCTGTGCACATTCAGTGTGCATATTCAGCACCTAATTGCTTAACAAAATATATTTATTGTTATCTTTGTCATCATATCTGTCAGTTTGTCCCAAAATTTTTGAATGTTCTATAGAAGGTGCAGCTAGAAAATTGTGTCCATGTGGTTTGAGCAGCTAAAGAGAAGAGAGAACATGCGATAGTCTACAAAAGTTGACATTAATACATTAATCTCTGGACTCTGATATGTGAGAGGTTTGGAACCCCTGTCTTTGCATGGCATTGTTGTTAGCTGATAATGAATCAAACCATTGAACATACAGTCCTTTACACATTTTCACTGAAATGCAGAGCTGAACTTCAGGTTACAACAGATATCCTGACTAGTAGCCGAGACTAAATTTAAATTACTCATACAATGTGCTTATTCATTACAGCATTTCAAATATGTTCTCAACAAATACAATATGCTCTTGAAGTCAAATTAATATTACATTGAAACACTATTTTCAGACTGTCTAGAAGAGAAGAGGGAGGGAGAAAGCTCCACTTTAGCATGTCAAGTTTTACATCTGAGAAAGATACATTACATTTATTTCTTATTTTATGTTTCCTTTGTAACATAGCCAGACTGAGCAGACCATTTAAGACAAATATTTCTGAAATTAACGTTCAACTACAGTTCCATTCTCAAAATTTTGTTGTCTAACAACAACCATATGAAGGATAAAAACTGCTTATATTTTTCTTAGTCAATACTTATGTAACCAATTTCTTTGATTGTTAATCAGTAATAATTATTAAACATAAAATTTTCCTCATTGCAAGTACATAGACTTTGTTTGTAGTTTTGTAATGAAGAAACATAAAAAACTCACAG
Source organism: Schistocerca gregaria (assembly GCF_023897955.1). Taxonomy (NCBI): domain Eukaryota; kingdom Metazoa; phylum Arthropoda; class Insecta; order Orthoptera; family Acrididae; genus Schistocerca; species Schistocerca gregaria. The sequence goes on from NC_064923.1 coordinate 490,815,863, forward strand.
CTTATATTTTAACACTTTGTTAAGCAGGAACAGATGATGAGAAATACCTTAGCAGTTTACTGTACAGTTTCACTACAAAAACACTGATAATCTGCAGCAACATTATTATTTCATCAGGTCATTTTACTTTTTTCAATATTTAATTTCTTATTTTAATTTTTTACTGAACTGAAAGATTCCTGAAAACTGAGCTACTGCTACACAGGAGACAGAATGATGAAATGAGACCTTCTTGTATTACTGGTTTTATGGTCTCAGAACGATTCAAAAGCTATATTTTGTATACCTTTTTCTGTGCCATATAATGTTGTGAGTGCTAGTGTTTTGTAAAGATCATTCATCTTAAATTTTTCAATAGTTTAATGGCTTTTCCCACCATGTAGCTCCCCTAGTCATTCTAGCTTCTGTATGTAATACATTGAGTAAATGTGATCAAATGTATAAACATATTCAAACTATGTATAAAATGTCTATTTTTGTGCTACATAAAGTAGTAATATATGTAAACATCAAATGTGCAGCACAGTTGCACAGTCATTATAGGATGATTACTTATCTGCAAGAGTACTACCATGAAAAATGTTGAGCTTCATGAGAATTCTGTCCGTATAGAGCTTATTATTAGTTATGTCTGAAACTACACCTGCATACAGATGCAGAGCACACCTGAACAGTCCAGAATTGAGAATCATAAACAAGGAAAGTTCCATGATAAGTTGCTATATAAGTGTTAGATGCTAATGTTAGGAAAACACTAGAAAAACAGTTTTGTACCTACTGTGTAGTTGGATGTTTAAAGCTGGTATTATTTCTTCTCATATATGTACAGAATTATATATATATGTACTTGGCATAACTTCAAAAGATTGTAACTTCTAGCAACAAAAGCTGCTGCTTCAAGCAACTCCTATGACTGGTGTGATGCTGATGCAGTTTCTTATTAACTTTGCAGCTCCACTGCAATAAAAAAAGACCTATAAAAACTTTTAGTGGAAAATAAAATAGCATTCAGGGTGTGAATTTGATGTATATCTGCCCACTGTTAAGTGTCTCTTTGCTTTTCTTCTCTCATATTTAATATTTCCTACATCAGCATCATTGACATGATATCCTGCAGTAGATGTATATAAATTAGTTCATTATGTTCATGAACACTCTGTCCATCTCATAACCTTACTATTTCTTTAAGTATAGAAGACATTATACATTACACAGATCACAAAATACAGATCCACACAAAGTAATGAAGTTAAGTACAGTGTCATAACTGCAATTTCAAACTTTGTGTGTAGTATTCAAAGGAGATGGAAGGATCTTCAGTCTTTGATAAAAGTTGAAAATCTCTAGTGACAGCATTTTATTTTCAGTTGGACAAATGCCGGATATAAATACAATTCCCATTTCAGCCATCCCTTTCATGATAAAATTCAGAAGACTGTTATTAAGAAGTTTAGAATTGTGAAGTCACAGCAAGTGAAAAAGATAATTATATTTATTTACTGAAGTGCACTCAACAACCTGCAAAGAGAAACCTGACAGGGTCAGTTAAGGAGCTGGTTCTTAAACACCCATGCACAATTTTCTTTCTCTATAAAGTTTTGCCACAAAGGTGAACAAATCTGTCACTCTCTTAAGTGATTTAAAAACACAAACTATTATAAGAACTGTATATCACTCCTTATTCATTATGAATAACTATCATCAAGAAGCATGTGACTGAAAATAATTTTATTTGCTATTTCTGAGGATGAACATTTGCACCACTCAATGTTTAGAGATATTGTCACATGCTACATAATGCAAACAATGTTGCTGTATTTCTTGGTGTCTGCATGCATATGTGATAGAAGTGATATGTCACCTTACCTCATTTTTCAGACTCTTCAATGGGATGTGGAGCTGGAGCACACACTGGTACCAAAAGTGCCTCGTTAATCCAGCAGCGTTTCAGACATTTGAATGCAAAATTTCAAAGAAAAGAGACAGTTGATATACAGCTCCTACTGCTCTTAACAGTATGATAAATTGAGCAGCCTACTAACTTATGTGTCATTACCTACCTTGCTTCTAGTCAGTTATGTTACAGGAATGCATGGTGTTATTGAAAGACTGACATATTTTAAAATGGTTATGTATCTGATCCAACTTTAAATTTGATGAGACATTGATTAAATGTTGGAGGGATAACCAATGCAAATGGAGTGCATTTTAGTTCATATGCCAGGAATAAATGAAATAGGAATTGACACAGTAGGTCCATTGAAACATAAGATGATTGAAGGGAATATTACATTTAGGCCCAGTTGCATAATGAATATGCATGCTTATTTTATTGTTATTGATATCACTTAGTTACAAAGGAATTGTATGTCAACTGAAACATAAGATGGTTGAGGGGAATAAGGCCTTGTTGCATAATGAATACAGATGCTTGATTTGTTGTTATTGTTATCACTTAGTTACAAAGGAATTATCATGACCACTGAACTGTTTGATGTGCTTTGCCTCAGTTCACAGCTGTTAGCCTGAAAAAAGTGATTTTCATTGATTTGTCTGAACCTGTAAAACACACAGAACACGAATCACTCATGTGTTAGCTACAGTAGTTGCATTACTTGCTAATGGACATTTCCCACTGAGTGATGTTTTAATAGGTATCCTTAATAGTATCTGTCTTTAATACTGTCAGTGCTTTACAACACTTTAAATATTTCTTTTGTGGTAAGTCATAACCACTTAGCTCTATAGAGATTTATATGTAGAACAGTAGCACCAGAAAATAAACTTTTTATGGCTGCTGTTCTAACTATGTCAGTGAGCTGCTCTTTATACAATACATATATGAACAATTGCATTGTCAGCTAAAGCAAAAAGGGCTAATAAATCTCATGGACCCAAATGTTAAAGAACATCTGTATCATCACATACAAACAAGTATATGTTGCATATCTCTGTCCTAGTATTTATAAACTCATGTCAAGAATCTGATTGTTTATTAAACTAATTTTACCTACTAACATTTGGTATCTATGAATGAATTATTCCCTATTTGCAAATGAGGCAGCAAAATAACTGTAAGGATATGAAAGCAGTCGCTGAGCATGGAGTGAGCAGATTAGTATGACCAACATAAATAAGGGGGGAGTAGCAGTGGGGTCAATTTATAATGGAATGAGGCACATCATGCTAATGTCACATTAACATAACAGATTTAGCATTAAGAAACAATGATTCATCTTATATACCTGAAATATGACTAAGCATTGATGTTGGTCACAGGTTCACTTTATTGATTCAGATGAATTTCGAAGATTTTTATATGGCAAAGTGATTAGCTAATAGGATTTGTAAACTGGAAGATGACTGGCAATGAACTTCCATCTTCCAGCAAGCCATAGAATTTTCATTTACACCCTACAAAATTTTAGTCAAAGAAAATTAAACAAAGGAATCTGTTTTTTCATACCTACCATATAAAGCACACACTTTTCTGAAGTTTGACTGTGGTCATGATTTTCTGAACGATTAAGTTTTCTACTGTTGCAGAACTGAAAGTCTAAGGCTATACATCACTAAGCCTCAGCGTTTGTGAATTCCATATTCAAGCAATGTAACTCATGTATACTGGGGGATATACATAGCCCACTCATTTTACAGTTATCTATTGTTTATACAAAATTCTGCACTTAATGTTTGTTCTCTGGGACAGTACTTTTAGGCTGCTGAAATTTCTGATGTGCATACAGCAGATCATTCAATGCACTTTCAGTTATCTCTTTACAGCATCTGTTACTACTCGATTAAGACTCTGTTAGTTCATAAATGGCATTTATGTTCGTATTGTGATGTCATAAATGAAATAAAAAAGTAAAAACAACATTAAAGCATTCTGATGTGGTGACAGAAGCTGCAACATTCAGTCAGAGGATCACACATGAACAGCCTGCTATATATAATTAATACTTGGGTTGTGACATGAACTGGTGCTCATTTGAAATGTGTTACTACAAGCACTGCTTGTTTAGAAAACCATGCATTCCTGTGACAGCTTATGTCTGTAGGAGTCACTGTCCCAAATTGTGATTGCTCTCTCCACCACAATTTTTAATATGGGACCACAACTTTCACAAATGATCGTTTATTTTGCTGAAAATTGTGGATGCTTTTTTTAACATGCATAATGTTTATATATACTTGTAAATATGTACATTTCTTACATCCCTTACATGTGTTACATACCAAGTTTGTATGCAACTCTATATAACTATACTTTAGCAAAATTGATGTAAAAATCTGTGACTTTGTAATATAAAAACAGAAATGGTAGCAATCCTTTATGTGAAGTAGCAGTCTTTTGTAACAAAAAGTGTACAGCTTCAAATATTTTCTGAATACTGTGATGTACAATATCAGAAATATATGTATACATTATCCCTGTCTGGAAAACATAATTTTAATAAACATATTATATGAGAACCTCAATTTGTGTATTATGCAATTCAGATATGAATTTCTTTGTGAATAATGGATATATGTACAAACAACATAAAAGTAAACTTTATTTCTTAGATGTGTGTTAGTCAGTTTGATCACCATCCATTTGGAGGTGCAAGCGGTATTCTAAATGGCAACTTCTGGTTGCAGTATCTGAAAATGTTGAGTGTTTGTTCTTGCCTACAGCTTTCAGTACAGAAAATACTGTTCATCAAAACTAGAAGAAAAATTAGACATAATGTCACAAATTGATGAATCTGGTAACGAAATCATATCTAGCTGTCTGACATATATCAAATGTATTTTAAATGTTGGTGTTCTGTGTACCTCTCATCTATAGATTTTGTAAGATTGTAATAAAAACATTGAAAAGATAAGCTTTTGTAACTTAATGCTCACATATACCACCTGTCTGCCAATGTATTTTATACATACAGAAAGAACACCAATGAGAAATTCGCAAGCTGATAGTCATTAAATGTTATTTTGAAGACCTTAGTAAGAAAATAAATCTCAGTAACTTTTATACCTAAATGCCTTTCAGTATCTACCACACTCTGAATAATCTACGCATGCTAACGTCTACAAAATGTTTTTAAGTTTGTTAATTCATTCGCTGCTGAAAAGTGCTTTCTTTTTCCTTTCTCCAACATAGTAACCGAAGAAAGTTACTCGTTACATCGTGATAGCCAGAATATACTTTTGTAATGTAGATGCTAAATTAGAGAAAAACCATGAAAAAATGCAACAATTGAAACAGTAAATACACAGATCAACACCATAAACGGAATGTCAAAGCAAATAAATATCATTGCAGTGAACAAACGTTGGCACCAGTGCCAACTGATCGAAGGAGGAAAAGGAAACCAGGCCTCCTCACTTTTCTGTGGTAGAAATGGTACTATTTTTACAATAAACTTTTATGCAATTTTCTCAATGAACGCGAAAGACGTTAGCTTGTGCTATATCTTCTAAACCACCAGCACTAGATAACAAGTCAAAGACCGAAAACTTAAACCTGACCCAAGGCAGATGGAGGTGAGGAGGCCGGGTACATAACAGGCCGCCTGTAAACGCTCAGTTGACGTCACTTCTAGGAATAGAAAAGGTGGCACAGGCTACCGTAAGGGCATTGCCACGCACTTCCGCAACATAGGAGGCCACAAGTTGTTGTGCCCCCTCTCTCAGTTTCTCTACGTTAGCAGTCTCGTGTGCAGTGGATATAGACGAAGCCCTGCCTCGTACAAGTAGTGATGTACGGCTTTCAAGGGAAGACATCATTACTTCCTTGCTGGAGCTGTCGTTGTCAAGGAGGTGAGAACCTAAACGACGCGAAATTGGGAATAAAGGAGGTCCAACACTGCCGTTACACCTTCTTCGGAAAGATAAGTTCAAAACAAGAGCATTCCACCGTTCATGGTAAGAACAGAACAAGTGGTTATGCGCTAGCCATAGGAGAAGAAAAGTATTCTGCCGGCCGTGTTTGCTCTTAAGCACAAGAAAAACTGTGTGTTCCACTGAGGGTTTCACCAGTCTGAAGAATATTCGTATGTCTAGAGATTTAGCGCGGCAAGCTTATTCTAAAGATCATGTAAGAAATTTTACTTCGTATAAAAAAACTATCCAAACAAGGGTTTAGTGTTTCAGAACTACTTAATGAACAACACATACTGATGAAAATCAGACACAACAATGAAGCGAGAGCTAACAAAGACGTCATGAAAATTCTGATTGAAGTTACAAGTTCTTTGAATAAAAAGGGGCTAGCTTTCAGAGGTCATGATGAGACTCAAGATTCCCTGAATCCCGGAAATTTCAGAGCCATTTTTAAACTTGTGCTAAACAGAAATGAAGATCTGAAAGCACACTGAAAGAAAATTGACTATCTAATGGGATTATTCAAAAACTATGTAAAACGAATGTGTAAATGAATAAATGAGGGGATTTGTCAATATATATATTCAAGTCTGGTGCAGAACTGGTGACTGTACTTTTCTCCCATATAAATAAACATTTCACTCTGTCTGTTTGGGAAATGCAATAAAAACATTGACGAGAATGAAAGGGAACAAATTCTTACAGAGGCTTTCAAATTATTTTGTTTAAGTGCCACCGTTCCTGCACCAAGGCTTCAGTTGAAAAGAATTTTTCTTGTCTAAACGCACAAACACTTATTTGAGGAACAGTATGGCCCAGATTCAGTTCTTGTTTGTAACTCAACTGAAATACCAGTACTACCAATACTTGAAAGCCAAGACACATGGTATGACGATGTCATTGAAAGATTCAGAAAGAAGGGGGATCGTTGAGTTCACTTGTGTTACAGGTAAAAACGCTATAACGCCCACTCTAACAGTTCGTTTGTGAATAAAATTGAGTGTTATTATTATTATTATTATTATTATTATTATTACCAGTGCTGTTTTACTGAGGGAACGCTGGGGGATGCGTGCCCCTAAACGTTTTCGTCGACAAGGGTTTTTTTTGCGATGTTGAGAATTTAGACGAGTGCCAAAGATTCATTTCACGGACGTAAATTTTTTATTTCATTTTTTCGTGTTAGTAATTGCAATACGGATAATACCAGTGCAGGTTTGGGTGGGAAAAGCGATGTCATTAACTGTTTCAAGCTTTTCGATGCTGCGACAACCGTTCTCGACAACTGAATCGCTGGCAGCCAGTTCGACAAGCATGTAGTGCCCTCACCCGCTAATAGTGGATGATGGTAGTGTTACACGGATATGCGTACCCTCAAACGCCGAACTACCGACAGATGTCTCTACGGTCCAGCTACCACGATCCTTCACGATTCAATGCCGTCTTTGTTTTGTTGTTCTTTATTTATTTGCGTTTGCTATTCCATTCTTGTCGTTTGTGGAAAGTTTTACAATGTGTCCTGTCTCTCGTTGCAACTTGTAAGTTAAGTTGGAGGTGAGAGATGAGCAGAAACCTAACAAACTATTTTACTTGTTCTCCTGCATCTAAAAAACCAAAATCCGTCAATAATTCGTGTGCGAGTCAAAAGCCAGGAAGTTCAACTTCAGTGGATGATGAAAGTGAAACTGTAAACCTGAGCACTGATTGATTGGACTCACCTGTTTCATTTGAGTTGTATTATAGGTTAAATGAAGTATACGATACCATTTTCTTTTTTTTGTTCAGGTGTTGATGGGAATCGCATGCTTCGTTTGAGGTGATGCAAACTGAAGTGTTCGATACCACATTCTCTTGTATGCTTCATTTGAGCTTTAGTAAAGTCAACTGAAGAGTCCAATACCATTTTTTTGTTGTAGCTCGACATGTTGATGACGTCATGGCTAAAAGCAGGTGGGTGGTATCCCATGCTTCAGTTATAAGTAATTTTCGCTGCATTATATCCAATGTCGGAGTACCCTCAAACTTCTTTTTAGAAAATCACTGATTATTACCATTGAAAGTAGTAGTAGTATTAATAGTAGCGGCAGTCATAGTCTTAGAAGTAAACGTAGTAGTGGTAGCGGTCGTTAGATACGCTATGTATGCGTACATTAAAAGGGAAGGAAAGGGGATTTTCCAGGATGTTTACTAGCCTGTCCAGAATTTAGGCCCATAATCCGATACTGGTGTGCACTTTCACTGAAGAGCAAAGAATGGTGTCACTTCCACCGTGTAGCGTTTAGGGAAGTAAGGTATTTCGATGATGAGGCTCGCCTTGGAACTTTATTAGCTAAGCTTATCCCACCACGATTATGGAGAAAGTTTCAGTTTTAATTTCTCAAACCTAATTCGCAAGAAGCATGTAATTAATCCAACATTGTCTCCGTGGCAGGACTTTAGAACATTTCCAGATTCTTTGCTTAATACTGGTTATCTCTCAGTGTAACTGGCGCCTACCTTAAGGTTTCTGGCAGATCAGATTTCCTGCAGTTCTGTAACAATTTGCCGCCAGTCAAATTAACCTGTAACATTCCGTACTACTTTTCATTGCACACGAACTGTACGTATTCCCGCATCAGTCCCACACACTCGAAGAATGCACTGATGAGCCAAAATATTATGACCGCCTGCTTAACAGCTTGTTTGTTCGTATTTGGAACAAAATACATCATTGATTCTGCGCATCAGGGATCTCACAGGTTGTGGTATCAGATATCTATGCATACTCGTAATTCGCATAAACAATGGGCTGCTGATTTGCGTACATGGTGGTGGCACCCAATAGTGACTCAAATGGATGCCATAGGATTTACATCAGGCGAATTTCGTAGCCGAGACATCAGCCTGAGTTCATTATAATGCTCAAGCCTCTGCAGCACGGTTCTGGCACCGAGACACAGATAATTTTACTGCTGAACTATGATATCGCCGTAGGGGAAGACATCAAGTATGAAGGGTTGCAGATGGTTAGCAGCTGCAGCAGGTCTTCGATTACTACCGCAGGTGCCATGCAAGCATAAGAGAATGTCTCCCACAGCATAATACTGCTACCACCAGCCTGCGTTCATGGCGCGCTGTATGTTTCGAGCCGCCGTTCACCTCGATGATGGCGTTTGTGGTGACGGCTATCGACTTAATGTGGCAGAAATGTGATTCACACCAACAGTCGACACTTTTTCATTGCTCGACGGTCGAATCCCGATAGTCCCGAGCGTACTGCAATCGTAATTGACGATGTCATTGAGTCAATATATGGCTTCTGCAGGGGTGGTCGGCTGCGGAGCCCAATATTCAACAATGTGCGATGAATGGTGTGCTCCGAAATATTTGAGCCTGCACCAGCATTGTGCTCTTTCGGCAGAAATGCCACAGATCACCATCTACCCAGTTTTACAGAGCAGACAAGCCTCCGAACCCAACGTTCTGTTAAGAGTCGCGGACGCCCAAACCATTCAACGCCTAGTCGTAGTTTCACTGTCCTTTTACGTCTTTCTCACGACAATAACACGTGAACATTCGCACAGGTTCGCTGTTTTCGAGATAATAAGCCCTTTGTCAAAGTCGCTTATCTCAATGGATTTCCTCATTTGCAGCCCATATCCTCGCCAAACGTGATCCCTCGTTCGTCTCTGCTCCTCTTACATACTTTTGTTACCGCTTCACGTGCCCGGAACGCCTTCAGGCATCATACAGTGTCGCAGTCATAGTGTTTTGGATTATCAGTTAATTCTAGGATGGGTCTCATGTGTACTTTCTAATCAGTCCCCTCTGTGTATGCCCACGCACTCAATTCTCTCAGTAGTTTGTCAGTGAATCGACGTCTCCCACCTTCTGCACCCGATTCAGAATATGTGAGCATTACATTTCATATCCCCACAATCCTTTAAGCCTAGATATTTGTATGATTTTATTCCATTTGTGAATCAGTGACGTAGTAGAGTGTTTTTCTTTTCTGTGCACAAAACTACATTTATGAACATTTAAAGTAAGCTGACACTCTTTGCACCATTTTGAGGTCATATCAAGAAGTCTCTCGATATTTGTGTGGTTTATCTCATATAGTACTTCATTATACAGAACTGCATCATCTGCAAAAAGTATGAGATTGCTGCCAGAGGAAGATATTCAAATTATAATTCAAATTTCGAACTGCCTTTTTTGTCCGAGAAAACATAAGGTATATGCTTAGTGTAACTGAAGCTTTATAGTAGCACAAAATTCCAAGAACGTTTAATATTAAAATTAATTTGGAATAACGAGAACACAAATGAAAATTACGTTTTAGAATGGGGTTCACTAATATTGCGTACCTTTAACAAACCTTACCAATGTTTAGTTATTTTTATTAATATCTTAGGTTGTACTTCTGTGTCTCTTTCAACTGTAAAATTTGGCAAATGTATTATTATATGAAAGTACCTGACATAACACTTTACAATAATGTGATAGAGGTATACGTGTACATGCAGTGTGCAAGACTTGCCCAATATGATCTATGGTTTCCAACTGTCGTCGTTGAACATCAATTGTATTACGGAATGGCTCCATCTCTAGTCTGTAAGTATTTCATGAAGTGCAGTATAAATGAAGTATAATACTCCATTCACTTTAGAAAATGGAAAACAGGAGAAACTACAACAAACTTGTGACATAAGGAGAAAATTTAAAACTTAATATTTCATTCATAGTTACAATAAAAATTGAAAGTAGCTGATTTGCTGTTTGCGTCTACACAGCAAGTGTTCGCTTGTAGCCCTTGGAAACGAACAAATTAACACGAAAAACAGTTCTTCAACCTCAGTTTTCGACCTTTAGTACTGACTATTCGTCATGTAAAAACCGTGGTATGATCCCCGATTGAAACACGATTTTTGAGCAGAGTTTCAAAAAATTAGGATCAATATGACTTTTTGTACGGGGTGTTCAAAAAGTCTCTGCAGTTTCGTACGATTGTTAGCCGCTCGTGCCGTATGGTTGTTCGCCTGCTTGGGTTTTTGAACGAAACAAACGCTTAACGATACCGCAGAGATATTCTGTACCCATTCATAGGAGAACTTGTGTTAAGTGAAACACTGAACGGTTATTTTCAACAATATGGTGCAACCGCGCATACAGCTCGCGTTTCAGTGTCACTCCTTGCAGATGTTTTTTGGTGATCGCATAATTTCACAGTGACTTTGGCCTCCAAAATCGCCTGACCTAACACCACCTGACTTTGGACTTTTTTTCTGGGGTGCAGCGAAAGCAGCTGTCTATAAAAACCGTCCAAAATCCATCGATAAATTGAAAACTGCAATATCCACTTTCACTGCTTTACAGTAGAAATGTTACAGCTTGTGTTTGGAAACATGATTAGACGAATTGAATTGTGTATTCAACAACAGGGGGGACACTTTCAATATTCAATGTGAAAATCTGTAAGTAAAAATGAATATTCAATAAATTAATAACTTGTATTTCACTGAGTTTCATTTCGGTATATTCACTGCGGCGTGTGGCACGTGCAGCTAACAATCATATGGCACTGCGCAGAGACTTTCTGAACACCCTGTAGTAGTCAACCACTTATCACTTTTCGAGAAACGCAACAGTGGACGGACTAAGTTTTCTTGTTTGCCTATTTAATTTAATATTTTTATTCGACACTGAAGTGCCAAAGAAACTGGTATATGCATGCGTATTCAAGTACAGAGATGTGTAAACGGGCACAATATGGCGTTGCTGTCGGCAACGCCTCTATAACCCAACAGTTGTTAGATCTGTTACTGCTGCTAAAATGGCAGGTTATCAAGATTTAAGTGAGTTTGAACGTGGTGTTGTAGTCAGCGCACGAGCTATGGGTTTTTTTGTCCCACGCATTCTTCTTCCATTGGTTCTTATTTGAGTGTCGATGTCAGAAGCACAGATTTCAATGTTTTGTCAGAACCTTTCCCTCAAATAATTATTTTAGACAGCGGAATTATACCTTCGCGTAATAATCTCACGCAGCGTGCGTTGAAAGTCATCTTTTGGGGGGCTACCATTGAAAAATTGTCGTCACATTTTTGGAGATACCGGTATTTACCCCAAAATACCTGCGGAGATTTGCTGTTTTTGACAAAAGTGCCACTGTTGATTTTGGGGACCAACTGGAACAATTATTTCTTGGCGAAAGTGAAGCTTAAATGCAGGAGTATCAACGACTAATTTGTTCATTCTTCTCTTGAAACATTGCGCTATACAGTATTCAAATAAAATATCGTAAAAGTTGCACGCAAGTAGCAAAAAAACAGACTTAACTCACTCATTTTCTCATCTCCGAAGTGACACGCCGGAATGAACTTGCATTGCGTAATACACGTGGTATGGACCCGACTCTGTCTGAAGTAGTGCTGGAGGGAATCGCCACCATGAATCCTGCAGGGTTGTCCATAAATCCGTAAGAATACGAGAGGGTGGAGATCTCTTCTGAACAGCACGTTGCAAGGCAGCCCAGATATGCTCAATAATGTTCATGTCTGGGGCATTTGGTGGGCAGCGGAAGTGTTTAAACTCAGAAGAGTGTTCCTGGAGCCACTCTGCAGCAATTCTGGACATGTTGGCTGCTGCATTCTCCTGCTGGAATTGTCAAAGTTCATCGGAATGCACAATGGAGATGGATGGATGCAGGGGATCACATAGCGTTTTTAAGTGCGTGTCACATGTCAGGGTCGTATTTGGACGTATCAAGGGTCCCATGTCACTCCAACTGCACACGTCCCACGCCATTGCAGAGCCTCCACCAGCTTGAACAGTCCCCTGCTGACATGCAGGGGCCACGGATTCATGACGTTTTCTCCATACCCCTACACGTCCATCCGCTCGATGAAATCTGAAACGAGGCTTGTCCGACCAGGCAACATGTTTCCAGTCATCAACAGTCCAATATCGGTTTTCACGGGCCCAGGCGAGGCGTAAAGCTTTGTGTCGGGCAGTCATCAACGGTACACGAATGTGCCTTCGGTTCTGAAAGCCCACGTCGATGATGTTTCATTGAATGGTTGGTATTCTGGCACTTGTTGATGGACCAGCATTGAAATCTGCAGCAATATGGCGAATGGTTGTACTTCTGCCAGGTTAAACGATTCTCTTCAGTCGTCGTTGGTACCGGTTTTGCAGAATCTTTTTCCTGCTCCGCGATGTCGGAGATTTACTGTTTTACCGAATACCTGATATTCACGGTACTCACGTGAAATGTTCGTACGGGAAAATCCCTACTTCATCGCTACCTCGAAGATACTGTGTCCCATCGCTCGTGACACGACTATAACACCACGTTCAAACTCAAATCTTGATAACCTGCCATTGTGCCATCAGTAATCGATCTAACAACTGCGCCATGCACTTGTTGTCTTACATAGGCGTTGTCGACCGCAGCGCCATATTCTGCCTATTTACATATCACTGGATTTGAATACGCTTGCCTATATTATTTTCTTTGGCGCTTCAGTGTAAGTTACAATGAGATAAACTTGCCATCTGGTTGTTAACTACTGAATTGATGACAGTCAATCTAAAAACTAGGTGCAGGTTTTTACCGTATGCGAAACTTTAACCTCTCCTACACCAACCTGTATCATGTCAGCTTCATTGCTTTTTGAATTATTCAGAATCTGGCACCTTGTCGTGAATGTTTGGACAATTTATCACTCAAATTTTAGTAGTGTTATCTGTCGGTGGGGTATTTTTGAGCCCATGAGCTGATAGTACAGATATCATGAGCTGTACTTGTAAGCACCCCACACACATCAGCTATCTTGTCGGCAGTCTGATATGTAGTGTTTCCGTGATCAATTCTGGTGAATCCTTGGTGTGAGTTTCGAAAGTCACAGCTTTCCTGTTCACAGAATCTTCCATGTCTCTGGTTCAAGCCTTCTATTTGACTCAGAACTAGAGGAACAAAATCAGTTCTTGGGACAATGCGGTTGACTGTGAGCTTCGTTGGAACACTATGAGTAAGACTAGACTTCTCAACATTGTCTGACAGTCGTTGGAATAATCCAAATATGAACAAGAAACGCAGGTGACAGACATTGTTTGTTCCAACATGCGACACAAACAGCAGCTGGATGCACCCTGTTTCCTCAGTGGCTGCAGCAACAGCCTCTTCAACATTTTGAATGAGCGACAGGCTTATATAAGTGTACAACTACAACACGTACCTTCCCATGTCTTGCTGCCATTTCCCTAAAGGATAAAACTATTTTCTGCATGATTGAACTGCCGGCGATTGATAGACCTCTCACCCTCTCGGGCACGCTTCCCCCTGACACAGAACACATCAGGCTTCCTAGCAGTTAAAGTGTCTTGACCTGGCTCAGTTTCAGTTTCAGTGGGGGACAGTACCTCAGACTTGTTGGTTGTACTATATCGATGAGTAGTCAGGACTGGCTGTAGTGGGGAGGGAAGGGAGGGCGAACCGTGCCACCGCCGTGGGCGGAGAGTTTTAGAGGGGAGGGAGGGGCGGTTAAAATCTTAAATTTTAATATGGTTCCAAAAGGAGGACTTAAACAACCAATAACGTAAAGCAATTTTGTAGACGTTTCTATGAGAACGTCTCGGTGTTGTGAGAGCTCTGTAAATGGCTATTGTTACGGCTTACAGTCACTAACGCGTCGCAGTTGAATTCTGGCAACAGTGCTGCGAGCTGTTGGGGATCTTCTTGTACCATCTCGACTATGCTGTCATAATGCAAATTGTCTATGGTAATGTGAAACATATGACAAAAGAATCCCTGCTTCGAGAGATACTAGAATAGGCAGTATAGGTCATTCGCAACCTGTGACGTCATCGTGAACCCTCTCGGCACACGGCAGTACATTGTAGCTTACAGGCACATGACGTACTCATGTTTTAACTCATATGCAGCTATGACTGCAATCGAGACTTTTCTACTTTTAATGTATTATTACTATTGTTACTGTCATTAAGCTTTATATTGGTTAGACTAATTTTTCAGTGGACAGTGAATTGCTAGTGTAAAGTCTCTGGAGGACGCAAACTATTTTTCCAATCTCAGAGAGCACAGATTTTTTTTCATTTTAAGAGAGAGACTCATACATGCCTGGACCACACAGACCTCTAGTACGAATAAACCCATAATAATATTCGCGCTACATGGCGAGAGACGATCCTGTAAATCTGCATTTTTATGGCTGAGGTATTTTATTTCTCTTCCAATAATTTTTACTTGTTGGCCTAAGCATGTTTTGTCGCATTCACAGCAGTGTTTGTTTTCATGGTTAAAGTTTTCTGTAGTAGCAATTTGTTCATTAGCTGGTAATATATTTATCTGTAAAATATCTTCTTTACAGTACCTTGTGTCAGAATATTTCTCTCATTATTAGGATTACTAGTACACCCTATATCAGCGCTGGAGGATGGTAAATTTAGAGCTGGAACAGCATCAGTCTTCATTTTGCTTCAAATCCCTTTCACAATCCAGATCAGTAAAACGTACTGAGCAGACATGAGCATTTGCAACTGAAAACTAATCTTCATGTCTACAAGCCTTTATTCATTTTCTTTTTGTTTCAGTGCTTTCTGGAAATACATGAAACTTAATTTCTAACTTTCGCACTTGCCTGTTGGAGTTAGTACTACTAGCGATCACATACCAAACCATTATTTTTCACTTAAAATCTTTCTCTAAAAAAAACGTCAATACACTGACAATTGCAGCGTAACTGAGTACAGAGTTATCACCAGTTACTAATAAAAATAAAGGTTACCGTAAGCAACATGGTTTTCGCAATTAGACGCAGTTATAACACAATACGTGGAAAGTGCAGGCTGTTGAATGCTGGTTGGCTTCACTCTGACGTCTGCGGCGCGGCTTGCTACTGAGCGTACACATCGTGATCCCTACCGCATATTCAACTTTTACATCCGTGGCAAATACTGCATCTGTCAGTGTTTGCAACTCTTATTTGTACCACGCGCCTACACAACACTTGAAATGGGCTACATCTAAGTCAGCTGGAAAACTCTTACGGAAGCGACAAACTTCATAAAAATGAAATATCAAAGTCAGCATACAGATATTCCTTAAATATGTAGAAGGGCTTAGCTGAGAAAAACACTTCGTAATAAATAAAGAAAAAATAAGTTAACTATCGACTGGTCGTCACATGCTCTAGTCTTTTGTATTCAGACTTTGTGATTAAGAGGTGTTTTACACATGAAAGATATATGGCATTCTCCCTACCACTCCCTCTCCTATGAATTTGGCCTTTAATACCACTTACATTGCTCTCCTTCTGACTGTCCTCTATATTAAGTTTGTCTGCTTTGTCCGTGACTTCTTTTAAGTTTTCCCTCATTCCCTTTCTTTTTTCGGTGTTGAAGCCAAAATCTATAGATATCAGTATGTAAAATAATACAGAAAAAAGTCTGTAAAAGTTTATTTCGGAGCTGAAGCAGCTAAAATGCACGAACTGTTTATCCAGTTGTCTTGTGTTTCACACTGTATTACGCTGCAGTATCTTATTTAGCATATAACAACTAGTTTTCGCCATAATAAATCAAACTGCTTTCAAAACTTTTTGTTTTGAGCCATAAATTATAGCCGTGGCATGTCGAAAAGCACGCCTTCTCGACTTCTCGATATTCGATCACAGCCAATTTTCCTTTATGTACTAGGGAAACACTGATCAGGCACTGACGATTTATACACTCTTCTTGCAACAAATAACTAATTTATATGTAATTAACTCGCTGTCCTGTGACCTTCTGTTTTGTAGAGCAGAAGCGCCGACGATACTGCCGACAATGCTGTACTCAGCTGTGCAGGTTGCTACAGGTATCGCTCAGAGAATGTGAAAGAGTGAACAGACTTCAGGTATATGATCTGCGAGTGACATAATTTAATCTTGCATGCAAAATGGACTTGAATGGATGCAGGTGATCAGACAGGATGCTCACGTATGTGTCACCTGTCAGAGTCGTATCAGGGGCCCATATCAACCGAAGTGCACATGCCCCACGCCATTACACAGCGTCCACCAGCGTAATAGTCCCATGCTGACATGCAGGGTTCATGAATTCATGAGGTTGTCGCCATACCCGTACAAGTCGTCCGCTCGAGACAATATGAAACGAAACTCGATTGACCGGACAAAATGTTCCAGTTATCAACAGTCCAATATCGGCGCTGATGGGCCCAAGCGAGGCATAAAGCTTTTTGTTGTGCAGTAATTGGGGGTATACAAGTGGGCCTTCGGCCCCAGAAGCCCATAATGATGATGTTTCCGACGAACTTGGGCAATTCCAGCAGCACAATGCGACACTCTACACATCCATAATTGCTACATAGTGGCTCGAGAGACACGCTTCTCAGTTTAAACACTTCCGCTGGCCACCAAACTCCCCAGAAATGAACATTATTGAGCATATATGGGATAACTTGCAATGTGTTGTTCAGAAAAGACCTTCACCCCGTTGTACTCTTACGCATTTATGGACAGCACTGCAGGATTCATGGTGTCAATTCCCTCCAGCGCTACTTCAGACATTACTTGAGTCCAATCCACGACATGTTGCAGCACTTCTCCTTGGTTGCAGGGGACCTATACAATATTAGGAAGGTGTACCAGATTCTTTGGCTCTTCAGTGCATTTGCTGCCATTTTCGGTCGCCCGTACGTATGACAGCCAGCTGGGCATCCCCACCACTAGGTGGAACACCAAACAGTAACAGCTCCAGTCACTGTCAAAACCTGCAATCTAATGGTGCATTCCAAGATTGCGAGTGTCAGCATGGGCCGCCAGCATCACCATGGGGCGGCCAGCAGAACTACTATGAGACTGCGGATCCATGAGGCGCCCAGCTTCCACGCCACACAGAGAAACACCTGTTGGGGGCCGCACAGCGTACTGCAGAGAAACTGCTGTCACAGGTGGCATGCTGCCACTGGGAGCCAGGTTCTGGTAGCCAGATGCGATGCTAGTCCAATTTTTTGCATGTCTACCCACATGAGGTACCTTATTTGTGTTCATTGTCCTAAACATCATTAGTTAGCAGTATTCCAGACTCACTTCCTCTGTCACTGTCTCTCTCAAACGATTTTTTCCTGTTTGTTGCCTCCCCTCCCCTACTTGTGAGTTGGTGGGAAGAGCTCAGTGTGCGTTTGGTGGACTGAATCGATTCCATGGCACTAAATGGTCGGTAAATTCGAGCAATACATTATTTATTAAAACTTCAATTAAAGCAATTAATTAAATTGTTGGGAAATACTGAGCTCTTTTGACAGAACAAATAGGCCACTCTTATGATGATGCATGTCAAAGGGGGAACTGGCACAACTGTGATATCAAAAATGGCAGGAAATAATCAATTTGCACTACCCTATTATCAGACTAATTGTTTAACAATTTACAGCAGCCAACCAGATTGATTAAACGTTCACCACCACTTTACGATGATTCTTCTTCATAATGAAACATATATCAGCTCTTCAAACATTTGAGAATCACACATTTATATTTTGCAAATCAAGTAATTAAATCTCAGTAAAAACACTCACCATAAATAGAGCACAGTGCTAAATATATCTGAGGTCTTGTATCTACCAACGTTTGAGAACACAAGAACCATTCTCATGCATTGCCTAACTCATCACCTCCACAATGTTTCGCTTTATGATAAATACTTTTGGGGGAAAAATCCTTCCAGTGCTGGCAGTCATGACCACACCAGCCAAGAGAGGATTAGAACTCCACATGCACGTAAATCATGCCACCAGTCGCACACCAGTCCCACAGTATCCACATGCTGGCCGTCAGATGGTCAGAGGTCAAAGAGGCTGTCACTGCGACCACCCACTCCTCACCTGATCAATTTACACGGGTCAATAATCATCCAGCAAAAACACTCGCAACATTGAATCTTCTCAAATTCCCATGTAAAAATTAGAGAATTCAAGAAACACATGCTTCCACTTCTGTCACCACTCGACCAGCATACTGGTTAATTCGCTGTTCAGGCATCCAGAGGGCAACATGAGCATCATCACCAGGACTTGCTCACAGCTGTAGGCAAGAGCCAACTAGCTGGAACCTTTCTTCGTACCCAGTGGTCGCGTGAGGCTAAGCTGTGGCTTCTCTTCATGATCACTCCTGATGCTGGCCATGGCACACTGCAAGACAAACAGGCACAGCTTGGACACAGAGCTCCAATAACAAGAGCTTTGTGACATCTAGTAGCGAATAGATTCTGTATTGAGGTGTGCTACAAGGAGATAATGAAAATCTGAATGCTGTCCATGACCATGCATCATACTGCTATGTTAAACCATTACCAGCAGATGTAATCAGATTTGGCACTGGAAGGTGCTTTGTTTCTTAATATATGCTCTATATGCCGAGGGTGATGTCATATATCAGTGCTTTAATAATAATAATGCACTCTACAGACATTGTACTATATTCCATAGCCAGAAGCATGATGTATGTTATGAGAAATTGGTATGGTATATAAGAATCCAGATAAAGCAGATCTGGTTGATGCTGAAATGGAGCATCAGCCTCACTATTGGAATGGCCTAGTATGGATGACAACTAGTTTACAGATTTGGATAATCAGAATGGATATGTGTGACTACATAACGTTTGTGAGAAATGTTTACATCTTCCACCGCTAGAAAGAACATGATTTTAAGCTCTGATTTATAACTATGGAAATGCAATGTTCGAATCAGTATGAGATGTGCATGGTGAAAAAGACTGTAATTTTAATGGAAAATTTGTTAATTATGGAAGGGAGTATCCTACACAACATCACTGTACTTAAATAGCGTTAACAGACGTTTGTTAAGTTACATGCATCTCTTTCCATTGTACCACTAGATTACTGGGTAATTTTTGTTTTCTACTCAGGCAAATGACATTTCAAAATCATAAGGGGATCTGTGTGAATGTACATGGCATGGAAGATGGTAGTTTTAATGGCAGATTTGTTAATGATGGGAGGAGGCACTTTACTTAAATAGCTCTGACAAACATTTGGAAACTACGCGATAGTATTTCACAAATGGTTGCTTGTTGTATGCTCAACACTACATAGTCAGAGCTGTCTACCAATCCTGTGAGACCATATCTGTTCGTGTTATGTGACAGATATGCAAAGCAAAAGAATCATATGGATGCTGTTAAGATCATGTAGGTTGGCATACTCCATTAGAATATGTGAATATATGGAAAAGCATGAACACGAACGAAACTAAATCTATTGCACATTAACAGGACTAGAAACCCTGTACACTGTCTTTGGAGGTGTTAACTGCCGTAAAATGTCTAGCAGTAAGCATCTAGAGCAAGTTGAGGTAAAATGCATATCTCAAGTTTGTATTCATTTATTGTAATCTTAAGGAAAGCGACCCAAACACTAAGAACAGATAAGTCGGTGAGCTAAAGCAGAAGACTACGTCAAATTCATCTGCATGTATTTTTAAGGGGGGTGTGACCCATCCACTAAAATGTGACAGTGACAGTGTAGGAGGCGAGTGGCCGCAGATCCCATGAGTATGTCGCCTAGAGACTGTTGCGCCTTAATTTGGATCGAAGTGTAAGAGGTACTAAGATCACTGCTGTTGCTGGAGGGAACACTGATATTGATTGGATCTGGATTGTACTTGTTGGTTAATCAGCTCCCAATGTATGATAGTTGTATAAGCATGTGAATACTTGGTTTACTTCTAAATAAATAAGTAACACTATGCATACTACCCTCATACTCGTAGATATACTCCACTGTAGGCAGAATACAGTATCACAGTCGGTCCACCATCGAACAGCTCACAGTGGTAAAAAAAATGAGCAATGCTATGATTTAGTCCCAAATCCCCCTATACTCTTGCAGTAGCTCTGAATTATGCATGGAGGTGAGAGTCTGTTGCATCAGCGTAAATGACTCAATGAACAGTGTACTGGAAGCTCTGTAATACTGTTATATTCGTATTACAGAGGTATACTCTTTTTGAAAAAAGATGATGTATTTCTCAACAACCACTATGCTGTCAATGAAGACTCTGACCCATTTCACTGTCGTATTTCTAGCGTAGTAATCATAGGAATAGATAATGGAGATTGGGTCCTGTACAGGGTAATATTTATAGACAGTCATTTGATATCAATCAATTGCAGGTGATATGCTTCTGAATTTCAATTAGTGACAGATGGAGAACCTAACAGCCTCCTAACTAATGAAACACTGCTGTTAGACCATGATGGGATTTCGAGAGAATAACTTCCCATGGTTGTGAAATTCAACCCGTACGTTACTGCGCTGTTTTTCTAGTTGTGATAGCTCTCTAGGTAGTCAGTGACAAGTGGAGAACCTAACACCCTCCTAACTAATGAAACAGTGCTGTTAGAACATGATGGGATTTCGAGAGAATTACTTCCCATAGTTGTGAAATTCAACCCGTACGTTAGTGCGCTGTTTTTCTACTTGTGATAGCTCTCTAGGTAGTCAGTGACAGATGTAGAACCCAACAGCCTACTAACTAATGAAACAGTGCTGTTAGAATATGATGGGATTTCGAGAGAATTACTTCCCATGGTTGTGAAATTCAACCCGTACGTAAGTGCGCTGTTTTTCTAGTTGTTATAGGTCTCTAGGTAGTCAGTGACAGGTGGAGAACCTAACAGCCTCCTAACTAATGAAACAGTGCTGTTAGAACATTATGGAATTTCGAGAGAATTGACTTGGTGTGGGTCATCTCCTAGTCATCGAAATCAGGTAAACTCAAATGCTACAAATCAAAGACTGGAAGAGTCTTGAGGATATGACAGTTAAGTGATACTCCGACAGAAGGGGACCTGAGAGGTGAACTCTATACCGCTTCTTCTACATGTTGTGGGCAAATATACTAAAACCTCTTACATACCGGTATCTGACGAAAAGTGACTGCAGTGAGTAAATTAGGGGCTAATACAAGGGTTTTTCCAGAGAGACAATCAGCAGCAGAAGTTTTGCCTTTTGTTTTCTGGATAAATAAGAGTTTTGTGTACCTATAAATGGATGAACTGACAACTTAATAGGCAGACTAAATTTACATTTACATCTATATGCCTACTTCGCAAGCTATCGTACGACGTGTGGCGTGGAGTACTCTGCACCACTGCTAGTCATTTCCTTTCCTATTCCGCTCGCAAATAGTGTAAGGGGAGAAAAGATTGTGCATATGCCTCCGTATGAGCATTAATTTATCATATGTTATCTTTATGGTCCGTATGCGAAATGTAAGTTGGCGGTAGTAGAATCCTGCAATCAGCCTCAGATGTTGGTTGCGAATAGTGTTCCTCGAAAAGAACATCACGTTCCCTCTAGGGATTCTCATTTGAGCTATCTGGCGAGTGTAATTCAACTGTGGAGAAAAAATTACTCACCATGCAAAGGGCCTCTCATAATCAATTTTATTAAATAGTCAATCAATTTGATATCAGTAACGTGACGCCAGACAGGTGCAAGCAATGGCAAGAGTGCAACCGATTTTATTTGAGGTGGAGCAGCAATCAGGCGTTTTTGTTTTTTTCGTTGTAGCAAGACCTTCCAAGGAAATAAAAGGAGCTATATTACTAAATTTATAAAGTTATTTTTAGTATTAACCTTGTAAGGTTTTGAAGACAGAACAACAACTGTGTAAGCTGTAAATATTTTTGGTTTAATGTTGCAATCTTATCACATAAATACACGCATTTACACAGTTTACAATGTGACAATGTTACGACAGTTGTCAAACGAACTCAAATGTTTGTGAAATCTTATGGAACTCATCATGATGTGAGCCAGTACTACGATAAATCATCCAATTCCAGTTCAAAGTTCGGTACTGTTTAGGATGACAATCACATTTATGGAGGATGGTTAGTTTTCTGACAAGTTGAGCAAAAGATTGCCCTAAGTCGCTCGAGTTTACAGCGGACACAAGCTGGTGAACCAACAAATTTACGCCTCTGCTCACAGTATTTACCTTAGCTGCAATGAGCTGTCGTCTGCATAGCTGCTCTCGTCCCCTGAAATCCCTATAAGTACTAATTAAGCATTTGCTGATTTTTCCAGCAGAGACTCTCCCTTTATTTCTCGTTTCACGAGAAAACATGTACTCGTCCCTACTCTTGGAATTTGGCGATATGCACATGCGTTACTGGAGCAGTGAGCATATTAAAATGCCCTCTCAGTCCTCACAAGAACAATTAACTAACTGGCTGGTTTGCTTCTCCACATTTGGAGCTCAACGACGCTACAGCTAATATCCAGCTGAATGACAGCCACAGTGAACGCAGTGTTCACACAAATTTCTCCTCTGCGTCGTACAGAATGTTGTGCGCCCCGTTCTGCAGTTGATGCCAGTTCAGAGAAGAGTTCCCGAAAATTTCGCTCTTATCTTTCTCGTAGCCGAACTGGCTCCCCATCTGAGTTATTTCGTTCTCCGCGTCACGGCTTTCCTTCGACCAATAGGAGCGTTCCTCTTATTTTGTGGAAACTCTCTCCGCCAGTCGCAAGGGCCCTACGATTAAACTGCGTCGAAATCTCGACACTTTACTCCTTCACAGTGCGTTTCCGCCAATCGGACTTTTTGGGCCTGCTCCAGACGCCTAAAAGTTACTTGCATACATCACATGTGTACCACTCGCTGTTCACGTGATCCACTGTGTCACTGGTTTTTTCCTATCCATTTGGAATTCCGAAACGCAGTTTTCTAAAGTTTCCTTCTGTCCTACTTCTGGTGGTCCGTTGCTTGCTCTCCAGTAGCGTCGCCGACTCCCGCTGCTGGACGCCCCCCAAGAGGTTTTCGTGGTGCCTCCCGTGGTACGGCCTCTGCTTTTGCCTGCGCCAGCTTCCACACAAAACGTTTCCTCTCACTACCTGTTTCACCTTCTGCTCATTGACATGCATTATATAGGAGCAGTGTGTTAATACTGTCGATTGAGTGTCATCCCTTTTGCATCATGTACTTCTAGGCAAATCTGCTGATTACTGCCGAAATAAGTTAGGTGTCATATTCGCCTTTCCACTACAATTAATAAAACTCTTATATAAGGTACGAAATTGACCTTCATTTATTCTGCCACCTTACAACATGACCCCAGAATGAGATTTTCATTCTGCAGTGGAGTGTGTGCTGATATGAAACTTCCTGGCAGATTAAAACTGTGTGCCGGGCCGAGACTGAACTCGAGACCTTTGCCTTTCGCGGGCATGTGCTCTACCAACTGAGCTACCCAAGCACGACTCACGCCTCGTCCTCACAGCTGTACTTCTGGCAGTACTTCGTCTCCTACCTTCCAAACTTTACAGAAGCTCTCCTGCGAACCTTACAGAACTAGCACTCCTGAAAGAAAGGATATTGCGGAGACATGGCTTAGCCACAGCCTGGGTGATGTTTCCAGAATGAGATTTTCACTCTGCAGCGGAGCTCTCCTGGCAGGAAGGTAGGAGACGGGGTACTGGCAGAAGTAAAGCTGTGAGGATGGGGCGTGAGTCGTGCTTGGGTAGCTTAGTTGGTAGAGCACTTGCCCGCGAAAGGCAAAGGTCCAGAGTTCGAGTCTCGGCCTGGCACACAGCTTTAATCTGCCACGAAGTTTATTACAACCTGATATTTACAACTTCTGTATGCTACTATTTGGATACATTAAGAGACTTCACAGGTGGCAAAGCATTTGACCACCTTAAGAGAGTAAGTGACGAGGCACCTTTGACAAAACTAGAGAATGCTCTTAGCACCCCAACATGAACCAAAAATGAGTTTAATATTATAGTCCTCTGAGGTGGGATTTAACTAATATTAAGCTGATTGTAAAATATCTTTTACCATATGAGAAAATCGTTAGGGGAAAGATTCCATTCTCATGTACAGAATTTTCACACTAAGGATGATACTGTAGCAATATAAAAATGCATGTAAGATCCAATTTCTTCTGTCTTAAAAAATAGTTCACATAAAAGGAAGGAATGTGCATTTTGCTTGAGGGATTTGAGGAGTGGACAACAACATCGCCCTCCAGATTGGATAAAGTGGATTTTTTAAACTGGGAAGAGTCTATGCCACGGGTGGAATTGCATTCAGAAATATACATCCAAGCCATGCCTGCTTGTCTCGCAATGTCCCATGGCCAGTGGAAGGTGTAGTCACGACGAGGCTTCGCCTACCTGGAAGTTATGGCTTACTCTAATGCTACTTGCAGGTGCAAAGAAAGGTTCCAGCTAGTTTGCTCTTGACTGCAGCAGTGAGGGCAAGTCTCAGCAGAGGTGTTTGTAACAGCCTCTGAATGGCTGAATAGCTAACTAACCAGTATGCTGGTTGAGTGGCGGTGGAAGTGGATGCATGTGTTGTATGTATCCTCCCATTTTTATGTGGATATTTGAGTAGCTTGAATACGCCGACTCTTTGAACTGGACGGTTTTTCCACCTGATCAGCTGAAACCTGGGCAGTCACAGTGATAGTTTCTATGGCCTCTACGGTTATAGTATGGCTGGCATGTGGATACCGAGAGACCAGCAAACAAATCCCAGCACGATCGACATGCGTCCAGGGTTTAGTCCTCTCTTGGGTGGCGCAACTACAGCTTCTAGCACTCCTGGAGTTGGCAGGTGGTGCACACTATGGAAAGTGACAAACAGGCTGCCAGCACTCTAGAGTGACAGAGACTGAAAGCAAGTCTGGAACTTCCTGAGCAAAGGAATGCAGCCACCTGATGCTTTGTTTGGGGACAGCGAGAAGGAATGGAGGTCCCTTGGATGAGTAGGCATACAAAAAATAGGACTGATAATGACACATCCAGCTCTCCATGGCGGGTGGCTGCTTGCTCACCCCTAACAGGGTTTCTCTGCATGGCATGGAAGATGGAGGCCTCACGTATGCAAGGTCTCAGGGAAGTTCTGCCAGCTGCTGCATGATGGTTCTAGTGCAGACACTGCTGTGCACAATTGTGGAACATGCCATTAGCCCACAGATTTCCGCAGTGAATCGAGCTATCAGTGCTCGGCACTCCATCCAGAGTCGGCGGTACCTGGCCAGCTGGCATGTGGGCAACCCCAAATGGCAGCACTTCATTCTGTTTATTGGTGCTTACAGTTATTAAGCCAGGAAAAGTGGGGACAGTGGATCCAGGCGTGAACTCTATGCAAGTGGGTGAGGGGAGGAACCCAGTCTCCCGCAAACTGATTAAACAAAAAAATGTAAATTGAATTGAACAATATATTATGTCAGCTGACATTGATTTGAATTTTGTGTCATGAGATTCTTCCTTCCCAGCAGCTCACCACAGATTGAGTCTTTTTCCCACTACTTTCCACATAGGGAGGGAAGGGGGGAAATTGGTGAGGGGAGGGGAGGGCTGGGGGATTTTCCAGGAGGAGAAAGAGGCTCAGAACAGAACTGGGGAGGAGTGATAAAAAAGTCCCTTTTCCCAGAAGAGTGTTGGAGAAGGAGGAGGGGGAGGGGGAGTTTCACAGAAGGTTGGATTATCCCCAGGGGGTCATAAACCACATAGCAGAACAATAGGTAAAGGAGAAGGGAGGGGTGATTGAAGTGATAAGTTTAATTAATAAGCATTTCAACTTGATAAACGTGTGTCAGAATTTCCATCACCCCACTACTCCTCTCATGTAGCAAAAATTTAATTATAATGACGCTATATATGTTTCACTAACTATATACGAAAGTTCTCAAGCAGTCTGTCTAAATACAGCTGCAAAAACAGAATATGAAGGAAAGTCTGTCAAAAGAATGTGATTAGTCGATATGTTTTTGGCATAAAGACATATACTACAGCTAGTGTACTAGAGTGCATAACTAGGAAATATGCTCAACTGTTTGGAATATTTCTTTCTTATTTCCCTTTAATATAGTCATTCTACTATTCATTGCAAAAATCAAAGCGTTTCCCATGTAATTTGAGATGGAGAAGGATTGGGGCACGCAGTTTGAGGGTGCTTTATAATACAACGGTATTTCAGTAATTAACTGAATTGTTTAAAAGAAGTGAACACTACCATAAAATTTTAAGTAAGATATTCACAACGTTAAGAAAACACATCTTACTTCTTACAGATAATTCCACCCATGAACATTGGATAAACGAATTGGAAGCCTGATCATAAACATGTAAATTAAGACAGCTCAGGTTCTCTTGGGGTTTCAGGGAGCTACAGTAAGGACGAGATAAAAAACACCCAAATTCACTCGTATGTCGGTTCACCAGAAAAACGACAGCTATCCCACTTTCACCTCACATTTTCAGAATTCATGGAGCTACAGTAAGGACGAGCTAGAAAACAACCAAATTCACTCATATATCGCTTTATACAGAAAAACTACAGCTATTTTTCTTTCATCTCACATTTTTAGAATTCAGACAGTAATTGACAGCCACATAGCTGTGCCACAGGCACACAATGAACACCCAAGTTCGATTACAAGTTGTGAAACCAGATACTGATATTGTCCTTACATACATATAGGTTCACTATAAGGCACCCAATAACCAAATTGTTTGCATGGATCCAAAATTTTGGAGCTGAGAATACGAGTGGAAATTGAACACAAAAACACACTAAGTCTATTAAGTTCAGAAGCACGAAAATTCTAAGAAATTCAATATACATGGATCAGATTTCAGTAGTTATGGACTACACAGTGAAGGAGGTGGTTATGAACTAGCGTGGTACTGGGGAGCACATGAACAGATTGGACAGCAATTTTTCACTGGCTCCAAAAAAATTGAAAAAATGTAAATAATGGATGTTTACGCCGCACACAGATATTCAGCCGAATCTATATAATCTTAACTGTCCTTTAAGCAACACACGTAAGTTCTAATAGTGTACCGAGGGACATGTGGGTGGCTAATGCGCAAATTACGTTAGAGGAAAAATCCAAAACTAAGCAAATAATGGAAATTCGTGCCATAAACGGGTATTCATTAGATTCTACACACGAAGATCTGTCATTTAATCAACACAATTAAACTCACAAATGCACCAGAGAATTACAATGACTAAAAAAACCAGAAAGAATCAAATTGTTGGAATTCATATCATTTGTAGGTTGTAGGTTTTCATTGGTATCTACACACTATGTCTATTTTTTATGGTACACAGCACTTGATGAAGCTAAGGCTAAGGCATTTGCTACTACAGTACTGCTATCTCAAATACTCCTCCACATTTTAAATAACACAAGTATTTCAGTAAAATTGGCAGATAAGAATAAATTGTTGGAACCACTACTGTATCATCTTAGCTTAGAGAAAAACATAAGCGATCCAGTTTAAACATCTCAATACATTTGTTCCTTTCTACCAGTGGGTGGCAGAACCTAGTCGCACATTCTTACAGTCCACACATTAAAGACCGAGTGTCTGTTAGGCAAGCTACCTGCAGTCATCAGCCAATCCTGCCGAGAGGCAAACATTCCTTTAGCACAGACAGAGTACCAACCACATTCTTTGGGATGGTTTGTCCCAACCTGCACCCTGTCTCTGTTCGAAAAATTCTCTGCTTTCTACGATCTGCTACAACCCATGCAGTTGGGTAATAAATACTTAGCTGCAACTTTACAAGCTCTGACCATGCAGAACCAACTTCGGGCACATTCATGCACGCATTAAATCATACACAGACATACACATGGGGAAAAATAGGTACAAAGCGGGCTGTGAGGAAATAAATAAACAACAAGAATTGCTCAAAGAGAGACGGTGTGATTGCAGTTCAGCGAGAAAAAGAATAAACTGACAGAGAAAGATACACTGCTTTCACGTTAAGACATGAAGAACTCTTAACACTCATTTAACTGGTAATTGAGCAACAAACAAATAAGATACTTAAAAACTCGCTTAACCATAATGAAACAACTATATTTCATCACGCGTCTTTCAGAGTCTTTCGCAAACTAAAACTTTTGTGGATGGCAAGCTCACAATCTTTGGCCCCATTCAAACTTGCGCGAAAACGTTGACTCAAATTACATGATTTATTTTGCGATGCGGTCAAAACGTAGTGATGAATGTCATCATCATCTTCTTCTAAGAATGGGTGTACCGGTAATAATACTCAAGTGGTTAATGTCAAGCCCCAGTATCTCACTGACTGCAGTCTTCAAATTATCTCTTTTTTTGAACCTGGGCGCCGGGCGATTCCATTTGTTTGTTCTGTCTCACTCTCTAAAGGGCCGACCTCGTTAGTTGACTGTCACCTGGCAATCTGCACACTTCGAGCATTCTCGTTGCCATCTCTATGTTAAACAGCATTTAGCCGTAGTTTTGCAAACCATAGGTACAAGTAAAGTTTCCAATATTGATGCACAGGTGGGGTATGCAATGTCACCAATGTGGTGTCGGAAGACACAAACGAGGAAAATAAAATCTCATTAGAACGTGTGCTTGAGAGCCCTGCAGCAGCCGTTAATTATGCCAACTGCACAGTAAATGGAATAAACAACGAATGGGGAAACATAGCCATAAACACTTTCTAAGGCTTCACTTCAGAAAAGTTATGGAGGGAGAAAAAACAATTATATATAAGAAATGTGAAAGAGAAAGTTTTCTGAGTACTGACATGATTTCCACGCGGCGAATAATATTTACTTTACATTGTCACTATCACAGGAAGTAACAATGCCTGCCGCACTTAATGTTTTACTCCTTTTTTGTTTTATGAGATTTCCTTCTGGCAACATATGTTGAGAATTGCACCTCTTTGGTTGGCCCATTGGTATGTGACTTTCTTTTTTGGTACTCTAGCAAAAAACTATTCATGTTGAATGTCTATATTCGTCGCTTTATTGGTACGGTAGTACTGATACAACTTCTCAATGCAACCGCTTAAAGACTCGATAGCTGTAGCTACCCTACCTCATGGTGGGCCTCCACAATGGAGCCCTCACCACTACTGTTGACCCCTCTTACACCGTTTGTGCTGGCATACGCCAAGTTATTTTTTGCATACTCTACCTTCTGCCGTTATTGAGGCAAACACATAATACAATCGCTGAAGAACTTCTGTCATTTCTAGGTGAAAAACTGTAAAAGTTATTTTCAAAGGCCTCTTTTTAAGTCACCTTCACAGCATTCACAGAGGTATGTAGAGATGAAAATTGAAGGAAACCCGACAGTAAGAGATCGGGTCTATAAGGAAGAAGCATCGACTCCAAATATAAATTCTCTTTATTTTGGAGAAGTCATCCAAAACGTGTGGTATGGTTGACTGAGCAGCATCTTTCTGGCTCATTTGTCCTAACTGATGAATGTAATCAGTGTAATCTTGCTGGTCGTTGGCACCATAAGTTTGGATGAAACGTTTGAGCTTGTAGAGGACAGGTAGCTTTGAAACCCCCATAACAGCACCAGCAGCACGTTTCTTCTGTGAACCCTCTCTTTGCCGCTCGTCATTAGCACTTTCAAAAACTGTGAAATTTCATTGAGTTACAGCTATTTTTCATAGACAGATTTTCAGTCTATTGTCAGATCAAATGAAATCAAACTGTTTCTATAAATCTTTACTTAAATGGTTTAAAATCGTGTTGCGATAGAGTTCCTTGCTGGTGTCGCCGCTACTGATGTGCCAGGGTTGTTCCACTTTTCTCTTTGTTTTATCATCTTCCTATGCTTTTGCCTTTTTTTATATCAAAATATTCAGATGGAAAACGTTTTAGTCAGATTTGTACCTCATGTACTAATATCACCACACGTTGAAAATAATTACAAGCGGTTGATGGTAGTCTAGACTTCTTCCATTCCTTTTTTTGCAACAAGTTTCAAAATTTTCTGCCTTTCCTCCCAAATTCATGCCTTTGAATGACTACATTGTGTTGCGGTAATGATAGATGAGAATAATATTGTATTTCACGTATTATACGGTCACAAAGCCATCTACTGCAGTATACGAACCAACTTTCTCTCCATCCCTTGATATTACTTCTTCCTTTCCTTCATTAAGTTAGAATAATTTTAATTCGTATATGTAAGATTATGTCTTTTAAAATTATTTCGTTTGCACACATAGCTATAAAAGCCTATGTATAATGTATCTAATTTTCTCTTCTCAAATAAAGCTATTCTTTCCAATAATCCCAACGTTTCTCTCACAAAATTTTATGTTAAATCAACGTCTAACAATGCTAACTAGCAAAGCGAAAAAGCTGCTGGGTTTTCACTATTCTTTATTCAACATTTTTGAAATGTAAGTTGAATACGTATGCCATCAACAAGATATTCAGATTTTGATAAGGTGGCCCACTGCCCTGCTCTAGCAGCGTGTCGATGTTCATATCAAACCAAGTATACTGTAAACTAGCTTTCAGTTAATAGCACGAACTGGTTTCCAGAAGTACCACAAAAATAAAATTCTCGGTGATATCAACTCAACAATTATGGTAACTGTGAAATATTCTGTTTTTTTAACGAATATTATTATACTGATAACATTTGATTCATTTGTGTTGTTTTCTTATAACCGACTACACTTAGATTAATGAGATTCAGCTACATTCAAGTTAGACATAAAGTTGTTCGAAAATGTTGGGGTTCTTGAATTACTTGATAGATTGATACCCAAAATAAGTAGTTGTTAGAAATATAAAAACATGCATGATATTATCTTGTACAACAGATTTTTAATTATATTGGTATAACATTGCTCATGTTTTGTGTGGAATACAGTCAGTTCCAAGTCAAAGTCTATTTTGAGACATTTACACTGATTATAACTGCACAGGTATTTTTCACTGCAAGTTATAGCACAGCCTGTCATTTTATGATGCGAAGACAATGAAGTATTCTTCATCTTGTTAATTTTGTCGTTTTTCCTTAGCACCACCTGGATAGCCTGCTAAAAAGAGATTGAGTTTAGGCACACATTTTACATATTTAAAACTAAAAGGCTGCGTTTAAAGAGCAATAACAATCGGCTTCAAACTAACCACTGGGCAAAAATTTACATAAAAATATTCTACGAAAAATGTACTGATGAGTCGTCCATCTGAAGTGAAAATGGCATTGAAGGAAGTGACGAAATTGGTTACGTGAAATGGTCTGTGTGTATGTGTGTGTGTGTGTGTGTGTGTGTGTGTGTGTGCGTGTGTGTGTGTGTGCGTGCGTGCTTGCGCGAGGGAGAAGGAGAGAGAGGTAGAAGGAGAGAAAGGGAGAAGGAGAGAGAGGGAGAAGGAGAGAGAGAGAGAGAGAGAGAGAGATTCTGTTCATAATTATCATAGGACATTAATTAGTCACTCTATTTACAGATAGTTAAGAAACATACACTCCTGGAAATGGAAAAAAGAACACATTGACACCGGTGTGTCAGACCCACCATACTTGCTCCGGACACTGCGAGAGGGCTGTACAAGCAATGATCACACGCACGGCACAGCGGACATACCAGGAACCGCGGTGTTGGCCGTCGAATGGCGCTAGCTGCGCACCATTTGTGCACCGCCGCCGTCAGTGTCAGCCAGTTTGCAGTGGCATACGGAGCTCCATCGCAGTCTTTAACACTGGTAGCATGCCGCGACAGCGTGGACGTGAACCGTATGTGCAGTTGACGGACTTTGAGCGAGGGCGTATAGTGGGCATGCGGGAGGCCAGGTGGACGTACCGCCGAATTGCTCAACACGTGGCGCGTGAGGTCTCCACAGTACATCGATGTTGTCGCCAGTGGTCGGCGGAAGGTGCATGTGCCCGTCGACCTGGGACCGGACCGCAGCGACGCACGGATGCACGCCAAGACCGTAGGATCCTACGCAGTGCCGTAGGGGACCGCACCGCCACTTCCCAGCAAATTAGGGTCACTGTTGCTCCTGGGGTATCGGCGAGGACCATTCGCAACCGTCTCCATGAAGCTGGGCTACGGTCCCGCACACCGTTAGGCCGTCTTCCGCTCACGCCCCAACATCGTGCAGCCCGCCTCCAGTGGTGTCGCGACAGGCGTGAATGGAGGGACGAATGGAGACGTGTCGTCTTCAGCGATGAGAGTCGCTTCTGCCTTGGTGCCAATGATGGTCGTATGCGTGTTTGGCGCCGTGCAGGTGAGCGCCACAATCAGGACTGCATATGACCGAGGCACACACTGCCAACACCCGGCATCATGGTGTGGGGAGCGATCTCCTACACTGGCCGTACACCTCTGGTGATCGTCGAGGGGACACTGAATAGTGCACGGTACATCCAAACCGTCATCGAACCCATCGTTCTACCATTCCTAGACCGGCAAGGGAACTTGCTGATCCAACAGGACAATGCACGTCCGCATGTATCCCGTGCCACCCAACGTGCTCTAGAAGGTGTAAGTCAACTACCCTGGCCAGCAAGATCTCCGGATCTGTCCCCCATTGAGCATGTTTGGGACTGGATGAAGCGTCGTCTCACGCGGTCTGCACGTCCAGCACGAACGCTGGTCCAACTGAGACGCCAGGTGGAAATGGCATGGCAAGCCGTTCCACAGGACTACATCCAGCATCTCTACGATAGTCTCCATGGGAGAATAGCAGCCTGCATTGCTGCGAAAGGTGGATATACACTGTACTAGTGCCGACATTGTGCATGCTCTGTTGCCTGTGTCTATGTGCCTGTGGTTCTGTCAGTGTGATCATGTGATGTATCTGACCCCAGGAATGTGTCAATAAAGTTTCCCCTTCCTGGGACAATGAATTCACGGTGTTCTTATTTCAATTTCCAGGAGTGTATTTATTATTGATACATACAATTTTTTCTGCTCTCTTCATGTTATCTGTCAACAGTATGGTACAAAATGATCAGAGGGAAAAATGTACGAACATTAAACGCTAATTTTAATGCACTGGTGACTGTTGAAGATGTACGAATCATGAGTTACGCATATAATAGTGAAAGACGCATATGCAAATGCTATCTGCTCATCATTATCGACTACTTGTTTCTACACTGTACTTTTAGTACTTCGCCAGTGTTACAATCACAAACAAGTTAGAGTGTAATTATAGTAAAATCTTTTCTTACATTTCCAGATTTTACGTTTTCCCACCATTTACGTTATTTTCTGTTGTTTCCTCGTAAGTCTTATTCTCTCGATTAATTGTATTCCTGCCATTTAAAATTTCGTATTGGTAACATTTCCCACAATTTGCGCTTTTGAACTACTACCACACGCTTCTGTATAGATTTTCAAAACGATGTATGTGGAAATGTCATCGCCCCCCCCCCCCCCATGTGCGCAAACTGTAGGATAATGTAAGCAGTCCTATAATATAAAACTGTACAGTCTGTTTCAGAATCTATATGATTTTGGGGTCTAAGGGAAATAAAGCTCTATTTTTAGGAGCTCTTTCAAAATATTTCGTCTCTTGAATGCACTCTAAAATGCAATAAATCATTAAAGACAGCATTTGAATTTGTTTTTCCTCTTACAAGCAAGCCATGTAATCACAAAACAACACGCAAAAACAATTTATTACAAATTAGTGTGATCAGTTTGTATTTCACACGCTCCTCATTGACGGTTTCCTCCCCACTTTTGATCTGTTTGTCGTAACAGTAACGAAATTACATGACTTTTCAGCTGCAACTTTATGCTATTTGGAATTCGGATACATTTTTGCAGATTCTTAAAACTTGTTGAAACTGGTTAATGGATGGCTTATGTATGCGCCATGATGACTTTCATGCGTTATACGTGGTCAGAAAAGGACACACAACTTACGAAGTGTGTCTTTAACTGCTTGAGAAAAGACCGACCACAAATGTAATTGCAGACAGTCCAATCTAAATGTTCTCTTTACATCGTCTACGTCAGTCTTCAAATTATGATTTTGTCAGGTTGCCAATGCTACAATAAAATCTTACACTTTAGGGAACCGTCAACCTCCTCTTTTTCAATGTAATTTCCAACACCGGGAATACTGATTAGCAGACTACAATCCTCTTCATCACCGACCTTGAGACCAGCGTAGGAACGGGCTAGGCGCACATTTACGCCATCTCTACAAATACTGGGATTTTTAATAGAGATATCTGAATTTGACTCCCCGTTTTCTTATATATTATTTAACTGCAGGTATTGCATTTTTCGATTCCTTCACTTTCATTTTCTGTTGTCATTCATTTAAGAGATACAAAAAGCTTACGAATATCTGCCATTTTTGCACTCAATTCACTATGCACACAGTGTACAAAAATCTAACCACATGCATGCACTGCTGTTCACTTACTAAAACATTGTTGACTATGGAAAAATTTATAAATAACTTCACTTAGTGTCGAGAACACCCTCACGCCGTACCGATAAGTTACGTTTGGTGACAGCATATCAAAGAGACGTTCATGTTCAAATGTGTTGCTTATTTGTAGTAATGATTATAAAATTAGTTAAATTAAGGCTGTTGTACAACAGTTACTCAATGAGTGTCATCTACTGGTATAGATCGCACTGGCTGACAAGTTACTACTGCTGACAATTATCGATGAGCGGCCCCACAGTAGAAATCAGCACCCCCTACAGCAAATAAAAAGAACTGTAAGACAATATGCTACTTTAAATTAGCGCCAGCCAGTTGTTACCGTTATTTCAATTCTGATGGAGTAAGATTTGTCGAATGTGTTTGGGTATGCAACTGATTTGTTACACCAATATAGGTCTGCCATCACTTACATCGTCGACGTCGAACAAAGACTCCGGAAACCCCGAACATATTGGTGAAATCGGATTCTTTTCCCAGACACCGACAGTCTCTCGACGCTTAGTTGCTCCCGATAACCACTGTTCTGCGGGTAGCGCAATATTGATAAGGGAACTGTTTCTTCGTTTGTCTTTCTGTGCTGACAACGGCAGCGTGCGCACACATCATACCGACCACAAACTGTGATGGAAATAAGGGCATGACGAGTTGAAAAATATAAATGAAACAAACTTACATAACCCGGTTTACTGCAGTATCGAAATACAGTAGTTCTGAAGAAAAAGAGCCTTCACTCGGATTCTGATCAACCTCTCTTCGCTCTAGTACCAGCACTGAAAGCAGTAAAGTAAACCTATTAGCCGAAAGTAACGTAAACACCAAAAACCGAAAGAAAATATCCTATACTTCCTAATGGAAGCATTCTAAAGCCAAAGTCCTTCAAATACAGGCCAAGATTACTTCTCCTTACAATCAAAAAATGGCATCACCTAGGAGTACTAAGCCACCATGTCATAACTGTTCTCAAAACAGTATTTCGAAGTTCACAGAAGATGACAATTCAAAACATTTTTCGCCACATTTTACACTGGTAGACTACAAGATTAAGAATGCAAACCAAATGGAGACCCAAGATACGCTATAAAGCCGTGGGTTTGAACTTCGTTTTTGGCATGCGTGGAATGGATGACATGTGGCTGGGGAATATTCTTTGGACGAATGAGGCATATTTTACTCTATGCGGTGCCTTGAATGCACAGAACTGTCACATATGCTGTTCTACTCTGCCACATGTTCAGCAGGAACGTCCACTGCACTCAGTTGATGTGCATATGTGGTGTGGTTTCACTATCTCCTTCATTCTCGGTTGGTTTTTCTTTGAAGAGATGACATCCCACGGGCCTGTTAGGTATACAGTGACATCTGCAGTTATAAGAACATCACTATACAGCACATGATTCCAACTTTGCAAGAACGCAATTCTGTCCACACCATTATTTTCACGCAAGCACCGCATATCGCATGCCAGGTGAAAGATTTGCTTCGAGAAACCTTGGGTAATGGCCGCAGCATCTCACGGCAATTTCAACATGTGTGGCATTCAGATGCACTGACTTAAATCCATATGACTTCTGGTTGTGAGGATATCTGAAAGATCGTGTCTATCAGTAATGTATCTGGACTCTTCCTCATTACCGAGCGAGGTGGCGCAGTGGTTAGCACACTGGACTCTCATTCGGGAGGACAACGGTACAATCCCGTCTCCGGCCATCCTGATTTAGGTTTTGCATGATTTCCCTAAATCGTTTCAGGCAAATGCCGGGATGGTTCCTTTGAAAGGGCACGGCCGATTTCCTTCCCAATCCTTCCCTAACCCGAGCTTGCGCTCCGTCTCTAATGACCTCGTTGTCGACGGGACGTTAAACACTAACCACCACCACCATCTTCCTCATTCAAAGGATAGCATACGACGACATATCACTCTGATCACACTGGATATGCTGTTAGTAACTGTCGACCATATCGTATTATGAATGCTCCATGTTGCTGAGTCAGGAGACCAAACTGAACACATGTTGTGGCGTGTGAACATATCCTAATGAATGTGCCAGAACCACTGTTACATGTTTCATCATTACTGCCATTTTCCTGCACTCACACCACATTCTGCCATACTTTCACCTGATGGCACAATGTGGAACCGATTTTTTTATCAGCATACACCACAAGCGCACCAATTAATGACAATACCTACGATATTTCAGTGTCCAGCGATATACACATGCTGCACTGCTGCACTTTGAACACTGTCCATTTAACTGTAACCAACATCTTGGGCCCTCGTTACTAGGCTCAGTGTTGTTTAGCTTCACTTCAGCTGGTAATCAATGTTTCCAATGCAGAAAAGTCATTGGCAAGACTTAAATTGCTCATGGGTAGGTTAACTACTACAGAAAGTCCATACCAAAGGCAGCCTAAATTATTTATGCCCTGAATCAGCTACAAAAAATGTGTCAAATTTATAAAGTTCAACACTTGCCAGGAGGCAGTTACATATCTAAAAGAGTACCTTAAAACTGCTCCCTAGACACCAAAAGTCACACTGAGAAATGCTCCTTCATGCTTACAATGCATAAACTGTATTATCCAATTTTTTTGGTATATCACAAACACTGAAATAGTACGAGGAATCCCATAATATTAGCATAGTCAAAAGTGAGGTGGAGGCTTCGGCGGTTGTACAAAAAACACACTTGTATGGGACCAGGTTTCATTTATTGATTGGCCATATTTTGCTTACTGCCCATTTGGCCCCATCTCGAAGTACTCAAAGAAAATAATGCAACAATGAGCCTCATAATCTAGTTATTATAACAAAGTGATCAATTACTCGCCAAACACACAAATGGTCAATACGAATGTTGTATCCTGCCTTCCAGCAAGCCTTGATTTAAGTTGTGAACATCACAAACCAACACGTTTTGTACTTTATGACAATCTGAGGCACACCATCAACTTACTGATCCCATCTAAAGTAACCACAGAAATCGTGTAGGACTCACTACTTCTAAAGGTGGTGCCACTGGTGTACTGGGTATGACTGCAGCATACTGAAAGGTACAATCCCAGCATACTGATTGTTTTGTTTTTCTCCTGATGGCGTCGTCTAAATATAACTGATGGTGTCCTATTGCAAAAGCCAAAGAAAGTATAATGTCTGGACTTAATTATATCCATTCATCGACTCCATATTCACGAGCTGCTCAAAGATAATACACTGAGGGATGATGTACAGCAGGATGTCAACCAGACTGGTATCGAAGTCATCACAGACTAAACGATTCAGTCCTGCCGCACAAGCAAATAAAAAAAACCCTATTATATGAGAGAGATCGTTCAAAGATTTCACCATTCTATTTCAAGGGGTAATATGTATCATAGCTGCGGATTTCCATGTTCTCTGTGCTCTCTGACATTTTCAAAAGAACAGACACCATGAATTCTTATGTAGTGGCTGATGATGGATATTCTTTCAAAATTCTGTACATAGCACAGATGTTTATGAACAATGCCAGCACAATAATCCATGTGTTGGTTATCAGATCCCAAAAGAGTGGTCTCAGACAGTGTCCACCAGTTTGCCTCATATCTGTTCGGAAACTACTGCCAAAATATTTAGTTAGCGATGTGACCGCCACTCACTTCCACAGAACATGTAATTCACAGGCAGAGTACTTGGCTAGGACTTAAAAATGGCAGAGGCACAAGAACAGTGGAGTCATCATCTAAGGAAGCGGTAACCAGCTTCCTGGCGACATATCACTCGGTTCCTGTCAATGGGCACTGTCTGGCTGAAATTCTCTGCATATACAAAGCATGTAAAGTCATTGACATAAACCTGGCGGCTGGCTGGCTGCTATATGGAGTCCGTGTCGTTCACCTAAGGCTTGTAATTACATCAATATCAGAACAGTTTATGCTTCAGAGTTTCCTAACTCTGCAGTGGTCACTGACCACTGGCCACCGTCTTGCCTGGCGACCATGGCACAGTGCCCTTCGGCATGTTTCTGCTCTCACACTGTTAGCACAAAATTGTTTCTTATTGTAGTCTGATTATCTACGATAAATAAATTCAATAAACCGAGTCAACACCATGTAGTCACGCAAGATGTTCAGGTTGCCATGGATGTATATGTCAAGGGCCATTTTTTTATTTGAAGTTCTACTATATATATTTAAGTTAAATATTCAATTTTGCATGACTGAATCTTACAAAAGTTCTTTAAGCATTAAAAACAGAGTCGCAAATGGAAAACGTCTAACATTCGCTACATCAATTTCACTTTGACTATAACTGAGTAGTGCAGGAAACAGAGGCAGCTCTAAACATTTGTAGCATGCGTGGGGTGAGGAGACTATCGGACAAATCACTTCACAACGTGATCTAATTTCAAGAAAGATCGTTCTGGCATGAATGATTTTCCACCATTAGGAAGTCTCGATATTGTCATACGCAATGATCTGTGTCATATGCATTCAATAGGACAGGTTCAGAATCTGGGTGCGCATGCACTGATTCGAAACAACAAAAATTTTAACTTGAACTTCACCAGTTCGCTAACTGAGCATTTCGATGTAACATTCTTATTGGTGACGAGTTGTGATTTCTTTACGTTAATTTCTTAAGAAGAATTTAATGGCTCAGCTCTAAAAAAAATACATCTTCTTTAATAACTGCAATATGAACAGAATATATTTTGCATCTAGTGAAACAAAAATTGTTTTCTGCAGAACAATATCCTTTCTGGGGGTGTTTCCATTGCAGCTGGCATTTTTACCAATAACTCAGACACCTTTCATAGCAGCATTAGAAAAAGACTAACAAAATTGCATGATTTGCCACTACTAGATGATAACGCAGTCTACTGATTACACAAATGAAACTGTCCAGGAGTTTGGTTGGGAGATCATCCCACATGCTCTTATTCGCCTGATCTTGGGCCCTCCAACGTTTACCCTCTCATTCCTTATCAAACAACCACCAAGAAGATACATTTCCGGACAAAAATGCATTTCAAACCTGGCTCGACGATATCTTCAGCTCTGGACATATAGGTTTCTCCTGGTGTGTAGTTAGTAATCTATCCGAGCATTACCACAATGTTTCATGTAATGTTGGAGAATATATTACTGAATATTAATATCTCACTTATGTTTACTGTCGTGTACAATTAACTAATGGAAACCGCAATTAACATATGTCCTGCACATGTACAAATTAATTGTAACTTAACACTATTATCCTACGACGAAAGTGTATTTTAATGAAACATAAGACTTTTGCAACACGAGCATGCCTAAACAGTCAAAACGTAGTGCTTCAGACTTAAAATGGACTGTGTTAACTACTGTCCTGTCTCTTACTTAAGTGATACGAAAAATGTGACAGTTGCAGTAGATGCATAAAGAAACCCAGTTAAGGAATTATTCAGTGCCACAGTTTTACAAATAAAATTGTCTGATCACAAAAACAAGATTTCCTTTGGCAGAAGCAGAAAAAGGCACTTTCACGTCTGCAGTATAATAACTGATTCGTCCTTAAACTGGGGGTTACTAGAAGAAGCAAGAGGGCTTATGATGAAGAAGTTTTCTTATGATTTCTTTACTGAATGTAGATCTAGATGATGGAAGCTATATCACAGAAGAGGTAAAAAAAATTGCCTCTACCGAGACTGGAAACAAGACCCAGTGCAGTCATAACTTCAAAGTGCGATTCCATAGCCTCAGATATGGCAAAGAGCTGCAGCGTTTGTCTCTCCCGTCCTGCCCCAACGGTAGTTACGGAACACAAATCGCAATATAAGAGAAATGAATAGTTGAAATTTCCATGTGGAACGATGTCTCTGGACTCAAACCAATAAAGTGACATAGCATTGTCAAATTTTAAGTGAAAATCATTCAGATTATTCAGTAGAAATGACAACAAAATACCAAGTGGCTTTAGCATGAAATTTCTGTGCCACCTAGGAAGTGACAGTCTCACAGTTTCCAAATAAATTCTACATTTTTGCAAAGTTTCATGTATACTACCAGCAGGAAGACTTCGTTTCATCAACCACTGCTTTCACATGGCTGTGTGGGACTGAATGCAGCTTGCATCTGAAAGATGTACCCACTGAGAGAAAGAATAGCAAAACTATATAAGTCAAAGACTTTTATTCCCTTCCCTGTAACTAGTTTTAGGGATTAGAATGTACTTACTAACAATATTTAGGTGCGTCAACCGTGTACTAAGCATCATAAATCAGTAACTGTCTCAATTATTTTCTTTTCTGTGTCTCTAGTGTACAGAAAATTGGATAACTAATTCAGCAAACACGATTCATATTTTTAGAGTGGTTATACTATAAACATTTCGAATAGTCAACACACCTTGTGATGACTATAGACTTAGAAAATGTTTTTCTTAAGACTGTGATCATTTGGACTGTCCTTAAACAGAGGAATACAACTGAAAAGGCAAAGACGCTGTATTGATTGCAAAACATGAACATCCAGTAAAGGACTTTGTAAGCTACGAATTACATAAAGATCCGAATCAAGAAAGACCGAAATAGTGGGATCAAAAGCCAGTGTGAAAATAAATCCAGTGAATGTATGCAGTGCAAGTTCGATTCCATCTTCTGTTAACATGAAATGAGAACACTAAATGTCCCACAAGGAACCCTAGATGCTGACATTAAAGTCTAGAATACGTTATCCTTAAGGAAAACTGTCATTCAATCTATAAATACAGAAAGAACGAGTATCACCTAGTTGCAAAGATTACTGCTGATGTTTTGTAAATAAAAGCGAATAGTGTGTATGTTGCAGAGATTTCCAACTTCAAGTATATTTAAGACTACCCGAACTTACAGTAGGTTCACCAAGCTAAACATGGTCC
This sequence comes from Schistocerca gregaria, assembly GCF_023897955.1. NCBI lineage: Eukaryota > Metazoa > Arthropoda > Insecta > Orthoptera > Acrididae > Schistocerca > Schistocerca gregaria. The sequence continues at coordinate 490,857,884 of NC_064923.1, forward strand.
TAATTATTTGTGCAGTGCTCTGTAGTTGGTGCAGGTTGTTATTAATCTAGTCCCTGATGGTTTCATACAAACGACTCCTCTAGACTACCACAATATTCATATGAGATTTATTGAGGTGCAATGTGAGCAACACAAATTGGCAGATGGTCCTAGTATTTGCTGACTATCAATACACTGCTGATGCATGACGCCAAATTACCACTAAATCAGATTACAGCCCAAAGTTAATTTCTGCCTGTGAAAGAATTGCTCAACAGTGAGTGAACAGCATCAAGACTCTGACGCCCCAAACAAAAAACAGACCAGTTATATGGCAATTATTTACAGCAAAATGTCCTTAGGTTGCGTCTTGCTGCCAATGACTGAAAGTGCTTCGCAGAAGATTGTCACCACATTATGGAAATGATAAACAAGTGTTACAGTTTACCATACCATTGTTCTCGGTCATCCCCCCTCTCCCCTAGGGATGACTCATAAATTATGACAATGGATATAGATTTATGAGGCTTCTTGTTGTCAGTTTTCCTGACTGCATAGTCTGCTGTTCATCTACACACACATCTGCTATGCAGTTCACAGTTAAGTGTCTGGCAGACGGTTCATCGAGCCACCTTCAAGGTATTTCTCTACCACTCCACTCCTGAAGAGAACACTGGAAAAATGTACACTTAAATCATTCTATGTGAGCTGTGATTCCTCTTATTTAATTATTATGATCATTTCTCCCTACAAAGATGCGAGTCAACAAAATATTTTCACATTCAGAGGAGAAAACTGTTCACTGAAATTTTGTGAAAAGATCCTTTGTTTCAATGATCGCTACCCCAAACAGTGTCATATCTGTGACACTCTCTCCCTTGTTTCGTGATAATACAAAATGAGATGACCTTCATTGAACCTTGTCAATGTTCTCCTTCAATCCTATCTGCTGCGGATCCCATACCATGTAGCAAAATTACAGAAGAGGATGGACGAATGTAATGTAGGCAGTCTCTTTAGTAGAGTTCAGAGCTGTTGCTCTGAAGATGAATCCTCAAGGCAAGTATGAATATTCAGTATTTCCACTCTTCCAACTCCATCATAAAAAAATAGCGAAAATTAATAATAACGTAGCAATAATTAGTAAAGTCTGGGATACATGATCAGTCATATTATAATAACTCAATCATCGTCTTTCCTAGGTCTCAAGTTAGCGTTCTATTTACGTTTATTTTTATGAACATCTGGTCGCGCCTTAGAAGCCCTGTGAACTTGCTACAGCTCTATGCATCTTCTGTATAATTTAAACTTAAGACTCGCAAATCCAAGCAACAATATTTACACTTTAACAATATGTAGTAACTGTAACACACTCTTTGACTAATCTCGATCAGGCAAATTTCCTGATTGAATTTTAATTTGGCTATCAAACTATTTACAGGCGTTTAGTAGACAAAACACTGGGTACTGCAGTTAGCAACAAAGTATTCACCACACTCCACTGCTTACCTTGAATTATCACTTTAAAAATTTATGTTTCCCATTAAACGTAGTGACTGCAGTCACCTCAGGAACAGGAAATGTGACTAAACTCATCTTGAGCAATTCCTCTTGAAATTCAGCTCTACTACTTAATAGGAAGAAAATAAAATCTGTTTGTTTAACTTGGAACATTTATTCAGTTTATGGTTTTATAAAGTTAACCAACTCTTATAACCAGAATGAAACTAACAAGATATTTATTAACTTCCTTTTTTATTGCAAAACTTTTAAGAAACTGGTTATAGCTGATATTTGTCATTTAATACTGTCAATAGATTCTTGAAACTTTATGAAAGTGCTTTGATGCAAATGAATTTTACCAAAGTATTCCAACAGAGTAACGCATCAAAGATATCTAAATCATTGTTTCTGCTGTTACACTCACTCAGAATTCATAAAATTTAATGTAGGAATTAAAAAAATTGACATGGGTAGTTGAAATTTAGCATTCAAAGGCTATAGAAATTATATGTCCATATAATGATAAAAACAAACTTACTCATGGTACATGTCTCTTCTTCTACAAGAACAACAAATAAATTGTTTGTAGCCTTGCTTTGTTATGAGCAGTGCAGTTGAGGATATGGTGCAAAAAACACTTGAAAATTCTTTTTGTCTCCGATTAACATGACATTCCAATGGCATCATAATGGCTGCTCTCTCTTATGTGATGTATAATATTATAGTGTCAGCAGCAGTGCTGCAAAATGGTTTGCGACTTATCTAACTAACAAGAAAGCATGGGTCATGAAATACCTGTGCAGTAAGCAGTCAGTCTTCATTTGGTTGGGAATTAATTACAGGTGGTGTTCCTCATGGTTCCGTCTTGGGTCCATTTCTTTTTCTTGTGTACTTTAATATTCTCTCATCTGTTAAATTGCCAGATGCTAAGTTTGTTTTGTTTGCCGATGATACAAACACTGCAATAAGTAGCGAGTCAAATATAGATTTAAAAAAAGCTGCTAATCAAATTCTCACTGACATTAATGAATGGTTTAAGGCTAATTCAGTGTCATTAAAGTTTGAAAAGACCCACTATATGCAGTTCAGAACCTGTATGAGATTTCCTTCCAGCACGTGTATAACATATGAAGACGTGCAGATCAAAGAGGTTGACAGTATTAAATTCCTGGCATTATAACTCTATAACAAATTCAGTTGGGAAGGGCATACCCCAGAATTGCTTAAGCACCTAAACAAGTCTGTATTTGCAGCAAGATGTAAGAGACATAAATATAAAAAAACTTGCATACTTTGGTTACTTTCGTTATATTATGTCATACGTGATCATACCGAGCAAAAGTTTCGTGTGCAAAAACGTGTAATAAGAATCACTTATGGTGTAAATTCAAGAACATCATGTAGAAATCTGTTCGAGGAACTTTGTATTCTAACAGCAGCTTCTCAGTATATTTATTCTGTAATGAAATTTGTTGCACATAATATATCTGTATTTCCAACCAATATCTCAATACATAGTATCAGTACTAGGAATAATAACCATCTACTTAAAGACCTAAAATCACTAACCTTGGTCCAAAAAGGGGTCTAATATTCAGAAGCACAGATTTACAATAATTTGCCAGCCACTATTAAAAACTTGGCTTCATATAAATCACAGTTTAAACAGAGTTTGAAATATTTTTTGATAGGCAACTCCTCCTGCTCTATAGAAAATATCTTAATTTAAGTTATGCTTTTACCTAAGCAACAGCAAATCCTGTCTCTTCGTTGCCACATATAACACTCTTACTAAAATTTAGTTTAGTTTCCAAATAAAGTACACTGTGGGAGGGTAGTCTATTAGGCCAGCTTAAGTAAAAATGTCTGTTAGATTTCAGTTTCGGCAGCACTTTCGACAACATTCAGGATTAGGTATTTTGTATATGATAAAGTTATTAATAGTGCATTACAATGTTTTATTCTGACAGTGTATTAATTCTGTAAATATTAGCTGTTCCAGTTTAGTGTATTGTATTCACCTATTTTGGCACCCTCCTTATAACCCTACCACTACTACTGTAAGTTATGCTTTTACCTAAGCAACAGCAAATCCTGTCTCTTCGTTGCCACATATAACACTCTTACTAAAATTTAGTTTAGTTTCCAAATAAAATACACTGTGGGAGGGTAGTCCGGCTAATAGGAAAAGCTAACCAATACAGTTACCCGTTTTACTGGATTTGACTGTGTGTTGTGTCTAATGGATAAGTAAATGGCACTACTCACTTCTTTTCCTAAGATCTTACCCAGCGTTTAGATAGAAGTGCGGTATAAATAATATTATACTGAAGCTGAGACAACTCAGTTCCACATTCACTTAGTAGTTTAAAGCATGTACTAATGGTCGCCAGCCTGTCGAGGCAATGAAACATTGGAGTATTGGAAAAGCAGAAATATGAATTTTGCCTACTTTCCCATTACTGTTTAAGTTGCTTCTTCAAATAAATATTACTCCACTTAAACAATGTTGGACTACACCCTTACACATTACGTTTTTAAAAGAGAAAAAGCCCAGTAGATAACTCCAAGGAAGCCAAAAAATCTGGCCATTGGTGTCCTTTAGAAAAGCACTATCTGTAATAAAACTTAAATACTAAGATACTAAACCCCACACTTTTTACACTGAACATTTCACTTCAAGAAAACCTTTTTCTTACTGGAATTTACTTTCAAAAGCTATTAATCTTCGAACTAATTCAATATAGTCATGTAACAGATTCTAGTAACATGTCTGCTACATTCTGATTGAATATTACATAAGCAAACTTTTACTATAACACTTTGCAATAGTTAAGAAAATGCAAAAGCAATTTAAATGGTGCCTCTTTATATTAACTGGGCACTTCATAAGCCCATAAAACAGGATACCCGGATTAATCAAACACCAGGAAGGAACTCTATGTAGATGTGTGATTAGGATGAAGTAACAGGATGAACCAGTTTCTTTAAAGTTCAAGAATGATTATTAAAACACAGTTTAAATTAATGGTTCATGTCGTACAAAACTAAAAATACAAAAAAATCTTATCTGGTGGCTGTAGGCTTGACTGTGGCAACACAATTATGACAGCTATGCTACCCACAGTACGTCGTGAAAGTAGCTTGGTGTATGGGCTCAATTTCTCTTCTTGGCATCGTTCAGTTTTACATGCAGTAGCCCAACAATTCGCAACTATGCCGTAATCCGTTTGCAGTCTTCATTCGAGGCATTTTTGTGCAATTTGCAGGCAAAGCTTCTCCTGCTCTACAAAGGTGTTACCTCTGTCGCTGCTGTCTACAGACCGTGTGACTTACTACATACAGAAGGCTTTAGTCGAAGGGAAAAATGCAATAAACGAAAACACAACACTTTGCAACAACGCACTCTTTACCGCTCTGAGAGAACTGACCAAGGACACAGAACAGAAAGCACACACACTTAAAAGAACCACTTCCCCATCACACACAGAAACAAATAATGAGCAGAAGTTGTAATTCGGGCTACATTGTTTCATAGCCTTTCTCGCCACATGCGATACACCTCTCGCGACATACGCGAACAGCAAGATGGCGTAATGTTCTGGATCAGAAACAAAGTGCGGTAGTTTGTATTTCTGTGCATAAAAGCAGCAACATACCATCCAAAGAACGTAAGTACACGAATAGCTAAGTAACAGCTCAGTACACACCAAATAACTGGTTTTCACAACCCCAAGTATATAACATACGAAGTTCACCTTTTAGTGTTTTGTTTTCCAACAGCCGCTCACATGGTTGCAGATGGCATGATGCTCGCAAAGTAAGAAAAAAAAAGCAACAGAAAATATGTCGCAAATAGCAACAATAGTTGCTTAAAACACGCTGTAACATACAATAAATAAAGTAGTATGAAAGTATCCATAGAAAACTATATTTTAAAAAACGAATAGTAAAAATGTTATAATGTTCTGCTGTGTTTTTACAACCATGCTATTCTCTGCATGTTTTAGATTTAAAAAAACCACTGATGATGGTGATATTTGTCGCCGAAACTAGTTTAGGAGAATAAAGAAATAACGAATAACAAGGTGTTTTGCATCAAGGTGGACTCAGTTTCTGATATTACTGTTTTTCTATGCAAACATGGACCAAATGGAAGAGTTCCAAGATAAAATTATTGTCCCCAAACTTCCTCTAGGTAGCGCGCCAATTCGCCCTTGCCACCTTTTCCGCTCCCAGAGCCACTTCCGTTTCAAACAAAATCACACTTTCTTTTACATAACACCTCTTTCTTACATTGTTCCTAAGTGTGACCATTTCTTAAATTGTCAAATTTACATCAACATGAACAATTTACAGACACAAATATTTTTAAATACAAAATGTCATCAGAAAGTTGTTTAACGTATTAAACAATTTACATAGCATTTCACATGCATTACTCACATACAATGCAAAGAACTTCAAACTCCAGTACAGCACACTTTACTTTACATCTACAGAAAATATAGTACCAATATGAGAAAACTGTAAATAAAAATAATTAAAAATCCAATTATATGTGTGAGCCCCGGTCGGGGCACACATTTTCAGCTGTCCCCATCGAGGTATATCAGCAACAACTGTCAGCAGCTGAGCGTTTCAATTAGTTATCATTTATTCTACAGAAGCTGCACTGTCATCAATGGTATCTGTTTTTTCGACAACAGTTACTATCTTCATATAAACTAAAGATAGTAGGAGTGTTTCTATATCTGAAAAATGCTGTCTATTCAAATATCGCACAAGAGCGGCTCTCTGGGGATGCAAATCAGGTTTGCTTTAAATGCACGTGGTAAGAGTCGTGAGCAGTAATTACCTTTGAGATTGGACGTAGTGGGTTTATCAAAAATGCCTTTAAGGTAACGAAGACGTCATTATTAACACACGGAGTTTCAACGAGGTCGTGTAATAGGACTTCGAGAAGTTGGAGGTTCATTCTCTGATACTACAGGAAGACCTACCAGGAATGTAGCCTCTGTATACGACAGCTGTCACCTATGGTCACGAGAATGTACGGTCGCAAGAAGACCGGGCTCTGGATGGCCGTGTGACACTACCAAAAGGGAAGATAATTGTGCTCGGTGTACGGCTCTGACGCATCGTACTGCATCTGAAGCAGCAATCTAGGCAGCAGTTGGCACCACAGTGACACATCGAACTCTTACAAACCGGCTACCTCAAGGACAGCTCCGAGCCAGACAGCCTATAGCGTGCATTCAACAGAACGCAAACCACTGCCGTTTGAGACTTCAGTGGTGTCAAGCGAGAGTTCATTAGAGGGCAGAATGGAAGTCTGTTGTGTTCTCTGATAAAAGCTGGTTCTGCTTTGGTGCCAGTTACGGCCACGTGTTGGTTAGAAGGCCAGTTGAGGAGCTGCAGCCAACCTGTCAGCATGCTGGACCTACACCTGAAGTCACAGTTTGGGGTGCGATTTCGTATGACAGCATGAATACTCCTGCGGCTATCCCACGTACCCTAACTGCATAAACGTACGCCAAGCTGGTGATTCACCTGTCGTGCAGCCATTCACGAACAGAGAAAGTTTTCCAACGGGATAACGCTCGCCCACACACCGCTGTTGGATCCTAACATGCTCTACAGAGCATCAACATGTTGCTTTGGTTTGCCCGATCACCAAATCTGTCTCCAGACAGGCACATATGGGACATCACCGGACGACAACTCCAGCGTCATCCACAAACCGCATTAAATGTTCCTATATTGACCGACCATGTGCAACAGGAGGGAACTAGATCCTATAAACTGATATCCAGCGCCTATACAACACAATACATGTACGTCTGCATGTTTGCATACTATAGTTTGGCGGTTACCTCGGTTATTAATGTACTAGCGTTCCATATTTGCAATGGCTTCACTCGCACTTATATTAACCTGTGATTTTGCGATGTAAATCACTTAAATACCTTACCTAGACAAATATATACCCGAAATTTCATTATTCTACATTAACTAATTTTTGGTGATGCGAGTGTTTTTCTCTTAGCATTGTCGCTGAAGAAGCTGAGTAGCACCTTGGTGTAGTGATTTTCATAATAAAATGGAGGGGCGTCTGTTCAAAACTCACATGGACTGTACAATTTTAATTGCTATATTCGGTTAGAATACATTGTAGGAGTATCCACAAATGTTAAGAATCATTGTACTGAAATGTTCTGTAGCTGTATATATACTGTATGTGTTGTAGCCGCAGACAGTTCGCTCCGCGCTCTTGTATGTGCAAGTGCTGAATAAACCTTCGTTAAGTGAAGTTAGTGTTCGTCATTCATCTAATTACACCTTCTTCTACGTGACATTATTCTGGTGGAGACGCTGGATATCGGAACTTGTGATAGCGCACATTATCGACGACACAGTGACTCCCATCAAGCCACGACAGAGCCGCGGTGTACGTGGCGAGAAGCCCGAATTCGAGCCACAATCAACATATCGCAAATTATCGGAGACAGAAGAAGAAGAAGAGGACATTACGATGACAGCAACTGTATGCCACCACATGAGACATCCTTTCGGGTTCTCTGGTGACGAAGGCCAAGATCCAAACAAGTTTCACAAAGAGGATGACACCGTGTGTTTGGCTAACGTATGTTTCAACTTGGAGGGCACTGCCAAGCAATGCTATGAGAACAACGAGGAGAAGTTCACAAGGAGGGAAGTTTTCCAGGCGGAACTGAGCAAGTATTTGGGTGACACACAACTACAGAAGTGCAAGGCTAAAGATAAATTAAAGTGCATGGCACAGTGTCCAGTAGAAACTACAGCATCCTACATTCAAGACGTCTGGGAGCTGTGTAAAATAATGGGTCCTAGAATGAAGGAGGAAGATAAGGTTACACATCTCATGAAGGGTGTTGCAGAGAACATGTATCAAGCCCTACTCCTGAAGGTTTCGACAGTAGACGACTTCATAAAATGGTGTCAGTATATCGAGACAGTGCATCAAAAAATAATTACACGCAGGAAGTTTGAACGGCTTCCAAACGTCGTATCGATATCTGTGTTGGAGGAAGCAACTGATTTCAGAAGTGTTCTTCGTCAGGTAGTGAGAGAGGAAGTTCATAAGGCACTTGGATTGCACGGTGAGCAAAAAACCGAGACGCTTCAAGAGGTCATAAGGGAGGAAGTGGAACAGACATTGAACCCAATCTCTCGTCCTTCATTTCCCTTTAAAACGGTGAAAAACTCGAGGTCCAGGCGGAGTCACTTTCCTATAATGCCACATGAGGAACCTGTTTGGGCACCAAGGAAGACTGATGTTTGGAGGGCCCAGGATAAACAACCAGTATTTTTGCTCTGTGGACGACCGAGACATGTGGTGCGCTATTTTCGAGAAAGACGGCGGATATTTGATGACGCCCGCGACAGAAGACAGCAGACCGACCAGAGCGACGCCAACTCCGGGACGTCGAAGATGAACAAGAAGATGTGGATGGAGGACGACGTAGGTCACCACCACCGCAAGCTAGCCTCTGGAGAAGACGCTCCCCAACACGCCGATCGAAGTCTCCATCGCCGTTTAGAAGCTCCAGCCAATCACCTAGGCGCTATAACCAGGAAAACTAAAGGGTGTGACCTTACTTGGAGGTGAGGCCACCGAAGAGAAAAATCCTCCACCGTCGATCTCTACAAAAATGATAGGAACCTACGTCGATATCCTCGTGGATGGCCGACCAGCCCAAGCTCTTGTTGACTCTAGAGCATCATATTCAGTCATTCCGGAGAATTACCGTCGCCAGTTGCAGAAAACTGTATTCGTCGACAGCAAAATATCTCTGCTGAAGGTGGCTAATGGGAAATATGTAAAACCTACAGGAAGATGTACCATTCATTTGGGTATAATTGGCCATACACAGCCGCTAGAATTCATCGTCTTACAATATTGTAGTCATGACGTCATTCTCGGATGGGTCTTTTTGTAAGCTTCTCAGGAAATTATAGATTGTGGTCACTCGAAGGTTATGCTAGACAAGATGAGATACTGTGAACAGGAAGATGTCCATCTGAGTGTGTGGAGACTATGTGTGCTGGATGAAGTGATCAGCAGTTAGCGCTGGAAAGGTAACTGTTATGTGTCATGCCATGCATCAACCCATGGATCTTGAAGTGGAATGTAAGAGAAGCATAAAACTGAAGAATAACTTGGTCATCCCAGCCACTGTCGTCTCGTTTAAGAACGGATCCGGTGAACTGTGGATAGTTAACTGTCACCGAGAACCATAGATCCTTTCAAAACGCATGTGCATAACAAATGCTGAGCCGTTAATTGAACAACAGCTGAGCGTTTTAGAAACCTCCCATACCGAGTCTGTGGGCCAAATTAGCGCCACCACTACGAGACAAGACTTCAAGCTCGACTATCATCAGCTCTCTCTAAGGAACAACAGAAGAAGCTGCCTGGCATTCTTCAAGAGTTCTCTGAATGCTTCAGTCCACAGGTGAAGAGCAAATTAGACAAATCGATGGTGAAGCACTGGACTAGAAATGGAGACCATCAACCAATAAGCCAGAGGGCATACTGTGTGTCAGCAATGGAACGTCGATTAATTCGCGACGAGGTAAAGAAAATGATGAAGGGTGACATCATTCAGCTTTCGCAGAGCCAATGGTCGTCGCCAGTGGTCCTTGTCGGGAAGAAGGATGGCAGTTGGCGCTTTTGTGTCGATTACAGGAAGCTTAATAAGATAACTAAAAGGGACGTTTACCCTCTTCCACGAATTGACAATACACCAGATTGTCTGAAGGGGGCTAAGTTTTTCTCAACCATGGGCCTGTACTCGGGATACAGGCAACTTGAAGTAGATAAGGCTTGTCGTGAGAAAACTGCATTCATCAGCCCTGAGGACCTAAATGAGTTTAAGGTAATGCCGTTTGGTTTGTGTAATGCAACAGCAACTTTTGAAATCAAAATACTTTGACACCTTGTGTCAAACGAAGGTGTGCGGCCATACCAAGAAAAAGCGAGGTCTATGACGGAATTTCCTATTCCTAAAAGTATTAGAGACGTAAGAAGCTTCCTCACATTATGTTCTTATTACCGTCGTTTCATCAAATACTTTTGTATCAAAGCCAGTCCAGTCCAAGAGTTGTTAAAAGCTGATGCTAAATTTATCTGGGGTGGTGCTCAACAAAATTCTTTCGATGTGCTGCAAAAAGACCTGACGACTGACCCTGTACTTCGTCTGTACGATGAGAGAACACATCTACATCTACATCCATACTCCGCAATCCACCATACGGTGCGTGGCGGAGGGTACCTTGTACCACAACTAGCATCTTCTCTCCCTGTTCCTCTCCCAAACAGAACGAGGGAGAAATGACTGACTACTCTGTACGAGCCCTAATCTCTCTTATCTTATCTTTGTGGTCTTTCCGCGAAATATAAGCTGGCGGCAGTAAAATTGTACTGCAGTCAGCCTCAAATGCTGGTTCTCTAAATTTCCTCAGTAGCGATTCACAAAAAGAACGCCTCCCTTCCTCTAGAGTCTCCCACCCGAGTTCCTGAAGCATTTCCGTAACACTCGTGTGATGATCAAACCTACCAGTAAAAAAACTAGCAGCCCGCCTTTGAATTGCTTCTATGTCCCACCCCAAACAAGCCCTGATAGGGATCCCAAACGCTCGAGCAGTACTCAAGAATAGGTCGTATTAGTATTTTATAAGCGGTCTCCTTTACAGATGAACCACATCTTCCCAAAATTCTACCAATGAACTGAAGACGACTATCTGCCTTCTCCCACAACTGCCATTACGTGCTTGTCCCATTTCATATCGCTCTGCAATGTTACGCCCAAATATTTAATTGACGTGACTGTGCCAAGTGCTACACTATACTGGAGTAATCAAACATTATGGGATTCTTTTTCCTATTCGTCTCCATTAATTTACATTTACCTATATTTAGAGTTAGCTGCCATTCTTTACACCAATCACAAATCCTGTCCAAGTCATCTTGTATCCTCCTGCAGAATTACATACAGTTGCAAAGGGGTATTGGATCAGTACTGTTCTGGTGCAAATTTCGGATGGAAAAGAGAAGGTTATAGCCTATGCTTCTAGGACACTTACAAAAGTTGAGAGTAACTACTCAACTACAGAAAGAGAATGTCTTGCTGTTGCAAATTTTGACAGTATCTCTATGGAAGGCCACTCACAGTTGTTCCAGACCATCATGCACTTTGTTGGTTGACAGGTATTAAGGATCCAACACGACGACTCGCCAGGTGAGCACGATGTCATCAAGAGTATGACGTTACCATGGTGTAAAAAACTGGAAGAAAACTCCAAGATGGCGACTGTCCCTCAAGAAACCTCATGCAAGACCCTCAAGTCTTTGATGAAGATAGTGACTGTCTCGCTGCACTCCAAAATCTCTCTGCTGAGCAGAAGGAGGACACCAAGATATCTCAAATTCTGCTTACCTTAAATCGGTCAGAGAATGTGAAAGGACAATTTAAGGTAGTTAATGGATTACTTTGCAAGAAAAACTTTGATCCGTTTTGAAAGAAGTGCCTACCAGTGATTCCTAAACTTATGCTCTTAGATGTTCTACAGAAATTCCATGACACACCTGAGACCTGGCATTTAGGATTTATTAAGACATACGATAGAATAGGATCGGAGTGTGGAATGTCAGATCCCTTAATCGGCCAGGTAGGTTAGAAAATTTAAAAAGGGAAATGGATATGTTAAAGTTAGATATAGTGAGAATTAGTGAAGTTCTGTGGCAGGAGGAACAAGACTTTTGGTCAGGTGAATACAGGGTTATAATTACAAAATCAAATAGGGGTAATGCAGGAGTAGGTTTAATAATGAATAAAAATTGGGAGTGCGGGTAAGCTACTACAAACAGCATAGTGAACGCATTATTGTGGCCAAGATGGACACAAAGCCCATGCCTACTACAGTAGTACAAGTTTATATGCCAACTAGCTCTGCAGATGATGAAGAAATTGATTAAATGTATGATGAGATAAAGGAAATTATTCAGGTACTGAAGGGAGACGAAAATTTAATAGCCATGGGTGACTGGAATTCGTCAGTAGGGAAAGGGAGAGAAGGAAACATAGTGGGTGAATATGGATTGGGACTAAGAAATGAAAGTGGAAGCCGTCTGGTAGAATTTTGCACAGAGCATAACTTAATCATAGCTAACACTTGGTTCAAGAATCATAAAAGAAGGTTGTATACATGGAAGAATCCTGCAGATACTTAAAGGTATCAGATTATATAATGGTAAGACAGAGATTTAGGAATCAGGTTTTAAATTGTAGGACATTTCCAGGGGCAGATGTCGACTCTGACCACAATCTACTGGTTATGACCTGTAGATTAAAACTGAAGAAACTGCAAAATGGTGGGAATTTAAGGAGATGGGACCTGGATAAGCTGAAAGAACCAGAGGTTGTACAGATTTTCAGGGACAGTATAAGGGAACAATTGACAGGAATGGGGGAAAGAAACACAGTAGAAGAAGAATGGGTAGCTCTGAGGGATGAAGTAGTGAAGGCAGCAGAGGATAAAGTAGGTAAAAAGACGAGGCCTAGTAGAAATCTTTGGGTAACAGAAGAAATATTGAATGTAATTGATGAAAGGAGAAAATATAGAAGTGCAGTAAATGAAGCAGACAAAAAGGAATACAAACGTCTCAAAAATGAGATCGACAGGAAGTGCAAAATGGCTAAGCAGGGATGGCTAGAGGACAAATGTAAGGATGTGGAAGCTTATCTCACTAGGGGTAAGATAGATTCCTACAGGAAAATTAAAGAGACCTTTGGAGAGAAGAGAACCACTTGTATGAATATCGAGAGCTCAGATTTCAACCCAGTTCTAAGCAAAGAAGGGAAGGCAGAAAGGTGGAAGGAGTATATAGAAGGTTTATACAAGGGTGATGTACTTGAGGACAATATTATGGAAATGGAAGAGGATGTAGATGAAGATGAAATGGGAGATATGATACTGCGTGAAGAGTTTGACAGAGCACTGAAAGACCTGAGTCGAAACAAGGCCTCTGGAGTAGACAACATTCCATTAGAACTACTGACGGCCTTGGGAGAGCCAGTCCTGACAAAGCTCTACCATCTGGTGAGCAAGATGTACGAGACAGGCGAAATACCCTCAGACTTCAAGAAGAATATAATAATTCCAATCCCAAAGAAAGCAGGTGCTGACAGATGTGAAAATTACCGAACTATCAGTTTAATAAGTCACAGCTGCAAAATACTAACGCCAATTCTTTACAGACGAATGGAAAAACTGGTAGATGCGGACCTCGGGATCAGTTCGGATTCCGTAGAAATGTTGGAACACGTGAGGCAATACTGACCTTACGACTTATCTTAGAAGAAAGATTAAGAGAAGGCAAAGCTACGTTTCTAGCATTTGTAGACTTGGAGAAAGCTTTTGACAATGTTGACTGGAATACTCTCTTTCAAATTCTGAAGGTGGCAGGGGTAAATACAGGGAGCGAAAGGCTATTTACAGTTTGTACAGAAACCAGGTGGCAGTCACAAGAGTCGAGGGGCATGAAAGGGAAGCAGTGGTTGGGAAGGAAGTGAGACAGGGTTGTAGCCTCTCCCCGATGTTATTCAATCTGTATATTGAGCAAGCAGTAGAGGAAACAAAAGAAAAGTTCGGAGTAGGTATTAAAATTCATGGAGAAGAAGTAAAAACTTTGAGGTTCGCCGATGACATTGTAATTCTGTCAGAGACAGCAAAGGACCTGGAAGAGCAGTTGAACGGAATGGACAGTGTCTTGAAAGGTGGATATAAGATGAACATCAACAAAAACAAAACGAGGATAATGGAATGTAGTAAAATTAAATCGGGTGATGCTGAGGGAATTAGATTAGGAAATGAGACAAAGTAGTAAAGGAGTTTTGCTATTTAGGAAGTAAAATAACTGATGATGGTCGAAGTAGAGAGCATATAAAATTTAGACTGGCAATGGCAAGGAAAGCGTATCTGAAGAAGAGAAATTTGTTAACATCGAATATAGATTTATGTATCAGGAAGTCGTTTCTGGAAGTATTTGTATGGAGTGTAGCCATGTATGGAAGTGAAACATGGACGATAACTAGTTTGGACAAGAAGAGAATAGAAGCTTTCGAAATGTGGTGCTACAGAAGAATGCTGAAGATTAGGTGGATAGATCACGTAACTAATGAGGAGGTATTGAATAGGATTGGGAAGAAGAGAAGTTTGTGGCACTACTTGACTAGAAGAAGGGATCGGTTGGTAGGACATGTTTTGAGGCATCAAGGGATCACAGGAAGCTCGGCAGTTAGCTCGACTTCGCACGCTGCAGGCTCAAGAAAACGATCGCCAAAAGTATGACGTGAGCCACCGCCCTGTTGCCTACCAGTCTGGCGACTTCGTCCTGATCTTCACTCCTGTTCGGAAGATAGGTCCTTATAACGTTGTAAAACAGTTGGCTGATGTTACTTATGAAGTTGAAGAATTCGACCCAGACACAAGATGATGAACGATCAGAGACAGGTCCACATCCTTCAAATGAAGCCCTACAAGGATCTTGCAACACAGAGTAAATTCAAAGCTCCAGCGACAGGCAACAAGCGGGAATGTGACGAAGAGCGTAGCAGCAAAAAAGTTCTTAGAAGATCACCGCCAGGGCGAGAATCAGTCATCAGGAGTCGGAGTATGCAGGACCGATGACTCGTTCCCGAACTAGAACGACGTAACACCGAGACGCTGTTCTCTTAAGGAGGGAGCGCTGTCGCTAAAGAAACTGAGTAGCTCTGTGGTATAGTGGTTATGATACTAAACTGTTGCGTGGGAGGTCGCCAGTTCAAAACTTACCTGGACTGTACAATTTTAAGTTCTATATTCAATTCGTGTACATTCTAGAAGTATCCACAAATGTCAAGAATCATTGTACTGGAAAGTTCTGTAGCTGTATATACCGTACATATAGTATGTGTGTTCTGGTCCGAGGCAGTTCGTTCCGCCCTCTTGTATGTGCAAGTGCTGAATAAACCTTCGTTAAGTGAAGTTAGTGTTAGTCATTCGTCTAATTACACCTTCTTCTACGTGACTGTGTATTAGTTCCATTAGAGAAAAAGGAATGAAAGAAGTCAGTTTCGACATTCGCCGGCTATAAACGATCAAAATCACTTGGGAACGTCACAAAATTCGCCATATTGCCTCCTATAATTTGGCGAAAGCCGCAACTCGATATATTCATTCATTCTAGATATACCGTATTTGGGGTTGCCTGCTTTAGCTGCCTCACCTTGTACATTAAGTGGCATCTGGAAAGTGTTTGGCATCTTAGCGATAGTCGACATACTTGCAGCACTGGATCTGCATTAGCCAACTAAGTTCACTAGATATATACTTATAATTTTGATACATTTCTTGCATAACAAGTGGCAGTGAGCTAGAAAATTTAATTTTCCACTGCAAAAAGGTGATATTACAATTAAATTACGGTTTTCCTCATCTTTTACTTTGTGAGAAAGCTGCCTCTTTCTCTCTTAGCCACTAGTACAAGAGATGCTCACGTGATCGATGATACTAACATTCTGCTACTTCGACTATAGCCATAGATTCAAATATCGCTGGAAAAGTGTATTGAAAGTCAGATGTTACTCCTCCTCCTCTACTGTAATTCAGAACGACTGCAACGAAATTAATATGGTAAATCAATCGTAGGAAACCCCTGAGCTCATGTTAAGAGCCAAACTGCCACTTTCAATTTTGAAGCAAAGTCTTTGAGGTTGGTAACTGGTTAGTTTTGTTTTGAATGTTTTGTAAAAGTTTCTTACATTGTTCTTTTGGAAGACTTTTTTTATTTCTAAAATTTGGGCATTTTTCGTAGTTTCTTTTAGTCTGTCGGATCAATTTAGATGTGTCTTTTCTTATAGTTAAAAATGTGTTGCAACTTTGTTGGTAGTTCTTCTTACCGTGAGCGACAGGTGACTCAACTGCTGGAAAAAATGCCAGCTACGATTAAAAAAACGCCTGGAGAGGAGTTCATAGTACGTAGTATCCTTTTTGTGCCACTAGATGCAAAATATTATCTGTTCACATTGCCGCTATTCGAAGAGGTTTATTTGGTTAGGGCTAGGGCACTAATTCCTTTTTGAAAAGTTAACATAAAAGCATCATAATTAGTCGTCAGTAACATTATTGCATAGAAATGTTCACTGAGTTAGCTGATGATACTGAAGTTGACTTTTTGTTGTTTTGGATTACAGTATGTAGTACTCCTAGACTCAAGTCCTGACTGTAGTCTATTGAAAGCAAATGTCGTAGTTCATCACATATGTCAATTACTGAGACTTCTTGAGTGCGGAAAATCATTGAGCCAGAATGGTCTTTGATAAAACAGGAAAAATTTTTTCTGTCATAATTTGTCCAACAGCAAAAATGTTCTGAGCTGTTTCTTTTACCTGCATCCCTTCATTAAACTCAAAGAAAACAATATATCATCTACATCTACATCTACATGGATACTCTGCAAATCACATTTAAGTGCCTGGCAGAGGGTTCATCGAACCTACTTCACAATCCTCTATTATTCCAATCTCGTATAGCGCGCGGAAATAGCGAACACCTATATATTTCTGTCCGAGCTCTGAATTCCCTTATTTTATGTTGGTGATCGTTCGTCCCTATGTAGGTCGGTGTCAACAAAATATTTTCGCATTCGGAGGAGAAAGTTGGTGATTGGAATTTCGTGCGAAGATTCCGTCGCAACGAAAAACTCCTTTCTTATAATGATGTCCAGCCCAAATCTTGTATCATTCCAGTGACACTATCCCGCCTATTCCGCGATTATACATAACGTGCTGCCCTTCTTTGAATTTCTTCGATGTACTCCGTCAGCCCTATCTGGTAATGATCCCACACAACGCAGCAATATTCTAAGAGAGGACGGACAAGCGTAGTGTAGGCAGTCTCCTTAGTAGAACTGTTACATTTTCTGAGTGTCCTGGCAGTCTTTGATTAGCCTTCCCCACTACATTTTCTGTGTGTTCCTTCCAATTTAAGTTGTTCGTAATTGTAATTCCTGGGTATTTAATTGAATTTACGGCCTTTAGACTTGGCTGATTTATCGTGTAACCGAAGTTTAACGAATTCTTTTTAGCACTCATGTGGATGACATCACACTTTTCGTTATATAGGGTCAACTGCCAATTTTCGCACCATTCAGATATTTTTTTTCTAAATCGTTTTGCAATTTGTTTTGATCTTCTGATGACTTTATTAGTCGATAAACGACAGTCTCAACTGCAAACACCCTAAGAGGCTGCTCAGATTATCTCCCAAATCGCTTATATAGATAAGGAACAGCAAAGGAACTAAACACTACCCTGGGGAATCGATGACTTTCAGTCAGTTACTATGAACTGTGTGTGAACTCTCTGACAGGAAATCACAAATCCAGTAACATAACTGAGACGATATTCCAGAAGCACGCAATTTCACTACAAGCCCCTTGTGTGGTACAGCGTCAAAATGTTCAAATGTGCGTGAATTCCTAAGGGACCAAACTGCTGAGGTCATCGGTCCCTAGACTTACACGCTAACTTAAACTAACTGATGCTAAAAACAACACGCACACCCATGCCCGGGGGGGTACTCGAACCTCCGCCGGGACGGCCCGCACTGCCTTCCATAGTATCTCCATTGCTATCGCGAAGAGAAGGCATTGATTGGTTCTTGCAGCTTGCATACTTCACATACGACCAGAATGTCTTTGGATTTTCTGCCAGGTTTTGAGACAAAGTTTCATTGTGGAAAATGTTATAAGCTACTCGCATCGAAATCCGAGCTGAATTTTGATCTTCTGTAAAAGTACGACAATATTGGGGATTTTTGCGTCTGTTTAAATTTGCCATGTTTGTTTCGTTGTTTCTGCAACAATGTTCTGACCCGTTTTTTGTACCAACGAGGATCGGCGCCGTCGTTTGTTAGTTTATTTGGTATAAATCTCTCAATTGCTGCCGATACTATTTCTTTGAGTTCAAGCCACATCTGGTCTACACTTATATTATTAATTTGGATGGAGTGGAGATTGTCTCTCAGGAGTGAGTGAATTTTTATCTGCTTTTTTGAATGGGCATATTTTTCGTTTATTTTTGGAGGATTTAGGTGTTACAATATTCAATCTCGCTACGACAACCCTATTTTCACTAATCCCTGTATCCATTTTGATGCTCGTTATTAACTCAGGATTATTTGTTGCTAAGAGGTCAAGTGTGTTTTCACAACCGTTTACTATTCCCGAGGGTTCATGAACCAAATGCTCGAAATAATTAACAGAGAATACCTTTAGCACAATGTCGGAAGATGTTTTATGCGTACCTACGGAATTAAACGTGTGTTTTAGCCAACATATCGAGGGTAAATTAAAGTCACCACCAACTATAATTGTGTGAGTCGGGTACGTGTTTGAAATCAAACTCAAGGTTTATTTGAACCTTTCAGCAACTATATCGTCTGAACTGGGAGGTCGGTAAAAGGATCCAATTATTATTTTATTCTGGTTAACAACAATGACCTCCGCCCATACTAACTCACATGGAGTATCTGCTTCAATTTCTCGACAAGTTAAACTACTTCTAACAACGACAAACATGCCAGCGCCAACCGTGTTTAGCCTATCCTTTCGGAACACCGTTAGGTTATTCGTAAAAATTTCGGTTGAGCTTATCTCCGGCTTTAGCCAGCTTTCAGTGCCTATACCGATTTGAGCAGCAGTGCTTTCTATTAGCGCTTGGAGCTCTGGTACTTTCCCAACACAGCTATGACAATTTATAACTGTTATACCATTGGTTCCTGTTTCCACACTCTTCCTATGTTCGGACTGCACCATTTGTGACTGAAGCCCTTCTTGTGTTTTCCCGAGACCCTCTAACCTAAAAATCGCAAAGCCCACGCCACACAGCCCCTGCTACCCATATAGCCGCCTCTTGAGTATAGCGGGCAACTGACCTACTCAGCGGAACCCGAAACGCAATCATTCTTTGGCGCGAGTCGAGGAATCTGCAGCCTACACGGTCACAGAGCCGTCTGAGCCTCTGATTCAGATCATCCACTGGCTCAGCGACAGTATCAGCCACAGACAGCACGTGGAACCTGTTTGTCAGACAAACCAGGGAGGTCTTACGTGCGGCCGCCGGGGAAGTATTCCGCCGCTTGCTACGCCCCGAGGCAACCTCGCACTCGACCACAGGTGAGGGGTCAACCTCAGTGCGAACAGTAACTGGGTTGGCCACTGGTGAGGACCGATCGGAGGACTTGGACGTGCTGGACGTCTGTTGAATCGCCACGACCAGCCCACAACAGTGGGCAGCCCCAAGCTGTGTTACCGAAGCCATCACAGCCTAAAGCTGAGAGCGAAGTGTCACCAACTCGGCTCGCATCCGCACACAATAGTCGCAGCCCTTGTCCGTACTAAAGACCGTGGAAAACTAAACTACGCAAATAAACGGACTATGGGCACGAGCTGTTCAACTATACTATAGACTCTGACGAAAACGCAGGAATTGTGTCTAATAAATTAGATTAATACACAGTGATTCAAAAACCTAACTACCGAAGCACTCAGGTGAAACTAAATAATTCGCTCCTGATTTGGAACTTGTAATATTTCACAAAATCAGTTTGCTTTCCGACGCAAACGTAACTGCGAGAACTGTGGCTATTAGCTATTAAAGAAACACGCAGAAATTCAAGAAAGTAAACTATTAAAGTTGAAGATATTACAAAATTCGCTCCTGGTTAGGAACTCGTAAAAAACACAAGATCGGTTATTTCCCTGTTGCTGCTTGTGTCTCGGCCGGCTGCTGCTGCCTGACTGGACATAAAGGTTTAACAACTTTCCACTTGTGATGTTATTTTATAACGCTCTGTCCAGACTGAAGTAAGCAAAATCACGACAAATACTAGAACTTCAAATAAGAAAATGACACTTTAGACTCGTATATACTCTCATAGCAACCTAAACATATTGTCCAACTATAAGTTCTTCACTCGATTTACCGAATGTATTTCAAGCAGAAAATCAAACTACAATAAGAAACAATTTTATGTTAACAATACGAGATGAGAAACGTGCTGTTCTCCTATTAGTGCAGCCACGAGCTCTTTCGTGGTAAGTTTGCTATTATTGGTGGGTTAGAAAGTGAAGCAACCTTCCTTTGAGGTTCCACCAGACTGATACATTATCAGACATCCGAAATACGGTTAAAAAATAAAGGGAACTGCTGACTCGATCTCCCGACTTTTCATCTACATTGTGCAATGTTCACCTTTAACAGATACAGACAGCATTGTATTGTACAGTTTGAGCAGAAAGCAGCATTTCCTCCACATACTTCAGCATCTTACAGTGTTGCCAGATTAGGCATATGGCTAGACTTAGAATTCTGAAGCACAGCCAGTTTATTGTCGAAATAAGTGGGCCAGTCAGATTTAGTCTCTTCAGTAGGCAGCCAGCGGACAGGTTTTATTTTTATGACTGCGTATTATTCGGTGAACTGCAGCCAACACAGTGAACCGACAACTGTATTATCAGGTGCATTTGTTTGTCTGGGATCACACCTTTGGCTTGAAACTGTGGAGGATTTTGGGTATTGTAGGTGAAAAAGGAACCACCAACTTCCTTTCTTATGTTGTGGCTGGCTAGAATTAGCTGATCCACCACTGCAATCAGCTCTATCCTCAGAAACAACTGCAAACAACACTTTGCCTCTCTAACATGGACTCCAAAAGGCCCCACCTCTCAGCCTGTCTGCAGGTATAAACCTACTGCATTGCTCACACCTGTGCCTCAACATCACTGTGACCTCCAAAATCAATGCAAACTGCAGTGGTGCACAAATGTCTTCAAAGAGCAGAGTGGAAGAACATGGGTGCAGACTATCTATCACCAGCCAGGCAAACTGTTCCGCCTGTCTCATGTGAGCCATGCCTGATTACCAAGCCCCAACTGATAGATCAATCTGTCATGTGCACCACCAGCAGTCTCAGGAACAGGTAAGCCAGATTGGTGGGGCTCCTAGCGCCACTCCGCTCTGATTTCATTGTTCCATGCATAAATCAGGTCATTAATGACCCTAAGGGCTAACAAATGGGAGGCGCACAGGGGAGGGAGGGGGGGGGGATAGAAACTTAATATCATTTTCTAGCAATGATATCGATGCATATGGGAAGTCGAAAATACTCACAATGTTCAATTGGCCTCTTATCATGCCAGACTATCACAGTCATAGTAATGAAGTGCATAGTTAGAACCACTAACCAGCGGGGCAAAGTAAATGCCAGTACCATGTGGCTGGTATTCAGTTTGCAATGTCCTATGGATCTCTTTTATTCACCACACTGCTCACGTATAATGACTCTGCCGAGAGATATCACTGAACAAATAATGTTGTTTACCCACCATGGATACTGAATAGCAATTTTTGTATCAAATTAAGTGTGCCAATAATATGCAGCCAGTGGCAATCATGAAACATCCCATGGTGGCCACTACCAGAAAAATTTCTTGGAGTAATTTGAATTTCTTACTGTTAGTATCAAGGCCCATTGCAACTGAGGTGTCAGTTATATTGCGAGTGAAACAGAAAAGGAAATGACTTGTAATGGTGCAGAGTACCCTCTGCCAAGCACCATATGGTGGCCTGCTGAGTGTAGATGTAGATGTAGAAAGAAAGTTAGGAAAATCTGTGGCTGTAATTGTTTGGGGAAGACCTTGTGTTGCCCATCTTCAAATAATTTGTTTTCAGCAACAGCTCAGTGATATACATTATGCTCTGATGGTATTTTTTACATCATGTTCTCATTGACCAGCTTCATTCGTAACAGTGGCACAAATTGGCAGAGACTTCAACAAGAATGGCACATTTTATCAAGATTTGGTTAGCTTGTGCAAGAGAATAACTGCAGTGATCAGAAAAGTGGAGGACATTGAAAACTGTATAGATTAATTTTCAAATTTTCAAGACACCATGTTCCAGTATGAGACAAGAAAGATGTAAATTTAAGAGAAATACAACTCACATAACGAGCATTAAGAAATTCTAGCTTATACAGAGGGTTAACTACAATCTTTCTCAACAGGCACCAGCCACAAATCGAACAGGATGGTATAAAATGATTCTGGTACAACCTGCCCCACCAACACGTATCCTACAGTAGCTTGAGGAATAGAAATGTACATGTTCATGAAGATACCGGTATACTGCATTGCTGAGGCATTCCACTAGCTTTGCTTGTACTGAAATAAACATTCTTACAGATCACTGATAACTCTTCGAGCTCTGATACTTCAGCAATGACCAACAAACATCAGATGCTTCATTAACAAATGATAGTCGGCAATAGTATTCAAAGCTATTCTACATACACATTCATCCTAGAAGGCCTGACTCATAATTTGTTTTAATCAAAACAAGCATCATCTCGGACAGAACTGTACCATATAGATGATTTGCAGTAAAAGCTGTAGTCGAGGGAAGTTAAGTTTGATGAATACTAATGCTTTACATGTCTTTGGCGCATAATTTAGCAATAAAACATTTCAGAAATACGTCTATGTAGACGCCAGGATACTACAACAAAAGCCAGTGTACTTACTATGTGGTCTGCTTTGTGCTGGTTGACCTTCTGGTTGTGAAAGGCTTCTGAAACTGGTGGTTCAAACAAAAAGGTTTAATAAATTCTATCAGTTACATTTCTTTCATTAAAGAATTAATTGACATAAAATAAATTTACTTATAAACACAGACAGAAACAAAATCAAGTAAAGTGTATGATGAAAACTTTATATTAAAGCACACCTTCTATTAATACCAGTTATAATGTAGATGTGATAAATAAAATATACTGGTACAGAATGATAAATGAATGGAATGAAGTATTAGCCATACATAAATAACAGTTTCATACACATGTTATGCAGGCTGTAGATTGCATGTTACCATAATCATAGACTATTACACCTATGGAGACTGTGTCCTGGATAACAATTTCAATATTGCCCCCACTCCATAAGGTACAATTCATATCTGTATCGTTCTTAGCGGCAATTGAAGTAGTACTGTATATCCTTTTGGAAAATATGCTGTTTCCACCTATCACGACAGTTAGTCAATGTCAGTAGTGTAGATGAGACAAGATGCCATCTTATGTCTGACATATGGCCAATTGGAGGTAAGTGACACCCACATTCAAAGTGTAAATAATTGAAGGGGTAAAGGTAGAAGCTCACTGAATAGTAGAGTCACTGAGACATTAAAAAGGCACATGTACAAGATCAGAACTTTACTAGCTATTGTACGCAGTTGATCTGGAGTACACACACACACACACACACACACACACACACACACACACACACACACACACACACAGGTTTCTGTAAGGCTATATTTGTCTGGAACCCAGCCAAGCTGTCAGTCTTCTTTATGTACCTCCTATATTTTGTGAATTATTATCTTTATTCCTTAAGTTATTTAATTCCACCAGAAATTTCTCTTATCATACTTCAAGAATGTGTTGGTTCTGTGATAAATGTGTGTATCAGTATTTTCCCTGTTGGAAAAGTACATTTCCCTGAAATAGGGATGGCAAGAGAATGGTCTGGATAATACACTGGTTATGTCCCAGCCCTCTGATGCTGCATCAACACGCACTAGACATCTGGTCTCATCGTGTGCTGTTGCTCAGCAGACTGTTATGCTGCTGTCTGACATCCTCTAGTGGTTGCCTTACTCCTAGTCAAAGTCACTCCCACACTATAACTGTCAGTGTTTACAAGTCTGGTCACATTGTTACGCAATATTTCACTACACCATGGGAGATGGGATGCATAGCAATGAGATGACAGAAAAATTGGCAAGTGGCATCCTCCCACACAGACTAGCTCCCAAAAAAGCCCACACTCTAGGTACAATGCAATAGGTCCTAATTGGCCCTGCACTCACCATTTTTGGCATTGTGTCTTTGTATGGTTCATAGGTTCAGACATGAATATGTATATTCCTTCATGCGTAATTCATATGAATCTTTTGCCTCTACTGTAATTTATGAGTGAGATAGGCAAGTATGGTGTTTCTATATCACATCTAAAGTAGTGTTATTTTTTTGATTTTGTAATAATTTAATAAGAACACTTAATTAAAAGGTCTAAGGTCACCTGTGTCATTTAGAACATCATGAGTCCTACTGGTGATCATCGTACAGGGTGGGCATATGTAAACTTCCACTAACTGAGCCAATGCAGAAGGAAAATTATTTATCATATATGTACCTAATTTTACAGGAATGATAGTAAGATGGTGTTCAGCAGGCTTTGTGTTGTTAGTAGTGTTAGTTTCGTAATTTGATGTTAGGTGTTGATACTGATATGTTGATCTAGAGTTTAAGCACATTCATCGGTGTGCATTACAGTTGTGGAAGGTCAACATGGGCCTGGAAAAGGTGAGCAGTGCTTCTCTACTGTTGCTCTTCACAGATATTAACACATTGAAAGAATATAAGAAGGTCCACGGTCCTCTCCCCACACCAGGCTTGAAGAACAAAATTCGGAAGTTCAATTTAACTGGTCATTTGGGAATTGCTCCTGGGAGAAGCCAACCGCGAATTGGGCCACAAATAGTTCAAAGATTTACTGTTTCCAAAGTTGACAGTGCTGGGTACAATATTTAATTTCAAGCTGTGCACAGGCTGTATCATAACAGCTGAATATTCCATGACCTACCATTAGAAAAGTGGTCTTAACAATTGTGAAATGGTATCTTACAAACCTCAAATTACTTACCAGCTTTTGCCACATGATGCAGACATTCAAGTAGACTGCTCTTACATTTCTTGCAAGGGTTGAAATTGATGATATATGACTTTGGAAAACTTTCTGAAGTGATGAATCGCACTTTACGCTCACTGGGGCAGTGAATATTTGTAACTGCCTCTTATAGGGATTGTCACTGCCAATGAACACTCACGAAGTTCCCCTGCATAGTGAACATGTTGCTGTGTGGTGTGCCCTCAAGGCACAATTCATAGTTGCTTCATTTTTCTTTGAGGAACTTGGACCCAGTGGACCAAGGACATGCAGCATAAATGGCACACATGGACTAAACTCTTTTGGTAATGATGGAACTCCACCTTGCATTGCTTGTGAGGTCACTCCATTTCTCCATAACACATTTAGAGACAGCCGAATCATTGACTGATCACTCCAAACTGCAAGGTCATCAAGATCATCAGATTTGAGCCCATGTTCTTCTCAAGGACGCAGATTTACCGGAGGGTGACGCTAAGAAATTGTTACCCCAAGGTCCGGTACCGCCTAGACTATATGGACTCCCGAAGGTTCACAAAGAGGGGGTACCATTACGCCCCATTGTCAGCAACATCAGGGCACTTACATATTTGTTGGCCAAATACCTGACGGGAATATTAAGTCCTTATGTGGGTAAATGCCCTCATCACATCTGTAATTCCGTGGATTTTGTTAAACGCCTTGATAGCTTCAGGTTGGATGAGTCAGATATCATGGTGAGTTTTGACGTCGTTTCCTTGTTTACGAGGGTACCCCTGCGAGAGTCGCTAGAGTTGATTGGTCAGAGGTTTGACGAGAATACCACTGAACTTTTTAGGCATGTCCTGACTTCCACGTATTTTCTTTTTAATGGAGAATACTACGAACAAACGGAAGGAGTCGCCATGGGTAGCCCACTCTCACCGGTGGGAGCGAATTTGTACATGGAGAACTTCGAGGAGGAAGCCCTGTCGTCATCCGAATGGAAACCTACTTGCTTTTTCCGTTACGTGGATGAGCAAACGCATAGTTGTGACGACCACGGCGGACAGAGCCATCACACCGACGTCATCTCAGACGCCGTCGCACTCTGTTCCACCGCGCTACCGTGGCGCGGGGCTCGGACGGCGGAGGAAGCGCGCCGCGGGCGGAGGGTATTTAAATCTGCTGCCGCCGCGACCGAACCCAGCACACGCGACGCCGCACGCACTTGCGCTGTGGATGCCGAAGCGAGCGGACGCTCTTAGCTGACGCTACCGAGGCTATTCCTTTGTTTGGCGGTTGTGTTGCAATCGGCTGCGCGGGTTCACGCATTTGGCTTCTCGCCTTGCGTGTTCTCGTTCACCGGTGTTTCCTTTTTCCTTCTAGGTTCGGATCAGCCTGCTAGGGACTCAGGTGGCAAAATCCACGTGGCGTCACCCCACAATCTGAAAAGCAAAATCTGTCGTCTTTTCTAAAGAAGCAAAGTTGTCGTGTTGAAGTCGCGACATGGAGGAGGAGCTGCAACGAGACGATCGCTCCGGCGAGACGCAGGGCGCGGCGGATGGCCGTCCAAGGGAGGTTTCCCTAACGGCGGCAGCATCTGACCCGCCATCACCGACGAGGACGACGAGCGAGAGTGCTGCACGTGGCCGCCGTGATGGCGCGGAAATTTCCGCGAACGCACGGCGCCGCGCCCGCACACTCTCAGGACGGCGACGACGGCCAGAGCCGCCGGTTCCCCTAACAAAGGAGGAATTTGCCGCCGCCATCGCGCGCCTGACCGCAGAGGAGAGCTTCAGCTGCATGCAACGGCTGGCCACGGGGACGGAAGAGGTCAGGGTGGAGGTACTATTGAGACTCCGGTCCTTGGTGCCCGTGGACATGCGCGCACATGTCGTAACCGCCACGACAGCTGCCGTGCCAGCAGTCACGCCGGCCACAGCGGCCTCCACGCCATCGCCAGCGTGCAGTCTGGCAGAACCGGACAAGCCTGCAGAGGTCGAGCAAACCTCACGGAAGCACCCAGCCCCGGCCGTAGAGGACACTCCCTCCCCCCAGGCAAGTTCCGGTCGCGCCAGGCGGAAGAATAGGGCGCGCCGTAGGACGACCACGTCACCGAGGCAACCCGATGGAGAAGGCTTCATCGCGCCTCCCCGGCGCCACACAGCGAGAGCCAGGGCGTTCGAACTGGTGACGCCAGAAGCGGTCCAGGCTGCAAACCGGTTCGCGGGCCTGCCGGAAGTAGCCGAGACCGACGGGGACGGGACACAGCCGACCACGGCGACGAAACCGCCCCGCCGCCCGCCGCATATCTCTATTCAGTTTCCCGGCAGCTATACCGAGCTGAGGGACAAGCTGTACGCTGTCGCAAAACCGCGAAAGATGATCGCGGGCAACGACACGTACAAGGTTGGACCAGACTGCATTGAGGACCACGCGAAACTCATGCAGCTCTGCGAATCGGAAAAGTGGCACTGCTTTACGCAGAGCACCGATCAGCTGAAGCAGCTGAAGGCAGTCATTCGCCATCTGCCAATGAAGATGGAACCGGAGTTCCTACAGCGGCAGCTGGAAGAGATCGGCTTCCAGACCCGCCACATCGGCTTTATGAAGTCACCCAGGACCCACAGGGACATGCCCTTGTTCCTAGTGGTTCTGGTTGACAACGTTGACAACCGGAAAATTTTTCAGGTTGACAGCATTGCCGACTTCGACGTAAAAGTCGAACCACTCCGTGCAAAAGGCAGGCGAGCCCAGTGCTTCAACTGCCAACGCATGGACCATGTGTTCAAATTTTGCAGGATGCCGGAGCGCTGCTGCAAATGCGGAGAGCAACACCAGTCGCGGGACTGCCCCAAGAAGAAAGAAGACCGGCCGACGTGCTGCAATTGCGGCAGGGACCACGTCGCGTGCTACCGAGGGTGCGTCGCCTTCAAGCGAGGGAAGCGCGCCAGCCGCGTAAACCCGGGTCGCAGCTTTGCGGACGCTGCTAAGGGGAAGCCGGCCGCCCCCTCCGAGCGGCCTGGGCCGCTAGCGGGGGAGGCCGCACCGGCACCGCAGCCGTCGCAGCTGCCCTCGCCGGCGGTGCCGCCTGCGGTCGGGGGTGTCGGCTTGCCGGCGCCCGCGGCTGCTAGGATGGTTGCCGCCCGCGCAGGGCGTTCTCGGCACGCCGCTCCGCTGCCGACTAAGGGAAACGTCGCGATGGAGACGAACCTTCCCGAAACAGTGAACGATGACACCACCGAGCTGGCCGCGCTTCTGCAGTCGCTCAACCAGCTGATGACTCAGCTACCGGTGCTCGTGGGAGCAGTGACGGCGGCCCTCCAGGCCACCGCCGGGAGAAGCCAGCCCTAATATGGATAACTACCATATTTATGGGTTAACCATTTGCACGTTCAACGCTCGGGGTCTCCACCCTCAGCAGGGCGAGTTTCGCCAATTCCTACGGGACGAGGCGGTCGACATCTGCCTTGTGCAGGAGACCTTCCTCAAACCCGGGGTCGACGTGCGAGCAGCAAACTTTTGCTGCTACCGAGATGACAGAGCCACCCATGGGGGCGGCACTGCCATCTACGTGAGGAAGTCCCTGCGCCACCACCGAGTTCAACTGCCGGCGCTCAACGCGCTGGAAGCCACGGGAGTGGCCGTCAACACCACCGCCGGAAAGATTCTTTTCGTGTCGGTCTATCGGCAGCCTAGCAGACCGCTAGACGAAGCCGACTTCGACGTCCTGCTGTCGCTGGAGGGGCGAGTTTTCATTGCCGGCGATTTCAATGCGAAACACACCGAATGGAATTCGCGAACTGTTAGCCGCAGCGGGCACCGCCTCTCCCGCGTTGTTCACCGCAACGGCGCGATCACCGTGGGGCCGTTTGACCCCACGATCTTCCCTGCACGGGGACAGCCCGACGTGCTCGATATTGCCCTTCTGAAGGGCATCGGGCATTTCGCGACCGCTGAGACGCGGAACGCTCTCTCCTCCGACCACGTACCGGTCATTTTTGGCCTCGACGTGACCGGAACTTCTCTTCCGAACTGCTCGAGGACGCGCCAAACCCCACCGTCGTAGGGGCAGACGCCGCCCTAGCATTCTTCATCCGAAAAATACTCCGAGCAGCTGAGGAAGCCACGCCGAGACGTCGCCAAGGAACACGAGACTTGTCGCGACAGCTACCACGCCCTATATTGGACGCGATCACCGAGAAGAACCGACTGTTTCGTGAATGGCAGCTCACTCGCCTACCACACACGAAGCGCCGATTAAACCGCATGAGACGGGAAATCAAGGCAGCAGTCGAGCATCACCGGAACCAGGAATGGGAAGACCTTGTGTCTACCCTCAATCCTGAGGATGGCAGTGCATGGAGGGTGGTAAAGTCCTTCCTACGCCGGCGACAGCGAATACCGCCTTTACAGGTCGGGAACGACTTCGCCAGCGACCCCGACGCGAAAGCCAGCGTCCTGGCTGACGCCTTTGCAGCCAACTTCACACCGATGGCCGACGTCATCGACGACGACCACATACGGCGAGTCCACGAGCAACTGCCAACCTTCCGCGGCGCAAGGGAGGAAGGCGCTGAACCCCAAGAAGGCCGGAGGCAGCGATGGCGTCACAAACCTCCTGCTGAAGAACCTTCCACCGGGCCTACACCGGCAACTTGCCGATGTTTTCAACGAGATTCTCCGATCGGGTGACTACCCCTCTGCGTGGAAACACGCGGAGGTCGTGGCCATCCTGAAATCTGGCAAGGACCCACGCCAGGCATCGAGCTACCGACCCATCAGCCTACTCCCGTCCCTCTCGAAAGTTTTCGAGAGGCTGTACGCGAGAAGACTGATGCGACACGTCACCCAGGAGGGCATCATCCCGGACGAGCAGTTCGGATTCCGAGAAGAGCATGCCACTTCCCACCAGCTGTTGCGGGTGGTAGAACCGGCCATGAGGGCACTGGAGACAAGGGAATTCCTTGGCGCAGTGTTCCTCGACGTCTCCCGAGCGTTTGACTCGGTGTGGCACGACGGTCTCGAGTTCAAACTCTTTGAGCAATGGATACCGACGTCTCACATGACGTTGCTGCGGTCGTACCTGTCCGAACGAACCTTCCACGTGAGGGCTGACGACGGTACGTCCACAGACCGGCAGATACGTGCAGGGGTGCCGCAGGGGTCGGTTCTCGGCCCCTCGCTGTACTCCCTGTACACTGCAGACGCGCCGAAAGTGGCAGGAGTCGAACTGGCGCTGTATGCTGATGATACAGCCCTGTTCACGCGGAGCATGAATGCCCAGGTGCTGAGAAACCGCCTCCAACGCGGGTGCGACGCCTTGGGCTCATGGGCAACAAAGTGGCGGTTGAAATTCAACGCCACAAAGAGCCAGGCAGTCGTCTTCACTCGAAGACTTCTGCCAACAGGGCTTACGCCGCTCGAAATCCTGGGAGAACCCATCCCATGGAGTGGGACGGCAAAATACCTAGGGGTTACCCTAGACCGCAGGCTCACCTGGAAGCATCACATCCGTGATGTGAAAGGGAGAGCAGTTGGACGCCTCCGCGCCCTGTATCCACTGCTAAACCCGCAGTCGACTTTGCCACCGCAACACGACATCACGCTTTACCTAACATTGGTTCACCCACTGTTAGAGTATGCGGCCGTGGTCTGGGGGAAAGCCGCAGATGCTCACATTGTGACTCTGCAACGGATACAGAACCGCGCCCTGAAGACTGCTATGCATCTTCCAAGGCGCTTTTCGACGCGCCAACTCCACGAGGACACCGGAATCCTGCCTCTTCGAGAAAGGTTCCGCGCCATCGCCAGGAAATTCTATGAGAGGACGGAACACTCCCGCAACCGGCTCATCCGTGGACTGGGCCAACAACCACATCACAGGCCAACCACGCGCTGGCCTGACCTGCTGAGGGATTAAGTTTTACTAATCCCCCAGCAGAGTGTGTTACTTTTTCTCTTACAGGTCACACCAGCATGGAAAATTCGACAAGTGTGTTAATATATTTTTCTTTTCTCTTCCACAGGAACCGCAGGAATGACAAATCTGTCTAGACTGCACCATTCTCGAGCCAAGGATCGGCTCGTCTTTACAGCGTCAGCGTCAGCGACCGAACCCAGTTCCCCCTGAGCAGCCATAGCGTACGGATCTCCGTGCCGGCGCGTTCACAGGAGCTCAGTCCGTCAGTTCACCTGATGATGGCGACATGTTTGATCGCCGAAATATTGTGCCCGTTGGACACTATAGACCGGCAGTACACCCGTGGATATTTTGATTAGCACTTATAAGTTTAACTGAGAAAGCAACAGTGATATCTTCTAAAAATAGTAGCTTACCTATAAATTTTGCATTGGTAATTTTTTGCTTGAAGTTTAACTTGAGTAACAATGAATAGATTCAAGTTGCCATCAAGTGCTCAAATACTAGATATTTCAAAGTGTAACTGTCAATAGTAACATTGAAAAAATAAGCACCTCAATACCTGCACAGATTAGAAAGACCCTCTTGGATACTACAATATTCCAGTTCCATACAAAATGCGATAACTAACCAAAATGCCTAAACTTCAATCAGTCTTACAAATGACCAAATTTTCCATGCTGCAAAAAAGTCACCAAATGAGAAAATCAAGCTGGAAGATTGTGGAAAGAAACTGGAAAAAAACAAAGACAAACACAATAACTTACAGGTAAAGGTGAGGCATAAATGCCCCACAGTCATTATCAAATTTTGTTTACGACTGATTTTCCAGTACCACATTGTAGAGAAGTTATTTCATGTTGTCAGAACAAGACAAAGCCAGGGCAAAATCACCACAGGCGCAAAGGTGCGAGCTGGTGCCAGTGCTGTGGAGACTCGCCATTGCGCAAGTTCCACCTGCGCCACAGGTTATTCTAAGGATGAAGATATCAACTTCGCCTTGGCCCATTGACGGCCGAGTACAATTACCCAACGACCAGACAAAACAGACAGAAGCCTAGTGGGAAGATAGAAAGCAGCTCTCGCCCACTGGTTACAGATCATCTTCCAGAGCTGTCTTGGACGGGGAACGTCGTTTAGTGAACTCTTAGAATTGAACACAGTTGTTGTAATTGCATTTGCTGTGTACTGTGAAGTTTACCTACAACTATTTGCATTTAGACATTGACGGCTATTTCTTGTGTTATATAAAAGCAATATTCCAGACTTCATTATTCAGCTAGTCACCTTTATTTCATTTGTGTGACTGTTCTCCTATCATGTTACCTGACCCAGGGCACAGCTGTCTTATAGTGGGACGGAGAAATTGTCTCGCGGTGTACTGCACCAGAAGCCATTCCACGGACTCAGAGACTCGGCCAACCGTAACAACAGTGGCAACTCAGCCTCCACAACAGAAGCGACGAGGCATTTACAAAAGTGGCGACTAGCAGTGGCGGATTTACATATACACTCCCGGAAATTGAAACAAGAACACCGTGAATTCATTGTCCCAGGAAGGGGAAACTTTATTGACACATTCCTGGGGTCAGATACATCACATGATCACACTGACAGAACCACAGGCACATAGACACAGGCAACAGAGCATGCACAATGTCGGCACTAGTACAGTGTATATCCACTTTTCGCAGCAATGCAGGCTGCTATTCTCCCATGGAGACGATCGTAGAGATGCTGAATGTAGTCCTGTGGAACGGCTTGCCATGCCATTTCCACCTGGCGAGTAGTTGGACCAGCGTTCGTGCTGGACGTGCAGACCACGTGAGACGACGCTTCATCCAGTCCCAAACACGCTCAATGGGGGACAGATCCGGAGATCTTGCTGGCCAGGGTAGTTGACTTACACCTTCTAGAGCACGTTGGGTGGCACGGGATACATGCGGACGTGCATTGTCCTGTTGGAACAGCAAGTTCCCTTGCCGGTCTAGGAATGGTAGAACGATGGGTTCGATGACGGTTTGGATGTACGGTGCACTATTCAGTGTCCCCTCGACGATCACCAGAGGTGTACGGCCGGTGTAGGAGATCGCTCTCCACACCATGATGCCGGGTGTTGGCCCTGTGTGCCTCGGTCGTATGCAGTACTCATTGTGGCGCTCACCTGCACGGCGCCCAACACGCATACGACCATCATTGGCACCAAGGCAGAAGCGACTCTCATCGCTGAAGACGACACGTCTCCATTCGTCCCTCCATTCACGCCTGTCGCGACACCACTGGAGGCGGGCTGCACGATGTTGGGGCGTGAGCGGAAGACGGTCTAACGGTGTGCGGGACCGTAGCCCAGCTTCATGGAGACGGTTGCGAATGGTCCTCGCCGATACCCCAGGAGCAACAGCGTCCCTAATTTGCTGGGAAGTGGCGGTGCGGTCCCCTACGGCACTGCGTAGGATCCTACGGTCTTGGCGTGCATCCGTGCGTCGCCGCGGTCCGGTCACAGGTCGACGGGCACGTGCACCTTCCGCCGACCACTGGCGACAACATCGACGTACTGTGGAGACCTCACGCCCCACGTGTTGAACAATTCGGCGGTACGTCCACCCGGCCTCCCGCATGCCCACTATACGCCCTCGCTCAAAGTCCGTCAACTGCACATACGGTTCACGTCCACGCTGTCGCGGCATGCTACCAGTGTTAAAGACTGCGATGGAGCTCCGTATGCCACGGCAAACTGGCTGACACTGACGGCGGCGGTGCACAAATGCTGCGCAGCTAGCGCCATTCGACGGCCAACACCGCGGTTCCTGGTGTGTCCGCTGTGCCGTGCGTGTGATCATTGCTTGTACAGCCCTCTCGCAGTGTCCGGAGCAAGTATGGTGGGTCTGACACACCGGTGTCAATGCGTTCTTTTTTCCATTTCCAGGAGTGTAGGTCCACTAGGTACGGGCCTAGGGGCAACACCTTAAGGGGAGTGGCATTTTTTGCACTGTACTCTTTTTAACCTTTTAAGTTTTAAAATAACTGCGCTTACAAACTACAAAAATCTTTATTACTGTTAAACAACTTGCTAGTTTAAATAAGCTTTAAGAACGAAACTCGACAATACAAGCTTGGAAATACATATAAGTATACTTGGTGACTGTATGGAAATTTAACATTGGGTTTCTGTCCGGCATCATCTTCAAGATTGTTCAGAATATTTTGAAGTAAGCTGTCAGGACGGAAATCTGAAATACAATGTTTGAAATGTTATTATTCCGAGAATGTTTCAGCTTCTACTTAACCCTACCACATTTTCCCCGCGAAAACACCGGGACCTCTGAAAAGGTGTGATAAACTAATCACCAGTTTCTTGAATACTGTAACAAGTGTGGACCTCAGTATGTAATACCCGACTCTACTTAAATTTCTCGTAGAAATTACGGGGAAGTATCAAGTCATCCCTCCATTAGTGTAATTAATGTGAAAACTCTGTGGTCTTACTCTTTGAGTAATGTCACCCATTTAACAAAACGTGTCGATACTGGGAATGTTTTACATTTTTAAACACATGTTTATACGACAATAACATCAGCAGAATATCTAATAATGTGTGAAATACACTTCAAAATAGTTCAAAAATTTTATTTATTTACTTAGTTACTTTTTTTGTCGATAAATAAGAAGAAACCAAATTTCGTTTGTCTCATTTATTCTGGTGTAGCCTGTAGGATATCAAAGTTCCCACTCTGTGCAAACGAATAGTACGTGGCATTGCAAATTTTATATTAAACTTCTTAACTAAGCTTTTTTTCTTCGAGGAAATGTTATTTTTATTTTACGTTGGAACAAAACGTGCACATGCGTATAGACATAACGCAGTGTTCACACCATATCAACTGCCAACAAGACTACTTAAACTTTGTAGTCTGCCTTCCGTGCGCACAGAGATTACCAACATGTTATAAGAATAAGTGGGATAATAATCGATCCAGCACACCTCACTGCAAGAAATTGCAAAAATTATTTGCTTTTTTAAATTAAAAAGACGCTGTTAAGAATATTCAGAACATATTTGCGTCCCAGCTAAAATTCCGGCGACGGGGAAACGGAAGCCAAAAAAGGAACGGCCCGTTTTCTTTACGAGACGAATTCCAGCCAGCTACTTCTACTTTTCACTGACAACAGAGAAGCAGGCAGCAATGAAATTAAATTATTCTGCATTGTCGTTTTTTTAATAGCACAGTTACGTCGAGTAATCTGAGTTGGTCAATTCATCACACCGTGTTTAAAGGAAAAATCTTAGTGCTCATGTGCCGTGTTTAAAGTAAAAATCTTTGTGCTCATGTGTGGTGTAGTATAATTGGAACTGGATACAGTTTTTCTTTTTATAATTCTTTTCTTTTGGTTTGACTGTTGGTTGACAATTTTGTAAGTGGCTTAACATGAATAACAGTGAAAAAGCAAAATTAAGTGGGGCGGCATTTCGGAAATTATCGAAGGAAAGGAGAGAACGAGAAGCTAATGTTCTAAAAACGCTTGGTAGAGTAGATAAATTTTTCGCAAAAAAAAAAGTTGCTGGTTTGACTTCGAGTTCAAGTAGTATAGACGATATATCTGGCACTGCAGCTGTTGTATAAGAATCAAATACATACGAAACAAAAGTTAAAAATAAAGAAATGCAAATTGTTCCTGATTTCGAGTTTCACGAAAAACTAAGCGTCGAGTCACACATTACAGAAAGAAATAACCTCGTTACAGTTGACCCTGCAGAATGGTATGTAAATAAATCAACAACGACATTCTCTTACAACGTGGCATTAGTCAAAATTGTAACGGTGATTTTTCTAATTCAAGAAGAGCAATAGGAGATAAAACCAGACATTTTAACAAAAATGTATTTTACCGTAAACTTTTAAATGGTGAATCAACATTGCGTGATTTTCTAGTATACTCCTGTAGCACCGGTGCTGTTTTTTGAGCATCATGTAATTTGTTCAGAGGAGGAGTAGGAGATTAGTGTTTAACGTCTCGTCGACAACTAGGCCATTAGAGACGGAGCGCAAGCTGGGGTGAGAGAAGGATGGGGAAGGAAATCGGCCGTGCTCTTTCAAAGGAACCATCCCGGCATTTGCCTGAAGCGATTTAGGGAAATCACGGAAAACCTAAATCAGGATGGCCGGAGACGGGATTGAACCGTCGTTCTCCCGTCTGCGAGTCCAGTGTGCTAACCACTGCGCCACCTCGCTCGGTTGTTCAGAGGTAAGACCATGATTGCTACTAATGGTAATACAGATTGAAAAAATATTTCTAATGTTTTATCTCATCATGGGACTTCACTTAAACACAAAAATTAACAAGAAAAACGTCACTTGCAACAATAAATAACCATTTCGAGTCATATGCTAAGATAGAAAAAAATGTACTGGCACAGTGTGTTGAAAAGGGTGTCTGCAGTAGTGAAGAAGCTAACAAGTCGTGGACTTCCCCTACATGGACACTTGAAAGATTTCATTCATCACATAACGGTCAATTTATGATGTCTCGAACTTATAGCCGAGTTTGAACCTTTTCTCACAGAGCACACTGAATGATATTAAAATCCAGGGTACGGACATACAAGTTACCATTTTTCAACAATCTGTGATGAAATAATATAACTTCTTTCTGAACGAATAAAAATAATTATCTTTCATATTAAGGTATGTGAACGAGAGTGCTGAACTTGTTGAACTTTTCCTTCTGCTTTTACCAAACCCGGGGCACAAGTCCGAAAACTTAGCTGAGGCCTGGCTACAAATTCCATTGACATTACTGACTGCAGAGGCCAGTCATATGACAAAACAAGCAATATTTCAGGAACCTACACTGCATTAAGGAACGAAATCTGAAAGTGTGTTATATGCCTTGTGCAGCACATTCTTCGAATTTAGTCGGCACTAGTGCTGCAAACTGTTGTCGGAAAGCATGTTCATTTTTCAATGTAGTGCAAATCCTCTAAAACAAAATTCTCTGCTACTACACAGCGCTGGGTAAGCTTCTTTCTTTCATGAATCCAGGAAGCAAAACCGTAAAAAGTTTATAAAAAACATATTGATCGGCAAGAAAAGAAGCATGTGTACGTCTATTTGAAAACTGTCCTCACACAAATTGCCAATAACACGTTTGGAAAACCATTTGTGCGAAATGAGGCTTCAGATTTATTAAATCAACTCAACAGACTAGAAACAGTATTCATGATGACAGTTTTCAAGAACAACTCCAGAGATTTCATAGTGTAAATCTGTATTTTGCAAAGTGTAAATATTGATACTAAAATAGTGCATGAATTATATGAATCATTTGTAGGATTTATTGCATCTATTCGTGGCAAGTTCGACTATTATGAAAATAAATCCATGGAGATTGTAACTGATATAGACTTTAAATGAATCAATAAAAGATCACGAAAACGCAAACTTCATGATGATGAAGAAGCAGACTGTGGATAAGTTTTTCTGACTGGAAGGGAAAAATTTAGAATCGAAACATTAGTACTGGGGCAGGCGGGTTCTGCCCCAAAGTACTGTCATCTAATATGGCGGCGATAACGTCATCCAATATGGCAGCGATGACATCACCCAAGATGGTGGCGATGACGTCATCCAATATGGCGGATTTTGGAGGGAAGTTTGAATTTTGGTGGGAAGAATGTCAATTTGGCTACCTCCACTAACGTAACCCCCCTCCCCCCCTCCCCCAGGAAATGGCGGGAAGTTCAAATTCCAAAATGATAATGCATCACACCTAGGAAAATGGTGGAAAAAATCAACTTGTTTTTATTATGTAACCAGTTTCATATAGGTAAGAAAAGGGGGTTACTATACTTTCAGTTACCTAGTTTCAACTACTTAACTATAATACATACACGAAGATGGTGAGGGAAAACGAGTCAGTCTGCTCTGGGCTGCTTGGGAGAGTAACGATTGACTGCAGTCTATTTATTTTCGAACATTTTATTTAGGCATGGAGTATATTTATCACACTATCACAAACCACCCACCCAGATGTGCCTGGGGTCATGTTGCACAGCCCACAGACGCGCAAACAACTGCTAATTTGAGTACACAATAGCAAACTGCTCCTAAATAATGGAACAGATATCTGCAAACACGGTCAGTGTTCGTAAACTGTCCAAATAATGCGTGGCACAGCCTACAGGACCGCTCGCAAAATAACACAACAGATGCGTGCAAGCACCCTCCACCACACCCTGACCCCCGCGAAGCCACACACCTGTCAGCTGCCAAACTGCGCACAGATCCCTGCTCGGCTTCCGCAAATATGAGGTCGCGACAGTTGCATTCACCTGTTAAATTGCTATCCAAATACGTGTTCACCTAGATGCCGACGATGACGTGGGCAAAGCTGGTCCCCACGCGCCACAACCCTCGCGAAGTGGGCGGCCGCAGCTTGGATCCCAAGCGCTCAGTCACACCGGTGAAAGTTGCATTCGAAGCAGCGCTCACGCCAGTCTCATATGCCAGGCGTCTCCAGGTACCACTTGTCTCTACCACTGAAGGTATAATACACACACGTATAACCATACTTAACTACCCTGCATCACTGTCGCCTCGCCGCAAAATGTCTGCTTGACGACTCGCCATCTAAAACGTTCTCAACGTTATTCTTACATCACTACATCACATGGCTCTGTATAAAAAAAAAAAACTTCTCTAGTCATCCCATAATATAAACAACAATAACTTTAATAACCTTACAATGCAATATATACACAGTTTACACAGTGTAAGCCACACGAACCTTAAAACACACTATATGCACATCTTGGAAATTGTATAATGTCTCAGAGATAGTTAACACTCGCTTTCTAAATGTCTCAGGTTGTGTTCACGCAAGTTCTTCCCATAACAGAAACTGTTTACGAAAATAACATTGAATTAGCTATTCCCAATGCTCCTAACATAGTGCCCTTCCAGCTCTTTAACATACGCAAACGTTCCCTCCTATATGCCACGACAATCAATCTAGCATTCTGATTGGCTCTTATCGAATTTACCCAATGAATTAGTGATGCAGCCGGTATCGAAGCACGATCCACTTTTTCTTTCCGAGGCTTTCTGTGGTTATTTTGCACAGATCGCTAAATTGCACTGAAAGTTAAACACGCAAAGTTGCCTACACATTATCAAATACATATGAGATTCACAAGAATGTTGGAAGAGAGGAAGATATTTACCAGTGTAAAATTAAATATTACCATTGCTGCTACATTCTGACACCAGACAATGTGCAGTTAATGTCTCCTCTTGTCGACTGCGCCTCAGTCTTTTAGCGTATATAATTTTCCACATAAAAAATCGGTCATCGTTATCCATGTACTCATTCTATACGTCCCTCACGATAGGACACAGTCATCCTCTCTAGTCATCCCATAACATAAACAATACTAACTTTACAATGCAATATATACACAGTTTACACAGTGTAAGCCACACGAACTTTAAAACACACTATATGCACATTTTACACAAACAGCGCAGTTATTTTTTATATCTGTACAGCACCTATGCCTACACTCACACTATCTATATGTCACGATGCGAGGGAAGCAATGTCATCCTGTTCTTTCTTTCTACAGACGCTACTCTCAACGGTAATAAACTATTTTACACTGATCACCGTTTTGCAGCGACAACTAAACATCGCAATGTTGTCTACAGGACAACAAATACGTACCAGATTCGCAGGAATATTGGAGCGTCAAACCGATCTCCAAACAGGGAATATATCGTCGAGTACCGTCTCGATCTAGTAAACATGCAATTCATATCCCCCACCATACCAAATCATCCCCTTTACATCAGTGAACCGAAGTCACTCTCAGAACTGATGTGTAAGGAGAGGCTCGTCTCCCCTCAGCACAAACGCATTACTGTTCCCGCTCTCTTGCTCGCATTTCTACAGATATCTCCAGACCGTCGATTACAACACCCATATTTTCGCTATAATTTTATACCATTTTAGCTGTACTTCTCGATATCAAGCACCAGGCAGCATCCTACTAATCACTCACGCAACATAATTCCGAGCATATAGACTGGCAATTACACTTCTGGAAATTGAAATAACAACACCGTGAATTCATTGTCCCAGGAAGGGGAAACTTTATTGACACATTCCTGGGGTCAGATACATCACATGATCACACTGACAGAACCACAGGCACATAGACACAGGCAACAGAGCATGCACAATGTCGGCACTAGTACAGTGTATATCCACCTTTCGCAGCAATGCAGGCTGCTATTCTCCCAAGAAGACGATCGTAGAGATGCTGGATGTAGTCCTGTGGAACGGCTTGCCATGCCATTTCCACCTGGCGCCTCAGTTGGACCAGCGTTCGTGCTGGACGTGCGGACCGCGTGAGACGACGCTTCATCCAGTCCCAAACATGCTCAATGGGGGACAGATCCGGAGATCTTGCTGGCCAGGGTAGTTGACTTACACCTTCTAGAGCACGTTGGGTGGCACGGGATACATGCGGACGTGCATTGTCCTGTTGGATCAGCAAGTTCCCTTGCCGGTCTAGGAATGGTAGAACGATGGGTTCGATGACGGTTTGGATGTACCGTGCACTATTCAGTGTCCCCTCGACGATCACCAGAGGTGTACGGCCAGTGTAGGAGATCGCTCCCCACACCATGATGCCGGGTGTTGGCCCTGTGTGCCTCGGTCGTATGCAGTCCTGATTGTGGCGCTCACCTGCACGGCGCCAAACACGCATACGACCATCATTGGCACCAAGGCAGAAGCGACTCTCATCGCTGAAGACGACACGTCTCCATTCGTCCCTCCATTCACGCCTGTCGCGACACCACTGGAGGCGGGCTGCACGATGTTGGGGCGTGAGCGGAAGACGGCCTGACGGTGTGCGGGGCCGTAGCCCAGCTTCATGGAGACGGTTGCGAATGGTCCTCGCCGATACCCCAGGAGCAACAGTGTCCCTAATTTGCTGGGAAGTGGCGGTGCGGTCCCCTACGGCACTGCGTAGGATCCTACGGTCTTGGCGTGCATCCGTGCGTCGCTGCGGTCCGGTCCCAGGTCGACGGGCACGTGCACCTTCCGCCGACCACTGGCGACAACATCGATGTACTGTGGAGACCTCACGCCCCACGTGTTTAGCATTCGGCGGTACGTCCACCCGGCCTCCCGCATGCCCACTATACGCCGTCGCTCAAAGTCCGTCAACTGCACATACGGTTCACGTCCACGCTGTCGCGGCATGCTACCAGTGTTAAAGACTGCGATGGAGCTCCGTATGCCACGACAAACTGGCTGACACTGACGGCGGCGGTGCACAAATGCTGCCATTCGACGGCCAACACCGCGGTTCCTGGTGTGTCCTCTGTGCCGTGCGTGTGATCATTGCTTGTACAGCCCTCTCGCAGTGTCCGGAGCAAGTATGGTGGGTCTGACACACCGGTGTCAATGTGTTCTTTTTTCCATTTCCAGGAGTGTATATCTTTATAAACCCGAAACCGTAGCTAAGTGGAACCTGCTCAAGACATCTCAATAACTAGAAACAAACAGACGATGCAACCTCGTGATAAAATGGGTGAATTTTGAGTCATTCGGCTAAGGAACACAGTGTGTGACCGGTATTTGAAACTCCCTCACGCCGCTAGATATTTATCCAGTGTGTGTAACGTACTCTGTCTCGACACCATGTCAGAGGTTCCGTTATATATCCACTGAGTTAAAGGCGATGACTGACTGACAATGATCACAAACGGTATAAAACGTTTGCTTATTGAGGTCGTAAGAAATGTACACAAGCTTTTCACACCTCTAGTGGCTATCCGCTAGAAATGATGTCTATGATTTAGAATCAGGGCCTCTCACTCAGCCACCTACCTGCACTAGATCACAGCCACAAGTGAATCATATTTCAGGTGCTCTCTTATCTCGAAACGAGTCACCTTTCTTGAACCTATCTGCTACAGTAAAAATCCAACATGGTCTTTGTCAGTCGCACACACCTTGCAACTGCTTCCATTTCTAGTGCTTTGCTCATGTGATCATTCCATTTTAAGTCGGAACTGAGCAGAAGTCGGACAAAGCCATGTCCACCACCTTCTGCAACCCATCTAGAAGCACAGCGAACTGAGTTAGAGCGACAGGACCGTGTTTTGACCATCCGGCGGAAATGCTTGCATTGTGGTGCGTCCCTAACTACATACAAGTACTACAGATCCACGTCCATTCAAATCTATCAGCGCAACATGCTATCATCGTTAATCTGAACCCCTATCAGAGAAAAATTAACAGCTATAGAAGCTCAAATAACTTCATTCCCATATAGAACTCGCACAGACGCCATTACTCATGCGATGACGCAAAACTGCGTTATGGGTCCAGTGCGGAGAGAGAGAGATTTCGCAGTGGTTCCCAGAATAGCACAGCGTGCAACCCTCCAAACATTCCTTACAACACACTTCGTCCCTGTTTGAATTTACCTGTCAAACTGCTGCTGCTACTGCTCCCTGTGTGGAACGAACCTATTAAATACACATGTATTGATACGCTACAGAGAGTAGTTTAAAGTTTCATCACCTCTATGAGAACGATCGTATCCCACGTACTATACTGTAAATCGCAAGAAACGCCCCCTTTGGTCCTGTTTAGTTGTTTGAAACACTGCTTTCTAACACACTTTCTAAACTGCAAAACATTTCGTTTTTCTGCCATGACTTCGAGGCCTGCGCCAGGTTCTAAACTGACATTAAGAAGTTCTAATCCACGGGCTTTCGTAGGAAACTAGACGTTGCATGGTGTGAATCGTGTTCTTAGGACTGATACCATAACTTGCCACACATAGGATGATTTTAAATAAAAGGCAACTACAATGTAAGGAAACCGGAATACTTTGCTCGCGTTGTGTGTAGTCTCCAAATTCCACTTCGAATGTGATTCACGAGTTCTACATTTAGACTCATTTCTCACACTGACGGAATAGCTAATAACTCTACATTCCCTTTCGACTCATTCATCACACTGCATTCACGTACACGATCACTGTTTCGGTTCTATCCGCCCCAGAAGGTATAGCCCAGCCGCCAAAACTCTCCCTCCAACTCGAACAAGCAGTGTCACTCAATCATTATTTCGTAACCAACAGCATGTCAGCGGACGGATGGGTGGGGGTTATGGGCGCTCAACATCGAGGTCATCAGCGCGGACGGATGGGATGGAAAAGACAGCACCGATATAGTCTAGTAATAAGCATCATAGTTGATAGTTTGAACAATTTTAGCACTTTTACACTAATTTCAACACCAACCAATGATGTGACAGCATGGACCCCAATTTCAGTATCACAGCTAAACCACCCCTTTTATATCACTTTGCGAGCATGATTACGAATGTGGATAAATTACTGTGCAGTACGTCCATTCATTGTTAATTCCCGAACACATACATGATCAAAGTACATCAGACAACGCTCTACATAAGTGTAACACCTTGAGCATAGGGCTTAATTTACG
The DNA here is from genome assembly GCF_023897955.1 of Schistocerca gregaria. Classification (NCBI taxonomy): domain Eukaryota; kingdom Metazoa; phylum Arthropoda; class Insecta; order Orthoptera; family Acrididae; genus Schistocerca; species Schistocerca gregaria. Next base: position 490,901,658 of record NC_064923.1, read on the forward strand.
ATCTGTCTCAATGCTGATGGGAGGCACAGAGCATTAGGGTAAAATTAGACACTGAACGGCCCTCCCTCACAATGTCATTGACCACCCGGCCCGCAGCACCATTACTGATTTAATCTGCAAGCGAACAAAAGTAGACCACTAGATTCGACGTCTCGTGAATGAATTAAGCTTGCTGAGTCCTCGCCACTAGTAAAAACCATCAGACATAGTAGATATATATGACATATCTAGCAACATACTACGGGTATTTGCTTTTAAGATGGCGGCTAGTGTTGATATACATAGTGTTCGTGCGAAAAAAAGTGAAAATTACACTGATAAAAACAGCGTGGGCACGAATTGTAGTGATGAAATCAGAAAGTTAAATGATCGTTTAAGTAGTGTGCAACTAACCATTAACACTCTGATGAGCGAACTAAAAAAAACTTACCGCCGGAAAGTGTGAACCTACGTCAAACTTGGCTCACAGTAACCACGAAATTCCAGGCAAAGTGAAAAACAAAGTGTCTCATTCTCAACAAAGGTTATTGTATGAGCCTAATACCGCGTTTAAAAGCAGATTCAGTGTGCAATCAACCGAGCAAGGTAAGAAACATTGTGCATGTGATAAACTTCCGAGCTGAATATGAAAATACAAATACGCGGAGTGATACATCCAAAAGAATGCCTAACAACTCAACTACTGTTATGAAAGGAAATGAAACTGAAAGACCTGAACACTTGCGTGACACAAATATCAAGTATTTGTCCAGCGCTGATACTAAATTATGTGGCCATAATGATGGTGGACCCTCTAAACAGGCAGAGAACCCTAAACGAAGAAAAGTAGTTTTGATGGCAGACAGTCATGGTCGTGGATTTGCTCGCCTTCTGAGCGGTCAGTCCAGTTTACAAACAATCGCTTACATAAAGCCTGGTGCTTCTATGTCGGAAGTTTGCAATCATGTACGATCCACAGACGTTACTGACTTATCCTCTGAAGACTTTGTTGTGCTAATTGGTGGGTCAAATGACGTATATAAAAACGAAACCCACAAAGCAAAACAAGAACTAAAAAGGTGCTTAGGACAGTTGACACACACAAATGTTTTAGTGCTGAACATTCCACACCGGCATGACTTACCTTCTTGGTCATGCGTAAATAAAGAAATAATCAATGCCAACCAACAAATTTCATTACTTTGCAAACATTTCAGAAATGTAGAACTCGTAAATGTTAATAATATTGGGCGCAGATTCCACACATTACATGGATTGCACGTTAACAACACGGGGAAAAAAACTGCTCGTCGGAAAAATCGAAGAAATTATCACCAAGAGGCATCAAACACTCAAAAGAAAAATCATCCTGGATTGCCCCCCCCCCCCCCAAATATTCGAAGGAAACAACGCCAGCAAAACCTCACTCAACATCAACAACAAAAGAAGGAACTAGGTGCCTCCAATATCCAGGCACAGTGAATGCAGTAACAGCTCTACCAATTGCAGACCCACCTCTATCACCAGCAGCAATATTATCAACAGTAAGAGCAACAGCTGAACAACTACCAGGGGAGCCAGACACAGAAGAAAATTCTGCTACAGATGATAATAGAAGAATATATGCAGTCGGGAAAAGCAAAGCAGTACTTCCAGCACACCTGAATGATTTATTATTAACAAGGTAAAGGTAAGTGATCAATTAAATATGCCAAAGCCTAACAAACCCTTTAATTTCATGCTGATTCATCAAAATGTCCAATCATTGCTAAACAAATTAAGTGAAGTTGAAATTTTATGTACTGATGAGCTAAAAAACGTTTCTGTAGTGTGTATAACCGAACACTGGCTGCCTAAAGATGCAATGTCAGTCACAAAACTTGCAGACTTCAATCTTTCTTCATCATTTTGTAGAATTACATCCAGTCATGTATATTTGTTAAAAGTGGCATTGATTGTTTAACATAAAACCCATTGAACTGTTAGCTGAAGAGAAAATTTTTGAAGTATCCGCAGTTGAACTCTCTGCATTAAAATTAATAATCATCTGTGTATATAGGAGCCCTGATGGGAACTTAAATGATTTCTGTCACCAACTAGAAGCAGCTTTAAACACTATAAAAAACTTCAACAAAACAGTGATCATATGTGGAGATTTTAATATAGATTTTCAAGAAATCTCAAAAGACCAGCAAAGCTTGATGACCCTACTGGAAACATATAACACAAAAACCACCATTGACTCTCCTACAAGAGTTACACCAACAACTAGTACAACAATTGATCAGATATTAATAAACACAAATGTAAATAACAATTTGTGGGCCGGAAATCTTAATACTGGCTTCAGTGATCACTATGCACAGTTTATTGCTTTGCACACCCCAAGTGAAACAACTGAGAAAGAAGATCCTGTAAAAGAAGCAAGAAAATTCACTAACAAACAAATAAACATTTTTGTACTGAGACTAAGTGAAGAAACTTGGTATGAGGTGTATACTTGTGAAAATACTAACAAAAAGTTTGAAAAATTCATGGAAATCTTCATGTCATACTTTGAAGCTGCATTTCCATTAAAAAGGCAAAAATGTCAACCTAACTTCAAAAAGAACAAATGGATTACAACAGGTATTAGAATATCTTGTGCAGAGAAAAGAACATTACACACTATAGCAAAGACACAGAACATGCCTCCTGAATTTCATTTGTACCTGAATAATTACAAGAGGATCCTCAAAAATGTTATAAGAAAAGCTCAAAAACAAAGTTCAAGATGGCGTCAAGTAAATAAGCAAGTGATGGGAATGTGACTAAAAGTTATAGTTTTACTGTAAAAAACGGAGTTTGTAATAACTGTAAAAGTGAAATCGAGACGCTGAACGAACGATTACAAAGCCTTCAGCTAGTCGTTGATATTCTGTGGCGAGATATCAGTAATCTTCGAGACGAAAAACGCGAGCTACAAGCAGCAGCTTCAAGTAACATCCAAAGCAAATTACCAGGTATAAATGTGATACAGAAAACTGAAGCAGATCGAAAACTCATGTGCACAACTGGTTACAATGCGTCAGTGGGAATTAATAGTCCAAAGTACGTAAAAAAACCACTCACACTTCAGAGTGAAAATAACGACCAAAACAAATCAAATAGACATCCTACTAGGCATACCAGTGTAAACAACAGTGGACAATGTGAAATAATATCTAACACGGAGTCTAGCGTAGGGAAGATATTCCCTGTAGGAAATGTGCAGAAACATAACATGGCTTCTAGGCAAATACATGTTTCCATAACATCGAGTGCAAAAAAATTAAAAAACGATCTTTGTGTTTCCATAACATCGACTGCAAAAAAAGTTAAAAACGATCTTTGTGTGTTAGGTGATAGCCACGGACGTGGAATTTCTGCACTGTTGACAGGAAAATGTAATTTAAAGGTATCAGGCTTTGTCAAACCAGGAGCGCCGTTTCGTGAGATAGCAGAACAAACAAATTCTGCTCAGATATCCAACTTAAATAAAGATGATTTTGTCGTAATTTTAGGTGGCTCAAACGATGTTTATCGGAATGAAACGTACAAGTGAACAAAAGAACTGAAGAACTGTTTAAACAAATTAATACACACCACTATTCGCGTTGTAAACATACCACCTCGTTATGACTTGCCTGTCTGGTCGTGTGTAAACCGTGAAATTTGTGCTGCTAACAAACAAATGTCTGAAATATGTTCTGACTTTCAGAATGTAGAAGTTATTGACACACATGGCTTAGCTCGAAGGTTTTTCACAGCTCATGGACTCCATTTAAATAAATTAGGAAAAGAACTTTTAGCAGAAAAGCTATTTACCAGTACCTGTGTCGTGAGGACACATGCACCAAGCTTAAAAATCGCCAGAAAAACACGAATTACGGATTGGTTTAAACCAAAAACTACAATCTCGTTAGAAGAAGCAGATCACTCTCACCAACTTGAAGGCATATTATGTACTGATGCAGCAGGAGAAACCATCTCACCATCAACAGCCAGCCCAGCAGCAGAAACCAATCCACCGCCAACAGCCAGTATGACAGCAACAACCACTCGACTCCCAGCAGGAGAAACCATCCCACCATCAACAGCCAGCCCTGCAGCAGAAATCAATCCACCAGCAACAGTCAGTACGACAGCAGCAACCACTCGACTCCCAAATAGAAAAATCAAACAACCATTGCACTTAAAGGATTTTTAGTGCCAGTGAGCCTAAGGCAAATACAAAGGTAAGAAACGTTTTTATTCATGATTGTACTGGTTCCCAAACATTTCCAACAAAAACTGTAAAGAAGGAAAAAGAGAATAGGAAGTGTAATAATCCTATAAAGAAAACTATTCTTGAAACCTTTTCTAATGCACTTGAACGTAAATGGCATGGTTACAACCCATCAAAATGAAAGAATGAATAAAATTGATGAAATACAAATTTTACTCTCTGAATGTAAAAATGTTAAAATTGTTTGTTTAAACGAGCATTGGCTTACAAAAGATAATATCATAATATTAAATAAGTTAAAAAATTTAAATGTAGCATCAAGTTTTTGTAGAAAAAATAGAACTCATGGGGGCTCGTGTATACTTGTAAATAACTCTGTAGAATATAAAGTAAAAGACGATTTCAATTTTCTAAATGAAGAAGGAGTATTTGAAAGCTGCTCAATTGAATTAGAAACACAAAATATTATTATTGTTTCTATATATAGAATCCCAGGTGTAGAGATAACAAAATTATTTTTACCAAAATTAAAAAATCTTTTACAGAAAGTCATCAATGAGAAAAAGAAAAAGGTATTAATAGCAGCTGATTTCAATATAAATTTATTCAATCAGACAAATGACTCAATAAAGTTTATGGACTTAATCCAAAAATTTGGTTTCAAGGTAAACTTCCTGGAAATCACAAGGGAAAACGGAAATACAGGAAGTTGTATTGATAACATTTTAACAAATTATAAATCTGATGATGCAATGAAGTTATGTGTGGAATTAGGACTCTCAGACCACTCTGCTCTGTTTATTGAAATAGCAAATGCAAATGAACCAAGTACTAAAAATACTTATAGCAAAAGACATTTTACTGCTGGAAATTTAAAACAGTTCTGCTCTAAATTAGAAGAGGTGGAGTGGCAAGTTGAAGATGAAACTCCAACCTCCATACATTTTAACAGGTTTCTAGAACGTTTTCTACATGTATTTAATGAAATATTTCCACTTAGAGTATTCCACACAAAGGTGTCAAATAAGCTAAATTGGATCACCACTGGAATAAAAATATCCAGTTGGAAGAAAAGACAACTGCACAAGGAGTTGAAATATAACAAAGACCCTGTTTTCATAAATTATGTCAAATGGTATAAAGGCTTATTTAAAAGGGTAGTGAAAGCTGCAAAAGAATTGGTAAATAATACATACATCTTGGCTCATGAAAACAAATCAAAGGCAGTCTGGTCTGTCGTAAAATCAGAACTGGGGATGAGAACTAACAGCAAAGTTATCTCCAAAATTAAGGTGGGAAATAAAACTATAACAAATCCTGCTCTGATTTCAGAATCATTTAACAATTTCTTTATAAATGTATCAAAATCAGTTGCAGATGTAGATGGTTATACCAAAAAAGTAAAACTAGGTCAGAAGGCAGAAGAATGCTTTAACAAATTTAAAAAAATTTCAGCCAAAGATGTAGAGAACACTATATTGCAGCTCAAAAACAAAAATTCCGCAGGGTGGGATGGCATACCTACTAAAGTAGTTAAATCAGCTGCCAAGATAATAGCTCACCCCCTTTCCTCAATAATCAATAAATCACTCGAAGAAGGCCACTTTCCAGACGCCCTGAAGCATGCAGAGGTAAAACCTTTGTTCAAAAAAGGCTCAAGAGAAGATATGGGGAACTACCGCCCAATTTCTATTCTCCCAATTTTCTCAAAAATATTTGAAAAAGTGGTAGTAATACAAATAAAAAAAATTATAGAAAAATCAAACATACTGTCAGATAATCAATACGGCTTTCAGAAAGGCAAAAACACAGTAGACGCCATAAATGAGTTTGTGAAAAAAATTTGTTCTGCCTTAGACAAGTCTAGCAAAGTTGCAGGATTGTTCTGTGACCTCACAAAAGCATTTGATTGTGTAAACCATCAATTGCTCCTGTATAAAATGGAAAAATACGGAATTGGAGGTCGTGTTTTAGAGTGGTTCAGGTCATATCTCACAAAGAGAAAACAAAGAGTAGTTATATCATCAAGCAAGGGAAATTTCTTCTCTGAATGGATGATTATTTCACAAGGCGTTCCACAAGGCTCTATTCTGGGTCCAATTTTATTCTTACTTTACATAAATGACTTGCCACTAAACATAAATTCACACTCAGTTTTATTCGCTGATGATACGTCTGCCCTCATCGAAAGCAATCACTCAGAACAAATTCCCTCAACTGTCACAAATCTACTAGACAGTTTAGAAAACTGGTTCCAACTAAATGGGTTAAAATTGAATGTTGGAAAAACACATTTACTACAGTTTAAAACTAAAAATTGTAAAATAAATGAAATTCATATTGCCTGCAGAAACCAGGAACTGAAAGAATCAGATTGTGTTAAATTCTTAGGAATACATTTGGACCAAAATTTATCCTGGTCTTCACATATAGAATACTTGGCAAACAAGTTAAACAGCCTGACCTTTGCTATGAAGATTTTGTCATACTCAACTAGCGTGGAGATAAGAAAAGTAGTTTATCACAGCTATTTTGAAGCTGTTATAAGGTATGGCATTATCTTTTGGGGTAATACAAGCAAAATCATTAGAATATTAAAATTACAAAAATCATTTGTTAGAAATATGTGTAATGCAAGACCAAAAGAATCTTGCCGCCCACTGATTATTTTTGTGTACAGTAACCCTACGTTATTCACAGACAACAATTTTAAGCATCAATACAGCACTAGAAATAAGACAAACTTCATGCTTCCTACTCATAGATTAAAGTTATATGCACAACCCCCAGAATATATGGGCATGAAAATCTACAACATGCTAAAAAAGAAACAAATAAACAGCATGGAGCTAGGGCAACTGAAACCAAACCTGCACAAGTTACTAGTGGAGAAATGTTATTACTCCATAGAAGAATTTATGAATGATGATGTGGAAGTCTGAGCAAGGAAACTTCACCTGTAAATTAAGCTTAGCAGTTTTGTGTAAAATAAATGATTTTAAAAATATGTTTACTACGTAAACACTGCTGTTCTATATTACTTTGTGATACATGTAAACTGGAGTGTTGATATGTTGTTTTTGTAAAACTGTATATACAAATTGAAATTGTAATGTAAATGTAATGTTGACGAGTCCCCAGTACATCAGATCTGTGATTTGACTTTGTACGTTATGGGATAATAAAAATTCTAATTCTGATTCTGCTAAAACAATGGCAAAGGACAAATACATTGAAAACTCAAAAAACAAATCTAAAGCTATATGGGAAGTTATAAAAAATCAAACAACAAGTGAAACTAAACAATATAAAAATATGAACTTATGTTATGAAGGACATATGATTTCTTGCCCAACAGAACTTGCAGGGACCTTCAACAAATATTTTGCAAACGTAAGTGAACAGTTGGTGAGTGGACTGGAAGAACACAACAAAATATCACCTCCATCATGCAATAGTGTGAGAAATGTGTCTACTGTGGCGTCGCAACTAGTGCGAGCGCACAGTTTTCTATCAAATATTTACTGTGAAATGTAGACAGACTGTAAAGTAGCCATCAGATTAGCATATGTGCTGTAGCGGGCAGATTACCGGTGTCCGTTCGTCTGACGTCACGACCATATGGCATGTCTGTACCGTGAGAATGTAAGACCTGTGCGCTAACTAGCCGCGTGTATAACGTGGAACTTTCATCTTTAATAACTTCTAACTGAGGAACCTGAGGAAATTAAAAGTTAATATACTAGTTTCTGTTATGAATAAAAATAAGTCATCCAAATTTGAGCTTTGAAACCTGCATATTTTGGAAATTAGAAAAATCTTACAGAAAACGCAAATTTCTACAATTTTCGAGTCTAAATAAATACCATTATGTATAGATCACCTTCAGTGACCATCCAACTATGAAACAAAATCACCTTCCGTGCTTTTGTATTTATTTTGAGAATTTTACTTTTAGAAATTCACCTATAACTTTGTTAAAACCATAAATGTTTTGAATTTTTGTGAACAGTTATTTTATATGAGTAGGTGAGAGTGAATGAGTGTGCCTGAGTGAATGAAAGAGGGACATTCGCCATTCTTTGCAAGTGTATAAAATCTAGGTTGGAACTCGCAAGTGTTCAGACGATGTAACCGTGGGAACAGAGTCGCCAGTGGTTCCCCATCTTAGTGAATGTCGGATGTCCAAGAGTGTATGGTATTGTACAAGCAGCCAGAACGTTCGCGAGTATTTAAATAATTTCTGGAAATAAAGTAAAGTCTAGTTTTCCTTTCGGTTTGTTAAATTATACAGTAAATTTTGTGTAACAAGAAATCATGACGTAAATGATTCAGAAGTCATGACTGGTGCGTGCTAGATTTTGGCGCGAGGCGCACCCAAAGAGTTAATTCTGATTGGCTGTGTGATGTGTGAGCCAATGAGATGCGAGGACGGTTAGCAGACTAGGAGAGTGAGTCGCGAGTGGATGAGGAGTCGCGAAGGAACTGTGATCGAGAAGAGACATGCTTGATGTGTCCTCGCGAATAATGTGTAAAATGAAGTCATAAAACGGCTTCATCGGTTCGGTACTGTGCGATTTGAGACTGGAAGAGTCCAGTAACGCGTAGTGTGAGTTTGAGCGAGTTGTGACTTTTCGTTCCGCGAAAGACGCGAGTAACTTTAATAATTAACAGCGTGGCGGTACTTCGTAAACTTTTACTAAGTGCTTATGGCGAGCATTAACGTTAAAAAACGAACTATTATTGAACATCGACTGCAAACGTGTATGTTAGAAAATCGTCTGTGTTGCAGTTAAGTAAATTCCGTAACTTTGAAAGCTAATTCTGGCGGGGTTTGAGTGTGGATAGAATTGTGAACTGAACTTTCTTCAAACGTAGATTAGCGGGCTGATGATCAGGCTTAAAGACAATAAAGAGCTTAAATAGAATTACCAACTTCGCGTTCTCGTTTGAGTAAACAATTACTACCATTCCAATAACTCAATTTATTTAGGAAGATTGCTCATAGATTGTATTTCAGCAAACATGTATCGCGGCCTCCGGTGAGCGGCTATTAAATTGCAGTTTCTTCAACACTGCTTTTCTGCAATTTTTCCAGTAGCTGCTATCAGGAGAGGCGAGTGCAGCAACTACCTAAGAAACGAGGTAGGTGGATTTTCTTTCAGGGAAAGGAAACTGCGCGATAAGAGCCTGACCCGTCGCAAGTGGTGCATCGGCCGGGAAATAAAAATAGTAAATTCCAGTGAATTTCAAAAAAAGCAGTAGTGACAATTACCGGACAATACAGAAGTGCTCGCTATGTGTAGGAACTGTGTAGCGTACAAATTGATATCGCCACGTGAATAGGAAGGACAGTGAAAGTGTCCGTGAACTGTAATGTGTTGTACGGAACGGAAGAATTTTTCGGTGACTACGCGCCGATTGGAATAGCAGTCTACGACGGCGTCTGGCAGACGACGAGCTACGGAGACTACGCAGAGGCGACGACAGCAGTGGCAGTTGGCAGCGCTGATTCGAGCGGGGGCCCGGAAACTGGTACAGCATTGCAGTGTACGGTGAACGGACCCGCAGTTTCATCTAGCAGCAACGCAGCACGCCGAAGCACAAAGTTAAGTACAGTGCTTTTGAAAACTTTGTGTGTTTGTGGAGTCAAACTGAGAAAAATGGCTGAGTTTCAACCAAGTGACAAAAAGGCGGAACTAAGTTGTGATAGTGGGATGGAGACAGGGGAAAATGACCCCATGAATTTTAGTTTAGACGTGTCTCAACCCAATTTCAGTAGTAGTTTGACTGATTCATCCTATGTTAATTATAGTTTGGAGTCAGATCCAAATATGTCAGTGCCCAGTGAGTTACAGTTACCCATGCCGGTAGTTAATGTTAATAGGGACATTGTATCAGCAAATGAGGGGGCGAAGGATAATGTCGCCAGTATGCTGATGAATCTATTAACTAAGATGAACGTGTTGGATTCCAATATGTCAAGTAAGATGGATTCCAGTATGTCAAAATTGGAAACTAATATGTCAAGTAAAATGGATTCAAAAATGTCTAAATTAGGATCTGATTTAAGTAATGAGATGACTAAAATGGGCGCTGATTTAGATTCCAAAATATCCGATCTCAGAGACTGTTGGAAGCAAGATTTAGCAGTGCTCAGTAGTAAAGTAAATGTTGAAATACAGCAGGTTAAACTAGAATGTACAGAAAATATTGTTCAAGTGCAAAGTGAATTGACGACACGAATCGAACAGGTTACTGAGGATCAACAGCAATTTAAATCCCATGTTGATGCAGAATTAGATAAAGTATGTGAGCACATAAAAGTGGTAGAGAATTCCAATGAAATTAATCATGCCGCCTTAGAATGTAAAGTAAATGATACCAAAATTCGGTGTGAGAAACTTGGAGAGCAAGTTGTAAATAAGGTCAATAATTTAGAGACTCACATAAGCCATTTCAGTGAAAGTGTGAATGAGCAACTTTGTGGGCATGAATGCAGACTAACCAAAGTAGAACAGTGTGTTTCTAACCATAGTGGTAGTATAATTTCCAGTGGAATAATTGAATCTACCGAGGTTGCGTATGTTACCCACAGACAGTTTTTAAAATTTGACCCAAGTAAGAACATGCACCCCAGAGAATTTTGGAACGATTTTGAAGACGTTTTGCCGAAAGTATGGAGCGATAAACAAAAGATAGGCTTTATCACTTCAAATTTGATGGGAGAGGCCAGAGTATGGGGGAATGTAGCCTCTGAAAAATACGCGAAATTGTCAGAATTTAAATTAGCGTTCTTTGAGGAATACTGGGGAAAGAGAAAGCAGATGGATGTTCTTAATCGGTTCTGGTCGGGAGAGAAGTATGACCCCAAGAGAGAGGGCATCAAACGATTTGTTCAAAGGTGGGTAACAACTCTGTCCTACCTTAGTAATAAGTTAGAAACAGAACAGATCATATTAGGGGTAGAAAATAAGCTACCGTGGAACTGGAAAACTAAGATCATATCTGCGCCCCGAGATAACATTGACAAGTTCGTACAGTATTTAGAAAGGGTTGAATCCGTCCAAAAAGAAGAAGAAAACATGAGGAGGGAGCATCGCCCGCCTGCTAGGCAGAATGACAATCGCGCGGATGTAAACATTAATAGGATAGGTGTTCAGAGAGGCGGCGGATACCGTGGCAGTTCACGTGGTAGAGGAAGAACATATGTTAACAGGTTCAATGAACGCGAGCAGTATGACAGCGGCCGACAGATGTCAGGAGGTGAGGCGGTCAGCTGGAGGCATAGTGATGACGCACCGCGCTCGGAAAACCATTAATTGTCTACGAGTGTGCTGGCGATCGTAGGCAACAGCGTTTAAAGTTAAATCCGCTGGCAAAACCATTCATAAGAAAGCAGCCTGAACGACCACCTAACATAAATGTTGTTGCTACAAAATTTAGGGAGGATAACGTAAAACAGACAGAGATAGTAGCTTTAAGTCAAGTGGAGGTTAATGAACCAATTAACTGTAAGAATAATCATAAGAAGCCACTTATTGAAGAACTAAGTACTAGTTATAAGGGTAATAATCAGAAAGACATTATGCACAGTAAAACTAATGAAGAGCTGTCGGATAGGGGTGAGAACAGTAATAATGGCAGGGTTGTGACTGTGCTTGATAAGATAATTGATGTTGTAGATAGTTACGAAGAAGAGGATAGATTAGAGGAGGAGGTAGAGGTTAATGACGACGCCTTGGATAGGGTCGTAGAAAAGGAGGTTAATGAGAAAGAGGGGGAAACATTGGAAAAATGTTTTGACTTAGCAATAGTGGATAGGCTAATAGGAGCTGCCACTAGAATTGAGGGTGATAATAAGCATGAAATAAACCCTGTAAGTGTGAATGTGATTGCCACCCAAAAGACAGGCTTCGAAAGGAGAGAAATTGTGCAAGATTTATTGGAGGAAGCAGAACCCAAAATAAATAAAGAGTACTTAGGGCAACCGATAGTAGAGCTAAGAGTATTAAATGAACCAGTTAAATGTTTGATAGATACTGGATCGGAAGTCTGTGCAGTATCCCAGAACTTGGTAAATGAACTCCCTAACAGTAAACAGATTGTTAAGATGCCAGTAAGTGGCTTGAACATTGTAGTAGCAACCGGTAAGACTAAGAAGACAGTAAAACAGGAAGTGTTTCTACCCATAGCATTTAAGGAAGTAGAAATAAGACAGAACTTCTTAGTTATAAATGGACTGAGTGTAGACATATTGGTGGGGGCTGACGTTTTGAATAAATATGAAGGATGGGTGAATTTTTCTACCAATGATGTTATGGTAAAAATTAAGGGTAAACTAATTACTATACCTTTCATCGGTAAGCAGATATGTGAGGATCCTGAGCAGAATGATTTTCCTATATGTATTTGTAAAACAGAGAAATTCTTGGAGGGCTATAATGAGTACGGTGGCAAAAAAGTAGAGGATCCGTCTGAGCTTGTGAGTGTCAGAAATAGGATCGAGGAGAAATTACTAAAGAGAGACGTGGCCAGGAGTGAGTAGATACCTCAGAGAGCTTTGCACTCTTTGCAGAGCTAAGTGCGTGACGAGCACTAGGTCTCGAGTCGTTTGACAATATTTCTTCCACTTTCTTTTCCGTATTGTCAACCTACCTCTTCTTTCATTCAGAACTAAAATTCTATCGTCTTTCCTTCTTCTCTATCGTAGTTTTTAAGTGATAAAGTGTTTAAGTAATGAATAGGAAAGAACCTCAGTGCAGTATAGGTTAAGCGTAAGGAATGAGTGTAAGAGAAAATCAAAAAGGATTAAGATACCTCAGATAAGTAATAAGTCTCAGTAAAGTAAATGTTTGGCCTAAGGTGTGAGTAATGCCCTTAGAAAGGTAAAATAACTAAGAAATGTAAGAGCCTCAGAAAATATGGTGACGAACATTGAAGCTGTTTGTTAAGTAACAGAACGATATGTTAAGACGTAGCATTAAGCTAATGTTTAGGAAAGGAAATGGAGCAGTACAGCAAAACTGTCTGTTCAATGAAGTCAGAGCCTCAGGAGGTGATTTAGTGGTAAAATGAGTAAAGGTACAGTGCAACAAGGTTGACTGTCAAAGGGGTAAAGGAAGTTAAGTTAAAGGGACAGTGCAGCAGGACTGACTGTCAAATGAAGAGAAATATGTGAGAAAAGGAGAAAGAATGAGCATAGTGTTTGGCTAGCTCGATATTAGGAAAAAGTGAGGCTACGAAGGTGAGTAAATAAAAAGCTTAATGTTGGTAACCAGAGGTGGCGTTTGTTGGTAAACAGAGGAGATGTTTGTAAACAAAAGGAAGTGAGGCTACGAATGTAAACAGAGCTGAGGCGACGTTGGTAACTCAGGAGGTGGATGTATGTTAGAAAGTATGGGTAACGAGGTTTCGCAGATTAGTAGGAAACGCTTTAACAAATACTAACCTGAGTGTGTGAAGTATGAGTATGAGAGTTGTAAATTAAACCCGAATGTGACTAGAGAAAACCTGATGTTGACAAGAAATTGAAGTAACTCCAGATATGTGAGATGAGGAAAGTACCCATGACATCGATTCCATTTTTGACCAGAGACACACAAAGCTCCCCAAGTTTGTCGTAGAGATTAGTATAAGGATTGTAGTGTTGATAAATGAATAAGTAAATATGTATTTTTCAGTGTTTAATTTATGATACAGGACTACAGGAGATTGCCTGGAGACAGAATTGTAATATTGATAATTTTGTGTATATTTTATATTGTTGTGTATTGTACAGGAACTGGAGAGTCACCAGTGCTGGCGGAGATTTATTATGTATTTGTGAACTATTTGTAGGAATTGTTTTTCTTAGTATTTCTTATGTAACCATAACTTGTTTGATTATGAGATGAAGAAGTAATTAAAGAGTAAATGTGCCACTTCGGTACTGCATTAGGAAAGTCAATTCACTTTTCACTTAAAAAAAAAAAAAAAAAAATTTGAAAATTGTACATACTGTAAAGTAAATTTTATCAAAAATATGAGACTTTAGAGTCAAGCAGATAGCGCCATTTATCGCTGCTGTAGGTTAAGACGTAGCAGTTAGAAAGGGAACTGAGGCCAGCTGATGTTTCAGGTGCGCCGAAGTAAACAGAGGTGGTAGCACGAGACTTGAAATGGACCTCCCAAGCAGGACCCGGTCGAACTACGAGTGCTATCAAAATCTTAAGTGTAAGTGGTAAAAAAGTGACGCTCACCATAGCGATAGTAGTGTTAGTGTGCGTGTGACGTACATCAAGATAGTATTTAGGTTTGTTTTCTCTTTCAGGAATTTGTAAATAGAATTTTGTAATCTGAAAAATTTTTTTTTTGAATGATGATAAAAGTGCATGTTTAGATATAAGATGTTTTGTAGGTCGTCAGCCCTAGGTATAAGTGGATGATTGATGTACAGGAACTATAAATGTTAAATAGCTGTTTGAGTAAATCTTTAATAGAAATTTTTTTAGAAAACTAAAAGTTTGTCATGAATGAAAAAATTTAGTTTCCTCAGGAGGTGTGTGGCGTCGCAACTAGTGCGAGCGCACAGTTTTCTATCAAATATTTACTGTGAAATGTAGACAGACTGTAAAGTAGCCATCAGATTAGCATATGTGCTGTAGCGGGCAGATTACCGGTGTCCGTTCGTCTGACGTCACGACCATATGGCATGTCTGTACCGTGAGAATGTAAGACCTGTGCGCTAACTAGCCGCGTGTATAACGTGGAACTTTCATCTTTAATAACTTCTAACTGAGGAACCTGAGGAAATTAAAAGTTAATATACTAGTTTCTGTTATGAATAAAAATAAGTCATCCAAATTTGAGCTTTGAAACCTGCATATTTTGGAAATTAGAAAAATCTTACAGAAAACGCAAATTTCTACAATTTTCGAGTCTAAATAAATACCATTATGTATAGATCACCTTCAGTGACCATCCAACTATGAAACAAAATCACCTTCCGTGCTTTTGTATTTATTTTGAGAATTTTACTTTTAGAAATTCACCTATAACTTTGTTAAAACCATAAATGTTTTGAATTTTTGTGAACAGTTATTTTATATGAGTAGGTGAGAGTGAATGAGTGTGCCTGAGTGAATGAAAGAGGGACATTCGCCATTCTTTGCAAGTGTATAAAATCTAGGTTGGAACTCGCAAGTGTTCAGACGATGTAACCGTGGGAACAGAGTCGCCAGTGGTTCCCCATCTTAGTGAATGTCGGATGTCCAAGAGTGTATGGTATTGTACAAGCAGCCAGAACGTTCGCGAGTATTTAAATAATTTCTGGAAATAAAGTAAAGTCTAGTTTTCCTTTCGGTTTGTTAAATTATACAGTAAATTTTGTGTAACAAGAAATCATGACGTAAATGATTCAGAAGTCATGACTGGTGCGTGCTAGATTTTGGCGCGAGGCGCACCCAAAGAGTTAATTCTGATTGGCTGTGTGATGTGTGAGCCAATGAGATGCGAGGACGGTTAGCAGACTAGGAGAGTGAGTCGCGAGTGGATGAGGAGTCGCGAAGGAACTGTGATCGAGAAGAGACATGCTTGATGTGTCCTCGCGAATAATGTGTAAAATGAAGTCATAAAACGGCTTCATCGGTTCGGTACTGTGCGATTTGAGACTGGAAGAGTCCAGTAACGCGTAGTGTGAGTTTGAGCGAGTTGTGACTTTTCGTTCCGCGAAAGACGCGAGTAACTTTAATAATTAACAGCGTGGCGGTACTTCGTAAACTTTTACTAAGTGCTTATGGCGAGCATTAACGTTAAAAAACGAACTATTATTGAACATCGACTGCAAACGTGTATGTTAGAAAATCGTCTGTGTTGCAGTTAAGTAAATTCCGTAACTTTGAAAGCTAATTCTGGCGGGGTTTGAGTGTGGATAGAATTGTGAACTGAACTTTCTTCAAACGTAGATTAGCGGGCTGATGATCAGGCTTAAAGACAATAAAGAGCTTAAATAGAATTACCAACTTCGCGTTCTCGTTTGAGTAAACAATTACTACCATTCCAATAACTCAATTTATTTAGGAAGATTGCTCATAGATTGTATTTCAGCAAACATGTATCGCGGCCTCCGGTGAGCGGCTATTAAATTGCAGTTTCTTCAACACTGCTTTTCTGCAATTTTTCCAGTAGCTGCTATCAGGAGAGGCGAGTGCAGCAACTACCTAAGAAACGAGGTAGGTGGATTTTCTTTCAGGGAAAGGAAACTGCGCGATAAGAGCCTGACCCGTCGCATCTACATCTTTGTTCCTTTCACCCACAAATTCTGAAGAAATTTTATCAGTTATAAAAACCTTGAAAACAGGGTACTCATGTGAAATTGATGGAATACCAGATGCAATTATTAAAAAATGCTGTCTTGCCTTAGCTGAACCCTTGACACATTTGTGCAACAGCTCACTGGCATCAGGAACCTTCCCCTCATGCTTGAAAACAGCAAAGTTGAAACCACTGTTCAAAAAAGGAAATCCAGAATGTGTTTCAAATTATAGACCAATAGCCCTACTGCCTGTATTTTCTAAAATTTTAGAAAAAGTTTTTTTATAAGAGATTGTCTGATTTCCTAAATCAAAATAAAATTCTATCTCCTTCACAACATGGCTTCAGAAAGGCTATTCAACTGAAAGTGCAATATTTGAATTTCTTAATGAAATCTATGCTAAACTGGAAGCAAGTGAGTTTGTGACAGGCATATGTCTTGATTTATCTAAAGATTTTTGACGTCATTGACCATAATGCCCTACTGCAGAAGCTTGACCAGTTAGGAATTAGAGGTATATCCAATGAGTGGCTCAAGACATACCTATGTGGTCGCAAACAGGTGGTTGAAGTGCAATATACTGACCATAACAAAATCAGCTACTTCTATTCAGGATATGATAATGTGAAATATGGTGTCCCTCAAAGATGAGTATTAGGACCCATTCTGTGTCAATGATCTTATGTACAACAAGTATTGCCAAACTACCCTCCAATTTGCAGACGATACAAGCTTCCTTATTAGTGGTAAAACAGAAGAAAAACTAAAAGACTCCGCTATACAAACAATGAACAGTGTAGAACAGTGGTTCAGCTACAACAAGCTAATTATAAACAAAGAAAAGACAGTAGCACTGAACTTCTATAATGTAAAAGGAAGACACTACCCAAACATAGAAATAGAACTTAGGGACAGAGTTCTTGAAAGTGTTAACAGCACTAAATTTCTGGGACTCTGGCTCCAGAACAACACAAAATGGGAGGTACATATTGAATATTTGCAAAGAAAACTAAGCAAAACCTGTTACATGATACGGATCTTAAAAACTTGTTGCAGCAAAGCGAGCCTGTTAAATGTATACTACTCCTATGTGCATTCTTTAATTAAATATGGCATAATCTTCTGGGGCAATACAACAACAAATATTAAACTTTTCAGGATGCAGAAGAGAATACTAAGAATTATTGAAGGGCTAAACAATACGAAATCGTGCAGACCCATATTCAAAAAACTGTCAGTTCTTCCTCTTCCTTGCATTTTTATCTATGAAACATCAGTTTTCATCAAACAATATATTGATAGACACGCAGATATCTTATTAAAAAATGAAGATATACATGCACACAATACAAGGCAAAAATCTGACCTTCATGTGAAACAGGTGAGAACATCATTGTGCCAAAAAGGCACACTACATACTGGGATAAAGATTTTCAATAATCTACCTAAACATATTTAATCAATAGGTAAACTCTGTAGTTTTAAAGCTGAAGTAAAGGCATATTTAATTGATCATTGCTTTTACAGTCTGACAGAATATATAAAAGCCAAACAACAAAAATAAAGATGCATTATTAATATTCTACTTTGTATGTTGCCTGTGATGTTTGTTGTATTTAAGAATCTGTGCTAAATAACCTAACTATCTAGTCCTTAGCATTGCAATACAAACTGTATTTTTATCTTGTAAATACCTAACCATGTCCAATATCCTTGTATATATTCTATACATATAGGATTTGAAGGACTAAATAAATAAATAAATAAAAAAGTAATAGACTGTATTTTGTATCCTGTAATGTATTGTATGAAAAAGCACATTGAGGGATAGTTTCCCAGTGACCTAAAAATGCCTAGGGTAGTTCCAGCCCATAGAAAAGGAGATACTGACTCACCTTCGAGTTACAGGCCAACTTCTATAATCCCAGCTTTTCCTAAAGTATTGGAATGTGTCATTTATCAACAGTTATATGTCTACTTTGAAACTCTAGGAATAATTAGTGTATTTCAGTATGGTTTTAGGAAAAACTTGTCAACTGTTGACGCTATAGATTCTGTAGTCAAATACATAAATCAAGTGTTTCAGGATAAAGGCTTTGCTCAAGTCACTTTTTGTGATCTAAGTAAAGCTTTTGACTCTGAATAGCACACATCACTTCCAGAAAAAATGGAATTCTATGGCATTGGAGGTAACAGCCTTAAACTACTAAAATCGTATCTACTAAACCGTAGACAAGTTGTCTATGTTAGGATGGAATTGTTGAAAATAGCACAAGTTGAACTAGGTGTTCTACAAGGATCTATACTGGGCACTTTTTTGTTTCTAAAACTGATTAATGATCTGTCATCATTTATAAAGTCTAGTACAGTGCTATATGCAGATGACAAAACTTTTCCTCATTACAGTGATGATCTCAGTAGGTTTAAAAGGTTATTTATTATTTATTTTATTATCCATCTTTAGGCATTAAAAAAATGCAATTGATGTCATTTGTGTACATATACAGTTTACATAACTAACAGAAATGGTGTAATATATTGTAGATCATTATTGTCTAATAAGATACAAAAATTTGTCCTTGATGCTGCACAAGGTATTTGCATTATATTTACATGTATAAGTTTAATCTAAATGAAACTATATTAGTACCGGTACTTAAGATCATATTTAGTGCACATTATAAACTCTTCTATTGTATAAAAAGCTTTTTCTCTAAGCCATTTATTTGTGACATTTTAAATTTATTCAGTGACACATTATGTGCCTCTATCGGCAACATGTTAAATAGTTTTACTCTCATGTACCTGTAACTATCTTGAGTTTTCTTTAGTCTAGCAATTGGGATGTCAATTTGCTGTTTTATACATGTGTCATGGTGATGGATAGATTGTCGTAGTTTGTGACTGTGTTTGTTTTCTTTTCTGTGTATCAGACAACTAGTATAAAGAGGGCTGCAAAGCAACGGATCAAGCATCCAAATGGTTTAAAGCAAATGTCTTCTTACTGGATGATAACAAAACACAGCACAGGCAAGCTTCCATCAGATAAAATGTTAAGTTTCTGGGCATATACTGTATTCAGATGATAAACTATCTTGCAGTCATCATGTAACAACACCATCAGTGGTAAGCTATTAAGGCGACTTATGGACTTTGTACCTGAAAAGTATGTTAGAACAGCCTACTAATAAATGTTATTAATTTATGGGGAAACTCTAGTTGTGTGCACAAAATCTTAATACTGCAAAAGAATATTATTAGGGTAATTACTGGTTTTTCGTATAAGGCAAACCATAAACCATTGTTTTGTGAACAAAAGATCATGACTGTAATAAAATTATACATACACTATGTCTTAATTTACACATAAAGGAAATTTCTGGAAACAAAACATACAGAAAACGTTTTCAGGATAGCTAAGATTGAATTCTTAGGTCACTTGGAACATTTTCATTGACCACCGGCCACTTACAACAGGGTTTTGCCGATGTCGCCCAAATTTCGCCCTGGAAGTGCTGCCACCAAAAGCACTGGTTCAGTCTTCTACCAATATAAGCCACATAGTTGCCATCAATAACATACTCGCTGACTACTTCAGCATCACCTGTGTCTTAGCTCTCTGTTATATTGCAAGCCCCTCTCAATAGCCTAGTCCACTGACCCCACACTCGCCGAAGTGTGGGGTCCTCGTCATCCAGGTCTACCAGGTCACTGGCACAGACCTGCATATTTGGTGCAAACCCTTTCCATCCCCAGGCACAATGACAGCTCCAAAAACCAGCAGCTACCACCCTGCAACCAATGACATGTTGGAATGTTCCCATTATACCTTAAAATCCAATATTTCCTGCTATGACACAAAATGTTCTGCCACTGGTCCTGTTAGGTTTCCAGGTGGTCCACAAGGAAACTCCCCCCCCCCCCCCCCCCAGCCATCTGCAAAACAGCTTTCAACCGCCTGTATGGTTCAGCACACTCCAGCATCCACACATCTACTGCCCTAGTCCAGGAATGTTTCTTCACATTCTTCTGTTCCAGCATCCATCAGGTCTGTTGCATTTGGACTTGCACCTAGGCCCCATGGATGTATGCAAAAGTTGGTCATCATGTTCCTGTGCCCCTCGCCCCAATTCCCCTATCAAACACCAGTTCTTCCTTGTTCACATTGACATCATCAGCCCCCTGCCATCCTCATACCACTGCCACTATCTTCTCACAATGACAGACCTGTTTATGAACTAGAATGAGATTTTCACTCTGCAGTGGAGTGTGCACTGATATGAAACTTCCTGGCAGATTAAAACTGTGTGCCAGACCAAGACTCGAACTCGGGACCTTTGCCTTTCGTGGGCAAGTGCTCTACCACCTGAGCTACCCAAGGATGACTCACACCCCGTCCTCACAGCTTTACTTCTGCCAGTACCTCATCTCCTACTTTCCAAACTTCACAAAAGCTCTCCTGCAAACCATGCAAGACTAGCACTCTTGAAAGAAAGGATATTGTGGAGGCATGGCTTAGCCACAGCCTAATGGATGTTTCCAGAATGAGAATTACCACTCTGCAGTGGAGTGTGCACTGATGTGAAACTTCCTGGCAGATTAAAACTGTGTGCTGGACTGAGACTCGAACTTGGGACCTTTGCCTTTCACAGACAAGTGCTCTACCAACTGAGCTACCCAAGCACGACTCACGCCCCATCCTCACAGCTTTACTTCTGCCAGTACCTCATCTCCTACCTTCCAAACTTTTCAGAAGCTCTCCTGAGAACCATGCAAGACTAGCACCCAGCCATGGTGAAGAGTCAAGGGAACTCTTTATCAAGATTGAGATCAATGTAACAGGTGTGAAAACTATAAGTTGTGATTACACAGCCATTAGTTGCAGTGAGGAGGAAGGGAGACAGAAGGCCAGATGAGGGCAGGAGTTTGTATGGGAAAATGCATAAGCCCAAACCAGTGTCAATCAGGTAACAGATAGGTGTGATTGAGGCAGTCATGCACAAACACATGCTGAGATATTGCCAAGTAACTGATTGTGCATTCGCATTTGGTGGCCATGAGCTTGCTGGCCTGTAGCTGGCAGCATTGTTGCTGAAACACTCTTGATATCAGCATAAGGATTTTGTCTCAACAAGGTCCTCCTGATTGTCAGATTAGTGTGGGGAAACATGCCAGGCAGACATATGCACTAGTAATTATCAAGTTTGGGAGCATCATGATTGTGTGAGCCGTGTGAACAGTGCCCTTGAGCTGTATGAGACTGGGATGGGTGTGGTGTAGAGGCAGGAAGACGCAATCCAGTGAGGGCAGCGGTTAACTGGGTCATATTGCTGCTCATGTACACCATTATTTTTGCTAAATGAGATTCTGCATCTTCTGGCACAGGCTGTGAAAGAGGCAGTGTGGGTTGCACTTTGGAGCAGCTAGGTGACTTACAGCCATGGTTGTGTAAAGGAGATGGCAAAGATGGTGGGAACAGAAGTGCTGAGCTGCAGCTTCAGCCAGAGAGGGGTGGGTGATGGGGGGTGGGAGGGGGGTGTCGAGAGACTCAAACACCCGGTCTGCTATTACGTCAGCTGTTTTTTCCTGTGTGACGAGCATCATATGGACCACAGCACCCAAATGTGAGTACCAGTCCTGAAATAAGAGCTTGTCTGGCAAGATATTAGGCTTATTTACCACACAGAGGTGCTGCAGGACCTGGCTGGGCCTCATGTCAGAACATTTCTCCAAAAAAAAAAGTGCATGATAGCACTGCATCTTGAAAGAAACTAGCCATGTGATTAAGTGCAATTTTGACTTAATGTAGCTGCTACACTGTGCAGAATTTGTGATGATATTCCAAAGCCTCTGCCACAACAGTGGAGTCAAATTTCACAAGAGTCATGGTGAACGTCGGTGTGTCTTTCGTGATTCTACACCTGGTGATGATTGTCTCAGCAGGACAAAACCACATGTGTGAGTCATGAGTATCAAAATCAAATGCCGGGAGTTGAGTGCAGATTCTCCTCGGATGAAATGTTAATGAAGGGACAAGTTCCTGATGCACAGAATGCTTGTGAGTTGTGCTAGTTGGGTAAAAAACTGATTTAACCCCACCACGCGTGCTTGTGTGTTGGGAGGACTGGGTGCAGCGTTTCAGCCATGTGACCCATGTACTTGGACTTGAAGGTCATTGTTGCCATGTAAGCCATTCAGTTGTGCTGGTGGATCAGGAGGTGTAGATGCAGGGTTCTGCGCAAACAACATTTTGGAAGTTGGTTCAGGCTGAACCTTCCTACTAAAGACACTGCTTACACTATGCTTGCCCGCCCTCTTCTGGAGTATTGCCGTGAAGGACTGACAGAGGATATGGTAACAGTTCAAAGAAGGTCAACTCATTTTTTATTACTGTGAAAAAGGGGAGAGAGTGCCACAGACAGGATACTTGAACTTGGTTGGTAATCATTAAAACACAGGTGTTTTTCTTTGCGGCAGGATCTTCTCATGAAATTTCAGTCACCAACTTCCTCCTCCGATAGCAAAAATATTTTGTTGGTACCCACCTACATAGAGAGAAGTGGTCATGATACTTACAAGCAATCAGACTCGCACAGAAAGTTTTAGTGCTCGTTTTTCCTGTGTGCCATTTGAGAGTGGTTTAATGAACCCTCCGCCAGGCACTGAATTATGAATTGCAGAGTTATCATGTAGATGTGGATGAAAGGACTATGTTTAATCCAGGCATGGGCTGACAGTGCCAACTGTAAACATGAAATGGAGCAAGTGGAGGGACATGAGAAAATGTTGCCTGCTGGAGAAGGCACACTGTGTCGGACATGCAGCTATAAGGAACAGTGACAGGTAAGATTGATAGAGGAAATGTAGAAGATCCAAACAAGTGCAGCACGTTTCATTACAGGTCCACTTAGTAAAGATGAAAGCATCAGGAAGATGAGAGATGCTGCAAGAAAAGCATTCTGAATCACGGTGTGGTTTTTACTGTTAGCATTCCAAGTGTGTATTCCTGTAAGAGCCAACCAATATATTGCTCCCTCCTATGTATTTCTTGCAAAAAGACCACAAATACATGTTCAGAGAGATCCAAGCTCACACAAAGGTTTACAATTCTTCACTATACACTGTTAGGTGGCTTGTGGAGAATAATTGTAGATGTGAAATGTAATTGCTTCACTGAGTACATCTACCATTTCATTACACATATTGAGAAAAATATTAGTAATTGTTAGACAAAAGGCTCTTTCCATAACTGTGGAACTAGCAATATGTTTATTTACATATGGAAATGGAAACAAAGTCCCACGCTTCTTGACAGAGCATAGGGGAACGATACGGGAGACCCGCACCACCATACTAGGCAAGATCCTAATAGAGGTGGTTTGCCCTTGCCTTCCTCTGACTGTAATGGGGACAGATGATGATGACGAAGATGACACAACAACATCCAGTCATCTCGGGGCAGGTGAAAATCCTTGTCCCTGCCAGGAATCAAACCCAGGACCCCGTGCTTGGGAAGTAGGAATGCTACCACGAGACCACGAGCTGTGGACTGCAGATACATCTGCATGCACAAATTTATTAGCAGGAGTTATTTTCTGTTATAGTGCTGAACTGAAATATCTAGTATCATAGCAAAATGATCTGTGGATGAATAAAGAACTACTAGTTTAAAAATACAAAATATGTATGTATTGATGCAGTTTCTAACAGCTGCTTCACTTCTTTAATAGATAGCTTGATCATTTTACATCTCTGAATAGCTTTCCTTTTGTTGAAATTATAGAAACTAAGTGCAATACCACCTAACTTAGAGCAGCAGTGAATATTTTGCAGCTAAATTTAGAATTGAGTGGAACATTATTAATTGTGATTTGACTCTTGACAACATAACATTCTTAGTAATCAAATCAAGGTAAGTGGATGGCTGTATCATACTACTCTGTAAATTTGCTCAAAGCACCATACTCACTTTCCTGAAACAAAAACTCAATTTACAATAAAATTCTCAAAATGATACTTAGCATTTTCCAAAATTACTACCAACAAATGTTAAATCTTGTCAGAATATTCATATCTATTTTGTGTATTGCAACTAATTACATATTATGGCATCTTTCCCTTTCATGCACAGTCATTAAAAACTATATGTACAAAATATGAAAATAGTAACTTCTACCTTCACAGAAAATAAATTATGTAGTAGTATATAGTTTGATATGGTGTAAAAATACTAATATTCCATTCGAACTTTGTTCATAGAGATATAAACTACAAATGCAGCACCAAATATTGCCTCAAGCCTCCTAGATATTTACTGTAATAAAAATTTATTCACCTTCATATAGTTACATTTCATTACTTTTCTCACCTATACTCTCATTCAATACTTTGCCTAATGAACCTTGTCAACTAGAGAAGTGCATTCACTTAAATGAAACTCCTGCAATGTCAGGTTCGCTAACCATCCCTGTTTTACATAATATTTCTCATTACTCTCATTATTACTTCCTTAGTATCTATACTTCACATATTCCATTATACTTCATTGCACCATCATGTCATTACAAACTCAACTAATTAACATCTGTTTTGTTTAATGCATAACAATGGCTCTAATATCAGCTACTGAAATCATTAGTTCACCTTTTGTTAACAGATTCATCTGAACCTAGGCCTGAAGGGAAACACAGATACAGACCTTTTCTTTATTCTACTTTGGTGCAGACAACCACAAAAAGCCAAAGCTAATGTTTTGAGGTACAGGTGTTCACACATTATATCTTTATCATCAGTTTCTGAATTATGTTATTCAATGCACATACTTGTTAAAAGATCAAGTAGATTCCAATGTTATGCCCTGATGTTTTGCTGTTGGACAAATGGTCTCCACTTAGTTCCATTCTGAGTTCTCTTATTGCTTCCTTGTTGGGATTTGCTTTGTGGTGATTGGAATTACAGGATAGTTATTTAAACCATTTGTGAGCTTCTTTCCAACCTCTGTGAAAGATGATCATTGTGGCCCAGGTCAGGAACATTAATGTAAACGAATTGCTTGGTATATCTCAGTGCAGTCTGCACATTTGTACACTGACCATAGTGAAAATGACTGCTCTGATAGTTACTGACCAATGCACTGCAAACTGGGTGGGTATGTTGTACACCATCAGCTATGCCAATACTTTTCCAGAGTCGGCCACAAACTTGGGGAACGTGGGTAGAGCTGTGATGTCGTGCCTTTTAGTTGATGTAAGAGGGCCCCTAAACAGCCATTTTGCCAAGAATGGCAGTGACTAACATCGCTAGAGCATCACCTGAACATACACTAAGCCCAGGCAAAATTTTTGACATGGGTTGTCAGTTGGATGAGATTGAATGGGGTTGCACCATGGGCTGCAGGAGGCTGGGTGGTCTTACTGTCTCATAGCACACCACAAAAGCCATAAGGATACTATCATTGTCCATTGTTAGCAACAATGTATACAGGAAAGTACCAACATGAAACACAAGGAGGGAGGACTGAAGGATCGTCTAACACATGTGAACAGTTCCAATGGCAATGATATAGCCATTCAGTAGACTGCCCTGCCTTCTGTGCAACATCTTGAAAGTGCTATTGGCAAACATGATGCAGGACTCCTTGACAGCCAGATAGTATGTGGAAAAGGAGCTGCAAACTATGGCTCTTCCATTCCTTAACACACACACCCATGCACTATTTCAACAGGTACAGTGCTCATCATCATACTGCTGTCACCTGAGTTTGCCTTGCAGGCATAGATATTCTACCACAGCCAACTGTATCACTCAGTCTCTCCCCAATTGAGAATGTGTGAGGTGCCATGGAGTGTGTTATCAGGACTCCACATCCAACCACCAATCTGTAGGAAATGTGAGCTCAGGTGCAAGCAGCATGGGATGGAGTATTACAGGACTAGATCTGAGACCTGCACAACTCCATGTTGGCACTGTCACATCTGAATGTTTGTATTCACAACCGGGCACCAGATGCCATACTAATGCATATGATTTGTGGCCTTGTAGCTTCAGAGATGAAAGTGTGATCATTTTGTACATGTGGTGCCATCTGCCGGCCTGCCAACTGTGATCACAATCTGTCTTGTTTCTCTTTTATGATGATACATACTTATATGTTGTACAGGACTGGTACAAAAATCTTTCACTGATGCAGCCTTTTCCTCTGGGTTTTGTACCTACTTTCTTTCCCTTGTTGATACACATAAAATATATGGATAGGAAGAAAAGCTCTAATGAATGATGGTATTTCTGTATCTCAAGTCATATTACACAGTATTAGTAGCAGCAATTCAGTGGTTCACAATGCTCTAACTAACATATAGATCAATAAAAGCTAGCCCTATGATCTGATTGTGCTCAAAACCTTCATTACTCTGCATATGGTTCAATAAGGCCACCAGCTTGTTTTCCTTTTACAGGAACCAGGTTGCTGAAATATATTTCTACTTGAGTATGTCTATAATTTGGACAAAAATGAGGCCTCCCATGACACTGGACAAAGATAGGCGCTGAATGGACATACAAACTGGTGACACAAAGCCCAGTGTTGCCTTGGGGCAGCTTTTGACATGGTGTTGATAGTAAAAATATTTTCACTCCAAGGAATGCACGAATGAAAATTGACCTTTGGATAAAACTGACATTCTTGCAAGATCCTTCCTTCTGGAGGATTTGTTAACATGAGAGTCAAGGCAAATTATCAGTTCTGATTAGTAAGTGTTAAGGCAAATATGAGTTCTGAGCAGTGTGCAATGGGAGGAGGTTTTTTTCCATATAAGAAAGCTCATGTGGTTAGGTCATTGTTAATAGCACAATGACGGACTTCTTGGGCTATACAAGGTGCCCAAATGCTAGGTGACAGTATGTGGGATAAGTTCTGCCCAGGAATAAGATCAGATGCAATCAAACATGCATTAAACAGCAGAAGGTGAGCAAAAAACATGTTATTAGTAAGTAAGGTTGGGCAGAGTAAAACACTGTTAAAAACAGTAACTCAGAAAATGTATAAATACCTAAAAATATAGAATAAAGAGGAACAATAGTTACAGTAAATAAATAGTTGGAAGTCACACCTTCAAAACTCCACTTCTTTTTCACTCTTCCTAAGCCACTTTCTCACCCTGGCAGTTAGGGGAAGGATGATTGACTAAGAGTCGCTGAATTGTCAAAAACATTTAAATGCAAGAGAACATATCTAAGCGGTTTTGAAAATTTCATCCACCTACCTACCTGCGTCTGGTAACTGTTGTTGGATCTGTGTAAGGATCTTTTCGTGTAACAGGACCTGCAACAGAAACATTTGACATATTTTTTCAAACAACCTGAAAGATAACAATGTGGGTTGTAAAACTAAAGTGTCTCCTATTATTCCTAATTATAACTGACACATTAATTATGCTAAATTAATGAAAAGTCTTATGTGGTATACAAATAATTTAATGAGTAAAAGGGAATGACTCATCAATAGCTCAGGCACTAAGTTGTGAACTGGCACATATGTAAGAAGGGGAATATTGCTAACTTTCAGAAAAATACCTCTTTAGGAATGTAGAGTACACATACATACACAAAAGTCTTTATGGTTATACTCTTTCAGCTGACTGCATTGTGCTGGCACTGCACCTTGACTGGAGCAAGAGATTGAGCCAGGTGGAGTGGGTTAGAGGGAAAAGGATGCAGGGAATGGAAGGAATTGTTGAGTAATGAAAGCTGGCAGATGAGAAGAAGAGGCAGCAGGCACACAGGATAGGATTGTTGCACAGGTGAACTCATTTTAGTCACAGGCAGGGGTGGTTGTGGTCAACACACAATGATATGGTTGAATGGATTGGGAAAGGGAGGTAGAACTGTGGAAAAGAAGGTGCGAGTGCAGGATGAGTGAAGTCAGGTTTATGCAGCAGGAGTAGAGATGGGTGTGGAGCAGGAGCTAGACTTACATGTATGTGACTACCCTGCAATTTGCACTTAAGTGTTTCGCAGAGAGTTCTTACCAACAGTTCCAAACTATTTCTTGACCTTTCCATCCTCAAATAACATGGAAAAATGAACAAGTAATCTTCCAGTGTGGGCTCTGATTACTCTTCATTTTACTATGATGTTCATTTCTCCCTATGTAGGTAGGAGCCAAAAAATTATTATTGTCTTCAGAAGAGAAAGTTGGAAATTGTAATGTCACATTTGCTTTAATTAATGACATTCCAGTTTGCTAATCATGCCTGTGACACTCTCATCTCTATTCATGATAATACAAAACCATCTACCCTTCTCTGAACTTTTTGATGTTCCCCATTAATCCTATATGGTAAAGATCACATGTTGTGGTGCACTACTCTGGAGGAAGATGAACAAGTGTAGTGTAGGCAGTCTCTTTAATAGATTTGTTGCACCTTCTAAGTATACTGGTAATAAAATTCAGTCTTTGATTCACCTTCCTGACAGCATATGATGCTTCCAATTTAAGTTGTTAGTAATTGTAATACTGCATATAGGTATTTAGTTGAATCAGCAACCTTTAAATTTGTGTGACTTATTATGTAGCTGAAATTTAATGGATTTTGTTTTAGTATTCATTTGAAGGGCCTCACACTTTTTATTGTTTAGGGTCAGATACCTCTTTTCAAACCATATAGAATCTTTATAAGACTTCACAAGTTGTAAA
Organism: Schistocerca gregaria; assembly: GCF_023897955.1. Lineage (NCBI taxonomy): Eukaryota > Metazoa > Arthropoda > Insecta > Orthoptera > Acrididae > Schistocerca > Schistocerca gregaria. The sequence continues at coordinate 490,930,872 of NC_064923.1, forward strand.
CAATAGCATTATCTACTAACAATCTAAGAAGGCTGTTCAGATTGTCTCCTAAATTGTTTATACATATTAGAGATACCAGAGGACCTATAATATTTCCTTAGAGAACAACCGATATCACTTGTTTTTTCATTCAGTGACTTCCAGTCAAGTACTACAAATTCTGCCGTATCTCCACAATAGCCTTTCTTCCAGGAGTGCTAGTTCTGCAAGTTTTGCAGGAGATGTCCTGTGAAGTTTGGAAGGTAGGAGACAAGATACCGTCAGAAGTAAAGCTGTGAGGACAGGGCATGAGTTGTGTTTGGGTAGCCCAGGTGGTAGAGCACTTGCCCGCATAAGGCAAAGGTCCGAAGTTCGAGTCTTGGTCCAGTGCACAGTTTTAATCTGTCAGGAATTTCCATATACATGCTGGTTATTTGTCAATAGATCATTTTCTACAAGATTATTTCACAGCACTGTATATGTTCAAAATCCTACTGCAAATTGATGCCAGTGATATATCCAGTGGATTATTTATATTTCCTTTTTTGTGTGCTGATATGACCTGTGCAGCTTTCCAATTTTTAGTTACAGAGTCTTGTCAAGTGGTCAATTCTATATGATTGCTCAAAATTGAGCTACTCCATCAGTACTCTGAAAGGAACCTAATTAGTATACAGTCTGGACCAAAAGGCTTGCCTCTATTAAATGAATTGCATTACTTTGTTACACTGAGTTGTGGTTTCATGAATATGTGTGTGTGTGGGGAGAGGGTGGGGTTGTGTTTTATCTGATTCAGGCAAAGGGCTTTTGGCCAAAAGTTCACTTGTTTAGCAGTCTTCTTGTTGTGAGTCAACATCTCCACTGTATGGTGAGTAGCAATCTATCCTTTCATATATTGTCATTATTTCATCCTGGATTTTCCATTGTTAGAAATATATTTATGCTGTGAATTGTTAAAACTGACATAACTACTCTACCATATAGGACAGGGAAGCATACTAGTAATACGTCGGACAGGATATATGTATATAAAGCTTTTATTTGCTTTTTTGGAAATTTGTGGTAAGATCTTATGGGACCAAACTGCTGAGGTCATCAGTCCCTAAGCTTACACACTACTTAATCTAGCTTAAACTAACTTATGCTAAGGACAACACACACACCCATGCCCAAGGGAGGACTCTAACCTACTATGGGGGGAGTTGCGGGGGCCGTGACAAGGCTCCTCAGACCACACAGCTTTATTTGCTTATGATACAAAACAATCTATACACACCATAATGTGTTCTAGACCAAACTGCCTCTTAGAGAAGGAGACATTCCACTGTTCCAGAATGCTGGCCAGTGATCCCTTACGAGGCAGCACCCCACAGAGGTGCCCCCTTACCCCTGGAGGGTGGAGCACCAAACAATCCGCTATGAGGTCAATGTCATTGAGTGGTGAGTGCTGCCAGTACTCGTCAATGGCTATCACCTGAATATTGAGTACAAATGGTATGGCAGGAGGTGATGGGACTGGGTGCAGCATGAGGTGTTGGAGGTGATTCTGCACCTGCCATCAAGTGGTGGACTGTTGTGGGTGACAGTGACAGTGATGGCATATCTGTGGATGGCAAGAGGTGCAGACAGTTAGGCAGCAGGGTGACTGTGAGCTCACCTGCTGGAGAAAGCCAGGACAGGGCAGCAGAAAAATCCACTGTTAGTGGTAGGCAGGAGGTATTGGTGACTCAGGTAGCAAACAGAGTGGATGAAAAGTCCAGAGTCATAACTAGCTTCAACCAAAAGTTCTGTTTTGCCAGTTTGACTGAAACTTCATGTAGTTGAAAGTAGTGAATGTCTACTGCGATAATAGGTTGTTTGGGGGATCATGAGCCTGTTGGGGGTGAATCGTCATAAGAGCAGCTAGGTTCTCCAAAGTGGAGAGGATCGATTTAGATTTCAGCCTGTTGATGGAGACCATTGTGGAAGTAACATTTATGTTAATGGTGAAGGTCTGACTAACCCATTTCAACACCCGGAATGACCCAGTACAGGGCAGTTGTAATGTCCCCCATACAGTGTCATCATGGAGCAGGATGCATGCACAGTCTGTGAGCTCCTTGTGGTGAATGGAGTCAGGGCTGAGTGCTCAGATACAGAGGGCACTAGCGAATTACAGATGTGATTTTTGACACCCTACACCAATGTGGGAAGTTCCATTGAGTAAATTGTAGGAGTCGGTAAAACAAAATTCCATCAGCAGCATAAGGATCTCGCTGTAGGGTAATTCATGAGCAAGGCATGTAAGTTATCTCTGAATGCCATACACAAGTAGAGGAGCACTGATGGAAGGGCCTCAGTCCTGGAAACCTGATGGCACATGAGTGCCCTCTTCATTGTTGCACAGTGCCATTGTTCTGCAAGACTCTTGCTCAGGGGTGGTACACTGTGGTATGATGGTGCAAGTATTTTATCAGTAAATTGTTGAAGTATTCATAACGAAGTACCCAAATTTATTGCCCTCCAGGAGAGTTCTCAACCTCAAATTATTCTTGGGACTGAGAGTTGGCTAAAATTCAAAGTAAAAAGCTCTGAGATATTTAGCAAGTCTTGGAATGTTTATTGGAAAGTCAGATTAGACACAGTATTGTAAGTGAGTATGATAGTGAAGTTATCTGGTGACACATAATAGGTCTATATGAAACCAAATTAATTGTTGGATGTTTGTACTCACCACCTGACTCCACTGTGACAGTTCTACAGTCATTCAAAGAAAGTATATGATCAGTTGTGTATAAACACCCAGATCATGCAGTACTAGTAGGTGATGACTTTATCCTACTGATTATAGAATGGGACTTGTATGGATTCACAGTCTTGTGAAGTAAGTTTGAACACGTTTCCCGAAAACTGTCTTGAGCAACTAGTTTTGCAGCCAACACACAATGGAAGTATCCTGGAGCTTATAGCTACAAATAGGCTGGTCCTTATCAATGGCATCAGTATAGAGGCAAGAATTAGTGGTCATTATGTTGTCATAGTAACTACAGTTATGAAAGTTAATAAATCAATCAAGAGAGCTAGGTGAGTGTTTCTGCTAGAAAAAGCAGATAAGCAATTGTTAGCATCTCACTTAGACAATGAACTGCAATCATTTAGTTCCAGGAGGATAGCCATAGATGAATTATGGGCAAAGTTTGAACAGACTGTATATCATGCTCTGGACAAGTACATCCCTAGTAAGTGGATTAAGGATCGAAAAGACCAACCATGGTTTAGTAATGAAATTCGGGAAATGTCGAGGAGGCAAAGGCTGTTGCACTCTTGGTTCAAAACAGGATGTGCAAATGACAACAGATAAAAATTAGTAGAGATTCGTGCAGCTGTGAGAAGAGCTATGTGATCACTTCTACATCTACATGACTACTCTGCAATTCACATTCAAGTGCTTGGCAGAGGGTTCATCGAACCACAATCATACTATCTCTCTACTATTCCACTCCCGAACAGCGAGCGGGAAAAACGAACACCTAAACCTTTCTGTTCGAGCTCTGATTTCTCTTATTTTATTTTGATGATCATTCCTACCTATGTAGGTTGCGCTCAACAAAATATTTTTGCATTCGGAAGAGAAAGTTGGTGACTGAAATTTCGTAAAAAGGTCTCGCCGCGACAAAAAACGTCTATGCTGTAATGACTTCCATCCCAACTCGTGTATCATATCTGCCACACTCTCTCCCCTATAACGCTATAATACAAAACGAGCTGCCCTTTTTTGCACCCTTTCGATGTCCTCCGTCAATCCCACCTGGTAAGGATCCCACACCGTGCAGCAATATTCTAACAGAGGACGAACGAGTGTAGTGTAAGCTGTCTCTTTAGTGGACTTGTTGCATCTTCTAAGTGCCCTGCCAATGAAAGGCAACCTTTGGCTCGCCTTCCCGACAATATTATCTATGTGGTCCTTCCAACTGAAGTTGTTCGTAATTTTAACACCCAGGTACTTAGTTGAATTGACAGCCTTGAGAATTGTACTATTTATCGAGTAATCGAATTCCAATGGATTTCTTTTGGAACTCATGTGGATCATCTCACACTTTTCGTTATTTAGCGTCAACTGCCACCTGACACACCATACAGCAATCTTTTCTAAATCGCTTTGAAGCTGATACTGGTCTTCGGATGACCTTACTAGACGGTAAATTACAGCATCATCTGCGAACAGTCTAAGAGAACTGCTCAGATTTTCACCCAGGTCATTTATATAGATCAGGAACAGTAGAGGTCCCAGGACGCTTCCCTGGGGAACACCTGATATCACTTCAGTTTTACTCGATGATTTGCCGTCTATTACTACGAACTGCGACCTTCCTGACAGGAAATCACGAATCCAGTAGCACAACTGAGATGATACCCCATAGCTCCGCAGCTTGATTAGAAGTCGCTTGTGAGGAACGGTGTCAAAAGCTTTCCGGAAATCTAGAAATATGGAATCAACTTGAGATCCCCTGTCGATAGCGGCCATTACTTCGTGCGAATAAAGAGCTAGCTGCGTTGCACAAGAGCGATGTTTTCTGAAGCCATGCTGGTTACGTGTCAATAGATCGTTCCCTTCGAGGTGATTCATAATGTTTGAATACAGTATATGCTCCAAAACCCTACTGCAAACCGACGTCAATGATATAGGTCTGTAGTTAAATGGATTACTCCTACCACCCTTCTTGAACACTGGTGCGACCTGCGCAATTTTCCAATCTGTAGGTACAGATCTATTGGTGAGCGAGTGGTTGTATATGAGTGCTAAGTAGGGAGCTATAGTATCAGCGTAATCTGAAAGGAACCTAATCGGTATACAATCTGGACCTGAAGACTTGCCCGTATCAAGCGATTTGAGTTGCTTCGCAACCCCTAAGGTATCTACTTCTAAGAAACTCATGCTAGCAGATGTTCGTGTTTCAAATTCTGGAATATTCCATTCATCTTCCCTGGTGAAAGAATTTCGGAAAACTGTGTTCAATAAGTCCGCTTTAGCGGCACAGTCGTCGATAACAGTACCATCGGCACTGCGCAGCGAAGGTATTGACTGCGTCTTGCCGCTTGTGTACTTTCCATACGACCAGAATTTTTTCGGATTTTCTACCAAATTTCGAGACAATGTTTCGTTGTGGAACCTATTAAAGGCATCTCGCATCGAAGTACGTGCCAAATTTCGCGCGTCTGTAAATTTTAGCCCATCTTCAGGATTTCGCGTTCTTCTGAACTTCGCATGCTTTTTCCGTTGCCTCTGCAACAGCGTTCGGATCTTTTTTGTGTACCACGGGGGATCCGTTCCATCTCTTACCAATTTATGAGGTATGAATATCTCAATTGCTGTTGCTACTATATCTTTGAATTTGAGCCACATCTCGTCTACATTCGCATAGTCAGTTCGGAAGAAATGGAAATTGTCTTTTAGGAAGGCTTCTAGTGGCACTTTATCCGCTTTCTTAAATAAAATTATTTTGCGTTTGTTTCTGATGGATTTGGAACAAATGGTATTGAGCCTAGCTACAATGACCTTGTGATCACTAATCCCTGTATCAGTCATGATGCTCTCTATCAGCTCTGGATTGTTTGTGGCCAAGAGGTCAAGTGTGTTTTCGCAACCATTTACAACTCGCGTGGGTTCGTGGACTAACTGCTCGAAATAATTTTCGGAGAATGCATTTAGGACAATCTCGGAAGACGTTTTCTGCCTACCACCGGTTTTGAACAAGTATTTTTGCCAACATACCGAGGGTAGGTTGAAGTCCCCACCAACTATAACCGTATGAGTGGGGTATTTATTTGTTACGAGACTCAAACTTTCTCTGAACTGTTCCGCAACTGTATCATCGGAGTCTGGGGGTCGGTAGAAGGAGCCAATTATTAACTTAATTCGGCTGTTAAGTATAACCTCCACCCACACCAATTCGCACGGAGTATCTACTTTGACTTCACTACAAGATAAACCACTACTGACAGACACAAACACTCCACCACCAATTCTACCTAATCTATCTTTCCTGAACACCGTCTGAGACTTCGTAAAAATTTCTGCAGAACTTATTTCAGGCTTTAGCCAGCTTTCTGTACCTATAACGATATCAGCTTCTGTGCTTTCTATTAGCACTTGAAGCTCAGGGACTTTTCCAGCGCAACTTGACCACAATGCTGTGGCTGTTCTACATTGCTCTATGTTGCCCTTTTTGAAATTGGGCCATTCACTGTATACCTTTTGCTTTTTTTTCACAGTTCAATACATATTCTTCTTGTTTTCCTGCTTGACTGTGTTCAGCTTTTTATGGGCTTTCTGCTGGGCCCTGTTACCACTAAATCTGAGGTGAGTGTGATGGGAAGTACTATTGAGAAAGCTCTCAAGACATCGGTGTGGGCTTGTATTCTACAACAGTTTAGCAAAGCAATGAAAAAGCTGCAAGTTGAGAATGTAGATGTTTTATTTCTGTTGAAATGTATGACTCTCTTGGAACGTTTTTAGCTGAGCTTCAGACATATGTTTCAATCCACAAAAAGATTCAGCTGAAAAGAAACTTACAGAGTTCAGGAATTCAGAATCAATTCCACCTCCTTCAGCTGCTAAGAATCTAAAAAGGTAACATTAAATTAAACACAAGAGGTTCTTTGATAAATCATCTGACTCAGAAGATGAACACAAATATCCTGAAGAAAGACAGGATCAGACTGTTGAGATCTGGAAAGAATGAAGATGTCGTATTCTAAGATTGTATAAACAGTTCAGGATGAGTTACAAAAGAAAGTTAAGGTCCACAGAGAATATAACTTAAGATTTTCATTTCTCTCAAATATCAATGAACTAGATGCTGTTCAAATTTATGATGCTGCAATGAAACCTAGAGATCTATGAGGGCTATCCACAAAGTACATTACGTTTTGGAATTAAAAATAAATAAAGTATTGGAATTTTTTGTATTATATACAGATGAAAGTCACACTTAAATACTACTTTTCTACATAGTTGCCATTTAAATTAAGGCACTTATCATAGTGATGGACAAGCTTGGAAATTCCTTCAGCATAAAATTCGGCCACCTGTGCCTTCAACCATGTGGTTACCTCTTCTTGAAGCTGTGGGTCGTCATCAAAACACTGCATAGCCAACCACTTCTTCATTGCTGGGAATAAGTGGAAGTCGCTCGGTGCCAACTCGGGACTGTACGGCGGATGAGGAAACAACTCCCACTTAAAAGCTTCGAGAACTTCACGAGTTGCATTTGCCGTGTGGGCCTGGGCGTTGTCGTGAATCAGCAAGATCTTTGAGCCCAACTTTCCCCTGCGCTTCTTTTGTATTGCTCTTCTGAGGTTGTGCAGAGTTTGGCAATACCTTTGAGAGTTTATTGTAGTGCCTCTTTCCAGGAAAGCCACAAAAATCACACCTTTTCTGTCCCAAAAGAGGTAACCACATGGTTGAAGGTGCAGGCGGCCGAATTTTATGACGAAGGAATTTCCAAGCTCGTCCATCACTACAATAAGTGCCTTAATGGAAATGGCAACTATGAAAAAAGTAGTATTTAAGTGTGGCTTTCATCTGCATATAATTAAAAAAATTTCCAATACTTTATTTATTTTTAATTCCAAAACTTAATGTACTTTGTAGATAGCCCTCGTATAATGCTGACAAAGAGAAAAACTTTGGTAAGAATGTATACATTTTAAAATCTATGTGTTGTCTATGAAGAAAGATGATCATGATGAAATGTTCTCTCTTCTGTTTCTCTGGAGAACATTGGTTTTAAAAAATCTGGTATGTTTATACTAATGTTACACAGCACTCAAGATTTACAACTGTACTCCATTTACAACTGTTCAGCTGAAAGGTCCTTTTCTGTTTTAAAATGGTTTAAGAACTACCTACAAATAATGGAAAATCAAGACCTACTGGTAAATCTTGGAGTACTAGCCACAGAATGGAGTACTAGCCACAGAAGCAGCCCTGAGGAAGTGACAAATTAATTGGCAAATACAAAAGTGAGAAGGGAGTCATTTTTCAAAGTTCACTATATTTTGGAAAAGGTTAGTTAGATGGTATTGTATCATGTATTTGAGAATGACAAAATTTCACATTCTGGTTATTTTGGTATAGTGTACTAAACTGTAATGATTTTCTTTGTGTTTTTACCATATGTCGTATTCAAGTTTGATGTTTCTGTGGTAATTTTTCAGTAAAGGGGACTATAGAGCTATAGTAGTTATTTTACCAGTTCTGAATATTTGACTTGTGTTATATGTTATTTAAATATGTCAGCAAAGTTTAGAATTGAAGTTAATGATTACACAGCTTCATTGTTGGTCGTCCAAATGAGTAGCAAACCTGAAATTTAGGAATGAGGAGCATAAAATAAATACTGCAGTGGAGCATCACACACCTTAAATATGGCCATGGTGATGACTGGAAAAGGGTATCTAGAAATATTGACAGATTCTGTTTGGCCAGCAACTGCGCAGTGTGATAACGACAGCACTATATCATATTTTCCAACTGCTATACATTCTCTGTTGTGTGATTCCTTACCCATACATTTTGTCACATCTATTTCCTTTCTTCATGAGGGCAAGCACTGCCACATAACAAAATATTGCAGCAGTAGACTGTTTAGCAACTATCACATTACAACAGACAGTTACAAAAAAATATTAGTACATTTTGACCGCTGATGGGTCCAGGATATGGGCTTGTAGATATACTTACCTTCACTTCATAATCTCATATATTAACAGACAGGGACCGCCAAGCATTGCAGAACTGGTTGTAAAAAACTGCATGAAATCAGCATAAAGAACCATTCAGAAGTTCCAAAGTGATACAAGCAGTCCAGCTAGCACCACAACTGTGCATAGGGAGTTAAAAATAATATGAGCAGTGGTTGTACAGCTCCTCATATATCACACATTTCTGCAGTCACCACTAAGCAATGCCAGAGGTGATATAAGGAGTGAGACCATTGGACAGTGGATGACTGGGAATGAGTGATTTGGAGTGATGAATCATGCCATACCCTGTAGCAATCCAATGGAATGAAATGGGTTTGGCAAATGCCTGGAGAACATTACCTGCCATACTGTAGCACTAACAGTGAAGTATGGAGGAGGTGGTGTTGCAGCAAGGGGGTGTTCTCATGGTTAGGATAATATCTCCTTATTGTGCTTAAGAAAATGCTAAATGTAGAAGGTTATGAACACATTTTTACAGCTCTATGTACTGTGCCTGGCAGAGGAACAATCTGAAGATGATGATTTTTTGAATCAGTGTGACAATCCATTCTATTGTAAAACAGCATCTGTGAGACAATGGTTTGTGGACAACAAAATTCCTGAAATGGACTGGCCTGCCCAGAGTCATGAAACTTTGCTCCACACACCAGCATCTGTCATCAGTACCTTCTCTGATTTTGGCTCTTGAGGAAAAATGGGCTGCCATTAGTCCACAGACATTCAGACACCTCATTGAAAGTGTTGCAAGCAGAGATCAAGCCATCATAAAGTCAACGAGTGGACACATCCCACATTAATGTCCGCTAATAGGTGTCTGGATGCTTTTAATATGATTGTGCACTTAAATTCACTTTTTCTTGATTCATGCTTGCTTTCTCTTCTGCAATTAGATCCCTTCAGAACCATATCCAATTGTCCTTACAACACAAGGCATCCAACCACTGGTTACTTACTGATTTAGCAAATGCAGTTTACATTGTCCACCACTACAACACAAAAAATTGTGTGATGCACTCACAACTGTGTCTCAAGCTGTATCAAGGAAAGGAAACAATACGACAAAGTAATAAATAATAGTCAATCAACTTTTTTTCCAATTCAGTATTTTTTCTGTACAAAGGTTTGCAGTTGTTATGATTTTTTGTTTTGTATTACTTAGTCAATAGACAATTTTTGACTAGCTTCTGTCAGCATTAGCATTGCTGCTCAGAGAAAACGACTCACATTCTTATTTCTGATGGGTGATGGAAGGAGTTCAGTTTGCTCTGTGATCGAGTATGTTATGTTATACATTCTTGTATGTATCGAGTTTCTATAAAATGAAGTGTGTTGTGTGCTCTGTTCCACTGTGTCATCTACTATTCGCTGTCACTATACACCAGAATTCCACAAGCTACTAACAGCACCTTCCAGTTCTGGAGGTGACAAGTTTTGGCATAGCCAACACAAAAGAATGTCTCCAACAACAGTTAATGTAAGTCCAGTTTTATGGAATGTGTTAATAGGCTCCAGCACCATGCCGTAAATACAGCATGCCCAAGTGTCTGCACCACGCTAAACAAAAATCCTGTATTTGTGACTTTATACTCAATAACAACATTGTAATAAGCACCAAGTCAAGTACAGGCTTAGAAATGGCTGCTAATAAATTTTCACTGCCATTAATATATGGTTAAATCTAATTCATTGTCATGAAACTTTGAAAAGACCCATTATATGCAGTTCAGAACCTGTAAGGGAGTTCCTTCCAGGATGTGTATAACACACAAAAACATGCTGATCAATGAAATTGTCAGTGTTAAATTTCTGGGATTACAATCTGGTGATAAATTCAGTTGGGAATGGCATACCACAGAATTGTTGAAGAGCCTAAACAAATCTGTATTTGCAGTGAGAATGATGTCAGGTGTAGGAGATATAAATATTAAAAAGCTTTGCTTACTTTCATTCTATTATGTCATACATGATTATATTATGCAGTAAACCATCTAACCAAGCAAAAGTTTTTAGTGTGCAAACACTTATAATAAGATTCATTTGTGGTGTAAATTCATGAACATAATGTAGAAACCTGTTCAAAGAATTCTGTATTCTAATCACTGCTTGTCAGTATATGTATTCCTTAATGAAATTTGTTGTAAGAAATATAGATCTACTTCCAGCCAATAGCTCAATACATAAGATCTACATAAAGACCTAGAATCACATACCTTAGTCCAAAAAGGAGTCCATTATTCATGAGCACACATTTTCAATAAATTGCCGTCAACTTCTAAAAACTTGGCTCCACATAAAGCACAGTTTAAACAGAATTTGAAAGACTCTATAGATGAATATCTTGACAGAGGCTGTTAGTCCAGCTTAAGTAAAAATGTCTTTTATGTTTCAGTTTTGATAGCACTTGGCACAACAGTCAATATTTTGAATATGATAAACTTATTAATAGTGCATAACGATGTTTCACTCTGACAGTGTATTAATTCTGTAAATGTTAGCTGTTCCAGTTTCCTGTAATGTATTTTGACAATCTCCTGTCAAATGATCAGGGTAGTGAGTATTATATTCAAATGTCTTGTGTTTTTTGTGTTAAACTTTCTGAGTTGTTCCATACCCATAAGAATCATCTCATTTTTGAGTCTATGAAATGAAAACTGAATCTAATGTAATCTAATCTAGCTACAGTCTCAGATAATTTTAACTCACACAAAATTCTTAGTGACAAACTAATATACATAAAATCACATGGAAATGACAGTCACACACATAGCACTAATTTTAGCATATAGATGCCGATACAGACCAGCTCCAGGTCAGGGAAATATACTTGTTCTGCAGGCCTGTAAGGTTGTAACAGATATTTCCACATTTATGGTTACCTCAAAATAGGACTAAATGACATATCTGAAGGCAGCACTAAATGACATATCTGAAGGCTTATGTTCCTGAAGTGAAACTCCTTTTGTGAAACAGTAACATCAATCAGCCTTCAATAAAAACTCTTACCAGCTCTGCGAACATGTGGTGTTCCTGGCAAGTCCCGGCTCTGTCGTACAGGTGGCTGTCTCTCTTCTATTGCCAGCTCCTCCGTCAGAAGACGCTGGTCTTCTGCTATATCACACTCTATTGTTTCACTCTGAATCTGTGGGAAATTGTTTGGTGACATCATAAAATGTATTTGTATGACTATGAATAAGCAAAAATATCACTGAATTTAAAATTTAACTTGATGTAGTTGCGAAAAGGTATGTTGCTTGTCATTAGACCACCAGTTGTCTTTTGTACCTCAGTTTCTTACCATTAAAAGTTAACTGCTTAATGTTGAAATACATAAGTTGATGGATTAGAAAAGTGGATGGTTTTCTTTTGTTAAGGAGGCTAGCCACACTATAATAACAATACGAAACTTATTGTAATAAAGTCAGAACAGAATCAGCAACTTGGATAATTTGTGCAATGTAATTCTGCCACAGTTGAATTTTATTAAGCTGATAGTTAGTTTCAAACTTCCAAGTCTACTTTCAAGCCAGGTCTATTAAAGCTAAAATACAAAATGTTTACAAGAACACACAAAAATATAAAATGGAGAATGAAAATGTAGTTCCTAAAATTTCAGTCATTGTTCACTGAACTATACCATAACTACACCTATAGTGCTTGGTTAGACAATAAACAATTTACATATGAGACCCAGAAGCGCAGTTCCAGATGGAAGTGCCTACAACCGCTTGGCCACAGCAGCTGGCAATGAATAATTCATGTTCTTATAATACACCAGTAACTTAAACCACCCACTGCCATATGTTTATCAACACATCAAAAGTACTGGATGTAGGAGCGTCCAAGTTAACATACCAAATCAATGCTTTTTTGACTACAAATGTATTATTACTGTAAGGAACTCAATAATCATCAATTTTTCTTTCTCCATTCACTACTATAAGACATCTCCACATGCAGATTAAGACACCAATTCAGGCAAGCATTGTCATAGCCCAAAACCCAATCAGTGCTATTCGCCAGACAATTAGTTTAACAAGCCAGTATTGCTAGTATACCGGGATATCACTGTGTTGTCACACCAGCCTCCAGCATTCAATTTCCACTGCCTGTGCAGTCTTTCCTTTTCAACTCCCGATGGAGCCAACAGCGCGTGTCAAGGAGGCGACAATCCGTGAATGTGTCACTATCGGCACAGCTTCCTTAAAATGGTTTCTATGGATGTTCACGACATTAGCAGCACATTCACCGTTTCTGAGATGCTCGTTCCTAGGTGATGGACCACAGATGTCCGCCCACTGTCAACGCCGCTAATTTCAGTGGTGGGCCACTCGGGGTGGCAGCGTGGTTTGAGTTGCCATGGCACCGATTGCACAGCCCCTTCCACCAGACGATTGAGTCCTCCCTCGGGCATGGGTGCATGTGTTGTTCTTAGCATAAGTTATCTTACATCAGTTTAAGTAGTGTGTAAGTCTAGGGACCGATGATCCCAGCAGTTTGGTCCCTTAGGAATTCACACACACACCAGTGGTGTGTTTCCCCACTTACAGCTGGCATCATCGCGAGAATAATTCATCTGCTTACAATCTTTCCTTATCCTGTCACATGCTCCCATCATGAACTGGCAACATTCAATTTCACGATGGGCAGCGGTAATATATATATTGTTCAGCAGTGTGTAGTCCTAGTTACATGTAACGGCAGACCAATCTCACAGTATAGATGTCTGTATAAAGTGCAGTTGAACTAGACTAATGACTAGTGCTGGAGACAATTCCATAGGAAAATAGCTAAAGTTGATAGTGTCTCATTTAGCAACTGTGCACATACTTCCAGCCAACACTGCATTGTGCATTGTATCTCAAATCCATACTGTCCATTATACATATTTACAAGTTGCATCACAAATGTAACATGACAAATAACAAATGGCAATATTTTGTTCTGTTTTCAAAACTAACAGTTACATATAACCACATCCTTTCGTCTTTCCCTCTCCTTCCCTCTTTCCTCAAGAAGCAACCATCAGTTGCGAAAGCTAGTAATTCTGTGTGTGTGTTTGTGTGTTTTATTTATTGTGCCTATCTACTGGTGCTTTCCCACTTGGTAAGTCTTGGAATCTTTGTTTTTAATATATTTTTCCCACAAAGACAATGATTTATTGACAAATTGGCAGTATAGATTGAGAAAATATAGTTCTTGTGAAAGATAGCTAGATCTTTGTTCTCATCAAGTAATGAGTGCTATTGCCAGAGGATGTCAAACCGATTTCATATTTTTAGGTTTCCAGAAGGCTTTTAACAACAATCCTCATAAACAACTTCTAATTAAATCACATGCGCATGGAGTATCATCTCAGTTGTGTGACTGGACTCATGTTTTCTGTCAGAAAGGGATAACTGATGGAAACCCATCTAATGAAACAGTAGTAATCTCTGGCTTTCCCCAACAAAGTGTTGTAGGCTCTCTGTTTTTCCTGGTATACGTGAATGATTTAGAAGGCAATCTGAGCAGCCTTCTTAGATAGGGCAGATGATGCTGTATTGCAAAGTCATCAGGTGATCAAAACCAATTGCAAAATTATTTTGACAAGATATCTGTATGGTGCAAAAAAGTAACGAAAAGTCTGAAGTCATCCACATGAGGACTAAAAAGAATCTGATAAATTTCAGGTTCAAGATAAATCACACAAATGTAAAGGTTTATTGAATTTCCAGAATGTGAACCTATTTCAGCACAAGAAAAAGCTGTTGTACAAGAAGTAAAGAAGGAACAATGTGAAGCAAGAAAGAAGAGACACAATGCAAGGGTAAAATTAACAAACTTGAAGAGAGGAGACTTTGTTAAGATGCATGAGAGATTCAAATTGTTAGCTGCTGAATTAAAAAGGTTCTTTTATTTCTACACAGGCCCACTTGAGGTAATGGCAAACCCTTATCCAAATGCCTATAGACTGATATATGCAAAAGGTTGTTTGCACCAAGGAACATTACTGAAGTTTTGAATGTTTCTACAGTCAGCTGATAGTTGACTGTGGGAGAGACGACACCGCTGTTACAGATAGTCTGTGAAAACCAGTTATAGATGTTGGCCATTGATGAATCGTGTATATGGATGTTGTTAACTAACTTAGCAGCAGCTACAGGCTGAAGATGTTGCACTGAAGCACAAAAACTGGCAGCTATATAATAAATGACATCACAAGGATGGCTGTAGTGTTCTATTTTATTACATATATTCAGAGTGCTTCAGGAATGGTCACATAATCTGAGGTTGCAAATTACGTTGCTGATCGAAAGGAAACTTTCCACTGAAGACATTTGTCATATGCTAGTTATAATTAATGTGTTATTTAAGAAAACACATTAAACTGGTTTAACTGTTGATATAAAATTTGTTTTTATATTAATAAATTATGTAAAACTTCAGGAGAACATTTATTCTTGGTATTTCATGTGCCATGACAAGCAAAAGCCTCCAAAAGTTGTAGCGTTTCTTTACTGTAGCTTTTATACTACATCTATTTTTATCTTATCCTGTCAATCTTTTCAAAATATCTTCTTTTACCAATACTGTCATTCTTAGCTACTTAAAATTACACAATTATGCTAATCTATCAAAAACTACAATGCTTTAATGCTGAAGTAATAATTCCATGGAGTTACAGAGAGACATTTATATTTCTGAGAGATATTTAGTGTTCCAGGTACGAAGGTAGTGGTGAATGTTGATATTATTAACCATATTTGAAGACACCTAATACCACTGAACAACTGGATATTTGTTTATACTATACAAAATGTGAACAGTTCGATAAAACATGCTACATAATGTAGTGCTAGTGCTACATAATTGTACTGATTTGACACTCTTGTGTAAGGACACAAACATATATTACTGTAAATTTTGAAGATGGCGCAGGGTACATACTCCTGAATAATGAGTGAGTGAATGATTCACACTTAAGCAGACAGTTAAAAAAAACTTACATTTCTTCAATATTTACTTAATGTTTCAAAATTTAACACATTTTATATGATATGCCATTGTAGTTAGTGACATGATTTACATTTAATATTATCATTGCAAGCTAATAAAAAACTGCCTTATTTGTCTTGTGTCTCATTATTAATACTGTCAGATTTCAGGAAGCATGATTCTGTTGTTTCATTCATGTTATTTCTGCCATGACAATTTATATAGATACACATTTGAATTTAATTAATCAAACATGTTACATAACTGTTAAGATACTGTGCAAAAAATATACAAAAGTGTTGGGGGCATCAGTATTACAGTGTATGTGTGTTTTTACTTAGAGTTATCTTTGTATCATTGAATATACTTAACCCACTGAGCTGTAACATTTGAAACATTTTCTATAATTGCTGAATGACCGTGCCCATTTTGTTATAAACATAGGATTATACTGTTGAGAAATTTCATGACACATAATTTTCTGACATAATTGTCTGTTAGTTCAAGTACCTCCAATTTGTTTACTGGATTAGAATGTAATTTGTTGCAGCTTGTATTAGGGAACCTGGTTTTGTGTATTGATGCCAAAAAACATGTTGTAAGGAAAACAAATAGTGACTCAGCAAAATGTGAGACTACTGAGTCTGCACTACAACAGAACAACATTATGATGAAGTGAAGGATGGGCAGTGGATAAAGAACCAGAAGACACATTTTTTTTAAATATTCAATTTTGGTAATCTTTATAATTTACTTTGTACAGAAAATTTATATTATTTTTATGTTTTTGACATGCTACATCACAGAACTAGGAAATTCCCACTCATAAATGCTTATGTGTGGAATTCTGGAGGGTCATGTAATGTAATCAAGCCAGTATATAATACATCAATGAAAATAATTCAATTTATGAAAATATATTGTAATTGGGTAGATTAAAAAAATCTGTCCACCAAGAGGTGACAGAAGACACACATATAAAGGTATTAAAATTTGCAAGCTTTCGGAGCCAGTGGCACCTTCTTCTGGCAGAAGGGTTGAAGGGATAGGGAGAGGGTGAAGAAAAGGACTCATGAGGTGTAGAAAATGGAAAGAGTTCAGAAAAGTCACACAGAACTCTGAGTTGTGAAAGATTACCAGACAGGATGAGAATGAAAGATACAATAGGTTGTGGCGTGCAGCGCCGTAAATATCGATATTTGTAAAGAGTGTAAGTGTGCTATCTTTGAGATGGAGAGTTTTGGAGGATGTTTTCCACTAACGGGAGTTAGCCTCATGGACTTGTATCAGTGTAGACGTGAAGTGCTAATAAATTGTCATATGAGAGAATACTAGTTGTTTACCTACAACTATCACCCAATTCCCTCACTGGTGACCCCGTTTTGTGTAATACGCGTTCAAGTTACGGCATGAAGTGTTATTTACGTGCCTACCGCGTCGGTTTTCTTTTCGCGATCGCGAGGGCCGGTGTTTTAGCTTCAGACAATGGCCTTTCAGCACTCACCGCCGCCCAGATCTCAGCAACATCTCTCCAGCATCCCTGCCGTCGTAGTGGATATGCCGCGAGATCCTTCGGAATCTTTCAGCCCGAACATGCAGTGGAATTCATCGAGTGCAGCCAGTTTCTGCCAACCGCCAACAGTCGCGGACTCTGGCTTTGTTAGCCTAGACTTTTCCACGTGTTCTCCACAGAGTGTTGTTCGGAACATTCCTACTCCTGTGTCGAACGCACAATTCAATACAGTTCGTGGTGTCGAGCGGAATCTTGCCACTTTGGAAAATCCAGCAGTAAATTCAATCCCGAGCCAGTTCCCGCCACGTGTGTATCCTTCCGCGCCGGTTAGTCAACATGTGCTCAATGCTCGCCAAACAGACAATATCACATTGAGTGTGCATCCTTGTGGACATGTGTGGGATCCTTGTGTTGCTCATAATCAAGTCAACAATTCTGTGCTGGACAGTAATTACCCGGACATTTACAACCACCCCCACCATTCACGGCCGAATGAATACAGAGTGCATAACGGACATTCACCGGCGTATGTAAGTACTAGCAGCTTCTCTCCGAGCTATCTAGTCAATGAAAATGCACATTGTGACTACGATTCTCACACTGTTCGTGCGTCCGTCGCTTCTCAGCCGCCCCCCCGGCGTCAAGTGAACTTTGCGATACCCGCATTACAGGACGCCAATAATTCGGACACTCTATCCTCTTCGTGCTCTACTCCCATCCGAAGAAATAGGTGCACCTCCACAGTGACTGCTGTGCCGAATCTGCCGAAACTACCAGACTTCAAACCCGCTCACTCGGAATTTTGGTTCAACCTGGTTGAGCAAACATTCAATGTCTGTGCTTTGGACGACGACGCGCGCTTTGTGTGCCTCATGAACCACCTTCACGACCGCGTCGATTTAATTTACGATCTGGTCAAAGCACCGCCCCTAGCAGAGAAGAAGTATGCTATGGCGAAACAGACGATACTGGAGCGCGTCTCAAAAACCAGGACAGAAAACGTGCGACAGGTAATTTACGAAGAGTGCCTCGGCGACAGGTCTCCGTCCCAGCTGTGGCGGTGCATCCGTCTTCTCGTCGACGAGCAAGTTATGCCTGATGACACACTCGCAGAAATCTGGACAGAAAAGCTGCCTCTGCCTGTCCAGACTGCAATCTCTGCGTATGAGGATAGGCCAGTAAATGAACGTTTACGTGCCGCCGATAGAGCTTACTCCGCCAGGCAGCGTGAGCTCCACGCACTGCATTCTGGATGTGACCGCACTAAGAAGCTGTCCAACACCACGCCCTTGTCTGGTGCTGCTAATAACAAGTTTGTTAAACTAGCCGCCCTACCTGCACCTCCAGCTCCGCCCAACGACAGCGCACCGGCCTCGGTGGAAAATTCTGGGTCGCATACTCCGTCACCTAGTTACTACCCACAGGAGCACAGGCCCGCTCAATCTAACTGTTTCTTCCACGCGAGATTCGGGGAGCAAGCACGCAAATGCCAGTCGCCGTGCTCTTACCCAAACTCCAACTGCAGGTAGGCAGCGGTGCCACCTCCTGCGACATAAACAACATGCACCATCTAACGTTGCATTCCGTTTTGGACAACAACAGTAAGTGTGGTCGAGTCTATGTCCGAGATTTACAATCGGGTGTACGGTTTCTGGTAGACACTGGCGCAGATGTCTCTTTGCTACCGGCTTGCGTAGCGACCAATAAAGTGCAACCGCACAAAACAGTACTTCGTGCAGTGAACTTGTCTACCTTACAGTGTTCGGGTTCTACACTGTATACAGTGCAAGCTGAAGTGGACGTTTTTAGAGTCAACAGTTGAAGAACCTATTCTTGGAATTGATTTCCTCAGGCACTATCAGTTGTCACTAGATTTTGTGAAAAATACTGTGTTTTACCCCCCACTGAACAAACATATTCCTTTCGCTCCGCCGAGTGACAGTTCGGCTAACACCAAACATGTGCGCTGGGCTAAGAAGTGCCCAAACCTATCTTGGACAAACGAGTGGCTAGCGGAGCGCGCCGAGTCTTCGAACTTGCGGATGGAACGTAGGAAAATGCTGTTGCATCCCCGCGACATACATCACGAGTTGACCTCCACACAACAACGCCTCGCGTCACTACAAGCGGACGACTCGTCGGCTACAGACAAGGTTAGTCCGTGCCAATCTGGTGTTCCCGTACCCACACACATTAATGACAATGTTGTGAACTCTGCAAACTGTGTCAGCATTCCCCCTTGTAATGACAGTGTATGCCTATGTGCTCATGTTCCATGCATTTCGAATGAACAATTAACCTCCCAAGCCCGTGGCAATGAAATACAGCCGTCTGCTGTTAGGCCACACCCACTCGGGCCTACAGCACGCGTAGCGGCACGGCCCGCTACCAAAAACCAGTGTACCAACCTCGCCCAGGTTAACATGCGTGCGTTCGCTACGCAGCCTTCGAGCAATTGGCACGCCTCAGCGCCACAGCTTTGCTTGCCTGCCACCGCCTGCTCCGCTTCACGGACATCTGACTGTTTTGCCGCGCCACGTATTGCAGTAGTCACTAATGGCACAGTTCACCGGTTACGTCTAACCGCTGGGCCGCCCATATCGCAACGCCCACGCCGCCTCAAGCCGGAATTTATGAAAATTGCAAAAGAAAAATTAGATGATTTATTACAAAAGGGAATAATTGAACCTTCTTCCGGTTGCTGGGCTAGTCCTATCTTGTTTGATCAAAAGAAAGACGGTACTTGGCGTATGGTCGGAGACTATAAGCGTTTAAATGCCCACACCACCATTGATAAATACCCGGTCCCACACATTGCGGACTTCAATCATGCACTCGCAGGTGCAGAGTACTTCTCTGTTTTGGACTGCAAGCACGCATTTCATCAGATCCCCATGGCTCCGGAAGATATTGAAAAGACTGCCATAACCACTCCCTTCGGGTTGTTTCAATACAAATTTATGCCGTTTGGGTTGAAAAACGCCCCCCAAACGTGGCAGCGTTTCATCAATCAAACCTTATCCAATTTAGACTTTTGTTTCGTATACATGGACGACATATTGGTTTTTGCTCATACTTTGGAACAGAGTAAGGAGAGTGTTCAAGTCGTGACAGACACGTTAGTAGCTGCTGGTATAGAACTGAACAATAAAAAGACTCAATTGCACCAGTCATCCGTCACATTCCTAAGTTATGTTGTGTCGTCGGACGGTCTGACACCACCGCAGGACAAGATCAAGCCTGTTCTTGAGATGCCACGCCCCCAGACCTATAGGGAATTACGCAGGTTCATCGGAACAGTTAATTATTACCGTAAACATTTGCCAGCTGCTTCTGCGGTGCAGGCACCTCTCACAGATGCGCTCGCAGGCTCACAAACTTCCGGCACCCGCCAGGTCCCATGGACACCAGACATGGACAAGGCATTTAACGAACTCAAACAGCTGTTGGCCTCCGCTGTCACTATTGCTCACCCACGTGCGGACGCGACAATGTTTATCACTACTGACGCTAGTGACAGTGCTGTCGGCGCAGTACTGAGTCAGACATACAATGATGTTACGACACCCCTGCAGTTTTTCTCAAAAAAGTTAAACACTGCACAGAAGAAATACTCAGCATTCGACAGAGAATTACTTGCAGTGTACGAGGCCATAAAACACTTCAGAACTGATGTTGAGGGACGAGATTTCTATGTGCTCACTGATCACAAGCCGTTGGTTCCTGCGATAAAAAATCCTTCGTCTGATCCGCCCCCACGTCACATTGACTACATCTTGCAATTTACAAATGACATTCGCTACATCCGAGGAGCGGACAATGTGGTTGCTGATTTTCTCTCGCGTGTAGGTGCTGTCACAACCTTAATTGACTTAACAGACCTACCTCGGTTGCAATCGGCGGACCCTGATACCATGCAGTTGATTTCGGACCACAGCTCCTCTCTCAAACCGGTACGCTCTACTTTCCCCAGCATACCTGAATTAGTGTGGTGTGATGAATCGACTGGTACGTTGCGGCCGTTCATTCCTAAGCCCCTTCAGCGCCAGGTCTTTGACAAATTACACACATTAGCACACCCCGGTGTCAAAGCTTCCACCCGTCTGGTATCTGAACGGTTTGTTTGGAGAGACATGCGCTGCAACTGTCAGTCTTGGGCCCGGACATGCTTGTTGTGTCAACAGAACAAAGTTTCCAGGCACACTTCCCCATCCCTTGGCTGTATTGCCCAACCGCCAGGCCGGTTTCATCATGTTCATGTGGACCTCGTAGGACCTTTGCCCCACTCTGAGGGTTTCCGTTACTTGTTTACAGCCATTGACAGGATGACTCGGTGGGCTGAGGCCGTGCCTATTCCAAACATTACCTCTGAGACAATAAGCCGAGCATTCTTAGATTCGTGGATCTCTAGATTTGGCTCACCTGTTTACCTCACTACTGACCAGGGACGGCAATTTGAGTCTTCAGTTTTCTCCGATTTATGTAAAATGTGTGGTATTGTCAAAATTCATACTTCTGCATACCACCCCCAAAGCAATGGGCTTGTCGAGCGATGGCATCGTACCTTAAAGTCTGCCTTGCATTGTCATGACTCACTATGGACAGAAGCACTGCCCTTGGTGCTTCTTGGCCTTCGTGTGACTTTCAAGGAAGATCTCAAGGGTTCCGTAGCCGAGTTTGTGTATGGCCAACCGGTGGTTTTGCCTGGAGAATTAGTCGCTCCCACCCCACTTCCTCGGCCCTCCGAACTCCCTTCACTTCTCGAGCGAGTGCGCTTGCACTGCAGCAAACTTCTGGCTAGTCATACACCTCCGCGCGTGTACATACCGCGCACTCTAGACTCTTGTGGGTATGTGTTTCTCAGAGATGACTCAATCAAAGCCCCACTTCAGTCACCCTACACAGGTCCTTACAAGGTTGTCAAACGCTCCGGGAATAACATGGACCTCCTCATAAAAGACTCTGTAACCACGGTCTCACTCAACCGAGTGAAACCAGCTTTCATTGAGCCTCAGGTGGACCCCCTGATTCGGTCCCTATCTCTTCCAGTCCTACTTCAAGTGGCCACTCATCTTCTCATACCATACATTCGGGTACTGATTCTCCACAGCGGGCTTCTTTGCCGAGCACTGCTTCTTCTCCGCTCTCATCTAATTCGAGTGGCCAAACTTTTCGAGGCTTCACTCCTCCCAGCCCTCGCAGTCGAGCTGCCAACCACTTGGATTCTACCATTGTGTCACCATCTTCGTGTGACAGCTCTTGGTCACGCCGTTCAATCCATGTGGGCTCCCCGTTACCTTCGGCCACACTCCCTCGGCCGTCAGTTGATCACCCGAGGTTGTCGCCTACGCAGTCCAGTGCACCTGCCACACCCCTCTCCGCAAACGCTTCTCCCTGCCATGGCTTCCCCACACCTCCCTGCCGCCCCCCCCTGGCTCGTACAGGTGCCACCCAAGAATTCACAACACATGTACATCCTGATGACATACATAAATTATCTGTTTTTGTTGATGGTGATAAGGCGTGTGTGTTACTCTCGTGTGACAAAATTGAGGGAGGAAGTGCAGAAACTCATGTGGTGCGTCACTTTAAATTAAGCACAAGTGCTGCGTGTGGCAATTTGCGTGCCTTTGTTAGGCCTTCTGGCAAGGTGATTCTCTGCCTGCCTGCAGACGAAGTGCTACACCTCCACTCCAGGACAGGACGTCGTCTTCGGCCGCCGGCTTCGCTTGCTGATTTTGCCGTCGACGTACCGGGTTTCACCCCCCGGTCTCCTACCAGTCGACCGCTTCCGCCTGACGCTGAAGAACTGTATGTTACCTTCTTAACTTCTCACCCCCCCCTCCCCCCATTCACAGGGACGTACTCCATACTGCGCGGAGGGGGGGGGGGGGGGGGGGGGGGGGCTATGTGGCGTGCAGCGCCGTAATTATCGATATTTGTAAAGAGTGTAAGTGTGCTATCTTTGAGATGGAGAGTTTTGGAGGATGTTTTCCGCTAACGGGAGTTAGCCTCATGGACTTGTATCGGTGTAGACATGAAGTGCTAATAAATTGTCATATGAGAGAATACTAGTTGCTTACCTACAACTATCACCCAATTCCCTCAAGGTCTTCACCCTTCTACCTGCCCCTTCATCCCTCTTGCTAGAAGAAGGAGCCACTGGCTCTAAAAGCTTGCACATTCCAACATCTTTATACGTGTTTTCTCCTGCGGCCACTTAGTGAGTAGTTTTTTTTTTTTTTATTGACCCAATTACAATAATATAATAAGAGTTGTATGATACCAGGGGTATTGATCTTTTCAGTTTGAGAAGAATAATCTACATATATAAACATTCATAAAATGAGTTGTTCCATAGTTATATTTACCTCCTGCACATTTAAATTAATGTTGAAGCATTTCACTTGAGTTGAGGTAAATCTATTTTATTAATTCTTTTTAAGTTATACCAGTGATCGTTATAAAATCTTTGAAGCCTCTATGAGATCACTGTTCTTGCTAGTCAAGACAAGTTGTACAGAGACTTGGCTGGAATGTATTGTGGAATGAATTCTCTTGGCACAGGTTGTGCTGTAGTGGTTGGGCAGCTGCCACCACCCTTCACAGACGAATGGGGTACTTAAAACTCTAGATGGATGAAATCACGAGGGAGGAGGTAGGCACTGCGTTTATTCCATATACAGGTGCACTCTCGGGGAAAATCGCCCACATTTTGAAGAAACACCGGGTCGGAACTGTGTTTTGTCCTCTGAATAAAACTCGTGCACTGGTGGGGAGTGCCAAAGATGACCTCGGTTTGAGGAAGGCCGGCGTGTACCAGATTCCGTGTCAATGTGGCAAGTCCTATATTGGTCAGACGATGAGTACCATCGAGGATCGATTCCGTGAACACCAGAGCACACTCAACTGATGTATCAGAGCAAGTTGGGGGTCGCTGAACATTGTCAGAAAATCACTCTATGGAGTATGAATGTACGAGGATTCTGGTACAGTCGTTGAGATACTGGGAAAGCTTTGTTAGAGAGGCCATTGAAATTCGCACCAATGATGACCTCATAAACCATGACTGTGGCTATAACCTTAGCAAGGCTTGGGAACCAGCAATTGGGTTAATCAAGAGTAAATCGAGCAAATATATAGTTGTGACGACCACGGCGGACAGAGCCATCACTCCAACGTCATCTCAAACATTGTTGCAATCTGTTCCACCGCGCGACCGTGGCGCGGACAGCGGAGGGAGCGCATCGCGGGCAGAGCATATTTAAATCGGCCACTGCAACCGAGCCCAGTTCCCTCTGAGCAGCCATAGCATACGCATTTTGTGCCAGCACATTAACAGAAGCTCAGTCCGTCTTCACATGATGATGGCGAGATGTATGATCGCCGAAATATTGTGCCCGTTGGACACTGTAGACTGACAGTACACCCGTGGATATTTTGATTATCAAATATGCCAGGAGAAACTCAAGAATCGTGTCCCTTCATGTTTCCACTTCACCATCACATTGGAAACAGTGGACCTATATATGTTTAGGAGTGTGGAAATTTCACATACAGACTTATGGCACAAGGTGTCACCCAATCACCTGACCATGTTTGAAGTCCGTGAGTTCTGTGGAGTGCCCATTTTGCTCTCTCATGGTGTCTAATGACTACTGAGGTCACTGATATGGAGTACCTAGAAGTAGGTGGCAGCACAATGCACCTAATATGAAAAATGTATTTATTTGGAGGTGTCTGGATACTTTTGATCACATAATGCATCTTTGTTAATGTAATGTATTCCCACAAAATAATGTGAGTACTGTATACCAACATGTTCAAAAATCCTGATGGTATAACACACTGACTTTCCTCCATCAGTTTTTCTTTTCAGCCACATACCTTATGGCGGTTGACTTTAGAGTAGTACATCTTGAATGAACATAAAACACAGTTTGTCTAACAAGGCACTGAACATGTTAAATATTGTTTTGACTTACTTAATGTACTTTGTTCATTAAAATTTCTGGATACTGCTCACAAGGGATTTATTGTTCTCACAAAAAATGTTCTTTGTGGAAAGCAGGAGATGTGGATAGCAAGTGCTCTGCAACATAAGTACCTTTTTGATTAGTTTCAAATAAATTTGCTCATATCTTATATATTCTTCCTTAAAATTTTATATCCTTCTAGTCTGCACTCCAAAATAGTCCAAACATTTGATCCCCCCACCCATCATTGTCAAAAAAAGCAGAGTGAGCATAAATACAAAGAGGCTCAGGAGGACTGTGCAGGAACAGGCAGGTAATTGAACTTACATAGTAGCCAGTACTCTGAGTGGCTTTTCCTTTTGTGCATCACTATCCATTTCTTCAATATTTTCATATATTTGATCTTACCTTTTTCCCTACTTTGAAGAGTGTAGAAGTTGTGGAAGGTTCATACTGAGTATCGTTATTCCTTTTTACCTGAATTTTTCACTTAAATGTTTAGTTGCATATCATTTAGCATTAAAGATATTTGGCTGAAAATGTTCTGCAAGTTCTGAGATGCAGACTTTAATTAATATTCAGTTTTAATTTGGTAACAGAATGGCAATTTGTACATTTTATACAAAATAAGCATTGAATTAACCAACCTACAGACATCTTCTATGATCATGTTTAGTGATTAATGTATGCACGTGCTGTATACTCTGCTTTACCGTTCTCCTTGTGGAAAGTGTAGCTTACTGCCACAAGGTCTCTACCTGACATCTAGCTTACTGCACCAGCCATTTTATTATTATTTAGTACCCTGTTGTAGCAAGCTTAATGTCCACTAGCTTTGCCTACACATTAATTTCTGTTCACCTTTGTTTTTAATTGACAGTTGACAGTTCTCACCTATATGCACATTCTTGCTCTAAATCACGGGTTTCATACTTTGTGTATGTTGAAAAGCTAGATATATCTTTCCACCTTATTAAAAACCAAGATTATGGGATTCCTCTGTCAAATTTTGTTTGCAATACTATCTTCAGTTTACTGAAAACTGTGATACTATCTCTTTTTTTCAGCAATGTTCATTCTAATTGTATTTACAAAGTACATGGTACATATCTACTGAATAAAGATGTTATACTAATGTATCTGCCTATACTTTTCCAAATTATTTTGCAGTATACTGAAGCATTTTTTGTATCTTTTAATATGAATGTTTTTGGGCATAAAAATTAGATATCTCAGAGTTTTCATTTTATGTGAGATGGTTTGAATATTTTTACAAATGTAATTTACCTAACATTTCATGTAAATTTATTGTCCATTAAACAAAAAACTATCATTATGTTCTAAAATATACTTAACTTTTTCATAAGTAATTCAATATTTTGTAAAAGCTAAATATACCCTTTCCTTTACACAAAGAATATTTTAGAACCTCAAAATTTTTATTTTGGAACTGTATGTAATAAACTGTAACTCTTATTTTATTGTTTTGATTTTTGTAAGAGTCAAAAAAGATACAGTTATAAAATGTTTCTAATATTACAAAAAACAGATATCATTATAATCATTGATTTTAACAATACAGCTTGTAGAACATACTAGAAGTTTATGTTTTAATATATACACTAAAGAACCAAAGAAACTGTTACATCTGCCTAATATCATCTAGGGCTCCTGTGAGCACACGGAAGTGCTTCAACACAATGTGGTATGGACTTGACTAATATCTGAAGTAATGCTGGAGGGGACTGACACCATAAATCCTGCAGGACTGTCCATAAATCCGCAAGAGTACAGGAGGGTGGAGATCTCTTCTGAACAGCTCATTACAAGCCATCCTAGATATGCTCAGTAATGGTCATATTTGGAAAGTTTGGTGAACAGCAGAAGTGTTTAAACTCAGTACAGTGTTCCTCAAGCCACTCCGTAACAATTCTGGATGTTTGGGGTGTCGCATTCTGGAATTACCTACATCCATCGGAATGCACACTGGACATGACTGGATGCAGGTGATCAGACACAATGCTTACGTATGTGTCATCTGTCACAGTCATATCTAGGCATATCAGGGGTCCCCCATCACTCCAACTGCACATGTTCCACACCATTACAGAGCCTCCAACAGCTTGAACAGCCCCCTGCTGACATGCAGGGTTCATGATTGTCTCCACACCCTTACATTTCCATCAGCTCGATACATTTTAAAATGAGACTCCTCTGACCAGACAATACGCATCCAGTCATCAACAGTCCACTGTGAGTGTTGACGGACCCAAGCAAGGTGTAAAGCTTTGTGTCATGCACTCATCAAGGGTACACAAGTGGGCCTTTGACTGTGAAAGCCCATATTGATGATGTTTTGTTGAATGGTTCACACACTGACACTTTTTGGTGGTCCAGCACTGCAATCTGCAGCAATTTGCAGAAGGGTTGCACTTCTGTGAAGTTGGTCTCGTTCTCACAGGATCTTTTTCCGTCCACAGTGATGTCAGAGATTTGATGTTTCACCGGATTCTTGATATTCACGGTACTCGTGAAATGGCCGTATGGGAAAATCTCCACTTGATCACTACCATGAAGATGCTGTGTACCATCACTCATGTGTCAACTATAACACCACATTAAAACTCACTTACATCTTGATAACCTACCATTGTAGCTGCAGTAACCAATCTAACAACTGTGTCAGGCACTTGTTGTCTTATATAGGTGCTGTTTACATATCTCTGTATTTGAATTCAAATGCCTATACCAGTTTCTTTGGCACTTAGTGTAGAACTGAATACACGCCAAATTATCAGTTAGTACTTGGCAGTCAGCATGGGCATTAGTATTTTTTTCGATGAGCATACAGCATGTCTTTTGTCTCTATAGTCCTAAAATGTTTAATTGTGTATTTTTACTGTTGTGTTAAATTAAAGTGTGAAATAAAACAAACATGCTCTGATATCTTCACTTTTCAGTGCAAAACCCAGTGCCTGAGTTCATCTTTTAGTAAAACAATGAGCACTTTGTTAAAGTCAAACAAAAAGTTGAGTACATATTTCCCTGCATTATTATTCACCAAACTTTTTATTAAATGATTTCTTTTTCATTGAATTGTAAAAATGTACTGTATTAGCAATTTGTGATGCTAGAAGAGTACTTAATTTGGATACAAAACTACAAGAGTTGTTTTTCACGTAAGTATGGAAAGGGGGTCATTTCACTCTCTTTGATATAATGTTTATATTTTCATCTCCAAATAGTTTGTCTTTTTTCCTTGACTGGTGTTGAATTATGATTCACCTTTCACTGATATCCTAAGCTGGCCCTTAAGTTTATAATTCACCTGTTGTTATATGGGCTTGATTAATGCATATGTTTCATTCTTGTACTTCATTTTCCACTTGAAGGGGTAGTATATGGTTACAGTGCTACTTAATTTTAAAATAATCATTCAATGTTTATCCCAATCTTTTGATTCTGATCACTCACTTTTGTCTTTATGTCACTGTAGCACAAAAATTGACAGATCTTAATTGTGACAGACTGGATGCAGGTGATCAGACACAATGCTTACGTATGTGTCATCTGTCACAGTCATATCTAGGCATATCAGGGGTCCCCCATCACTCCAACTGCACATGTTCCACACCATTACAGAGCCTCCAACAGCTTGAACAGCCCCCTGCTGACATGCCCATGCTGAAGATTGTTCTCTGCCAGAGGAAAGATGTAACAGCTGAGTTTTTTGCTTTTTAATCTTGTAAACACATGATTATGACTTCTGCCGTGATAACCACTATGGCACAAGATATATACCCGCTTTAAACTGTTGGGTTAATGGAGACATGATACTCCATAACTTTGATTAGGTTTTTGTCAGTTGTTTACACAATCTGATACTTACCTTTTACACAATTGCTCTTGCATCTTTTTCTTTTCTGTAATTTGAACTTGGCCTAAAGTGGAGTGACAGCTGGCCCAGTTTGTAAATATACTTATTGAGAAAGTTGTTAAAAAAAGAATGGGCACGATTTTTTTCATGATAAAATACTTTTATTTGTTGCTTGATAATACAATTGTTTACAAAAAATGTTATCCTGGTAATTCAAACTTAAACTGTCCAAATTAATGTAAGAAAATACCTAACACATGAACTATACATAAATGTAGCCTATGAATATTTCAATTTACCCTTACATTGAAGGAAAATTACATTATGAAGGCAGAGAACCTTCACTAATAAAAACTAATGAACACAGTAATTTACCTGGTCAGACTAACTTCAGAAAATTACTTTATGAAAAAAGCTTTCTCTAATGAAAATTAACTAGCCTGCAATTGAAAAGCTGGCTAATTTTTTTTTAAAGAAAATTCATTTTAGTGCTTTATCATGAAGATGACAAAAGAAACAGTAAATCTATTACTAACACACCTTGTTCTTCAAAATGCTGAAGGATTATTTCGACAGCCTTTAGTTCCTAGCATGCGGAATTTTAGGGTCTTGTATGGTGGAGTTCTCAACATCAATGTCTTCAACATTTTCATGAATTTCATCATTAACTGTGACAGCAGCAATAATTTCTGCATCAGACATAATGTCTTGCTCAGCATAGTTCTGGAACCACTCTTCGACTTCATTGTCATTGGCTTCTTCATATCCATGAACTTTGCTTGCAGGTCAATTAAGTTCACCAGTGAACTCATTCCCAATGTGATCAAGGATTTTTCTGCAGAAACAAATAGTGTTAGTGATTCTGACTCATCCCAGGAGTCCACCACCCATCCAGCAACACTAAATAATTCAGTTTTCTTTAACTTCTGAATAACACCATGACCATCATCATTTGCAGAAAGAAGGGAGGACAACAGCTTGAACCTGTATTTTCTCTTGAGACTAATCAAAACTCCTTTGTCCATGAGCCAGCACAATGCTGCAACATTATCTGGGTGTCAAAATGAGAGAGCTTTCCTTGACAGGTTTTTAGATGTTAAAACTGCTCAAGCAATAGGACAAATACTATTTAAAACTGTTCTTTGAAAACTGCACTGCTCAGTCAGGCATTTTACTGGTGTCAGTATCGAACTGAAAGTTTATCCATTTCATTGAGCCTAAATGCACATACATTCTTTGATTTTTCCAATGAGATCATGTTTTAATTTGTGGTCACCTGATGCATTACTACTGCATGCTAGAATTGTGATCCTCTCCTTGCTCCTCTTAAAACCAGGGGTTCACAGTTATTCCTTGAAAACAAGAACAGTATCAGGTAACAGTTTATAACTTAATACTGTTTCATCACAACTGCACAATTGCCCTTCAGACAAACCATCAACTTCGATAAATTTTTTGAAACTTTTCCTTGAACTGAAACATACCTACCATGTCACCAGATAATTTTTCCCCACAAATACTAAGCTGTCAGCTGTCAGACACCATAGCATCTTTTTTACAATGATCAAACTAGGTAGGGCTTGTGACAAATTTAGGATCACTGGTTTTTTTTTAAATTCTTCATAAAATTAGAAGGCATTATCTTACAAGATAGGCCTACTAATTTGGGTGTCCTTCACTCTTGTTTGGCTAAATAAAATGTAATGTGCTTCAGTTATCTCACTAAACTCACTTCTCTTCATACTTTTCCTGATTTTCAATTCTTCTGTGCAAATTTGCTTAATGCAAGACTCAATTTCCATCCACTTCTTCCATTCACCAATCATACTTTTGCACATTGTGAAGTCCTTAGCCACTGCAATGGCACTTCCCTCCTTAACTAGTCTCTTTAGAGCCCCCAACTTTTGCTCCATAGACACGATAGCCTATTTCTTTTAATGGAAGATGCCTTCATGGAGTACTGTACTGTAAAACATGTTAAAACTTATGTAACATAGCCTTGCATTGTTTCAGTAACCACTACTTCCCAGTTGTCATTTATCTGTTTGGAACAGCCAGCGACCATTGGTCACAGCTCTGCCAGGCCTCAGCGTCCAGTTGCAAGAAACAAGGACAGTAGCAAATTACTTATTTAGCTTTTCTGTGGGCTTTCATAGTTTAATTCTTAAAGCCCTTGCATGTTTTTGTATTCAAAAAGTTTGATTTCAAACACTAACAACTCTAAAGTGTAAATTCATGCTATCTGTAGTGCAGTTGTTATTTGTTTGTTTTCAACAGGCAGCTACAAAATTCAGTAAGGCACCAGCCTCCATTTCAGATACACCAGTAGAACAGCAAGTTACATTTTTGACTTTCTCTGTGTGCTTTTACAGTTAATTCTTAAGTTAGTAGGACTAGGATGGATGGAATGTGTGTGTGTGTGTGTGTGCTGTTCATGAACAGCTGAAGATCTTTTTGGCTGTGATCAGCCAACCTCAGGCTGCTGCCTTGAGATGCAGTGGTGGTGGACAAAATAATGCATCACATGGGACACTTGTTTCACCCTCAGGCCCTGCTGTTGAGGCACCTTTCAGCATATCCAACACGGGGGACCTGCCCTCACCACAGGTGAGTGCCACATTGTAATGCATTCACGTCACATCAAGTGGAGAGGCATGTGAACACTAATTGCCTTGTCTCCCTCATTTCACCCTGTGATTGGACAGGTGGTCATTCCTTCAGCAGGGTCTGAGCCGGAACACAGGGACAAGGGTTTGATACTTACTGAGAGTTTCAATGTTAAGTGTATTATGGAAATCCTTATGGAAATAGAGCTGCCCAGGACTGGAAAGAAGTCCAATGTGTGCTTTATATGTCTACTGAGAGGTCTCATCCAAAATATGGAGGAGGGTTGGCCTGTGGCTATTGGGAGTGCAGAGAGCAGCCATCTCCAAGTTGTGGCTCATGTTGGTGCTAATGACACCTACTGCTTGGGTTCTGAGACCATCTTCAGTTCATACAGGTGACTGATAAAATTTGTGAAGACTGCTGGCCTCACTTGTGGGCGCAGCTCATATTTTGCAGCCCCATACCCAGAATTTTGTGTTTTCATACCCAGAATTAATTGAGTCCTTTGGTTTTAAAGCCAAGTGAAGGTCTCAACAAAAGGTTGCATCAATTCTGTGATGGTCTTGGCTACAGATTTATGGAGCTCCATTATGGGGTGGAGAATTGTACGACTTCTTTCATAGATGAGGGGGTGCAATACATAAAGAAAGCAGATACTCAGGCAGCAGAGCATTTGTGGAGTGCACATGGAGTTTTTTTTAAGGCTAGATGGTAGTTTGAGGTCCTCCAATGAATGGTCACCACTCAACACACAGAGAGTGAAATAAGACCATGTACAAAGTAAACAAATTATGACTGACAAAACTGTTGAAGTATTCGTAACAGTGTCTGTGAATTCATAGCTCTCCAGGAAAGCTATTGTCCTCAAATTGTTCTCATAACTAAGAGGTAGCTAAATCCAAAAGTAAAAAGCTGTGAAATATTTGTAATGGCATGAACATATAGTGAAGACACAGATTAGATGCCACATGAGGAGAAGTGTTCATTGAAGATGACATAAATATTGTGTCTATTGAGGTCAAAATTGAGTCTAACTGTGAATCTGAATACAATTATTGGGCCTAGGAGAGCTCAAGTTAATTATTGCACGCTTTCAAAGGCCAGCTAATTCTGCCATAACAGTTGTATAATAATTTAAAGAGATCTACACTCAGTAGTACAGAAACAGCCAGCTCATACATTATCTGCTTTAATTTACTGAGCATTGACTAGAAAGTCTATGGATTTACTGCCAGTGATATGGACAGATGGGCTTGTAAAGTAGTTTTGAACACATTTTTTGAAAACTGATTTTATCAGCTTGTTAGACAACCCACACACAACGTTTTAGACCTTACAACTACAATCAGGCCTGAAATTATCAACTGCGTCATTAGAGAGGCAGAAATTAGTGATCATCATATTATTGTAAGGATGATGGTTATTAAAGTTAATAAAGCCATTGAGAAGCCTAGGACAGTATTTTTGGTAGAAAAAGCAGATAAGCAGTTCTTTGCATCCCACTTTAGACAATGAGTGGACATCATTTAGTGCCAATACGATAGACACAGAAGAATTATGAGCAGAGTTTAAACTGATAGTAAATCAAGCTTGGAAAAGTATACACAGAATAAGTGGATCAAGGACAGAAACAACCTACTGCAGTTTAATAAAAATTCCAGAAAATGCTGAGGAAGCAGAGACTGTTGCACTCTCAGTTCAGAAAAGAAGTGTGAATGATGACAGCAAAAGTTGATAGAAGTTAGTGTGTCAGTGAAAAAATTGATGTATAAGCCACACAACAATTTCCACCATTAAACCTTAGTAAAGGATCTTGCCAAGAACGAGGGAAATTAAGGTTTGCAAAACTTGCCACATGGATCAAAGGCATCCATCCAGTCACTCGCTGGCCAGTCTATTGTGGCAATAGAAGATAGCAAAAGTAAACCTGAAGTTTTAAATTCTGTGTTTAGAAATAGTTCATGCTGGAGGACAGAACAAACATACCTCATTTGAGCAGTGCATTTGACCATTGCACAGATCCTATATGGAGGACATAGTAATAGACATCCCAAGCATAGAATAGCAACTGAAAGACTTGAAAACTGTTGAGTCTAGGAATACTGCATACTTGGTTCACTAGACAAACAAGCAAACAACTCATAGTAACGAGTTTTATTACAACAACACAATTTCAATACTTAACTTTGATAGATGTCTTGCAAGCAAAGTGCGACACACAAAGCAGTCTTTTTCAGAATAGACAAACTCAAGTCTGTGCTACATAGAGAGTCCTAATGAGGTGGCTAACTCTGAAACTGCTTATTGAAGTGGCTGCTATCAAAGTAGGCCGCCACCTTTTAGGCACAGCACTTATGTCTCCTTCACACAGGGGCTGGGGCCGGCACTGACTTTACACCGTAACATCTGACAGTCATGAATTTGATTGTGATATCAGCACTGCAATCTATCTGGGCCTGAAATGGGCCTGAAATGAGACATGCATCTGCCAAGTGGACAAAGGATCTCACCTCAGGTCCACTGTCTACTGCCACTAAAAACCATGGAAAACACAATATCATGTGACATGAAGTGATACTTGTGGCCTTCGGTCAGCACAGGGTGCTGAGGAGGGTGGACCAGTAGCATCAGATGGCATCAGCTGTGAAGCAATTCCATGGGCGCAATGGTCCATCTCACAGACACAAGTGATAGGAGGCAAGAAAAGCTGCAATTCTTGATACCTGGTGTTTGTGGTGCAAAGTTTGGCCATCTGCTGCTTGAAAGTTCTGGTAAATGTTGCAATTCACCATTTGACTGTGGATGGAACAGCAGTCTTGCTAGATGCTGTATGCCATTGCATTCACAGAATGTTTCAAATTTATTTGATGTGAACTGAGAGCCATTGTCTGACACTATGACTTCAGGCAAACCTTTGAAGCAAAAGATAGAGGACAATGCCTGAACTGTGCTATCTGACATTGTCGAGTTCATTGGCAAAGCAAAAGGAAACTTGCCATAAGACCCTGCCACAATCAACCAACAAATTTTCCAAAGAAAGACCTGTAAAGTCTATGTGCACATTTTTCCATAGTGATTGTGACTTTGGCCAAGAAGAGAACTTTTGGAGCAGAGTGGACTAATTTTCCACACATGCGTGACACTGTGACATCATCTGTTCTATTTGGGTGGCTGTACCCTGCAAAGAACAGTGTTGATGCACTTACTGTTTCATATGAACAATTACCCAGTGTCCTTGGTGAAATAACTGCAACACTTATATTTTGTAAAGCTTTAGGGATCAACACACGTGACTGCCCATTGTCATTTTGAACAAGAATCAGACCCTGCTGTATAGCAAGGCCACACTGATGCACAAAGTATTGGCACACTATAGAGATCTTTAGGCTATGCAATGAGGGAGGCCAAAATGTGTGAAAGTATTTTAGCAAAATATTCAAATCTGAATCAGCTTCTGTGGCCTGTGCAATTTTCCTATATTCAGCGGAAAGGATTGAAGCAATTCAGAATCATGAGTATCAATGAGACAACAAGATGCAGCAGAAGTGCCAAAGTCCATATAAGGGCAAACAGAAGATGTGAAAGTGTGTCCACATTACCATGTTGAGGTATTGGATGATACAGAGCCTCATATTGGTATTGAGACAACAATAGAGTCCATCATTGCAATTTTTGGGCACTTCATACAGGTGCCAGCTGCATTGGATGGAACAAGGACTGCAATAGCTTGTAATCTGTTACTAAATATAATTTTCTGCCATACAAATAGTGGTGGAATTTAGTGACACCATACACAATAGCCAATGCCTCTGTTTGTGAATAGTTACACTGAGATTCGGACAACACTTTTGACTCAAAAGCAATAGGCAACACAACTAGTTTGTCAGGATCAAAGTGAACAGCACATTGATCAATGAGCAATGCACCTTTAAGTTTCTGAAAAGCTTCTTGGCACTCATCTGTCCAAACAATGAGGATGTTCTTGCAATGGAAGCAATATAATGGAGCAGCAATTTGTGCAGCATTCGGTATGAACCGAATATAATAGTTCATTTTCCCTAAGATTGACTGCAATTCTTTGACATTGCAAGGAAGTAGCCGGTTACGTATGGCTAACAAATGCAACTGGAGAGGATGTACAACTTGACTGTTCAAAAAATCACAGTTGGCCATTGCACACTTTAGTCGTGCATTAGATTACATACAAAACAAAGCACACAAATTTGCAATGCGTTTTTCAGGTGTAAAACCTGCTACAACAACATTGTCCAAATAGTTTGAACAGTTTGGTACTTGAGCAGTCAGCTGTTCCAAATATCATTAGGTTGGGTTGGGGGTTGGGTTGATTGGGGGAAGATACCAAACTGCGAGATAATCAGTGTCATTGTATTAGGGAAAGATGGGGAAGGAAGTTGGCCATAACCTTTCAAAGGAACCATCCCAGCATTTACCTGGAGCAATTTAGGGAAATCTCAGAAAACCTAAATCAGGATGGTCGGAAGCAGGATCAAACCATCGTCCTCCTGAAGGCAAGTCCAGTGTCTAACCACTGCGCCACCTTGCTTGGTATACTGTTGGAAAATGGTGGGTGCAGAAGCACTGCCAAAAGGCAAATGCAAATCTTTAAACAAGCCCTAATGAGTGTTCACAACACACATGGTTTGAGATTCTTCATCTAGTGTTATTTGAAGATATATGTCACGCAAAGAAATTTTTTAAAAATAGCAACCAACACCTAATCTGTCCATGATATCCTCTGGGTGTGGCAATGGATAAGTATCAATCACAGTTTGTGGGTTAACTTTAGTCTTAAAGTCAACACAAAGGTGAATGCGACCTGAAAGTTTGGGGAACAAAACCAGTAGACTTGCCCATTAACTAGCTTGTATGGGTGCAATAGCTTTTGCTATCTTGCAATTCTTTAAGTTCAGTAGCCGCTTTGTCCCATAATGCAATGGGATCAGTTCTGACCCAGCAAAATTTTGGCTTAGCTAGATTAAGAAAAGGCAAACCTACGTTTCTAGCATTTGTAGACTTGGAGAAAGCTTTTTATAATGTTGACTAGAATAATCTCTTTAAAATTCTGAAGGCAGCAGGGGTAAAATACAGGGAGCGAAAGGCTATTGACAATTTGTACAGAAACCAGATGGAAGTTATAAGAGTCGAGGGACATGAAAGGGAAGCAGTGGTTGGGAAGGGAGTGAGACAGGGTTGTAGCCTCTCCCCGATGTTACTCAATCTGTATATTGAGCAAGTAGTAACGGAAACAAAAGAAAAATTCGGAGTAGGTATTAATATCCATGGAGAAGAAATAAAAACTTTAAGGTTCACCGATGACATTGTAATTCTGTCAGAGACAGGAAAAGACTTGGAAGAGCAGTTGAACAGAATGGACAGTGTCATGAAAGGAGGATATAAGATGAATATCAACAAAAGCAAAACGAGGGTAATGGAAATAAGTCGGACAATGCTGAGGTAATTAAATTAGGAAATGAGTCACTTAAAGTAGTAAAGGAGTTTTGCTATTTGGGGAGCAAAGTAACTGATGATGGTCAAAGTAGAGAGGATATAAAATGTAGACTGGCAATGGCAAGTAAAGCATTTCTGAAGAAGAGAAATTTGTTAACATCGATTATAGATTTAAATGTCAGGAAATCGTTTCTGAAAGTATTTGTATGGAGTGTAGCCATGTATGGAAGTGAAACATGGATGTTAAATAGTTTGGACAAGAAGAGAATAAAAGCCTTTGAAATGTGGTGCTACAGAAGAATGCTGAAGATTAGATGGGTAGATCACATAACTAATGAGGAAGTATTGAATAGGATTGGGGAAAAGAGGAGTTTGTGGCACAACTTGACAAGAAGAAGGGATTGGTTGGTCGGACATGTTCTGAGGCATCAAGGGATCACCAATTTAGTATTGGAGGGCAGCGTGGAGGGTAAAAATCGTACAGGGAGACCAAGAGACGAATACACTAAACAGCTTCAGAAGGATGTAGGCTGCAGTATGTATTGGGAGATGAAGAAACTTGCACAGGATAGAGTAGCATGGAGAGCTGCATCACACCAGTCTCAGGACTGAAGACTACAACAACAGCAGCATTGTATTTCATAGCAATATGTTTTAGCCTTGCCTAAACCTTCACAAAAGATTACTTTTGAATACATTGTAGGAGTGAACAGTAACAACAGTAGTGGTCAAGACAGGTCACCGTAATAAATAAATTGTGATCAAGACTGTTTTTGACAGTAGTTACATTGTCTTTGGCATTGAATGCAGTTACTGACAACTCATTGTCCTGAATTTTAATGCCAAACAAATAAAATGAATCAAGGCCAAATATGTTCTCACAATCATATGTTTGTGGCACAGTAAAAACCACAGTTCACATATGCAAGCGATACATAGCCAGTAAAGTACACTTTCTGAGAACAGGAATGTCTTGCCCATTATATGCTGTCAGGTGCATGCTAGTTTTAGACAGGCATGGGAGCCTAACAGTTCATATGTGTTATTATTCAGCAATGTAACTGAAGCACACATGTCCAACTGAAATTTCACACATTTTCCACTAAGCTGCAAATGAACAAAAAGTTTGTTGGACTGGCATAGCATGGAAGAAACTGTTTGCTTGCTAGTTTTGCTAATGCCAGCAGCAGGCTTTCAATACACTGCACTGATTAAATGGGCCTTGTGACTACATTTTTGTGAGTGGGCAGAATTCTTATTCTTATGTTTGTTGCGTTGCAAACATATGGATTGTATGTGACCTTTCTTGCCACAAGCATAACACTGTGCTTATCTGGAGGGGCAATCTTGGTGTTTGTGCCATGAATACCACCAAGATCATGACTTAATTCTATTC
This sequence comes from Schistocerca gregaria, assembly GCF_023897955.1. Lineage (NCBI taxonomy): Eukaryota > Metazoa > Arthropoda > Insecta > Orthoptera > Acrididae > Schistocerca > Schistocerca gregaria. The sequence goes on from NC_064923.1 coordinate 490,969,412, forward strand.
ACTGATGTAGACTCCTGTTTATAGAACTGCTTAAGTAGCTTGGCACTGTGTACTGTTGCTGCCTACTGGTCGAGTTGTGAGCAAGGGATGACCCAATTTGACAAATTGTCAGCTGCTCAAATTTATCAGCCACTATGGCACCTGAATCATACTGATGTAGAATTTGCACTACGTGATGAAATGATGGATCTGACTGTTTCAGAATCTGTTCTCTAAGCTGGACATCAGTTACACGGTACATAATCACATCATGCAATTAAAATCTGAATGTAAAGCACCACAAACACACTGGAATTTGCATTTCCTCGTCATACCCTGTAAATCTGTTACCCACTCACAGTAAATTTGTACTGACCTTTCCTTTCAACGAAAGAATTGGCACCTAGTTGCCACCACATTCACTTGTTGGTCATAATAGTTAGTTAGAGAACCTACAACCTGATCATATGAACGTTCACTCCAATGAACGTTCACTCCAATTTCAGGATGAGGTGAAAGGCTGCACTGCTGCTTTTGACAAAAAGTAATGTAGTTTCACAGTACCTAATATTTTGTGAGAAATGATGTGGACTTCATACTGTTGGAACAGCTTGAGGCATTTCTCTTCTTTTTTGTGAAACTCATGAAAAGGTGGTATGGCAGTTGGAGCTACAGTTGTTGCATGTTGGTGAGTTACTGCTGTACTGTGTTTAAAAGGGTTGCAATCTGCTGCATCTGAAACTGAAACATTCTGTGTTAGCTGCATTTCATCTATAGCTTGTAGCTGAGGCACCTGAGCAGGGTTGGGACAGTTGGGTTGCTCATTTTGGAATAGGCAAATGCAATAAATAGACAATGCAAGCAATAAAAAGAAGTACACAAGCGAAGAAAATTTCTGGAATGCCCACCTGAAAACACTGAATAGAAAAACTCTATAAGACACACTGTTCAAAAAGGTAAAGGCAATCCTGCAGAGAAAAGACAAGGTAGAATTAAGCTGCCAGCAAAACACAAAAGCCCATGACAAAAAACAGAGACAATCTGTGGCATCAGTGACTCTGTCAACATGGTGTCACTATGGTATTCATTCACCTTGTCCACCTGCTTAGCTGTGTGGTAACATGCTTGTGGGCCTGATTTCGATTCCCAGCTCGGTTGGAGATTTTCTCCACTCATGGACTGGGTGTTGTGCTTTCCTCACCATCATTTCATCCTCATCACCAGTGCGCAAGTTGCCCAATGTGGCATCAAATGAAATAAGACTAGCACTTGGAGGCCGAACTTCCCTGAATGGGGCCTCCTGGCCAACGATGCCATATGCTCATTTCCATTTTTTTCATTCATCTTGTTACCAATGTTGTTGTGTCTAGGACTCTTGCATATTCAGTATGCTAGACAAACAATCAAACAACTCGTATTAATGAGTTTTATTAGAACAAGACAATTACAATACTTAACTTTGATAGATGTGTTGCAAGTGAAGGGCAACATACAAAATAATCAGTCTTCTTCAGAACAAGTCTGTGCTACATACAGAGTACTAATGAAGTGACTAACATTGAAGCTGCTATTGGAGTGGTTGCTATCAAAGTGGGCCATCACCAGTCAGACATGGCACTTATGTCCTCTTCACATAGGGGCTGCTGCTGTCACATTGTCATCCTGGAGGGAGGTCAGTCAGCGTGTGATTGGCTGATCTCTTCTCGCAGCAGTCTCTTCTCTGTCATTCCCAACTGGTGTGCTGGCACTGACTTTATGCCATAGCAAAAACAAAACAAAAATCCTAATTCTGTTTTACAGAGAGTGCTCCACATTATGGGCCCCATACTCATCTTGCATTTATCACAAATCTTTTACCCAGTGCAAAGTGACAGTCAAAAAGTGCACATGACTCCTAGATATAAGAAGGGTAGAAGAACAGACCCACAAAATTACAGACAACATCCTGAACATCAGTTTACCGCAGAATTCTTCATCATACTCCAGGTTCAAGTACAATAAATTTCCTTGGGGCTAAAAAGCTTCTGTCCATTAATCAGTACTGATTTAGAAAGCATTGCTCATTCAGAACTCAGCTTGCCATTTTCTCAGGTGATATCCTGTGAACCATGGATGAAGAGTAGTAGGCAGACACTACATTTCCAGATTTCTGGAAAGAGTCTGACATGGTGCCCCACTGCAAATTGTTAACAAAGATCTGAGCATACAGGTTAAGTTCCCAGATATGTGTGTGGCTCAAAGATTTATTAAGTAATAGAGCCTAATACATTGTCATTGGCAGCATTTATTCATCAGAAACAAGGCTCTAGTATGCTCCAGGGAATTATTATAGGACCACTTTTATTCTCTATATACATAAATCATCTGACAAATAGGATGAGCAGTGAACTATGGCTGTTTGATGATGACACTGTGGTATACAGGAAGGTGTTATCACTGAGTGACTGTAGAAGGATACAGGATGGCTTAGACAAAATTTCTAGCAGGTGTGATGAATGGTAGCTTGCGCTAAATGTAGAAAAATTTAAGTCAGTGCAGATGAGTGGGGAAAACAATCTTGAAGAGAGGAAGAGAGACTGCAGAGAACAGTATGACATTACATAAGTGGTTAAATGAAATGAACTACACTGACACACTGGGAAGCTGTTGGGAGGAGTAGACAAGGTAGGGGTAGAGGTGTAAGTGGGATAGGGGCAATCAGAGATTGAGGCCAGGATTGCTGCAAGGATGACTCTAATGAACACAATACAAGGGAGATAATACAATGGTGGTTTGAAAAGTTCTTGGAATCATCACAAGAGGTCAGTGCTAGTGCAACAAGTTGTTCATGTGATATTCATTGGACTGTTGCCTGTAAACATGTGCCACGTCAGTGCTCTTGGAAGAGAGCTGTGGCAATGACTTGGCTCTGTTGTTGTTCCCATGAAGTGATTTGCGAAGATTGGGGGGGGGGGGGGGAGGGGGGGGGGGGAGAGATGAGATTCGAGCAGTCATTAAGTACTTTGTAAAGAAAGGTATAAAGGCAAAGGGTATTCATGCCAATTTCCAGAATACACTGGGGGACTCTGCTTCATCATATTCAACTGTTGCCAAGCGGACAAATGAATTTAAATCTGGACAAATTAATTTAAATCTGGCTGGGAGAGCTTAGATGATGATCCACACTGTGGTCAGCCAAGATGTGTAACAACTCCAGAAATCATTGCAAAAGTGCACAAAATGGTCATGGAAGATACCCAATTGAAATAGCATGAAATTGCTCACACTTGCCAGATGTCTTCTGAAAGAGTATATCACATTTTAACAGGTGAATTAGAAATGAAAAAAATTACCTGCAAGGTGGGTGCTGCAACTCCTGAAACGCGCCCCCACACATGCTGTCACCACAGCAAAATGATGTGAACTAAGGTATGAATTGTTGCCACACCCACCTTATTCACCTGATATCACTCCGTCAGACTTGTACCTCTTCCCAAAACTGAAAATTTTTCTTGGTGGATGAAGATTCATTTCAAACAAAGAACTGATAGCTGGTGTTGACAACTATTTTGCAGGCATGGAGAAAACTCATTTTCGAGATGGGATCAAGGCACTGGAACATCGTTGGACAAAGTGCATTAATCTACAAGGAGACTACATTGAACAATAAAGAAAGTTTCAGTGATGTAAGATTTTTTTTTTTTTTTTTTTTTTTTTTTTTTTTTTTTTTTTTTTTTTTTTTTTTTTTTTGTATACTGTTCCGAGAACTTTTCAAAACACTTTCATAATGCAGAACACGAATTGCATGGCATGGGTGGTGAAGATGGCACTGTGAAACCAGCATCTCATCAATTCAATTTTTTGTATGTTCCAACCTTTGAGCAATTATCGATGCAGATGATGGGCGTGGGTACTATGTCTATTATGCCTAGTAAAACACTATAGTGTTCAAACCAACTTCTGAATTGCAAAACGTTTTAACTTACAACTTCACAGACAGGCATTTCCCCTACATCATTCCAGCATTTGCTTGTCTCCACCACCCAGTTGGTCACAACATAAAACCTAAAGTAGTATAATGTTTCCTTTCACCATCTTCGAACTGCTCCTCCATCCCCTCAAGTTTTCCCTTTATTGATTACTCATTTTTCCTCCTCCTCTCTTCTCTTAAGTTTTGGAATTCATCTCACCGAATTTTCATGACTAATTCTGCACTAACTCCTTTTTTCTCTTCCCTTTCTCTGTTGATGTTGGTTTTTGTCTTATCCATGTTCCAATGTTTCATACTTTATCTCAACCCATTTTAGTAAGCAAAAATCTGTTTCTTTGTATTTATAAATTTTATTTTATCAGTCTTCCCTCCAATTTTTATCTCACTTTCCTCCTATGTTTATAGATTGTTAATAAGAACTTGAGGTGAAGATGAACCGTCATTCATTGATATAGTTGAGTTTGAATAGGATTTGTGAACATGCAGCATTGGTATTGTGCTGCATGACAGAGTTGCATCAATTAAATATCTATGTGAAATGCTGCAAAGAGATATGAAATGGGCTGAACACATAAGGATAGCAGTAGGGAAGGTGAATGGTTTATTTTAGTTTATGAAGAGAATTTTAGGAAAGCGTGCCCATCAACTAAGGAGGTGTGTATAGAACACTAATGTGACCCATTCTTGAGTACTGCTCGAGTGCTTGAGTCTCTGCCAGGTCAGATTAAAGGAAGCAATTCAGAAGCCTGCTGATTGTTATGTTCAAACAACACATGATTATTACAGAGATGCATCATGAACATAAGTGGTATTCCCTGGAGGGGAAACAGGATTCTTCTTGCAAAATGCTACTGAGAAAATTTAGAGAATCAGCATTCAAAGATGACTTCAGAACAATTCCATTGCAACCAGCATACCTTTGACATAAGCACCATGAATATAAGTTGTGATAAAAAAAAGGGCTTGTATGGAGTAATATAGACTTACTTTTTCCCTTGCTCTGTTTGTGGGTGAACAGGAAAGGAAATGACTGGAAGTAGTACAAGGTACCCTTTGCCATGCACCATATGCTGACTTGCATAGTATGTATGTATTATTTCAGCTTCTCCCTAAATGTCACTGTTTCATTTGAATATATTTAACTTTTGCGCCCATACCTATTTTCTAAGAAAATGGTATTCAGAATAAGTCCACTTTTTCTTAAGGCTCCCAGAGTAATCTATACATTGTGCAATGCCCCTTGATCCATTTTGCACTTGGCTCCACTTAGTTTCAAATCTTAAATCTTGACTGATCTTTATTGATACTATAATGTTTCTGGTGGCGAGTTCCAGTACTACACTTTGCAGATCAAACAGGTAATGAGAATTCCATTTGTTCCTTTGTGAACAGATCCAGAAAGAGAAATAATCCAGTCACTAATCAGTGACATGCTGTTTGTTACATGTCAGAATGAAAGCTTAATACAGTGCCAATAAAAACAATGAACACAGTGCACGTTATCATCATGTAGAAAGCTGGCCACATAATTGAAATATCTAATAAGTAGCTTTTATGAAACAGTCACCCTTAGATATTGCATATTTACTATTGCACATTAGATTTTAAGATTTGTAGGTATTATGTGGTACATTACAACTGGATCCTGCAAACTCTAACACAACTCAACATAATGATATTACATGATCGCTTGCCAGCTACAAACTCTAACCAACATGGCTGTTACACTTCTTGTATCTCAAGCCAGACTCTCAGAAACATAGATGTTCCATGTTTAATGTCAGTCTAAAGACTGGCAATTTTGAGGTGGGTGGGTTATTTAAATGGGGTGCGTTGTTTAAAAAGTATGGTACAGATATTTGTTGAACCTAGAAACTACATAATGATATGAATATTGGCTAGCTTAGGTTTTCTGTTTTCAATGGACTGTAAGTATCTTGGGTGCTTCCCACCTCTCCTAAAGCCGTGTTTTGTTGCCCAACGAACCTCCACAACATCCTCAGCCATGCCTGTGCCACTCCCAATCCCATCCCTTGTCACAAGGATCATATCCTTGCATACCAGGTGCAAAATCTGCCCAATCAGGCCACCCAGCACTTCCTATTCCAGTCCTGTCACAATTTATCCTCCCTCATCAGGAGCCATGTCACGTGATAGCAGCCATGTCATTTACCATCTCTGCTGCAATCACCATACAGCTTTTTATATTGGTATGACTACCAACCAGCTGTCCATCAGGATGAACAGTCACCACCAAACTTTGGCCAAGAGCAAAGTAGACCATTATTTGGCACAGCTTGCAGATTAACATAACACACTTGATTTCGATAGCTGATTCACTACCCAAGCCATCTGGATCCTTCCCTCCACCACCAGCTTTTCTAAACTGCACAGATGGGAGTTATCCTTAGAACACATTCTGTGTTCCCATAATTATCCCTGCTTCAACCTACAGTAACATACTGTTCCTGCACCCTCCACCCAACAGTTTCCATTCCCTCTGTCCTGTCATCTAGTCCCCATTCTCATCTCCAACCCTGTTTATTTGCAACCCCCTGCCAAAACATCTGCCTGTCTATCCCTGCTCCTCTCCTCTATTGCTCCTTTTTTGACATTTCCTTGCCCCAAAACCTCCTGATGCTGTGCGTGTCGGCAGTCTAGTGCCTGCACACTCCACCAGACAGTGTTCATCTCTCTCCCCACTCAAACACCACTATCGCTTCCCCTTCCCCTTCCTCATCCCCTCCAGATTGTTGATTGCATGCCACGTGATGTTGCATTCCGGCCTGAGATGCTGGATTTTGCAGTTGTGCATGTTTGAGGTGTGGTTGCTTTTCAATTGTGCTTGTCTGCAACATGACATGTCTTCTTTATGGTAAGTAGCAATCTGGTTTTTCCTACATTGTTGACATTCCTACCTGGAGTATCCATTGTTTGAAGTAGAGAACATAACAGATAGTGTAGTTTCCAATGTCACAACTGCATTGAACACATACTTCAGATGATTATATCTCTCAACTGCCTCTGTCGCAACTACCTACTCCATCCTACTCACATTCTGCTTGGTATCCTGTACATACACTATGTGATCAAAAGTATCTGGACACCTGGCTGAATATGACTTACAAGTTCAAGGTGCCCTCCATTAGTAATGCTGCAATTCAATATGGTGTTGGCCCATCCTTAGCCTTGATGACAGCTTCCACTCTTGCAGGCATATGTTCAGTCAGGTGCCGAAAGGTTTCCTGGGGAATGGCAGCCCATTCTACACAGAGTGATACACTGGGGAGAGGTATCAATGTCAGCTGGTGAGGCCTGGCATGAAGTCAACATTCCAAAACATCCCAAAGGTGTTCTATAGGATTCAGGTCAGGACTCTGTACAGGCCATTCCATTACAGGGTTGTTATTCTCGTGTAACCACTATGCCACACACTGTGCATTATGACCAGATACTCAATCATGTTGGAAGATGCAATTGCCATCCCCAAATTGCTCTTCAACAATGGGAACAAGAATGTAGGCCTGTGCTGTGATAGTGTCATGCAAAACAATAACAGGTGCAAGCCCCCTCGATGAAAAACATGTCCACACCATAACACCACTGCCTCCAAATTTTGCTATTGGCACTTCACACACTGGCAGATGACACTCACCAGGCATTCACCATACCCAAACCCTGCCATCGGATTGCCACATTCTGTACTGTGATTTGTCACTCCACACAACACTTTTCCACTGCTCAATCGTCCAATGTTTACATTACTTACACCAAGCGAGGTATCATTTGGCATTTGCTGGCGTGATGTGTGGCTTATGAGCAGTCACTCGACCATGAAATCCAAGTTTTCTCACCTCCCACCTAATTGTCATAGTACTTGCAATGGAATCTGATGCAGTTTGGAATTCCTGTGTGATTGTCAGGATAGATGTCTACCTCTTACACATTACGACGCTCTCCAACTGTCGGTGGTCTCTGTCAGTCAACAGAAGAGGTTGGCCTGTATGCTTTTGTGCTGTACATGGCTCTTCATGTTTCCACATCACTACCACTTCAGAAACAGTGGAACTAGGGATGTTTAGGAGTGTGGAAATCTTGCGTACAAACATATGATGCAGGTGACATCCAGCCACCATATATTTTGCTAATGTTCACTCAGTAATGAAAAATGGTGTTGTATTTTGGGAAAATAGTGGAGCAAGTTTGAGATCTTTTAGAAAACAGAAAAGGTTATAAGACTAATGGAAGGGATAGAAGATCAGAATGCAATGCACTATTTAAGAAAAATCAAATGCTTCCAATCCCATGCCTTTACATACTACAAAAAGAAATTATTATAAAGAACAATTAAACAGTAGCAATCCATGACTCACCCATAATGAATTTGTTCACAGCTATCACACAAGACAAATAAATGGTTCACATGTACAACAGAAAAATACAGCACTCTTACAGAAAGACAGCAAACTGTATAATGCATTACCACAATCCACAAAAATAATAAACATCAGAAACAATTTCAAATCAACATTAAAGGATTACTTGATGAATTATGGCTGCTATACAGCAAGAGAGTATGTAGAAACACAAAACTGCAACACCAATAAAGACTGTTTTTGTGCAACATGTAAAATAAGAAAATATATTACATTTTTCAAAACTGATCTGCTTAAAAAAATTTCAAGGAATGTGTATAGTAATTAAGGAATGGTCCAATATCATCTGTACCATGTACAGTCCTAGATTCACAGGACCAATAAAAAAATAAAGAAATAGACCTTGCATTCTGTCATAAAATCTAGACCCTGCAGAAGTAACATACATACTGAAATTTCATAAAGTGTTCAACTGATAGAAACATTGCTGTGGAATCTTCACCACATTCATGAATTGTGTTTAATTCTATAATTAACACTTTGCACAACTCTTTCACTTAACAAGTTAATGAATGTCAATGCTACTATAACAATTAGGTGCCTTCAAAATAAATTTCTTTTACTGTTACTGCTAATAATAATAATAATAACAATAATAATGTAGATAAGAACAACGAGAAGGAGAAAAAGAAAGAAAGAAAGTGATGCTTGGGATTTTAATAGAGTGGCTACCAAGGTCTGTTAAATTTAACAAATAAAAGTTTGTAAATTAGTATGGTAATGGACAACAGATTAGCCAGTTAATTTGAAGTACCAACAGGAATCTTCTAACATAACGTAAAAATGGTGGAGAACTATGTCAATTAAGGAAGTATCCAGTAAAGAAAAAAAGTAATATGTTAAAAGTATTCCTTACAGTAATGAAAACTAACATGAATACTGATAGCCATATCTTTGGATGTAAATTACTTAGTGCAATTGGTATACTAAAACATGCCTACTCAAGTCTTCAATCAATACTATTTTAATAAGGACTGCATTACTAAAATATATCAGACAAACCTCTGCAAAATTAAGGCAGTCCCTCACTTGGTCATCTGGATCATTTGACAGACGTATAAAAGCATTTCGCAGAAGATTACGGAGCTGACGATCAGTGGGACCTTGGCACATTTTTTTCATTGACAGAAGAACAGGAATTGTCAGCTGACGAACAGTGGCAATGGGATCCTCTGAAATTTGTGAAGGAATTTAAGCTCTTCATGGAATTATAAGAGATGAACAAGATCAAGCTTCATGACACAATCAAAATTTAAACAGGCATACACAATCTTTTACTGATTTCAGCAAGAAAGAGAGCCTTCATGGATGTGAAAAAGAGGTATAAAATACTCCAAAAGAGTGAAGCTGATCTCATAAATTATTACACTGCTTTGATTAGTCACTATTATCACTGACGGTCTTACTTACACAAGATTAATTTAGTACTGCAACATTTATTTTTTCCATGTGCATATAAAGTACAACAATCAAGATGGGTTAGTTCCCTGTTGGTCACAGAGTAATGGGGATAATATGGAATTACCATACTGCTGTGCTGGGCAAGGTCTTAATGAAACTAATTGCCTTTGTGTGTTTGTAACCCACTACAAAATGTCTTTGACCCAGTAGGTGGTGTTATAGTCAAGATCCAGAGTTTTGTTTTTGCCATTCTCAAATAAAAATCATAAAATACCACAACTTTAGCCTTCCAGCACATCTCAGTATTGACTGACACTTGAATACATGAGCAAGCTGATTGCGTCGTAACTTGGTTTTCTTTCAGCATTTCAATTTTGGATTGTTGACTTATGATATGTATATTCTGTATATTGTTAATTCTTGCATACTGATGAACTATTTGATACTTAATTTAACTTTAATAAAAATGACATTTATTTGAAGTAATTTTCTGTGAAAATATGAAAGGTGCACTGCTTCACTTATGAGTTAAACACATTTTCATTTGGCGGCACACCATGTAACATACTACACAAAATATTTTATTCAGTGTTCATTGTCCAATTTTGATAATGACTCAATGATTGTTATGAGTTAAATGGTTAGTGGAATGTACAAAACATGAATAGTGTGACTCCAGCTTAAAAATTGTTCTTGTGCAAAATTCAAACAACCAATGACAGTCAAATTGAACTGGTGTTCAGAATTCAAGACCACTGGCACATGACAGATGATCAAACAAATTATGAGAAATCTGACAGAAGGGACAATACTTGGTGGAAAATTCAGAGGAGAGAATATATTGCTGCCAGGTCAATCTATTTTAATTCACCCAGGCAATGTTGCCCAACAATTTTTATTTTTCTGATTTTTTAAATCATGTGCTCCTTACAGGCCAACAGCCTTGCTGCAGTGGAAACACATGTGCACGTCAGATCACCGAAGTTAAATACTGTAGCACTTGGATGAGTCACCATCTGCTCTGCCGAGCACTACTGGCAAGCACTCAGCCCTTGTGAGGCAAACTGAGGAGCTACTTGACTGAGAAGTAGCAGCTCCACTCCTGTAAAGTGACATACAGCTTGGAGAGCAGTGTGCTGACCACATGTCCCTTTATATCTGGAACCAGTGACACCCGTGGGCTGAGGATGACACGGCAGATTGTTGCACCATTGGGCCTTCCAAGGCCTGTTTGGATGGACTTTAGTTTTAGTTTAGTGTTACTTATAGATAGATAGTCCTAAAACCTGTTTGAAGATTTTAAAACCCATAGTTTCTTTTCTGGCAGCCATTTATAAAATGGAGGTTGGGCAAATTTTAATGATAAATGTGGTTTGCAAAATGTTTAATTGCCAAGTTATTTTAAAAGATATCAGAATAACTCAAAATCCAGTGTGTTCAGCATAAAATGAACTTCAGTTACACTTTTTTTAAAAAAAAATTGCTGTCATGCAGCAGAGTCAGTTAAACTCCTTCTGTAAAGACTCAAAAAAAATTATTAATTGTTACTTGTTAATAGCATAAATTTGTATGAAGGAAGAGAGACTCATTGTAGTATGTTGTTTCTGTGTTGACTACTTACATAACTGCCTGCAGTATAAGTTTTAGTCCTGAGAATGCGCTCCTGTTTTTTCTAGAGCTTTTCAAAAATGGCTGAAAACCTTTTTACATGTCAATATCAAAAAAAGGGACTGAATGAAAATAAGTGAAAATTGTAGTACAGAATGTTCTTAATACTCACAGGAATATCTCACAAAAAATTATAACTGACACTCAACTACAATTAGAGTAATAGAGCAGTGAATTTCAGTAAAAATGCCACCCTTCCAGATGCTCGTTAAGTGCCAAGTAAGCAAACAAGGGCTTGAAATTGTTACAGCCAACTTTGGTCAAATAATGTTTAAATCATTGCATACTACACTCCTGGAAATTGAAATAAGAACACCGTGAATTCATTGTCCCAGGAAGGGGAAACCTTATTGACACATTCCTGGGGTCAGATACATCACATGATCACACTGACATAACCACAGGCACATAGACACAGGCAACAGAGCATGCACAATGTCAGCACTAGTACAGTGTATATCCACCTTTCGCAGCAATGCAGGCTGCTATTCTCCCATGGAGACGATCGTAGAGATGCTGGATGTAGTCCTGTGGAATGGCTTGCCATGCCGTTTCCACCTGGCGCCTCAGTTGGACCAGCGTTCGTGCTGGACGTGCAGACCGCGTGAGACGTCGCTTCAACCATTCCCAAACATGCTCAATGGGGGACAGAGCCGGAGATCTTGCTGGCCAGGGTAGTTGACTTATACCTTCTAGAGCACGTTGGGTGGCACGGGATACATGCGGACGTACATTGTCTTGTTGGAACAGCAAGTTCCCTTGCCGGTCTAGGAATGGTAGAACGATGGGTTCGATGGCGGTTTGGATGTACCGTGCACTATTCAGTGTCCCCTCGACAATCACCAGAGGTGTATGGCCAGTGTAGGAGATCGCTCCCCACACCATGATGCAGGGTGTTGGCCCTGTGTGCCTCGGTCGTATGCAGTCCTGATTGTGGCGCTCACCTGCACGGCGCCAAACACGCATACGACCATCATTGGCACCAAGGCAGAAGCGACTCTCATCGCTGAAGACGACACGTCTCCATTCGTCCCTCCATTCACGCCTGTCGCGACACCACTGGAGACGGGCTGCACGATGTTGGGGCGTGAGCGGAAGACGGCCTAACGGTGTGCGGGACCATAGCCCAGCTTCATGGAGACGGTTGCGAATGGTCCTCGCCGATACCCCAGGAGCAACAGTGTCCCTAATTTGCTGGGAAGTGGCAGTGCGGTCCCCTACGGCACTGCGTAGGATCCTACGGTCTTGGCGTGCATCCGTGCGTCGCTGCGAGCCGGTCCCAGGTCGACGGGCACGTGCACCTTCCGCCGACCACTGGCGACAACATCGATGTACTGTGGAGACCTCAAGCCCCACGTGTTGAGCAATTCGGCGGTATGTCCACCCGGCCTCCCGCATGCCCACTATACGCCGTCGCTCAAAGTCCGTCAACTGCACATACGGTTCACGTCCACGCTGTCGCGGCATGCTACCAGTGTTAAGGACTGCGATGGAGCTCCGTATGCCACGGCAAACTGGCTGACACTGACGGCGGCGGTGCACAAATGCTGCGCAGCTAGCGCCATTCGACGGCCAACACCGCGGTTCCTGGTGTGTCCACTGTGCCGTGCGTGTGATCATTGCTTGTACAGCCCACTCGCAGTGTCCGGAGCAAGTATGGTGGGTCTGACACACCGGTGTCAATGTGTTCTTTTTTCCATTTCCAGGAGTGTATAAATGATCAAATATTTATATTTTTAAATAACAGCAGGCAGTTATAACAGAAGGTAAGAGTTATAATCCTTAAATTTAATTTATTGATACATTTGTTGTACTACACTTGTGTTCAATATAAGCACAATAATGTTTCTATATGTATTTAGATTTAAACTTCAGTTGCAATTACTTACCAACTGCAATTTTGATTAGAGATGTAAATAGACATGATACTTTATTGCACATTTTAACAGTTATGGTGTGTGTTCTACCAGACACTGTTGTGAGTTCCAGTAGACTCATTTTTCATGTTAATTTCTATGCAGGCACCCAGGCAGTATCAATTTTGGAAAGTTGAAAGGCAGTTTTTGGCACGGAAAGTTGAAGAAAATGCACCAAAACATCATAGTCATCTTCACTTTTATCTTCTATTTTTGCAAGCCATCATTTCTCATTGTACATACAAACAACAAAGTCATTATTTGTGAAAGATAACATGTTTGTAAAAAGTACTGAAATTTGATAATGATTAAAGTTTGAGCCTTTGGAAATAACAAAACATCTTATTTGATTGTCACTTATGGGGACATATCTGTGGCAGCTTCTTGTTCCTTTAACTGGTAAACAAAATTCAAATCTCTGTCAGTTTTGTTCTGATTTGTTCAATTTCATGTGAAGAAACAAATATATATTTAATACCAGTATTATTCTGTCAATAGTATTTAAAAATGTCTTGTGGAGTCAGGAGATGTTCTGAGTAAACTCTTTGAAGGGAAGCTCTTGTAATTTCTCATTTTGTTTTCCCCCCTATCCCATTGTCAGAATTTGTGTGATGAGGCAAAGAAATTCCACTTTGTTAGTGAACAAAAATAATTTTTGTAACGGGAAATATTAATAATGTTCTTCTTATTTTTGTACTGGCTGCTTGCACCATATAATAGAGGGAAACATTCCGCGTGGGAAAAATATATCTAAAAACAAAGATGATGTGACTTACCAAACAAAAGTGCTGGCAGGTTGAAAGACACACAAACATACACACAAAATTCTAGCTTTCGCAACCAACAGTTGCTTCTTCAGAAAAGAGGGAAGGAGAGGGAAAGACGAAAGGATGTGGGTTTTAAGGAAGAGGGTAAGGAGTCATTCCAATCCCGGGAGCGGAAAGACTTACCTTAGGGGGAAAAATGGACAGGTATACACTCACGCACACACACACACATATCCATCCACACATACACAGACACAAGCACACATTTGTAAAGGCAAAGAGTTCGGGCAGAGATGTCAGTCGAGGCGGAAGTACAGAGGAAAAGATGTTGTTAAAAGACAGGTGAAGTATGAGCAGCAGCAACTTGAAATTAGCGGAGGTTGAGGCCTGGAGGATATCAAGAAGAGAGGACATACTGAAGGGCAAGTTCGCATCTACAGAGTTCTGACAGGTTGGTGTTAGTGGGAAGTATCCAGATAACTCGGACAGTGTAACACTGTGCCAAGATGTGCTGGCCGTGCACCAAGGCATGAAGGCATGTTTAGCAAGTGTGTCATACATCCAACAAATAAACATCATGATGGTACAACGAGAAAAATCTCATTACCCGGGCCCCATTCAATACACTGGGATCCTCGTGAGCATCGGATTCTGGGGGCTCACAGACATCATGAGAAGAATCAGAGCTTTTCAAACTCCCTCAAGACCAAACGCAAGCACTACATCGTCACACTCAACGTGAACACACTGATGAAGACAGGAAAGATGAAACAACTGACAGACACTCTCGAAAAATTTCAAATCAAAATACGTGCACTGCAAGAAACGTGATTCACAGACAAAGACCATTTCAACACGGAGAATTTCAGAACATACAAAGGAAAACCATCGAGACAACTGAAAAACCTAAGGCTCTTTGGCACAGTATTTGCAGTACATAGGTCCATCACGGACAGCATAATCAACTTTTCATCACCAAATGAAAGAATCAGCATCATCACAGTGAAATCAGCCAACAAATCCTACACGATAATCAACACACATGCACCGACTAATGACTACAACAGGAAAAACCCAGACGAAATTGATGACTTCTGGTCGACAATGGAAGAAACAATCAGAAAAATTCCTGCACATAGAGTCAAAATAATACTACGAGAATTCAACTCTAAACTTGGAAAAGAAAAGATATACAGACATACCACAGGAAAACATACTCCACACAAGGACACCAACAAAAACGGAAAACATCTGATAGACTTTTGCAAAAGCCACGACCTCGCCATTATGTCAACAAAATTCAAGAAACCAACACGAAAACTTACCACATGGAAATTCCCCAGCGGAAAGCAAGAACTACAAATCGACCACATAATAGTCCAGAAAGACTCACAAGAAGAAATTTTGAACATAGACACCCTTAAAGGCTACTTCGACTCAGACCACCACCTACTACAGATCAGGAATTGTCTTTTGCCCAAGAAAAAGCTCCAAAAGAATAAAATTGTTAGACCAGATCCAGAATATGTTACTTTATACCAGACACAAATATTACACTAAATTAAAATGGAGAAAACGACAAACTGGACACAACTTTCACGTAGAATCCGAGAGGCCATGAAACTAGCACAAGCACCACGCACAAGGAAACACCGTTGGTGGAACCACACATGTGACCAAGCTATTGACCAACGAATGAGTGCATGGAAAAAATTTAGTAGCCATAAATCCCAAGAGAATTGGATGAACTTCTTGAAAACACAGAAGCAATCAAGCAAAATCATTCGCAGTGAAAAACGACAGTATGATAAACGGCAACTGACGGAGATCGAATCGGACTTCATGAAGAACAATACAAGAAACTTCTACAAAACATTCAGAGAAAATGTGACTGGATATCAACCACCCAACTTATGCTTCAGAAGACCGGATGGAACCCTAGAAACCAATACAAAAAACAATTGTAACATTCTGGCAAAGTACTTTGAAAAATTGCTCAACACAGACCCCAAAATGGAAGAAATTATGACAGAAACAAGCTCGTACAATCCAGATAGTGAACCTCCAATTCTAGAAGAAGTTAAAGAAATAATCAAGTGACTCAAGAATCGTAGAGCACCAGGAGAAGATGGCATCATCGCGTAAATATGGAAGTTACAAGACCCAGAACTTAACAAAGACATTCACAGTATTTTGGAAGACATCTGGAAGACCATGAAAATTCCTGACGACTGGAAAACTGCCCTGATACACCCACTACACAAAAAAGGTGACAAGACTGACCCAAACAACTACAGAGGAATATCGCTACTACCGGTCACATACAAGAATTGTAAATGGTTGCGAAAACACACTTGACCTCTTGGCCACAAACAATCCAGAGCTGATAGAGAGCATCATGACTGATACAGGGATTAGTGATCACAAGGTCATTGTAGCTAGGCTCAATACCATTTCTTCCAAATCCATCAGAAACAAACGCAAAATAATTTTATTTAAAAAAAGCGGATAAAGTACCACTAGAAGCCTTCCTAAAAGACAATTTCCATTCCTTCCGAACTGACTATGCGAATGTAGACGAGATGTGGCTCAAATTCAAAGATATAGTAGCAACAGCAATTGAGATATTCATACCTCATAAATTGGTAAGAGATGGAACGGATCCCCCGTGGTACACAAAAAAGGTCCGAACGCTGTTGCAGAGGCAGCGGAAAAAGCATGCGAAGTTCAGAAGAACGCGAAATCCTGAAGATGGGCTAAAATTTACAGACGCGCGAAATTTGGCACGTACTTCGATGCGAGATGCCTTTAATAGGTTCCACAACGAAACATTGTCTCGAAATTTGGTAGAAAATCCGAAGAAATTCTGGTCGTATGTAAAGTACACAAGCGGCAAGACGCAGTCAATACCTTCGCTGCGCAGTGCCGAGGGTACTGTTATCGACGACTGCGCCGCTAAAGCGGAGTTATTGAACGCAGTTTTCCGAAATTCCTTCACCAGGGAAGACGAATGGAATATTCCAGAATTTGAAACACGAACATCTGCTAGCATGAGTTTCTTAGAAGTAGATACCTTAGGGGTTGCGAAGCAACTCAAATCGCTTGATACGGGCAAGTCTTCAGGTCCAGATTGTATACCGATTAGGTTCCTTTCAGATTGCGCTGATACTATAGCTCCCTACTTAGCACTCATATACAACCGCTCGCTCACCGATAGATCTGTACCTACAGATTGGAAAATTGCGCAGGTCGCACCAGTGTTCAAGAAGGGTGGTAGGAGTAATCCATTTAACTACAGACCTATATCATTGACGTCGGTTTGCAGTAGGGTTTTGGAGCATATACTGTATTCAAACATTATGAATCACCTCGAAGGGAACGATCTATTGACACGTAATCAGCATGGCTTCAGAAAACATCGCTCTTGTGCAACGCAGCTAGCTCTTTATTCGCACGAAGTAATGGCCGCTATCGACAGGGGATCTCAAGTTGATTCCATATTTCTAGATTTCCGGAAAGCTTTTGACACCGTTCCTCACAAGCGACTTCTAATCAAGCTGCGGAGCTATGGGGTATCGTCTCAGTTGTGCGACTGGATTCGTGATTTCCTGTCAGGAAGGTCGCAGTTCGTAGTAATAGACGGCAAATCATCGAGTAAAACTGAAGTGATATCAGGTGTTCCCCAGGGAAGCGTCCTGGGACCTCTGCTGTTCCTGATCTATATAAATGACCTGGGTGACAATCTGAGCAGTTCTCTTAGGTTGTTCGCAGATGATGCTGTAATTTACCGTCTAGTAAGGTCATCCGAAGACCAGTATCAGCTGCAAAGCGATTTAGAAAAGATTGCTGTATGGTGTGTCAGGTGGCAGTTGACGCTAAATAACGAAAAGTGTGAGATGATCCACATGAGTTCCAAAAGAAATCCGTTGGAATTCGATTACTCGATAAATAGTACAATTCTCAAGGCTGTCAATTCAACTAAGTACCTGGGTGTTAAAATTACAAACAACTTCAGTTGGAAGGACCACATAGATAATATTGTCGGGAAGGCGAGCCAAAGGTTGCGTTTCATTGGCAGGACACTTAGAAGATGCAACAAGTCCACTAAAGAGACAGCTTACACTACACTCGTTCGTCCTCTGTTAGAATATTGCTGCGCGGTGTGGGATCCTTACCAGGTGGGATTGACGGAGGACATCGAGAGGGTGCAAAGAAGGGCAGCTCGTTTTGTATTATCGCGTTATAGGGGAGAGAGTGTGGCAGATATGATACACGAGTTGGGATGGAAGTCATTACAGCATAGACGTTTTTCGTCGCGGCGAGACCTTTTTACGAAATTTCAGTCACCAACTTTCTCTTCCGAATGCGAAAATATTTTGTTGAGCCCAACCTACATAGGTAGGAATGATCATCAAAATAAAATAAGAGAAATCAGAGCTCGAACAGAAAGGTTTAGGTGTTCGTTTTTCCCGCTCGCTGTTCGGGAGTGGAATAGTAGAGAGATAGTATGATTGTGGTTCGATGAACCCTCTGCCAAGCACTTAAATGTGAATTGCAGAGTAGTCATGTAGATGTAGATGTAGATGTAGAAGCTTTACTGAACAGTCTAGAATGCCAGACCACCCACTTGATTGGGGAATACCAGCAAGCTTCCGTAAAGGGTGGTCTTGTGCAGAAAAAATTTAGAACCTGAAAATGATTTTACAACACAAACAGAATCTGATCATTACCTTTGTTGACTTCAAAAAGGCATATGACTCTATCGACCGGAAAACTCTCTAGCAGAATACAAAGTAGACAACAAAACATGGGCTATCATAGAGCAAACTTTAACCAACACGACGTCCAAAAAGTTCTGTGGGGAACTATCAGAGCCCTTTGAAATTCGCACAGGTGTCTGACAAGGCGATAGCCTCTCACCTCTCCTTTTCAATCTGGTGTTAGATAAGGTCATAAAAGAATGGGAAACATCACAACAGGGGATAACCTTAGGAAACCTAGATATTAAATGCCTGGCTTCGCAGACGATTTGGCGATTGTCACTAAAGGTATAAAGGAAACAAAAGACGCTATTGAAAAACTGCACGAAATCGATTCCAAAACTGGACTACAGATCTCTTACAAAAAGTCTCAGTTTATGAGCACAAAGAAACTCTCATCTCTGAACACAAAATATGGCACGATTTACAAAACGGCAAACTTCAAATACCTCAGAGAAACACTACAAAAGAGTGGACATAACACAGACTCAAACGAAGAAACAAAGACTAAACTGGACAAGGCATACAAATTAGTGTGGAATCATTACAACAAGAAGTCTATCTCACAAAAAGGCAAATTATGCCATTATGACACAGTGGTGCTCCCAGAGGCACTATATACAGCAGAGACCACACTAATCCTACGGCATACACATATCAGACAATTAGAAAAAGTAGAACAGAAAATACTTAGGAAAATATTTGTCGCAACTAACAACAATGGAATATGGATCAAGAAACCTACAGAGGAACTATACAAACATACGGAGACAATCACAGAAAAGATTAGAAATTGCAGACTACAATTCTATGGACACCTATACAGAATGCCATCACACAGGCTGACCAAACAGATCTTTGACTGGGTAACAACTAGAAACAACAAATGGGTGGCAGAGGTAGAAAATGACCTGAACCAACTCAACATAACAGCAGACACAATAAACGACAGAATAAAATTCAGAAACATCATTAAGAAAAGTAAACTACATGAGACACAATGTGACAAACAAACAGAGATAAAATGGACTGAAGAACGCAAGCAAGATCACAGCCAGAAGATGAAAGAAATATGGGCAGCCAAAAAGGCAATCAAGATGAAGCCGAAGACACAAAGCCGACAAGAAGCATGGACAGAGGACCGGAAACAGAAACACAGTGAGCAAATGAGGGAAGTTTGGGCAGCAAGGAAGGCAGCAAAAGGAACTGGCCATGTAGTTTAGTCCAAATGCGCTCTTTAAGGGCAAAACACCTGGATTCCATGACTTACCAATCGGGGAAAGCGCTGGTAGATAGGCACAATAAAAAAAAAAACACACAAACACAGACAAAATTTCGAGCTTTCGCAACCAGCGGTTGCTTTGTCAGGAAAGGAGAGGGAAAGATGAAAGGATGTGGGTTTTAAGGGAGAGGGAAAGGAGTCATTCCAATCCCGGGAGCGGAAAGACTTACCATAGGGGGAAAAAAGGACAGGTATACACTCGCACACACACACACATATCCATCTGCACATACACAGCCACAAGCAGACATTTGTAAAGGCAAAGAGTTTGGGCAGAGATGTCAGTCGAGGTGGAAGTACAGAGGCAAAGACGATTTTGAAAGACAGGTGAGGTATGAGCGGCGGCAACTTGAAATTAGCGGAGGTTGAGACCTGGCGGATAACGAGAAGAGAGGATATACTGAAAGGCAAGTTCCCATCTCCGGAGTTCTGACAGGTAGGTGTTAGTGGGAAGTATCCAGATAACCCGGACAGTGTAACACTGTGCCAAGATGTGCTGGCCATGCACCGAGGCATGTTTAGCCACAGGGTGATCCTCATTACCAACAAACACTGTCTACCTGTGTCCATTCATGTGAATGGACAGTTTGTTGCTGGTCATTCCCACATAGAAAGCGTCACAGTGTAGGCAGGTCAGTTGGTAAATCACATGGGTGCTTTCACACGTGGCTCTCCCTTTGATCGTGTACACCTTCCGGGTTACAGGACTGGATTAGGTGGTGGTGGGAGGGTGCATAGGACAGGTTTTACACCGGGAGCAGTTGCAAGAGTAGGAGCCAGAGGGTCGGGAAGGTGGTCTGGGGATTTCATAGGGATGAACCAAGAGGTTACGAAGGTTAGGTGGACGGCGGAAAGACACTCTTGGTGGAGTGGGGAGGATTTCATGAAGGATGGATCTCATTTCGGGGCAGGATTTTAGGAAGTCGTATCCCTGCTGGAGAGCCACATTCAGAGTCTGATCCAGTCCTGGGAAGTATCCTGTCACAAGTGGGGGCTTTTGAGGTTCTTCTGTGAGAGGTTCTGAGTTTGAGGGGATGAGGAAGTGGCTCTGGTTATTTGCTTCTGTACCAGGTCGGGAGGGTAGTTGTGGGATGCAAAAGCTGTTTTCAGGTTGTTGGTGTAATGGTTGAGGGATTCAGGACTGGAGCAGATTCATTTCCCACGAAGGCCTAGGCTGTAGGGAAGGGACCGTTTGATATGGAATGGGTGGCAGCTGTCATAGTGGAGGTACTGTTGCTTGTTGGTGTGTTTGATGTGGACAGATGTGTGAAGCTGGCCATTGGACGGATGGAGGTCAACGTCAAGGAAAGTGGCATGGGATTTGGAGTAGGACCAGGTGAATCTGATGGAACCAAAGGAGTTGAGGTTGGGGGGGAAATTCTGGAGTTGTTCTTCACTGTGAGTCCAGATCATGAAGATGTCATCAATAAATCTGTACCAAACTTTGGGTTGGCAGGCGTGGGTAACCAAGAAGGCTTCCTCTAAGCGACCCATAAATAGGTTGGCATACGAGGGTGCCATCCTGGTACCCATTAAGTCAGAACTCATCAAATACAGTGGAATGTCAGGTCTTAAATGGCTACACACGATAATTGAAATGGCCTGGGAGTCGGGACAGGTTCCATCAGACTGGACAAAAGCAGTAATCACACCAATCTTTAAACATGAAAACAGAAAAGATTGTAACAACTACGGAGGTATCTCTTTAATCAGCATTGTGGGTAAAATCTTCTCAGGTATTGTTGAAAGGAAAGTGTGAGTAGCAGTTGAGGACCAACTGGATGAAAATCAGTGTGGGTTTAGGCCGCTTAGAGGTTGTCACGACCAGAACTTTAGCTTATGGCAAATAATGGAGAAGTGTTATGAGTGGAACAGAGAATTGTATCTATGCTTTATAGATCTAGAAAAGGTATATGACCAGGTTCCTAGGAGGAAGTTATTGTCTGTTCTGTGAGATTATGGAATAGGAGGCAAACTTTTGCAAGCAATTAAAGGGCTTTACATGGATAGTCAGGCAGCAGTTAGAGTTGACGGTAAATTGAGTTCATGGTTCAGAGTATTTTCAGAGGTAAGACAAGGATGCAACCTGTCTCCACTGTTGTTCATATTATTTGTGGATCATATGTTGAAAACAATAGACTGGCTGGGTGAGATTAAGATATGTGAACACAAAATAAGCAGTCTTGCATATGCGGATGACTTAGTTGTGATGGCAGATTCGATTGAAACTTTGCAAAGTAATATTTCAGAGCTATATCAGAAATGTAAGGACTATGGTATGAAGATTAGCATCTCCAAAACGAAAGTAATATCAGTGGGAAAGAAATATAAATGGATTGAGTGCCAAATAGGAGGAACAAAGTTAGAACAGGTGGATGGTTTCAAGTACTTAGGATGCATATTCTCACAGGACGGCAACATAGTGAAAGAACTGGAAGCGAGGTGTAGCAAAGCTAATGCAGTGAACGCTCAGCTATGATCTACTCTCTTCTGCAAGAAGGAAGTCAGGGGAGCGAAAGCTGGGTGGATTCAGGTTACCTTATCAACAAGGTTGAGGTTACAGATATGAAAATAGCTAGGATGATTGCAGGTAGTAGTAGATGGGAACAAAGAAAAACTGGGAATGAACTCTATAGATGTAGCAGTCAGGGCGAACAGGCTTAGATGGTGGGGTCATGTTACACGCATGGGAGAAGCAAGGTTACCCAAGAGACTCATGGGTTTAGCAGTAGGGGGTAGGAGGAGTAGGGGCAGACCAAGGAGAAGGTATCTGGATTCGGTTAAGAATGATTTTGAAGTAATAGGTTTAACATCAGAAGAGGCACCAATGTTAGCACTGAATAGGGGATCATGGAGAAATTTTATAAGGGGGCTATGCTCCTCTATGAACACTGAAAGGCATAATCAGCCTTAAATGATGATGATGATGATGATGATGATGATGATGATGATATATAACTTACCAAACCAAAGCGTTGGTATGTTGATAGACACACAAATAAACACAAACACACACACAAAATTCAAGCTTTCGCAACCCACGATTGCTTCATCAGGAAAGACAGAAGGAGAGGGAAAGACGAAAGGATATGGGTTTTAGGGAGAGGGTAAGGAGTCATTCCAATCACGGGAGTTGAAAGACTTACCTTAGGGGGAAAAAAGGACAGGCATACAATCGCACACACACACGTATCCATCCGCATACATACAGACACAATCAGACAAAAATGTCCTCTCCAACCTCAACTCCTTTGGTTCCATCAGATTCACCGGGTCCTACTCCAAATCCCATGCCACTTTCCTCGACGTTGACCTCCATATGTAGAATGGCCAGCTTCACACATCTGTCCACATCAAACACACCAACAAGCAACAGTACCTCCATTAAGACAGCTGTCACCCATTCCATATCAAACGGTCCCTTCCCTACAGCCGAGGTCTTCGTGGCAAACGAATCTGCTCCAGTCCTGAATCGCTGAACGATTACACCAACAACCTGAAAACAGCTTTTGCATCCCACAACTACCCTCCCAACCTGGTACAGAAGCAAATAACCAGAGCCACTTCCTCATCCCCTCAAACCCAGAACCTCCCACAGAAGAATCCCAAAAGTGCCCCACTTGTGACAGGATATTTTCTGGGACTGGATCAGACTCTGAATGTTGCTCTCCAGTAGGGATACAACTTCCTCAAATCCTGCCCTGAAATGAGATCCATCCTTCACGAAATCCTCCCACTCCATGAAGAGTGTCTTTCCGCCGTCCACCTAACCTTTGTAACCTGTTGGTTCATCCCTATGAAATTCCCAAACTACCTTCCCTTCCATCTGGCTCCTACCCTTGTAACTGCCCCCGGTGTAAAACCTGTCCCATGCACCCTGCCACTACCATCTACTCCAGTCCTGTAACCCGGAAGGTTTACACGATCAAAGGCAGAGCCACATGTGACAGCACCCATGTGATTTACCAACTGACCTGCCTACACTTTGAAGCTTTCTATGTGGGAATGACCAGCAACAAACTGTCCATTCGCATGAATGGACACAGGCAGACAGTGTTTGTTGGTAATGAGGATCATCCTGTGGCTAAACATGCCTTGGTGCACGGGCAGCACATCTTGGCATAGTGTTACACCGTGCGGGTTATCTGGATACTTCCCACTGACACCAACATATCAGAACTCCGGAGATGGGAACTTGCCCTTCAATATATCCTTTCTTCCCGTCACCCACCAGTTCTCAACCTCCAGTAATTTCAAGCTGCAGCAGCTCACCTTGCTTCTGTACTTCCGCCTCGACTGACATCTCTACCCAAACTCTTTGCCTTTACAAATGTCTGCTTGTGTCTGTATATGTGCGGATGGATATGTGTGTGAGTGTGCCGAGTGTATACCTGTCCCTTTTTCTCCCCAGGGTTAGTCTTTCCTCTCCCGGGATTGGAATGACTCCTTACCCTCTCCCTTAAAACGCATATCCTTTCATCTTTCCCTCTCCTCCCTCTTTTCTGATGAAGCAACCATGGGTTGTGAAAGTTTTAAATTTGTGTGTGTGTTTGTGTTGTTTCTATCAACGTACCAACACTCTCATTTGGTAAGTTACAGAATTTTTGTTTTTAGTGTGTCAGTTGTTTCCCTAGGTGAATAACTGATGAACAGTGTCAGTGTTAAAAATCCATTCATTACTGTAAAGTGGAAACTTTCTATTGCTGTGCTGAGTGGGAAGTTATTGTAACTGTAATTGTCAACGCGCTCAGTAGGTAACTGTATTGAGACAATTTCTGCACAAGTTTGTAGAGTTTCTCGTGCAAGGTTATAAAATAACAACGGTTTTTGTAAAACTGTGTTCTGTGTGGGGTGATTTCATACAATGCCAAGAATGTATAAGAGCAGGAAAGGTGCTACAGTAGAGTGTAATTATGACCCGGAACTTTTAGAGAAAGTTGTTCATGTTATTCAGAGTGGTAAATTATCATACAGAAAAGCATGTGATTTGTATCGTATACCTAAATGAACCCTACAAAATAAAGTGCAGAAAGCACATCCAGAAAAAATGGGAGGCCAGCCAGTGCTAAATAAAGAAGAGGAACGAGAATAAATGTTGCAGCAAGGTATCTTGAGTTCTGCACATTGGGGATTTCCCTTCACTAAATTGGATATTAGATATTTAGTTAAAGGCTAACTTGATAAATTTGGCCTAACAGAGAAGAAATTTTGTAATAATTTGCCAGGATATGAATGGGTGCATTTATTCCTCAAACGACAGTCAGAAGACCTGACTGTTCAATATTTTCTTTACTGAAGAAGAGTTCTCTTCTTGTTCTTAACCAGTTCAGTAGTCATTTGAACAATTCTGTGAAAGAGAAATTGAGGCAAGGAAATGCAGAGCTTGCTGTTATTCTGGGAGGACTTACTGCATAATTTCAACCTCTTGATTTCTCAATAAATAAACTACTTAAAGTGTATATCTGAGAGGAATGGAATAAATGGATGATGGATGAAACCCAACATGAATTCACACTGGAGGGAGATTCAAAATGACCTACAATCAAACAAGTGTGTCAGTGGATCAAACAGTTATGGTCTAGAGTGAGAACAGACATAATCATTAAATCTTTCAAGAAGTGTGGCCTAAGTAATGCCCTCAATGGTGGTGAAAATCATTTTATATGCAAAGAGGACAATGATGGTGAATAAGAAGAAGAAGAAGAAGAAGAAATTTCAGATGATGATTTTCAGGAATTTTAAACATCATTTGATTTATAAATTAAGAATTTTTTGATCTGGCTTTGCAAACTAATAATGAAAATGCTAAAATGTTATTTAAAGAAAACTGCTTGAAAATTGAGATGTATCTTACAGTCCATAGCATCTCACAGTTCATAAAATATGGTATTGCTTAGGTTAGATGACACAGATCAACAACATTCATTATTTAGATTAAAGAGATCCATTTTTCTTAACTTTTTTCTTCATTAACTAATCACATTAATGTATTTGAGATATTTCAATTCCACTAAATTAAAGATTTTAGTTCAAGACATAGATTGCTAGTGAGGCCCTTGGTAGGAAAATGTCTACCTACTGGGTCCTCTAGTGTATGTTATATAAATGGCTGTGATTAGTATTCAAACAAGGTAGGTCTGACTTCATGTTGCAATGGAAAAATATGGAATGACAGAAAGAGAGACAATTCTTGTCTCACATACAACCTTTTGGGCCACAAATCTTAATCTCATATCTGATACATGAATGACCATCAACAGGGTTAAATACTGCCTCTCTGTGAGGCACTGTAGAGATGTTTCGCAAACAATCTGCTGATAAAAATTTGTGCACTGTCCGCACTTCTCAATTTTCCATTCAAATACTGATGAAAAAACTCTTCCAACACCAGGATACAAACTGGCTACCTCTCAGATGTTCTTCATCATACTAGTATGCAATTGTGACCTCAGTTTTAGAGGCAGTACTAAAAATAATGAGGAACAGGAACATAAAGTAAACTACACACTATTTTGTAAATTTTCTCTTATTGAGCTGAAACTTTGTCCACAAAATTTTTATACGCTTACATTTTACATATTATGCATGGTCTCCTTCCAAATAATCTCCTCCACAATTGATATACTGCTCCCAATGCCATTTTGACTTCCAGAAGCAGTCTTGGTACACCTCTTGCTGTTTCGCATGTCGTGCCGTCTGCGAATTTTTGTTTTATCTCGTTTATCATTGCAAATTTTTGTCCTTTCAATGGATTTTCAACTTAAGAAATAAAAAAAGTGCACAGGGGCAAGATCTGGAGAGTATGGAGGATGTTGCAGCACAGTGATTTCATTTTTTGTACGATAGTTATGTGCCAATATGGATGCAAGGGCCATGAGTTGTCTCGCCTCACTTCAGGCCATTTCCTTCCCGCACCTACTCATAGGTGTCACAACATCTCCCGATAGTCCTCTCAATTAACAGTTTGTTCCTGTGGCACAAACTCATGATGAACTAATCCTCCAAAGTCAAAGAAAACTATCCGCATGACTCTGACATCTGACCTGACCTGACAAGCCTTTTTTGGTCTTGGAGAACTTTTCGTTACCCATTGTGAAGAGTGAGCCTTGGTCTCAACATCATAACCATAGATCCACGTCTCACCACCAGTTATCATTCTTTTCAGGAACATCTCATTCTCATTTGTGCAATCCAAAAGCTCTTCATAGATTGAAAGATGAAGGTCTTTATGGTCTTGATTTATGAGCCATGCAACAAACTTGGTGGTAACGTAATGCATTCCAAGATGATGTGTCAGTATTTCACGACATGATCTGACTGAAATGTTACATTCTTCTGCAATCTCTTGGACAGTCAGTCTTCAATTAGAATGTGCAATTTCATTGACGTTCCTGACATGAGCATTGTCGGTAGATGTCAAAAAGTGTCTTGAACAAGGGTCATCCTTAACTTCTCTCTGGATATTTTTATTCCATGTAAATCATTCATAACACCAAGTATGGCTTAAGCACTCATCACTGTTGGCTTCCTGCATCATTTGGCATGTCTCTGTAGGGGGTTTTCTTGAGTTTCACACAAAATTTAATACAGACGTGTTGCTCCTCTAACTCTGCCACCTCAAAATTCACAAACTGTGTGACACAACATTCTACTCAATTCAGTGCTGAACAATAACTAACAGACATACAACAATGGAACTTTTGGCAGTTACACATTAAACACAGGTGTATGTGGGGATGCCAACCACCTTTCGCTCCAACACACCACTGGTGTGAAATTATGAATGTTCAGTAATTTTTTGAACAGACCTAGTATGAGACACTGTGATTGTAGAGTAGGGCAGTACATAGCTAAATAGTGTTTTCCTGTGTCTTTCACATTGAATTACTTGTAACACTTTTACAGAGACTGATGACATTGCTATGCTCAGTGAAAGTCAAGAATTACATGATATGTTGAATAGAATGAACAGTCTCAGAGTACAGAATATGGACTGAGAGTAAATCAAAGAGAGATGAAAGTAATGAGAAATAGCAGAAAAGGGAATGGTAGAATCTTAACATCATATTGGTGATCACAAAGTAGATTAAGTTAAAGAACTCTGCTACTTAGGCAGCAAAATAACCCTTGACAGATGAGCTATTACAGCTCCCTTTCACTGCCCACTGAATATTTTCCCTTGTGATATGTGATACTATTGGGTTCTGTGGCAACAATTAGTGTCTCAACAACACTCAGTTTCAATATAATGTTCATAATGTAATTTGATTTTCATTAACTTTGTTTTACATAATGTTATCTCAGACTTCAGATACTCGTTTTCTTGCACTTGTACTTGCAATAGCACCCATGTCAGTAGACTGTGATTTCTAAGTATTATTGAAACAAATTATGCATTGCTGGGTCTAGGAATCGAACCCAAGCCTCCTGGGTGAGATGGTCTAGTGGCTAGGGTACCTAGCTCTCTAATTATGCATACTGTAAATCAAAGTGTGGAGAAGCTAGTGACTTAGCTAGCTTACTTTGTGTGCAAGAGAGCACAGAGCACAAGAGAGAGTAGGATCCTCTTTCCCTCTTCTCGTCTACTGTGACAAGTATGTGAAGTGCCTGATCATGTGTGCATCTAAGAGATTGTGCAAAACAGACATTCAAAAAGTTTTATAATAATTAGTATAATGCATGTTGTAGCATCCATAGTTTCAGTAAAAACCACTAATTTTCGTAATTAGAGGCAACAAGTATTAAAGCTGTGAAACTGAAATTTTGACAATAGATGTATTTTATCATAAAATAATCACCCCGAAGTCCTTATTGTGCTACTTTTCTTATTTTTTGTGTTTTCGTTGAAAATGCAGTATTTGGCTGAGAACTAGCCAAAGTGTTATAGACTTTCTGTCCCTTGGAAATAAGTTAGCAAGTATAAATCTCAGCAACTTATTGCAGATATAGAATAATAGTTGTACAAATTATCAAAATAATGAATGTAATTTTGCTTGATTCAGAAGTTTGGAAGCTGCAAGTTCAGAGGAGAAGGACTATGACAAGTTCCATAAAAATTGTAGGGGACATTATTATTTAAATAGATATCTCAAATTAGGCCGGTGTATTACAGAAACCATTATCTAATGTAAGAAAAAATCAGTAATGAAACAGAGCCTTAATTTGGAACCATATTTCAGATTTGGTGGTGCGCATAAGTGTTTTTTGCCTTGGCATGTGGAGGAGCTTGTGGTGAGAAGTTGAGTTCTTCTAAAATTGTTTGCACCAAGTGACAAAAGCAACACTATTATTATAGACAGAGAGACGAGTTCACATAGTCAGACATGGTGAGGAATTCATGATGGTAGTTGCGAGACATGCAGAGTGCAGTAATCCAAATGCATAACTGTCACCTGTGTTGTATCTAGGTAATGCGAGCCTCAGATTGTGGTATTTGGAAAAAGCTTCCATGTTGTGGAAGAGGTTATGTTTGTATTCCATTTACAGTTTCTGGATATGATCCTCCATGCAGAGTTTATGAAAATCTAAAGAGACTATTGCTTCAGACTGTTTGTGAGTTCTTGTCTGCTGCTTGTATCCAAAGCCCACATGACAAGTGAAGGATTAAAATTTCCAATTTAAAGATTGGAAAAGATATTACTGACTAAACTGGCTGATGTTTAATGAGAGCAGTAACTGTGATTAATAGAACTTACATTGAGTTTCCTAACTTAAACAGTGTTTGCTGCTGATGATATATTAAACAATTATATAAGGTTTTATTTTTTTGAATTTTTTGATCAAAACAGCTTATACAACACAAACTTTTTATTATAACTGCGTTAAATTATATTCTTTGTGATATTGCTTTATTTCTTCATGCCAATATTAAATAAGAATTTTTCTCTTAGTGGAAGCACAGATGTCAGCAAGCAGAATGAAGACTACATGTAACTCTTTCTCAATATGTACATGTTACCTCTGAACAGGTTACATGCTCTTGATGTGAGGGTGAGTTCAAGACTTGTATTAGTATCTGAGATACATTTTCATTCTCATTCAGTGAAACAAAATGTCTAGAAGTGATGCACAGTGATCTGCATTCTGGGAGCAGGTGAATGTGATAAGAAAAAATACACCACCACCCCACAAGTGGCCAAGCATCTCAAAGCATCCACACCACTTGTCTATGCTGCACTTCATTACTGCCTTCAAGAAACAGGAAATCATCATCATGAGGACCTTTCAGCAGAAAAGGCAATGTGAGGAAACTGTATATCGAATGTTGTGACCGAAACATTTAGTTATACACCTCCAACCAGCTGGAGTGCTGTTGGCATAAATCATGCAACCATTCAGAAGGTGCTGAAGGAGTATAATCTGCATGTGTACCACTATTAGAAGTTGTTAACACAGTGGTTGATTGATCAAAATCCTAATGACACCACCTTCCAGAAGTACACATTATTTACAAATGAGGCATGCTCCATACATACTTCTAAGTGTATCAGTTCACAAAGGCACAGCTGGGGCTACAAGGACCTACAGTAACTCTCATCAACAGAAGTTTTTTCTCCTGAAATATGTAGTAATTGTCTTGTAGTATCCGCACTTCTGCCAACATGCCACACTGAAGGAGTTCCCATTAGTTACTACTTATCACATTTATGGAACTGCTGGATATAATACTTCTTGTTAGGTGCAGCAATATGTTGTTTCAGCACGATGGAGCCCTAGCACATTTCAGTATCAATGTGCAAGCTCAGTTAAGTGAACATTTTTTCTTTGGACAATGTCAGAAGCAAGTGTGCTGGCCAGGAAGATACTTCAGAAAGGAGACCACTCAAATTGTTAAGCATGTGGGAAACATAAACATGGAGGATGATTGCAGGCTTCTAATGTCATGGCTGTAAGTGATTTCAATCCAATGGATCATGAGTGCTTTGTAGGCAACAGACAAAAAGATGTGAGCGCATTTATTAATAATAATTACAATACAAGAGTAATGCCATCCTCCATGGTTTCTGATTACAGTAAAATTTTGCCAGGTGATTGAATGTCAGTTTGCTGGTGGATGACAAGCAATAATAAAAATATATTGTCAATCTTGTCCCATCCACAGATGCAGAAAGGTCAATGATTTCTTAGAAAAGAAATGTTGACTGTCATGTAGCAAACAAAATGAAACATTATATATGCAATAAACACACTACCCGGCATCAGCAACCTCCATATCACTAAAGATGTTTAGGCCAAGAATAAGTTATCAGAGGTTGTTGCACCACGTCTTACTGTTCTAATTTGGAACATTATCATGAATACTTAATTGAAACTGGCCATTTATAAGATCAGTTCAAGAAATTCTGGAATATTCATAATTTCACGCCAATGGTGTATTGGAGCAAAGTGTGGTTGGCAGCCCTGCACACACCTCTGTTTAATGTGTAAATGCCAGAAGTTCCATTGTTGTACATCTGCTAGTTATTGTTCAGTGCTGTGCTAAGTACAACATTGTGTCACACAGTGTTACCACTGAGTTTGTCGCATGCCTCATGAGTCAAGATGAGAAAGACATTACTCTTCCAATCTGTGAAGAGCTTTTGGATTGCAAAAATAAGAATGAGATGTTCCTGAATAGAATCATAACTGGTGGTGAGACATGGGTCTACAGTTATGATGTTGAGATGAACCTTCACTCTTCACAATGGGCCAGGGAGAAGCTATTTTGATTAGAAAATCGGTGCTGGCATCTCAGCAATGCAATCTTCAGGCCTCTATGCTTTCCATGTGTAAACAATGAGACACTAGAGCCATCAGAAGTGGATTCTGTGTATTCGTTTTTGGAGTGTTTACATCGAAGACTTTGGAAGAGGTTCTCTGCCACCATGTGCAGTGTCAAGAACTGTGGGCAGGGAGATGGGAAGGGGGAGGAGAGCTGAAAATGGAAGGGGAAAGATCGGCAGTTGCATTGGCAGATGGTGACACACGATGACGGTAAAAGGACAAGAATACAGAGGAGATGATAGGACAGAAGGGGTGGAAATTGTTGGGTGGAGGGTGTGGAGGCTGTAGATTACCAGAGGTTGACACTGGAACAATTTTGAGAGCATAGAATGTATTGTAAGGATAACTCTCAACTGTGCAGTTCAGAAAATTTGGTGGTGCGGAGAGGAAACCAGATGGACTGGGTTGTGAAGTACTCACTGAAATGAAGCATATTCTCTTCAGCTGCATGGTTTGCCACAGTATGGCCAGGATGAATGGCCATTGCCAGACTGTGCCCAAGAGCAAAGTGGATCACCCAATGTCACAACATGCAGCTGAAAATAATGTGCTTGAATTGAACTGTTGCTTCATAATCTGGGCCATCTGGATCCACCAGCGTTTCTGAACTAGGCAGATGGGAGTTACCCTTACAACATATTCCCTGCTCCTAGAATTGTCCTGGCCTCAACTTACAGTAACCTACTGCCCCTACACTCTCCACCCAACAGTTTCCGCCTCTTCTGTCCTATCAACTTCTCCTTATCCACATCTTCTCAATTTGACTGTGTGCCACCCTTTGTTAAAGTTCCCACCTGTCTTTCCCCTTCCCTGCTCCTCTTCTTTTCTGCTCCCCATATCCCTCCCCACAGCTCTCTACACTGTGCCTGGTGACAATCTTCTCATGCCTTCATCTGGACCCTGTATGCCCCACAAGACAGTGCTCTGCTCTCCCTCCTCCTGCATCCTGCTATCCCTTCATCTTCCTCACCCCCTCCAGGCTGTTGCTTTTGTTCACATGACAGTTGCATTCTGGTCTGTGATACTGGTGGTGGCTGTCATATACACATCAGGTGTGCTTGCTTGTAAGTGTGTGTTTGTGTGTGTTTCCTTCTCTGAAGACGGCTTTGGCTGCAACCTAAATGTGTAACAGTGTTTTCACTGCACCTGTTCGGAATTCAACATGTCTAGTTGTAAGTACGATTTTCATTGATGTTCTGCAAAATTTTGCATAAAGCAGGCACATTTTATAAAAATGACTAGTTAGATAACAGTTTTTGATAGTCTTGTCTCTGATATTTGAATGTGACAGTTTCATTTCAGCCTCTTGGCCTTTGATCTACATTGTGAGTAAGCTGTACTGTTTTGTATCAGTACTGTTTTGATTGTATTGTCTAGTCCAGTAAAGTAATTAGTTAATGCAAAATTCTTACTTAGTTAAAGTTTGTTGACCATATTTTAGTCGAGGGGGTATTTATTTTGCCTTTACAGTGTGATCTAGAAAAGTGCAGCGACTACACTACAAGTAGTATATTTTCTAAAAGTTCAGTTCATTCACTGTTTTACTCATCATGTTCTTTAGATTCCATAAAGGAGGAGAAACGGTTTGTAATTTTCAGTGCCTTTTAGTTACATAATATGCATATGTACCCTCAGTTCTTAGCGACGACATTCTTTTCTGTGAAAAAATGCACAAAATATGAACACAGTTTTCAAACTACAGAAAATGGCTATAAGAATAATAACCATAAATAGCAGATCAGCTCACTGTAAAGATGTATTCAAATTTCTGAGGATTTTAGTTACACCATATGATTACATTTATCAGTCAGTTTTATACATCAAAAGTAACTTTAATAATTAATGCACAAACAGCTTTGTCCATGACAATGGAAGAAAAGCTAGTGTGAATTTAACTTTTATTGATAATAAAGTAATCATTATTTGCATATGCAGATCATCTGGTAGAATTTCTTCAAAGCTTTTATAATATCTGGAATGTGTCATGACCTGTGTATATTCTAAAGGAAAACCAAATTATTTTATGTAGTGACTTAAATGTTAATTTCTCCATTGTATCACACTTGATGTAAGCAACCTCTTGGTTACCTTTAAGTAATCCCACTGGAATAATTGCTATCTACAGTAGTACTATTGATGCAGGTTTTAGTAATAATTACTTCACTCTGTTATTAAATGTTAAAAATATTTCAAATGGTTCATCTGATCACCATGAGCTCTTGATAAACTTAGAGTTTCCTTGCTGTATCACCTCTGACAGGTCAAAAGGAACATACAGTGGAACCTTGCTTAATGAGCACCACCAATAATGCACACTTCACATAATGAGCAAAACAAATTGTAAAAAAAAAACCCTCACTTAATGAACAACGTTTCACATAGCAAGTGATAAAAATTTAATATGACATCAACAGCTGTTTGCACGTGGTACAGGAAACATTCAACAATATGAACAGCAAAGCAGCAACCTTCAGTTGCATCATACATTGAAAATCATCACCCAAATACAGTAGTGGCTATGCATGCTACAAATTTATTTGACGATAATGCTGTGTCACATTTTGTCAAGTGTTGGATTGTTGGCAGAATCAAATGACTATACATAGCTTCCTAGAAAAAATAATTGGTTATGTATCATGAGCTATAAAGTATATAATACTGTACATATAATTTTCTTTGAATAAATGGCGTGAATAGAATAAAACTTTCAGTACTTTTTCTGCATGGAATGCATTACCATATTTTACATTAATTTATATGGGATAAACTGTTTCACTTAACAAGTGTTTCACACTAAGTCAGATTCTTGAGTGAATTATGCTGCCTATGTGATGTTCCACTGTGCAGGTGTTTAATACTATGATCCCAAAAATTTGGTATTGTTAAGGTTTATGTTGTCTCACAAATCATGGAAGAATGTGTTCAATGAGGAAGATACTATAAAGCAAGAATATTTCTTGACAGTATGGCCCATTACTTTAATACTGCATTTCCTCTTAAAGGATAAGTAACACATAGCTCAAATAAAGGAATTTATAAAAGGTGGATTACATAGGAAATAATTGCCTACTGCACTACATAAAGGAAACTATGATCGTAGTTTTCATTTTTTTTCTTTAACTGCAAAAAGACACATAGTATAACAATAATGGAAACTAATGGATAAGCAGTACATAAAATAAGGAAAAGGCAATCACTCACCAATAGTGGATCCACGTATGGGGCACAGTAACACATAAAAGAAAAAAGCATTCACACTAATTCTCTTTCCAGCAATAGTATGCATACTTACACACGCAGCCCCACAGGCACCCAAGTCCACACTCTCATTGCCACAACAATACTGATTATCGGTACTTGCTGGGCAAGTCATATGTAAGGCTAAAAAATTTCAAATAATGATTATATAAAAAACTCTAACAATGTAAGTAAGGTAGTCTGGGATGTTATTAGAGGCAACCATGAAATTAGAGGTTTTAAAGGAGGTCCAGATCATATAGCACAAAATGTAACTAAAATAGCAGATTCAATGGAGATAACTGAAGCCTGTAACAAGTTTTTTCAACTATTACTTCTAACATTTCATCACAGGCTACTTCATCTGCACTGTCATTTCCCACTGAGTTTATAAAATCTGGTACATCACAATTTCTGACAGCAGTAACTCAAGAAGAAGTGCTGTACATTATCAGTGGAAGTAGCACACCCTTTTCATCTAATATTGATGGAAAATGTGATTTTTTAATTAAATTATAATTAAAATTGTAATTCCACTTTGTGATGAAATTAACGGTTCCCTAACTGCAGGCTGTTTTCCTGGTGTTTTCAAAATTGCTAAAGTTATCCCTCTTTTCAAGAAGGGAGATATAAATAATGTTAACAATTATCAAAGATTAAATAAAAAGTGATGTAGTGCCATGTAATTTCATTCCTTGATAAATATTGCCTGTATCAGTTTGGTTTTTACAAAAAAAGCTCCATAAATGAATCTTTATTTTCTTTTATTGATCCAAGTCCTGAGTCTGTCTCTGATCTTTTCATAGGCCTGACTAAAGTCTTTGACTCAGTGGATCACTGTCTGTTAATTGAAAAACCAGTTATCTGGCATGTTCACAGAACCTTCCATTGGTTCTTGGTAGAACAACATTATAATAAATGAAAGCACCAGTTTGCTTTTGCTCTACAATATATTGTAGAACAAAAGTAAACTGGTGCTTTCATTTATTAGTTATTTGGCATTAGAAGCACTTGTAATGCAAGGTGTCAAACATACCTCACTAAGGAGGAAGGTAGTTGAATTCTTATACAAAGATAGTATTAAAGAACTATCCAACTAAACAATGATAACTCAGCTTCAGTTCTCGAGCCCTTACTTTTCCTCTTATTTATCAATGACCTTCCTCTGAATCTGCCTAATGCCTTACCTGTGTTATTAGCAGATGCCACAAACCTCCGTTTCTAAAAACCATCTCTCAAGATTGTAGAGGATGTAGAAACAGATTTTATCAACAGGGTAATTTTCTGAATACACGAAGCGAAGTGATAGAATGGTGTTATCGGCCAGGAGACACCATTTGGGGTTGTTTGGCTGCATAGTGTAAGTACTTTTAACTGCCACCATTTTGGCAACTTGTGTGTTGATAATGATGAAATGATGATGAGAACAACACGACATCCAATCTCTGAGTAGATAACATCTCCAACCCAGCTGAGAATTGAACCTGTTTGCTTAGTAATAGTTTGTTTTTCTGGATACATAGAAACAGACTATTACTAAAAAATGCAAACTTCTCATATGCTTTTCAGTGCCTCCCAAAATCACCCTACCTTAATGGAGCCCATACTAATCAATGTTGAAACATTGCAAGTCAATGAGATTAAAGTTGTTGGGATGTGTTTAGACAGTGACCTACAATGGAGTATTCACAGACAAAAACTGCTAAAGAAATTGAGCAGTCTGTTCTATGCTTGTCACACTCTTAGTCAGTTCTGTAACATCTCAACAATGGAAAATCCATTGTAATGATGATAATATTATGAAAAGGAAAGGTTACTACTCGCCATATTGAGCATATGATGAGTTGCAGACACACACAGGAAAAAGACTGCCATACATATTGAGTTTTTGGCAAAAGGCCTTTTTTTACAGCACAGAACACAAGACATTTCACAGAAGCACTAATCAGACATGCTGAGGCCAGTGGCCAGTGACAGTGGTCATGTGCATGTGAGTTGTGTCTACTTTATAAAGAGGCCTTTTGACCAAAAGCTCAACATGTATGCCAGTCTCTTTGTTATGCGTGTCTGTTACTCAACATATCCTCAATGTGGTGAGTAGCAATCTTTCCTTTTCATAATATTGTCATTATTCAACTAGATCTCTGACTGTTGAGATATCACAGAACTGACTAAGAATCTGAAAAGCTGAGCACAGACTGCTCAATTTTTTAGCAGCTTTTCTCTGTGAATATTCCATTTTAAGTCATTGTCTAATTTCCAACACTTCTTCTAGAGTTACTGCCGTCAGAAACACTGATGTCCCATATTTTTTAAACTTACATTCAGAAACCTATAATGAAACATTAGAAGCCCTACATGAAAACATTTATTGTAAGCTCCATATATCCCCTTTGTATCTGATATTTTAGTTTCATTATGTGTTAGATGATCTGGACTCTCTTTAAATATTCTGATTCCAAGGATGCCTCTAACACCCCAGACTGCCTTACTTATGTTGTTAGAGTTCTTTCATATAATTATTAAATGCAATTTTTTAGCCTTACTTATGACTTGTCAACAGATATTGAGTATTAATAATTAGTCTTGCTGAGGCCATGGAAATGTGCACTTGGGTGTGTCTGTGGTTGTTTGTGTGAATGCACATACTATTGCTGGAAAAAGAGCTAGTGCTTGAAACTTAAGTGTGAATGCTGCTTTCTGCTATGCGTTACTATGCTCCACACATTGATCCACTATAAATGAGTGGCTACCTTTCCCTTATTTTATGTACTGCTTCATCCACAAATTTCCATTATTGTTGTACTACATATCCTTTTGCATTTTTTAAAAATATATGAAAATTGGGGTCATAGTTTGCTTTGTGCAGCACAGGAGCTGATTACTTCCTTCATAATCCAGTCTTTATAAATTTCTCTATTTGTGCTATGAGTTAGTCCTTAAAGGGGAAAGGCAATATTAAAATAACAGGCCACAATGTCAAGAAATAATTTTGCTTAGAATATTTTCTTCACTGAACACATCTTTCCAGGATTTGTATACAACATAAATCTGAACAATTTTAAATTTTTGGGCTCATATTATTAAATGACTATATGTAGCTTTTGGTTTAGCAGAAGTGATACAGCTGGGCAAACCTGATTTTATCAAGAGCCCTTGTAGATTCAATGACACATTTGAAATATTTTCAGCATTTAAAAACAGAATGAAATAATTGTTGGTAAAAACTGCATAGTTGTACTTCTGGAGATAACAGTTACTTTAGTGACATTACTTTAATGTGGCTATAAGGTTGCTTACATTTAGGGAATTTAATCATACACTGGTGAAATTCCCCCATTCAGCAGTTATTTTCATACCCAAGATAAGAGCCTGTTAATGTGGCCCTCTGCTTTCTGTTATTGAGGCAATCTGTGCAAGAGGGATTCCATGAATGCCAGAACACTTTAGTTTGATAAGTATAATTTTTTATCCATAAAATCAAAGCCTTCAACAATGTTACAGAATGCTCCAGCAGGATAATTTTTCTTGTTTAGCTCTGTTAGCACACCTCACACCATGTCAAGCCACAGGCTACCATATCTATTAAGTGGTGATTTGTATTTTGATAGATTCTTTAATTACACAGCTCCAGAAGCCATTAATGCAAGCCATGACAGAGTTTTCATCAAATTTGACCCAGTGACCAGTTTCTAATGCATGCTAACATAAAGCAGAGTTCATAGAGTAGTGTAAGTGATTAAGCAACTCATGCTCCTTTCTGAGTTGTTTGTACAATGTAAGACTTGTTACACTAGCAAGATTTCTTGTTGACCCCCAAGTGTTTTGAGACCTGCTGCATCTTCAACTGGTCTCGGTAATTCCCAGATATGTGTCAGTGGCCAGCAGATTGATTTCATCTTGTGGGTTATCATGCCTGACATGATCCCAAACAATGGCAAGTTTTTCTTCACACCCATCATCAGTCATTTCATTGTGAATCTTGTTGAGATAATTTCATTTATTTGGTAAACCTTGTAACTGTTGTCCCTGAAGACCTAGGTAAGTTGCTCAGCCCATCAGGCAGGTTATCAGCATGTGATATCATTCTTATACAATCTATCAATGTTTGCAACATAGTATGCTTCTATGTCATGTGATAATGGCCGATGGCTTGAAAATACAGATCGATGTGAGTAAGTTTTCTATAGGCGCTTTGGTCAAGGCATCCATTTTGTTTTTGGAGGACATCAAGGAAGGACAATGCACTGCCTTTTTTGCCTCCATGGTGAACTGGATTACATACATCAACTGGTAGGAAAAGTGGTACAGTGTTAAGCATCTGAGGTAACCTTGTTCAAGAAGGCTATTTTTTTGAGCTTTCCTACTGTGCTGCTATGACTAGAACATTATTACGTAATTCGCTATGGCATCCCAACATGCAACACTGCCATCTCCGCTCTTATGGCCTTTAATCTGCAATTATCAAGGATACTCACAGCTTTGGATTGGTTCAATGCAGCTATGACTTCCCAATAAAAGTCATCACAGAAATGAAGCACCGACAAGCAGAAAGCAAAGTTAAGCCACCTTCCACAACAACAACATGGTGTGGACCACAGATCTTCAGAATGCACTATCATCAACTTCATGACAAGAGATTTTGACAAGGGTGCAATGTTAACACTTAAAAATGGAGTTAACTCAGCACAGAGCATTGTGTCTCATCAAACAAGCAGTCCACAAGTCCTACAGGGAGACAGTTTTGTCCAAATATATGTCAAGATAACATAAGACCTATGGTTTTTATTTCAGTCATTACTCATACCATACAATGTAACCAAAACATTTCTCTATTATTGTGTTTCATAGCTCCCCAGTGAAACAGTGGATGATATTTATACATGAAGCAAGTTTCACTCTCACAAAATCAAAGCTACTGGTACCCAGCATAGTCAGGCCTGGGTGCAATGGCCTGTGCACACTACGCAATGATGAAGGCACTGTATTACTTCCAGTTGACAAGGGTAATGCACCCCTAATTATAGAATATGCTAACTATGATATGAAGATCTGTTCACTACTGGATGAGGGCCCCTGTCAGAAGCTCCCAAGCAACCCAAAACATCATAAGAAAGATGTCTGAACTCCTCATGTGCTCTTCAAAGGAATACAGTGTGGTCATCAATCTTCTCTCTCAGTCACTTAGGTCATCCCCTGATGATCCACAACAATGGGATGCCCTTCCATCTTATCATATAAAAAGACACAATATCAAATCAATCTTCAGGCCTACAACAAAAATCTGATAATCACTGAGACCAGTTAAAGATGCAACAGGTCTCAAAACACCTCTGATCTACAAGATACAAGTTTGGCCTGTCAGAAAAATTGCAGAACAACACAGGAAGGAATATGCAAGGTTTTATCACCTATGCTGCCACAAGAAGTCCACCTTAGTTAGGCATGCTTTAGAAATCAGACCCCAGATAGGATAAAACCTCTATCATTGTCCCATTAATGGCTTCTGAGACAATGGTGGCCTACAACTCAGTGTGCCATGGGATCCACTGATTGTGAGACTGAAGTGGGCACATTGAACACTGAGTCAACGTTAGTGTATATAAGTGCACACCAGCAGCCCACTGGCAGTCATATCATTTAACAATGAGCAAGGAGTCCTTGGTTGAAAGTGCATGGAACTTTAACCACTTGACACAGCTGGAAACCCAAGAACTTTTTATTAAGGAGGTACTTAGCTTGGTAACATGGGTGCAATACAGGGAGACAGTTTTGTCCAAATATATGTCGAGATAACATAAGACCTCTGGTTTTTATTTCAGTCATTACTCATACCATACAACATAACCTAAACATTTGTCTATTAATGGGTTTTATAGTTCTCTATCACTGAGATTTTTATGTTCGTTGCATTTTAGCCTCATATTTTCTTATCTAATTCAAATATTGCTATACTACCACTGCTTGTTTAGAAGAGCAAAGTAAATTATGTAAACTCTTTTTCGCCTATGCCTTAAAGCCTTACACTATAATCAAACTTACCTGAAAGAGAGACTAACTTTTCAAAAAACCATTTCTTGTAGTAGTCACGTGAAAATAAAATTGTTGCATTACCACAAAGCCACACGTATGTCTTTCTGTGATATGAATTATGATTTTTCTTTAAATCTATAACAGAAAATGTGACACTAATTAAAACCAAAAAGCAGTTTGAGAGGGTAAGTAATTAACTATTTAGATGCTATACAGGGTGATCAAAAAACTTTTGTTCGAAGGCATTGCTGTAGTGTACTCGCAAACCAGCATGACTCTGATTCAGGTATAAAAGCAATGACATGTAGATAACTGATTAGTGTGGTAATCATATCTTCCTGATGTGCATATGGTAAACACATAATTGTGAATTATAACAACATTATTGCCAAATGCATCCAAACTGCCAAATGTTAAACACCAATAGACATCCACTGGATAATGAAGAATGTTCATGGGACAGTATGTCAGTCAAAAGTGCCCGAAGTTCCATGCTGGCCGTGATCTGACCCAAGATGCCAGTCGATCAAGGAGGACAGCCTCATTGATTACAAACAAGTGGGCAGTTGATGATGTGTTTAAGGCAGAATGGCATACAGCCATTCATGCGCTAGCAAATGATCTCAACATCAGCTTCAGTAACTTGCAAACATTATTCATCAGGAATTAGGCTATTGTAAAGCCTGCAGCCAATGGATACCCCAGGCATTGAATGCTAAACAAAAAGCAACCCAGATAGCTGTTTGCCTAAATCATCTGATACATTTCAATTTTTATTTAAAGGCAACACATACCTTGAGATCATTGCTGCAAGCCATGAAAGCTGGTGCCACCACTGGGAACTTGGTAAAAGAGTCAACAATGCAGTGTTGTCATCCATCATCATGTCATGCAGATTCAGTAGAAATTCACTGTTCACAACTTTGCTGGGAACTAAGCTGTACAGAGCTTGGATGACAGGTGCCATTCCATCTGCTTCAACGTTACACCATAGTTCAGCAATGGTAGTGGATGGAGAGTGGTGAACAGATAGTCTCTCAGAAACTGGTAACCAAATATTTTCAAAGAGTGAGTGATCTGAAGAATGTGCTGGCCAGGGCAACAATCAAATTTTGTCTGTATCTGATTAGGCCAGGGTAGAGCAGGCAACATGTGGTTCTTTGTTATCTTGCTGAAATAAGTACATCCAAATTGTTCTGATAATGATGATGATGAACTGATTTCTGATACAGAGCAAAGAAATATTGGTGATATTCAGAATCTGGG
Source organism: Schistocerca gregaria (assembly GCF_023897955.1). Lineage (NCBI taxonomy): Eukaryota > Metazoa > Arthropoda > Insecta > Orthoptera > Acrididae > Schistocerca > Schistocerca gregaria. The sequence goes on from NC_064923.1 coordinate 491,011,890, forward strand.
GGTAGTTCAGAAGAAATATTGGTTTACTTAATAATGTTAAAAAGAATGAGCACAGTTAATGAATTATATTCTTGACAAAGTTGATAGTATTGGAATTGAATGTAAGATAGAAGAAGAAAGCAAATCATTAGTAATTAACAATAATGTAATGATTTGCAAGCAAATGAACTTTAAGTAAGTGAAAATGAAATATGTAAAAGTAGGGAATGAAAATAGTAAGAAGATTAATGAGGAGTCTGAATTATATCATTGGGATTTGTTAAAACAAAATTGGCTATTGAGTTTCAGTCAAAACGAAACAAGTAGGTGTTAAACAGAAAAGTGATATCTTTAAGGATTGACTAAGAGTGTGGTTCAGCGAATTATGTAAAACAGTGACTAAGGATGATAATATGGGTTATCAGCAAGGAGGGGGTGTGAGTGACAGCAATTTTTAAATTTTGATGTAAATAATGTTCACATAAAGTATGGTCAGATAAAGAAGTAAAAGTCTGCTAATGTTACATTTGGTGCAATGTGTCGATATTCAGTGCAGGTATTGCCAGAGATCACATGATGGGTTGGCAGATTGGAGGCACATGCACTTGAAAATAAGCCCTTTTAAGTGGTGGAAAGTGGAGCTGTGGTCAGTTGCCTGTGAGTGAGGACAGCACTCGGTAGAGGGAGCCACCGGTAGAGCGAGGCAGGACCAGGTCGACAGCATGGCCAGTAGAGTGTTCATGGTGGGATGATGAGAAGGGAGCCCAAGTGTCTGCTGGCCCATGATAGCATGATGGTGGTGCTGCACACAGCAGTTAGTTGTGGCCCATGGAACTTGTCAATGGCCGCAATGGAAGGAATTGTGAAATCAAACTGGTTGCTTATAAAATGTGTTGACTGTTAAATATGCAGCAAGTTGTATTGCTGTGGTATTTCATTGCAGGCAGCAGCAAATGTTCCAATGCTAGGTGCCCCTCTCTCCCCACACGCCAGCACAGTGTTTTGGATGACCAATAATGGGATCAATAATTCCAGCAATGTGCTTCTGGTAGTTCCAAAGTGCATAAGGGTTTGATTGAGTAAAATTCACCAAGAACTCTCTTGGTAAGATGAAACTGATTCAAATTTCTGTTTGCTTTCTGGCCATTTTATTATGAATAATAGTCTATAGACAAGTTAACAGTTTGAAAATCGTGTCAGATAAAATAAGGGATAGTACCCAACTTACATTTCCTATATCAAAATGTGTTTAATATATGAAGGAGCTAGTGCCCAGCATCTATTTGCTAATTTTTCTGCAGTAATTGATTTTAATCACTAATCATTCAAAGTGGTTAATGCCTGCTTACATTTCTATATTGAATTTTGTTTAACATTTGAAGGAGCTAGTGTCCCAGCAGCTATTTATTCATTTTTCTGCATTAATTGTTTTTAATCACTAATCATGGAACGGTGTTAGTGCCTGCTTATCCTGTCTGTAGTGAAATTTGTTTAACATTTGCAGGGACTAGTGCCTGGCTTCTATTTTCTGGTTTTTTGTTTTGATCGTTTTTAATCACTAATCATTTAATGGGTTTAGTGTCCACTTATTCTTCCTATATTGAGATTTGTTTAATATTTGGAGGGGATAGTGTCTGACATCTATTTGCTGATTTTTCTGCATGAATTGTTTTTAATGACTTATCATCAAAAAGGGCTGGAGTCCACCATTCTTTCTGTATTTAAATTTGTTCAACATTTGAAGAGGCTAGTGCCCGACATCTGTTTATAAATTTTGTATTGACTTTTTAAGTCATTACAATACTACTTTGTCTTTTTTGTAGTGAAAATTGTTTAATGTTTGAAGGGACTACTGCCTGACATCTATATTTAAATTTTCGTAACGGACATCTTGCAGGGTCTAGTGTCCATTCACATTGCTATATCCAAATCATTATGATATTTTGAGGGGCTAGTCCTTGACCTTCATTGATCACATTTCCTGTCAAAGATTTGAATGTGAGGACAGGCTAATTTTCGTAATTTATATTATGTAATCTTACTTTAATCGTCTGTGACAATTAAGTATACGAACTGCAAGACACTTTGAGTATCGTCAGCCTTTTAAAGAGTTTCAGTGGCTTACTAAATGTTGGAATTGTATATTGCTCAAGTGCTCATGTAAACCATTGTTGACTAACAAACTTAATTTATAACCCAATCACTTACAACACCAGGATCCCTGTATCCTCAAAATCACACTCTAAAAAGGCTGCAAGTGCACTTATCAATGGTAGCAGGTAGTGTGGTTTTGCTGGGGTATACCTGGGTACTGAGCAATTAGTAGGATGTTAATAATAAGCAGATTAAGTTGAAGCTTTATGTGACTGTATATGCTTTTGTGAGCTTGTTTCTCACAAGGTTTTGTGTATTTCAGCTTGTTTCTTACAAGATTTTGTGTATTTGCAATGCCGAGCAGGGAAAATATGGGAGTAAGATGTGTTGTGTGGCTAGAATATTCAAGGAAGGACAATGGCTATATGAATTAAAAATATGCGATGAAGTGGACGAGGGTACCATGTCCAAGCTGTGCCCGCAATTACCAGTGTGTTGGGCAAGCCAATAAACATCAATACTGACACTATGTAGGAGGTGAGCCCTGCAACAACTACATGCCATGTCTTGTTGTGCATCCTCCAAGATGGAATTGTGTTGTTGAAAAGAGACCTTCCCATCACCTTCACAGAAGTCATGATTGCATGCTCTGGTGGTTAACATTGGCATAGGATTATGGGTGTGTGGACAGTTGACAAAAATTCAAAGTTCTCTACTGGAATAAAGGCCTTCCTGGATGAACTGATGGCCATTCAACAATGCCTTTCCATTTTGCAGTGGGCAAATGGGCAGAGGGGAATGAACCTACTGAGGGTCAAGATGGAGAGGGTGCAGCGTGTCGCAGCATGCATAGATAAAAAATATACTCACCGAGAGGCAGCAAAACCCACACGTAAAAAACTGTTGTGATTAGCAACCTTTCAAAGCCAGTGTCTCATTCATCAGGCAAAAGGGCTGAAAGAGAAGGAAAAAGGGTGAAGGGAAATGACTGGAGAGGTCTAAGAGAAGGGGTGGATATTGGGAAAGTCACCCAGAACCATTGGTCAGGGGAGACTTACTGTACAGGATGAAAAGGATAGATTGATTGTTGGGGACTGCATTGGACGAGATTTTAAAACCTGAGAGCTTAAAGGTGGAAGACAGGGTAATATGCAAGACAGAGATTACTACTAAAACATAGTGCATGAGTTAATAAGAGTGAGAAGCTACACTGTACATAACAGAGGTGGGAGGGGGTGGTGGCAAATACACGGGAAAGACAAAGAAAGATACAGAAAACTAAAACGGAGTGGAGAAAGAGTAGTTACAGTGAAGAAAAGTTGAGATGGAAGACAGTAATGTAAATTAAAGCCAGGAGGGTGGCGAGAATCAAGGACATGTCGTAGTGTAGTTCTGAGCGACTTTCCCAATATCTACCCCTTTTCCTAGACTCTACAGTCCTTTTCCTTCACTCTGCATTCTTCCCCTTCAACCATTCTGCTTGAAGAAGGAGCCACTGGCTGCAAAAGCTTGCCAATCACAACAGTCTTTTTATGTGTGTGTTCTGCTGCCACTTGGTGAGTAGATATTTTATCTATCCAATTAAATCTCCCTTAAAACCCACATCCTTTCGTCTTTCCCTCTCCTTCCTGAAGAAGCAACCATCGGTTGCGAAAGCTAGCAATTCTGTGTGTGTGTTTGTGTGTTTTGTTCATGTGCCTGTCTGCCGGCACTTTCCTGCTTGGTAAGTCTTGGAATCTTTGTTTTTAATATATTTTTCCCATGTGGAAGTTTCTTTCTATTTTATTTACAATTAAATAATTTTATCAATAACTGATAGTTTTCAAAGTTATATTAGCCCATATAGCCATCATTCATCTTATTTAACACACTTGCCAGTCTTTGTTGTCGTCTGTCTTCTTTAAATTATCGTCTGTTGTCTACCTTAAGTGCCTACTCCATTCATTTATTTATCTGCATCGCCAAGATTAATCAATGCTTTACCCCTATATCTTTTCTAATACCAATTTCCATGCTTGTCAACATATCCATTTCAATTTTTATTTGCATATAACAATTCCATTGTTCATAACAAATTTTCATACAACAACTTATGATTCACTGCAGCACTGGTTGACCTTTTAACAATTGTCTTTAACCAATTAATTCGCAAATTTTACAGCTATTTTCTTTTCCGTCACCCACTTATCTTGTTTATACGTAATTTTTTACATTCTGGTACGTTTGTTTTTTGACAAATTGCCCTGATCGACTTTTATTGCCATCTCTTATGTCACTGTATTTGCAAAGGTAAGTAGTTTACTTTTTCTCCTATGACTTTCGCTTCCTGCTTACCCAGTTTCTAAAATTTCGTGTGTTTTCACAACTTTCCCAATCAGTTTTTTCCATTTATCATTTTTTGTATCAATATAGATTGCCCAATCATTACCTCTTACAAATGATTTCCATAAGAATTTTTATAATTTTTCCAATGTTTTTCATTACTTTTCTGCTTCCCCCCCCCCCCTCCCCCCCCCCCCCCCCCCCACAAAGCTGATGATTTTTAACTTTCCAAACTGTCCTCTCTTGCTATGATGAATCCCATCTCATACTGCATCCATTCCTTTCGAAGTTATGCATTTGCGTTATCAAAAGTAAGGTCCCACATTCTGTTTCTTAAAACCTGCTTGTCCCATGGAGTTACTCCAAAAGGTCTAACACTTAAAAGTCCCCGTTTCTGGATGCAATCCTACCCTACACCGGGCTCTTTTACTGTTTCAAATGCAGAACTCTCTTGCTCTTACCCAGCTAATCAGTGACTTATATGCCTCATCAGAAAATTTCCACTCTACCAGATTTCTCTCCTTCTACAAAGTCCTGCAGTTATCTGCCCCTCATCTTTCCTTGAATGGTACCATCTGCCAAGCCAACTTCTAACTGTAATAACATGCCAGACTTCACCTCAAAAAGCTATCCCACCTTCTCCTAAGCTACCTGAACAGTGGTATTTCCTAAACCTGCATTTGATCATGCTACTTTGGTGAAGGACCTCCTTTCCTTCATATGTAATATCCATTGGAAATATTACTTTGCAACCCAAACCCAAAACCTTTCCAACACCATACCTGACATTGAGCCCTGCCTTGAACAGTTCAGACCATGATTCCAACTTGATCCACCACCACTACCTCAAAATCATCCCTTACAAGCCTTCCAAGAATTCCTCACATCCAGCATTGCCTCACAACCCTTCCTCAGGTCCCTACAACATGACCCTAACCTGTCCTTACTGCAGAACTCCAGCCTCTACGTTCCCTAAAGGCTGATGACTCTATCATTATCCTCCTAGCAGACAAAGGATCTAACATTGTAGTACTTGACTGAAAGGAGTATGTTAATGAAGGTCTACGCCAGTGGTCTGACACCTTTACATACAGAATCTGCCATCAAGAGCCCTGTGATTGAAACTGACCTGTAGTCCCTACCTTATTTAACACCTCAGGCCCCTCACAAGGACTAACACCTCAATCCATAGGATTTCTCCCCCCCCCCCCCCCCCCCCCACTCCAAACCACACATCCCCAACTTATACCTTCATCCTAAGATCCACAGACCCAGTCATCCTGGCTGTACTGTATTTGCTGGCTTCAAAGCACCCACTGAACATATATCTGCCTTAGTTGATCAACACCTGCAACCCATAGTACAAAAACTCCCCTCCTACATCAAAGATACCATCCATTTCCTGGATCATCTGAAATCAATGCCCATCCCACTCCCACCACACACCTTGCTTGTCATCATTCATGCCACCTCCCCCAAGTACATGGTCTGTCTGCTACTGAACATTTCCTGAGTCAGTGCCCATCTGATTCCAAACCTGTGACATCCTTCCTACTTACCTGAATCAACTTTATACTTACCGACAACTATTCACCTTTGAGGGGTAGAAATACAAACAGATCAGGGGTACGGCCATGAGAACCAGGATGGCTCCTTCCTATTCCAACCTTTGCTTGGAAGGGGAAGCTACTTCGGTAGGGCCATGACTTCCTAAAATCATGCCCTGAAATGAGATCCATTCTGTCTGAAATTTTGCCCACCTCACCTAGAATAGCTTTCCATTGCCCTCCCAACCTCTGCAATATTCTTGTCAGACCCTATGCTCCTTCTGCACCCATCTCTCTACCCCATAGCTCCTACCCCTGTGATTGTCCTTTATGCACCCTCCTACCCCCACGTATAATAGCCATGTAACTGATGAAACATATACTAGCAGAGAGAGAGCCACCTGCATAACGATACATGTCATATACCAGCTATTATGCAAACACTGTTCAGCCTTCTACATTAGCAGGACTACCACACCTGCCTGAAGAAGGAGCCACTGGTCTGAAAGGTTGCCAATCACAACAGTCTTTTATGTGTGTGTTCTGCTGCTGCTTGGTGAGTATAATTTTGTATCCAACCAATTATGTTATTAATAACTGATTGTTTTCATTGTTATATTAGCATGCAAATAGGTTGAAGCTGTCCTTTTAGTAACCTTTAGAATCACCATCTCCCCAACATTAAAGATATTAGAGTTTTGTCAATTGTTAAGATATATCAGGTACTGGAAATTCTATGGTTGCTTGTACATTTGGAAGATCAGGCCAACACATTATGCATTTCCTATAGTGTAATATGTCAGCTAATGCTAGAATTGATGCAAGGGTAATTAAAAAGGTTGGTGACAGATTTTTCAGTGTACCTGTTCTCTTGTGAAGCTTTGTAAAACAACAGTGTTTGAATACATAGGGTGTGCATACAAGGACTACATAGAACAATATTTTTATCAAACAAAAACCTTGCAGATTACACTGAACAGGCGAGAATAGCTGTGATTGTGTTGTCTGTAAAACGTCTTGAAGCATAAGCTGTTATGAATGTTGTTGAAAGCTTGAAGCCAAGGGATAGATTGCAGGTAATATTCTTGTATAAGCCACAATTTTTCACTGATTTACATAAAATGATTCTTGATACAGAAAACATCTGGTGTGCGGGTGAAAAGAAAGCACTGTATGACGTGCATTTGCACTGTGGGAGTGAGGTGCATCTGGCACGTGACTGTAGGTATCTCTGTGAGTGTCGTAAGGACAGCTGATACTGGAGGGTACAGCAGTGGCATAAGAAGCATCTGGCTCCACGCGGCTGCCGCAGTGTGTGCAAGGTGAATCCAACAGACCCCTCTTATGTATGCACTGCATTAGGCATTGAGCCAGTTTGCATATTAATAGATTCAGGATGTAGCACTTCATTGCTTGGTCACACATGGTATTGCAAACGTAAGCTCCTGCCTAGACTTCTTAATTTGCATTTGGTTAATGAGTGTTTGTGTTCTGTGTCTGGGGAGTGACTTAAATTAGTGGGACACACGCATTGCAAGCTTAAGATTCGCCAATTTACCTTAGCATGGAAGGAAATATTGTATTTATGGCACCTGGCATCTGAGAAAGGAATAAGAATAAACCAGACATGGATGCAGCCAATTTAAAAATTCCCTGTGCTACAGAATAAGAAGCAAATCAATAGATTCTTAGGCATGATAAATTTGTTTGGGAATGTCATTGCCAACTTCATCCAACTGGTGGCCCAGCTAAATTAGCTAAAATAAAAAGGAGGTGAAATTTAATTGGGGACAGTCTCAACAAGCAGCTTTTGAGTTCTTACAACAAGTGTTCAATAATGTGGTGGTTCTGGGCATAATGGATTTCAACCACCAGTTTGTAGTCCAAGCCAATCCATCCAACTCTCTGAGACCTCAGCCGTCTAGTTACCAGAACATGAAGGGGAGTGGCACCCATCAGCATATGCCAAAATTATTGAGTTGTCCACATATTTAATAGCCAAGCCAGAACGTAATTATTCTGTACACAAGTTGCAATCTCTGGTGGTTCTGTTCACTCTACAATGATTTAAGATGTACCTCAAAAATAAAAAGTTGCAGCTGGAAACAAAACAATTTAGCCCTGACTTGTTTTTTCACTAGGTCGTGCAAGACCTGCTGGATACCGTGCTGGGTTATAAGGATTTCAGCATTACAATTCAAGGTAGCACACATTCACAGTACACAGAATCAAGTTGGCACTCTGAGGCAAATGTTCGAGAAGAAAGGCAAGGTTGGGGCTGAAGGACATCAAGAGGCATCATTGTCTGCTGCAGGGCCTGAAGTGTCAGGCTCCCAAATGCAACCACTGTGATGGGTTGAGATTGTGGTCAGGAGTGTTCAGTTCAAGAGTGTGTGTGTGTGTGTGTGTGTGTGTGTGTGTGTGTGTGTGTGTGTGTGTGTGTGTATGGGGTGGGGGTTGGGGGGGGGGGGGGGGGTGGAATGAGTAGGGAGCCCAAGTGTCTGCTGGCCCGTGAGAGCACCATGTATGAAGCCACATGAAATAGTTAATTGTGACTCATAGAACTTGTCAACGACTGTGCTGGAAGGAATAGTGAACTCAAATGGTTCAAATGGCTCTGAGCACTTCTGAGGTCATCAGTCCCCTAGAACTTAGAACTACTTAAACCTAGCTAACCTAAGGACATCACACACATCCATGCCCGAGGCAGGAATCTAACCTGTGACTGTAGTGGTTGCATGGTTCCAGACTGTAGCGCCTAGAACCGCTCGGCCATTCCGGCTGGCTTGTGAACTCAACTGGTTGCTTATGTAATGTGGTGTTGGCTGTTACATATGTGGCAAGTTGTATGCTGTGCTGCTTTGCTGCACGCAATAGCAAATGTTCCAGGTCCAGCACCACCTCCCCACCCCCACCCACCCACCCTTCCAGGGTTTGGGATGACTAATTCTGGAACTGCAGTTGTGGTAGCTGCAAACTGCATAAAGGTTAGATTGAGTAAAATCCACCAAGCACTCTTTTGGTAAGGTAACACTGATGCAGATTTGTTGACCTTCTGGTGTTTTATTATGAGTAATAATCTATAGACCAGTTAATGATTTAGAATCATGTCAGATTAAATAAGATCTAGGGCCCACCTTATGTTTTCTGTACTGCAATTTTGCAATTTGTTTAATATTCAAAGGGCCTAGTGCCCAGCATCTGTTTGCTGATTTTTATGGATTAATTGGTTTTTATCACTTATCATTCAAGAGGGCTAGTGTCTGACATATATTTGCTGATTTTGTATTGATTGCTTTTAGTCACTAATCATTCAAAGTGGCCAGTGGTGCTATATCTTTTCTGTAGTTGCAACTATTTAATATTTGAATCATTAGTGCCCGATATCCCTATTCAAATTATCGTAACAATCATCTTGCAGGGACATTTCGAGGGTCCAGTTCCTGATCTCTATTGATTACATTTCCTGTTGTGGATTTCAATGTGAGGAAAGGCTAATGGTTAATTTGTCTCATGTAATTGTACTGTTATTGCCTTTGTCACTTAAGTAAATGAACTGCATGTGCCTTTGGGCTTTAATTGTCAGTTTTTTGAAGAGTTTAAGTGGTGAGTTGTTTATTAATTGTTGAGGTTGTATATTGCTCAAGTTTCCATGTGCTCTGTTGGTGTTAAATAAATGTGGTAGTTCATCATCCAAATACTTAACACTCCAGGACCCCAGTATCCTAGCTATCATGTCCCAAAAAAAGGTGCAAGTACACGTATCAACTGAAGTAAACAAGGCTCTGGTTAAGTTGCCAGTAGTAGATGTTCAGAATTTCTGAGTGTGACAGTTGAGTAGATAGTAGCAGAAGGCAATTGTTTATTTAGTACAAGAAACATTTTTTAGTACATTGTTAGTTCATAGGAGAATGGTGAACATAATTAATTTATGATCATAGTACACATTGTAACTACACAGTCAACCCATTCAAAGTAGATAATAATAAAAACAGACAAACCGACATATTACAATGCTTCTACATTTGATAGCAGAGCTTAGTAAGGGAGACTAAATGACAAACACAGAATACGTAGTTAAAGCCTTTGTCAACAATAGACTCTCTCTCTCTCTCTCTCTCTCTCTCTCTCTCTCTCACACACACACACACACACACACACACAAACTCAATTCAAAGTGTGTGAGTATGTGTGTGTGCATATGTGTGTCTATTGTTGAAAGCCGTAAGCTTTAATTGTGAGAGTCTTTGTCTTGTGCCTACCTGTGACTCAGCATATCTGCTATATGGTGAGTAGCAGCTTTCCTTCTCATATATTGTTACATTCCATCCTGGATTTTCCATTGTTTAATAATACATAGTTAACAATATTTGGTAAATGAGGTTTACATATTATGATGTTCCTGAGACAGAGCAGAAGCACTGGTCAAGCAAGAACTGTTTTGGCTTTACCTTAAACATATTTAATGTTTGTAGGCATATGAAGAAGAGATATCGTTATATAACATAGTTCCAGTATGATACACTTCTTGCATAAGTTTGTACTCACTGTGAAACTTCCTGGCAGATTAAAACTGTGTGCCAGATCGAGACTCGAACTCGGTACCTTTGCCCACGAAAGTCAAAGGTCCCGAGTTTGAGTCTTGGTCCAGCACACAGTTTTAATCTGCCAGGAAGTTTCATATCAGTGCAAACTCCGCTGCAGGGTAAAAATCTCATTCTTGTACTTACTGTGTTTATATATAGGTCCAGCTTTTGAGACATTTTTTTCCTTCAATGCCATAAACAGGGTTTGCAGGATGGAAGTTTTGCATGGTGCGAAAGATAACTGTCACTGATAATTTTTTTTTTTTTTTTTAATTCCACCCCTCCCCCTCCCCCCCAGAAGCCCGTTGGTCTTGAACTTCTGCATTAAGCTATGCATAACCGATTCTGAAGTGTCCTGCAGATTTTCTTCACTGTGTAATTTAATCAGAATATTTGTATCATCTGCAAACACTACTGCAGTTTCATCACGTATTTTATCAGCCAAATCATTTACATACATTGCCAGTCTACATTTGATATCCTCTCTACTTTGACCACCATCAGTTATTTTGCTCCCCAAATAGCAAAACTCATTTACTACTTTAAGTGCCTCATTTCCTAATCTAATTCCCTCAGCTTCACCAGACTCAATTCGACTACATTCCATTATCCTCATTTTGCTTTTGTTGATGTTCATCTTATACCCTCCTTTCATGACACTGTCCATTCTGTTCAACTGCTCTCCCAAGTCTTTTCCTGTCTCTGACAGAATTACAATGTCATCGGCGAATCTCAAAGTTTTTATTTCTTCTCCATGAATTTCAACACCTACTCCGAATTTTTCTTTTGTTTCCTTCGCTGCTTGCTCAATATACATATTGAATAACATCGGGGATAGGCTACAACTCGGTCTCACTCCCTTCCCAACCACTGCTTCCCTTTCATGCACCTCGACTTTTATAACTGCTATCTGCTTTCTGTACAAATTGTAAATAGCCGCTCGCTCCCTGTATTTTACACCGGCCACCTTCAGAATTTAAAAGAGAGTATTCCAGTCAACATTGTCAAAAGCTTTCTCTAAGTCTACAAATGCTAGAAACATAGGTTTGCCTTTCCTTAATCTAGCTTCTAAGATAAGTCATAGGGTCAGTATTGCCTCACATGTTCCAATATTTCTACGGAATCTAAACTGATCATCCCTGAGGTCAGCTTCTACCAGTTTTTCCATTCGTCTGTGAAGAATTGGCGTTAGTATTTTGCACCTGTGACTTACTAAACTGATAGTTCAGTAATTTTCACATCTGTCAACACCTGCTTTCTTTGGGATTGGAATTATTATACTCTTCTTGAAGTCTGAGGGTATTTTGCTGTCTCGTACATTTTGCTCACCAGATAGTAGAGCTTTGCCAGGACTGGCTCTCCCAAGGCCGTCAGTAGTTCTAATGGAATCTTGTCTACTCCCGGAGCCTTGTTTCGACTCAGGTCTTTCAGTGCTCTGTCAAACTCTTCACGCAGTATTGTATCTCTCATTTCATCTTCATCTACATCCTCTTCCATTTCCATAATATTGTCCTCAAATACAATGCCCTTGTATAGACCCTCTATATACTCCTTCCACCTTTCTGCTTTCCCTTCTTTGCTTAGAACTGGGTTTCCATCTGAGCTCTTGATATTCATAAAAGTGGTTCTCTTTTCTCCAAAGGTCTCTTTAATGTTCCTGTAGGCAGTATGTATCTGACCCCTAGTGAGATAAGCCTCTAAATCCCCTGCTTAGCCATTTTGCACTTCCTGTCGATCTCATTTTTCAGACATTTGTATTCCTTTTTGCCTGCTTAATTTACTGCAATTTTATATTTTCTCCTTTTATTAATTAAATTCAATATTTCTTCTGTTACCCAAGGATTTCTACTAGCCCTAGTATTTTTACCTATGAGATCTTCTGCTGCCTTCACTATTTTGTTCCTCAAAGCTACCCATTCTTCTTCTACTGTATTTCTTTGCCCCATTCCTGTCAATTGTTTCCTTATGCTCTCCCTGAAACTCTGTACAACATCTGGTTTAGTCAGTTTATCCAGGTACCATCTCCTTAAAATGCCACCTTTTTGCAGTTTCTTCAGTTTTAATCTACGGTTAATAACCAATAGATTGTGGTCAGAGTCCACATCTGCCCCTGGAAATGTCTTACAATTTAAAACCTGGTTCCTAAATCTCTCTGTTACCATTATGTAATCTATCTGAAACCTTTTAGTATCTCCAGGCTTCTTCCATGTATACAACCTTCTTTTATGATTCTTGAACCAAATGTTAGCCATGATTAAGTTGTACTCTGTGAAATCAGGCAGCTTCCTCTTTCATTTCTTAGCCCCAATCCATATTCACCTACTACGTTTCCTTCTCTCCCTTTTCCTATTGCCAAATTCCAGTCACCCGTGACTATTAAATTTTTGTCTCCCTTCACTATCTGAATAATTTCTTTTATTTCATCATACATTTCTTCAATTTCTTCATCATCTGCAGAGCTAGTTGGCATATAAACTTGTACTACTGTAGGAGGCATGGGCTTCATGTCTATCTTGGCCACAATAATGCGTTCACTATGCTGTTTGTAGTAGCTTACTCACACTCCTTTTTTTAAAAATTCATTATTAAACCAACTCCTGCATTACCCCTATCTGATTTTGTATTTATAACCCTGTATTCACCTGACCAAAAGTCTTGCTCCTCCTTCCAGGTAACTTCACTAATTCCTACTATATCTAATAGTAAGTGAAAAAGTTGAAAATCTGAGGGTGCAAGATTAGTTGAATAAGGTGGTTGCAGAGTAACTTCCCAAACCAGCTCCTGTATAGTGTTATTGTCAGTCCAGCAGAATGTGGGCGGGCATTATCGTGGAGTAACATCACTTCACTCAGTCTTCCTGGATGTTGTCCTTGGACTGCTTCTGCAAGATACCACAAATGTTGACAATAAATGTCAGCAGTAATGGTTACACCTAGGGAAAGCAGAAGCAATTCATAGTACACCACACTAGGTCTTTGTATGGGGAGTTGCTGCTTTGTCTGGGCTCAACCATTCCTATCTTTTCCTTATGTTAGTATAAAGACAACACCTCTCATCACTCGTAATGATGCAGGATAGGAAAGGTCAGTGATGTTCACAACCCAATTCGTGATGACAAGCAAGGATGCACATAAGGCCAGCTGGTGATTTTTGTGGTTTTGGCTTTAAGCATGCAGTGCCAAGACATTCAATTTTTCACCTTCCCCACTGCATGCTGATGTTTGCCTGATGGTGCCAGTTCTTGAGTACACTGATGTAAGTCATAGTGGGTTAATACATTTAAATAATCTTCATCAAACCCCAAAGGTCATCCTATATGTGTAGGGTCACTAATGTCAAAATGATTCTACTTAAAATGAGAAAATCATGTTCTTGTCATGCTCTGTCCAATGGTTATCCCCATATAAGGCACACACATTTCTGGCCGCCTCCAATGCTGTCACCCCTCTACTGAACTCAAACAAAAGAATATGTAAGAAATGTTCTGATTTCTTGACCTAAAACTCCATTTTCTAGTGTCCACAGCTCCACTCATTACCTCCAAATGACAAAAGATGATATGTAAACTTAAATAGCAACAGTAAACTACAAAATGAAATGAATGAAATGATTGGTGTCAATGGCCAGGAGTTCCCACCTGGGGAAGTGTGGCTGCAAAGTTGCAAAGTCTTTTCAGTTTATGCCACACCAGGTGACTTGCGTGTTGATGCTGATGAAATGATGATGATGACAACAGAATACCCAGTCCCTGAGTGGAGAACGGAACACAGGCACACTGCATAGCAGTCAGACGTGCTAACCACTCAGCTAAGGAGGCAGATTACTGCACCATAAATAAAAAAATGACAATCAATAAAAACACATAGCAACTGGAATATCAACATGCAAAACAAAAATGCTATAAATTTATGTGCCAACCTAATATCTACATACATACTCCACAAGCCACTAAACAGCGATGGAAAAGAGTACTTTCTACCAACATTGTCACTTTCCTGTCCAACACCATTTATGAGTTGAGTGAGAGAAAAATATCTATATGCCTTTATATGTAACATAATCTTGATTCTCTCTTTCTGATGAACCCTACATAAGATATATCATGGCGGAAAAAAATGATTTCATAGTCTTCCTCAAATAAAGTTTCTCTACATTTTGTGAGAACTGCCTCACTTTTAATGGTCCTGCTGCGCTATTGTTGCATTTTATGAATAATATTTTGACAGTTGAAACAGTCATCCTCTTCAGATGCTCGGCATTGGGCGATTTTGTGTATTCATAGCCAGATCTCCAACCAAATTGTGAACTACTTACAGTCTTCTTACAGTCATACCCTGTTATTTATAGGTAAGTTTTACTCCAGACACACATTATGTCCTTCAATGATCTTTTGTTTATCAAAGCCCATTGATATTCCACAATGTGCACATACTCTCAGTAATTCCCAGCTCTGCTGGATGTGATGGCCAGTGAGATCTTATTAAATTGAGTGCCCAGCCCCAAGTCGTGTTTAAATTGAAGCTTCCATCCCTGTTTATTAGGCTTCTGATTTCTGTGTTTTGATACACTCCTTAATTATATTTTTCCAGAAACTTCATGTTTCCACTGCAATAATGGTCTGATTGTATTGCAGTTCAAGGTAGTTCTTCGTGACAGTTGATTTGCTTTGTTGTTTTAGTCAAGTGCGCTGCTGATGCTCTTTGCATCTCTCCTCAACAATTCTAATGGCCTGCCCCCACTTAAGACATGCCACATTCACATGGAATGTGGTACACACACAGTCTGTACAGTCCTAGATCATCTTCAACATGGCAAAGAAATCTTTTTATTGTTATTGACACAATTGAGACATACAGGAGCCCATTTTTCCTTAGGAATCTACTGATTTTTTTTTTTTCAGATACTTGTCCAGCATGATGTAGAAATGTGATTCTTAGCTACTGTGTCTTAGTCTCAATCAATATCAAAATACAGTACAGGAAATAGAAACAAAAGCTCAGCTGAATACCCACTGTTGATCAATCACACTGACAAAACATGAGAGATTATGTCACCTTTCTTCAAAAGGTTCCCATTTCAGTTCCCCAAGCTTCTCTGTTATGCTTGCATATTGGCTACACCAACTTATTATGTGTCTCTGAATTTGCACAGAGTATATTGTCACCTACACATTCACTTCCTTCTACTGTTTGCATTTATGTATAAATAAACCAACTTGTGTTTCAAGTAACTGGATTTTCCTGGATCCATGCTGATTATTTGACAGAAGTTTCTTTTCTTCCAGGAACATTGTAATGTTTGAGCTTAGATTATTCTCTATGATCCTGCAACAGATGGAAGACAGAGATATTGGTCTGTAATTCAGTACATCTGTTGCTTTAGACTTTTTGTAGACAAGAGGGACTTATACTCATCCCAATCATGCTGAATAATGTGCTGTGCACAAGATTCTTGATAGAAATGAGCTATGGATAAGGCTAATTCCACAGTGTATTCAAGGTAAAATCTAACTGTAATTCCATCAAAGCATAGATTCTTATTCATTATGGATAATCTTAACTGTTTGCAATAATGGGTGGAAGGGAAGCAGAGAGGAGGGGAAGAAGGGCTATATCAGTATCTCTCGTCTTTGGGAGTTTTGCAATGGTCAGACATTGATACTACAATATCATCATGTGTAAATGTGGACTTTGATATTCATCTATCTACATATGGAACCCCCCCTCCCATTTGAACCATGGAACTTCCCATTGGTGGGGAGGCTTCTGTGCCTCAGCTATATAGATAGCTGTACCATAGCTGCAACCACAATGAGTGACGGGGTTATCTGTTGCGATAGGGTTATCCACTGAGAAGCCAGACAAACGTGTGGTTCCTAAAGAGGGGCACAGCAGCCATTTCAGTAGTTGCAGGGTCAATAGTGTGGACGACCGACTGATTTGGCCTTGTAACAACACCAAAAACAGCTTTACTATACTGTTAAGGCAAACGATTGAAAGCAAGGGGAAACCATAGTCGTAATTTTTCCTGAGGACATGCAGCTGTGATGTATAGCTAAATGATGATGGCATCCTCTTGGGTAAAATATTCTGGAGGCAAAATAGTCCCTCATTCAGGTCTCCAGGTGGGGACTATTCAGGAGGATGTTGTTATCAGGAGAAACAAAACTGGCACTTTACAGTTCGGAGCATGGAATATCAGATCCCTTAATTGGCCAGATGGGTTAGAAAATTTAAAAAGGAAACTAAATAAGTTGAAGTTAAATACAGTGGGAGTCAGTGAAGTTTGATGGCAGGAGGAACAGGACTTGGGGTCAGATGAATTGTAAATACAAAATCAAGTGGGGTAATGCAGGAAAAGATTTAATAATGAATAAAAAAATAGGAATGCAGATAAGCTACTGTGAACAGCATAGTGAATGCATTAGGAAAAGGAAGAGAAGGAAAAATAGTAAGTGAATATGGACTGAAGGAAAAGAATGAAAGAGGGAGCCACCTGGTAGGATTTTGCAAGGAGTATAATTTAAATTGTAGCTAATGCCTGGCATCTGGTTTAAGAATCATGAACGAAGGCTGTATACATGGAAGAGACCCGGAGACACTAGAAGGTTTCAGTTTGATTATATAATGGTAAAATGGAGATTTCAGAACCAGATTTTAAATTGTAAGATGTTTCCAGAGGCAGATGTGGATTCTGGCCACAATTTACTGGTTATGAACTGTAGACTAAACTGAAGAAACTGCAAAAAGGTAGGAATTTAAGGAGACGGGACGTGGACAAAGTGAAAGAACCGGAGATTGTACATAGTTTCAGAGGAAGCATTAGAAAAATGATTGACAAGGGCAGGGGAAAGGAATACAGAAGAAGAAAAGTAGGTAGCTTCAGCAGGGGAGGTTCAAATTGGTAAAAAGATGAGGGCTAGTAGAAATACATGGGTAACACAAGAGATACTGAATTTAATTAATGAGAGTAACTACAGTAAATGAAGCAGGTGAAAGGGACTACAAACATCCAAAAAAATGAGATTGACAAAGTGCAAAATGGCTAAGCAGAAATGGCTTATGACAAATTTAAGTATTTAGAAGCATGTTTCATTAGGGGAAAGATAGATGCCAACTACAGAAAAATTAAGACCTTTGGAGAAAAGAGAACCACTGATAAAAATATCAAGAGCTCAGATGGAAAACCAGTTTTAAGCAAAGAAGGGAAAGCAGAATGGTGGAAGTAGTATATAGAGGGTTTATACAAGGGAGCTGTACTTGAGGGCAATATTATGGAAATGGAAGAGAATGTAGATGAAGATGAGATGCGATATATGATACTAATTGAAGAATTTGACAGAATACTGAAAGACCTAAGCCAAAACAATGCCTCAGGAGTAGATAACATTCTGTTAGAATTACTGATAGCCTTGAGGGAGTCAGCCAAGACAGAATGGTTACATCTGCTGTGCAAGATGTATCAGACAGGTGAAATACCGCCAAGCTTCAAGAAGAATACAGTAATTCCAATTCCAAAGATATTAGGATCTCTCAGGGTGAAAATTATTGAACTTCAGATTAATAAGTCATGGTTGCAAAATACAAACACAAATTCTTGGCAGAAGAATGGAAAAACTGGTAGACACCAACTTCAGAAAAGGTCAGTTTGGATTCCAGAGAAATGTAGGAACATGCAAGGTGGTACTCACACCAAAGCCTCTCACAGAAGATAGATTAAGAAAACTCAAACCTACACTTACAGCATTTTTAGACTTAGAGAAAGCTTTTGACAATGCTGACTGGTACACTCTTTTTCAAATTCTGAAGGTGGCAGGGGTAAAATACAGGAAGGGAAAGGCTATTTACAATTTGTACAGAAATTAGATGGCAGTTATACAAGGCGATGGGCATGAAAGTTGATGGGCCTATCCCTGATGTTATTCAATCTGTACACTGAGCAAGCAGTAAAGGGAACAAAAAAAGACTTTGGAGAAGGACTTAAAGTTCAGGGAGAAGAAATCAAAACCCTGAGGTTTGTCAATGACATTGTTAATTCTGTCAGAGACAGCGAAAGACTTAGAAGAGCAGTTGAACAGAATGGACAGTGTCTTGAAAGGAGTATATCAGATGAACATCAACAAAAGCAAATGCAGTCAAATTAAATCAGGTGGTGCTGACTGAATCAGATTAGAAAATTAGACACTTAAAGTAGCAGATGAGTTTTGCTATTTAGCCAGAAAAATAACTCATGAATGTAGAAGTAGAGAGGATATGAAATGACGACTGGCAATGGCAAGAAAAGCATTTCTGAGGAAGAGAAGTTTGTTAACATCGAGTACTAATTTAAGTGTTAGGAAGTCTTTTATGAAAGTATTTGTATTGAGTGTATCCATGTATGGAAGTGATATATGGGTGATAAACAGTTTAGATAAGAAGAGAATAGAAATTTGAAATGTGGCGCTACACAAGACTGCTGAACATTAGATGTGTAGATCAAGTAACTAATGAGGAGGTACTGAATAGAATTTGGGAGAAAATAAATTTGTGGCACAACCTGACTAGAAGAAGGGATTGGTTGTTAGGACACATTCTGAGGCATCAAGGGATCACCAATTTAGTACTAGAGGGAAGTGTGCAGGGTAAAAGTCATAGAGGGAGACCAAGAGATGATACAGTTCACAAGGATGTAGGTTGCAGTAGTTACTTGGAGATGTAGACACTTGCACAGGATAGAGTAGCATGGAGAACTGTATCAAACCAGTCTCAACTGAAGACCACCACAACAACAACAGCAACTTCTACACACCTGGAAATTGAAATAAGAACACCGTGAATTCATTGTCCCAGGAAGGGGAAACTTTATTGACACATTCCTGGGGTCAGATACATCACATGATCACACTGACAGAACCACAGGCACATAGACATAGGCAACAAAGCATGCACAATGTCAGCACTAGTACAGTGTATATCCACCTTTCGCAGCAATGCAGGCTGCTATTCTCCCATGGAGACGATCGTAGAGATGCTGGATGTAGTCCTGTGGAACAGCTTGCCATGCCATTTCCACCTGGCGCCTCAGTTGGACCAGCGTTCGTGCTGGACGTGCAGACCGTGTGAGACGACACTTCATCCAGTCCCAAACATGCTCAATGGGGGACAGATCCGGAGATCTTGCTGGCCACGGTAGTTGACTTACACCTTCTAGAGCACGTTGGGTGGCACGGGATACATGGGGACGTGGATTGTCCTGTTGGAACAGCAAGTTCCCTTGTCGGTCTAGGAATGGTAGAACGATGGGTTCGATGACGTTTTGGATGTACCGTGCACTATTCAGTGTCCCCTCGACGATCACCAGAGGTTGCGAATGGTCCTCGCCGATACCCCAGGAGCAACAGTGTCCCTAATTTGCTGGGAAGTGGCGGTGCGGTCCCCTACGGCACTGCATAGGATCCTACGGTCTTGGCGTGCATCCATGCGTCGCTGCGGTCCAGTCCCATGTCGACGGGCACCTGCACCTTCCGCCGACCACTGGCAACAACATCGATGTACTGTGGAGACCTCATGCCCCAAGTGTTGAGCAATTCGGCGGTACGTCCACCCGGCCTCCCGCATGCCCACTATATGCCCTCGCTCAAAGTCCGTCAACTGCACATACGGTTCACGTCCACACTGTCACGGCATGCTATCAGTGTTAAAGACTGCGATGGAGCTCCGTATGCCACGGCAAACTGGCTGACACTGACGGCGGCGGTGCACAAATGCTGCGCAGCTATCGCCATTCGACGGCCAACACAGCGGTTCCTGGTGTGTCTGCTGTGCCGTGCGTGTGATCATTGCTTGTACAGCCCTCTCGCAATGTCCGGAGCAAGTATGGTGGGTCTGACACACCGGCGTCAATGTGTTCTTTTTTCCATTCCCAGGAGTGTATATATGGTGCTGGCAGTAAACACCTTATTTGATTTTCCACATGCAACAACATGTTCATCACAACCACAGTGACCATGTCCTGGTAATTATTATTGCCATTAGAGGAAACGTGTAATACCACTGTTTCAGATTATATCTGACAATTTACATCAATTCAGGTCATGTCTTTTTGATTCAGGAACAATATTCAATGTCTCATGAAGGTAGCATTTTACACTGTACTGAGTTCTGAGACTTTGTGAGCAACCACATCAATCTCAAAAATGGTTCCACAAAATATAGGTGGATGTGATCCAAAGGGAGAAGTGTGTGGAAGGTCAGTGGGGGAGCAAAGGGGGAAGGTAGACCAGGGGGTAAAAGATTGTGGGAGGGCCGGGGGAAAGGGGGGGGGGGGGGGGGTGCCACCTGATGACTTGAGCATGCTGTACTGCCATGGGCCATTCGTTTGATGATGCTGCCATTGGTCGCCAGCCAGTAAATATGTCAGCGAGCTAACACTTTTTGTGGGTCACTCCCAAACTCCCCGCTGCAGCAAACTCAACACACAATGGCACAATTCTGCCAGTATGACCACCCCAATGTGCATCCATTTCAGTGTCCAAGAGAGTGATACCCTTGATAACCAAGAGCCTGTGAGAAACACATTTTCAGGAACTGAACTGATTTTCCAACCAGTGGACAAGGTAAGTTGTCCACTGTGGGTCACATACCGGAGGATCTGCCACAAGGTGAGGCCCAGTCCATGGTGGTGGCAACATGAGTGGCAGCAATGGGAAAATGTTTGTTGCCACTTGAATTGATGGGGAAGCAGAGGAGCTCCTGTTGGTTGAAATTAAGTTCCAGCCCAGCGGGTAGAAGGGAAAAAGCATCAGCATTGGAATTCTGCACCATGGGGCTTATATACCAAATATTATAATCTTATGCACTCAGGAGCAATATCCAGGGCTGGAGGTTTTGGGTTGTCTCCTCTAGAAGGCAGGAATGTGGTCCGAGTAATGCCATCAATGGGCTGTGATTCGCAATCAGATGTGTCTCAAAAAGGTAGACTTGGAATTTTTGAACAACCATCACCACTGCCTTCTTTGTGATTTAGGATAGTTTGCCATGGAGGGGTCAATGTCTTTTG
Source organism: Schistocerca gregaria (assembly GCF_023897955.1). Lineage (NCBI taxonomy): Eukaryota > Metazoa > Arthropoda > Insecta > Orthoptera > Acrididae > Schistocerca > Schistocerca gregaria. Next base: position 491,033,455 of record NC_064923.1, read on the forward strand.
ACATATCTGCTATACTCTATTCCCAATGCACTGTGCCAAAACTACTCTGATGCCATAGTTGGCTGCGATGATTGCTACCATGAACAGGCGACCAAGAGAGAATGACACGAGGAAAGACGCGAATTTCAGCATGGTTTCCAATTGGGTAAAAGCCTCGTCACAGGCAGGTGTCGAGTTGTAGGTCACAATCCTTTTACACAATGGGCTGAGGAGTTGCACAATGTGGGCTGCGCACAGTAAGAAATGGGAATAGTAGTTTATTTTGCCCTAAAACACTTGAAATTCAGTTATATTTGACAGGTGGGGCAAGTAGTCCACTGTGGCAGCATTGTGATCAGTGGGCTTAATTGCCTCTTTAGTGCACCAATAACACAAGTATGCCACCTCTAACTGAAAAATTCCTGCTTCTTCTGTAAATGAGAACAAAAGCCTGTGTCCAGCATGTTTGTAAAAATGATGCAGAGATTTTGAAAATACTCCTGGCAGGAGGGTTCCATGACAATGAGGTCATCCAAGTAGTTCATGCAAGCCAGAATATGCTATCTAAGACGTTCCAGAATCCTTTGGAAAATTGTGTGGACCAAGGAAACGCCATGCGGAAGCCACTTGTATTTGTACAATCGAAAAGGTATATAATGACAACAATATCCTCTGAAGCCTGGAGTAATTTGGTTTGTGCACTTGGAGTTTGTCCAGCTGAAACTGAGTGACTTTTGCAAAGTCTGTCTGAAGCACCTGCTGTTGCATTGGCTGCTGCTGTCGCGTCAGCAGGCAAATCATGCTACCAAACAACTTCCTTTTTCCTCATCATCAATGTTGTATCCACTAGTAGGACGATATCATCACACATGTCAAAACCCAGTAGAGAAACAAGTGATGCCATAAGGTGGAAGGGCCATCTTCAAAAAGAGAACACAATTTTCAGAATATACAGAGTGATTTTTACCATTGCGTACAAACTCTAGGAATTGATCAATGAGAGGATATAGACCAAAAAGGGTCTAATGAGCTTATGTCTGGAAATGCACGGTTTCCATTCTAGAGACCATTTATTCAATCAGAATTTGTTATGAGAGATTACTGTCTAATTCACACTGTACCATGCAGCCATAATTACAGTATGTGTCGAAATGGGTTCCATGTGCCTCAACACATGCATGCATGCACAGTAGCATGTCCTGTCTCACACAATCCCATCAACCAGGCTGCATTTGAGCAGTGTTAAAGGCAGCACGAATATGTGGAAGGAAGACTGGTCCCAAAATACAGTCGCCAGTTATCCCAGCTCACAGATTCCAGCTGCACTGATGCTGATGATTTGCTGTCACCATATCGGGGTTGTGCATACTATCCCCCAGATGACTGTATGAAAGTTGAAGATACCAATCTCCATAAAGGCAGCCTCATCTGTGAATAGGATGGATGACACAAATACCAGAACTGTGATTGCCTGGTGAAGAGATCAGTGAAAAAACTGCTACCACTTTGGAAAGTCTGTTGTTAGTACACCCTGCACATGCTGTAAGCTATAAGGGTAGAAACAATTGTCATGGAGAATGTTCCACACAATCACCTGGCTTACCCTGTACTGGCAGGCCAACTGCCTGTTACTGACATGATGGTCACCTTCCACAGTGTTAATCACATTTTCCTCCAAGTCTGCTGTCCGAACATTTCAGGTATGTCCTTCATGATTTCATGCTTCCTGAAATGACCTTGTCTCAGACAAATGTCCAAACATTGTTACAAACATTGAATGCTCTGGTTGTTGTTGAAGGGGATAGGTCTCGTGATACAACCTTGCTGCCCACCATCCATTAGCCTTCCCATAAGTAAACACCACATTGGCAAGCTCTTGATTCAAATAAGGAACCATTGTGTACAATGCTGTATCACATCCACTACAAGATGAGTCAGTAAGAGAGCTGAATTGGACACAACATTACCCATTACCATGGCAGTGGAGGACACTAAGGCATGACGTTTGAGGAGGAAACAGTGAACACTGCTACAGTGGCTGCATTGTCAAAGCAATGAAATACAATTTACTTCATTCATTGGTGGCCTCAGTTGCCTGAGACTGCAGTCATTTGTATGTGAGTTGCATTCTTGTAGTGTGTACGTGTGTGTCTGTTGTCTAATTTTGACAAAGACCTTACTGGCCGAAAGTTATATATGACAGTCTTTTTACTGTACCTCTCTGTGACTCAGCATCTTTGCTATATGGTCTAAAATATGTGATTGAATAAATGGTCTCTACCATGGAAACCATGCATTTCTGGACATAAGTTCATTTGAACTTTTTGTTCTGTATCCTCTCATCAATCAATCCCTAGAGTTTGTACACAGTGGAAGAAATCTCCCTGTATAAATGGTTTCAAATTATATGTTGTATTAATGCTGAGAATTATATATTTTGCATTAATGCTGAGAACTACCAATAATATTTCCAGTACTTTTTCAGATTTTGTGTGAATGTAGCAAGCAACAGCAATTCAGATATAATTGTGAATTACTGGTTTATTAAAATTCACCACCAAGTGTTGCAATGAACATGTTAAAAACACCAACAAATTATTGTCAAAGCAATGAAATACAATTTATTTCATTCATTGGTGGCCTCGATTGCCTGAGACTGCAGTCATTTGTACGTGAGTTGCGTTCATGTAGTGTATAAGTGTGTGTCTGTTGTCTAATTTTGGCAAAGACCTTACTCGCCGAAAGCTATACGTGACAGTCTTTTTACTGTACCTCTGTTAAATTTGGGATTAATGATGTAGAACAGTGAGGGCTTACTTAATTACTTGTTAATTACGACTTTACAGGTTATGAAAGGGTCCTTTTGTGGTATTTGCTAGCAGATTGTAAATAAGCAAGATATCTTCTGAATCAAAGCAAGTGGATAAGAGTGAAGTATCTGGGAAAAAAATGGATTGGAAGAAGTGCAGGGAGAAAGACAGGATTCAAGAGTCAGTAGCTGTGGGGTATCAGCTTACAGCTCTTTAGGTCATTCAACTGGATTTACTGAGTCACCAGTGAAACCCGCAAGAGATAAACTGTGGATAGGTGAGGAGATACTGCAGTCAATATTGAAAAAGTTCATGGTGAAGTTAGTCCCAGAGAAAAAAGAATGCTGGAAGAAATTTTGACAGGAGCATGACAAAGTGGATTCTGGGAAGGTGTAGGGAACCAGCAACTATTTTATTGGTATATCAACTGCCAATTGGTACATTCCAAACTAGATGACACTTTGTTTCTTGTTTTGGGTTTCAGTTCTCTGTCATATTTCCTTTCTGTAGACAAAGAAAGTTATGGAAATTATTAAGCACATTAAGAAGCGATTGTCCAAGTATTTCAGTCAGGATAAGCTTAGTAAGACTTGTAGGTATAGATCTTAATAGTATGAAGTTAATGTCAATGAAATACTGGTAATATCTAAGGAATCATGTTTGGTGTGATTGTTCAAAGTCAGAAACAGTAGCATTGCAGAGGGGCCAAACAGAGACTCCCATGCACGAAGTTAGGATAGCAGTTGTGTACCTGTGAAGCATGTCTGACAATATTAAAACACTGTCAAAGTTCAATTATTTATCAATAATGTTTACAGTCTTGTCCACACTGGCCTTGTAGCTGATGCCTCATTCAGAAAGCTGCATGCTGGATTCCCACTCACAGCTGCCAAGTCAGCTATTCCTCTGCAGGCCCCAGTGAAGAGTGAGTGACCTCGTGCCACAGTGCACTGCCGGTGCAGTTATTGTCCAGCACAAATGGCCTCATACTAGCTGCTGGAGAGTGCTCAGTCCCACTCCAAATTCTATGTTGACCCTTGATGACACAACTGCAAAGTGGTGTTGTTGGAAATTGTATGGTCAGTTAACCTCCTTTCTACTAGCCAGATAGGTTTCAGCACCTGGAGGTGCCTAAGTGTTGAACAGGTACATGGACCCCACAAGACCCTGATGCCGGTTTCCATGCTGAAGTTTGGTGCTGTCTGCACTCCATGATGTGGTGTTGTCATCAGACACAGTCAGTTTCACCATCAGCAGTGGTAGTTGGTGAAAAGTATAAGTCCATCAGGTGAAGACCGTTATCTCAGGTACCTGTGGCTTGTTCAGAGAATGTTGTGGTGTATCTAGGACATAAATTAGCTAAAGTATCATAATAATGGAATTGAGTGCTATTAATGTGAATGCATTGATCCCAGTGACCACCTTCTTAAGAGCTGGAGAGTTAGAGTATTTAAAGAGAGCAAACATGAGGCTATGACTTGATGCTCAATTCGTAATGACCAAATTTGTCTCTCTTATTCTGCTATATTCACTTAACAGGCTCTTAACTGCTGTGTAGGCTCTCTGATATTGGTTCTTATGAAATAGGTACTGTTTCTTTCAACATCTCTTATGAGCTAATGAAAATGTGTGATACATTTCCATTGGTTTTCTGTGCCACGCTATTTTCTGCTGAGCTTGTCCTCTCTCTATCGGTGCTGTGTTGTAACATACTGAGGCCTGACCTACATGTGACAAAAAGCTTATCTCCTCGTTCTGTGTGTGCCTCTGATGTGACCACACTTTTCTTGTGGCAAGATACATGAGTTTTACTAAATTTTTTTAACTTACAACCCTTTCTATTCTATGCCATAACAGTGTCAAAAGAATCAAGGTACTTAGTAAGGGTAAAGAATGCTCTGTAATCTTGTAGATTTGTTTCAAGAGTCATGAAAAAGCAGAGCTGGAATGTTAGGCTGTTATGTTAACAGGTGATAGTTGTGATAAATAGGAAACATTTAAAATGACATGCAGATGAGAGGATCCTTATTTACATGAATAATATGAAGTATGGGAATAATTCATGTAATGAGGTTAATGAGGTGCGAAGAAGTTAAGGAGCATGAAGGAATTTTTATGTGCTTATTGAGATGGATAAGAGCGATTGCTAAGAGAATGTGCTGAAAAGTAATGTAACCAAAAGTGTTAAATGAAAACTCTTAGGATATTTAAACTAAACAAACATTATTAACATCTTTATCTTCATCCTTCATGTCTGCATATTTATTTCTCAACACCGTCACCCCAGCAATGAACACATTTCTCCCAACAAAAGACCAGTTTGTTGATAATGTCAACATAGAATGTTTGAATTCCTTGACAGCTCCACAACCTTCAACTCTGATTGCACAGCTTCATCACTATCAAAGTAATATCCTGTAAGATGTTTTTTAAGTTTGGAAAACAAATGAAAATTATTTGGGACCAAGTTGGACTGTATGGAGGATGAGTGAAGACAACAAACCCAAGGCATTACATTGTTGCAGATGTCACAGACTCATGTGTGGTCTGGTTCTGATATGCTAAGGAGGGGGTACTCCATGTGTGGAGGAAGTTTTCTGTGGTTAGATACTCAATTGCAGTATGCTGTTTCTCATGCACTGACACAGTTGTGTTACACACTGCCATATTACATGCTTCAATCTGTGGCCCTCTAGCAGTAGAGGGTTGCAACTTGAGTCAGAGAAGTAGGAAAGTTGACCCAGTAATGTGCATGATATCTAATATCTCAACCGATATTGAGAAGAGAATAAAAAATCCAGAGGCATTACTTTTCAGGAAATCCTCACAGACGTTGATCGTTTAGACCAGATGTTTCAAAATGAATGTACGGGTTCTAAAACTTTGTAGCATTTATTACGTTCAACTTACAAATCATAAATAATGCATAAACTGAAAGAGCAACTCAAAAAAATTAGTTTTTTAGTTACCTATTCCAAGGATGATTTTAATAACTCTTTTATCAAAATGATTTGGAAAAAGTCGGTTTGTGTGTGATTCAATATACAATCAAGAAAGTTGGTGCTCCGAGCGAATTCAGAATTAGAACAATTTTTTGAAGAACATGACATTATCACTACCATTAAAATAAGAGGACTGTGGTGGGCAGGACACATGGTCAGAATGGAGGAAGATAGAATATGTAAGAAGATTTTTGATGGCAAGGCTGGAGGCAGACAACAGAAGGGACTTCACAGAAAGAGATGGGTGGACAGAATTAAAAAAGGCATGAAAAAGCTGGGTGTCAGAGGATGGAGACGGAAAAGCCATGGACTGGATAGAATTGCAGAATATTGTGATGCAGGCCAAGGCCCTTCAAGGGCTATAGAGCTGAGGAGTAAGAGTGTGTGTGTGTGTGTGTGTGTGTGTGTGTGTGTGTGTGTATGTGTGCCTCTCTCTCTTACACACACACACACACACACACACACACACACACACACACACTGGAGAGCCAAAGAAACTGGTGCACTTACTTAACATCATATAGGAGCCCTGAGAGCATGCAGAAGTGCCATAACATGACGTGGCGTAGACTCTGAAGTAGTGCTGGAGGAAATTGACACCATGAATAATCCTGCAGGGCTGTCTGTAAGAGTACAAGGGGGTGGAGATGTCTCCTGAACAGCATGTTGCAAGGCATCCCAGATATGCTCAATAATGTTCATGTATGAGGAGTTTGGTGGCCAGTGGACGTGTTTAATTTGAGAAGAGTGTTCCTGGAGCCTCTCTATAGCAATTCTGGTCCTGTGAGGTGTCACATGGTCCTGCTGGAATTGCCCAAGTCTGTCAGGATACACATGAATGGATGCAGATATCAGAAAGGGTACTCACCTGTCAGAGTCATATCTAGACATATCAGGGGTACCATATCAATCCAACTGAACCCCCCCCAGTTACAGAGCCTCCATCAGCTTGAACAGTCCCCTGGTGTCATGCAAGGTCCATGGATCATGGGATCATGACATTGTCTCCATACCGATACAAGTCCAACTGCTCTTTATCATTTGAAATGAGACTCGTCTGAGCCTGTCGCTGTGGCCGAGCATTTCTAGGCACTTCAGTCTGGAACCGCGCTGCTGCTATGGTTTCAATCCTGCCTTGGGCATGACTGTGTGTGATGTCCTTAGGTTAGTTAGGTTTAAGTAGTTCTAAGTCTAGGGGACTGATGACCTCAGATGTTAAGTCCCATAGTGCTTAGAGCCATTCGAACCATTCAAACTCATCTGGCCAGACAACATGTTTCCGGTCATCAACAGTCCAATGTTGGTGTCGACAGGCCTAGGCTAGGTGTGAAGCTTAGTGTCATGCATTCATCAAGTGTACACAAGTGGGCCTTCAATTCTGAAAGCCCATATCAATGATGTTTCCTAGAATAGTTCACACCCTAACACTTGTTGATGGCCCAACATTGAAATCTGCAGCGATTTGTGGAAGAGTGGCACTTCTATCACATTGGATTATTCTCTTCACTCATCATTGGTCCAGTTCTTGCAGGATCTTTTTCAGGCTGCAGTGATGTCAGAGATCTGATGTTTTACCAGATTCCTGATATTCACGGTACACTTGTGAAATGGTCATAGGGGAAAATCCCCACTTCATTGCTACCTCAGAGATGCTGTGTCCTGTCACTCATGTGCCAACCATAACACCATGTTCAAACTCACTTAAATCTTGATAACCTGACATTGTAGAGGCAATAACTGATCTAACAACTGTACTACAGACTTTCTCTCTTGTATGGGCATTGCCAACCACAGCACCATATTATGCCTGTTTTCATATCTCTGTATTTGAATACACCATGCGCATACCAGTTTCTCTGGCACTTCAGTCTCTCTCTCTCTCTCTCTCTCTCTCTCTCTCTCTCTCTCTCTCTCTCTCTCTCTCTCTTGCCTCAGTGTTTCAATTTGATCACATTTCAAACTGATGGCTTGTAAAGTGGCTTGATAATGCTGGGCATTGATGGTGGTTCCCCTTTCCAGGAACCTGACAAGCAGTGGACCTTTGTGGTAAAAAAGGACATCATGACCTTACCAGAAATGGTGTGTATGGCCTTTGATTTCCTTGGATGTGGTGAAGTCACATGTTTCCACTGCTTGCTCCGGCACTTGCTTTCCAGTTCAAAATGGTGACACTACATTTCGTCACCTGTGACAATATATGACACAAAGCCATAGTCCTCCTCATGATAACATTGTAAATGACTCAAAGATAGTGCCATTCGAGTTGTGCGCTATTCGGTGGTTAGTTGGTGGGGAACCAACTGTACACAGATTTTTCCAAAGTTCAAGTGTTGATGCATTATGGTGTGGGCAGTGCCCACACTAATACACAGACCCAGAACACTGTCTAGCCTATAATGTGTCATTGCAGTCTATGGTGCCAGTGAACTTGTACTGAATGTGTTATTGGTAACAGTACAATACTTTTGTTAGTAGCTAGTTTTGTAATGGAAAAAAATAAAAATCATTCATATGATGTGTGCTATAAATTGAAAGTAATAAAATATGCGAAGAAACAGAGCTGCTGAGTGGCATTTCAGCCCTCCACCAACAGAAAAAAACCGTTTGTAATTGGCAGGCTAGTAAAGAACTGAAAAAAAAGAGAAAGACTAAATGTGCAAATAGAGGACTGAATACAAAATGAACCAAACTAGAAAATGATGAATTGAAGTGGATTCAACGACACCCTGAAAATGAGATTGGAATCAATACAAACATGATTCAAGTATACACTTGTAAGCAAGCACTACACTGGAACTTAACAGACTTTAAAGGTAAAGATGGTTGGTGCTACAGGTTAAAGAAACATCGGCTTAGCATGTGGATCAAAACCAAAATATCTCAGAACATTCCACAAGAGTATGAAGACAAAATATTGTCTTTCCATCACTTTATTATTCAACATTGAAAGAAAATCAGTGTGGAACTAAGACAAAAAGCAAATAACTCATCTATCAGTTAATTTGCTGATTAAAAGAACTGCTGCCCTAAAAAGTGCTAAAACTGTAACTGTAAAAACAACACAACATTAAAAAATGCACTTCACTATCATGCTTTCATGTTGAACTGGCGGTACTAAATTTAATCCAATGATCATCTTCAAGGGAAAAACAATGCCAAAACCTTCTGGAAACCTGCCAGATGTAGTTCACATGCATGACAAGGGTTGAATGGACAAGGCTGGGTTGTGGCGGGATTATGGATTAGCAGTGTGTGGGAGAGAATGAAAGTTGCTTTATTGAAGAAGAGTTCTCTTCTTGTGATAGATCAGTTTAATAGTCATTTGAAAAATTCGTGACAGATATATTGAAGCAGGGAAATGCAGAGCTTACTGTCATCCTGGGAGGAATTAATTTGCAGTTACAATCTCTTCATGTCTCAATAAATAAACTATGGAACAACTGGATGATGGATGAAACCCAACATGAACCTCTAAAGAGACCTACGATCAAACAAGTGTGTCAGTGGATAAAATAGTCATGGTCTAGAGTGTGAGAAGATGTTATTGTTAAATCTTTCAACAAGTGCAGCATAAGTAAGGTTCTCGATGGCAGTGAATACAGTCTTATATACAATGATGACTACGACGATGGAGACGTTAAAGAAGAAGAAGCAGATGATGACTTCCTTAGTTTTTAATGGTCAATCAGTTCTATGAACTAAGATTTTTTTCTTTTTTAGTCTGGCTTTGCAATATAACAATAAAAATGGTAAAAATGTTATTTTTAAAAACTGTAGTGTCATATAGACCATAAAATACAGTGTGTGTGTGTGTGTGTGTGGTTGTGTGTGCGCAAGCATGTGCACGCACACGTGCACATGCGCATGTGAACATGTGGTATTGTTTGCAGCTCTAAAGCTAAAGACTATTGTTTAAATGCCAACTTTGCAAACAAAGCATTGCTACATGACAATGAAGATTTTCTGGATTATTTTGTCTTCGGTGATAAAATGACATTTCATGTAAGTGGAAATGTAAACAGGTATAATGTGAGCGTCTGGGGGTCATCAAATGTGCACAAGATGGTACAGTTGCAATGAGACCTCCCTAAATTGATGTTTTTGTGCTGTATTCCAGGAGAAAATTTATTGGCCTTTCCTTCTCATTGAAGCTACTGTAACTGATGTTTCTTATCTTGGTGCACTAGAACTAAGGCTGTTTCCCAAACTGGATGAAACTGAACCATAGAACTTTATTTTGCAGTAGGATGGTGAACTGCCTCAGTGGCATAACCGGTATGGGATTGGCTGCAAGAGGCTCAATGACACAGTTTGTTTTGTATAACCTCCATGTTCAACCACAATCTGACACCATACAATTTTTATCTTCGGGGGTTCATAAATGATCATGTGTGTGTCTCTGCTACCAGCTGATCTACTTGACTTTAGAAACTGTACTGTTGCAACAAGTGTTCCAGACATACTGATTTATTTATTTAATCATGTCAGAAACACACACTATAGCTTATAAGTTATACAAAATGTTCCAAAACATGGCATTATAAGCATTACAATAAGAATTAAATGCAGTGTGACCAGTATGCAGCAACTTCGCATGTTTCCTTGGTGACATTCTGTGATGAGCATGGTGTTGCGCAGAGGCTGCAGACAAGAAGATGACTAACTATCTGTTCTTCACCCCGTTCACATGCTGTGGAGTCGCATGCAAATCCCCACTTTTTCAAGCTGGTCCTCGTTCTTCCAGCTCCACATTGCAGCCTGCTGAGGGTCTTCCATATTGATCAGCTTTCTTCGTGACCTGGTGGGAGGCTTTCGGTTGGAATCATCCACCCTGCAAGATGGCTGGATCTGGAATGCCACAAATTGACTCTGAAGTTCAAAGGTGGTTCAGTGAGGCTTTCAGCTGAATGGAGAAAGTTTTTCCTTGACTTGAGCCTTTGCTGGCTGATACACCTGTAATGCATGGGTCTTGAGATACAATGTCTTAGACTTTTCCAGTCTGGATGCTCATTCGCGATGGTTATCTGGAGGTGGGATGCCTGCTAGACAATAAACTTTATCATGTGGTGTAGATCTCAAACATCCCGTAGTGAGTCTGCAGGTTTTATTCAAGGCAATATCCACTTGTTTAGCATGACTAGATCTGCACCAGACAGGGCAAGCATATTCTTCAGCTGAATAACAAAGAGCTACAGTAGAAGTTCTTAAGATGCGAGGATGCGTCCCCCAGGTTGTACCCGATAATTTCTGGAGAATGTTGTTCCTTGCAGACACCTTTTGTTTGATGTTCAAGCAATGTATTCTGTAGGTAAGTGTTTGATCAAGAGTTACTTCACGATATTTGGGAGTGAAGCAGTGTTCTAATTGCTTATCCCCCCAGAACACCTGCAATTTCCTTCCTGGATGTCTATTTCAACTTGATGGGTTACAAATGGCGCTCACATTGAACATTTGTAAGTAAAATTGTTGAAAATGCTCTTTAACTGATGTATTATTTATAACTGTTAAGTTGAATGTAGTGAAAGCTACAAAGGCTTAAAACATGTATATTAATTTTGAAACATCTTCTAAAGATCTGAATGAAACAATGGAAACTCCAGCTACGAATATCAACAAAGTAGGAAAAGACAGACTGCTACTTACTGTAGAGAAGACACATGAAATTGCAGACAGGTACAATTTAAAGACACTTACATAACACTTTTGGCCACAGTCCTCATCAGCAAAAGAGAAGCACAGCACTGATACACATAAGCAAGCACATTTCAGGCACAGAACTTCCAACTCCAGCATCCAGTGCAAATCATGTGTGCATGACTTGTGCTTGTTTGTGTGTATGAATGGTGTGAGTTTCTCATTTGCTAGTAAAGGCTGTGGGCCATAGCTTTATGTAAGTGTCTTTTAATTGTGTCTGTCTGCAACTTTCTAAAGAGATGAGATAGATATGTAGAACAATGGAAAATCCAGGATGGACTGGAACAGTACTATGAAAAGGATAGTTGCCACTCACCACACACTAAAATATTATGAGTTGCACATAGACACAACAAAAAGACTCTAAGAAAGTGAGCTTTCACTCAACAAGGCCTTCATCAAAAATGGGGAACATACACACACACTCATTCACACACAACTCACACACACATGACCACAGTCTCTGCCAGCTGAAACCAGGCTGTAAGTAGGGCAACCAGATAATGGGGTTAAGGAGGAGGCTTGGGTGGTGAGGGGAAGGGAGAGCAGGATAGAGGTGGGGGATGGTAAAGTACAGCTTATGGTAGCGTACAGAGACAAATTGGAGAGACTTTAGGACATCTAGGTGCAGTTGGGAGGTTAGACAGAGGATGGGGATAGCAGAAGAGAAGAGATGTAATGAGACTAACATGAACTGGTGGAATACAGGGCTCTGCGTTGCTGGAATGGGAACAGGGAAGGGGCTAGATGAGTAAGGACAGTGACTAATGAAGGTTGAGTCCAGGAGGGTTATGGGAACATAGCTTATATTGCAGGTAGAGATCCCACTGGCACAGTTAAGAAAAGCTGGTGTTGACAGGAAATGTCCAAATGGCACAGGCTGTGAAGCAGACACTGAAATGAAGAACATCGTGTTGGGCAGGTACTAATTAATGGGGGTTTCTAACTGTTTCTTGGTCACACTTAATTGGTGGCAATTCATGTGGACAGAAAGCTTGTTGGTTGTCAAGCCCATGTAGAATGTAGTACAGTGGTTGCACCTGAGCTTGTAGATCACATGACTGGTTTCACAGGTAACGCTGCCTCCGATGGGCTAGGTGAAGCTCTAACATTTTTCAGATGACAAGAGACAGTGGGGTATTGAGTTGCAAGGCTCACATGTCTCTCAAATTAGTTAACTTGCACCTTGTGTGTAGCTGATCCTCTTCTCTGGGTAATCATCTACGTCTGTCTCCCGAAAGCTTCTTCTCCGAAGACTGTAGCTGGTTAGAGGGAGTTATTAAACTACTTCTCTATTTTTGAAATAATTTGGGTACTCATAGAATACTTTTCAGTTCAATCACTATATTTTCAACTTTCACAGACACTAACTTCTGCAAGCTAACTTAAACATTAGACTCATTTACACATATTCAAATAGTATACGTGTGTCTTGCCCTGTTCATAGCCAAGGCATGAAGTAATTCAAAAGTCTCTAGTCTCAAGCGAGTCCAATACACAAATGAACATAGAAATCTATATTCAATTGTTCATTAGTATATTTACAATCAACAGAGACACTAAAGAGCACAGAATACTACATAAACTTCTTGACCCATACATGGAATCTCTGTGGACCGTACAGCAGGTACTTGTCTGCCGCCATTCGGGTGCCGGGTTCATGTTTTTCTTGTAACTGTTTTTAGACCTGCACATACAAATAGGCAATGCACAGTTGATTTCTCCTACTCACCTCTAAAATATTGGGTGTTTGAAATGGTGGAAGGCCTAGTGGTTCTAGAATTTACGCTGAAATTCTCGAAGCACTACATATCGCCCTCCACCCCCCTTAAATCAAACACGCGATATTTTATACAATCATTATGTAAATTTATATCACACACTGTTCTTAACAGTAACATACCATCATAGATCTTTGTACTCATTTAGAATAAACTCTATCTAATCTATCATTTATTCTACTCTCACTCTATTTTCACATCAAACTCGAATATTCAATGGTGACCTGGTAAGTTTTCCTAATATTTAGGATTTGTTAGGACTCTGACTCAATTTCCAATCACAAACTCCAGGTGTTCACGTCTTTTCAGTACTTTGTTTTTTATTCTAATTCTTTATATTGCTTGTTTATTATGCAATGGTCTTATTATGTACAAACTTTTTATAGCCTTGAGGAACTAAGGGCAAAATAAAGGTGTTCCTATTGACACTCATAAAACATAATAATGCTAGTACCGTATAGAATTCAAACTTACCAGAATAATTTCTACAAAATGTTGTGACTTTTGCCACAATTTGCCCCTTCACCTCTAGAAACAGTACCTATACACCACATACAGGTTGATCCTATGAGTACCCTTTCCCCTTCCATTTTGGTGGGTATGCCGATTTTTTAATTCCTATTTTGCTATGGTACAGGTCAATCCCCTTCTTGGTGCCCCTGATTGCCCAGTATAGGTCAGCCATTCTTAGGTCTGCCTATCTGCCCTTTTCATCCATTGCATGTTGGGTGCACCCCCCTTATATTTCTTGAATAGACCTCTTGGTTCATTGCCCTAGTATACACCTTTTGTACACTATAATTAAATATTACCTGGTAAAACTGAAATCTACTTCACACTTCACGCTCACTTTTTCATACTTCTTTTTATATCCTAGAGTCTTCCATTACTCATCCATTTCTCCTTTTCCAATACCTACTTCATACCTACATACATTATTCAACATACAGGGTGGTCCATTGATCGCGACTGGACCAAATATCTCACGAAATAAGTGTCAAACAAAAAAACTACAAAGAATGAAACTTGTCTACCTTAAAGGGGGGAAACCAGATGGCGCTATGGTTGGCCCGCTAGATGGCACTGCCATAGGTCAAACAGATGTCAACTACGTTTTTTTAAATAGGAACCCCCCATTTTTTATTACATATTCGTGTAGTACGTAAAGAAATATGAATGTTTTAGTTGGACCACTGTTTTCGCTTTGTGGTAGATGACACTGTAATAGTCACAAACACATGGCTCACAATTTTAGACGAACAGTTGGTAAAATGTGGTTTTTTTTAAATTAAAATACGGAACATAGGTACGTTTGAACATTTTATTTCAGTTGTTCCAATGTGATGCATGCACCCTTGTGAGCTTATCATTTCTGAGAAAACATGCTGTTACAGCGTGATTACCTGTGAATACTGCATTACTGCAATAAATGCTCAAAATGATGTCCGTCAACCTCAATGCATTTGGCAGTACGTGTAACGACATTCCTCTCAACAGTGAGTAGCTCGCCTTCCGTAATGTTCGCACATGCATTGACAATGCGCTGATGCATGTTGTCAGGCATTATCGGTGGATCATGATAGCAAATATCCTTCAACTTATGGTGATGTTTGAAGCTTTTCTGGCGTACTGATTGTTCCATAAAAACACGGGAAATATAATGGCAGGACGTTACTGATATCTGGCAGTTCTCCCGTGTTTTTATAGAACAATCCCTTCAACTTTCCCCACAGAAAGAAATCTGGGTACGTCAGATCCGGTGAACGTGCAGGCCATGGTATGGTGCTTTGACGACCAATCAATCTGTCATGAAATATGCAATTCAATACCGCTTCAACCACACGCGAGCTATGTGCTGGACATCCATCATGTTGGAAGTACATCGCCATTCTGTCATGCAATGAAACATCTTGTAGTAACATCACTAGAACATTACGTAAGAAATCAGCATACATTGCACCATTTAGATTGCCATCGATAAAATGGGGGCCAATTATCCTTCCTCCCATAACGCCTCACCATACATTGACCCACCAAGGTTGCTGATGTTCCACTTGTCATAGCCAGTGTGGATTTTCTGTTGCCCAATAGTGCATATTATGCCAGTTTATGTTACCGCTGTTGGTGAATGATGCTTCATCGCTAAATATACCATGTGCAAAAAATTTGTCATCGTCCCGTAATTTCTCTTGTGCCCAGTGGCAGAGCTGTACATGAGATTCAAAGTTGTCACCATGAAATTCCAGGTGCAATCGATGTTGATGTAGCATTCCCAACACCGACATTTTTGAGATTCCCAATTCTCGCGCAATTTTTCTGCTACTGATGTGCGGATCAGCCACGTCAGCAACTAAAACACCTATTGGGCATCATTATTTGTTGCAGGTCGTGGTTGATGTTTCGCATGTGGCTGAACACTTCCTGTTTCCTTAAATAATGTAACTATCCGGTGAATGGTCCAGACACTTGGATGATGTCGTCCAGGATACCGAGCAGCATACATAGCACATGCCTGTTGGGCATTTTGATCACAATAGCCATACAGTAACACTATATCGACCTTTCCTGCAATTGGTAAACAGTCCATTTTAACACAGGTAATGTATCACGAAGCAAATACTGTCCACACTGGCGGAATGTTATGTTATACCACGTACTTATACATTTGTGATTATTACAGTGCCATCTATCACAAAGCAAAAAGAGTGGTCCAACTAAAACATTCATATTTCTTTACATACTACACAAATATGTAATAAAAATGGGGGTTCCTGTTTAAAAAAATGAAGGTGACATCCGGTTGGCCTATGGCAGTGCCATCTAGCGTGCCAACCATAGTGCCATCTGGTTTCCCTCCTCAAGCTAGACAAGTTTCGATCTTTGTAGTTTTTTTGTATGATTCTTACTTTGTGAGATATCACTATCAATGGACCACCCTGTATAATATGCTTACTTAGGTTATAATAGTCCCACAATCCTACAAATCATCAGAATATTTGTTAGACTGACCCCTCTGTTTTATGTTATCTTTCCTTATTCACGCTTCCTGCTTGGGTACACTCGATGTAAAACTATCATAGTTTTTATATCCTTATGTACCGATTTGATATAGAATCGTCATTGTTCTTATACATATGTTTCCTATATGTACATATTAATATACAGCTACATAATAGTTTTTCCAAGTAACTAGGCAATGTAGAACTGTCACAATAATCAACCATAAGTGCACATTTCTCTATGAGCACATTCTTTTCCCTACGCCACTTGATGATTCTCACATCTTTCTAATCTGTACTTTCATTGTTTGTGTCTTCATGTTATGGTATACGTATGTGGAAGCGTGTTTGTGTAGCCTGATTCTTTGGCCTACTTGTATGAAATAAATTGAAGGTTATTGGAAACCATGGAAAATAAGGACTTCAGCGATAGAAGTACATGCATATGGAAAGAGGGAAAGATAGACCAGGTACTCAGATGAGAAGTAAGAAAGGAAAAAGTAGAATGGTTGCTAAGATCAAAGAAGAGAAAGAAGATAGCACCAAAGACAGGAAACATTTCCCATCCCCCATCCCCAGGATCCCTATTTCTCTGGTACTTGAGTGAGAAGCCGGAGTAGGTATGATGTCAAACGTCTCCTACAGAATGGACATTCTCACCTTCACCTTTGAAGTCCCCGAAGAAAAATCTTAGCAACTCCTATCGAATGGTAAATGGTGAAGAAACAGTCACACTTTCTGTGAGGGTTGTCTGAAAGTTGCAGTGTGTGTTTAGTGTTAGTCATGATTGTACTTACACTACCCACCCCTTCCAAAACTAATCTAAGACCTCACACATAAAAGGTATAAAATGTTCTTTAAAAACAAAAATTATACACTATGATAACAAAGTTGTTTAGTCATTCATTTTGTACTACACTTTGATACACACATAAAATCCTCTATTCAGTGTATGTCTTCTTGACATCACTCTGTTTAAATAGTACCATCATATTATACTTGCCACTAATATAACATCCTATTTGTTTCACTTCATGTCTAGAGATCAATGTTCATCCATGATTCTCTTAAATTGGTCTCAACCTTGTAGTCATATCTGGTTTCCTACATACTAAAATTATAGGGTAGTTTAAGAATTCAAGAATAGATTACAGAATAGTTTAAGATTTGAAGAGAATTTGGTGCAGGAAAAATAGGACAAAAGAAACACAGAAAACAACTAGGGATCTGACAGTCGTCACTCCGCCTGTTAACATAGGACGTTAACATACCTGGGACACATACAATTTTATGTCTTTTATATTGTATTTTCCTCTTTCTGATCCTGTTTTAGGACGACTGTAAAAGTTATTATGGACAAATAAATCATTATTATTATTATTCTAAAACTAAGGCTTTTGGATGTACCATGGTCTACACTCGGTAAGGTACCGCATACTTTTGAAAAAAATTGTGTGTTTCTTTCTTCAGGGCAGAGCTCTGAATATGCTGTTTTACTAGAACTAGGTCAATAATGTTATACTGGGATCAACAGCCTTCTCGTTACATTTACTTCCTCATTGTTGTGCTCTTTCAACCAAGTTCTTAGAAACTATTGTTTGATTAAGTTGGTAATCAACAGTAGGTTGTTCCACCAAGTAAAACATTTAATAAGGGTTTCTCCCACAAAAGGTTTACTTATTACATCCAAAGATGTTAATCCAGTTAATAAATGTGGTAAATAAGCTCAAAGTCTTTAACTTTCGTTGCCCATGACATATGTTTTTCATGGCAGTATGAACAGCATAATTTCCCTATTTCTTTCATAACCCCTTCACACAGGTTAGAGGACGTATTATAGTTGGAGATTAATACTTGACAAATATCTTCCCACACTAAGAATTCTTTAAAGTTGTTACTAACAAATCATGGTCAATTATTGGAGAGGAATTGTTTTGGTTTGCCCACCTTGAGAAAGTATTGTTGCAAACAGTAGATCACTGTTGGTGTATTTGCTTTCTTAATAGGATACAACTTAATATGCTTACACCAACATCTTTATGGACATAAATGTATGATACTCCTCCCTTCCCTTTCATAATTTGTCCAAAGAAATCCGATGCTGTAAGATTGTGTAATGCCTTAAGAATGATTGGATACATTTTATGTCTAATGTGAGTGTTACTCTCTTTTACTTTCCGACAGGTTCCACAAGTTCTAATTAGACATGCTAAATTATGCCCTAGCTTTTTGAAATAATAGAACTTGTTCATGTGGGCTACATACTTTTTTATTCTGAGGTGTCCATACCATGTTTGGACATACCACAAATTTCATCCTCCATCAACTTCGAGATGCATAAACACCACCATCAAGATGTTATACTATCTCTCCAAAATAAATTATTCAATATAACGTTTCATTTCTCTGCTTGATTAGAAGGTAAAGACTTCCTAATACACATAGCATATATTTCTGTAAAGTAGGGATCATGATGGATGTTGTCGGTTATTCTTTGAGCCATTTCTTGTACCCTGTTGTGCGGATATTTTACTGTCATAAAATTAATTGCAAAAATTATGCCAGATCCTTCTGTATGTTTTAACTCTTTCATATCTGCATGTAATCTAGACAAAGTGTCAGGTACAATATTTTCAGAACCTTTAACATACTGTATTTTAATGTCATATTCCTGTAGGAACAACATCCACCACATTAATTTACTTAATTTACTATGTGATAAGCGACTACTCATTAAAAAAGATAGAGCTTGATGATCTGCATATACATGGATCTCTGACCCCAATACTAATGTTTGGAATTTTTGGATACTCCATACTACTGCTAATAGTTCTTTCTGTGTGGCTGTATAGATTAATTCATGTTTATTAAGACTTCGGCTAGCAATAGATCGGTGATTTGTATTTTCCAGACCTCACTCCCTTTGGAAAAGTTCTGCTGCTATACCATAGTCTGATGCATCTGTTGAAATTTTAAATGGCTCACCCATAAATGGATGGTGTAGTATAGGTGATTCTTCCAGCGCTTTTTTCACATTTTCAAATGCATGAATGGCCTCTTGGTTCCAAACCCACAGTATTCCCTTCCTCAATAAATGTAAGAGTCTTGGGTCATTCAGCTCTTGACTTTGTATATATCTTCTATAGTATCCAAACATGCCAATGAATCCCTTCAATTGTCTTATGTCTTTCAATAGTGGACACTCCTTAATAGCTTCTATGCATTCTGGAACTGGTCTAATCCCTTGCACCCCTACAATATTAAGCTCTTGCCTCACAAAGTGCGATTTGGATAGTTTTACTGTAATATCTTTTTCTTTAAACCTTTTCAGGGTTTTATGCAAGGTCAGCCAATACTCTTCCGAGGTAGATGAGATTACGAGTATGTCACCCACATATATTATTAAATCCTTTAACAACTCCCTTCCTAACACCTCGTCCAGCGCACGTATAAATACTGATACCAAGATGTTTAGTCTGAATGGTAACACATTAAAATGATATGATTTCCCATCAAATAGAAACACTGTGTATTTCTTTGATTCAGAGTGTAACCTAATTTGCCAAAATCCAACAAACAGGTCCATTGTGCTAAAATACCTTGCTTTCTCAAATTTGGACAATAATTCATCGATGTCAATGGGTCTGTTTCGCCCCATCTCTAAATGCGCATCTAGCACTAATTGCATGCCTCCTGTAGCCTCTTTTAACTACTACCAAGGGATTATTCATGATGCTAGAGCTACGTTCTATTATGTTATTGTCGATCATATTGTCAATTTCTTCCTTAATGGCCCCCTTTAGGCTTACCGGTATTGGATATGGCTTACAGAAAAATGGAGTACTATCTTTGATTTTAAATTTACATATATAATCACTAATACTACTGGAATGATCAGAAAATACTTCTTCATATTCCATTAGAATCTGATATAAATCTAGCTTTTGTTCACTGGTTAATATTGGTGATTCATTTACTTTGCCCTGTATATCCACTCGATGTGATGTGTAATTTACCTTTTCAATCTCTGGCAACTAATGTGCTGTCACTGTTAATCGTAGACACTGATTCTCAGTTGTTTGTTTACCAACATAGCTGTCCATTGCAAATTGTACACAATATTTGTAGTCACCAATACTAAAATAAAGAAGTTTCACCTCAAAATTCAAAATGACATTAAATTATGATAGCCAATCTAGGCCAAACAAAACATCCCTGTTGATATTTTCTACTACTAACAGTGTCTGTCAAAACAGGATATTCCCAACATTGCAGTTCACCTGGGTCTCATGTTTTACAACTTTGCTCTTTACTCCAATAATAACAACTAAATACGCACCTGTTACTGGTAATATCAGTAAGTGATGTTTAGTTCATAACGTGCTAAGGAATGTTCTAGACATCAGTGACACCTCACTCGCGGAATCTATAAATAAGTTAACATCAAATCTTCCTCTTTTCCTTGTATTATTGGTTGTGGATTAATGGTAGTTAAGCTCAAGTCTTCCAGTAACTACCACTCTTTGGTGAGTATATTATGTGTGAAATTAAAATACTTATTATAAACTAGGACTTCTAATGTATTTCTACGACCTGGGCCCTGGCCCTGGATCCAGATTGCACTACATTTTCCTCATTACTGCCAATCACTGGTTGGTTACCAAATCATGGTATTCATTACCACTTTGTACTCTGTTACTGCTTGGTATAAATGCTTGTGACATTACGGGGCCTATATTCGAAGTTGGATGCTTCTTTTGGTAATTTTCATTACCCTTATTCCGGTTACATTGGTGCACTCTAGCTAAGTTGGCCTCATGTCTCTTAAAATTACTATTACTACACTCCTGGAAATTGAAATAAAAACACCGTGAATTCATTGTCCCAGGAAGGGGAAACTTTATTGACACATTCCTGGGGTCAGGTACATCACATGATCACTCTGACAGAACCACAGGCACATAGACACAGGCAACAGAGCATGCACAATGTCGGCACTAGTACAGTGAATATCCACCTTTCGCAGCAATGCAGGCTGCTATTCTTCCATGGAGACGATCGTAGAGATGCTGGATGTAGTCCTGTGGAACAGCTTGCCATGCCATTTCCACCTGGCGCCTCAGTTGCACCAGCGTTCGTGCTGGACGTGCAGACCGCGTGAGACGACGCTTCATCCAGTCCCAAACATGCTCAATGGGGGACAGATCCGGAGATCTTGCTGGCCAGGGTAGTTGACTTACTCCTTCTAGAGCACGTTGGGTGGCGCGGGATACATGCGGACGTGCATTGTCCTTTTGGAACAGCAAGTTCCCTTGCCGGTCTAGTAATGGTAGAACGATGGGTTCGATGACGGTTTGGATGTACTGTGCACTATTCAGTGTCCCATTGACGATCACCAGAGGTGTACGGCCAGTGTAGGAGATCGCTCCCCACACCATGATGCCCGGTGTTGGCCCTGTGTGCCTCGGTCGTATGCAGTCCTGATTGTGGCGCTCACCTGCACGGCGCCAAACACGCATATGACCATCATTGGCACCAAGGCAGAAGCGACTCTCATCGCTGAAGACGACACATCTCCATTCGTCCCTCCATTCACGCCTGTCGCGACACCACTGGAGGCGGGCTGCACGATGTTGGGGCGTGAGTGGAAGACGGCCTAACGGTGTGCGGGACCGTAGCCTAGCTTCATGGAGACGGTTGCGAATGGTCCTAGCCGATACCCCATGAGCAACAGTGTCTCTAATTTGCTGGGAAGTGGCGGTGCGGTCCCCTACGGCACTGCGTAGGATCCTACGGTCTTGGCATGCATCTGTGCATTGCTGCGGTCCGGTCCCATGTCGACGGGCACCAGCACCTTCCGCCGACCACTGGCGACAACATCGATGTACTGTGGAGACCTCACGCCCCACGTGTTGAGCAATTCGGCGGTACGTCCACCCGGCCTCCCGCATGCCCACTATACGCCCTCGCTCAAAGTCCGTCAACTGCACATACGGTTCATGTCCACGCTGTCGCGGCATGCTACCAGTGTTAAAGACTGCGATGGAGCTCCGTATGCCACGGCAAACTGGCTGACACTGACGGCGGCGGTGCACAAATGCTGTGCAGCTAACGCCATTCGATGGCCAACACCGTGGTTCCTGGTGTGTCCGCTGTGCCTTGCGTGTGATCATTGCCTGTACAGCCCTCTCGTAGTGTCCGGAGCAAGTATGGTGGATCTGACACACCGGTGTCAATGTGTTCTTTTTTCCATTTCCAGGAGTGTATTATTACTACCTCTTCTGTAATTCTGAGTTTCACTCTGATGTATGTTTTCATTGCGGTCTTAGTTTAAGGCATCAAGTGTGTCTACAAAAGACAATAGTTCTTCAATTGTTTTCCACCCACTACAAAGTATATCTTCCCTGGTGTAAATGGGTAAATGTCTTATTAGAATTCGAACTAACTCTTCTTCCTCCATGGGCTTATCTAAGTACCTTGCATGTGTTAAATGCCAGTCAAAATACTTTCTCATCACACCCTACATACTGTTATAATACATAGGGTCCCACAAATCAGACATAAATTTTTCTTTGGCACTTTCTGACCAATCCTTCTCCTTAAACTTTTTCTGGAAATATGCCCAAAAAAAATGTTCTCGATGTTGACTGTGCCCCACTCTGAAGCTTCCCCTAAAAGGCACCCTACCACAAATTCGATCTTCTTTGAATCTTCGCGGTTTTTGGCAAGGCCTGGTTAAACCATTTCAGAAAATGAGTAGGATGTACTTCCCCGTCTGGCTTAAACTTTGGAAACTGTCTGGATAGTCCAGAATTTGCTCCCCAATGTAAATCTGCCATCACTTCACTAGTTGATACTACATTTGGTAAAGCCACTCTATTATCTACTTTGCCTGCTTAAGTTTGAATTCCTTCCACAATTCATCTACATCCTTCTTGGTATTACTAAGTTAGGAAGATAAGATTGAAGATATGTTGTCAGTGGTTACTCTCACAGCAACATTTCTGTCTATCATCTCTTCTACCTGTTCCTCCAGATTACTGACATTTATTATGTCTGAAGTACCTAGTTTCTCTTTAAAATTTCTTTCCATGTTGTCTACTCCTGTGTTAACACCTGCAATTTGCGACTGGACTATAGGAATTAGTTTGTCCTGCTTTTCAACATTTCCCTTTAAAGTGTGTAACCTTTGTTGTACAGCATCAAATATAACATTACATACACTTTGAAATGATTATAGTTGTTTGCTCAGTTCAGACTCTACACTATTACATTTTTCGTCAATATCAAATTCTAGTTTCTTTGCCAAATCTTGAACTTGGCTGCACTGTGTCTGACTAAAGTCAGTGAACAGCTGATTGACATGACTACTGAAAGAGCTAGTTAATTCACCTTTCAAATATATCTTAAAATTTTCGACTTTAGTGGTTAAAATATCAATTTCAGTCATCAAATTTCCCAACTGGCTAAATTCCTTATTTTGTTCATCTGCTTTTGCACTTAACAATCCTAAAGTCTTATTCTGAATGTCCAATTTATTATTTACTTGAATATTCATGGTGTCTATTTCTCTACTTAAATTAGCACTCTATGCGTCTAGCTTTTCACTTAAAGTTACACTTTGTGCTTCTACTTTTTCACTTAAATTCACACTCAGTTGATCTCTCAAGGAAGCATTTTGAGCATTTAAATTTTTACTTAAGAGTAATAATTTGAGCATATGGCTATGTTCTTACTGGGTCTAACTTAAGACTTAGTTCTTTCATTAAATTCGCTACTTCAGCCCAATCTGGCATTTCCTTATTCACTGTCATAGCTATGGTTGGTTATACTAGTTGCTGTTCTTTATGCATAACTTTATTGATTTTAGACCTAGTAATCATCTAAAAAACGTTCACCACTGAGTACAATAACTGCACTAACAGTTTCTCATTCAACAATTCCTTCAACTTCACCAAACATTTACTGTTTTTCGCTCACCCGGCATAGAGTTGTAGCTGCATTGGTGAGCGGATGTGTAATCAGCGCCAATGGACAGCACTGGGGCTGGTGGTGTCGAATGTTGGTTTCAGTGTTGTCGTCGGTGAGCAGATGCAGAGTCAGTGCCAGTGAACAGCAGCTGCTGCAGTCGACATTAGTGGCTGGTTACTGCATCGGCATCAGCGCAATGTACATCTTCCTGCTTCTGTCTTGAAATTCCTGTTTTCTTCAGGTCCTGTCACTTGGATCGCCACATTATAACATTTTTCGGATCACAAGAGACAGTGTGGTATTGAGTAACAAGGCTCACATGTCTATCCTCTTCTCTGGGTAATCAGCTAGGTTGGTCTCTCCAAAGCTTCTTCTCCAAAGAATATAGCTGGTTAGAGGAATTTATTACACTACTTCTCTACTCTTGAAATAATTTGGATACTTGTAGAATACTTTTCAGTTCGATCACTTTCAATTTTCAACTTTCACAGACACTAACTTCTGCAAGCTAACTTATTCCTTAAACAATAGACTCATTTGCACATATTCAAATGGCATACATGTGTCTTGCTTTGTTCATAGGCAAGATTGAAGTAATTCCAAAAGTCTCTAGTCTCAAACGAGTCCAATACATGAATGAACACAGGTATCTATATTCAGTTGTTCATTAGTCTTTTTACAATCAACAGAGACACTAAAGAGTACTGAATACTACATAAAGTTTCCTTGTTCTTCTCGACTCATACACGGAAACTCTGTGGACCGTACAGCAGGTACTTGTCTGCCGCTGTTCGGCTGCCAGGTCCACCTTTTTCTCATAACTGTTTTTAGACCTGCACATACAAATAGGCAATGTGCAGTGGGGCATATTTGTTTCTCCCACTCACCTCTAAAACATCGGGTGTTCAAAATGGTGGAAGGCCTAGTAGCCCTCGAATTTACTCTGAAATTCTCAAAGCACTACAATGCCTGTGACCAGACTGGAATAGGTGGTGGTGGAGGAGGGAGGATGTATGGGACATGTCTTGCATCTAAGTCTAAGGATATGAGCCATGGGGCAAGAGGGTGGGAGAAAGGGGTTGTGTAAGGGTGGATGATGATATTATGTAGGTTCAAAGGGTGGAGGAATACCACTGTGGGAGGGATGGGTAGGATAATGCATAGGTCATTTCTCATTTCAGGACATCACGAGAGGTAGTCAGAACCATGTGATGATAGTGTGATTCAGTTGTTCCAGTCCTGCTTGCTATTGAGTCACAAGGGGAATGCTCTGTTGTGGCCAGACAGTGGGATGTTGAGAGGTGATGGGTGACTGGAGAGATAAAGCACAGGAGGCCTGTTTTTCTATAAGGCTGAGAGAGTAACTACATCTGTGATGGCCTTAGTGAGACCCTCAGTATATTTCAAGAGGGTCACTCATCACCACAGATGCGACTGCCATGGGTAGCTAGGCCATATGGAAGGAACTTACTGTTATCTGGAATGGGTGGCAGCTGTTGAGAAGGAGGTAGGTAGGTCTCATATGGACAGAGGTACTGATATAGCCATCTTCGAGGTGAAGGTCAAAATTGAGAAAGGTGGTTTGTTAGGTTGAGTAAAACCAGGTGCAGCAAATGGGGGAGAAAGAGTTGAGGTTCCGAAGGAATGTGGATAGGATGTCATCAGTAAATCTGAACCAGGTGAGGGGTTTGGGATTCTGGCTGTTTAGAAAGGATTCCTTTAGATGGCCCATGAATAGGTTGGCATAGAATGGTGCCATGTGGGTATTCATACCCATGGCCCAGTACATAATGCCTTCAAAGCAGAAGTAATTATGGGTGAGGATATAGTTAATTATGGTGACTAGAAAGGAGTTGTTGGTTTGGAATCCATCAGGCATTGGGAAAGGTAGTGTTCAACAGCATTAAGGCCATGGGCATTAGGAATGTTAGTGTAAAGGCAGGTGGCATCAATAGTAATGAGCAGGGCACCATGTGGTAAAGGGACAGGAACTCTGGAGAGTTGGTGGAGGAAATTGCTGGTGTCTTTATATAGGAGGATATGTTCTGGGTAACTGGTTGAAGGTGTTGGTCTATGAGAGCAGAGATTCTCCCAGTGGGGGAAAAGTAGCTGGCCACAATGGGGCATCCTGGGTGGTTGGGTTTATGGACTTTAGGAAGCATGTAGGACTTTGAGGAGTGGTAGGGGTGAGCAGAGAGATGGATTTCAGGGAAGTAAAAGGTAAGCACAGAAAAATGTTGTTGACAAAGTTGGGGAATTTTTTGAACTGCCCTCGTATGTACTGACTTAACTCCACTGCAAACTTTGATGAAACCGATTATATGAAAAAATACAGAAAGGCATATAAAACATTTTATTCTATTCTGTAGCAACAACTGATGTTTTTATCATGCAGAACTACCATCAATCACACCAAGTACTGTTTATGTCATACTCACAGTACCCTACTTCTTTTTATTCTATCACTGAATGTTCAAGACAATCCGGATATGTTAATGTTTTCTAATTTTAATTTGCTAAAGCAAGCCAGTTTTTTGTTGATGTCATCTTCATATCTTCGTGTGAACAAAATGAAAAAAATTGTGGGTTTTCAAGGAATCAGTCAATCTACTTATATAAAGAAATATACAAAATTCACAATTATATTCTGTGCACTGCTGTTACTTAGCCAGACCTGTGGCTAAGAATAATTACATTCTAGCATATCTTTAATGAACTGACCAACAATTATAATATCTTCTTTTGACTCACCTTCTTCCAGTCTACTGTGAATGTCTTCACGTTGCTCTTTCCT
Organism: Schistocerca gregaria; assembly: GCF_023897955.1. Classification (NCBI taxonomy): domain Eukaryota; kingdom Metazoa; phylum Arthropoda; class Insecta; order Orthoptera; family Acrididae; genus Schistocerca; species Schistocerca gregaria. The sequence goes on from NC_064923.1 coordinate 491,060,485, forward strand.
CTCATTGAACCTCAGGAGAACCAGAATTGTACGTGATACTGCAAGCCTGCTAACTAGTGGCCTCTATTTGAAACAGAAATAAATGATCAAACACTTGTGTAACTAACTGAATATCTAAACATTAAGTAAATACTGAATTATGACAAGGTTTATTTAAAATTATTCTTCTCTTATAAGGCAAAAATATACATGGTGGAGAAAGAATTTGCTTTAGTTTACAAGTGTATGTAAGGTCATTCAGTTTTCTCTTATTTTTATTAGAGGGGCTGTAAAAATCAAATATGCATTCGACTGTCTAGGTTGTATATATTGCTACAAATAATGTATGTTTGGCTGACATCAGTTAAGTGTTAATGCAGTCTTAAAATTTAAGGAAATAATATGCAGTAGGGGAAGATTTTTAAAAAAAATTTATATAATGGAAAAGCTATAGAATAGAATGACAATTGTTATTTTTAACATCTGCATAACTAATGCAACTTACATTCTTTTGAACATGCTTACTGTCTTCAGGCTTGGTCTCCCTCTACAATTTTTAGCACCCCCAAAATAACAAGGACGTGAAAATGAGTTGCACACTTGGATGCCATCTCCTCCCCCCCCCCTCCCCCCTCCAAATCCCCCATGGAATGGGTCCACCCACAAGAAAACCTCCCAGAATGGAAGACCTGAAAATTTGCCATACAGATCATAGCAGTTTTACAAAATTGGTTTTCCTTTCAGTTGATAGTAACAATATGTGTGATTTTGGTAAAATTCAAACTATAGCAAGTCTATCACAACTTCACCAAATGTGCCAGTTTTGTAAATTTCTGGGGCACTTTGGAACACTTCATATACTGGATAGCTGATCAAATGGTTTTGAGCCATCACGTGCACTTATGAAAGAAACTATGTTATCTTCATTTGATCAACAGAAATGTTGATTATTTTCATTGTTATTGTGAAAACCTTTCCAAAATGTTGAACCAGTTCTTAAGGACATTCATGTGGTCATGTGAGTCCACTCTTTACCTTTTCAATTCTAACACACACATGGGTTGTACAAATCATTTAAGATCCCAATGCACACTCTAGATGACAGACAGAAACTATCCCAAGAATGTCTGCTAACAAAGGGGCAATGAATGACTTTAAATGATGACCTCAGGAATATACTAAAACCGCCAACATATTACTCCCATAGGGATTGTCAGGACAAGATTAGATTAATTACAATATGCACAGAGGCATTTAAACAATCATGTTTCCTGTGCTCCACACATGAATGAAATGTGAGAAATCCCCAAAAACTGGTACACTGGAACGTGTTCTCTGCCCTGCATTTCACAACAGTTCATTGAGTACAAGTGTAGCTGTAGGAGGAAAGCTGTTTATTTGCCCTTGCATGAATATTTGGCAGATTTTATGTGACTGATCTATTTCTTCTGTTCAGTGACAAAGCTCGGTAGATCAGCATTTACTGTGATATGAGGTTCTTATAGAGAGACCTCTGAGTTATTTTAGTATAGTTCCATACAACATCTCTGACACTGAACAAATACATTCATTCTGGAAGTAACAACTGAAGTCAATTAGATCTCTATCTAAAATATTACTCCACTGGTCTGGGCTGCAGCATGGGTCAAATGGCACTGTTCAGCATCTGGCAAAACTTTTCAGTTATTTAATTAGCCTGTGGGTGGTATGCGGTATTTCCTATCCATTGAAAAACCAAAAATCTTTGCCAAGGCTTGGAACCTACTAGACTGAAATCATGCTCTTTGATCTCTTATTATATGTTTTAGGGTTCAAAATCTTGTCATGTAAATAAATCAGTATGTAAATAAAATATGATAAAACAGAAAATAAAACATTCTGTTGCTTCAATGTTTTGCATACTCACAATTTCTGTTCAGCTGGCATGTGTGGGCCGGAAGAGCATTAACTTTGCAATCAAGGAGTGTAGTTGCTGCAAAATCTTAAAAAATGCTACATGTTTGGAAGTTGTTCTCGCATTCTTCACGCAATGTCATTGTTTCAGAATTACAGGGTTTGCTGTTGACCCTGAATCAGTGCCCTCCAGCAGACATTTTAGTCTTATTAATCGAGCTTGACGCAATCAGAAAAAGAAATAATTTTAGAAAACTGTGGTTTCAGTCCACATACCCCAGTGTTATGGGTAAGTGAATCTGTTGGAGGGTGGTAGAGGACCCACTAGCTCAATATATACCACTTGAAAATACTCATCAACACTGGCAAATTTTATAACAGGGCATTGAATACATCTTTTTACTTTTCTGGCAAAATGTACGTTTCATAGTCCTTAGCTACATATACTTCTCCAAGTTTGGCCACACAAGTTAGTGAGATACAACTTTTTAATTTTTTCAGTCTTCATAGATAATTACTGTCTACATGTTCAATGCAAGACACAATTCAAATCAGTTGTGAACTGAAAGGTATACTTGAGATAATGGAGTCACATTGGTGAAGCCTATCATTCTTGTGTTTGATTGCAAAAATTAATGGAGCATGATCTGTGTAGACAGAAACTGTTCTCTCTTCAAGTAGATATTTGAAATATTTTATTGTTGTTAAATACTGAGGATCCAAGGAAAACCTTCTTCAAAAAGAAACCAATAGGTTTCCAGATTCTATCCCATTTGTGTTGTAGTGCTGCTCCTGCAACAAAATTCTATCATTCACAAACATTTCAAGTCCATACTCCAAGATTTAGAGTTATTAGTCCAACCTGGGCTAGATATTCTTTGCATTTTCAGTCTGTTCTGTTGCTTGGTGTAGTAAAAACTATGTTCCTTTTGTTGTTCTTCTTACTTCCATTCAAACAGAGAAGTAAAACAGCTTGTTTCTGCACAGCATTTTCTAAATGTTTATGATAAAAGCTAAGCATACTGAGAAGTGCTCACAATTCTTTCACAGTTTCTGGATGAGGCATCTTTACATTACCTGTTACTTGTGACGGCACAGGAATTTGGGGAATTAAGTTCAGGATTACTTAATGTTACATTAAAGTTTATAGATTTTAAATAATACACACTTTCACATTGTATTTTTATACATATGATGTTACATGGTAGTGCAGACATTTGTCCTGCAATGTCTTATTTGTTTGAGGTACTCCTTGAGCTGGAGTTCACCAACAGATACCTTCGTGTCACAGTAGATATGACACTCTACACATCAGATAAACTGCTTCAGGAAACACTCAGAGTAGACAACGTTGAGAAACACCAATGAAGAAAATACTCAAGAATTTGCGTATCTATATTTGCACAGAAAAGCTGTTAGTTTTGCTAGTATTAATGAAGCTTCCACACTGAAAGCATACCTGTACACCTTCACCTAATAAATGTTCACAGTTACATAAACAAGCTCAAGGTTATTTCAAAACTTTAGAAGAATAACCAACAAATAATATGCTGAAGCTAAGACTACAAAAGTATTACTTTAATGATTTTTGCACCCAGAATCCTCTCATGAGGCGACTATGGAATGAAAATTCAAGTCAAAATTAACTAAGAAGGATTGCACTATGAGTGTTTGCTACATTTTTATTGTCACACACTTTCTCGCTTGACAACCAATGTGAGAAAGGAAACTGCACTGAAGAATTTCAAGTTGTAGACTAAAGAAGAATTTTGACATGTAATTTTTAAGAAGAATAAAATATTATTGTCATTTCAATTTGGATGTTACTACAAGATTTACTGAAGAACAGCTTCTGTTTTTCAATGGGTGGTCTCTCTTATTCCTGAATTATTTACACTCTGCCAGAACTTTCCTTACTACAAGTAAACAGGTGATTACTTGATGTTGTGTTTAAATATACAGGTTTTAAATAATACACACTTTTGTCTCATACTTTAATACCTCATAGTAGGCAACTTTGAGAAACGCCAATGAAAAATATATTCAAGAATATATATGACTATATTCGTGTAGAAAATCTGTTAATGATGCCTCCATATGGAAAGCATTTTTGTGCATGTTAATCTAATAAATGTTCACTGTCATATAAATCAGGTGAAAACATACCAAAATCTTAGACAAGTAATCAGTGAATAATATGTTGAAACTAAAACAACATTAAGACTATTTTAACAATTTTGTCTCTACAACCCACTCTTAATCAAGTTTGGTGCCTCCTGGTGTAATGATGCAGTCCAAAATAAACTTATTTTCTGCATGCCAAACATTTACCTTCATAGACTTTCAACCCATTACTATAGTAATTTCAGTGCCTCTAACATTCTTCTTTCAATATTCCTTGCATGGCTAATTTATCTGAACACCAATGACAGTTATATGCCTGCACCCTTAAATCCCAAATAGTTCTTCCTTTTGCAAAATGCTAAGGATTCTTGATTTACATTACTCAGTCACTTGGTTCTAACAGCTGCTGATCTAACACACATAGAAAGTTAAGATGGATTACTTCTTCTGTGACTCACTACAGCCACTGAATTAACTGAAAATAATTTCCTACTTTTAACAATCCACCTACGTGATTTTTGCACTAATTTGTGCTAATTTATTGTATCACTGCTCCTACTTTCAGGCTTCTCTCTATTCTGTCTCATAAATGCTCTTCCTTTAATTTGATAGAGCCTGTTCTCAAATCTGAATGGCATTAACAATGGTTCTACTATAAACAGAGGTTTTATAATTTACTTGGGAGGCATCCCTGGTTGGAGAGACAATTCATTCAGTATGCTACTGAATTCCAATACTACCTGCATACACTTTGTGTGTCTCTGGGAACATTATGTTTTACATAAATGGCCGTTCCGTCATTGTGCATTCAGAGGTATTTCCTTGTGGATAACATTTCAGTTCGGTTGTCTGTTTTATTCGGTAATCTGTATTACATTTTCCCATCCTGATCATTCTCTAAAGACTCATTCAACCTACAGGCCATTATCCAATAAAAACCTCCTATGGGAAATACTTAAAAGAATTTTATTTCACATATTTTACAACACTACTAATCATTGCTTATAAGGCTAGTTATACGAGGTGCGACAACATAGTAATGAGACTATTGTGAAAAAAATTGTTGCTTACCGTTTTAGTCAAGTTTAATGTTGTCTCCATCAATGCAGTTCCCTTCTGATTGCACACACTTTTTCCAGCGCTTCTACCATTGATGGTAACATTTCTGGAATCATTTTCTGCAATATCCCCCAAGACCCTTGTCACAGCTTTTTGGACATCTTGTGTTGTTTGAAAATGGTGTCCCTTGACCGCTGTTTTGACTCTTGGAAATAGAAAAAAGTCACTTGGAGTGATATCTGGTGAATAAGGTGGCAGTGTTAGTACAAAATTTGTTTTGAGGTTATGGGATGTTTTGAGGTTATGGGATGGCGCATTGTCGTGATGCAGACACCAATTATCAGCAATGTTGGCACAGACACGAAGAACTCTTTTACGAAGTCTTTCTAAAATTTCTTTTTAGTAATATTGGTTAACTGTTTGTCTACGAGGCACCAACTCTTTATGAACAATTCCCTTGCAATTAAAGAAGCACATAAGCGTGCATTTCACTTTTGACTTTGACATGTGAGCTTTTTCTGGTCTGGGTGATCCCTTTGAGCCCCATTGTCAACTTTGGCGTTTTGTCTCTGGATCATACTGAAAAAACCAATTTTCATCACCAGTGATAACATGGCTCAACAATTCTGGATTGATTTCCTTTTGCTCTAATAGATCGGCAGCAATTTTTTTTCCGTGTATCTCGCTGTTGTGGTGTGCGATTTTTGGAGACCATTCTTGCACAAATCTTTCTCATACCAAGATCTTCAGTTATTATTAGACGAACTTTTTCTCTATTGATGTTCAGTTCTTCTGCAATCATTTTCATGGATAATCTTGGGTCAGATTGTATGAGTTCATGCACCCTCCTCAAGTTGACATCTGTCCGTGAGATTGATGGTCGTCCACTGCAGTCTTCATCTTCAACATTCGTTCTGCCTTCACTAAACATTTTATGCTAACGAAAAACTTGAGCTCTTGACATAACCTCCTCTCATGACTGAGCAGTTGTATCAATGTCCCGCTTGGACTAGAAGCAGCTTATAGACCAAGATCAAAGACATTGTGCCTACACAAGCCTGCAGGATTGCCACATCTTGCAAAGAAAATCAGTCTCATTACTTTATTGTCGCACCTCATAGTATAGCATATTTTGATCAATATCCCATAACAACTTGGTAGTGATGATGATGATGATGATATGTGTTTAAACGGACTAAACTACTGGGTCATCAGTACCTCCTTATGATGAGAGAAACACACAAAAAGGTAAAAAGCGGTAAAAAATGGGGATTTGGCTCCTTCAACTATACAGAGTATAGTACTTTACAACTTTGAAAATTCACATAAATTAATTCAATAAATTAATTCATAGTACCTACATAGTTGAGTGTAGTGTCAATTTGTAGGGAAATACATCAATTTTAGTTTGCTAGTGCCAAATTGCACCCTGAGGAGCACTAGCAGCAGTCGCACTGGACCCATTAGTGCTAGCTGTGTGTTTTGGTTTGAAGCGTCGAAGTTGGCGACAACAGTTCAGCATAATTTTCATACCAAGTACATTAAAGATCCTCTTGGTAGTTCCACAAATTATGAGTGGCATAAATGTTTTGTAGAAACAGGGTGCTTGGTAAAACATGGGACATCATCAGGTTGTCCAAGCATATCTGATGACATTGTTGAGTGAGTGAGAAACTGTTTTGTCAACAGCTCTGCAAAGTCGACCCAAAATGCAAATCCCTCATATGACTGTTTGGCATGTGTTGAGAAACCATTTGCATTTGAAACCATACAGATTGACAATCATACAAGCTATAAAAGACACTGATAAAATTGCTCTCAAGAACATCTGTGCATATATGTTAAATTGTTTACATGAGTATGAAAATTTATTGGACAAAATCATCTTTTTTGACGAGTCAACTTGTCACTTAAGTGGAAAGGTTAACACACATAACTGTAGGATTTGAGGCTGTGCAAATCCACATCAAACATTGGAACATGTTTGTAACAGCCCTAAACTGAATATTTTTTGTGCATTGAGCAAGAACAAAGTGTACAGCCCCTTTTTTTCCGTGAGAGAACCATCAACAGGACAGCGTATTTGGATATGTTACAACAGTTTTGATACCACAGATCGATGAGGATGACCAAGAACGAAATGTTTACTTCACACAAGATGGTGCGCCACCCCACTACCTGGCTGATGTCCATGTTTTTCTCAGTGACTGCATTCCAGGTCAATGGATCGGCCGTGATGCACAATTGCATGGCCCCCACGTTCCCCAGACCAGACACCATTCAATTTCTTTTTCTTTTTTCTTTTTTTTTTTTTTTTAATGGGATTCATCAAGAATATTGTGTTTGTACCTTCTCTACCTGAACTTAAAGCAAGAATTTATGCCACCATTGAGCAAATTACACCTGCAATGCTACACCGGGTTTGGGATGAAATTGATGGGATGTGTGCAGGATAACCAATGGCAGCCCCATACAGCATCTTTAGTTTAATGTAAAAAAACTTGAGTTTTCCCTAAAAAATAACACTAAACCCAGCTCTATATCTTCTTTCAATAGATTTATATGGACTTTTAAAATTATAAAGTCCTTTTTGAAACATCCTGTATAAGGAGCAAATCAAACAGTTTAAAAGGGCAGACAGCAGTAGTAATATGATAGGTAAAAGAAAACGGAGATAACCCATGCAGCATCTTGTAAGGACCTAAAGCCACAACAACATAAGGAGGGAATGTGGTCACATGGGGTGTAACTGCCACAGGGGGAGGCTCCCCCCCCCCCCCCCCCAACCTCCAAAACCCAATCCTAACACTGGAAGTGGAGGAGTGTTATAGTTTAGTGTAAAGTCCGCTCTCCCTCAGGAAATGCAACACTTTGTTAGTGGTTGTCTTGTCACCTGCAAGCATCTGTGGTAGTGAGTAGGCAAGCTGAGAGCAATTCGCAGATCAGCCAGCACAGCGCACTCAACAAGAACATTTGCTGTCGTCAGTAGATAACAGAAGCTGCAGTGAGAAGGATCTTCCCAAGATACAAGAAACTCTGGGATGAGTTTTGTGTGGCCTATGTGTAGTCAACACAATACAAGATGTATGCCACATCTTAGTGGACCCTTTAAACACTCTTAACTTGTTTTGGGTCATAGTAGCTTGCCATTTCAATTCCCAGAACCTCAAAATACTGCTTCAAAGTTGTAATCGTAAGCCTGTGTCTGCTATCCCAACATCCAGTTGATCTCCTGTAGTTGTGTCTTTAGCTAGAATGTCAGTGAGTTCATTTCCTGGAATGCCTACATGGTTCGGTGTCCAGATGAAGGTCACTGTCTTACCAGAGCTGTAGAGTTCAATCAGCAAGTCCTGGATGTTGGAAACCAAAAGATTTTTGGAATAGCACAGGTTTATGCCTTTTAAGCAATTCATGGTATCGCCACAGATCAGAAAGTTCATCGTGATGACCTGGGTTTTGACATACTGCAAATTGTGAGATATGGCAACCAACACTGCAGTGTATACATTGCGAGCACTTGGGGTGCAGAAAGTGCTTCTCGTATCCCCTTGCACATACAAAAGTGCAACTAACACTATTATTGGCTTTCAATCTGTCCACATAGATGAATACTGAATTAGGGTAATTGTAGAGGATTCAAAAACAAAAAAGGTGTCAGAGAAGGCTAGGATCGACATCCCAGTGGGAGCTCCAGGAACACAGACTAACGGAGCATGTTGGAAGTCCTTCAGTAGAATATCAAGTTGGTACTCAGTTGGTCTACCCAGTTTTGGGTGATGCACAAACAGTCTGAACTACTGGTCATGGAACAACAGAGTTGAGTGACATAGGTGAGTGGACATCTGACAGACTGTGACTTTGTAGCTTGCTGGAGGCTGCTGTCATCTAACCCACAGTGGTGGAACAATGGCGTCTGCCACTGGGCTAATACAGAAGGCCCCCATTGCCAACTGCATGTCAATTGGTGAACAGGCACCAGTAAGCTCATTACAGACAGTGCTACCAAACCATAGGCAAGACATCCATAGTCCATGCAGAATAAAGTCTCAGAAGAACTGTGTGGTCCACACCCCATAATGAGTGACTAAGAAAAGGGAGAGCATTCCACTTCTTCATGCAAGTTGCCTTGAACTGGCTGACATGCAGCAGCCAAGTTAGCTTGTTATAAATAAAATACCTAAGAATATAAAAGTTTCAATGACTTCAAGTAACTGGTCACCAAGATAAATTTCTGTGCGCAAGCGCACAGTCTGTAGGTGACAAAAATGCATAACTCATGATTTTGCAGGAGAAAGCTGACAGCTGTAAATCAGGGCCCAGTCAAGGACTCTCCAGACAGCCTCCTGAAGTTAGAATTCAGTGGTGTGCAGTGATGAAGAAGCATAATACCAGCAAAGGTAATCCACGTACAGTGATAGAGAGAGACTGTGGAACCCACTACAGATGTTAATAGCAAACAGTATTTCCCTCAGAACTGATCCACGAGGGACCCTAAGTTTCCTGTACATATTGTTTGCTGAGAGTCTATCCTATCAGGACCTGAAAAAGTCATAGAAATGTGAAATTCTGCATAAAAATGCATAAACTGCCCCAGAAACCCCACTTATGCAGTTTAGATAGGATGTGATGTCACCAGGAGGCATGTTATGCCTCCTGTAGGCAGAATGCATCACTCAGATGTTGCCGATGCACAAAAGCATTGCACACTGTAGATTCCAAACAAACTAGCTGATCTGTGGTGGACTGGAAAACACTAAAGCCACTTTGGAATCGTGGTATATGCCTTCCACATTCAAGCCACCAACAAAGACAGCAGTTGATCATTCATTTGAAAAGCCCATTTGCCAGAGAGTTCAGCCGGTAGTTAGTTAAAATATGTGGGTCCTTTCTCAGTTTCAGAACAAGTATAATAATACCTTCCAACCACTGGGAGAGGGGGGAGGGGATATTCACTCCCACCAAATGTGATTAAAAAGCCTCAGGATGTGTTTCACACTGTCAGCACAAAGATGTCTGACCATATGGTTGTGGATTCTGTTGGGTCCAGGGGCTGTTACTCTTCTCTCTGCCAAAGTACTGTGAAGCTTCCATTCACTAAAGTGGACATTATATGACAGAGAGCTATGTGTGGGGAAAAATAGCAGATGGCACTCAATAAGGTGCTTCCAAGTCAGGGAATGAGGATAGTAACTATTGCGAGCACACACTTCAGTGAAGTGTGCAGCAAAACATTCAGCAGTTACCACAAGATCAGTGGAGATGTTATCATTCATAAAGATGCATGGAACCACCGTGATTGGTGGATGGCCACAAATAGGATGGAGTTTAGTCCACACTTGGGATGATTGTTTGTAGGATTGCATAGTTGAGACAGATTGCTCCCAACACTCATGCTTCTTTTTCTTTGTTAAAAACTGTGCTTTTACCTGGAGTATCTTGAATGCTATTAAATTATCCACAGAGGGATGGTGTTTGTGCTGCTGAAGTGCCTACAGCAGTCGCTAATAGCTGTGGCTACATCTTCAGGCCACCATGGCACCAGCAGTCAATGGGATGAGCTGGAGGAGTAGGGTATCACTGCTGCTGCAGCATGAGTAATATTATCAATAGTATCCTGTAAAAAATTTGTTGATATCCATCACATGATTGGCTGCAGAAATTGTTGTATAGGAGAAAGCCTGCCAATCAGCTTCCTGAAGTGGCCAATGTGGAGTATGTTCCATATATCTGTGAGTGGAGAGGAAGAGAACGATAAGAAAATGGTCACTGCCACAAACATCACCATGGATGCACCACTGAATCACGAGTAAGATGCTTGGGCTGCCAACTGTGAGATGAGCAGCAGATAACATTATTTGGGCCACACTGAAATGGGTTGCAGCTCCAATGTTGAATAGTCAGACATCCAATTCTGAAAGGAGTCCAGCACTCGGCCTCTGTAAAACATAGTGTCGCTGCCCCACAAAGGATTATGGCGATTTAGGTCCACTAGTTAGAGGAAGGGTGGAGGCAGCTGTTCCACTAACTCTAAAAGCTCATGATAATGGAAAGGTCCACCTGGAGGTATGTAAACACTACATATTGTCATTCAAACTGACAAGTAGACACTAACAGCCATAGCCTCTAGTGCAGCGGTAAGGGGCACCTGCTCGCTGAAAATATCAGAACATATGAGAGTACAGATCCCACTGGATGCTCTCTTGATATTAACGTGACCGGTACAGTAGTGTCTGTAGTTTTTCAGAGTAGGGAGGTGTGTTGCCCTAAACAATATTTCCTGAAGCACTGTGTCAATTATGGAGTAAGTAACCATTAAATGATAAAACTCGATCAAATGGAAATAGGAGCCATTACAGTTCCATTGAAAAAGCATTGGTGTTGGGTCTGAGAAAGTGACAAATGGAAAACATGGTTGTGACTACTTTGCTACCAGGTCATGCTCCAGCTGATTGTGTGATCCACTGTCCATGTGCATAGGCTCGACTGCTGAAGGGCAGGGGAGCGGAACATCTGAAGCCTCAGAAAGGAGTTTATCTTTCTGCTTATCCTTCTGAGATTTCAATTTTTATTATGATTTCCCTATTTTATCTTCCAGGAGTGAAGAGAGTCTTACTTTTCTTCAGTCCACAGCCTGTGGCTGCTGGTCCTTGTGTTGATAGAGGGGCACCTTGACAGGTGTCCTCATTCCTGACACCAGAGGATGACTAGGCGTCACTGTCCATAGCGATGGTGTGTGATGTGGAAACCACCAGTGCTATAGTCAGTGGTACATAAAGATCACCACCACCAATAAAATCCCATACTCTTTTTTAGTTTATTCCATTTGACCATCTGACATATATCACAGATCACAATCCCAGCTATAACAGGTCAACTATTATGAAGAAATGTCCATTCCTTGTATCAACTCACATTTACTGTGTCAGTGGAGGAACATATATCATCTAGTTCTTGTTATTTTATTTATTTCTAAAATGGGACTTTCCCTTGCCATAAGCACTCATCTCTCCTCATTCTTGTAGTTATCAATAACAGTAGTAAAATATTGATCATATTGTTCCATCCACATCACCTTCTTTCCTAGACTTCCCATTTTGTGGTTACTTTCCCAATCTATCTGAAAGTGAATTTGAAATTCAGTTGTCATACCAAACTTGGCACTAGACTGAATTATTCCAATTAGTCTTTATACATCATCCAGAATTTAATTTTCCTTTCTATCTGTACAACTGACATTCCATTTAAAGACACTTTGGTACTTCAGTTAGTAGACTGCGCCAATTTACTAAAGAGCGCTTTACAAACACTGCATAAAACCTGATAAGCCTTGGAAACGATTTTAACTGTTTCCTACCTTTTGCTTTTAAATAACAGATTACCATGCCTACATGATATATGTTTTCAATCTCAATTGAGTGTCTATAACATAACCCAAGATGTGTGCCTTCATCTTTACATATATCAGTCCAAAACATGTATAAATAAATTAAGAGAATACTGTATATTTGACAATGGGATCTGGCATTTTTGTAAAGTTCTGAAATAATGTAACAAGTATCAGAATAATGCATCATGTAATACTGGAAGGACTAGGACAGATGGTAGCTACGGATTTCTACAGACAACTACCCAGATAAAAGAGAAATTTCACTTAACCATGGTCATGAAAGAATTGATGTCACACGCTGAAAATTATTTTCAACTGAGAAAAACTGATATGAACATCATAGCAAAGAATTAAAAAATTATTTTGAGCAGTAATTAAACCAGAATGCATTCTCAGTGGTAATGGGGTTCAGGCAAAATAAAAAATGTAGGTAAATTTTCTAGATGAGCAAGGCATGCTTCAGATATAGATATCAAATTAGCTGTGAGTGTTGACTCCTGTGGAATCAGTAATAATAGAATTAAGCCATCAATTTCCAACATGTTGTGGAGAGGAACATAAAATATGCTCTAACAAACTACAAGAATTTGAAGAGGTTATTAACAGCCTTGTGCATGATAGCACAGAATTTTCTCCTTGTCAGGTGTTATTTGGAGAAGACCCCAACACCATTTTTAAATCATACACACATATCCTACTAAAATTAACCCTTAACCCAAAACATAGGTCTCTCAGACCCCTCATTTATTTCAAATGTCAAGTGTGGCAGCACTGCAAAAAAGTGCAGCTTCACTTTCCCAGTACCTTCGCCACAATACTTGCCACATGTATAGCAGCAGTCTACAATCAGTTTTACTTCATCAGTGAACAAATACAGAGTATTGTTCAGAGGAGTGCGCGAAGTTGTGTGTCTGAGATACCGCATGTTTCATATTATGTACAAGACTTTGGTAGGTCTAATAGACCGCATGTTCAGTGGTACTATTTTCTAGCGTCTTCTTCTATGGATGAATATGTCATATTTCAGGTATAACATGGATCAACTTTCTAAGAAGAGTAACATATCTGCAGCTACTCCAGACTTGGAAACGTGGGTCTAAGCGCAGTTATGGGATTTAGGTGAAGAGGTAAATGGGGTCGATGATGATACATTTGATGATTCTGATTATGATCCAGATTTCGTGATAGGTGAGTCAACATGAAATCGAGAGTGATACTAGTGAAGAAAATGTTTTATTGGGAGAAGAGCCTGGAGCAGTCTATACTACACATAATACCTCACAGCAAGGACAGTACTTTGATGGTAAAAATAATTTCTAATGGGAAATTCTGAGCCTGTTGGAATGAGAAGAACACCAGAGCACAACATTCTGAAAGGAGGAATGCCTGGCCTAACAGCCAAAAGTCGAAGTTTAGGACAAAGTCCTACTAAATCTCAAATATGGGAGAATTTATTTGATGATAACAAGATAGATGAAACAGTTCCACATACAAACGTGAAAATGTATACAATGAGGGCAAAGTTGCAGGAAACAATTAATCCATCCAATTACAGAGATACTGACAACATTGAAATCTAAGCTTTCATAGGCCTTCTAATGACATCAATATTCACATTGTCTCATGAAGATATGTTGTCTCTTTTTGAAAAGGATCTGACCAGTCATCCTATATTTGTGGTGACAATGTCGGCAAAGCTCTGTGAAATACTTCTAAGCAGCCTGAGACTTGACGACGCGACTACCAGAGATGAAAGAAAGAAGTCAGATCACACAGCTGCAATATCAAACATTTTTGAGAAATTCATTTTCAGGTCTCAGCAATTGTACCATGTAAAAGGCAATGTTACAGTGGATGAAATGTTAGTACCATTCAGAGGAAAATGTCCTTTCCACATTTATATGCCTAGCAAACCAGCCAAATATGGCATAAAAGTTATGTGCCTGGCAGACTCTGGAAACTCTTACGTCTTCAATGCCTACCTATATTCAGGGAAAGATGATGGATGTGGCTGACAGAAAAAGAGGAAAAGCTTGACAAACCAACTCAGGTTGTTTTACATCTGTACAAACCAATAGAAGGAAGTAACAGAAACATTACCACTGACAACTGGTCTACATCTATAGAACTCATTCATGAGCTAAGAAAGAGAGGACTAACATATGTAGAAGCAATCAGAAAGAACAAATGCAAAATTCCCCAAGAGTTTTTGGCTGGTGGAAAGTAGGCCACTTGGGTTAGCATTATACCGATTCTCTGAGAATGCAACACTGGTTTCATCTGTTCCTAAAAGAAACAAGGCAGTAATACTTGTGTCTTCAATGCATCATTCCATTGAAACTGATACCATAAAAAATAAGCCAGAAATTATTTGTTACTACAATGCAACAAAATCTGGAGCAATTTGCTCGACACGAAATATGCCAATTATTCATCAAACAGATGTACAAGGTGCTGGACAATGGCAGCCTTTTACACATTTGTAAACATCAATTGCATGAACAGTTTTGTTCTGTATCTGTGCTACAGAAGAAATCCCATGCTAACTCATCTCAAATTCACCTAAGGTCTGGCCATGGAGCTGATGGAGCAACATCTAAGAAAACGCGTGGAAATTCAAAATTTATCTAGAAATATCAAGGAAAAGTTCTGGGAGACACTCAGCAATCAAGCAAAGATAAACCAAGTGATGGAAAGGACAAAACGAAAACATGTATAAAGTGCCCTGCGTCCAAGAATATGAAAACGGTGTATAAGTGCATCAAATGCGGTCACCCAATTTGCCTGGAATGCACCAGAAACATGTATGTTGACTGTGCAAAAGAGATGTGATTTAATATTTCAGTTCAATTGATTATTATCTTTTTTTACATTTTCTGCAATATTTTATTTATATTTGAGAATATTTAATATTTCTATTAAATTTATTTATTTCTATTCAATATTTATTTATATTTTTATATTTATATTAAATATTTATTTATATTAAACTTACTTATAACATGAATTAAATGACTATTTACTTGATTTCTGTCAACTTAAGTGAACTACTGTGATATAAAATATTTGCCGGTCTGAGAGACCGCATGTTTCTAGTTACGCACATTTCAGAGATATTTCGGGTTAAGGGTTAATGCTATTGCCTGAAAGTTTATTAAGGCAGACATGGAAGCTATGAAGAAATGGGCACAGAAAAGAAAAAAAATGAGATATGCTCATGTAGATGTTATTTAACCTCATTTAAACTCTTCTGTCAGGAGAGTTAATTTGGAGTTGGAACAGCTACTTGGGTCGGGTGTGGGGTCACATATTGGTTTGGTTCCTGTTGATTCTCTCAGTAGATGGGATTATACTAGACATGGCCTACACCTCAACAGGAAAGGGAAGGGTAAAAGCCGTAGTTCCAAAGACATACCAGACCTTTCCAAAGCCCTTACCTTCTTTCTTACTCCCAAACTCAATCATACTACACTTGTTGAAGACATTCTCTCTTTCTTCTATTAACATTCCAGTATTTCTTAGCCCCAAACCCTGTTTCACCACCATTCTCAAAATCCCTCAATGTGGAAGCTAACTAGTACCTAAAAACTGGTCCCCACTGTGGGATTAGTGTACACCCACTAAGAGAATCTATGCTCTTATAGATCCAAACTTTCAGTCTATTACCTGTAGTCTACCCTCCTATAGAAAAGACACCAACCATTTCCTCTACAATCTCTCCAAGTCTTCTGTTCCTTTACTACATGGTGCCCTCTTCATCACTATGGATGATGCCTTGGTTTATGCTCACATCCCTAATGCCTATGGCCTTGGGCACTACCTTTGCAATGCCCAATGGATTCCAAACCTACAACCTTCTTCCTGGTCACCAAGCCAACTATACCCTCAACACAATTACTTCACCTTTGAAGGCGACACCTACAAACAAATCCATGGTACAATTGGCATCTACATGGCACCATCCTATGCCAACCTATTCATTGTCCATCAACAGGAATCCTTCCTAACTGCCCCGAACCTCAAACCCTCATCTGGTTCAGATTCACTTTGTAATCTGGACAGAGGGTGAGAACATCCTATCCACGTACCTCCAGGCCTTTACCACCTTCTCCTTCATTCAGTTCATCTGGTCCTCCTCAACCCAACAAGCCACCTTCCTCAATGGTGCCCGCGACCTCAAAGATAGCTGCATCAGTACCTCTGTCCATATGAAACCTACCAACCACCAACAATACCTCCACTTTGACAGCTGCCACCCATTCCAAGAGTCTCCTCCATACACCCTATCCATCTCTGCTTCTCATGTCTGTAGTTATGTGCAGTGGCTCTCCAAACATAGGGTCTTCACAGTCTGAAATTACTCTCCTAAACTTGTACAGAAACAGATGTCACATGCCTTATCTTTCCCGTCATCCACCACCTCCCAGAGTCCCACCATCAAGCCTCATGACTCAGTACCATCCAGAACTGAAGCAACTGAATTACATTCTCTGCCAGCATTTCATCTACATCTCATCATGTCCTAAAATGAGGAACATCCAACCACTTATCCTTCCCACCCATCCCATAGTGGTATTTGACAACCCACCAAACCTAAGCAATATCTTCATCCAATCCTACTTCACACCCACCCAAACCCTTCCCTTATGGTTCATATCCCTGTAATAGACCTAGATGCAAGACCTATCATATACATCCTCCCACCACCACCTTCGCCAATTCAGTCACAAGCATCACCTACCCCATCAAAGGCTGGGCTACCTGTGAAAGCAGTCATGTGATCTACAAACTAAGCTGCAACCACCATGCTGCATTCCACATGGACATTACAACAAACAAGCTGTCTGTCTGAACGAAAGTCCACAGACAAACTGTGGCCAAGGGACAGCTGATCCACAAAGCTGCTGGGCATGCTGCTCAACACAATATTCTTCATATCAATGACTGTTTCACAGCTGGCGGCATCTGGATCCTTCCTAACAATGTCAGCTTTTCTGAAATGAAAAGGTGGTAACTGTTCCTGCAATATATCCTACATTTCTGTAACCTCCTGGCCTCAAACTTTGATAGTTCCTGTCCTTACCCCAACTATCCCCTTTGCTGCTCCCATTCCAGCAGTACACAGCCTCGTATTCCACACTGCACTCACCAGTGTCTCTCCTGACCTCTCCTTCTCTCCTTTTCTGCCCCTCCCTGCATAAACCCTCAGCTTCACCTAGCTGCCCTCCCTGTCCCCCACCACATCCTGCATGCTCCAACAAGCAGCACTTTACCATCCCCCACCCCTATGTTGCTATCCCTTCCCTGGCCCAGTCTCCTCATTACCCCCACTATCCACACTGCTTCTCCCATCGTGCGAAGTTGTTCACAGTCCAGCCTCAGCAGCCAGAGACTGTGGTCATGTCTGTGTGAGTTGTGCTTGTGTGAATGTGTCTCTGTTCTCTAATTTAGAAGAAGACCTTTTTGGCCAAAAGCTCACATGTTGCATTCTTTTTGTTGTGTCTGTCTACAACTCAACATCTCCTCTATATGGTAAGTAGCAGTCTATCTTTTCCCTTGTTCTGGACTTTGTATAGTACCATTGTGATTTTTAGCACAAATAGTTAAGTTCACATCAATTCGAGAAGAAGGGAGAAATCATAGAAGAATGATTAAAATGATTGTATAACTACACAACATGCTATAGAGTAGTCTAAAAATTGAAAGTACAGTAAAAATGACAACACACATGAAAGCAGTAGGTATGCAGTTTTTACTTGTGCTAGTAGAGCATAGTCGTCAATAAGGTCAAAATGTAGAGATTTTTTAAAAGCTGATTGTATATTTGCTTGGAGGCAATGAGAATATTATTTGATAAAAGAGTAACTAAGTGTTGAGGAAGGAAATACTCACTCAGTATCCTCATCTTGAATGTGTTAATTAGCTACTTTGACAAGGCCATGACTTCCTAAAATCATGCCCTGAAATGAGATCCATTGTGTCTGAGATAATGCCCACCACACCTAGAATAGCTTTTCATCATCCTCTCAACATCTGCAATATCCTTGTCACACCCTACGCTCCTTCTGCACCCATCTCCCTACAATATGACTCCTACCCCTGTGACCATCTCCACTATTCTGTTGAGGAGTTCTTTGAAAAATTTAGCTGATTCTTGTTGTATTGTTGATTGTGTTTGCTTAAACTTATGGCTTGGCTTTTCTTGGGTTCATATACATTTTATTTTTATCTGTTTTTAGTTTTATGTTGTAACTTCATGTACTGACACGTTCCATGACCTTAGAGATTTGTTCCTCAACTTGGTTCTATGGAACTTGACATCTAAATAAATAAATAAATAAACTGCAAGACTTGCCCTATGCGCCCTCCTACCACCACTTGTTCCAGCCTTGTAACTGGCAAAACATATACTATCAAAGGGAGAGTCACCTGTTAAATGACAAGTGTCATAACCAGCTGCTATGTAAACACTGTTTGGCCTTTTACACTGGCATGACTACCATCCAGTTGTCACCAAGGATGAATGGACAAAGGCAGAGTGTGTATACAGGCAACAAACAATGTGCTGTTGCAGAGCATGCTCTACAACATGACTACTATCCAGTTATTGGTCAGGTTGAATGGGCACAGGCAGAGGGTGTATACAGGCAACACACAATATCCTGTTGCAGAACATGCTGTACAAGCATGACAATCATGACCTCACTGCCTGTCTCACCACACACACCAACTGGTTTCTTACCCCAGACACCAGTTTTTCAGAACTCCACAGGTGGGGACTAGTACTACAACTTGTCCTTGGTTCTCGCCACCCACCTGGCCTTAATTTAAGTTAATTTCTTCCAACTCAGATTTTCTTCACAGTACCTACTCCTTTCTTCACTCCATTTTAGTTTTGAACATTTTTCATTTTCTGACATATATTTTTCGCTGTCCCTCCCACCTCTGTTACATACAATGCACTTAGCTTTTCACTCTCATTAACTTGAGCACAATGTTTTAGTAGTAATCTCTGTCTTGTATATTATCCTGTCTTCTACCTTTAAGCTCTCAGATTTTCAAATCTTGTCTGATGCATTCCCCAACAGTCAGTATTTCCTTCTTATTCTGTCCAGTAAGCCTCCCCTGACCCAGGGTTCTTAGTGAATTTTCTGAACTGTGTCCCTTTCCCTAAATGTATCTTCTGCCAGTAGAAGGCTCCACTGGCTCTGAAAGCTGATTTTTTATCTATCCATTTACATTATATTTTCACTCAATATTTTATTACAATAATAACACAAGTAAGCATGGAGTGGCATTGGAAACTCTAAACCACAAAAAATAGTTCGGTATTTCTGAAATTGTCAATTTATGATTTAAAATTCCACATGTCACCTGAAAACACATATTCAGTACCATGAACTGCACTTTCTCAAACATCACACTAAAATATTTCTAAGCAACATGGTCATGATACACAAGCACAGAATTTTACTACCAGTGCAAGACTATATAGTTATGAACCCACAGACATGCTTATTCTTGTGCTCCAAGAGCCACTACAAAATCCATTTTCTTTACTGCATCGATTCTTCTTTTTCATTACTTTTTGAAATGGTTTCTCAACTTATAGTCTCATTTATGTATTGATTTATTTATTTAATTACATTAAAATGTCATCAGATTGTGACATTCACCATTTCTTCATGAACATTGTATGTGCATGTGCACACACAATTATTCTGACCTGAAGAATCAGATATTAAACCACTTCCATTGTAAAAGATTTATTTGTTCAATCACAACTAGTTTCAGGCAATTATAAGCCCATCTTCAGGTGAACAAGTGGCCACCACAAACTGGACACCAAGCTGCGGTATCTCGCATTCACATACAACTAGCACCTGCAAGGTCTACAACAGTACTCAAATTCTTTTCTAAAGTCTACAAAAAGCCAGCTTCATTGTGTTTTTATCCACTGTTTCTGGCACATTTTGCAGAAAATCATAGATGGCACTAGTGGTAATTTATTTTTCCGGAAACCATTACAGGTGTCAATGAGTATCTTGGTTCCATCTAAAAAAATTCATTAATGTGCTAACCCCCAGTTACTATTGCGGAGTCATTTTTGACCCCAGCATAAGCATAATCTTATTTAACTCTGGAAGGACGCAGCTCTTGTGCCAAAGATTGTATGTATTCTCTTAGAAGTCAATTTTCTTCAAGTAAACGAGTTAGTGCAAGTCGTGACATTGTTTGTTACAGAGTAATTGGATTTTGGGGTCACTGAAGACCCCAGGATAGTACTTAGTGCACATTATTTCTGGATATTTCATTGTGTTTTCTGTGTGGCATGTGTGATCTAACAGTGAGTAGTGAATCTATTTGCATCAACGGACATGTTATAATGGCAGAAAAGGTAATGGACTATATACAATCCTGGAAATTGAAATAAGAACACCGTGAATTCATTGTCCCTGGAAGGGGAAACTTTATTGACACATTCCTGGGGTCAGATACATCACATGATCACACTGACAGAACCACAGGCACATAGACACAGGCAACAGAGCATGCACAATGTCGGCACTAGTACAGTGTATATCCACCTTTCGCAGCAATGCAGGCTGCTATTCTCCCATGGAGACGATCGTAGAGATGCTGGATGTAGTCCTGTGGCACGGCTTGCCATGCCATTTCCACCTGGCGCCTCAGTTGGACCAGCGTTCGTGCTGGACGTGCAGACCATGTGAGACGACGCTTCATCCAGTCCCAAACATGCTCAATGGGGGACAGATCCGGAGATCTTGCTGGCCAGGGTAGTTGACTTACACCTTCTAGAGCACGTTGGGTGGCACGGGATACATGCAGACGTGCATTGTCCTGTTGGAACAGCAAGTTCCCTTTCCGGTCTAGGAATGGTAGAACGATGGGTTCGATGACGGTTTGGATGTACCGTGCACTATTCAGTGTCCCCTCGATGATCACCAGAGGTGTACGGCCAGTGTAGGAGATCGCTCCCCACACCATGATGCTGGGTGTTGGCCCTGTGTGCCTCGGTCGTATGCAGTCCTGATTGTGGCGCTCACCTGCACGGCGCCAAACACGCATACGACCATCATTGGCACCAAGGCAGAAGCGACTCTCATCGCTGAAGACGACACATCTCCACTCGTCCCTCCATTCACGCCTGTCGCGACACCACTGGAGGCGGGCTGCACGATGTTGGGGCGTGAGCGGAAGATGGCCTAACGGTGTGCGGGACCGTAGCCCACCTTCATGGAGATGGTTGCGAATGGTCCTCGCCGATACCCCAGGAGGAACAGTGTCCCTAATTTGCTGGGAAGTGGCGGTGCGGTCCCCTACGGCACTGCGTAGGATCCTACGGTCTTGGCATTCATCCGTGCATCGCTGCAGTCCAGTCCCAGGTCGACGGGCACGTGCACCTTCCGCCGACCACTGGTGACAACATCGATGTACTGTGGAGACCTCACGCCCTACGTGTTGAGCAATTCGGCGGTACGTCTACCCGGCCTCCCGCATGCCCACTATACGCCCTCGCTCAAAGTCCGTCAACTGCACATATGGTTCACGTCCACACTGTCGCGGCATGCTACCAGTGTTAAAGACTGCGATGGAGCTCCGTATGCCACGGCAAACTGGCTGACACTGACGGCGGCGGTGCACAAATGCTGTGCAGCTAGCGCCATTTGACGGCCAACACCGCGGTTCCTGGTGTGTCCGCTGCGCCGTGCGTGTGATAATTGCTTGAACAGCCCTCTCACAGGGGCCGGAGCAAGTATGGTGGGTCTGACATACCGGTGTCAATGTGTTCTTTTTTCCATTTCCAGGAGTGTAGATAACATAGAAAATGTATCTGCAGAAGCAGCACGAAGCCAGGAACATGATTCCAATATAAGTGATTGTGAAAGTGAACACAGTGCTCACAATACAGGCACAACAATTTCTGATTTGGATGTCTCAGAAGCCGAAATCTCTGAAAATGATTCTGGTAGTTATTACTATGGGAAAAACAGGTTCAAATGGTCATGCAACCCACCCAGTAGTTCTAGAAAAAGAAAATCTAATATTATTGTTCAATTACTGGGATTAATTGGATCTGCTCCACGATGTAAGCCTTCTACGCCATCTGAAGCATGGTCTCTGCTTATTGGAATGTATACCGCAGAGATAGGCTGGACAGTGAAGGGGGAGGCGTGTTTATAGCGATAAGAAGTGCAATAGTATCGAAGGAAATTGACGGAGATTCGAATTGTGAAATGATTTGGGTGAAGGTCACGGTTAAAGCAGGCTCAGACATGGTAATTGGATGTCTCTATAGGCCCCCGGGCTCAGCAGCTGTTGTGGCTCAGCACCTGAAGAATAATTCGGAAAATATTTCGAGTAGATTTCCCCACCATGTTATAGTTCTGGGTGGAGATTTTAATTTGGCGGATATAGACTGGGAGACTCAAACGTTCATAACGGGTGGCAGGGACAAAGAATCCAGTGAAATATTTTTAAGTGCTTTATCTGAAAACTACCTTGAGCAGTTAAACAGAAAACCGACTCGTGGCGATAATATATTAGACCTTCTGGTGACAAACAGACCCGAACTATTTGAATCAGTTAATGCACAAAAGGGAATCAGCGACCATAAAGCGGTTACTGCGTCGATGATTTCAGCCGTAAATAGAAATATTAAAAAAGGTAGGAAGATTTTTCTGTTTAGCAAAAGTGACAAAAAGCAGATTTCAGAGTACTTGATGGCTCAACACAAAAGTTTTGTCTCAAGTGCAGATAGTGTTGAGGATCAGTGGACAAAGTTCAAAACCATGGTACAATATGCGTTAGATGAGTATGTGCCAAGCAAGATCGTAAGAGATGGAAAAGAGCCACCGTGGTACAACAACCGAGTTAGAAAACTGCTGCGGAAGCAAAGGGAACTTCACAGCAAACATAAACATAGCCAAAGCCTTGCAGACAAACAAAAATTACGCGAAGCGAAATGTAGTGTGAGGAGGGCTATGCGAGAGGCTTTCAATGAATTCGAAAGTAAAGTTCTATGTACTGACTTGGCAGAAAATCCTAAGAAATTTTGGTCCTATGTCAAAGCGGTAGGTGGATCAAAACAAAATGTCCAGACACTCTGTGACCAAAATGGTACTGAAACAGAGGATGACAGACTAAAGGTCGAATTACTAAATGTCTTCTTCCAAAGCTGTTTCACAGAGGAAGACTGCACTGTGCTTCCTTCTCTAGATTGTCGCACAGTTGACAAAATGGTAGATATCGAAGTAGACGACAGAGGGATAGAGAAACAATTAAAATCGATCAAAAGAGGAAAGGCCGCTGGTCCTGATGGGATACCAGTTTGATTTTACACAGAGTACGCGAAGGAACTTGCCCCCCTTCTTGCAGCGGTGTACCGTAGGTCTCTAGAAGAGCGAAGCATTCCAAAGGATTGGAAAAGGGCACAGGTCATCCCCGTTCTCAAGAAGGGACGTCGAACAGATGTGCAGAACTATAGACCTATATCTCTAACGTCGATCAGTTGTAGAATTTTGGAACACGTATTATGTTCGAGTATAATGTCTTTTCTGGAGACTAGAAATCTACTCTGTAGGAATCAGCATGGGTTTCGAAAAAGACGATCGTGTGAAACCCAGCTCGCGCTATTCGTCCACGAGACTCAGAGGGCCTTAGACACGGGTTCACAGGTAGATGCCGTGTTTCTTGACTTCCGCAAGGCGTTTGACACAGTTCCCCACAGTCGTTTAATGAACAAAGTAAGAGCATACGGACTATCAGATCAATTGTGTGATTGGATTGAGGAGTTCCTAGATAACAGAACGCAGCACGTCATTCTCAATGGAGAGAAGTCTTCCGAAGTAAGAGTGATTTCAGGTGTGCCGCAGGGGAGTGTCATAGGACCGTTGCTATTCACAATATACATAAATGACCTGGTGGATGACATCGGAAGTTCACTGAGGCTTTTTGCAGATGATGCTGTGGTGTATCGAGAGGTTGCAACAATGGAAAATTGTACTGAAATGCAGGAGGATCTGCAGCGAATTGACGCATGGTGCACGGAATGGCAATTGAATCTCAATGTAGCGAAGTGTAATGTGATGCGAATACATAGAAAGATAGGTCCCTTATCATTTAGCTACAAAATAGCAGGTCAGCAACTGGAAGCAGTTAATTCCATAAATTATCTGGGAGTACGCATGAGGAGTGATTTAAAATGGAATGATCATATGAAGTTGATCGTCGGTAAAGCAGATGCCAGACTGAGATTCATTGGAAGAATCCTAAGGAAATGCAATCCAACAACAAAGGAAGTAGGTTACAGTACGCTTGTTCGCCCAATGCTTGAATACTGCTCAGCAGTGTGGGATCCGCACCAGGTAGGGTTGATAGAAGAGATAGAGAAGATCCAACGGAGAGCAGCGCGCTTCGTTACAGGATCATTTAGTAATTGCGAAAGCGTTACGGAGATGATAGATAAACTCCAGTGGAAGACTCTGCAGGAGAGACGCTCAGTAGCTCGGTACGGGCTTTTGTTAAAGTTTCGAGGACATACCGTCACCGAAGAGTCAAGCAGTATATTGCTCCCTCCTACGTATATCTCGCGAAGAGACCATGAGGATAAAATCAGAGAGATTAGAGCCCACACAGAAGCATACCGACAATCCTTCTTTCCACGTACAATACGAGACTGGAATAGAAGGGAGAACCGATAGAGGTACTCAGGGTACCCTCCGCCACACACCGTCAGGTGGCTTGCGGAGTACGGATGTAGATGTAGATGTAGATGTAGATGTAGATTACAGATGATATGCTGAACACTATAGTAGATCACACAAACACAGAATTTTAAGGAGTGAGTGCAAATTATGGTGTGACTGCAATTTATGTTGATCATGTGTCTCTAGAAGAAATGCAAGCATTTTTCAGATTGATTTATCTCACAGGTACTTGAAAATCTAATCAAGAGAATGCTGGCTCGCTTTTTGCTACAGAGCTAACAGGAAGGGCAGTATTTAGAGCAGCAATGTCCAAGGAATGGTTTCTTTTTCTTCTGTCCATTATCAGATTTGAAAATCAAGCAACAAGCAAACAGAGAAAACAATCAGGTGACAAGTTGGCAGCTATTTCTGAATTGTTTAACAAGTTTATACCTACTCCACAGCAGATTATAACTGTTCACGATTTGCAACTTATGATGAAATGGTAGTAGGTTTTTGTGGACGCTGTCCTTTTAGTGTGTGTACACACACACACACACACACACACACACACACACACACATTCCAAGACTTGCCAAGCGGAAAAGCGCCAGCAGACAGGCACAATGAACAAAACACACACACAGAATTACTAGCTTTCGCAACCGATGGTTGCTTCTTCAGGAAAGAGGGAAGGAGAAGGAAAGACAAAATGATGTGGGTTTTAAGGGAGAGGGTAAGGAGTCATTCCAATCCTGAGCTGGTGGACAGTGGTAGTCCAAGGAAGGAGTGTGAAGCATACAGGATGGAGAGTTTTTTGAGGTGGCATTGTTCACCCTTCTCTAGGACCTGAAGGGCAAGAGCTTCTGAGTCTTATGGATGGAGAGGAGGTACCGCAGCAAGGTTTGGGCCTCAGTGACATGCTTTTGCCTTTAAATATGTCTGCTTGTGTCTGTGTATGTGCGGATGGATATGTGTGTGTGAGCGAGTGTACACCTGTCCTTTTTTCCCCCTAAGGGAAGTCTTTCCGCACCCGGGATTGGAATGACTCCTTACCCTCTCCCTTAAAACCCACATCTTTCATCTTTCCTTCTCCTTCCCTCTTTCCTGAAGAAGCAACCATCGGTTGCGAAAGCTAGTAATTCTGTGTGTGTGTTTGTGTGTTTTGTTCACTGTGCCTGTCTGCCGGCACTTTTCCGCTTGGTAAGTCTTGGAATCTTTGTTTTTAATATATTTTTCCCATGTGGAAATTTCTTTCTATTTTATATATATATATAAATATGTCTGCTTGTGTCTGTATATGTGCGGATGGATATGTGTGTGTGTGTGTGCGAGTGTACACCTGTCCTTTTTTTCCGCTAAGGGAAGTCTTTCCGCTCCCGGGATTGGAATGACTCCTTACCCTCTCCCTTAAAACCCACATCCTTTCATTTTTCCCTCTTTCCTGACGAAGCAACTGCCAGTTGCGAAAGCTCGTAATTCTGTGTGTGTGTTTAATATATATATATATATATATATATATATATATATATATATATATATATATATATATATTAGTTAAAAATTGCTTTTATTTATTCAGGGAAGGCAACAACGCCAAATTCATTACAATCCAACACAATCTGTTCTGAAGCTGGCTCAACCTGTTGCTAAGCAAACAGAAACGTAAGTGGAGATAACTGGTTCACCTCTGTAGAACCAGCTAATGAATTACAGGAGATTGACCTGCCACACGTCAGTACACTTTGGAAACAGAAACATGAAATTCCAGCAGAATTCTTGCCCAATAAATCATATGAAGTGGGACATACAAACTATAGTTTCACAAAGTGTTTAACAATTTGCTCCTATGTTCCCAAGAAAAGTAAATCAATAGTCATGCTATCATCAATGAATCATGACAAGCACATTTATCAGCAGAGTGGTAAACCTGATATTATTCTATTTTACAATCCTACAAAGGGAAGAGGAGGGGGGGGGGGGGGGGGATGCTCTTAATCAGAAGTCTGTTCTATATAAATGTGGAAGAAGATGTAAAAGGTGGCCACTGGCCCTATGGTGGGCTGCAAGGGATATTGGTATTGTTAACAGTTACATAATATGGCAGTATGAACACAAAGATGTCACTTTGTCAATTTATGGAAGATCTGTCAACAACTGTAACTGAAAAGCACATGAGACAAGGTTCTACTGTACCAACTCTATCAACAAGTTTGAAAACATTTAATTCATAATTTCATTTGGAAGAGCAGTCTCAACCATCAAGCTCAACTGGGCCTCAAAAGCACCAAAGATGTAACTTTTGCTCAAGAAATTGTGACAAAAAAGTGTCAGTCACTTGTTCAAGATGCAGCGAATATGTCTATATGTCTGCAAAAACCACACTCAGCACGAGACATTATGTGTACAATGCAACAAGGAGTTACTTTATTATGAACAATAATATTTTAAAAATTGAAATTTCTGTTAAGCATAAATTAATGGCTGTTAATTTCTGTACTAAGCATTAAAATATTACATATCCCCTTCCAGAGATTAATTAGGACCTTAATCAATTAGGAAGATGAAGCAAAAAAAGAAGAGTTACAACTAAAATGAAAAATTTGTTACTTTAAAATTAGCTCTGCATTGAGAATTGAAGAAATGTAGACATTAAAATAAACATGTTCTGTATGGGTTTCTGCCTTTCTTATACCTCATATTTAGATTAGAGAAGTTGTACACAAGTTGAAGTGAGTGTGTATATTGAACCAAAGTAAATGGAGATACTAATAGTTTTTGGGGTCACTGATGACCCCACGATAGTAGTTGTTATAGCAAAAAATATCGACAGTAACTCACGGTTGAACACATTTTTCAAAGATTTTACCAAAGCCTGTTAATAAGACAGCTGACCTAAGTCTTCTACATTTGATTTCTCGCCTTTCTTATCAATAGGAACCACTTTAACAGCTTTTAGTCAGTCAGGAAATGTGTATGTCAAAAAAGATGAATTTAATATATTTATCAGGGGCATTGATGTGTTTGTGAAATACTGCTTTATGTTGTAATCTGGAACACACTGTTTCATGAAGATATCCTCTTAAAAGTAGATGCAACCTGAATGATTTTATCTAGAATTGTTTCACAAATGTAGATTGTAGAGAGACATGAACATACTTTCTGCTGCAGTTTCTCTGAACTATCTATTTTATCACTGACTAACAAGTATTTGTGATAACTGCACTGTAGTGCCTGAAACAATTTGTAATCTGTTTTGGGACCAGTAACTCTCATGCTGTCATGGTTCAGAGTGACACTCTGTTTTTTTTATTTCTTTATTTTTTTTTTTAAAGAAACTTCCTTACTATTACTTTCCAGACTACTGGCTTTTATTTGCTAAGTCGGCCATGGCTATTTCCCTCTCTCCATGTATCTTTTAACTATGTCTTTTCTTTTGGATTTGTGCTCCTTAATACTTGTTTTCTGAGAGTGAAGGTGTTCAAAGTAAGCTGAAAATGCTAGAGAATTTCTCACACTTTTTTTGGTGTTATCTATCAGAGAAATTACTATTCACTTTTCTTCTGATAATAGATAATTGTACATGCCTATGATACGCGCATTAAACATTCTTGCTTTTACAGTTCTATTATAGTTCTGGGTGCACAGTAAGTAGCTTGAGAGGAAAACAATTTGGGCTTAATGATTACTATTTCTTGACATCTCGCTTAATACATTTTCCTGTCTCTAGTCTGTCATTATCATGACTACAGCACCACAATCATATCACCTTCTGCCCAACAAGAAAATCATTTTAATTATTGAACATCATCTGCTGCATGCATTCTATTGCTCTTTAAATATCTTTATGATTTTTCACCTTTATTTGCATATTCTTTGGCACTCTTACATTGTCATGACACCAAAAAACAAGAAACAAATAGACACATTGACACATCAGTAAAAGAAACATGAAAAGATAGTGTACCTATTAAATGTTCATTGGTCAAAACATGACATTAAAATTACATTCATAATATGACTCTAGGAAAAGCAAACTGCACATAAAGTGTGTACAATTTATACGAGTTGTGATTGGAAAGCTTTAAGAATGGATCCACTACTGCTTGTAGTAGGCAGGTACACGGACAGTGGAGAGTGAGTCATTGCCTTGTCCTTGAACACACTCAGACAAGAAACGGTGTTTCCTTTATTCGGTACATTGTGGTAGCTGGTTGAGTGTGAGTCTGTTAGGGCTTGTTGCTGGATTCTGTCTGCGTGGAAATTGATGTAAAAATGGAGCAACGAGTTTGCGTGAAATTTTGTTATAAAATCAGGAAATCAGCTTTGAGAAAAATCAGAAACTATTAAAAACACCTTTTTAAGATAATTGTATGAGCCAATCCGATATTCTTGTCTGGTTCAACAGGTTTAAAAATGGCTGCAAATCACCTGAAGATGAATCACAGTCTGGCCATCCTTCCACCTCAAAAATGAATGAAAATGTTGCAAAAGTTAGCGACTTAGTGCACTCTGATCATAGACTTACAATTAGAGAGATGGCTGAAGATCTGTATATGCATCGAGTGTCCACAAAATTCATTCCAAAAGTGTTGTCAAGTGACCAGAGACAATACCGACTTGAAGTGTGCCAAAAACTGAATAATCAGACTAAAAATTACCCAGATTTGTTAAATATGGTAATTATAGGTGATGAATCATGGGTATATGGATATTATCCTGAAACCAAGGTGCAGTCTTCACAGTGGAAGACTCCAGGTTCACCACAACTGAAAAAAGTGTGACAAAGTCGGTCGAATGTGAAGACAATGTTGGTGATTTTTTTTTCGATTCTACCAGTGTTGTGCATCATGAACTTACCCCTGGAGGGCAGAAAATTAACCAGGAATACTACAAATGTGTCCTCAAGTGTTTGCGTGAAAAAGTGTGGAAGAAAAGGCCTGCATTGTGGAAAGACATGAATTGGGTGCTACACCATGACAATGCTCCAGTTCATTCTGCCTTCTCCATTGTTGAATTTTTGACCAAATTCAAATTTCCTGTGCTTCCACAATCACCATATTCCCCTGATTTGGCCCCTGTGGACTTCTCTCTGTTTCCTAAACTGAGATTTTCACTGAAAGGGAAGCAATTTGACTTGATTGAAGACATCCAGGCAAATACAGAGATCATCCTTAACACACTTCATGAAAAAATTTCCAGGAATGTTTCCAAAAGTGGAAACACCATTCGAGCCAGTGTTTTCAGTCAGAAGGGGTATATTTTGAAGGAGATGCATCACAGTAGCATGTAAGTACCACCATTGTACAATTACAAGCCCATTCTTAAAACTTCCCAACCACACCTCATATATGATGACAATACACACACAAGGAATATGCAAACAAGGAAATAGCCACAAAGAAGACACTGAACTGCCAAATAACTTACAAGCAAACAATATTGTAATAATGTGGACATCGAAAGCCCAATGTAAAATCCAAACAATCTAACTAATGATACAATGAAAATAATCAGTTATTGATAATATAAGGTAAATGAATAGGCAAAAAATCTACTCACCAAGTGGCAGTAGGGGAACACACACACATGAAAGGATTTAACTTTTTCAAGCTTTTGGATCCAGTGGCTCCTTCTTCTGTCAGAAGACTTGAAGGGGAAGAAAGTGGGGTGAAGGAAAAGAACTGTAGATGTTCAGGGAAAAGGGCAGAGTTCAGAAAAGGCACCCAGAACCCCAGGTCAGGGGAGATTTGCCAGATGGGATGAGAAGGGAAGACTGATTGTTGGAGACTGCAGCAGGTGAGATTTGAAAATGTGAGAGCTTAAAGATGGAAGACAGGGTAATATGCTAGACAGAGACTAATAGTGCAGTTACAAATACTTCATTCACACACAATTCCCAGTGTACAATAACAAAAGAGGAAGGCAAATGTCAGGATGCAAACAGAGGCCCAGACAACACAAAATAATGTAATTGATTATGATGATCTCGATGGTAACTTACTTATCCATAAGTAGGTTAGAAAATAGGGAAATTCTTCAGGCTGTTCTGCATGGTAATACAGCTTTATCACCTGAATGGGGGAAAATATACTTCCTGGCAATAGAGTAGGACAGAGCACCAGGGTTGCCACAAGTTTCCCAAAGTGAAATTCCCTAATATTTCCTTGATTTCCAGACAAGTTTTAGAATTTTTCTCTGGCAAATTTTCGGTTCTCAAGGGTAAGCAAAGACATAAGTTGACAAAAGTATGTAAGGGATTTTGTATTTCTAAAGGTTAGAGCAAAAATATTAAGTGCTAACATAAACATCTTGTGTAATGAACTGCTTTTAGATGGAGAAAGCAAGCCAAATGATATATATGTTTCATTAAGACCACTGATGTTATTTTATTGAAATAAAGCGAAACACATTTGGTGACATAAATACACATTATGTTGGAGTTGCTGCTTTCAGAAATAACCTCAGAGAAAAGTAGGCCTCTCGAAAGTAATGTATAAGGTGGGCAAGAGTTGTGCAAACCAACACAGTAGGTGACCATGAATAAAATATTGGTTCTACTATGTTCATTATTGTCAGTTATTACCCACTGTATTATGTCTATTATTCTACAGGTATTGTGTGGTTTTTCTTTCAAGAAATACATGAGTACATAGTGTACTAACTGCCAGCGACTGCCACAATTTTCTTCTTCTTATCGCCCATACTTTCTAATATATGAACTACTTTCAAAATGTCTGCTTGTGTCTGTGTATGTGCGGATGGATATGTGTGTGTGTATGTGTGTGCGAGTGTACACCTGTCCTTTTTTTCCGCTAAGGGAAGTCTTTCCGCTCCCGGGATTGGAATGACTCCTTACCCTCTCCCTTAAAACCCACATCCTTTCATTTTTCCCTCTTTCCTGACGAAGCAACTGCCAGTTGCGAAAGCTCGTAATTCTGTGTGTGTGTTTAATATATATATATATATATATATATATATATATATATATATATATATATATATATATATATATATTAGTTAAAAATTGCTTTTATTTATTCAGGGAAGGCAACAACGCCAAATCCATTACAATCCAACACAATCTGTTCTGAAGCTGGCTCAACCTGTTGCTAAGACAAACAGAAACGTAAGTGGAGATAACTGGTTCACCTCTGTAGAACCAGCTAATGAATTACAGGAGATTGACCTGCCACACGTCAGTACACTTTGGAAACAGAAACATGAAATTCCAGCAGAATTCTTGCCCAATAAATCATATGAAGTGGGACATACAAACTATAGTTTCACAAAGTGTTTAACAATTTGCTCCTATGTTCCCAAGAAAAGTAAATCAATAGTCATGCTATCATCAATGAATCATGACAAGCACATTTATCAGCAGAGTGGTAAACCTGATATTATTCTATTTTACAATCCTACAAAGGGAAGAGGAGGGGGGGGGGGGGGGATGCTCTTAATCAGAAGTCTGTTCTATATAAATGTGGAAGAAGATGTAAAAGGTGGCCACTGGCCCTATGGTGGGCTGCAAGGGATATTGGTATTGTTAACAGTTACATAATATGGCAGTATGAACACAAAGATGTCACTTTGTCAATTTATGGAAGATCTGTCAACAACTGTAACTGAAAAGCACATGAGACAAGGTTCTACTGTACCAACTCTATCAACAAGTTTGAAAACATTTAATTCATAATTTCATTTGGAAGAGCAGTCTCAACCATCAAGCTCAACTGGGCCTCAAAAGCACCAAAGATGTAACTTTTGCTCAAGAAATTGTGACAAAAAAGTGTCAGTCACTTGTTCAAGATGCAGCGAATATGTCTATATGTCTGCAAAAACCACACTCAGCACGAGACATTATGTGTACAATGCAACAAGGAGTTACTTTATTATGAACAATAATATTTTAAAAATTGAAATTTCTGTTAAGCATAAATTAATGGCTGTTAATTTCTGTACTAAGCATTAAAATATTACATATCCCCTTCCAGAGATTAATTAGGACCTTAATCAATTAGGAAGATGAAGCAAAAAAAGAAGAGTTACAACTAAAATGAAAAATTTGTTACTTTAAAATTAGCTCTGCATTGAGAATTGAAGAAATGTAGACATTAAAATAAACATGTTCTGTATGGGTTTCTGCCTTTCTTATACCTCATATTTAGGTTAGAGAAGTTGTACACAAGTTGAAGTGAGTGTGTATATTGAACCAAAGTAAATGGAGATACTAATAGTTTTTGGGGTCACTGATGACCCCACGATAGTAGTTGTTATAGCAAAAAATATCGACAGTAACTCACGGTTGAACACATTTTTCAATGATTTTACCAAAGCCTGTTAATAAGACAGCTGACCTAAGTCTTCTACATTTGATTTCTCGCCTTTCTTATCAATAGGAACCACTTTAACAGCTTTTAGTCAGTCAGGAAATGTGTATGTCAAAAAAGATGAATTTAATATATTTATCAGGGGCATTGATGTGTTTGTGAAATACTGCTTTATGTTGTAATCTGGAACACACTGTTTCATGAAGATATCCTCTTAAAAGTAGATGCAACCTGAATGATTTTATCTAGAATTGTTTCACAAATGTAGATTGTAGAGAGACATGAACATACTTTCTGCTGCAGTTTCTCTGAACTATCTATTTTATCACTGACTAACAAGTATTTGTGATAACTGCACTGTAGTGCCTGAAACAATTTGTAATCTGTTTTGGGACCAGTAACTCTCATGCTGTCATGGTTCAGAGTGACACTCTGTTTTTTTTATTTCTTTATTTTTTTTTTAAAGAAACTTCCTTACTATTACTTTCCAGACTACTGGCTTTTATTTGCTAAGTCGGCCATGGCTATTTCCCTCTCTCCATGTATCTTTTAACTATGTCTTTTCTTTTGGATTTGTGCTCCTTAATACTTGTTTTCTGAGAGTGAAGGTGTTCAAAGTAAGCTGAAAATGCTAGAGAATTTCTCACACTTTTTTTGGTGTTATCTATCAGAGAAATTACTATTCACTTTTCTTCTGATAATAGATAATTGTACATGCCTATGATACGCGCATTAAACATTCTTGCTTTTACAGTTCTATTATAGTTCTGGGTGCACAGTAAGTAGCTTGAGAGGAAAACAATTTGGGCTTAATGATTACTATTTCTTGACATCTCGCTTAATACATTTTCCTGTCTCTAGTCTGTCATTATCATGACTACAGCACCACAATCATATCACCTTCTGCCCAACAAGAAAATCATTTTAATTATTGAACATCATCTGCTGCATGCATTCTATTGCTCTTTAAATATCTTTATGATTTTTCACCTTTATTTGCATATTCTTTGGCACTCTTACATTGTCATGACACCAAAAAACAAGAAACAAATAGACACATTGACACATCAGTAAAAGAAACATGAAAAGATAGTGTACCTATTAAATGTTCATTGGTCAAAACATGACATTAAAATTACATTCATAATATGACTCTAGGAAAAGCAAACTGCACATAAAGTGTGTACAATTTATACGAGTTGTGATTGGAAAGCTTTAAGAATGGATCCACTACTGCTTGTAGTAGGCAGGTACACGGACAGTGGAGAGTGAGTCATTGCCTTGTCCTTGAACACACTCAGACAAGAAACGGTGTTTCCTTTATTCGGTACATTGTGGTAGCTGGTTGAGTGTGAGTCTGTTAGGGCTTGTTGCTGGATTCTGTCTGCGTGGAAATTGATGTAAAAATGGAGCAACGAGTTTGCGTGAAATTTTGTTATAAAATCAGGAAATCAGCTTTGAGAAAAATCAGAAACTATTAAAAACACCTTTTTAAGATAATTGTATGAGCCAATCCGATATTCTTGTCTGGTTCAACAGGTTTAAAAATGGCTGCAAATCACCTGAAGATGAATCACAGTCTGGCCATCCTTCCACCTCAAAAATGAATGAAAATGTTGCAAAAGTTAGCGACTTAGTGCACTCTGATCATAGACTTACAATTAGAGAGATGGCTGAAGATCTGTATATGCATCGAGTGTCCACAAAATTCATTCCAAAAGTGTTGTCAAGTGACCAGAGACAATACCGACTTGAAGTGTGCCAAAAACTGAATAATCAGACTAAAAATTACCCAGATTTGTTAAATATGGTAATTATAGGTGATGAATCATGGGTATATGGATATTATCCTGAAACCAAGGTGCAGTCTTCACAGTGGAAGACTCCAGGTTCACCACAACTGAAAAAAGTGTGACAAAGTCGGTCGAATGTGAAGACAATGTTGGTGATTTTTTTTTCGATTCTACCAGTGTTGTGCATCATGAACTTACCCCTGGAGGGCAGAAAATTAACCAGGAATACTACAAATGTGTCCTCAAGTGTTTGCGTGAAAAAGTGTGGAAGAAAAGGCCTGCATTGTGGAAAGACATGAATTGGGTGCTACACCATGACAATGCTCCAGTTCATTCTGCCTTCTCCATTGTTGAATTTTTGACCAAATTCAAATTTCCTGTGCTTCCACAATCACCATATTCCCCTGATTTGGCCCCTGTGGACTTCTCTCTGTTTCCTAAACTGAGATTTTCACTGAAAGGGAAGCAATTTGACTTGATTGAAGACATCCAGGCAAATACAGAGATCATCCTTAACACACTTCATGAAAAAATTTCCAGGAATGTTTCCAAAAGTGGAAACACCATTCGAGCCAGTGTTTTCAGTCAGAAGGGGTATATTTTGAAGGAGATGCATCACAGTAGCATGTAAGTACCACCATTGTACAATTACAAGCCCATTCTTAAAACTTCCCAACCACACCTCATATATGATGACAATACACACACAAGGAATATGCAAACAAGGAAATAGCCACAAAGAAGACACTGAACTGCCAAATAACTTACAAGCAAACAATATTGTAATAATGTGGACATCGAAAGCCCAATGTAAAATCCAAACAATCTAACTAATGATACAATGAAAATAATCAGTTATTGATAATATAAGGTAAATGAATAGGCAAAAAATCTACTCACCAAGTGGCAGTAGGGGAACACACACACATGAAAGGATTTAACTTTTTCAAGCTTTTGGATCCAGTGGCTCCTTCTTCTGTCAGAAGACTTGAAGGGGAAGAAAGTGGGGTGAAGGAAAAGAACTGTAGATGTTCAGGGAAAAGGGCAGAGTTCAGAAAAGGCACCCAGAACCCCAGGTCAGGGGAGATTTGCCAGATGGGATGAGAAGGGAAGACTGATTGTTGGAGACTGCAGCAGGTGAGATTTGAAAATGTGAGAGCTTAAAGATGGAAGACAGGGTAATATGCTAGACAGAGACTAATAGTGCAGTTACAAATACTTCATTCACACACAATTCCCAGTGTACAATAACAAAAGAGGAAGGCAAATGTCAGGATGCAAACAGAGGCCCAGACAACACAAAATAATGTAATTGATTATGATGATCTCGATGGTAACTTACTTATCCATAAGTAGGTTAGAAAATAGGGAAATTCTTCAGGCTGTTCTGCATGGTAATACAGCTTTATCACCTGAATGGGGGAAAATATACTTCCTGGCAATAGAGTAGGACAGAGCACCAGGGTTGCCACAAGTTTCCCAAAGTGAAATTCCCTAATATTTCCTTGATTTCCAGACAAGTTTTAGAATTTTTCTCTGGCAAATTTTCGGTTCTCAAGGGTAAGCAAAGACATAAGTTGACAAAAGTATGTAAGGGATTTTGTATTTCTAAAGGTTAGAGCAAAAATATTAAGTGCTAACATAAACATCTTGTGTAATGAACTGCTTTTAGATGGAGAAAGCAAGCCAAATGATATATATGTTTCATTAAGACCACTGATGTTATTTTATTGAAATAAAGCGAAACACATTTGGTGACATAAATACACATTATGTTGGAGTTGCTGCTTTCAGAAATAACCTCAGAGAAAAGTAGGCCTCTCGAAAGTAATGTATAAGGTGGGCAAGAGTTGTGCAAACCAACACAGTAGGTGACCATGAATAAAATATTGGTTCTACTATGTTCATTATTGTCAGTTATTACCCACTGTATTATGTCTATTATTCTACAGGTATTGTGTGGTTTTTCTTTCAAGAAATACATGAGTACATAGTGTACTAACTGCCAGCGACTGCCACAATTTTCTTCTTCTTATCGCCCATACTTTCTAATATATGAACTACTTTCAAAATGTCTGCTTGTGTCTGTGTATGTGCGGATGGATATGTGTGTGTGTATGTGTGTGCGAGTGTACACCTGTCCTTTTTTTCCGCTAAGGGAAGTCTTTCCGCTCCCGGGATTGGAATGACTCCTTACCCTCTCCCTTAAAACCCACATCCTTTCATTTTTCCCTCTTTCCTGACGAAGCAACTGCCAGTTGCGAAAGCTCGTAATTCTGTGTGTGTGTTTAATATATATATATATATATATATTAGTTAAAAATTGCTTTTATTTATTCAGGGAAGGCAACAACGCCAAATCCATTACAATCCAACACAATCTGTTCTGAAGCTGGCTCAACCTGTTGCTAAGACAAACAGAAACGTAAGTGGAGATAACTGGTTCACCTCTGTAGAACCAGCTAATGAATTACAGGAGATTGACCTGCCACACGTCAGTACACTTTGGAAACAGAAACATGAAATTCCAGCAGAATTCTTGCCCAATAAATCATATGAAGTGGGACATACAAACTATAGTTTCACAAAGTGTTTAACAATTTGCTCCTATGTTCCCAAGAAAAGTAAATCAATAGTCATGCTATCATCAATGAATCATGACAAGCACATTTATCAGCAGAGTGGTAAACCTGATATTATTCTATTTTACAATCCTACAAAGGGAAGAGGAGGGGGGGGGGGATGCTCTTAATCAGAAGTCTGTTCTATATAAATGTGGAAGAAGATGTAAAAGGTGGCCACTGGCCCTATGGTGGGCTGCAAGGGATATTGGTATTGTTAACAGTTACATAATATGGCAGTATGAACACAAAGATGTCACTTTGTCAATTTATGGAAGATCTGTCAACAACTGTAACTGAAAAGCACATGAGACAAGGTTCTACTGTACCAACTCTATCAACAAGTTTGAAAACATTTAATTCATAATTTCA
This sequence comes from Schistocerca gregaria, assembly GCF_023897955.1. NCBI lineage: Eukaryota > Metazoa > Arthropoda > Insecta > Orthoptera > Acrididae > Schistocerca > Schistocerca gregaria. Next base: position 491,098,753 of record NC_064923.1, read on the forward strand.
TTTGGAAGAGCAGTCTCAACCATCAAGCTCAACTGGGCCTCAAAAGCACCAAAGATGTAACTTTTGCTCAAGAAATTGTGACAAAAAAGTGTCAGTCACTTGTTCAAGATGCAGCGAATATGTCTATATGTCTGCAAAAACCACACTCAGCACGAGACATTATGTGTACAATGCAACAAGAAGTTACTTTATTATGAACAATAATATTTTAAAAATTGAAATTTCTGTTAAGCATAAATTAATGGCTGTTAATTTCTGTACTAAGCATTAAAATATTACATATCCCCTTCCAGAGATTAATTAGGACCTTAATCAATTAGGAAGATGAAGCAAAAAAAAAGAAGAGTTACAACTAAAATGAAAAATTTGTTACTTTAAAATTAGCTCTGCATTGAGAATTGAAGAAATGTAGACATTAAAATAAACATGTTCTGTATGGGTTTCTGCCTTTCTTATACCTCATATTTAGATTAGAGAAGTTGTACACAAGTTGAAGTGAGTGTGTATATTGAACCAAAGTAAATGGAGATACTAATAGTTTTTGGGGTCACTGATGACCCCACGATAGTAGTTGTTATAGCAAAAAATATCGACAGTAACTCACGGTTGAACACATTTTTCAATGATTTTACCAAAGCCTGTTAATAAGACAGCTGACCTAAGTCTTCTACATTTGATTTCTCGCCTTTCTTATCAATAGGAACCACTTTAACAGCTTTTAGTCAGTCAGGAAATGTGTATGTCAAAAAAGATGAATTTAATATATTTATCAGGGGCATTGATGTGTTTGTGAAATACTGCTTTATGTTGTAATCTGGAACACACTGTTTCATGAAGATATCCTCTTAAAAGTAGATGCAACCTGAATGATTTTATCTAGAATTGTTTCACAAATGTAGATTGTAGAGAGACATGAACATACTTTCTGCTGCAGTTTCTCTGAACTATCTATTTTATCACTGACTAACAAGTATTTGTGATAACTGCACTGTAGTGCCTGAAACAATTTGTAAACTGTTTTGGGACCAGTAACTCTCATGCTGTCATGGTTCAGAGTGACACTCTGTTTTTTTTATTTCTTTATTTCTTTTAAAGAAACTTCCTTACTATTACTTTCCAGACTACTGGCTTTTATTTGCTAAGTCAGCCATGGCTATTTCCCTCTCTCCATGTATCTTTTAACTATGTCTTTTCTTTTGGATTTGTGCTCCTTAATACTTGTTTTCTGAGAGTGAAGGTGTTCAAAGTAAGCTGAAAATGCTAGAGAATTTCTCACACTTTTTTTGGTGTTATCTATCAGAGAAATTACTATTCACTTTTCTTCTGATAATAGATAATTGTACATGCCTATGATACGCGCATTAAACATTCTTGCTTTTACAGTTCTATTATAGTTCTGGGTGCACAGTAAGTAGCTTGAGAGGAAAACAATTTGGGCTTAATGATTACTATTTCTTGACATCTCGCTTAATACATTTTCCTGTCTCTAGTCTGTCATTATCATGACTACAGCACCACAATCATATCACCTTCTGCCCAACAAGAAAATCATTTTAATTATTGAACATCATCTGCTGCATGCATTCTATTGCTCTTTAAATATCTTTATGATTTTTCACCTTTATTTGCATATTCTTTGGCACTCTTACATTGTCATGACACCAAAAAACAAGAAACAAATAGACACATTGACACATCAGTAAAAGAAACATGAAAAGATAGTGTACCTATTAAATGTTCATTGGTCAAAACATGACATTAAAATTACATTCATAATATGACTCTAGGAAAAGCAAACTGCACATAAAGTGTGTACAATTTATACGAGTTGTGATTGGAAAGCTTTAAGAATGGATCCACTACTGCTTGTAGTAGGCAGGTACACGGACAGTGGAGAGTGAGTCATTGCCTTGTCCTTGAACACACTCAGACAAGAAACGGTGTTTCCTTTATTCGGTACATTGTGGTAGCTGGTTGAGTGTGAGTCTGTTAGGGCTTGTTGCTGGATTCTGTCTGCGTGGAAATTGATGTAAAAATGGAGCAACGAGTTTGCGTGAAATTTTGTTATAAAATCAGGAAATCAGCTTTGAGAAAAATCAGAAACTATTAAAAACACCTTTTTAAGATAATTGTATGAGCCAATCCGATATTCTTGTCTGGTTCAACAGGTTTAAAAATGGCTGCAAATCACCTGAAGATGAATCACAGTCTGGCCATCCTTCCACCTCAAAAATGAATGAAAATGTTGCAAAAGTTAGCGACTTAGTGCACTCTGATCATAGACTTACAATTAGAGAGATGGCTGAAGATCTGTATATGCATTGAGTGTCCACAAAATTCATTCCAAAAGTGTTGTCAAGTGACCAGAGACAATACCGACTTGAAGTGTGCCAAAAACTGAATAATCAGACTAAAAATTACCCAGATTTGTTAAATATGGTAATTATAGGTGATGAATCATGGGTATATGGATATTATCCTGAAACCAAGGTGCAGTCTTCACAGTGGAAGACTCCAGGTTCACCACAACTGAAAAAAGTGTGACAAAGTCGGTCGAATGTGAAGACAATGTTGGTGATTTTTTTTTCGATTCTACCAGTGTTGTGCATCATGAACTTACCCCTGGAGGGCAGAAAATTAACCAGGAATACTACAAATGTGTCCTCAAGTGTTTGCGTGAAAAAGTGTGGAAGAAAAGGCCTGCATTGTGGAAAGACATGAATTGGGTGCTACACCATGACAATGCTCCAGTTCATTCTGCCTTCTCCATTGTTGAATTTTTGACCAAATTCAAATTTCCTGTGCTTCCACAATCACCATATTCCCCTGATTTGGCCCCTGTGGACTTCTCTCTGTTTCCTAAACTGAGATTTTCACTGAAAGGGAAGCAATTTGACTTGATTGAAGACATCCAGGCAAATACAGAGATCATCCTTAACACACTTCATGAAAAAATTTCCAGGAATGTTTCCAAAAGTGGAAACACCATTCGAGCCAGTGTTTTCAGTCAGAAGGGGTATATTTTGAAGGAGATGCATCACAGTAGCATGTAAGTACCACCATTGTACAATTACAAGCCCATTCTTAAAACTTCCCAACCACACCTCATATATGATGACAATACACACACAAGGAATATGCAAACAAGGAAATAGCCACAAAGAAGACACTGAACTGCCAAATAACTTACAAGCAAACAATATTGTAATAATGTGGACATCGAAAGCCCAATGTAAAATCCAAACAATCTAACTAATGATACAATGAAAATAATCAGTTATTGATAATATAAGGTAAATGAATAGGCAAAAAATCTACTCACCAAGTGGCAGTAGGGGAACACACACACATGAAAGGATTTAACTTTTTCAAGCTTTTGGATCCAGTGGCTCCTTCTTCTGTCAGAAGACTTGAAGGGGAAGAAAGTGGGGTGAAGGAAAAGAACTGTAGATGTTCAGGGAAAAGGGCAGAGTTCAGAAAAGGCACCCAGAACCCCAGGTCAGGGGAGATTTGCCAGATGGGATGAGAAGGGAAGACTGATTGTTGGAGACTGCAGCAGGTGAGATTTGAAAATGTGAGAGCTTAAAGATGGAAGACAGGGTAATATGCTAGACAGAGACTAATAGTGCAGTTACAAATACTTCATTCACACACAATTCCCAGTGTACAATAACAAAAGAGGAAGGCAAATGTCAGGATGCAAACAGAGGCCCAGACAACACAAAATAATGTAATTGATTATGATGATCTCGATGGTAACTTACTTATCCATAAGTAGGTTAGAAAATAGGGAAATTCTTCAGGCTGTTCTGCATGGTAATACAGCTTTATCACCTGAATGGGGGAAAATATACTTCCTGGCAATAGAGTAGGACAGAGCACCAGGGTTGCCACAAGTTTCCCAAAGTGAAATTCCCTAATATTTCCTTGATTTCCAGACAAGTTTTAGAATTTTTCTCTGGCAAATTTTCGGTTCTCAAGGGTAAGCAAAGACATAAGTTGACAAAAGTATGTAAGGGATTTTGTATTTCTAAAGGTTAGAGCAAAAATATTAAGTGCTAACATAAACATCTTGTGTAATGAACTGCTTTTAGATGGAGAAAGCAAGCCAAATGATATATATGTTTCATTAAGACCACTGATGTTATTTTATTGAAATAAAGCGAAACACATTTGGTGACATAAATACACATTATGTTGGAGTTGCTGCTTTCAGAAATAACCTCAGAGAAAAGTAGGCCTCTCGAAAGTAATGTATAAGGTGGGCAAGAGTTGTGCAAACCAACACAGTAGGTGACCATGAATAAAATATTGGTTCTACTATGTTCATTATTGTCAGTTATTACCCACCGTATTATGTCTATTATTCTACAGGTATTGTGTGGTTTTTCTTTCAAGAAATACATGAGTACATAGTGTACTAACTGCCAGCGACTGCCACAATTTTCTTCTTCTTATCGCCCATACTTTCTAATATATGAACTACTTTCAAAGTGCCAAAACAAACTAGAATAAATAAAATGCCTATAAAACACCACACCGTAAAATTTACTTGCGGTAATACAGTTGCAATTAAGGAAATCCATTGCTAGTAGCCTCTGGCCTGCCGAGGAGCACCACAGTCCTGGATCCATGGATAAACCATGAAAATGCGCTGTATTATGCCAGACAAAGACAGACCCAGCCTACGGGCACATCGGTGAGACTAGATCCAACAGGCAGGTCCTGCACATTAGTGGGAAACTATGGGCTTCAGATAGGCAGGCCCGTTCTAATAGAGTTACCCACAGAATTGGCTTGCAGTTTTGGCCCATCATGAAGTCCACTCATGCGCCCAACTATTCACATATCACAGACACCATGTTGATGAAATAAGACTGCAGTGATCATCCATACAACAGATAACTCCCGCAAATACTCTGAGAATGAATACTAATGAGAATAGAATATGATCACTGAGCCACAGACAGGCACATAAAAAAGACAATCACACTTGCACAACTAAATTTTTGGCCGTAGCCTTTGTCAGAAAATGAGAGCGCACACATATTCACACAATCACTCAGACACAACTCATGCACACTTGACCGTTGTCTCTGGCCACTGCATCAACTAGCTCTGAGAATCATATCCAAACAAACCACTCCTCATGCTGCCCTGCCTCTCATCAGCAGCTGCTAGACTAGCAGCAAGTAATTGTGGCACCACTGATTGCAGGCTGAGGGAAAGGAAGAAGCAGTAAGAATGAGAGAGTCGAGAAGCAGCACACATACTCACTTGCACCCAGTCAGCGATGAGGTGTGCATCTCAGTAAACAAACAATTTCATTCTACTCAGACAGAAATGAGATTTTTCTAGTGTTTTCTTTTTTCTAATTTCCCTGATTTCCCTGATACATTTGAAATTCCCTGATGTTCCCTGATTTCCAGTACTTGTGGCAACCCTGAGAACATGCCAGCCTACCACCATGAGCTCTGCAGACTCTTAACGGGAAGCACATATATAAAGAGGTGAGTGTTTCAGCCTACAGAAAGCTTATAATGGTTTTGTGGGGGTATAGGCATATTTATTCAAACCCTAACAATACAATACCTAAATGCTTTGTCTTCACTAAATACCCAGTGTGAGGATCTTGCACATACAATCTTTCTCCACGAGCCACATATGCATGACAGAAAAATTCTGGGCCTTGCCAAACATCTCATAACACTTACTGGGATCCAAGATGCCAAGGCTATGGTAGTAGTAGCAAATACAAATTACACAGTCGCAAAAATAACACAATTCTGTTCTAAACACGCACCCACCCACAGCTAAAATTACAAATGGACGAGAATCTTGGACTATCACATCCATGTGTGCACAGCTTTCCTGTGTCTTTGCGGATCAAATAACAGACATAGCAAAATTTTCCGGCGACAAAAGACTACTCCTACTTAGTGACATCAATGTATGACAGAGATTATGGCATGTAGACATAATGAGCTGTAGGGGACAAAACATAGTTGAGACAATAAATGGATGTGCCCATTTGCACTAAACAAAGCAGGACAAATGCATATGTATTGCTACAATGTAGGAGGAGCCAACAATACTGACATTTCACTAGCAATTGTAAAGACCCATAATATACGTCAACAAATGGGTAGTATTAGATGATGCTACACACAGTGACCATACTGCCATACACATCAACACAAGTACAGATGTGAACATGAACACACACACTTCACAACAACAAAAACAATTACTACTACTAAACAAGACTGTCTGGCACACTTCACAACAACAAAAACAATTACTACTTCTAAACAAGACTGGCTGGCAACAATTAAAGGACATGGTTGAAGAATTTCCTCTCCATACAGTCAGTAGCATAGACTATCAACTGCTCATTCTGAAAGACCTGCTTCAAAAGGCATAACAGCTGGCTACATGAAAGACTAACAGTGAATCGAAGCAGGAAACCCCCTTGTCCACTGAGTTAACAAGGCTAAGGGAAGACACTAGAGACAAAAGGAAACATTACCAAAATGCAAAAACAGCACAACAGAGGGAAGTAAGACTGGAATTATAAAAGATGAAAAGTGTAGTATACAAGACCAGACACAATCAGTGGAATAATTTTGTCGCAACTCAGTCACTAAACAACATACGGGAGAACCATTTAAACGTCAAACAGATAAGATAAAGATGCCGACCATGTTTTCAGCTCTTGGGCACACATGTGGCACTATTATAAGGGGCTGGAGAGGTTTAACAGAGTATCTGCAGAACAGGTGACTCCCTGATGACAAAAAGGTGAACGATTGGAAAACCACACAACCACACAGATTTACATAGGCGAATGGATAACACCTACAGATATGGCCCCATTACTGTTCCATTTGTCTAAGAAGAGGCAGCATTACAGTAAAACAACTGAAGAGCAAGAAGTCTCCCCACCCTGATGACATAAGCTCCGGAACCCTCAAAAATACAGTTGCACAGATCAGCCCTTTCCCAACACAGTTACTGAATGAAGAATTACTTAGGTAGAGTACCAACTACATGGAAAACTTTGTATGAAGCTATCATAAAATATCAGAGGATCAGGATCCAACAGACCCAAAGACAAACAGGCTCATCTTCCTCTTGAACACTTTGGTTAAGACCAGGAGAGTCTCCTGTGTGATCAACTACAGTCACACAGGATGCTCTTCAGGCTTAGTCCATCTCAGTATGTCTTAAGACCTAAAAGCTCAATAGATGATGCAGTTACCCATGTGCTGGAAATAATACAAGACACACAAGCAAAATATGCAGCAGAAATAGCATTAGGCTAGCCAGTGCCTTCGACAATCTCTGGTGGCTTGCTTTGTTTGCAGGCTATGAGAGATGCAAGCACCAACAGTCCTATACAACAACTTACTCGACTACTGAAAAGATAGAGTGGCTCAATGGAAAACAGGAACACAAAAAGCTATCAAAAAAGTAACTAATGGATGCCCACAAGGTTCAAGCTATGGGCAAATTTTCTGGGACATTGCCACAGAACAATTCCTAAAAAGTTTGGGCAAAGATGATAGGATTAAGGGTATGGTAGTTCTTGCCAATGACTTGCTAGTTGTAGTCATTGCAATCTCAAGAGCACAGCTAAAAAGGAATATCACAAAACTCGTTCTAAAAATGTCTGGTGCAGCTATAACTAGCTCACAATTGCAGCAAACAAGATAGTATATTCATTGATCAAAGGAGCATTTGACTGAACAGCACTATCATACAAAGAAAAGTAACAACAAGATATCTAGGGATACACCTCAATGAACTATTGACATTCAGAAAGTGCATGAGACTTACAACTGTAAAAGCAACATGACTAATGCACAAACTTGCTACGTTAAACTCAACACCCTACGGACTATGATTACACACATTATGAACGTAACATACAGCTCTCTTTTAATCTACTACATGTTCTGCAGCTAGTGCTTGGATACAATGACACTCCCTTGCAACCCACAAAACCATTGTGAGCGATGTGCAAAGACATGTATTGCTCAAGATGTCGGGAGTGTTTGGAACCATGTCTGTGGAAGCCCTATGCATTGTACTTACAACATACCATGTTGACATAACTATCAGACAAAGAGCAGCAGCACTGGCTCAAAAGGAAAAAACTTGACAAGATTCATGCTATAACAGAAAAACACCAATTACATCTTTGGAAGATTGAGACATGACAAAAAGAATGGGAACCATCTGACAGGGACTATCGGTCTGCTCTGTTTCTTCTTCTTCCCAAACATTCAGGAGTGGTTGAGCCTAAAACATGTTGACCCAAGATACAGTAGGGTCACTTCTTGAGGGGCCATGGCCCTTACTCTACACAACTGCACTGCTCTGGTCTTAGCGAAAGTGAAACATGTGCATGTGGGTAACACAGGTCCCCAAGCACATTAACACTACAGTGTGGCACACATACATGTGAGACTAATTACAGAAATTGAAGAAATAGGGCAAGCGTTATGAGATACAGATAAATGGAGCATTTTTAACTGCCTTTCTTGCCTCACTCACTCCACCCAAATCTACTTGCACAGTACACAAAACTTATAAGCAGGAATGACCACCTACAAGGCCATGACAAAACACATGGCCCACGCCGCAAAATGATATGTGGGACAACACTGATACAAACACTAATATGGAGACAGACGAACATGCAGACACAGAAGACAACATTAATACACCATCATATGCAGACACACATACAACATAGTAACAGATCACAAGACTGCAACAATATGCAAGTCATGTATGCACAGAATTAGAAATAAGGCTCAAGGTTATCTTTCCAAGGCTCACCCCCCCCCCCCCCCCACCCCCCACCCCTCTCCTGCCTCCCTCCTCCCACTTGTGGGGGAGGTTAACTGTAGTAACAAATAACACTAAACCCTGTCATACCTCATACGCAAACCACATGGAGTTAAGCTCATGACATATATATACAGGGTGAGTCAGGAGAAAGGGTACATGTTTTGAAGGGTGATAGTATTAGTGATTCTGAACAAAACACTTGATGTGGATACATGCCCTATTCCAAATGGTTTCCGAGATAAAACACTTTTCATGTACATTTCTATTTATTTTCTGTCTTATTTATTGTCATTTTTTTACAACATACCACAGCACTACAGAGGAAGTTAAGACGAAGATTTTGATACAGAAAGCTTGTGTCAAGTCAAAAACCTACCTAAAACTAGTTTACAAAAAGTATCTAAGCTACAGTGCAAGCACACTGCACGAGATTTTCAATATTCTCATGATCTCTCTGTGCAAACTGTTAGTCTTAGACAAATCTAATTTAGTTTAATTGTGCACTGAGACACATTTTCGTTGGAGTGTGCAGTTTCTGAGTTATTAAAGAAAAACGTTAAAAGCGATATTAAATGTGTTCTACCTTGGAAACCATTCACAATATGGCATATGTCCACATAAAGTTTTTTGTTCAGAATCACTAATACTATTGCATCTAAAAGCATGTGCCTTTCCTCCTGACTCACCCTGTATGTAGCAGTAACCATGGAAGAATAGAATATGCTAATTCAGGTGAGACAGGCTCAGAGTGTTTACTGAGACACTCACACTTTAATGAGCCACATAAAGGGACACTTTAATTAGCCATGTAAAGGGACCTCTTTTTCTATCTGGATCTTGCTTATCATCTATTATTTTCTTCTTAATAACAGTAAAATTTGAGTAAAACTTGTTTTACTTTGCCAATATTTTTTTAAAAATGTATCATACACCCTCCCCATCCCCCCAAAGTAAGAAACAGTTACTTAAATAAAGAGAAGATAAATAACATCACTGTGAGAAGCTGCAAAAAGAGACAAAGAGATCATCTCTATCGCTTTGTAACTAGTTTTCAGTTGCAAATGACCCATCATAGTTACCAATGCAGTGGGTCACTCTGTAATGTTAATAAATATATATATCTTGTCATGTTCTGCACACTTCTTCTTTTACTTATCTTAAGTTCTTGCATTTGATACAATTCCTATTTCCTGCCACTTTTTCCCCTCACCCACTCCACCTCAAAATCCCTCTAGGACTTCAATTCAAACACTGTATATTCAGCTGGCACAGTATAGATATACAGGTGTGGGTGTGTGCATATGTATGTGTGCACGTGTTCTCTAGCTCAAAAAAAGGTTTCATCTAAAATCTAGCATAGTTTGCAGTCTGTTTATGTGCCTGTCAATGACTCAGCACCTCTACTATCAAGTGATTTTACTTCTATGTTACCTTATGATCCAAATCATCTGAGTATATTCTTACAACATACTCAGCCACTAAGTTGATATTCTCATGTACTTTAAAAACTATTGGTAAGCTCTTGTGTGTGCTCAGTTATGTCTGATTTTACCAACATTCCCATTTCATGAGGCACACGTAAGAGTATATAATAAGTGCCTTGTCTGTTTTAGATTTGCAGGTTTTTAGTATTTTAAAACTATTGGTGATACACAGCATCTCTCTCATAGTACTTCCCACTGGTGTCAGTTAAGCATCTTAAAAAGCAAAATAAAACAGCTTCCATTATTCTCTTTCACTGACTAAATCAAGCCATGATGTGCCATGCTCATAAATTTGAGCTTGGTACAAAAGGGTGTTCACTACACTGGAGCAAAACTCTTCAATGCTCTTCCTCCCGAAATAAAGACAGAGATTCATAACAAGAGTAAGTTTAAGAAAGTGCTAAAAATATTTCTGCTAGAATAAGCTTTTTACAGACTAGATGGATTTTTAACTAAATAAATTGTAATATTTTAATATTATATAATACAAGTTGACATTATGCTACTAAGAATGTTATTTAACCTGAGCTCTGTATCTGTGTGTGCTCTGTATCTGTTTTCTGTAGTGTTTTAATGATTCTAAGAAAATATGTATTTTCTTTCGATGTATTGCTGCCCAAAGAATTTACTGTAAAAAGTTTTATATAATTATGTACTCAAATTTCTGTGTATGCTATAAGATTATCAGATTGTATTTGTAAAAAACTGACTCGTTCCACGTTCTTGTGTATCCAACACAGTTGGACCTATGGAACATGAAATAAATCAAATTAAATCAAATCAATCAAATTTAAGAAAGAGAAGTCTCTTTAAACAAATTATAGAAAAAACAGAAAGATATGGAAAATAGACTTTTCACTCGTGTCTTCAAGAGAGTAATATTACAGCACACTATATTATTCTAATACCATCAGAGTCACAGAATAAACTGATTTCTCTGGATTGGTACTGTTTATTTTAGATTCATCCTGTTTTTCTATGATAATGTGAATTACGAGGAACAAAAGGTATATATTATCTTCCATCTTTCTTTGTTAAGACGGCTGCCATGAGGTAACTTTGGATTAATTCCCATGAAATAACATGCTGTTGATCGTGGAAGCATGATGACTGAATTTCATCTTGTTAGAGGGGAAAGAAACTAAACTAGCCATGTCAAATTGAGACAAAATCCCATACTTTCAGTGACAGCCTCCACATCATCATCAGGGTCTATGTACAGTGGAAATTATTATGAAATGACTGATGGGACAGCCATGGATTCACTACTGCCACTACACATAGATATTTTTTTTCATAGATGATTTTGAAGAATGAGAATTTAATACTGTCCCCTCCTCCCATCCTACCTCTTGAGATATGTTGACAATACATTTTTAATCTGGCCACATGAAAGTGAGGTGCTGCAGCAGTCTACTGATGACATGAACAGTGCACAGACTGTTGCCAATCACTGTGCTGAACATCTATATCATGTTAAGTTCAATGGAAAATGGAAATGAAGTCCCATGCTTGTTGACAGAGTGTAGGGGAACGATGCAGGAGACCCGCACCGCCATACTAGGCAAGGTTCTAATGGAGGCAGTCCGCCAGTGCCTTCCTCCAACCATAATGGGGATGAAAGATGATGACGGAGATGGCACAACAACACCCAGTCATCTCAAGGTAGGTGGAAATCCCAGACCCCACCAGGAATCGAACCCGAGACCCCATGCTCAGGAAGCGAGAACTCTACCGCGAGACCATGAGCTCCAGACCTTCAGTTCAATAATTTTGAAAAATCAGTGGTGGCTGAGCACAGCCTCTTAAATAAATGCATGATTATATCTGAACAAATGAGAACTCTAGCTCACATTTCAAACTATTCGGACTCTGGTTAGACAAGAAGTGGAAATTAGACTGTGTGATACAGACACTGGGTATGCATGTGGTGACAGATGGCAGGGTGCACCTGATAAAGAAAGAGGCACAGGGAAAGATTTCTTGTGGTCTGCCATCCTATGCAAGTGGAGGCCCTGCAAACGAGGCTGAATAAAGTGCACAAAAATATTGTATGGACATAAAAGGTGCCACGTCAGTATATGCTGTTTTAGTGATATCATCATGATATAATACAGCAAGAAAAGTGGGAGGCTCACCACTTTCATGATAGATGACAAAATGGAGACAGTCATCTAAAGCATGAGATATTATCCAAATTTGACTGGCCATGTTATCAAGAACATTTTATCCAATGACTCCATTCTGAAAGTCTTTGTGGCCAAACTTTAATCAGTTGATATTTTTGAATTATTACACAAGAATCAGCAAACAGGGACTGCAGTTGCAGTAGATTTATACTTCAGCTTCTCGAATCAAACAGCTGCCATTGGTAGTGGGGCATACAGCAAAGAATGGAATATTATTTCCACTAATAAAAATAGTGATAGTGATTCTGTTGTAAGTGCTATACACTGTTTGAACAATGAAATAAATAATTTTGTAGTTGAAGATGGCATAATTGGAAGAAAGCGGCTGGTCAGTAACAAGGATGTAACAAGGCTAAACAAAAAACAGGTTTTAGAGTTGACAGAACATATAGCTCCACATGCAACCCACAGTAGCAACAATAATGATAACGTCTGTGAATATAACGTGAAAACTGCATGCATGTGGACAAGGTACTGTTGCTGACAGATTCAAATGTAGCAACACCACCACAAGCAAAGCTTCCATTACACTTAAGCTCACAGATAAAAGTCCCTTCATAATGTATTTAGAAAGCAAAAAAACTGATGCATCCTATGGCATTAGGAAAAGTAATTCAGGATTGTATGCACAGCACTCATGGCCACATTGTTAACTTTCCAGCAGCTACAAATTAGTTAGCACATCCAAACCACTATCTGAACAGAATTTGAAGACATATATTTCAAACCACATGGTGTTGAAACAAGGAGTAGTTTGAAGTGTCTACATAGAACCTCCTGAACCAGAAATTATAGAAGCAGTATCATCCAATGCCCATGTCATCAAACTAACAGGATAGATGAAAAATATCATCCAGAATGATGAACATCAGGTTATAAATTAGTAGATATGTGTCCTAACTTCTGACTCTCAAATCATTCCACAGCATGTTTATTTTCATAGCACATGCTGCGAAGTTATTCCATATGTTCCAAGAGTGAAACAATGTTTCCAGAGTTTGTATTATTGGCACATAGTGAAACAATGCTGCAGTCAGTAATGTTACTATGATGTGGCAGTTAATGTACTACAAAACAGTGCCACAATGCCAGTATCTCTGGCATTCATTTTGGTGAGGGCTACAAAGCCATGGACAAAATATGTAGAATGTTTCTTTGTGTCACAAAAGATATGGAACTTTAAAGAGACTGAAAATTAGCTATGCACTGCAGCATATACCCAGACTGTTCAGTCTTTTCCTGCTTCTGCAAAAAGGAATCACAGAGGCTATAATTATCTACATCAATTTTTAAATGACCCAAGTGGAAGTTTTAAAAAGGTAACACATCCTGTCTTGCATTATAACCTCATGAATGAACCTCATGAATGAACTGGTTTGAGGTTTCCTGACCTGAAAAACTGTAACTTAGTACTTAATTGAATACAAAAAATGTGAAGTGAAGGTAACATATGACCATCTTTAATAATTCAATATGCATCTGCAAAAGACTAGAGGGCCATGCAAAATCACTTTGGGCCATACTCCATTCTTCATCCTAATAGCAATATTATCAATAGCTTTATATACTATAAAGCACAAACATTTTCTCCTCCTATAATAACATGGCATCACTAGTCTGTGTTCGTAACTGTGAAATTCAATATGCGTCCACAAAGACTAAAGGACTGTGCAAAATCACTTATTCACCTATTCCATTCTTCATGCTAATAGCAACATTATCAATAGCTTTATATACTGTTAAGTCGAATGCCTTCTCCTCCTATAATAACTCGGCTTCACTAGTCTGTGTCAATGCTGCTGCAAGTGCTGCTGCTTGACAACTGATGGGAGGATGTAACCCACGTGCAGCCACCCAGATTCAGGTTTCTTGTGAACCCCCTAAATTGCTTCAGGCAAATGCCAGGATGGTTCCTTTGAAAGAGCAAGGCCAATTTCCTTCCCCATCCCCCCCTAACCTGAGCTTGTACACTGTCTCTAATAACCTCAATGTTTATGGAGCATTATACACTAATCTCCTCATCCTCCTTCCTTCTTGCACTGCAAGTATTTCAGTATGCTCTAAGATTGTATCATTACCCTATACTTATGAAGGTCATGTGAGAATATAGTTGCTATCAATATACAAACCCAACAGCTGGATCGAATGTTAAAAAAGCAAATTTGGAATATTATCAAGAAATTATAAAGCAAGAAATAAATGAAAATTTCAATATACACATGGGAATTGATGGGTGTGGAAAGTTCATCTCACTAATGGAGCAAGCAGCTGATACGAACATAAGTATCCAAGTATCCCTCCCCTACCAAGCAAGAATACCCTAATGAGCAAGAATTCAGGAGCACTGATATGGGGGGAGGTCTAACCAACCCTACCCTCCTCCCACGCAGGCCTTGTGTTTTAAAGTCAAAGCAAAGTTTAGTAACAGCGAGAAGTGGCATGATGCCAGCTTGGGCTCTCTGCTTGTTATCAGTACATGTTGGTACACTTTGTGTTGAATTTCATATGTTTACAACTGCTGCCATCTCTAGTGATGTAACAGCTGTAGCTCTGCAGTTGTACAGCAAACTCATGTTGTGTATGTGAACTGAAAAATAAATAGAGTATCAAGTGTGATTATACATGAGCATCTCTATGACATGCTTTCACTTAACCTTGTTACTTCTATGTGTAATTTACACCATAGATGATGATTATCTATGTGCATGCATGCCTGAAGTGACACCACTGTATAGCAGACAGATAACATTCCCCACTCTTACGTCCCTCCTCTGTGTGGGGACAAAGATCTCCCTCCTGCTTTCTCTGCACATCACCCTCCACTGAGGTCAAAACTTAACACTCGCAACTTAAACCAACTTCTACTGATATCTACAAAGCAGAACTGTGGCATCTGAGGTCACTAAAACATGAAATAAAAGAAACATGATTTAAGCAAGATAATGATTATCAAAAATTTGAACAATTTTAATGCTTTAGAGTTTAGAGTGTCTCGAACTTTAATTTGTAGTGATGTAATGACAATATATGCATATGCATCAGCCAGGACAGGCAACATAGTGCGCTTGTCTCCTGAAATCTGTACTACAGAGTTTTTATTTATATACTAAGTGAATAACCATCAATTCTCTGTGATATAATATGTTTTTTGTGTCATCTATTCAGTTTAGTTCATACAGTATGAACACAAGAAGAAGACAGACAAAACAAGCTTACAAGAATAGTTTGATGGGAGAGTTGGAAGGGGTTGGCATCAGTGAACATACCTCATATCAGATTAAGGGCGTTTTTAGTGAAGGTAAACTTAGGCTTTTCTTAATTAAGTTAATAACAATGCACTAACCTATACAGCTTAAGTTTATAAAATTTCACTCTAAAAATATATTTCAGTCGTTGTACTGCTGATATTTGGCTTTGTTGATTACTGATTTTACTACCCACTGGTAAACTTAAACATACACTTTTGCTTTCAGTTCATATTTCATTTCAGTAATAGTCCCAAAGGACTGTCGATCCCTTCCCTGATATGACACAAATTTGGCCTTAAAACCTGCAGTATCGAGAGTATTTTCAAGTTACATTCTTTTAGAAAACAGAAAAAATTGATAACTTGGTGAAGGAAACTGAAAACTGTTGAATATGGAAAAATCAGATTTATCCAGTAAGACAGACCTGTTGATATTCCACAAGTCACTGTCAGTACAGACTATTCAGTGGAGGGAAATATCCTGCAGTGGTGATAAGATTTTCAGCTCACATTATTATCTGACCACTTACTGTAATGGAAATGATACAATGAAGTACCAAAGTTTTACGAAAGCACATTACAGCTACGTTCGTGTTCTCATCTGGTACTTTTATACCTATGTATATGAAGTGAATATGAAATTAAATTAATGCCATAGCTTTAGATCAAGCAGTTCACTGTGTAAAGACTAGCACAGTACCATTTAGTATCAGCTCATGTAGATTGGCAAGCACAGTGGCATGCATCACAAAACTTTCCAAAAGCTGCAGTCGAAGCAGTACTAGAGAGCATCACCTCAAAAAATGTATGCCCCTGGTCAGCATGACGGAATGTCATATTAATGGCTCAGGTTCAATTCCCGGGTGGGTCGAAGATTTTCTCCACTCAGGGACTGGGTGTTGTGTTGTCCTTATCATCATCATTTCATCACCATCAAGATATAAGTCGCCAAAGTGGTGTCAACTTGAAAGACTTACACCATGTGACCGGTCTACGCGATGGGAAGCCCTAGCCACACGACACGTCCATGACCTGAAAGGCTTACACCATGTGACCGGTCTACGCGACGGGAAGCCCTAGCCACCTGACATGTTCATGACCTCGGAAAAAGCTGGACAAGCTATATAGTAGAGTCACATTACATGAATGCAGTGGGCCCCTCAAATACTACGTAAGAAACTCGACACAAAAATTTACTTATAATGTGGGTAAATTGTTTGGATTGCCACTACATGAGTGTAAAAGAAAAGGAAATGGAATGTTACATATTCACTACTTTCAGTTAGCTAGGGAAGCTGTTCAGTTTTAAATAAAACAAAATAAAAAAAGCAAATTCCATGTGAACAGCTGTATGGCAATTACACTTTTTTTTCATTTAAACCCAAAAAACCTCAAACTGGGGATGTAAGTCTTTGAAACATAACTTGCCACACCTCATTCACACTTTTTGATTTACCTGATGGAGCTAACCAATCAATGAAAAAAAATAATTTACTGATGGCCTTACAAGCACCTTCAATAGATAATTACAGTGATCAGTGATATGTATTGTTTGAACCTTCTGGAGTATAATCAAAGTCAGTCGGTGAGATTTCTAAGCATTTCATTCCTTGTGTTTCTCACTTTCTAGATTACACATTAGAAAACACGTATTCTACAAAATCACCTTATGTAGACTTTAACACACAGTAGGCATCTGGATGAGCTCATAGACTGTGATGCGACTTTCAAAATGATGGACCATACCAATCAGTCATTCTTGTCGTTCAGGTTTTATTAAATCAAATCTAGATTTCAGCTAGTGCCTAGCCATTATCAATGCACTATTTCATAGTTCACTCCTTCTATTCTGTCAAATTAAATTAAGCTGGTTCTTGTTGTATTGCTGATTGCATTTACTTAAACGTATGGCTTTACTTTCTTGGGTTCATAAACATTTTATATTTGTCTGTTATTTACTTTTACATTATAATTTCATGTACTGACATGTTCCATGACCTCGGAGATTTGTTCCTCAATTTAGTCCCACAGAACTTGATGTGTAAATAAAATTAAAAATAAATTTATTTCATTCCTCTGTTGGCCAGGCTTCTGTCACAGTACATTCAAGAGTCTTGAATGGACTGTCACAGAAGTCCAAACAACATGGGACTGAGATACAAGAACACATACTGAAGCTATGAAATAGTGCACTGAAATGGCTAGGCACTAGCCAAAATCTAAATTTTCTTTAATAAAACCTCAGAGAAAAGGATGATGGATTGCTGTGCTCCAACATCTTGAGAACCACGATATTTATGATTATTTTAGCATTTCTACATTTCCAACTAAATCTAGAAAAAAAGGCATTTTTTCGTTTATTGACAGAAGTAACTCATGTGATGCTGACAGATTTGATATGGTAAGCAATATACAGGTAACTATGCTGAGAAAAGCAGCATTTGAAGTGGACTGTTAGATAATGTGCAGTAAATAGGCACTAAATACTAACGATTTATGGAAGAATTTAGATCAAAATCAATAAGCATCACAATTTTTCTACTGTAGTGCTTTCATTTCCATTCACTTGTATCAGAGTTTCAGTAGCTGTAGTCTGTGTTCTAATTCTAAATGCTGATACAGTTTACAGTTTATGACAGTTCAACTTTTACTATTTTGGGATACTTATCTGAATGACCATTTGTACTTGAGCAGGACTGAACCACTCCCCCCAACCCTGCCCCCTCCCTCCCCACCACAAAGAAAAAAATCATCTATAAGAATAAAGACAAACAACTGGCTGTTATTTGTTGAGTGCTCCACCATTGTAGCAAGGATAAGGTTACCTCTATCAGAATACAGAAAGAAATCAATGTTAGAAATTTTTCTAACATTACAAGGGAACAGAAGCTACAACAAAAAAAGTTTTGAAGGCACACACAAGAGAAAGCTTGATTCAGTACTGTCACTCAATATGAAAAGATACCAGAATTATAAATGTCTAGACATAAGAACAGACATTCTAGAAATGGGAAATCAAGCAACAGAAGTTCTTCTTGGACAGAATTGCACCAGCTTTAACCTGTAATAAAGACGTTTACTTTCATGTGAGCCAAACATACCTTCAATTTTACAGAACAAGAATTGATCAATGCTTTAGAAAATTCACCCAACACAGTACCAGGTATTGACAGAATACATTATACCATATAATTGTAATTATAATTTTATTAATCCTGTAGATCATACATTGTGTGCAGAGAAGCACATGATGATTTAGGACAACTCAAAAATGGAGATAAGATGATACATGGTTAAAAATATTAAGGCAGTGATCTTACAATGATACAAGTGCTCATATTATACATGTGTAACACCAAGAAACATAAAATTGTACAGGTGAATATTTTGTAGAAAATTCAGAATAGCACATAAGCTCATATTATTAAGGGAAAGAAACAAATAAGCAAATAACATGGAAATTCAAAAGTACCATACCCATTACTAAAGTAAAACAGTAAAGGTGACACACTTCTGTATTAAGGTGTTCAGGTTTGCACACAAAGCACAGAACATGGACAGAACCAATTTTTATGTTTCAAGATATTCATCTATACTA
The DNA here is from genome assembly GCF_023897955.1 of Schistocerca gregaria. Classification (NCBI taxonomy): domain Eukaryota; kingdom Metazoa; phylum Arthropoda; class Insecta; order Orthoptera; family Acrididae; genus Schistocerca; species Schistocerca gregaria. The sequence continues at coordinate 491,118,130 of NC_064923.1, forward strand.
TAAAAACACTTTTGCAATAAATATATATGGACAGCAGTTTTAAATTTTGAAGTGTCTTTATTGGTTTAATGTTACTAGGTAGCTTATTGTACAGTATATTTGCACTGGTCCATTCCGTGTTAGTGTTGTGTATGCATGTTGAACATGTATATCCTGCTTTCTCCTTCTGTTACACAGATCGATACTGTGGTTAGTTGATACAAGATTGTTGTTATTTTCTAAAATTTTCCTAATAGATATTATTACTTGTAAGATAAATGGACATGGTAATGGAAGAATGTGAAGTTTCTTAAATAAAGGCTTGCATGAGCTTCTTGCAGCAGCATTTTCTATGGGTCTTACAATTCTCTTTTGGCAAATAAAACAACTTTTCCTGGAAGATGCATTTCCTCAAAGGATTATGCCATATCACAATAACAATTCTCCATAGGTTAAGTATACTTTTTAGTGTCTCTTTCAATGTGCAACCAGAAAGAATTTTGATAGTGTACGAAATGGCATTAAATTTATTTGTAATGAATTTTGCATGTTGGATTCGTCTAAAATATTCTTGGATCCATATTCCATGAAATTTTGTAGACCTTGCATTTTCAAGGGGTCTGGTAAACAACTCTATGTCTGGTGTTAGTGGGCATTTATTTTACACTGTGTGTAAGTCCATTGTAACTGTTTTTTCTGTATTTGTTACTAAATTGTTTCCAGAAAACGAGTATGTAATGTGTATCGTACACTTTTTAATCTCATGCAGTAATTCTTCTCTAGTCCTTCCGTTTATCATCACACTTGTGTCATCTGCAAATTTTATGTAATTATAGTGTGGGATGGTCGGTTCCAAGTCATTTACAAAGTAGAAACAGAATTGGTCTGAGAATGGAGCCTTGTGGTACACCATACTTAATACTCTGCTTTCCTGAGCAGTAGCTTTTATCTTGTTCCCTTCTTGGATAGCAAGCTCAACTACTTGCTCTCTATTTTGGAGATATGATTTGATCCATTCATAGGCTGGGCCCCTGATACCTACTGATTCAAGTTTCTTAAGGAAGCTGTTGTGACTGATGACGTCGAATGCTTTAGAGAGGTCTAGAATTATGGCTGACATATGTTCTTTGCAGCCTATCGCATTTAAGGCTTCATTTAGAAATGCTAAAATAGCAGTCTCAGTAGATTTAGATTTTTGGATGCTGTGTTGTGTATTTGAGAAGAAATCATTTTTTCTATGAAACTGATTAGTTTTTTATAACAGAGTTTTTCTATTATTTTGGAAAAACACGATAGTACTGAAATAGGCCAGTAGTTTGATACTTCTGTTTTTCTTATTTTCTTGAACACAGGTTTTACTTTTACTGTCTTCAATTTTTCTGGGAACACTCTTTCTGATATAGAACAGTTATAGATGTCAACAACTGGCCTGACTATGAGGGGAGCACATTTTTTCAAGATGTGTCACGGATAGTGTCACTACCAAAAGAGAATCTGCACTTCAGTTCTGTGATTATAGCAAATATTTCCTTTTCATTGGTAGGGTATTTAAAAATAGATTTATTATTTATAGCACAGTTGGAATTATTTCTGGGAGTACACTGTAAATTTTGATTTATAAGGTGTTCAGCTATCTGTGTAAAGCATGAATAAATATTATTTAAAATTTTAATAGGTGCAGTTTTGTAAGAAGTTCAAACTCAGGTGATGTGAGTTGTTTGGACAATCTGTGTAATAATCTTTTTTTGTGTGAGAATACCAGAATTCCAGAAGTGACCCATTTATTTCTTGTTTTCCTTGTGTATATTTTCCTCTGTGTTGGATGGAAGCACAATTCAAAATAGTAGGAGAAATTACTGGTGAAGTAGTTATATTGGAGGGAAGCACAATTCAAAAGAGTAGGAAAAATTACTGCTAAAGTAATTGTATTTTCCATCTGTGTGTTTGCAGCTGTCAAACTCTTTCAAGTTTTCTTTGCTTAAGTAATGGAAAAAGTGATTTATATTTTCATTATTGTATTTTCTATTTGCGGTAGTTAGGCAGTGTTTGAACTGCAGCTCAGTTTCTGTACTCAGAGAGAGTTTTTGAGCTGTGTGATCCCCAAAGCCTGTGTCTAGTGTTTCTATTTTATAGTTCATTTCCAAATTTACAAATATTTGAACTATGGTGGTAGATGAAGTCTTTGTCACACGAGTTGCTGTTTATACAGTAGATTTCATGTTAAATGTTTGCAAAAGATTCAGAAATTTATTCTTTTCTTTGATGTCCTTTGCAAAGTCAATATTAAAAGCTCCACATAGAATAACTCTTCTGTTTCTTTGTGTTAGCCTGTAAGTCAATATTCTAAACTTTTCAGGAAAGTATTTATGTCGCAAGTTGGAAGTTCTGTATAAACAAATAATGGCTAGTTTGATGTCCACTATCTCAACTCCCGATAGCTCTACATATTTTTCCAGGAAATTTTATATTTACGAAGTTTATATTATTTATTATGAATCTATAACTGCCACCATGTTTAAGAATTTTTCTACAGAAATAACCACCTAGCATAAAGCTGGGTAGGGACACAAAATGTAACTTGTCCTCATCAAGCCAATGTTCTGCGAGATGGATGGATATGTGTGTGTGTGTGTGTGCGCGCGCGAGTATATAGCTATCCTTTTTCCTCCTAAGGTAAGTCTTTCCGCTCCCGGAATTGGAATGACTCCTTACCCTCTCCCTTAAAACCCACATCCTTTCATCTTTCCCTCTCCTTTCCACTTTCCTGAAGAAGCAACCTTTGGTTGCGAAAGCTAGAAATTTTGTGTGTGTGTTTGTGTGTTATTTTATTATGCCTGTCTACCGGCGCTTTCCCGCTTGGTAAGTCTTGGAATCTTTGGTTTTAATATACAAGTTAATATTTTTATATTTTACTTTTGATTTTAGAAATAAGATGTTACTGTGACTTATCTGTGAGTTGGCAGGCTGATTCAAAACTTGCCATCGAAGGCACTTTCTAGTATGTACAATGACATATGGATAAGTGATACAGCTCCACAAGAAAGAATGATGTGAATTTTAATGCCTATTCTTAAATGAAACAAAGACTGCCACTAAATAATGAAAACTGTGAACTCATCCACATGAGTTCTAAAAGTAATCGGACAAATTTAGGTTAAACAATAAATCACACAAATCTAAAGGCTGTCAATTCAACAAAATACACACATTAAATTGGAATGATTGCACAGACAATGTTGCAGGGAAGGTGAAATAAGGATTGCATTCTACTGGCAGAACACTTAGAAGATGCAACAAATCCTCAATCCAGACTACCTACACTAAAATCGTCCATCCTCTGCTAGAGTACTGCTGTGTGATATGGGATATTTCCAGATAGGATTGATAGAGGACATCAAAAAGTTCAAAGAAAGGCAGCTCATTTTGTACCATTGTGAAATAGGTTTACAGATATGATAAGAAAGTGGGAGTAGCAATCACAAAATGAGACATTTTTCAATGTGATCAGATCTTTTAATAGATGTTCAATCTCCAACTTTTTCCTCTGAATGCAAGAATATTTTGTTGATGTCTACCTGGATAGGGTTCATACAAAGAGATTGAAATCCAAGATTTCCCCATGTGATGTTTCAAAGTGAAACAATTGAGAAATACTGTGAAAGTTATTCAATAAACACTCTCCCAGACACTACAGTGTGAACTACATAGTTGTCTTGTAGATACAGAAGATCCTACAGGCTGATACCAAAATCTTCATGTACAACAAAGATGCTTAAAAAACAGATTATGAGTGGTGGATGGATCGGAATCATGTCCTCCTCAACACCCAGTCCGCATTTTGAAAGGGAAAGTGCTCTCGACAACATAGGAATTTTAAAAACTGACATTGCAGATGTTTGTGAATAAATGTTTCTTATCTCTTTATTCTGTGCTATAGCTAGAACTTATGCTGATGTGAAAACTACAATGTTGGAAAGAAATATTTCTTCAACTGATTACCTCATAAACTTATCTGTGGAATTAAATCTTTCCTGTCAGAAAGAAGAATCTATGTTAAGTATAATGAAAATACAATCAGGTCTTAGACATTGACAGTGATCCCTCCCTAAGGGTGAGTAGGGAGCCCTCCTGTAATAGTGTATAAACTTGACCTTCAGGAATTTTCTTGCTGAGAGTACACACCTTACAATTCATTGGTAATCTCTGCCTATATTAACAGCTTATTCTATTGGAACAGCAACAGAGGGTATCAATCATTCCAAATCAAACGTTAGAATTTGATGGAAAATAGACTACCAGGGGATGACATTGGAAAAATCATCAGAGTTCTGCATTCCCAGGATGTTATGAGGCTTCGTACAATAAATATCTCATTCACGAGTCATGGTATGTTTCTAGGTTTGAGAACTGACTTGAGGTTAACATGCAGATCTCACATAAATGTTATACAATTCCTCAAAAAAGGAATATGGAACAAAAGTGGGTCATCTATAATTAGAATGTTATTAAAGTTGCTACAAATAAGCAAGCAGGAATAGTAACAAATTTCTTGTTTATTCCAGGGTACAGTGGCATTTTAAACAATGAAACCGTATACAGCTTAGTGAAGTGAGCAATGTACTTAGTTGACATCCGAAATGACAGGCCATCAAATCAAGAAATGTTGAACTGAATGAATGACAAAGCAAGAAATGACTGGCAAACACTATGGGATTCAACAAAAATTTCAAAAGTAGTGTGCACTGTGCTCGGCTGCAACCTAAAATATCTACTTGATTTACCTCCTAGAATGGAAGAAAACAATTCATAATAACATGTGCTTCAATCATGGCAAATTTCCGATCCCACCTGTTCCAAATAGAACTGGAGGGAACTTCATTATGGGATTTATGCAATGAAGAAGGAGACATGAATCATTTGATATTCTCATGTAGCAGATACAAGATACAGTATAAATCTTTTATCTGAGCATTGGTTAACATAGATGTTCCACTTCCAACATTAGCTATAGTGTTGGTGTCAACCCAAAAGAGTGAATTAATATTAATGTGATACTGAACCAGTTAAATACATGTGATCTACCTACTTAGATATACAATGTATTTGATGTGCAGATATTTTGTATGATGCTATGTTTTGTTTATTATTATGAAATAATTACTTTATTAGTAGTGTCATTTATCATTCATTTATTCAAATCCTAATTTTTTGTACATAGCAATCAACAAAGAACACAGTAGAATAACTATTAAGAATGATGCTACGTAAATTTGATGGTTGGCTGTATGGTGATGGAAAAATGCCATAAGAAAGGGAAAAAAACCTATTTACTTACCACAGTCAGTGTTCGGTCTAAGAGTCTTCCTAAAATACTGGCATAGATTATGTCTGACGGAAGACATTTTGGAAGCACTTCTAGTTCACAGAGTAGCCGCTTGTACAATCTCCACTTGAGACTGTTATTAACTGTGCCTTCACAAGCAAGTAATCCTCGTTGCACTTGTGTCACAGCATCATTTTGCTCAAAACTCTGTGAAAAAAATTCTAACTGTAATGCAATATGTTATTTTACAATTGAATTCACACAAGAAGTTTACAGAGAATGGACAGCAAGTTATGTCCACCATTTTAAAACATTGTCACCACAGTCATGTGCAAAGGTTCCAATTATTAACAGCTGAAATAATAATGGCATGAGTGAGAACAACATGGAACACACATCAGTCATAAACATGGTGTCAGAATTCCAATTTCTTTTATGTTATTTAGAAGATGCGAAGTATACTGAATGCAAACAATAATTAACAAATTTTTCATTAGACTTGATGGTGATGAGATTTTCTTTCCTTCTACACACAAAAAGGAAATTCCTAACTGAAGGGAATTTTATCATTGACCGATATCTGCACATCTTCCTAAAGATATTATACTATAATATCAAGAGAACAGAGGCTCAGAAATATTATTTTTGAAGTTCTTTATTATGCGTGTCCATATAATGAAAGATGTACGAACAGTTCTACAGAGTGGTGAGCTTATAAACTGCCAAAGTACTGGGATATGGGGCTAAACATATCCAGTTTGTTGTGATAATGGTATAAAAATGAAAATAAATAGAAAACATCTACATCTATATACAACAAAATACTGTGATTTAATTCTGTTGAATTCCCCCCTCTTTTTGTTACTCTAAGATCATCTACAAGCACTCAATCTGAACCTAACAGCTTTAGATGAAAGCATTTTGTTCATCATAACCTAATTTTCACATAGTATAACCTGGTGCTGATGAAACATGAGAGTTATTTTCTGCTACAGGATTAAATTGCTTTAAATTATCCATCGATTTTCATTTTAGTCTTTTTACTTATATTTAGTCTACCAAATTGTATTGTGCGACTCAGATTTTTACGTTTACCAACATATATTGAAAGTGAGAATCACCTCTTGTTGACTGTGACATCAAAGGTTTTGTGGAGGATATCTTCCACTAATTCCACCATACCTGATATCAGAACATTGCTCAACTTGTTTTTGGCACTTTCTTTGAGCAGCATTATGGCATTATGAGGCAACTGAGGTATCTCAGTCAAAGTATGAAGTCAAAATACCTCTGTACAAGCACTTGTTCCATCCAAAAGACAATGTTATAAATACTGTTAATTAAATGAAATGTCAATTAAAGTGCATTGACAACTTACAAGATTACAGATTTGTAATGTACTAACCAAACTCAACTGAGATACATATTAACCACATTCTGTTCAGTTTTAATTTTGGCATTTTTGTAGTGATTTTTGCTTTATTATGATTTTGTCTTTCCATCTTCATGTTTATGTGGTTCAATCAGTATTTTAAACATGGTTTGCATGCAAGAACCAGAAATCTGTGAGGGTCCCTGAATTCAAATTTGGTGCACTGAAACTTGCTTCAAATTGGCATTCAGTGTTCTTTAAAATTGCATAATTGATTAAAAGACACTGTAAAATGGTTTCATCTATGCCATGAATGATGCCACCAGCCACAATTATAAAAGTACCTCCCTTAGCTGAGCATGAGCAGTTACAGCAGTTACTACTGAGTGCCGATAGCACCAGATAGGAGTTTGATCTGAGAGTTTCAGATGCCACAGAATTTTCATTTCTAAGTAATAGTAAAGGGGTAAGACTGATGATGACCATTGTGAAGTGCAGCAGATACATGTTTTTATTCATGCTGGAGTGCAAAAATAATAAACAAAAATTATGGTACATGAAGTTTCTGTTTATTATTCAAACTTTAAGATCTCAGAAATCACATGAAGACATGGACATGTAACACAGAATAAAATGACCACAATATGATAACTATATCCGCAGGAGGTGTGGATTTAAGGAACTAATGATGGGGGCTCAATTATGTGGCCAAAAGGCATGGTGTATGGCAAAGATGCATGGGAAAAATGACTGTTGGAATGTTCACTCTTGGAATTTTAGCAAAACACTTCTCCATGATGTATTTTCCTCGCTAATGGTGTTTGCAACTTGAGTTTGATCAATATCTTTTTAGCACTATTGCACTTACTAAATTAACTCAGGATGAAACATACTATTCTTTTCTGGATCATCTGCATCTTCTCAACACAGTATGCCTGCTAAGGGACCCAAACTAATGAACAGTTCTCAAAAAGCAGTCAAGTAAGTGTTCTTTCATGGATGAGTTAGATTACTTAGTATTATTCTAAAGAACTTCAGTCTATAATTTGATTTGTCACAAGTTTTATGTGATTGTTCCCTTCATTCTAAGTGGATACTCTTACAGAATTTGCAGCTATTAAGAGTTTTGCATAATACATTATCAATAGTGTAATCAAATAGTATTGAATTTTTCTGTCTATTTATACATAATACAAGATACTTATTTTCACTGAAGATCAACTGCCAGTCCCTGCACCAAGCATTACCCTCTACAGCACTTCCTGAACTTCACTAGAATTTGACCTTGAGGTCCTCCTGAAGCTACTTTTACATCTGATGGTTGTACTCCTCTAAGAATGTATTGAATTCTATGAATGAGATATTAGAGGAAGCTTGTTGTAACCCTATACAGTGAGCCCACATAATTAAACTCCAAGGGCCTGCATAACTGGCCTAATGAGGCTGCCTCACATGGCACAAATGGTGCAGCATGCACTGCACTACGTGCAGCCAGTGGTATATAAGCCAGCATGCTGGGCCCTCAGCTGCTCTAACATTTTTGCAGCTAATGAACATTACACTGTTTTAACTATGCCTTTATACAATCCAGGATTTCGTGTGCTTGTTCTTATCACAACATCCTTTAGTGTGTCTATATTTATTTGCCTTTATGTAGAAGTGAATTAAAAGTTGGTTTGCGGGAACTACTGTAACATAGTGTTTGTGCAACATTACAGTAGTGTTTGGTGACAAGAGAAGTTTTCTACTCTGTGTGTTATGTTGAAATTCTTCCATCTCTTGTTGAATGGCAGTGAGCTCTCATCAGCTAGCAGCAGGCCTTCTCCATGGCTAAATAATTTGGCAGCCTCATTGACACAATAGTGTTCACCACTGTCAAAACAATCCCAACCTTTTCTCTATATGATGACACTCTGGAGGACTGAGACGCATATGAAAATCACCTTTAGCAACATTTCCAGATTTTTAGTGTCACTGACTCCAATGTGCATAAGGCTTTCTTTCTGTCATGGATTTCTCCACGTGTTTATTATCTTTTGTGCCAGCTAGCTCCTCTGCAGGAACCTGCTAGTCTCTGTTTTAAAGAAACATGCCAGTTGCTCTCTAATTTCATTCCAAATGTAATTATGTTATTGCTGCTCGCAGTGAGTTCTACCATTGTCAAGAGCAGCCACAACAGTCGTAAAGAGCTTGGGCAGTAAACTTTGCAGGTTTAGCCAGTCTCTTCCTAAAGCTCAACAGGACTCACGTTCTGATTTAGTGGTTCGTGCTGCTATAATATGCTTGGCCCCTGGTAGAGAAGTTTGTGAACATGCCTTACAGTCTGAAAACCCCTCTCTCACAGAGATTTTAAAGATTGCACAGTCTTTTGAAGTATCTAGGGAAGCAGGAAATCAGATACAAGCTTAGTGTGATCTGGTATCGGGCAGCGTGGAAGTTGAATGCCCGCCATAACAAATGAATCTCAATGGCCAATAGACGGCAGTGCCACTGCAATGCTGTATTCACCCAGTGAGTGCACTACTGTCTTGCCACTTGAATACACTGGCCAGTAGTGTCCCTCACAGCTGGCATAAATATCACCAGATCTCAACCACTTAGTCAATCATTAACTTCATCCGAAAGTGTATGCTTTCTATCTCCACCATACTACTGACTACTCACTGATGACTTCACTTTGATTTTGGTTTTCCTCTCTGGTCTTGATTTGGATTATGGTTGTACTTGATCTATTGACAGCAATGTGTCAATGGTTCATAGCACTTTGTTGTAGCCTCATTTGCCTTGCCCTAGATGTGTCGGGTCTGTAGTTTGTCTGCCCTGTTGCTTGACTCCAGTGTGGGTTTGAGTCTCAACCGCAGGTGGTCTTCCCGCCATGTGGTGTCATCATTCTCGCCTGTTTGCTGGCGTGTGCACTGGTATCTGGTGACTCACAGATAGAGCACCTGACAATGAGGAAAAAGGAAGTTGTTTCATTGCATTGAAGCTAAATTGGTTTGCCTGGTTGGGCAACATCAGCAACTGTTGCACCAGCAGCAGTTACAGACAGACTTGTTACAAAAATCTCAACTCTTAGTGGAGAAGCTTTGTGTGCAGGAGGCCACTGCACCTCAGGGACCAGCACACCCTTCACTCGACACCATATTCCGGCTTCCGTCATTTCTTCCTTTCAATGATGCTACGGAGGATTGGGAAACATTTTTACATTGATTGAAGCAATGTTTTACAGTGTTTCAAGTCATTGCAGCAGTCACTCTTTTTGTCTTGGGCATCACCAGACATGTAATTTCTTCTCTAAAAATTGGTGTCTCTGTCTGAACCTGTCACACTCTCCTTTCAGATCTGCAATCTGCTGACTGCTTCCCAGTGGTATCATGTGGTTGTCACCAGGCTAGAATTTCATCAATACCATAAACAGGCGGGACAGTGATACCACTCATGGTTCACTGAAATACAAGGGTTTAGCCAAAAATGTGATTACACAGTGGTATCATGTGATGGCCTCCAGTCTAGAATTTCATCAATACCGTAACAGTTGGGACAATGATACTGCTCGTGGTTCAATAAAATACAAGGACCTAGACAAAAATGTGACTTTACTTGCGCTAATTAAGGCTGTAAGGCTTTCTACACCAATTCCTTGATTCATGATATGGTGGTTCAGCTGGCACCTGCTCCAGAGATACCCACAGTGGGGTTGAAACTAGATAACTTGTTGTCAGAGGACATCTTGTGCATCGCTAATTCATTCAAAATTGCACAGACAGGTAAAGAATGACTCCGGACAAGGCCACAAGTGGTAGCAGTTCACCACCACGTGCACCACCCCAGCGTTGTCATTGTAGAATGACTGCCAGGTTGCAGCAACGTCATGATTCATCTTTCTCAGAAGTCTCTATAACTTCTGAACCTCCAGTCGCTCCTCAACAACAACTGTGGGGGCCAGTCCCTTCATGCCCACAGTGTTTTTCTTCTCACCCCTGAGGAGACTGTCCTGAATGCTGGGATTCCTGCATACATTGTGGCAAGGAGGGGCACTTCGGCTCAGTATGTCACAATCACATGACCCAGACCCTTCCAGTCACACCAGGACATTGTACACATGCTGCAGACAGTAGTCTCCAAGGGTGACCCCTTCATGTGGAAATTGTTTCTCGTATTTTGTGTGTCTCACCAGTACATCCATTTTCAAGTGGACACTGGGGCCACTGTCCCTTTGATCAATCAGGTGACATGTCCGGCTGGGTTAACCCGACTTTTCACCACTCTCACACAATCTGGTGTCCTGTGGTGATGGGGCAGTTCATCTTAGCAGGCAGTTCTCGACTGCAGCAACTTAAATATATGTCACCCAGCTTTTGACACTTCTTGTCATCAACCATTTGTCAGCTACCAATGTTTTTGGCTTCGACATCTTCACAGCATTTGGATTATCTATGTCAGACGAAGTCAAGTTGGTATCCACTGCAGCCCCTTTCCAGGAACTGGATGACCTCTGTATGGAGCTTTGGTCTCTCTCTCAACCAAATTTGTGGTGTGCTTCAGACTTTCAGGTGCACATCACACTTGGGCCAGACGCCATGCAATGTTTTTACTGTGTCAGACTGATTCCAGTGACCTTATGGGCTGCCATGAAGTGGCACTTGATCGTCTGCAGGCAGCTGGGGTCAAACCTGTCAGATCTAGTGTATGGAATATCCCCCTAGTCATCATCTGGAAGCTGAATGGGTCTCTTCACTTGTGTGGAGGAGTCTTCAAAGTGACCATCAATGATCAGTTGCAAGCAGGGACCTCTCCTATTCTCCGGCAAGAAGACCTCCTGACCAAAGTGGCTGGAGAGTAATATATTTCCAAGCTCAGCCTCATTGATGTATACCTCCAGCTGCCCTCAGATGAGACATCTCACAGCATTGTCATCCTTAATACACCATTCGGGTTGTACAAGTACAAGTGACTCCCCTTTTCCATTTCCTCAGTCACTCCAATATTCCAGTGATTTCTGGAACAGTTGCTACAACATATTCCGGCTTCCTTCAATTACTTCAATTAACCTTATTGTCACAGGATCTCCCTCCAAGAGCATTTGGCAAACCATATCCTGTTCATGACCCTGCATAAGGACACAGGCCTGCTTTGTTGTTTGGAAAAGTGCACATTTTTTCAGCCAGGTGTGGACTAGGGGCATTGGCTCTCCAAAGAGTGTATCTGTCATACCAATGGGAATGCTGCTGCCATCACTTCTTTACCTTGCCTGATGAACTTACCTGAATTACAAGTGTTTTTCGGCAAGTCCAACTGTTATGCTAAATTCTTATCTCAGGTGGCCCACATGGCACAATTACTCAATCAGTTGCATAAAAAGGGAGTCCCTCACACTGGCATGGCATGCTGCCACATGTACTGGCCCGGGATCAGCGGCAACATCTAAAAGATGATCAGTAGTTGCGCAGCATGTGCTTGCCACCATGTGGTTCCCCCTTAATTGCCTCTGACTAGGCTTTTGTCAAATTGAAAAATATGCTGACATCCATACCCTGCCTCATGCTCATTTCTCCCAACTTCCCATTGGTTGTAGCCAGTGATGTATCCACCTACGATGTCAAAGCAGTCTTGGCATAACGGAATAGGTATGTTTCCCAACAGTATATTGCATATGCATCCAAGACCCTTACCCCAGCACAGTCTAACTATTCACAGATTGAAAAGAAGGAATTGGCAATAGTGTTTGCAGTCAAGAAATTTTAGGTTTCCTATTTTGGGACACAGTTCTCTCTAATTATGGATCACAAGCCATTGTTGGCATTATTTACGTTGTGTTCTTATCTCCCAGGATGAACAGCACAACACCTCCAATACTGGGCATTGTTCCACAGTGCCTCAATCATACTATCCGGTATAAGCTGATCAGCCCAGCATTCTAATGCTTACGCATTGTACCATCTAGTGACAGGACTTCGACCAACTGGAAATCCTCTGCTTCCACATCAATGCTGAATATCAACATATGTTGGATGGGTTTTCCCTTAAGGCCAAATGTGTTGCCACTGTAACATGCCAAGACCCTACCCTGCACTAGGTCCTTAGCTATGTAATCCATAACTGATCCCATTATCTCACTCATTGTTTGACAACAGCTGTTTGTCCTAGGAGACAGCTTTCTCAGTGCCTCAGTTGTTTATGGCATCATCCTTTTGGATACTGAGGCACGAGCACAGCGAGTGTTTATTCTGGCAGAATTGCATTGTCAGGTATTGAGTTTGCTCCATTGGGTTCATTGGGGCATGTCCCACAAGAAAACACTGGCATGCCGCCATGTGTGCTGGCCCGGGATCAGTGGCAACATCGAAAAGTTGATCAGTAGTTGTGCAGCATGTGCTTGCCACCATGTGGTGCCCCCTTAATTGATTGCCTCCTGGCCTATTCCTTGCCTCCCTTGGGAGCGCATCAATCTCGATTTTACAGGATCATTCATAGGTTCTATGTGGTTGCTCATTGTGGATGATTTCTGAAGAACACCTATATTGTAAGCTTGGCATCCATCATGACTGAGGCTACCACTATTGCCTTAGTCCAAGTTTCAGCCATCGAAGGGTTGCCTCACACACTGCGCTCTGACAACGGCCGACAATTTACAGCCTCTGCCTTCGAGGACTTCTGTGCTGCCAATGGCATCAAACACATCTGTAGCCCTCTATTCCACCCTTCCTCCAATGGTGAAGTTGGGTCCCAACTTTTAAGCTCCACATGAAGGAGGCTATTGAATCCTGCACCACTGTGGCACCCCCTACTTCGTCTTTCAGGACTTATCACACATTACAACCATGGCATGGCAGAGTGGGCATCCCACGGAAGTGCTGAGCTTTGGACACCAGCTACAGTACTGTCCAACCGTGGGCAATAAGTTATGTTGGTCCAAACAAAGAAGAGTCTCGAATGCTGTCAAAACAACCAGCTTAGGCTGCAGACACAAGCATTCCCTCCTTTTCCTCTTCCACCACTTTCTGATACCAATGTGCCACAATGCTTGCACAGCCTACAGCCAAACCATCTAAACCTTCACCCTTACCTTCATTTCACCTTCCTTGGCACAGTCCAGAGCATTTCTATTTCTGCCTGTAAGCACCAGTTTGGGGAGAATCTGGTATTAGGCTGCACAGCAGTTGAATGGCCCACCAGAACAAATGGATCTCAATGGCACCTTTAGAGAGCAGTGTCACTGCAGTGCTGCACACTCTTAGTGAGTGTGCCACCATCTTGCCACATGAATACAATGGCCAATAGCGATCCTGATGGAAGGCATAAATACAACCACATTTTGATTCCTCAGTCAGTTGTGTACTTCAGCCGATAACATTCACTTTCTATTTCCATCATACTACTGACTACTCGCCAATGACTTTGCTTGGATTTTGGTTTTTCTCTCTTGTCTTGTTCTAAATTCTAAATTGTCACTGCACTTGACCTGCTGACATTGTGCTGAAGGTTCATCGCACTTCATTGTAGCTTGGATCACCTTGCTCTTGTTGTGTTGGGTCTGCCATTTGTCTGCTCTGTTGCTTGATTCTGGCATTGGTTTGAATCCTGACCGCAAATGGTCTTCCCACCTTGCATCGCTATTGTTCTTGCCTGTTCCCTTACCTGTGAGCCAATATCCAGTGACTTGCAGACAGAGCAGTGAAGTAGCCATTGTTGCATCTCCTCCTCAGCCATCATCAATTAGCTAATGGGGGGTAGATGATGTTGTGGCCCTGCAGTCATGGTCTCCATGCCATGCTGGGCAGTGCCGGGCTAAGCAGCAGCAGATGCCAGTGTCACAACAGAGATCACATACTCCTCTTCCATCGTGCCCTTCCTGCTTTGTTCAACATTAGTGGGCTGCATGCCCAAAGCATTGGGCAACATGCATGAAAGAGAGATACATTGCACCTGTGTACAACTCTTAATCTCATGCGTCAACATTAACATGGATGTGAACAGTGTTTCTGCACATGTGTAGCAATGTATCTCACATCACTAGCTTTAGCTCCTGCCTCTCAACAGTTGGCGAGTTACATCAGATACTCATATTGTTTTTTGGCATTTGACCTTTTTGTAGTAGATGAGGACAATAAAAAAAATTTATCTGGGTTAAACGCCTTCAAAAGTTTTGGATTCTCTATTTCTGATAAGTGCATCTAGTATCAGATCAAGTTCTGTACAAACAACTGGAAGCGCCATGCTTGTAATTTTCCTCACTGGTTTCAGATGGTATGTGGTGTGTTTCTTTCAATGCTCACATCACAATGAAACCAATGGCACGGTCACATTTTTTTCATGCCCACTCTATCCCCACTACTCAGTGGGAGCCAGTCAAATTAGAATTAGATTGACTTATGTCCTTGGATGTTTTCATGCCTATCTCCTCTAGTGAATGATCTACTCTGTTGGTAATTGTCACAAAACCTAAAGGCAACCTTTGACTATATGGTGATTTCTTAAAAATCTGTAAATTCACAACCTGTTATTGATACTTATCACTTAAACTGCAGAATGAAGTTTTATCTTGGCTTTCCGGGGTCAATATTTTTCCAAAATAGACTTGTCTGATGTCTACTTGCAACTGCCTCTGGATAATGACTCCAAATGTATCCTTGCAGTGAATACCACTTCTGGATTATACCAATACCAGTACCTGCTATTTGGCGTAGCTGGTGTCCCTGCTATTTTCCAATGATTTATGGAGCAGCTCATGGGCTTTCTGCCAAGGGTGCATTAAATATCTAGGTGACATTATGTCCCTGATTCCTCTAGAAAAAAAACCTTTCAGAACCTTCATAACTTCTTGACAAAGCTGCAGGCTGCTGGGTTGAAATGTAACTTGGACAAATCTCAGTCTTTTTTTTTTCAGCTGTCTATTGCCTATCTCAGCTTTGAAGTCTCACCTGCTGGTGTCAAGGCTTTACGTCAACATGTTGATGCCACTGTGGCTTTACCGCTTCCCACCAATGTCAAAGAGTTGCAGGCTCTTCTCGGCAAGATCACATACTAACATAAATTTCTTCCTGGTGTGGCCACAGTGGCTCAGCCCCTTCATGCTCTCTTACATAAAGGTTTTACTTTTAACTGGTCGCCAACCTGCAAGCTTGCTTTTACCTTGTTGAAATCAAAATTACACACAGCACCTTGTTTAGTTACCTTCCAACTAGACCAAAATCTGGTTTTGGCCATAGATGCCTCCCAATATATGGTGTTGTGGCCATTCTCATGCACAAATACTGGACGGCTCCAAATGTCCTCCTGCAGTGTTACTCCCAGATAGTACAAGAAGCCCTTGTTATTGTGTATGCACTCAAGAAATTTCGTGTTTTCTTCTGTGGTTCTAAATTTCATTTGATTGCTGATCATAAACTTCTCGTTTCTCTTTTCCATCTTCCAGCATCTCTTCTGGACAAAGCGATCCATCGCCTGCAATGCTGGACCCATTTTTGTGATGCTATAAATAGGAGATTCACTTCTACCCCACAGCACAACATGCTAATACAGATGCTATTTCTCGACTACTGATTGACCCCCAATTCTGCATTTGATTAGGATGAACTGTTGTGTTTCCATTTAGACATCAAACTTGTAAATATTGTGGATGGTTTTCCCATTACCAGTTCTCAAACTTCAGAAACTGTCACAGCCACAATTAACAAAAGCTTGCATGCTGCAGACGTATAAATCTGAACCAGCTACCTTACAGCTTTAAAAATAGCATCTGAGTCTGTACAATGTTGGCCATGTAGTGCATATTTCATAGGCGCAAAGAGAAAGACTCTGAAGGTGCTGAAGGTGGACTGAGCTTTTGATGCAGTAGGACAACTCAGCCAAATTTCACAATCAGTTCCTTGGCCACTTGGCATTATCATGCTGCAAGCAGAAATTTGTTTTCTTCTATGGCCTGGCTGAGGAACTTCAGGCTCTGAGCCTAGCTAGTGTTGTCTCATACCATGCCAAGGCCTTTAAATATGTCTGCTTTTGTCTGTGTATGTATGGATGGATGTGTGTGTGTGTGTGTGTGTGTGTGTGTGTGTGTGTGTGTGTGTGTGTGTGTGTGTGTATGTGTGCGCACGAGTATATACTTATCCTTTTTTCCCCCTAAGGTAAGTCTTTCCGCTCCCGGGATTGGAATGACTCCTTACCCTCTCCCTTAAAACCCACATCCTTTCATCTTTCCTTTTCCTTCCCTCTTTCCTGACGAAGCAGCCGCCGGTTGCGAAAGCTCGAAATTTTGTGTGTGTGTGTGTTTATGTGTTATTTTATTGTGCCTGTCTACCGGCGCTTTCCCGCTTGGTAAGTCTTGGAATCTTTGTTTTTCATATATTTTTCCCATGTGGAAGTTTCTTTCTATTTTATGAACAATATATTAGCATTATTTGTGCATGCCTTCCTTCTTCATGAGCAGTTCAACACACTTTTTTGTGTTTTCTATAAGTCATGAGCATAAAGTTTAAATATCATTACCATGATACCATACTACTATCAATTTTTCGATGGGTTACATCATCACTGTTACATTACTCTTCCTCAAGTTGTGATTAACAATTGCCCACAGATTCTAAATAGGGTTCATGTCTGTGTTATTCCCAGAGCTTGCCAAAGTTTTCAATTTGCTTTCAGCTAAAAACTGGGTAACTGACTCCACTTTATGGTAATGTGCACCATCATGAAAGAATACAAATTGGTATCAGAAAACCAGTCCTGAAATAAAAGCCTCTTTTCCAGAACTTTCTTGTACTGAATTTGATTCACAGTGCCTTCCACAAGATAAAAACGGCATGCACCCCCATGAACCATGCACCTTGCTGTTGGTGGGGAGGCTTGCGTGCCTCAACGATACAGATAGCCATAGCGTAGGTGCATCACAACAGAGGGGTATCTGTTGAGAGGCCAGACAAATGTGTCGTTCCTGAAGAGGGGCAGCAGCCTTTTCAGTAGTTGCAGGGGCAACAGTCTGAATGATAGACTGACCTGGCCTTGTAACACTAACCAAAACGGCCTTGCTGTGCTGGTACTGCGAATGGCTGAAAGCAAGGGGAAACTACAGCCGTAATTTTTCCTGAGGGCATGCAGCTTTACTGTATATTAAATGATGATGGCATCCTCTTGGGTAACATATTCCGGAGGTAGTCCCCCATTCAGTCCTCTGGGCAGGGACTACTCAAGAGGACGTCATTATCGGGAGAAAGAAAACTGGCATTCTACGGATCGGAGCGTAGATTGTCAGATCCCTTAATCGGGCAGGTAGATTAGAAAATTTAAAACGGGAAATGGATAGATTAAAGTTAGATATAGTGGGAATTAGTGAAGTTCAGTGGCAGGAGGAACAAGACTTTTGGTCAGGTGAATAGAGGGTTATAAATACAAAATCAAGTAGAGTTAATGCAGGAGTAGGTTTAATAATGAATAAAAAGAATAGGAGTGCAGATAAGCTATTACAAACAGCATAGTGAACGCATTATTGTGGCCAAGATAGATACAAAGCCCACACCTACTACAGTAGTACAAGTTTATATGCCAACTAGCTCTGCAGATGATGAAGAAATTGATGACATGTATGATGAGATAAAAGAAATTATTCAGGTAGTAAAGGGAGATGAAAATTTAATAGTCATGGGTGACTGGAATTGGAGAGCAGGAAAAGGAAGAGAAGGAAACATAGTAAGTAAATATGGATTGGGGCTAAGAAATGCAAGAGGACGCCACCCGGTAGAATTTGCAAGAACCATGAAAGAAGGTTGTACACAAGGAAGAACCCTGGAGATACTAAAAGGTTTCAGATAGATTATATAATAGTAAGAGAGAGATTTAGAAACCAGATTTTAAATGGTAAGACATTTCCAGGGACAGATGTGGACTCTGACCACAATCTATTGGTTATGAACAGTAGATTAAAACAGAAGAAACTGCAAAAAGGTGGTAATTTAAGGAGATGGGACATGGATAAACTGAAAAAAAACAGAGGTTGTACAGTGTTTCAGGGAGAGCATAAGGGAACAATTGCCAGGAATGGAAGAAAGAGCTACATTAGAAGAGGAATGGGTAGCTTTGAGGAACAAAATAGTGAAGGCAGCAGAGGATCTCATAGGTAAAAAGACAAGGGCTAGTAGAAATCCTTGGGTAACAGAAGAGATACTGAATTTAATTGATGACACAAGAAAATACAAAAATGCAGTAAGTGAAGCAGGCAAAAAGGAATACAAACGTCTCAAAAATGAGATAGACGGGAAGTGCAAAATGGCTAAGCAGGAATGGCTAGAGGAGAAATGTAAGGATGTAGAGGCTTATCTCATGAGGGGTAAGATAGATACTGCCTACAGGAAAATTAAAGAGACCTTTGGAGAAAAGACAACCCTTTGCACGAATATCAAGAGCTCACATGGAAACCCAACTCTAAGCAAAGAAGGGAAAGCAGAAAGGTGGAAGGAGTATAAGAGGGTCATACAGGGACGATGTTCTTGAGGACAATATTATGGAAATGGAAGAGGAGGTAGATGAAGATGAAATTGGAGATATGATACTGCGTGAAGAGTTTGACAGAGCACTGAAGGACATGAGTCGAAACAATGCCCCAGGAGTAGACAACACTCCATTAGAACTACTGACAGCATTGGGAGAGCCAGTCCTGACAAAACTATACCATCTGGTGAGCAAGATGTATGAGACAGTCGATATTCCCTCAGACTTCAAGAATAATATAATAATTCCAATCCCAAAGAAAGCAAGTGTTGACAGATGTGATAATTACCAAACTATCTGTTTAATAAGTCACAGCTGCAAAATACGCAAATTCTTCACAGGTGAATGGAAAAACTGGTAGAAGCCGACTTCAGGGAAGATCAGTTTGGATTCCGTAGAAATGTTGGAACATATCAGGCAATACCGACCCTATGAGTTATCTTAGAAGAAAGATTAAGGAAAGGCAAACCTACGTTCCCAGCATTTGTAGACTTAGAGAAAGCTTTTGACAATGTTGACTGGAATACTCTCTTTCAAATTCTGAAGGTGGCAGGGGTAAAATACAGGGAGCGAAAGGCTATTTACAATTTGTACAGAAACCAGATGGCTGTTATAAGAGTTGAGGGACATGAAAGGGAAGCAGAGGTTGGGAAGGGAGTGATACAGAGTTGCAGCCTCTCCCAGATGATATTCAATCTGTATATTGAGCAAGCAGTAAAGGAAACAAAAGAAAAATTCGGAGTAGGTATTAAAATCCAAGGAGGAGAAATAAAAACTTTCAGGCTCGCCGCTGACATTGTAATTCTGTCAGAGACAGCAAAGGACTTGGAAAAGCAGTTGAATGGAAAGGACAGGGTCTTGAAAGGAGAGTATAAGATGAACATCAACAAAAGCAAAATGAGGATAATGGAATATAGTCAAATTAAGTTGGGTGATGCTGAGGGAGTTAGATTAGGAAATGAGACACTTAAAGTGGTAAACAAGTTTTGCTATTTGGGGAGCAAAATAACTGATGATGGTCGAAGTAGAGAGGATATAAAATGAAGACTGGCAATGGCAGGAAAGTGTTTCTGGAGAAGAGAAATTTGTCAACATTGAGTATAGATTTAAGTGTCAGGAAGTCATTTCTGAAAGTATTTGTATGGAGTGTAGCCATGTATGTGTAACATGGACGATAAATAGTTTGGACAAGAAGAGAATAGAAGCTTTCGAAATGTGGTGCTACAGAAGAATGCTGAAGATTAGATGGGTAGATCACATAACTAATGACGAGGTATTGAATAGAATTGGGGAGAAGAGAAGCTTGTGGCACAACTTGACCAGAAGAAGGGATCGGTTGGTAGGACATGTTCTGAGGCATCAAGGGATCACCAATTTAGTACTGGAGGGCAGCGTGGAGGGTAAAAATCATAGAGGGAGACCAAGAGATGAATACACTAAGCAGATTCAATGGATGTAGGCTGCAGTAGGTACTGGGAGATGAAGAAGCTTGCACAGGATAGAGTAGCATGGAGAGCTGCATCAAACCAGTCTCAGGACTGAAGACCACAACAACAACAGCAACAACACTGTAAAAAGCTCAGAAAATTATTCTTTAGTCATTCTTCACATCTACTGGCTACTTTCTTAACATGTGAATTATACAAACTTGTCAGAAAAGCAGACCTAGAAAGAAAAAGAAAACATTTGTTCATACTAAGCTCATGATTTCAGATGCTACGTACTCATATTAACAGTACTGAGCAGAGAAAATGTTTTCTCTATGCCTTTTTGTTAGATTTGTGTTGAAATGAAATAATTGACTTTTAAAGAAATTTTTGTATACAGATTCCTTACTGGTTTTAATAAAGTTTATTTCCTTTGCTCCACTCATCTTCAAACTGACTTCTGACTTCATGAACCCATCCAGGTGTCTTTCCAGCCATTGCAGGCATAAGTTTTGCTTCTTGTGGTGGTGAAGTGCTGGAAGCCCATCACTGTTCTAAGTTCTGTGATCTGTGAAGGTACAGATATTTACTTTTTTTTTCAGAGGCTTCTTTAACCCTAAAATAACAAGGTAGGGTAAAAAATTACCCCAGTCCGTAGAATTTTTTATCATACATTGGTACTAATGGCTTCTTGGGCAGGAGCATTGTTTACATTTTCAATCAGTATCATTGTTCACATTGAGGAGGCTATAGTCTATCAGGCTTTATTCTCCATCATCCTTTAAAAGGTAAATCTGAAATTTGTCTGTTGGAGTTTTTAGATTTTTTGGTTACAAAATAAGTATTATTTTTTTTGCAGACATAGAAAATGTCTTATGACAATATGTTAAGAATTGCAGAGGAAATAATAAGAGAATTTGAGGATCAAGACGTTGAAAATATATATTACAGTGACTCAGGCAAAGATGTGAGTGAACCTGAAGACGGTCATATCATAGATGACAAGGAGGGTGACAAATTTGATGTAATGCCATTTGAGGTTGATTCACCAGAAGAAGGTGATCACCAAGTAAGGAAAATTTTATGTGGCGGGGGTGGGTATCATTGGAACACATACACCTTTCATAGAAAAGCATCAAAAGTGCCAGCAAAGAATATAGTGGTACAAGTACCTGGTGCAATAGGCAAGGAAACAAATGAAACATCTCCCTTGAAATTATTCGAACTGTTGTTTCGCTAACAGTATATGTACACAAATAAAAAATTTATTTATTCAAGGGCAAAGTTCACACTGCCACAATGATATATTGGAGATACCAACCAAAATAAAATAAAAGCATTATTTGGCATACTTTTTATAAGTGGAGCTCTAAAAAATGCAAATGTCAATTGTACTGATGTGTGGCCTGTAGTATAAGGATCCCCATTTTTCTGAGGAGTTGTGATGAAAATCAGATTTGACTTTTTGATCAATAATTTAAGATTTGGTGACCAACATACTAAATTGCAAACAAGAACGGCAGATAAGTTCACTGCATTCCGTGATTTATGGTGAATGTTTGTCAAGCACAGTCAAGAACTGTACACTCCCTCTACTCTCCTAACCACTGATTAGACACTTCTTAGCTTCCAAGGCAGATGCCCATTCAAAATGTATGTCCCAAGCAACCCGGACAAATATGGGCTAAAGATAATTTCATTATGAAATGCACAGACGTATTACTTTTATGGGGGGACCACATATTTGGGATAAGAGACTAGGGATCGATGTGTTTCAGTTCCTACATATTATATGATGAAATTATGTGAACCTATATATGGAACCAAATGGAGCATTACGATGGACAACTGGTTTGCTTCTTGTGAAATAGCTAAAAAAACAGCTGACAAAAGGTTGACAATGGTTGGCACCTTATGCAATAACAAGCCATAAATTCCAGAATCCCTGCTTCAAACCAAGAATAGACCAGTTTCTTCATCCATATTCATTTACATGGGAGAAAAAATGTTGGAGTCATATGTTCCAAACAAAAATAAAAATGTTATTCCTTTGTCAACGATTCTTGGGATAGGTGAAATAGATGAGAAGGCAAGTAAATTGAACATAGTATCTTTCTACAATGATAACAAATGGGGATTCAACGTATTTGATTTACTATGCCACAACAAGACCATAGTCCGTGCAATACATGTATGGGCTTTTAGAAGCATCAGGAATAAATCCATTTGTCTTGTATAGGGAAAATGGTGGTGCAAGCAGCCGAAGCAATTTTCTCAAGTCATTGGCTTTTAGGCTGGTTGAAGTAGAAATTAAAGACAAACCACAAGAAAAAATTTATTCAGATAGCTTTGAATAACCATGGAACAGATTTTGACACATTTTGGCAGCAATATTCCAAGATTAGCAGCATAACCAGAAATGACCTCAAAAGAAAAGAAAACAAAGTGTATGGTACTTTCTTTGCAATTGAAAAGAAGACAAGAAAATTTCCTTTGAATGCTGCATCTGTTTGAAACCAATGTGCAAAGATCATTGGAAAAATATTTGTCAAAGCTGCCATAACAGTTTAGTTTGAAAATGTTTGATATGTTCAAAATTTCATGAAATTTTGCAATTAATTTATAAAAATCGTATTTACTTTTACATGAGAAACTATTTTTTCATAGTTGTTAGCTCTATATTTTTTGCCAATTTACACATTATTTGTGATATTATGCTAAACAATTCCTTCAATGACTCTGATGCTTTATTAATTTTTTATACCTGGGATTCACACTCATGTAGAACTTAATAAAAGATATCATATTTATGCCAGTGACAGTCACTGGTGCAAATATGATGTCTTTTATAAACTTATGCTTTATAATATGTTCCATTGTGTTTCACAATGTTATAACAAAAAGGATAACTGAATACAATAGATAAGAGCACTCTCATTTTTCTGGATATGACAACCACAATACAATAAAATACATTGGTATTCTAATTTTCTAATTATTATTTGCTTTGTCATACAGTAAAACATTAACAATACTGTGGAACAAGTGTTGCATGTTGTTTGATTATTACTTTGTAGTACTCCAGAAACACTTTTTTTCTCTTTTTTTGAGTAAATTTTTACCTTATATTGTTATTTATGTCTCGGGATTCACATCTAGGGTTAAATCTTTATTGGTAGCTTATCTTTTGCTATGCCATCTGGATAAGTTTGGGTTGAGTCCTATGCGTCAGTCTGCTCTTCCCACTTGTCCACACTTCCCTTGTCATACAGAAATGAAGTGAAGGCTACTTTTGGTGTCCGGCAAATGCAGCTTACAGATTTGAGAAATTCATAAGTATTTCCTATAACACACTGTGAATACTGTTCTTCTGCCAGTAAAAGCTTTATAGTGGCAACTTTCCTTGGCAAAAGGTCACTTCTCTGATGCATGATCGACAGAATCCAAAAAACTAGAGAATTACTGAATGAATGAATGAAAATACATATCATAATACAAGTATAAACACTCATAAATTATTATTTAATGTTGCACCTATACCATCTTCCAGATGACTTACTCTCTCTTTCCAAAATACCATGAAATCAGCACCATACAAAAACGTTTAAGCAGTGCTTTGAAGTGCTTTTAACAGTGGTTTCTACACAATGCTCTGAATAATGAAGTTAAGGATTGCCTCAAGTATTCAATTGACTGAAGTTTCCAATATTACATTGAATTTTGTTTTGAATCTAGTAATTTTCACACCACTGTACGTATCCCAGAGGACTGTGCACAGCACTTTTCCTGCAGATGGCTGTGCCTTGAACTACTATGTTGGAGAATGCCCTTGTCACCCCTCCATGGAATATCTTTTGAATTCCAACTTAGTTGTGCCACCATATCTCATCTATGGTGATGATATCATTCAGATAATAGTCGCTTTCAGCTTAATATTGGTCTGCAGGTTGCTATGAATTTCTAGCTGATGACAATTTTGACCTTGTGTAAGCATTATTATGACCTGTTTCACACGTCCTTTGCAATAACTAAGGTGTTAATATCCTCTCTAAAGCATCACGGCTGAGATTAAACTGTAGGTACAACTTTTGATCATCTGCAAATCCTAGATATGAACTGATTGAGACACTTTTCATTATATGGGATTGCAACTGAACAAGGCCATTTTCACCATTTCTGAGATGATGTATTCAAGGGTTGAAAATCCTGTCTCTTGGCAGGGAACAAAATGTGTCATTGGGAAAGAGTTATGTATTAGACTATAGGACATCATCCAAATAGAAACTAATTAGATGTGAGGTCTCATGAGGTTCCATCTTAAGGCCTTTAATGTTTCTGTCAATGACCCTCCATTTGTAACATTACCAGATGCCAAGATTGTTCCACTTGTAGATGATGCAAACATCGCAACAAATAACACATCAAGTATAACTGCAGAAAGATCAGTTAAAAAAATTCTGACAGACATTAGGAAGCGGTTTTGAAAAAATGCAATACAAATATTTAGGAACATACACCCACCAGTATGTGTCTAAAACATGAGGACAAATAGACAGAAGAATTGACATTGTCAAATTCTTGGGATTACAGCTTGATAATAAATTCCAATGGGAGAACCACAGAAGCACCTAACCAAATCCCTATTTGTGATGCAGATGTTCTCAGATACAGGTGATATAATAATTTAAAAAAAGCTGACGTACTATGCTTGCTTTCATTCTGTAATGTCATACAGAATTATTTTTGGGGGGAACCCATCAAGCGAAGCTAAAGTTTTCTGGATCCAAAACATGCAATAAGAATTATTTGTGATGAGGCCGGAAAAACATCCCGAAGTTGACCGTTTAGGGAACTAGGAATATTGAAGAACTTTAATTACACACTGCAAATTACATGTTTTAAGATTTATACCAATCATGAACTAATGTTAACTGTAAATGATGTAAATGTTCATTTACAACAATCACACCCAGGCATGTGGGAGAACCACAGATGACTGGCAGATGCTATTGAATCATATGGTACAACCACCCAGCAAATTCCATTAAATCAAGACTCAGTGATTCTGTTTCTTTAATATATAAGTCATTGTGAACTGATTTCTTAATTGTAACTCATACTGTGTTTATGTGATTCGACAGAGTGAATGTGTTAGACAAATAGCAAAATGTACAACTGAGGTGTCAAACAGCATTCAATTAAATCACAAACCTTGTTCAAAAAATTTAGTTATTTAGTAAACAATGCAGATCAAGGAAAAATAAATCAATTATTATTTGTGTTATCTTATTTACCTTCAGTTCCAATTTTGTAACATTTTACATTAATATTGTTAGGAGATTGGCAAAGAATGACTCTCATACAAGGAAAAGTAACTTTGAAAACAATAATGCAAAGTAATTTCATAGCAGTCACGGCAAATGAACTAAATGGATAATAAATTAAATAGAAGACTTTGAATCATTCGACAGAAAAAAATGAACAATTTCCTCAAATGGATGAAAAATTTTCCCAAATACATACCAGATTCTCTCAAATAAATGAATAAAACACTGTTTGAGATAAGTTCTCAGTTGAATGAAAGAATGATAAATTAGAGAAAAAAATATACTTAGAATAAAACAGGTACTAGATTTCACTGAAGATTTTGATATAGGAGCAGAAAATACTGAAAACAAAGTTATACATACAGAGTTCGGTACAGGCTGTCCTAGTAAATGAAGAACAAATGTTTGAAATGGAATTACTGGAAAAAGTAGATAACTTAAAACAAGTTACAATTAAGAATGCAGATACTGGCAGAAGTGAAATTAAGCCACAATTGGAGAAAGTAGATTTAGTGGGGAATCCTCAAGTAGGTCATATGCCGCTTTCTTCCGTTAATACCGATAACTTACTAGCTTTAGTTACCACTGAAAGATTACTAACTTCAGTTGATACTGAGGACTTAGCTTAGTACTGATAATTTAGCAGCTCCTGCTAGTACAAAGATTTTACTATCATTTGATACACTGAATATTTATTACTTTTATTGCTATGAGATTAATACTGAAAATTTACTATCTCCTACTGTAATTGATATCTTATGTTACTGAGGCACATGTTAATATTGGAACCTCATTACATAGCACTGAGGACAACTGGTCTACTACACATGACCTGTAATAAGTAATTACTTTAACTTTGGAGATTTAAGACATGAGTTGAGTATACAATTAAATGATTCACATTTTGGTCCAAAGAAGTGTGTACTACAGAAGAGGAAACATTATTACTTTAAGATTCAGTATAATATTGTAAAGAAAACAGTGATAATGTATAGTAGATGTAGGAAAGGGAGAGTACAGACAATATCAGTACTTTATATTTGTTTATAACAGAAGCTCTCTGGGATTTTGTGGCTGTGGACGATGGCAGGGAGAATGGTAGGCATTTCCACTGGCATATATTTGTGTAATATACACACATATGGTGGTTTCAATTATTATACAATGTGATTCACTCATACTGACAGATCTTAATCAATATGAAATAGAAATACTTACAAAAACATTACAAAGTGTGACAGTTTATCAAGTAACCACACTAAATGAGCAAACCATGTTGAAACATATGGTTCTGTTGATTAACTACAAGTTTCTTGAATAGTATGTCACAGGTTCAGGCCCATTTCTCTAAACTCCAGTTCAGTTACCGTTTCGCTTTAATCATCTTTCCATATTTGTATTATCTTGTCTAACAAAGGGCACTCAGACTGACTGTGTCAATTCATCATTTTGCTCCTAGCATCGCTATACTTACAGAAGAAGAAAAAATTAGCTTTTTATGATGGATTATATATTTATGTATTTTATATATTTCATTATACATCACTTGAGCCCTTAATATATCTTACATATGAATCACTTGGTATCGTTATCTCACCATTACATTTTATCACGGCTTTTACTGTCTAATTTTCTGTTTACTCATGTGGTCTATGAACCATTCTGTTGTTACCAATTGCAGCACATATTTTTACAATCTGTGAGGTTATAACAGAACGTAAAATCATGTATGTCAGTAATTTCTTTACATGTGATGTTTTATATAAATATAGCCTTTGACTGCGAGTGTAACAATTAAGAGACGGTTATCTTTGGTCATGGGGGAAGGAGGTCGAGCTTTGAAGGGGGTGGTTGATGATTTTTTGATTGGGAATGTGGGTTGGAGGAGGTGGTGATACAGATGTCGTGTAAAACAATGTCTTATTTCATATTATTGTAGAAGTGTTAAATGTGAATAGATGAATTAAATAGTGATGTGCAAAAATAATGCAACGTTTGCTCTCTAAAAACCAAAATACCACATCGCCCTACAAACCAGTTAGTCTCATCCAAATACGAAGAAAACCGCGGGAACATTGGAGTGATATCACCTCTAGACTTCACGAAGACAACAACACAGCCATCGATATGAGTTAAGTACCAAATTGTTCGTACTTGTTAATGAACTCAGCCTATAAATTTGAATCTCCTTTAGTCCCTGAAGTCACCATGTGGACAAAGGAGTAGGACAACTTATAGACTGTGGAAATCCTAGGAAGAGGTCCGTTAAACTTGGGGGCTCGTACGGGATATTACAGTTAAATGCGATGAGACTAATTGTGCTTCGTTTGCAGAACATTATAAATTCTATAATTTGTAAAACATGAATCTACATGACTACTCTGCAATTCACATTTAAGTACTTGGCAGAGGGTTCATCGAACCACAATCATACTATCTCTCTACTATTCCACTCCCGAACAGCGAGCGGGAAAAACGAACACCTAAATCTTTCTGTTCGAGCTCTGATTTCTCTTATTTTATTTTGATGATCATTCCTACCTATGTAGGTTGGGCTCAACAAAATATTTTCGCATTCAGAAGAGAAAGTTGGTGACTGAAATTTCGTAAAAAGGTCTCGCCGCGACGAAAAACATCCATGCTGTAATGACTTCCATCCCAACTCGTGTATCATATCTGCCACACTCTCTCCCCTATAACGTGATAATACAAAACGAGCTGCCCTTTTTTTGCACCCTTTCGATGTCCTCCGTCAATCCCACCTGGTAAGGATCCCACACCGCACAGCAATATTCTAACAGAGGGCGAACGAGTGTAGTGTAAGCTGTCTCTTTAGTGGACTTGTTGCATCTTCTAAGTGTCCTGCCAATGAAACGCAACCTTTGGCTCGCCTTCCTGACAATATTATCTATGTGGTCCTTCCAACTGAAGTTGTTCGTAATTTTAACACCCAGGTACTTAGTTGAATTGACAGCCTTGAGAATTGTACTATTTATCGAGTAATCGAATTCCAACGGATTTCTTTTGGAACTCATGTGGATCATCTCACACTTTTCGTTATTTAGCGTCAAGTGCCACCTGACACACCATACAGCAATCTTTTCTAAATCGCTTTGCAACTGATACTGGTCTTCAGATGACCTTACTAGACGGTAAATTACAGCATCATCTGCGAACAATCTAAGAGAACTGCTCAGATTGTCACCCTGGTCATTTATATAGATCAGGAACAGTAGAGGTCCCAGGACGCTTTCCTGGGGAACATCTGATATCACTTCAGTTTTACTCGATGATTTGCCGTCTATTACTACGAACTGCGACCTTCCTGACAGGAAATCACGAATCCAGTCGCACAACTGAGATGATACGCCATAGCTCCACAGCTTGATTAGAAGTCGCTTGTGAGGAACGGTGTCAAAAGCTTTCCGGAAATCTAGAAATACGGAATCAACTTGAGATCCCCTGTCGATAGCGTCCATTACTTCATGCGAATAAAGAGCTAGCTGCGTTGCACAAGAGTGATGTTTTCTGAAGCCATGCTGATTACGTATCAATAGATCGTTCCCTTCGATGTGATTCATAATTTTTGAATACAGTATATGCTCCAAAACCCTACTGCAAACCGACGTCAATGATATAGGTCTGTAGTTAAATGGATTACTCCTACTACCCTTCTTGAACACTGGTGCGACCTGCGCAATTTTCCAATCTGTAGGTACAGATCTATCAGTGAGCGAACGGTTGTATATGAGTGCTAAGTAGGGAGCTATAGTATCAGCGTAATCTGAAAGGAACCTAATCGGTATACAATCTGGACCTGAAGACTTGCCCGTATCAAGCGATTTGAGTTGCTTCGCAACCCCTAAGGTATCTACTTCTAAGAAACTCATGCTAGCAGATGTTCATGTTTCAAATTCTGGAATATTCCATTCGTCTTCCCTGGTGAAGGAATTTCGGAAAACTGCATTCAATAACTCTGCTTTAGCGGCACAGTCGTCAATAACAGTACCATCGGCACTGTGCAGCGAAGGTATTGACTGCGTCTTGCCGCTTGTGTACTTTACATACGACCAGAATTTCTTCGGATTTTCTACCAAATTTCAAGACAATGTTTCGTTGTGGAACCTATTAAAGGCATCTCGCATCGAAGTACGTGCCAAATTTCGCGCGTCTGTAAATTTTAGCCCATCTTCGGGATTTCGCGTTCTTCTGAACTTCGCATGCTTTTTCCGTTGCCTCTGCAACAGCGTTTGGACCTTTTTTGTGTACCACGGAGGATCCGTTCCATCTCTTACCAATTTATGAGGTATGAATATCTCAATTGCTGTTGCTACTATATCTCTGAATTTGAGCCACATCTCGTCTACATTCGCATAGTCAGTTCAGAAGGAATGGAAATTGTCTTTTAGGAAGGCTTCTAGTGACACTTTATCCGCTTTTTTAAATAAAATTATTTTGCGTTTGTTTCTGATGGATTTGGAAGAAATGGTATTGAGCCTAGCTACAACGACCTTGTGATCACTAATCCCTGTATCAGTCATGATGCTCTCTATCAGCTCTGGATTGTTTGTGGCTAAGAGGTCAAGTGTGTTTTCGCAACCATTTACAATTCGCATTGGTTCGTGGACTAACTGCTCGAAATAATTTTCGGAGAAAGCATTTAGGACAATCTCGGAAGACATTTTCTGCCTACCACCGGTTTTGAACAAGTATTTTTACCAACATACCGAGAGTAGGTTGAAGTCCCCACCAAGTATAACCGTATGAGTGGGGTATTTATTTGTTACGAGACTCAAACTTTCTCTGAACTGTTCAGCAACTGTATCATCAGAGTCTGGGGGTCAGTAGAAGGAGCCAATTATTAACTTAATTTGGCTGTTAAGTATAACCTCCACCCATACCAATTCGCACAGAGTATCTACTTCGACTTCACTACAAGATAAACCACTGCTGACAGACACAAACACTCCACCACCAATTCTGCCTAATCTATCTTTCCTGAACACTGTCTGAGACTTCGTAAAAATTTCTGCAGAACTTATTTCAGGCTTTAGCCAGCTTTCTGTACCCATAACGATATCAGCTTCTGTGCTTTCTATTAGCGCTTGAAGCTCAGGAACTTTTCCAGCGCAACTACAACAATTTACAACTATAATTCCAACTGTTCCTTGATCCAAGCACGTCCTGTAATTGCCAAGCACCCTTTGACATTGCAGCCCATCCTGCACTTTCCCGAGGCCTTCTAACCTAAAAACCCGCCCAGTCCACGCCACACAGCCTCCGCTACCCGTGTAGCCGCCAGCTGAGTGTAGTGAACTCCTGACCTATTCAGCGGAACCCGAATAACATTGTACGTGTTTCCTGGACCAGAAAAAGTAGTGTGAGAACCAAGAAAGTGCTGGCTTATCAGAGAGGTGGACATGTGATCGACGTCGTGGTGTGAAAACATAAGTACAATTCTGCTTTGTTTTAAACTTTTCGTCAAAACTGTGTCCAAACACGTGGTGCCATCATGACGCTATCAGAAGAAATTAGAAAGGAAGTGGGAGAAATGTTAGACTGAACGTGTATGGTGTAAGTGACAATTCAGATGACTCACAAAACGAAAGAAAACCGGATCAACAGAACTGGGTAAGTTTACTCTTTGCCAGGATGGGACAAATGCAGTCCAAATTAACAATGGCAATTAATTCAAATAGTGAATTCCTAGAATCAAAAATAAATGCATCCAGTGAGTCGCTAGAAGCGAAATTATACTTAACTAGTGAATCACTGGAAGCAAAAATGAAAAGCAACGGTGATGTGTTGAAAGAAGAGATCTCTTTCTTTAAACTTCAATTAGGAGAAAGTTTGAAGGGTGTCAACTCCAAAATTGAGGCTATAGAAAATAAGTTTATGACCTTAGAAAATAAATTGGCCACAGTTAGCTCAAGTAAAGGAAAAGAGATTGAAAGGTTAACTGCAGCTCAAAGAACTGTGGAGGAGAGAGTAGACAAATTAAGTCTAGATACAGAATCAAAAGTTAACACCTTAGATGCTGAATTAAATAATATACAAGAGTCTGTAACATGTAATTTAAGTGTAATAGACAGGAGATTCACTGAAATGCAAGATAATTTTGTGTCTAGAAATTTATGTATGAATGGTGGGAGTGTGTGGAGTAATTCACCTGTAAAAAGTTTTCCTTGTGATAATTTACACCCTGTAGACTTTTTACAACACTACTCTGACATCCTTGTTCCTGGCATGTCTGATAATCTAAAGATTAAGTTTGTAAAAAAATTCCTTGAGGTAGAAGCTTTGTCTTGGGCAAACCAACATTTTGATGAGTGGAAAACGTTTGATGATTTTAAGAAGAGTTTCTTAAATAAGTTTTGGTCTGAGACTGAACAGGGTAGAATAAAAAGTTAAATTTTAAATGGGCCAAGTTTCAGGGGCAGAAACCACTCAATGAAAGACTTTTGCAGGGATCAACTTAGGAAATTGGTGCATCTAGATAAACCCTTCGATGAAATGACGCAAATTGATGCCCTTAAAAGCAGGTTACCTGAAAGAATACAGTGGTAATTAGTGCATGGACCTGATGACTATTTAGACCAGTTTCTAAAATATATAGACAAATCAGACAGGGCAATGGAGAGAAATGTGCAACAGTTTAGTAATAGAAACCATTACAGTGGGAGGTGGAATTCTGATTACTGTGGGGAGAACACTAGAAGGGACGCTAGAGATTTTCGGAATGGACACCAATATGATAGAACAAGAGTGTACAATGTTAATGGGAGAGGGAGTAACTGGGAAAACGTGGTGTAACTAGGAATAACAGATGGGAAGGTAACAACAGAATGAATACAAATTGAAGGAGTGACAATAGAGGTAGACATCCGGAAAACTCCAGTCCACCTAAATGAGGGTCCACAGCTTTGGGGCGAACAGATTTAAACATAATAGGACCACTAACGTTCACACAAAACCCAATAGTGTAAATAGCTGTACCATTAACAAACAGGTTAAAAACCAGGAATATCAAGTGAATTATATAAATTTTGATAAAAAATTTTGGGATGGTATGTGGCACAGGAGACCACCACAAAATAAACATAGGATAGATCAAAGTTCTGAGTCAATTCTGGATGAGGAGATGTTAAATGATTTTTACAGCTGGCCAAAAAGGGGAGTGCAAGCTACTGATGAAGAGAGTAATAAATGTTTTAGTTCAGAATTGGGGGGGGGGGGGGGGGGTTGTTCACACAAGAAGGTAATAGTGAATCAGCTGATGATATACCTAAGCAACAGGAAAAAGAATCAACCATAGAAAGTGAGAAACAGAGAGAAATAGATGAAACTGGCAGTAAAGTATACCATAGTAGTGATGATGTTAGTATTATTGATGTGAAAAGTATAGTAAGCAAACCAGAAGGTGAGTACAATGTTTTTATTGAAATAAATAATGAAGTGTTGAAACAAAGGAATATGACAAGAATAATGAAGTGACAGCTGAAAATCAATTGCTACATGCCTGTCCTGATGATTTCATGGTTAATCAAAGTGGTGATAACAAAATTGAAAATATTGTGAAAGAATTAGATTTGCGTGATATTACTGAAAGTAAAGGAAGCCAATTTTTAGAAATCCTGTGGAACCAGTGTAATGAGAGTTGTAGTAGCAAAGTGTTTTGGTATCATCTAAGTATAATTAGTAGAGTTTTATGCCCACGCTGGTGGGAGAGTAAAAGAAAGAGTCTGAGTGAAAGGTACATAAACAGTAGGGAGATATTTTGCGTGTAGCCAAAGTGTAAACTTGACACTGGTAACTTAGAATCTGAAACTCAGGTAAACCTGATGAAGACTGAAAGGGAGGAAGTAGATGGAAGTTATAAAGAAATTGCAAAAGATTTACTATATGAAGTCCCTGAGGGGAAGGCAGATGAAAAGGAATTAGGCTGTCCATACATTAAAATAAGAGTTAGTCAATGGGAAGGATACTGTCTTATTGATACAGGAAGCCCCATAAGTGCAATATCAGAAAAATTTAGAGATAAAATTAGAGATGGTAAGAACTTTGTAGAAATGCCGCTTGTAGGGGTAAAAATCAGAGGTGCCACTGGTAGGCAAAGTAAGGTAGTTAAGAGTCAAGTATTGTTAACGTTTGAAATTGAAAATGTGGAGTTTAAGCAGGGTTGCCTTGTGGTCCCAAGGTTAGAAGAAAATATCATTTTTAGCATTGATTTGGTCTTAAAAGTGGGTGTAAGCTTCTCTTGGGAAGATAAGAGTCTTATAATTACTGAACCTGAGAAAAATAGTATTCTGAAAACAGAAATGTTCATCCTTAACTGTAGTAATTCTTGTAACCTTATCAAAGCTGTTGTAAGCGAGGTAGATAATAAACCCATAAGTGATAACACACCCTTTGACCTTATAAATGAACAAAATTTCGAAGAATTAGTCGAAGTCAAATTGAAGGAAGCTGTAAATCTCAGTGAAAGTAAGAAAAATCAGTTAAGAGAAGTGTTATGGGAATTTCAGGATACATTTAGTAAGAGACCAGGGAAGGTAAAAGATTATCAGTGCAGACTTCAACTCAGAGATCGTCATCCTTTCTTCTTAAAACCATATGGCATTCCATTCTCCAGAAAAAAAGATGTAGAAAGGGAAATCCAAAAAATGGAAACTTGGGGAATTATAGAAAGAAGTAAAAGTGCTTACAACAACCCATTAGTAGTTGTGTCTAAGAGAAATGGTGGGGTTAGACTTGTGCTTGACTCTAGGCACCTTAATAAATTCTTGATTAGAGAAAATGACCATCCTGACAATATGGATGAACTTTGCACAAATTCGATAATGTAAAATTTATTAGTAGCCTAGACTTGACATCTGGTTTTCACCAAATACCACTTGAACTTGATTCTAGGAAGTATACTGCCTTTTTGTATGGTGGCAAAAGTTACCAATATTGTGTTGTCCCTTTTGGATTGAATGTATCTGTGGCTGAATTTATCAGAGCACTGGATTTTGTATTAGGTGATGAATTGTCCTCAAAATTAATAGTATATGTAGATGACATTCTTGTAACTGGAAAAACCTGGGAAGATCATCTAAATCATCTGAGACAAGTCTGTTCAAAATTGAGGGAAGGGGGAATGACTGTAAAATTGGAAAAATGTTGTTTTGGAGTTAATGAACTGAAATTTTTGGGGCATAATATTTCAGAAAAGGGAATCTTACCTGATAAGGATAAACTTGAGGCCATTGTAAACTTCCCTAACCCCAAGAACAAAAAACAACTCAAGTCCTTTTTTGGTCTCACTGGATTCTATAGAAAATTTCTTAGTACCCAAGCTTTAAATGCAAACTGCATATGTAACTTACTAAAAAAGAATACTGTTTGGGATTGGACACAAGAATGTCAGGATGCATTCGTGGAAATAAAACAACAACTGTCCCAAAGTCAGATGTTGTATAGACCTGTTATGTTGTTACCATTCTGTATAATGACAGATAGTAGTGAGACAGGTTTAGGGGCACACTTGTTTCAAAACATAGAAGTAGAAGGAAAATTAGAACACCATTCTATTGCTTTTGTTAGCCGGGTTTTACAAAAGTATGAAAAATCATATACAGTCACAGAGAAGGAACTACTTGCCATCCACTGGGCATTTAATAAGTTTAAAAGTTATCTGTTAGGGCACAAGGTAATTGTTTTCTCTGACCATAAGGCTCTATCTTACATTCAGGAGTGCAGTCTCTATCATGACCGTATAACAAGGTGGGTTTTATTCCTTCAACAGTTTGACTATGAGATCAAATTTATTCAGGGTAAACATAATGTCATTGCAGATGCCCTTTCCAGACTACCAGTAGGTGCAGATGTTGAAAATACTTATGGAAAAGAGGAGAAAGAGTTCAAACTTATGTACTTAAAGGGTGTAAAAGATGAAGCTGAAATACTGAAAATCTGTAGTGATATTCATAGAAACCAAAACCATGATGGAAATTGGAAGTTGGTTAAAAGTAATATAGGGAAAAAGGAAGGAGAAAAGGTAGATCAGTATTATAAAGTACAAAAAGGGATTTTGTTTAGGAGACCTAGACCTGACTTAGACAATTGGAAATTATGCTGGCCTGAGCAATGTATTGACACGTTAATCAGGTACATACATGAAAGCTTCGGACACTGTGGAGCAACAAAATGTATACAGAAGATACAGGAAAATGTATACTTCCATAATATCAGTAGGAGAGTGAAGAAAAAACTTGAAACCTGTGATCGTTGTCAGAGGGTAAAAGTGAGTAACCAGACTTCTAAAGGACTGATGCAAAACATTTTACCAAATAAAAACCTTTAATTGACAACTATTGATCTATATGGACCACTACCAAGATCAAGGGGAGGGTACAGTTACATCTTCGTTATAGTTGGTTTTCTCTAAATTTATAAAATTGTATACATTAAAGAGAGCAACCAGTAAACAAATTATCATCAAGCTCAAGAATCATTATTTCACAAATGTTGGTATACCCCAGGCCATCATGTCTGATAATGGGTCACAGTTTACATCTAAATTATGGAAAAATTTTATTGAAGATACAGGAATAAAACATATTTTGATTTCGGTTTGTCACCCATCAAGTAACCCAGCAGAAATGTACATGAGGGAAATTGGAAGGCTCTGCAGAACATACTGTAGTAAAAATCATGTTAATTGGATTGAAAATGTTACTGACTTCGAGGATATAATGAACAGCCTACAGCATTCATCCACTGGTTTTTCACCTTATGAAGTAATGTTTCATAGACAACCTGCAAATTTTATTTCTGAGAAAGTTGATTTCCCACCTTGTCAAACTATGACACCCCAGGAAAGAGAGACAGCTGTTAGGAACACTATGAAAAGGCAGGGAGAAAACGAAGACATGATGCAAGAGGTAAAGGAGTACAGTTCAGGACGGGAGATCTGGTTTTATTAAAAGCACAGGAAAAATCTAAATTGTAGAGTTCTGAAATAAAGAAATTTTACGACATCTATATAGGCCCCTTTGAAATCAAGGAAAACCCGCACCCTAATGCCTATAGGCTAATCTACACAAAATCCAAGAAGTTATTTGGACTGCGCAATGTTACAGAGTTAAAACTCTACAAACATGACCCATAAAATAGTCATTAATAAGTAAAATGCTGCTCGGAAAGAACTAGTTGACTGGCCCAACTATATCACCACTTTATTGCTTTATCATTCAAGGAAAACTTCATGTCAAAGTGTGGTACTATGTCAACTAAAAGTATGAAGTAGATTTTGTGTATGTGAATTATGTCTGTACTAATGTCTCTTTGTTCTCTAATATACCCATTCATTAAATTTGGTATGAGATCAGTGTGTCAGACTACGAACCAGTCTAGAGTGTCATAGTAATGTCTCTTAACAGAAACCAAAGTTAATGATGTGGACACTTTTAAAGTAATAAGATATGAATAACGATTGTGTGTAAGAAGACAAAACCTTGTCATTTGTGAGCTATGTCAGATGGAACATTATTTAATGGATAAAGCAAACTGGAGGTACTTGTCAGATTATGAGAGTGTGCATTGAAAGACCAGGCATATTATAGTGTGTTAAAAATATAGTGGATAGTCATGAAATTTAATTATGCAAATTAAGAATATATTGAGGTTTAGAGCATTATGGAGACAGATGTTGGTGTGTTACTTTTGAAACCCGTGTGATGGAATGAAGATTATGTGATACTAATTTTGAAGTTTATATTGTGGGAGAATATTTTGTAATAGTTTAGATAATTTAATGCTAAAGTGAATGAAGGCTGTTAGGAATTTATCCCATACCCTGTTACACAATTTCAAATAATTTCTATTCATGGCAATATGCTATTTGAGCACAAGAGAGTAAATAAAAATGAAACACTGTTTAATAATGATGTAAAGTTAAGGTATAAATACTAACAATCTTACACAATTTAAGTGTAGAGTTTGTCATAGTTTGACCTATAAAGCTGACATAGATGTACAATGTGAGGATACTGCAATGATAGTCACAATCATATATGGAACGTCTCAGCTACCTCATTATAAAGGAACATTAAATAATAAATATGTAAACCAATCTGACTCTGAAAATACAGTGCGGATCACACATAACTGAATTTGCACTGAATCCACCATGTGATTATATTCATCGCATATACATGAATTTTCCCTAAGAGACAACCATTTAACATTGTGTATAAGTATTACAATATTTTGAACTATGTCTATTTTATGTATGTGGTTAAAAGAACCTGTTTATTTTAGAATAATGATTTCTTTAGATTTAATGGTTGTTTTGGGCACAAGCCATGCCATAAGGTATTTTATTGAAGCACTAATATTGAAAAATTGTGAGAGATGCATCATTTCACAGTTCACTTAATACATTCTAAAGAAACCACCTGTTTCCTGCTATCAGAAGAGTGAGTTTAACTAAGATGCATTAAGTCAGTATTGAAGTAAACTTGAGTTTATACTTATACTATATAATTATGTACCCATCTTAACACGGCTCTGCAGCTACCATGATCAATTAAATTTTAGGTGCCATATTTTATTCAGATGTTACATTTTTAAGTCAGTTAGTATTTATGCTCTCTCTTTTTTATGTTGTGATTTGGAGCTCTTGCAATGACTGGCCTGATTGTATGTTTACCAGACACTGTAAGTGAGCCAACTTGTTTTGGTAGTCTGGTTGTCTTGATGCATTGTATTTCTTTCCTCCTCTCTTTTGTATCTTACCGATTCACACACCTTAAGATGGGATTTTAAAACCTGGAAACTGCTTGTGATTTGAATAAATGATTAGTACAACTGAAGAGGATCTCTCCAAATAAATTAAACAAACAGAACTCATTTGATATTTCTGATTCTATGCAGCAAAGCCCAGCAAAATATTTCAGCAAGTTGGCATAAGAAAAAGATATCAAGCTTGCAAACACACACAAAGCACTTAGGCAAACACTGAAATTGTACCTGTGCCACGAGTGATGGAACTGAAAAATGTGGGTCTTGAAAAGCAAATCTGTTTCTGCAAATGTTTTAAATCTTTACAGGCAGGAGTACCACTGATATTTTTGATGTCATCTTCTGTAAAGATGAGGCCTGGTTCCAACTCTCCAATCATGTTAATACCAAAAACACACAATTATGGTGCTGTGCTTGAAACACAATCCTAGAATCAGAAAGCTGGAGTAGGGATAGCAATATTCAGATGGCACATTATTTTGAGAAGAATCCATGGACAGGACCCACAATTTCACTCAGTAGGTAATGGAAGACAAAATAAACTATCCATGGTTTCAATAAGACAGTGCTACAGCGCTCACACCAGCTGACAGAACCGTGAATTTTTTGGATGAGTTTTTAGGGAATGTGTCATTCAAAAGACATCTACCTCCTCCTGGCACCACCTGCATTACTTTATTTTCCAAACACAACAGATTACATTTTCTCCAATGCTTTCTTCTTTCCATATGCACAGTTTTTAAAATTTTACCTTTTTCATCCGAGGACCATGGACCTTGCCGTGGGCGGGGAGACTTCCGTGCCTCAGCAATACAGATAGCCATACTGTAGGTCCAACCACAACGGAGGGGTATCTGTTGAGAGGCCAGACAAATTTGTGGTTCCCGAAGAGGGGCAGCAGCCTTTTCAGTAGTTGCAGGGGCAACAGTCTGGATGATTCACTGATCTGGCCTTGTAATAATAACCAAAACGGCCTTGCTGTGCTGGTACTGCGAACGGCTGAAAGCAAGGGGAGACTATGGCCATAATTTTTCCCGAGGACATGCAGCTTTACTGTATGATTAAATGATGATGGCGTCCTCTTGGGTAAAATATTCCAGAGGTAAAATAGTCCCCCATTTGGATCTCCAGGCGGGGACTACTCAAGAGGATGTCATTATCAGGAGAAAGAAAACTGGTGTTCTACGGATCGGAGCGTGGAATGTCAGATCCCTTAATTGGACAGATATTTTAGAAAATTTAAAAAGGGAAATGGATATGTTAAAGTTAGATATAGTGGGAATTAGTGAAGTTCGGTGGCAGGAGGAACAAGACTTCTGGTCAGGTGACTACAGGGTTATAAACACAAAATCAAATAGGGGTAATGCAGGAGTAGGTTTAATAATGAATAGGAAAATAGGAATTCAGGTAAGCTACTACAAACAGCATAGTGAACGCATTATTGTGGCCAAGATAGATACGAAGCCCACACCTACTACAGTAGTACAAGTTTATATGCCAACTAGCTCTGCAGATGACGAAGAAATTGAAGAAATGTATGATCAAATAAAAGAAATTATTCAGATAGTAAAGGGAGATGAAAATTTAATAGTCATGGGTGACTGGAATTCGGTAGTAGGAAAAGGGAGGGAAGGAAACATAGTAGGTGAATATGGACTGGGGCAAAGAAATGAAAGAGGAAGCCGCCTGGTAGAATTTTGCACAGAGCACAACTTAATCATAGCTAACACTTGGTTCAAGAATCATAAAGGAAGGCTGTATACGTGGAAAAAGCCTGGAGATACTAAAAGGTATCAGATAGATTATATAATGGTAAGACAGAGATTTAGAAACCAGGTTTTAAATTGTAAGACATTTCCAGGGGTAGATGTGGACTCTGACCACAATCTATTGGTTATGACCTGTAGATTAAAACTGAAGAAACTGTAAAAAGGTGCAAATTTAAGGAGATGGGACATGGATAAACTAAAAGAACCAGAGGTTGTACAGAGTTTCAGGGAGAGCATAAGGGAGCAATTGACAGGAATGGGCGAAAGAAATACAGTAGAACAAGAATGGGTAGCTTTGAGGGATGAAGTAGTGAAGGCAGCAGAGGATCATGTAGGTAAAAAGACAAGGGCTAGTAGAAATCCTTGGGTAACAGAAGAAATATTGAATTTAATTGATGAAAGGAGAAAATATAAAAAGGCAGTAAATGAAGCAGGCAAAAAGGAATAGAAATGTCTCAAAAATGAGATCGACAGGAAGTGCAAAATGGCTAAGCAGGGATGGCTAGAGGACAAATGTAAGGATGTAGAGGCTTGTCTCACTAGGGGTAAGATAGATACTGTCTACAGGATAATTAATGAGACCTTTGGAGATAAGAGAACCACTTGTATGAACATCAAGAGCTCAGATGGAAACCCAGTTTTAAGCAAAGAAGAGAAAGCAGAAAGGTGGAAGGAGTATATAGATGGTATATACAAGGGCGATGTACTTGAGGACAATATTATGGAATTGGAAGAGGATGTAGATGAAGATGAAATGGGAGATACGATACTGCGTGTAGAGTTTGACAGAGCACTGAAAGACCTGAGTTGAAACAAGGCCCCCGGAGTAGATAACATTCCATTGGAAGTACTGACGGCCTTGGGAGAGCCAGTCCTGACAAAACTCTACCATCTGGTGATCAAAATGTATGAGACAGGTGAAATACCCTCAGACTTCAAGAAGAATGTAATAATTCCAATCCCAAAGAAAGCAGGTGTTGACAGATGTGAAAATTACCAAACAATTAAAAACCAATGTGACTCATGCTTTTCATGCAGTTTTTGGCCTCAGGACAATTAAAAACTGATTTTTCCCATCTGATGTGGTATGACCTTGGCATGTTGGATGGACTTACATAACTAACAGTATCACACCTGTACACCCATTCATACTGAGTAGTATAGTTTGTTTAACCTCAAATTTACACCTTAGGCATCACTGTATGATTCATTTTTCATTTGTAGTCGACCACTATCAAATTACGATCCTTTAATCGCCACCTATTACTACATTTCATAACTATTTATTTTTCTTCTGCCATATGTTTTCCCCCATCTCAGATAATATTCCATCGCAACTTGACATCATTCTGACCAGTGGTGTTATTTCCACAGTGGGTTGAAATTTTCACTTTAATTATAATCACCCTGTGTATGCCTCATCTGCCAATTCCCACTCCACCACATACCTCTCCTACCGAATCCTGCAGTTATGTATATGCCTCATCCACCAGTTTCCAATCCACCATACATCTCTCCTTCTACAGAATCCTGCAGTTATCTGTCCCCCATTTTCTCTTGGAAGGTATCATTTGCCAAGGCAACTTAAAACTGCCAAAACGTGACAGACTTCACCTCAAAACCCTATCCCACCTTCTCCTAAACTACCTCCACAGTGGTGTTTCCCTTCCTCTTCCACTACAGCTCTCTAAATATCCACACCATCAACCACCACTCTTCTCCAACAAACGAAGCTTGGCCAACCTCCATAACATCCTCCAGCCTTCACCACTGCCCCCAGACCAATGATGGGTCAAGATCACAAGAACCAGTCACAACAGTGCAGTGTTCTCAACTTCTCATCTAAGGCACTCTCCCCTCCTGAATTATCTGCATTATGCTAGCATCTAACTTTCAGACCTAAGCCTGCATTTCATCTTGCTTTTTTGGTGCAGGACCAGCTTTCCTTCACATGTAATGTCAATTGGGAATATCAAACAATGGAAACTCCAGGATGGAATAATGACAATTTTATAAAAAACACATTTGCTAATCACCACATAGCAAATAAGCTGATTTGCAGATAGGCACAACAAATGACTGTCAAACAAGTAAGCATTCAGCCATAAAGGCCTTCATTGGAACTAGAGAAAACACACACACAAGCACACATACATGCACAAATGCAACTCTCACACACATACACATATTACCACAGTCTCTGGCTGCCGAAACCAGACTCCACACAGCAGGGCATGATAGGAGAACCAATCTGGGGGCCGGGCATAAGGAGGAGGCTGGGATGTGGAGAGGGAGGACTAATAGGGTAGGGGTGGGTTGGGAGATAGTAAAATGCTGCTTGTAGTAGCATGTAGGGATGAATGGATGAGTTGGGGAGACGGTAAGCAGCTAGGTGCAGTCAGGAGTTTAGATGCAGGGCAAAGGGATGGGGTGGGGGGTCAGTGGAGAAGGAGAGAAGTAAAAAGACTCTGACTGCATTGATGGAACAGAAGGCTGTGTAGTGCCAGAATGGGAACAGGGAAGGGGATATAAGGGTAAAGGACAATGACTAATAAAATTTGAGGCCAGGAGGGTTACGGAAATGTAGGATATATTGCAGGCAGAGTTCCCACCTGCACAGTTCAGAAAAGCTGGCACTGTTGGAAAGGATCCATATGGCACAGGCTGTGAAGCAGTCATTGAAATGAAGAACTTTGTGTCAGACAGCATGCTCAAAAACTGGGTTGACCACCTCCGTCTTGGCCACAGTTTGTCCGTGGCCATTCATGTGGATAGACAACTTGTTGGTTGTCGTGCCCATGTAGAATGCACAGTGATTCCAGCTTAACTTGTAGATCTCATGACTGGTTCCACAGGTAGTCCTGCCTTTGATGGGACAGGTCATCCTTGTGACCAGACTGGAAGTAGGTGGTGGTGGTGGGAGGATGTATGGGACAGGTTTAGCATGTGCTTCTATTACAGGGATGTGAGCCATGAGACGAGTTGGAAGCAGTGGGTTGTATGGTGATATAGTGGGCAGCAGAATACCACTGTGACAGGGGTGGAAATGATAGTAAGTAGGATGTTCCTCATTTCAGGGCATGACAAGAGGTAGTCAAAATCTTGGCACAGAATATGATTCAGTTGCTCCATTTCTGGGTGGTACTGAGTCATGTGGAGAATGCTCCTTTGTGGTTGAATGGTGGAACTTTGGGAAGTGGTGGATGACTGGAGAGGTTAAGTATAGATCTGGTTCTGTACAAGGTTGGGAGGGTAATTACGATCTGTGGAGACCTTAGTGACACCGTTAGTACATTTCAAGAGGGACTGCTCGTCACTACAAATGCAATTGCCATGGGTGGCTAGGCTGTATGGAACAGACATCTCAGCACAGAATGGGTGGGAGCTGTCGAAGTGGAGATATTGCTGGTGGTTGATAGGTTTGATATGGATGGAGGTACTGATGTAGCAATGTCTGAGGTGGAGGTCAATGTCGAGGAAGGTAGCTCATTAGTTGAGGAGCACCAGGTGAAGTGAACAGGGGAGAAGGTGTTGAGATTCTGGAAGACTGCAGTTAGTGTGTACTAACCCTTGATACAGATCACGATGATGCCATTAATGAAACCAGGTGAAGGGTTTGGAATTTTGGGTGGTTAGAAAGGATTCCTCTACATGGCTCATGAATAGGTTGCCATAGAACAGTGCCATGTGGGTGCCCATAGCCATACCTTGGATTGTTTGTAGGTGATGCGTTCAAACGAGAAGTGGGTGAGGATAGAGTTGGTCATGGTGACTAGGAAGGAGGTTGTAGGTTTGTAACCATTAAGCGTTGGGAAAGTAGCATTCAATAGTTGTAAGGCTGTGGGTATTAGGGATATTAGTGTAAAGGGAGGTGTTGTCAACAGTGATGAGGAGGCACCATGTGTTAAAGGAACAGGAGCTGTGCAGTGTCAATGGAGGAAACGGTGGATATCTTTTATATAGGAGCATAGGTTACAGGCAATAGGCTGAACTCGTTTGTCAACGAGTGCAGATATTCTCTGGGTGGATTACAGTAACCAGCCATGATGGGCTGTCATGGGAGGTTTGGCTGATGGAGGTTAGGAAGCAACTAGAATGCAGGAGTGTGTGGATTGGTAGGAGTTTGGGGGCCTATGGACTCAGGGGAGAGGTTTTGGAATGGGCTTAAGTATTTGTGGAGCGACTGGAGATCATGTCTGATTTTTGGAATGAGACCACTGTGACAGGGTTTGTAGGTGGATGAATCTAGCGGCTGGTGGAGTCCTTCTACCAGATAATCCTTGCAATTCTAAACAACAGTTCTGAAGAATTCATCAGCAGTTGGGACCATAAGGTCAGTTTTTAAGTGGCAGATATCGGTTCTTTTTGTGGATGTAAGGATGTAGAAG
This sequence comes from Schistocerca gregaria, assembly GCF_023897955.1. Lineage (NCBI taxonomy): Eukaryota > Metazoa > Arthropoda > Insecta > Orthoptera > Acrididae > Schistocerca > Schistocerca gregaria. The sequence goes on from NC_064923.1 coordinate 491,162,981, forward strand.
CTTATCTCACTAGGGGTAAGATAGATACTGCCTACAGGAAAATTAAATAGACCTTTGGAGAGAAGAGAACCACGTGTATGAATATCAAGAACTCAGATGGCAATCCAGTTCTAAGCAAAGAAGGGAAGGCAGAAAGGTGGAAGGAGTATATAGAAGGTTTATACAATGGCGATGTACTTGAGGACAATATTATGGAAATGGAAGAGGATGTAGATGAAGACGAAATGGGAGATACGATACTGCATGTAGAGTTTGACAGAGCACTGAAAGACCTGAGTCGAAACTAGGCCCCCGGAGTAGACAACATTCCATTAGAACTACTGACGGCCTTAGGAGAGCCAGTCATGACAAAACTCTACCAGCTGGTGAGCAAGATGTATGAGACAGGTGAAAAAACCTCAGACTTCAAGAAGAATATAATAATTCCAATCCCAAAGAAAGCAGGTGCTGACAGATGTGAAAATTACCAAACTATCAGTTTAATAAGTCACAGCTGCAAAATACTAACGCAATAACTTTACAGACGAATGGAAAAACTGGTAGATGCGGACCTCGGGGAGGATCAGTTTGGATTCCGTAGAAATGTTGGAACACGTGAGGCAATACTGACCTTACGACTTATCTTAGAAGAAAGATTAAGAAAAGGCAAACCTACGTTTCTAGCATTTGTAGACTTGGAGAAAGCTTTTGACAATGTTGACTGGAATACTCTTTTTCAAATTCTAAAGGTGGCAGGGGTAAAATACAGGGAGCGAAAGGCTATTTACAATTTGTACAGAAACCAGATGGCTGTCATAAGAGTCGAGGGGCATGAAAGGGAACCAGTGGTTGGGAAAGGAGTGAGACAGGGTTGTAGCCTCTCCCCGATGTTATTCAATCTGTATATTGAGCAAGCAGTAAAGGAAACAAAAGAAAAATTTCGAGTAGGTATTAAAATTCATGGAGAAGAAGTAAAAACTTTGAGGTTCGCCGATGACTTTGTAATTCTGTCAGAGACGGCAAAGGACTTGGAAGAGCAGTTGAACGGAATGAACAATGTCTTGAAAGGAGGATATAAGATGAACATCAACAAAAGCAAAACGAGGATAATGGAATGTAGTCAAATTAAATCGGGTGATGCTGAGGGAATTAGATTAGGAAATGAGACACTTAAAGTAGTAAAGGAGTTTTGCTATTTAGGAAGTAAAATAACTGATGATGGTAAAAGTAGAGAGGATATAAAATGTAGACTGGCAATGGCAAGGAAAGCGTTTCTGAAGAAGAGAAATTTGTTAACATCGAATATAGATTTATGTATCAGGAATTCATTTCTGAAAGTATTTGTTTGGAGTGTAGCCATGTATGGAAGTGAAACATGGATGATAACTAGTTTGGACAAGAAGAGAATAAAAGCTTTCGAAATGTGGTGCTACAGAAGAATACTGAAGATAAGGTGGATAGATCACGTAACTAATGAGGAGGTATTGAATAGGATTGGGGAGAAGAGAAGTTTGTGGCACAACTTGACCAGAAGAAGGGATCGGTTGGTAGGACATGTTTTGAGGCATCAAGGGATCACAAAAATTAGCATTGGAGGGCAGCGTGGAGGGTAAAAATCGTAGAAGGAGACCGAGAGATGAGTACACTAAGCAGATTCAGAAGGATGTAGGTTGCAGTAGGTACTGGGTGATGAAGAAGCTTGCACAGGATAGAGTAGCATGGAGAGCTGCATCAAACCAGTCTCAGGACTAAAGACAACAACAACAACAACAACAACAACAACAACAAGGTTAGCTTGCATGCTGAGGAATTTGGGGGATGCTGGTGAGGCAAGGTTCAAGGTTAAGAAATTCTGGGAAGTTAACAAGTGGTGGCTTGGGGGCAGTAAGGGTGGATCACTGTTGAATGGATGAGTGAAATGAGTAAGGCAAGGTTCAACATTGGCTTTTGGTTGAATCTGATCAGCAGTCCTGGTGGAAAAAAAAGTCTTTCCACTGTAGGGCCCAGGAGAAGGAGAGGTCTTCAAACAATTCTGCATGACTGAAATTGGGAGTGGGACAAAAGTTGAAGCCTTTGGTAAGGACTGAGATTTCTGTGAGGCTAAGACTTTCATGACTGTGTTTCGGGTCTGTTTAAGTTCTGGGTTCTGTATGGTAGTGAGAGGGAGCTTTTGAGGATGGAGTAAATATAGTAGGTTGCAAAGCAGGGTTTTTCAGGAGGTTTGGAGGTTGTTGTAGAGCTGGTGGACAGTGGTAGTCCAAGGAAGGAGTGTGAAGCATACAGGATGGAGAGTTTTTTGAGGTGGCATTGTTCACCCTTCTCTAGGTCCTGAAGGGCAAGAGCTTCTGAGTCTTATGGATGGAGAGGAGGTACCGCAGCAAGGTTTGGGCCTCAGTGACATGCTTTTGCCTTTAAATATGTCTGCTTGTGTCTGTGTATGTGCGGATGGATATGTGTGTGTGTGTGTGTGTGTACAAGTGTACACCTGTCCTTTTTTTCCCCCCAAGGGAAGTCTTTCCGCTCCCGGGATTGGAATGACTCCTTGACTCCTTACCCTCTCCCTTAAAACCCACTTCCTTTCGTCTTTCCCTCTCCTTCCCGAAGAAGCAACCATCGGTTGCGAAAGCTAGTAATTCTGTGTGTGTGTTTGTGTGTTCTGTTCATTGTGCCTGTCTGCCGGCACTTTCCCGCTTGGTAAGTCTTGGAATCTTTGTTTTTAATATAGGATACAAGATGACTTTGACAAAATTTCTAGTTGGTGTGATGAAAGGCAGCTGGCTCTAAATGTATAAAAATGTAGGTTAATGCTAATGAGTAGGAAAAACAATCCCATAATATTTGAATACAGTGTTAGTAGTGTCCTGTTTGACACAATCACATTATTTAAATATCTTGGCGTTATGTTGCAAAGCTATATGAGATGGATGAGCAGGTGAGGATTATGGTAGGAAAGGCAAATGATCAACTTTTGTTTATTGGGATAATTGTAGGAAAGTGTGGTTCATCTATGTAGGAGACCACTTATAGGACACTTGTCTGACTGTTCTTGAGTACTGCTCGAGCATTTGGGGTCTGTATCTGGTTGGAGTAAAAGAAAACATCAAAGCAATTCAGAGGCAGGCTGCTGGATTTGTTACTAGTAGGTTCAAACACGCAAGTGTTACAGGGATGCTTTGGGAACTCAAATGGGAACCCGCAGAGGGAAGGTCACAATCTTTTCAAGGAACACCTTTCAGAAAATTTAGAGAACCAGCATTTGATGCTGACTGCCAAATCATCCTGTGGCCTCCAACATACACTGTGTGTAAGGATCACAAATATACAAGAAATTAGGGCCCATATGGAGGCATACAGACACTCATTTTTGCCTTGTTATATTTGTTTGTGGAACAAGAAAGGAAATGACAAGTACTGGTATGGAGCACCATCTGCAACACACCATGGGGAGAATTGTGGAGTATTGATGTATATGTACATGAAGATGTAGATATCATTTTAAAGCAGATTTCCCAGGTCATTGCATCCAGTTCTAGTACTGCTGATCCCTCCAAAAAACAATAACACCACTTGTTGCTCAGTATCATCCTGGCCATGAATGTATTACCCAGCTACTTTGAGAAGGTTATGATTTCCTAAAATCATGCACTAAAATGAGATCCATTCTATCTTACATTTTGCCCTCAACATTTAGAATATCTTTTTGTCACCCTCCCAATCTTCGTAAAATCCTTGTCAGGCCTTATGCTCCTTCTGCACCCATCTCCTTCCTACAGCTCCTACCCCTGTGACTGTTCCCACTGTAAGTCTTGTCCTATGCATCCTCCTGTCACCCCATGTACTAGCCCTGTAACTGACAAAATATATACTGTCAAAGGGAGAGCCACTGTGAAATGACACATGTCATATACCTGTTGTTATGTAAACACTGTTATGCCTTTTACATTGGAATGACTACTACTTACTTGTCAGTTAGGATAAATGGGCATAGGCAGATGGTGTGTACTGGCAACACACAATACACTGTCGGACAGCATGTTCTACAACATCACAGTCATAACATGTCCTTAGTTTACATTAATTTCTATGGTCTCAGTATTTCTTTCAGTAACTATTCCTTTCAACACTCCCTTCTAATTTTCTACATCTTTCATCTTCTGATCTGTCCATTTTACACCAGCATCCTCCCAACTCTATCACATATATCAAACTTATCTTTTCACTCTTATTAACTCATGGATGACATTTTGGCAGTAATCTCTGTCTTGCACATTACCCTATCTTCAACTTTTAAGATCTGAGCTTTTCAGATCCCATCAAGTGCAGTCCCCGACAATCAGTTTTTCCTTCCCATCCCATCCAGTAACTGACTGGATTTTGACAACGTTTCTGAATTCTACCACTTTTCCTAAGCCTCGCCAGTCCTTTTCCTTCACCCCTCTTCCTTCCGCTTCAACCATTCAGCCAGAAGAAGGAACCACTGACTCTGAAAGTGTGCAAACTGTAATATGTTTTACATGTGTGTTCTCCTGCCACCTACTGGTGAGTAGATATTTTATCTGTCCAGTTACATTAAATTTTCATAATTGATATTTTCATCGCTATAGATTAAGTTGTTTACTGTTAGTAAAATCTCACCTCCAATTCTCTGATTTATTTGTTTGCCTGTATTATCACTTCCATTTCAGTTATTTGTTTTTTTATCTGTTTACTTTGTCATGTGATGGGGGATCTTCATTCTGTGTACTAATCCTAACAATTAACTTTATAGGGCAGTTTGTTGGTGATTCAATAATATGAAACACTGTTACCATTGTACTTGAGATGATGGATGTTTGATGGAGTTACAACAAAGGAGAAGGCAACAGAATAAACAGTAATGACCATGGCTGTGACTTCATAGCCTTTCACTGCATAATAAGTCTGGAAATGACCATGGCTATCTGTAAAGCAGTAGTCAGAAGAACCAAATGTGAGTCACAAAAAGAACAAAAGGATACACTTGCTGTCAATAGTTACAAATCTGATGTCTGAAAGATTTTTCTTTGTTTTAAGCTTAAGAAAATTCATTGGCCTGGCCATGCTGGTAGAATTCCGTTCATAAATTTATTGTGTGAAATTCTAGGGAGTTATTGTCATGCAATAAAAATTAGTACATAATATGAAATCTGATACCCATGAATACAAACATTTCCTGTGTAAATTTGTAAAAAAATGATTTTTATACCTTGTGAACAACCATTTTGCTGAATACGCATGAAAATCTGTGTAGTTAAATTAGAACTGCTAAGAAGAGACCATGACGCTAACTTCACAAGAATCAGGTGAGAGCAAATTAAATAATTAGTATTGTGTGCATGTCTTTTCAGTGTTAATTCAAAATGACAAACATTTGTGTAGTGGGTAAGTATTTGTATAAACATTACACACACACACACACACACACACACACACACACACACACACACACAACACACACACACACACACACACACACACACACACCACTTCTGCTATCTGGTAGGTAGTCTCCTTCATTTTCAAATTATTTAAATTATGAACTTGTATAGCTGAAGCCACACAGAAGGAGTGCAAAAGACTCTTTGAAGTGATGTCAAAAAGCAATTATATTTTCATTAAGACTGCAGATGGAATAATATATTTCAGTATGGCATTCAAAATTGAAAAAATACTGATGTGATTCAAAAACCAAAAATGTTAGATTTTCATTTGCTTATTGAAGGAGACTAGAAATGGAGTAATATGCTTCAGTATGGAACCTAAAACACAAACACATATTGCATTTGTGTTTGGCAATTGAAATAGTTGAGAAAGTAAGGGCTGGATAAAATCACAGAAAGTATGCATAAAATAAGCAGAAATGGAGAGATGCTTTGGTGTGACAAGTATGCTGAAAATCTATGATGTAAAACTGCACTACTAATTGGAATACACAAAAGTACAAATCAGGTAAATTCTAAAAAAAAATTATGAAAACTGAAGAATATTAATGTGTAGGAAGAGCCATAGAAAAGAAAAATAATATGCTCATTGTTAACATAAATGTTAGAATTTGGCAGTGATAAAATAATTGTAATTGATATTTACTTTGTACATGTAAATTGGATGCAATTTAATAAATAAATAAATTTCAGAACTTCTCAGTTTTTCATTTTCAACAACAGAACAGCACAGTGGGCTAAAGTTTTCCTCACTTACTACAAATTAAATATCCAATAAATGAAAACCAAACAATGGAAAATCCAGGTTGGAACTAACGGTATTAGAGAAGGAAAGTAGCCACTCACCATATAGTAGAGATGCTGAGTCATGGTAGGCACAACAAAAAGATTCACAAAATTAAAGCTTTTGGCCATTTGGCAACTGGGTGGGGGTAAGGAGGAGGCTGGGGTGGGGAGGAGGAGGGATACTATGTAAAAAAGTAAAATTACACCAGAAAAATTACGCAAAAGTACACCCAAATACATGTGAAAAATACAAAAAGGATGAAATGGATGCGCAAAGGGAAACAACGAGATGAATGGTAGGCACAACAAAAAGATTCATAAAATTAAAGCTTTTGGCCACTTGGCAACTGGGTGGGGGTAAGAAGGAGGCTGGGGTGGGGAGGGGGAGGGATACTATGTAAAAAAGTAAAATTACACCAGAAAAATTACGCAAAAGTACACCCAAATACGTGTGAAAAATACAAAAAGGATGAAATGGATGCGCAAAGGGAAAAAACGAGATGAATGGTAGGCACAACAAAAAGATTCATAAAATTAAAGCTTTTGGCCATTTGGCAACTGGGTGGAGGTAAGAAGGAGGCTGGGATGGGGAGGGGGAGGGATACTATGTAAAAAAGTAAAATTACACCGGAAAAATTACGCAAAAGTACACCCAAATACGTGTGAAAATACAAAAAGGATGAAATGGATGCGCAAAGGGAAAAAACGAGATGAAATCTGAGGCAGGGAGAGTGATCAGGTCGAAAGTATAGGATTAATTTTATCAGCGGGAGTAATGTTGGACATAAGATGCTGCACCAACAATCAGCGTGGTCTTGAGGCCGTCTTTTGCATGCAGCCGAAATGTATGCAACTCCCTGTACACTAACATTCGTAATGCCCATGGTCTTACTGGTACTGAACACTACCTTTCCAGATGTCCTATAGATTCCAAACCAACAACCTCCTTCCGAGTCGCCATGACCAACTATATCCTCACCCCCAATTACTTCTCCTTTGAAGGCATTACCTACAAACAAATACAGGGTATGGCTATGGGCACCCGCATGGCACCATCCTATTTCAACCTATTCATGGGCCATCTAGAGGAATCCTTCCTAAAACCCAGAACCCTAAACTCCTCACCTGGTTAAGATTCATTGATGGCATCTTTGCTATCTGGACTGAATGTGAGGACGCCCTATGCACATTCCTCCAGAACCTCAACTTCTCCTCCATGTTTGCTTCACCTGGCCCTACTCAACCCAACAAGCCACTTTCTTAGATGTTGACCTCCACCTCAGAGAAAATTACATCAGTATCTCTGTCCATATCAAACCAACTAACCACCAGCAGTACATCCACTTCGACACCTGTCACCCTTTCCATACCAAGAAGTCCCTTCCAAATAGCCTAGCCACCCATGGTCATCACATCTGCATTGAAGAGCAGTCCCTCTCAAAATATACCGAGGGTCTCACTGAAGCCTTCACTGACCATAATTATCCTCTCAAACTTGTAGAAAAACAAATCTCCCGTGCCTTATCTTTCCAGTCTTCCACCACCATACAAAGCCACACCATCCTGCCATAAGAAGTATTCCCCTTGTAACTCAGTACCACCCAGGGCTGGAGCAACTGAATTACATTCTCTGCCAGGGTTTCAATTACTTCTCTTCATGCCCTGAAATGAGCAATATCCTGCCCAATATCCTTCCCACCACTCCCATAGTGATATTCTGCTGCCCACCGAACCTACGCAATATACTAATCCATCCTTACACAACCTATGCTCCCAATCTCTTACCTCATTGCTTATACCCCTGTCATAGAGCTCAATATAAGACGAGTCACATATATCCTTTCACTCCCATCAAAGGTAGTGCTACATGTGAAACCAGTCACGTGATCTACAAGCTAAGCTGCAACCACTGAGCTTCATTCTATGTGGGCATGACAACCAACAAGCTGTCAGTCCACATTAATTGCCACCGACAAACTGTGGCCAAGAAATAAGTGGACCACCCTGTTTCTGTACACACTGACAAACATGACATCCTTCATTTCAATGACTGCTTTACAACTTTTACCATTTGGGTCCTACCCACCAAGTCCAGCTTTTCTGAATTGCGCAGGTGGGAACTTTCCCTGCAATACATCCTACATTTCCGTAACCCTCCTGGTCTCAATCTTTGTTAGTCACTGTCCTCACCCATCCAGCCCACTCCCTGTTCCCATTTCAGCACTACACAGCTATCATTTCACCACCACACCCAGTCTTTTAATTTCTTTTTATTTCTCTCCTTTGCACTACTTCTCCCCCATCCCCTCCCCACCTTCTCTTCTGCCCTTAGTATAAATTGCAGCACTTCACTGTCTGCCAGTCCCACCATCCTATCCCTCCCCCTCCCCACCCCAGCCTCCTCCTTACCCCTACCCAGTCACCACTTTCATCATGCACTGGAGCTGCTGCTCGCAGTGTTGTTTCAGTTGTCTGAGACTGCAAACATGTGTGCAGTTGCGTTTGCGGGAGTGTGTGTGTGTGTGTGTGTGTGTGTGTGTGTGTGTGTGTGTGTGTGTATTGCTGACAAAGGCCTTAATGGGTGAAAGCTTTGTGTGAATCTTTTTGTTGTGCCTATCACGACTCAGCATCACCACTATATGGTGAGTGGCAACTTTCCTTCTCTAATACTGTTACAATAAAGTAAAACATATATCTTCACAATAGCACTAAATTAATCGACCTACAATGCAACATACTTTCTAAAAAGGAAAGTCATAGTTAATCAGATTTCATGTGCAACTTATACACAACATTAATATGTTTATTTGTGACCTTTAACTAGATTTACTTAGGTACATGCATATTATTTTTATAAGGTTTTCACAGAGGCTTTTCAGCAAAAGTCTACATAAATAACACAGATTCTTTCAATTGTGAAATGATATTTAATTTTGATAACTTTTACCTACTGTATTTCTTGTTGCCAAAATTGCCTTGTCCGCTAGTAGAGATAACAGCTTTGCAATATTAGGTACCAGTTCATGTAGAACATCAGTGTTGGAATCATTCAATAGGAACACCATATCTTTCAAGACCAGACACTGAACATCACGATGCAGAGATGACATTACCTGCAAAGTTTAGAAATCACTAGCAAAAACTGTTGAAATTTATTATTCTTCACTTATTTACTGCATGTATCAGCTGGAAATTCATGCTTTGCAATGTAATTTAATTGTATATGGAAGTAAACTGAACAAAAAGTGTCTATATGTATGGGATGGAATCTTCATCCAACACACTCTTTTATAAATACAGACAGCCTTTTAAAAATGCATTTTATATCTTTGCCTGTTGGTCAGTGCTGAACAATTCATCAGGGTCAGGCTGTGGAGCTGGTCAGTACCAACCAGCAAACACTTGATTCTTTACAGAATTGAACTCCCATGTATAAAGCAGCTTCAAATTAATTTTAATTGTGCTTGTTTACATCTTATTAATCATCTTTACAGTAAGTAGTAATCTGTCTTTACCTACATTGTTGGCATTCCTACCTTGAGTTTGCAGTGTTTGATTACTTTACAAATGAGTTACTGTGTTAAATATTTAATGTTAAACATACAAAAAAGAAAAAGTTTGCCTTTTGCTGGAAATTATGTTTAAAATTTGTTCTATGTCACTAAGTGCTCTCACTATCAAACACTGCATAAATATAGCCTGGTAAATTGTGCTTCATTTTATACACAATTAAATTTTTCACTCATCTCACCTATGGCAACCTGCTGCATCAGCAGCACCATTCTCACTGTCATCAGCACACACCCAGAGGAGGGTTGGAGGGGGGAGGGGGGCGGGATGCCATTGCAGTTTGTCACTAAGTGCGTTATAGTTTGTTCTCCAATAAAATGTATGACTAATAATGATATTTCCTTGAGCAACTGTCAGTCATCATCCTGACAACAACAAGCAGCCTCAACTCACTGCTGCTACTGCAGGTGTCATCCTTCCTGGGTCTCTACATTCCCATTTAAAGATATGAAAACTTCCTCCAGGATTGCTGAAAATAATTTAAACAATGTGAAATCTCCTTCCTTGACTCCTCTTTCATTTCTAAATTTCCCAATATCCTGATGAAGTCTGATGGAGGCCTACAGCATTGACATATAATGCACCGGTCGGCAAATCTCACAGCAAGGTTAAAATGAAGGACTGAAATACAAAAGTAGGACAAAAACTAAAGATTGATTAGTCAGTGGGAAACTTAAGACATTATACTGGAAATGATGTAGTCATAAAGTAGTAGTATTTGGCAAGAAAAACGAAATATTTGTGCTTAACACGTTATCCTGAGAAAAATAAACAGAAAATGGAGATGGTGAAAACCAAATGGAACTAAAACAAAAATAATTTTTATTATACAATAAGGAAATTGTACAGCATGTGGCAATTCTAAAATATTCAATTTTCATGAGTTACAGACTTGCAATATGTACAGGAAAAACATACTCAAACCTTGAAAGAAATACTCATCTGGCATTAACTCAGAAATGTCTATTACGCATCTTTGTTTAAAAACAAATGAACATTAAACCAAGTTACAAATTAAGCACATTAAACAATCGGGATTACTCAGACATAAATGAAAGTGTAATTATTTAACACAGCTTTTTATACTAACAGAAAAAATTTTACAGATTTCAAGAATCCAAAAGAAAAGGAAGTATCACATGAAATGAGACAGATATTAATGAGAAGGGAAGAAGAAGTTAATAGAATATACTCAATGAAACAAAATCAAACAATGGAAACTCCAGGGAGGAATATCAACAATTTACATAAAGATGACACCCTAAGTCATAGACAGGCGCAATCAAATGACACTTACACATACACTTTCAGCCACAGCCTTCATGGGAAAAAGATAGACACACATCATTCACCCACACAAGCAAGAGCACCTCACGAACACATGACCACCAACTCCAGTAGCATAGAGAACCTGCCTATTCCCCTTTTATTTAGGTATAGACCATGTCTAGAACATCCCCATTTTCCAATTGCTGCAATAGGCACTGTATGCATGTGAGATTTCATTTCAGTCAGCAGCAGTCTTCTCAACTCTGTGTCAATATGGCTCAGTTAACAAGTGGAAATTTTAAAATTAAGAGTACAAACTATTTTTAATTTATTGTGTCAGAGAAACTATCAATTGGCAAGAGAAATACACAAAGGAGTTTTGTGGCAGTTTACGACTAATTGGAATAACTTTGATGGTCAAACAATATTTGATGTCAACTTTATTGGAATGTTTGTTTTTGGCGCAAAATTATGTAACCACAAGTTAATATAAGCATTAACAGGAAGAATTACTGATGGAAGAAGAAGAATGAAGTGCAGTTGTTCATTTAAGTTTAAACTGTAAGTTACAAAAAAAGATAAATTTAAATATTTTGTACTCTGGCTTTCCTTCAAGATGAATACACCTTTGCCTTTAAACAGTTCTGGAGACAGGAAGAAGAAATGAAAAATGAGACCTGAAGTAGAAGATAAAAAGTCTCAAGTCTATATTAAGTAAAAGTAGGTAGGTGGATCAATAGGTGCATCCTGAGATGGGCTTGAGATACAAATTTCAGTATCCGGCAAGGTGTGATTAGAAAGACGTGAAAAAAGGCTAGTCACATAAAGACTTGGAACAACCTCTGAAATATCTATAAGATGATCCGTAAAACACTATAATGCAATGTGACAGGTAAGAAAATTTAGAAATACCACTGAGAAAATGAGTATTATACTGAACTGACTAATTATATCAGAAGGGAATTATTTCCATAGATTTATTAATTCGTTACATGTATATGTTTTTGTGTACAGTGACTCTACAACACTTCTTTAAGAATATTTCATTGAAACTTATGTGTGTGAATTGTGATTTCTCTTAAAGGAATGTGTCTCACAAGATCAAGTCATAACTGTCCCAATATGTTCCAGATCTTTTTGATATTGTAGTTGAGAAGATGATGACAGATTACTCATTTTCAGTAAGCACTGTGTTCTCTGTAAATAAATGTTTATGGAAAATATACATCTTAGTACTTCCAAAAATATTCTTTTTAGGTTAATGTGGTGTAGTTGGTAATGACAAATTACTCCTCTTTTGTGAATGTTGTTTTAACTTTGTTTCAAAACGTTAACATCATCATGTTTATGGGGGAAGAAAAGACAAGGTAGCTGACTGTGAACATAAGTTATGATGTGCTAACATAAATATTAAAATAAAAACTACAAAAGACTTTCATAAGTGATAAAATGATCTAATAACAATGATTGCTGGCTACAATAACATAAATGAGTACTTAGAAGACAGAGAAAAGATAAAAACAGGCAACAAGATGGTTTAATTATTCTTTTGCATGATAGGAGTAACAGTGTGTCAACTTTAAAAAGAAAACAATGTGTATAGGTGCTATTTTCAAATAGAATGGTGCACTCATATATATGTATAGTGTGGTAGGAGGTAGGTCTGGTTTAACAAGTAAGGAGGAGCTACACTACTGTTTTAGGCTGGGGAGGGTACTGTATAAAGGGGAACCATTACTGAGAAGAAACAGAGAAAGGCTAATTTGAACTACAAAAGAAAATGTGTCTGAAGAAGGAGGTGTGAAATTTAATTTGAATAAAGGTGTATTATTTAATATCATCAGTGTTGTGAAAAATATGTGAAAGTACAAACTAGTATGGAATGAAAGGTATACAGGATCTATTGGTTTTTCATAAAAGATGCATGTTTTAAAGATGCATGTTGTAAATATAGCATGAAAGCACATTATTACAACTGTATTTTAGTTGTCATTAAGATTGAAATATTGTAATGAAAAAGCAGTGACAAGTGCAAATGTAAAGCACATTCTTGCAACTATAGCCTACTGTAGTTGGAGCTGAGATTCAAATATTTAACATAATAATAAAATGCTATGTGCAAATGTAAAAACATGCTCATTTAATTATAAGAGAGCTATCATTACTTTTGTAATTATGGACATGAGAAAAAATGAGATGAGCAAAAGGAAAGACATAGAGTTTTGCAATAACATGATTGTTATTAGCTTCATAATGTTGTTATTAGTATAGTACTTCAAAATGATACAAACTTACCTATAAAATGGGAAAAATAGTTATATTTACAATGAGGTCGTTTGTCTAAGTTGGGGATATGTGGTGACAACTATCACTCCAGAGGAGTATGTGTATCCCTGCAACCTTCTACCAAAGCATTATACTTGCAAACTGAAACTATAAAATACAGTATCTTAGGTAAGAGCTCAGATACAGTGTGTGACTGTTATTTTGTTTGCCTGTGGCAATTCATAGTAATGGATGACGTGCACCTTCAAAATAAGACAGCAATCGCAGGACATATCTGCTTGGATGTAAATACATAGTTTCCAGGGATTTCCAACCTCCTTTAAAGAAGCACTGAAGTCTTGTACATAAATAATTTTGACAATGAATATTATATGTTGCAAAGAGACAAATGAAATTGGCTTGTAATATTCATTCCATGTTGAGAGTCTGTGATGGGACATAATAAGTAAAAGAACCTGTTATAATGGTAAGTTGATAATGTACATGTTTTAATGTCAGTATATGGTTTATTAATACAAATTGACTTCCAATGTTCTTTAAAACAAGTTACAATTGTGGTACCCGGTATTTATTTTCTTGGCAGTAATAACAGCACAGTTAGAGAAGAAGTCAAGTCTGTCACAGCGGTGTACATCTACATCTATATCCTCCTCCACATCAGCACTCTGTAAGCCACCTGACACTGAATGGCAGAGGGAACTTCCAGTATGACTAATTGATCCTCCATTCCCTATTTCATTCACGAATAGTGTATGGTAAGAATGACTGTCAATAAGCCTCTGTATTAGCTCTAATTTCTCAAATTTTCTAGTTGCAGTCATTTTGCAAGATATGTTGGAGGAAGTAATATATTTTCAGACTGTTCCCAGAAAGTACTCTCTTGAAATTACAACAGTAAACCTCAACATGCTGCAAAATGCCCCTCTTGTAGTGTCTGCCACTGGACCTTGATGAATACTTCTGTAATGCTCTTGTGCCAACCAAATGATCCTGTGATGAAACTGCTGCTCTTCGCTGGATATTCTCCATCTCTTCTATCAGTACCACCTGGTAAGGAGCCCATATTGATGAACAATACTAAAGAATGGATCAAACAAGCATCTCGTAAGCCTCTTCTTTTGTGGATAAATTACATTTCCTTAAGACACTACCTATGAATCTCAGTCTCTCATCTGCTTTTCCTGCTGTTTGTTTTACTTGGTAGTTTGATTAAGATCACTCTGAGCAGTTACTCCTAGATATTTTATGGTCAAGATTATAACAAGGTAACAAAGAACTGTATTCAATCATATGATGTCCATAACAACACCTCAAGGCAGCCAAGAAGCCACTCTGCCACGCTGCAGCCTTCAACTGGACTGGTCCTGTAAGTTGTGAGAAAGTTACAGAGGGTATTAGGGCCATGTTAACATTAGTCAGAGGGTGGCTGGGTAAAAAGGATCAATGAGAATGTGTTGAATACCATTTCATGTGCAAAACTAAGTGAAGTCATAAGAATTAAATTTCATCCCAGTGTCAGAAATCAAGGTGCATGGGGTGCCTTCAAAGAAAAGACTTTTTACGAGGCCATGAAGGTATCAGCAGGACTGACCTGAGACATGCAGAAGACAAAAGAGCATTTAGAAAAGGTATCACTCATGACCAAACATATAGAGCACAACATCTAGTCAGCAAAATCCAAGTGGACACCGCTCCCATGTTCGGCAGCATCAGGCTAGGGAGAGAAGTCCTGGGGAGGTACAGCTTGAAGGACCTGAGAGACAGAACACCGGTGGACCATGTCCACAATGTTGGAGTCAGTATTTGGCCGTAACGCATGCTTTTCAAGAAGGACCGCTGCAGATGGGCAGTGTGCAGAAGTCGTGGCACTCTTGGCTGAATAGGAGGTGGCATTAGAATGCGACAGTGGTCTTTGGCCAAGACTCACAACAGTACTCCGTGATTTAGGTGTAGCTGATGCCACCATAGCCAGGAGAGATGAAATTTGGGTCCATGGTATGTCCATGGCCCTCCATGTTTTATAAATGAAAACAAAATGACTTACTGTTGTGATCTTGTGGGTGGCGGATGTAACATAAAGCAATGTTATGGTAAATGTGGAAATGGCTTCATTCAGGTCTGAATCAAGCTAGAAACACATCAATTCACTCTTCAAAATATATTCTCTGAGTGTGAATTCCTTGGTGTGAGCTGTGTTAGATATAGAGATGCTACCCCTTAATGATATATGAAGATTTGTACCAGACTTGGACTAGTACTCAGATTTCCTGGTTATCAGAGCAGTGACCTCAACCACTTCAGCTATCCATGCACACTCCCCAGACCAAACCAAACCTCCACATGTCACACTGCCTATGCCCTTATGTCATTTTCTTATCTTTATTATTATTTGAGACATCATCAGTCTTCTGACTGGTTTGATGCAGCTCTAGTACCATGGAAGTCATTCCCTGATTTCTTAATAGATTTCATATCACCCTTCCCTTCTCCTTGTCAATGTTTTCCACATATTCATTTCCTCTCTGATTTTGCACAGAATCTCCTCATTTCTTACTTTATCAGTCGACCTAATTTATAACACTTGTCTGTAGCACCACACCTCAAATGCTTCGATTTTTATCTGTTCCAGTTTTGTCACAGTCATGTTTCACTACCATAAAATGCTATGCTACAAATGTACATTCTCAGAAATTTCTTCCTCAAATTAAGCCCACTGTGTGATACTAGTAGACCTCTCTTGGCCAGGAATGCCCTTTTTGCCAGTGCTAGGCTGCTTTTGAATTCCTCCTTGCTCCATCCATCATTGGCTATTTTGCTGGCTAGGTAGTAGAATTCCTTAACTTCATCTGCTTCATGACCATCAGTCCTGATATTAAGTTTCTTGCATTTCTCATTTCTACTACTTCCCACTACTTTCATCTTTCTTCAATTCCTTCTCAATACCTATTCTTTACTCGTTAGACTATTCATTCCATTCAGTAGATTATGTAGTTCTTCTTCACTTTGACTCAGGATGGCAATGAGATTAGCAAATTTTATTGTTGATATCTCCCACAAGTCCAACACATCTTTCAAGTCATGGGAGATGGGCAATGGCATCAAGTAGGGGATTTCCTGTAGGAGCGAGGTACTCTACAGTGGTGACTGTGTGGCCCAGGGACCGCTACAGTAGCTGTGAAGGTCCTGCAGGAACCCTGAAAAGTAACAGCTAAAGGGGCTCTGGTGAAGCTACAATAAGCCCAGCAAGCCAGTTGTGGATTCTGACTTCTGCTTTCAAAAATAGAATGGACCATGAAAAGGACAGATTTAATAAATGATGAACTGACTATAGAGAAATCAAGACTGAGGTGGTATGGACTCGTTAAGATAATGGAGGAGAAGAGGATACCCAAGAGGATACATGAGATGAAACTGGAAGGAAAGAGACCAAGAGGAAGACCGAGAGACAGATGGCTGAAAGGAGTAGAGGAATGCATCCAGAAGAAAGGACAATACTGGACCAAGGTGAAGACAGAGAAATGGTGGCAAGACAGAAGACAATGAAGTGGCCTATGTTCCATACAGACCTGGCCAGAGTCTGGAAACTGTCCAAGATGATGGTGAATGAATATTCTTTTATGTTGAATTATAATTCCACTCCTCCTAAAACTTTCTTCTATTTCCATCATTGCTTCTTAGATGCGCAGATCGAAAAGTAGGAGTGAAAGATTACTTCCCTGTTTTCCACTCTTTTTAATCTGAGCACTTCATTCTTGGTCATCCACTCTTATTATTCCCTCTTGGCTCTTGTACCCATTGTATATTACCCATCTCCCCTAGAGCTTATCCGTATTTTTCTCAGAATTTCAAACATCTTGTACCATTTTACATTGTCGAACATTTTTTCCAGGTCAACAAATCCTATAAAGTGTCTTGAAGTTTCCTTAGTTTTGCTTCCATTATAAACTGTAATGTCAGAACTGCCTTTCTAGTGCCTTTACCTTTCCTAAAGCCAAACTAATCTTCATCCAACACATCCTCAAATTTCTTTTCCATTCTTCTGTACATTAATAAAAATAAATAAAAAAAATAAAAAACTTCGCAGCAACTTGGATGCATGAGCTGTTAAGCTGATTGCGAGATAATTCTTTCACTTGTCAGCTCTTGCAGTCTTCAGAATTGTGGTTGATGATACTTTTCCAAAAATCAAATGGTACATCACCAGAGTCATACATTCTACACACCAACATAAATAATTATTATTTTGCCAATTCCCCCAACAATTTTAGAAATTCTCATGGAATGTTATCTATCCCTTCTGCCTCATTTGATCATAGGTCCGCCAAAGCTCTCTTAAAATCTGATTCTGATTCTGGATCCCCTATTTCTTCTAAACCGATTCCTGTTTCTTCTTCTATCACATCAGACATATCTTCTCCCGCACAGAGGCTTTCAATGTACTCTTTCCACCCATCTGCTCTTTCCTCTGCATTTAACAGTGGCACTCCCATTGCACTCTTAATCTTATCGGTCTTAATTTTAATTTTACTGAAGGTTATTTTGACTTTACTATATGCTGAGTCAGTCCTTCTGACAATCATCTTTTTTTCGATTTATTCACATTTTTCATGCAACCATTTCACCTTAGCTTCCCTGTTGTTGTTGTTGTTGTTGTTGTCTTCAGTCCTGAGACTGGTTTGATGCAGCTCTCCATGCTACTCTATCCTGTGCAAGCTGCTTCATCTCCCAGTACCTACTGCAACCTACATCCTTCTGAATCTGCTTAGTGTACTCATCTCTCGGTCTCCCTCTACGATTTTTACCCTCCACACTGCCCTCCAATGCTAAATTTGTGATCCCTTGATGCCTCAAAACATGTCCTACCAACCGATCCCTTCTTCTAGTCAAGTTGTGCCACAAACTTCTCTTCTCCCCAATCCTATTCAATACTACTTCATTAGTTATGTGATCTACCCATTTAATCTTCAGCATTCTTCTGTGGCACCACATTTCGAAAGCTTCTATTCTCTTCTTGTCCAAACTATTTATCGTCCATGTTTCACTTCCATACATGGCTACACTCCAAACAAATACTTTCAGAAACGACTTCCTGATACATAAATCTATATTCGATGTTAACAAATTTCTCTTCTTCAGAAAAGCTTTCCTTGCCATTGCCAGTCTACATTTTATATCCTCTCTACTTCAACCATCATCAGTTATTTTACTTCCTAAATAGCAAAACTCCTTTACTACTTTAAGTGTCTCATTTCCTAATCTAATTCCCTCAGCATCACCCGATTTAATTTGACTACATTCCATTATCCTCGTTTTGCTTTTGTTAATGTTCATCTTATATCCTCCTTTCAAGACACTGTCCATTCCGTTCAACTGCTCTTCCAAGTCCTTTGCCGTCTCTGACAGAATTACAATGTCATCGGCGAACCTCAAATTTTTTACTTCGTCTCCATGAATTTTAATACCTACTCCAAATTTTTCTTTTGTTTCCTTTACTGCTTGCTCAATATACAGATTGAATAACATCGGGGAGAGGCTACAACCCTGTCGCACTCCTTTCCCAACCACTGCTTCCCTTTCATGCCCCTCGACTCTTATTACTGCCATCTGGTTTCTGTACAAATTATAAATAGCCTTTCGCTCCCTGTATTTTACCCCTGCCACCTTTAGAATTGGAAAAAGAGTATTCCAGTCAACATTGTCAAAAGCTTTCTCTAAGTCTACAAATGCTAGAAACGTAGGTTTGCCTTTTCTTAATCTTTCTTCTAAGGTAAGTCGTAAGGTCAGTATTGCCTCACGTGTTCCAACATTCCCTACACTTCCCATTTCTTTCATTTCCCAGTGATTTGTATTTTTGTATTCCTGAATTTTCCTGAACATTTTTGTACTTCCTTCTTTCATTGTTCAACTCAAGTATTTCTTGTTCAACTCAAGTATTTCTTCTGTTAACAATGGTTTCTTTGCAGTAATCTTCTTTATCCTACGCTTTTCTTCCCAATTTTTGTGATTGCCCTCTTCAGAGATGTCCAATCCCCTTCAATTGAACTGCCTACTGAGCTACTCCTTATTGCTGTAACTACAGAATTAAAGAACTTCAAGTGTATCTCATCATTCCTCAGTATTTCCGTATCCCACCTCTTTTCAAATTGATTCTCCCTGACTAATCTCTTAAACTTCAACCAACTCTTGATCACTATTACAAAGTGATCTGAGTCTATATCTGCTCCTTGATATGCCTAACAATCCAGTATCTGATTTTGGAATCTCTGTCTGACCATGATGTAATCTAACTCAAGTCTTTCTGTATCAACCAGCTTTTTCCAAGTATACCTCCACCTCTTGTGATTCTTGAACAGAATACCCACTATTCCTAGCTGAAATTTACTGCCGGCCAGAGTGGCTGAGCGGTTCTAGGTGCTACAATCTGGAACCAAGCCATTACTATGGTCGCAGGTTCGAATCCGCCATCGGGCATGGATGTGTGTGATGTCCTTAGGTTAGTTAGGTTTAAGTAGTTCTAAGTTCTAGGGGACTGATGACGTCAGAAGTTAAGTCCCATAGTGTTCAGAGCCATTTGAACCATTTGAAATTTACTACACAACTCAATTATTCTTTCTCCTCTCTCATTCCTTGTCCCAAACACATATTCTCCTGTAACCACTTCTTCTACTCCTACCCTACAAATGCTTTCTGGTACCCCATGACTATCAGATTTTTGGCTCTCCTTACATATTGTATTACCCTTTCAATATCCTCATACACTTTCTCTGTTTCTTCATCTTCAGCTTGTGATGTCAACCTGTGCACATGATCTATCGTTGTCAATGTCGTTTTGCTGTCGATTCTGATAACGACAACCCTGTCCCTGGACTGTTCACAGTAATATGCTCTCCACCCTACCTTCCTATTCATAACACATCCTACTCCTGTTATACCATTTTCTGCTGCTGTTGATATTACCCTATACTCATCCAATCAGAAATCATTGTCTTCTTTCCATTTCACTTCACTGACCCCTACTATATCAAGACTGAGCCTTTGCATTTCTCTTTTTGGATTTTCTAGCTTCCCTACTACATTCAAGCTTCTCGCATCTCATGGCCCGGCATGTAGAACATTATCCTTTTGTTGGTTATTCAGTCTTTTTCTCATGGTCAACTAGCCTTTGGCAGTCCACTCCTGGAGATTTGAGTGGTGGACTATTCTGGAATCTTTTGCCAATGGAGAGATTGTCATGACAGTTTTTCAATTACAGGCCACTTGTCCTGTAAATACATGTTACATGTCTTTAAGGCAGTAGTTTCCATTGGCTTCTGCATCCTCATACTTTTGATCACACTAATTCTTCCACCTTTAGGAGCAGTTTCTCACCCCAAAGATAAGAGGGTGCCCTGAACTTCTGTTCACTCCTCCACCCTCTTTGGCAATACCATTGGCAGAATGAGTGTGATTTATTATGCCAGAAGTCTTCAGCTGCCAACGCTGATTATTAATCAAAATTTAAGTGGTGGTGTGTTTCGAACCCAAGACCAAGGATGCTTTGATTAGATTACTAATCAAAGACACTACCCCTAGACAATGGGTACCCTCTCCCCTTATGTTATAGTTCACCATATTCATCACCTAATGCTCACAACATTATCTGGACTTCTGCAACAGGAAGAACAAGACTACCAGGAATTGAGACCAATGTTGTTACCATTTTATGCCCTTCTAGGCTTATAATAGTTACATGCATGTCTGAAGGAACAAATTGCCTTATGTAGCTAAAGGGTCTATCTATAGCTAATATAGCTGATACCAAGAACTTTGAGTCAGTGAATTTATTTCAAAGTATTTCATACAACCGTTTATTATCACCAATGACTA
Organism: Schistocerca gregaria; assembly: GCF_023897955.1. Taxonomy (NCBI): domain Eukaryota; kingdom Metazoa; phylum Arthropoda; class Insecta; order Orthoptera; family Acrididae; genus Schistocerca; species Schistocerca gregaria. The sequence goes on from NC_064923.1 coordinate 491,184,196, forward strand.
TTCTTTCAGACATGTAAGTTAGTATTACAAGTCTATGCAGGCTTACACTAACATTGGTCTCCACTTCTTGTAGTCAATCTCCTTGTTGCGAGAATCCGAGTAATGTTGTGAGCATTAGACGGCAAATATAGTGGAGTGTGACATAAGGACATAGACAGTGTGACATAAGGAGGTTTGGTTTGGTCCAGGGAGCATGCACCAATAGCAAATGCTGTGTAAGGTGACTACTCACAATAAGCAGGAAATCCAGTGTCGAGATGCCATCTGGCACAAATTTTCATATTCTCTAATAAGCAGTATACCTGTACCTAATGCAGCTGGTGCCAAAGAATTCACAATCAGTGGATATATTTTGAAGTATTTTGTATAGCTGTGGATCATCAACAATGTCTGTTCTCTCAGACATGCAAGTAATCAATTCATTTTGGTCAAATGCTGAGTGGGGTCCTGTGGAGAGTCAGGACATACACACGTAATGTCACCCCTCAATAGTGGATAGAATAATAAAAGTTAGCAAAATGCAGCACCCAATGCTAGAAGCAAGGGGCGGTCCAGTCTGGTAAGATATGCTTGGGGCCAAAGATGGCGAGCAACAGGCAATGATCCATGACAAGATGAAATTCCTGTCCATAAAGAAATACATTAAATCTCTGAACTTAATAAACACTATCAAGGTCCTCCTGCTGCATTCGAGAACTGCACTGATGAATGGCAGATAAGCTCTTAGGAAAGAATTCTACATGGTATTCACAGAGTCTGAATACACCAAGATTGTGGAGGGATGCATCCGATGTTACAACCAGAGGTCTACATCATTAAACATGGTGCATGCTTAAGGATATCTTTTGCAGCCTGGATTAGATTAGATTAGGTTCAGTGTTTGTTCCACAGACCCAAAAAAATGAGATGATTCTCGTGGGTGTGAAACATGTCAGACAGTATAACATAAAATCATAAAACATTAGAGTATATTACTTACTACCTAGATCATTTGCCAGGAGATTATCGAAATAGGTGAATACAATGCAGTAAACTGAAACACCTAATATTTACAAAATTAACATGCTGTCAGAATGAAACACTGTTATGCACTATTAATAAATTTATTGTACTCAAAATACCTAATCTTAACTGTTGTGACCAAGTGCTGTCAAAACTGGAATCTAGCAGACATTTTTACTTAACCTGGCTTAACAGTCTCTGTTAAGATATTCATCTATAGAGTAGAATGAGTTGCCTATCAAGAAGTCTTTCAAACTCTGTTTAAACTGTGCTTTATCTGAAACCAAGTTTTTAATGGTTGCTGGCAATTTATTGAAAATCTGTGTTCCTGAATACTGGACCCCTTTTTGGACCAAGAGAAGTGCTTTTAGGTCTTGATGTAGATTGTTCTTATTCCTAGTATTGATACTACGTATTCAGCTATTGGTTGGAAACAGAGACGTATTACTTGCAACACATTTCATTAAGGAATAAATATACTGAGAAGCAAAACTCTGTATATTCTTAGTATGTATTTTACTTATTTATCTTACCTCATACAGCCCTCTGCTGAACATGCACCTGACAGGAATATGAGGATCACGTGACAGATCACGAAAAACTCCCATCAGAACATCAACACAGTTCTCTGACTGAAAGAAGACTACAACTTTTGGAAAGCTGAAAGCCACTTCTGTGCGAATCTGCTGTGCCCACTTTATGCTTTCCTGACTGTCACGTGTTACCTGTCAATATAACGCCTTGTTAAATTCTTAAATTATCAATTAAAAATACTAAATATTGAAGACTTAAATAAATTAAGCATCATATTTTGGTGAAAGCAAGCAAGGAATAGCTCTTACAGTTTGCCAATTTGAACTGTGAGTAAATAAAGAGTGAATACTGAAATCTGAATCTTCATAAGATAATTATGTTTTGAACTAATAGCAAAAAATACCTGAGTTTACAGTTAAGAAAGTGAACAACAGAATAGTGAACAGTGGGAGAAGAGAATAAATGCAATTACAGACATGAAATGTTTATGGAATATTCTGCAAGTATTTGGACGAACATAGATGCATACAAAACTTAAACACCGAGTATTGATGTTCCAGCATAAGATTTATATTGTCACATAGAGAAAGGTGCAAGTAGATGAAAGATAAACACTAACTTCACTTAATAAAGATTTATTCAGCACTTGCACATACAAGAGTGAGGAGCAAACTGCCTCCAGTCATAATACATACAGTTTATATACAGCTACAGATCATTCCAGTACAATGATTATTGCCATTTGTGGATACTTCTAGAATGCTCTAACCAAATATAGAAATTAAAACTATACAGTCCAGGTGAGTTTTGAATTCGTGACCTTTGATGTGACACTTTAGTATCATAACCACTACACCACAGTGCTACTCAGCCTCTTCTGTGACATTGCTTCCTCCTTAAGAGAACAGTGTGTTGGTGTTACATCATCCTAGTCCAGGACCGATTCACAATGACTGATACTTGCCCTGGTGGTGATTGTCTTGGAACTTCCCTTGCCGCTATGTTCTTTGCTACCTTTCCACTTGTTGCTTGTCATTGGAGCTTCGAATTTGCCCTGGGTTGCAGGATCCTTATAGGGCTTCATTCGGAGGACGTGGACCGTATCTCTGATCTTCTGCCGTCTTGTGTCAGGGTCAAAATCTTCAACTTCATAAGTAACATCAGACAACTGTCTTACAACCTTCTAGGTCAAAAGTAGCACCTGATGAGCTTCTCAGAGAGACCAACCTTCCAAACAGGAGTGAAGATCCAGACGAGGTCACCAGGCTGGTAGACAACAGGGCGGTGGCTCGCATCATACCTTTGGCAATCTTTTTCTTGAGCCTGCAGTGTGTGGAGTCAAGCTAACTGTCAAGCTTCCTTAGCTCCGGTTAACACCTGGCTGATGTAGTCATCATCCACACCATCAGGATGTAATGGAAACACTGTGTCCATCGTCATCGTCGCCTCATCCCGATGCACCAGGAAAAATGGCGTAAATACTGTGGTGTCTTGTTTGGTGGTGTTGTAACCAAACATCACAAAAGGTAGCACCTCATCCCAGTTGCTCTGCTCAACAGTGACAAACATTGATAGCATGTCGGCCAAGGTCTTATTAAGACATTCAGTAAACCCGTTTGTTTGCGGATGGTAGGCAGTCGTCATGTGATGAGTAATGTTGCACCGATGGTTTATCTCTGTCACAAGATTTGATTGAAAATCTTCTCCTCAATCCGTAATTAAGGACCTTGGGGCACTGTGTTTTAATACAATGTCCCCACTATGAATTTGGCTACCTCAAATGCTTTGGCTGTTTTCACAGCTTTTGTAGTGGCATAGTGCGTCAGATAATCAGTGCAAACAACAATCCATCTATTGCCACTAGCAGACTTTGGAAATTGTCCAAGGAGGTCAACCCCAACATGCTGGAAAGGCGTTTCGGCTGCTGGAATTGGTATGAGTTGGCTGGGTAGTTTCTGAGGATCTGCCGTTCTCGTCTGGCACTCTTGACAGAAAAATCTCTTGCTGATCCTATCATATATCTTAATAAGTCCTAAATGTCTGGCCTCAGGTGAGTCATGGAATTTCTGTAGAACATCTAAGTGCATGTGTTTAGGAATCTCTGGTAGCCAACTCTTTCCAACCGGTTCAAAGTTTTTCTTGCAAAGTAATCCATTAACTATCTTAAATTGTCCTTTCACATCCTCTGACTGATTTAAGGCAAGCATAAATTGAGATATCTTGGCATCCTTCTTGTGCTCAGCAGAGAGATCCTCGAGTGCAGTGAGACAGCCATTGTCTTCATCAAAGTCTTGATGGTCTTGCTCAGGGTTTCTTGAGAGACAGTCAGCATCTTGGTGTTTTCTTCCACTTTTGTACACTATGGTAATGTCATACTCTTGAAGACGTAGCAACCACCTAGAGAGTCATCCTATTGGGTCCTTAAGACCTGTCAAACAACAAAGAGAATGATGGTCTGTAACAACTGTGAATGGCCTTCCGTAGAGATACTGTCAAAATTTACACATGTCCCAAATCACAGCAAGACATTCTCTTTCTGTAGTTGAGTAGTTTCTCTCAGCTTTTGTAAGTGTCCTAGAGGCATAGCTATAACCTTCTATTTTGCATCCGAAATCTGCACCAGAACAGCACCTAACCCATACCCACTGGTATATGTGTGTATTTCTGTAGGTGCTCTCTCATAATACAGACCAAGTACAGCGTCAGTCATCAGAGCTCTTCCCAGCACATCAAAAGAATCTTGTTGAGCACCACCCCAGGTAAATTTAGCATTGGCTTTTAACATCTCTTGGAGTGGCCTGGCTTTTATACAAAAGTCTTTGATAAAACAATGGTAATAAGAACACAATCCGAGGAAGCTTGTCACATCTCTAATACTGGGGAAATTCCATTATAGCTCTCACCTTTTCTGGGTGTGGCCACACACCTTCGTTTGACATAAGGTGCCCCAGTATTTTGATTTCTTTTGCTCCAAAGAGACACTTTCTTGGACTAAGTTTCAGTCCAGCTTGTTGGAGTTACTTAAGAACCACCCTCAGTCTTTTTATGTGTTCATCAAATGTCTATGAGAACACTATAATGTCATCTAAATAACAAAGACACACCATCCACTTCAGGTGCCTCATAAGATTATCCAGCATTCGTTCAAAAGTTGGTGGTGCATTAAACAAACCAAACAGCATTACCTTAAACTCATACAGCCCCTCAGGGGTGATGAATGCAGTTTTCTCATGATCAGCCTCATCTACTTTGATTTTCCAGTATCCCGAGTACACGTCCATGTTTGAGAAAAACTTAGCCCCCTTCAGACAATGTAGTGTATTGTCAATTCATGGAAGAGGGTAAACATCCTTTTTAGTTATCTTATTAAGCTTCCTGTAATCAACACAGAAGCGACAAGTGCCATCCTTCTTCCTGAGGAGAACTATTGGTGATGACCACGGGCTCTTTGAAGACTGAATGATGTTATTCTTCATCATGTTCTCTACTTCGTCGCAAATTATTCGACGTTCCGTTGCTGACACACGGTATGCTCTCTGGCTTATTGGTTGATGGTCTCCAGTGCTAATCCAGTGCTTCACCGTTGATTTGTCTAATTAGCTCTTCACCTGTGGATTGAAGGATTCAGAGAACTCTTGAAGAATGGCAAGTAGCTTCATCGGTTGTTCCTTAGCTAGATCTGGTGATAGTCGAGCTAGAAGATCTTGTTTTGTAGTGGTACTGCTAATTTGGCCCACAGACTCGGCATGGGAGGTTTCTACGACGCTCAGCTGTTCTGCAATTAACGGCTCAGCATTTGTTATGCACATGTATCTTAGAAGGATCTGTGGTTCTAGGCGACAGTTAACTATTCACAATTCACTGAATCCATTCTTAAAGGAGATGACAGAGGCTGGGATGACCAAGTTATTCTTCAGTGGTATTCCACTATAAGATCCATGGGTTGATACATGACATGACACATGACAGCTACCTTTGTAGCGCTGACTACAGGAATGATCACTACATCCAGCACACGGTTTGCACACACTCAGATGCGCGTCTTCCTTTCCGCAGTATCTCATCTTGTTTAGCATAATCTACGAGCGACCACAGTCTATAACTGCTTGAGAAGCTTTCAAAAAGTCCCATCCAAGAATGACGGTCATGGCTACAATCTTGTAAGATGATGAATTCTAAGGGCTGTGTATGACCACTTACACCCACACGAATGACACACCTTCCTGTAGGTTTTACATATTTCCCATTAGCCACCTTCAGCAAAGATGTTTTGTTGCCAACGAATACGGTTTTCTGCAACTGGCGACAGTGCTTCTCCAAAATGACTGAATATGATGCTCCAGAGTCCATAAGAGCTTGGGTGGGTCTGCCATCCATGAGGATATTGACGTAGTTTCCAATCAATTTTGTAGTGGAGGATTTTCTCTTCGGCGGCCTCACCTCCAAGGAAGGTCACACTCTTTAGTTTTCCAGGTTGCGGCAGCTAGGTGATCAGCTGGAGCTTCTAAACAGCAAATGGAGACCTTGATCGGCGTGTTTGGGAGCGTCCTGTCCAGTGGATAGCTTGCGGCAACGGTGACCTACGTCGTCCTGTACTCACATCTTCTTGTTCATCTTTGTCGTCCCGGAGTTGGCATTGGCTAAGATCAGTCTGCTGTCTTCTGGCACAGGTGTCATCAAATATCCACCAACTTTCTCAACAATAGCACACAAAATGTCTCGGTCGTCCGCAGTGGTAACATACTGGTTGGTTATCCTGGGTCCTCCAGATATCAGTCTTCTTTGGTGTCCAAACAGGTTCCTCATGCGGCATTGTAGGAATGTAACTTCACCTAAGTCTCAACATTTTTACCATTTTAAAAGGAAATGAATGACGAGAGATTGGGTTCAACATCTGTTCCACTTCCTCCCTTATGACCTCTTGAAGCATATTGGTTTTTTGCTCACCCATACAATCCAAGTGCCTTCTGAACTTCCTCTTTCACTATCTGATGAAGAACACTTGTGAAATCAGTTTCTTCCTCCATCACATATATCGATACGATGTTTGGAAGCCGTTCAAACGTCTTGCATATAATTCTTTTTTGATGCACTGTCTCGATATACTGGCACCATTTTTGGAAGTCATCTGCTGTTGAAACCTCCTTCAGGAGTAGGGCTTCATACATGTCCTCAGCAACACTGTTCATGCGATGTGCAGCCATATCTTCCTCCTTCATTCGAGGATCCACTATTTTACACAGCTCCAAGACATCTTGAATGTAGGATGCTGTAGTTTCCCCTGGACACTGTGTCCTGCATTTTAATTTATCTTCAGCCTTGCACTTCTGTCGTTGTGTGTAGCCAAAATACTAGCGCAGTTCCACCTGGAATACTTCCCAGTTTGTGAATTTCTCCTAGTTGTTCTCATACCACTGCTTGGCAGTGCCCTCCAAGTGAAAAAATACTTTAGCCAAACAAACGGTGTCATCCCATTTGTTAAATTTGGCTATACGCTCATATACCTTCAGCCATTTGTTTGGATCTTGGCCATCGTCACCAGAGAACCCGGAAGGATATCTCATATGGTGGCACATAATTGCTGTCATTATGATGTCCTCTTACTCTTCTGTCTCTGATAGATTGCGATTTGCGTAATATGGATTGAGCTCGGATTTCTCACCATGTAAACAGCTGCTCTGTCGTGGCCTGATTGGAGACACTGTGTCGTCGATAATGTGCGGTATTACAAGTTCCAACACCCAGTGGCTCCACCAGAATAATGTCACATAGAGGAAGGTGTAATTAGATGAATGACAAACTCTAACTTCACTTAATGAAGGTTTATTCAGCACTTGCACATACAAGAGCATGGAGCGAACTGACTCCGGCCAGTACACATACAATATATATACAGCTACAGAACATTCCAGTACAATGATTCTTGACATTTGTGGATACTTCTAGAAAGTACTCAAACCAAATATAGAAATTAAAACTGTACAGTCCAGGTAAGTTTTGAATTCACGGCCAATACACCATGGTGGTACTCAGCTTCTTCTGTGGCAATATAATAATTGACTGTGAATTGACTTTCAGCTCCCTAGGCCATCATGATAATGTAATACTAAACGATAGTACACATTACATCAATGAGAGTTCATAGTTATACAAAGATTGTTCTTCAAATATATGACATTTCATGACTATTTATTGATACAAAAGCGCAAGCAAATTTAATTCACAAAGATGTTTTCTGAAGACAGACCAAAACTGCTTTCACAGCAAATTGAGATTGTCGTATCGGCCGCCGCACAGCAGCCGTCAACTTGGCGCGGTGTGCTACAACACGCGTGGCACACAGCGAGTACCGCTGGCGCCGCACACGATGTCAACAACTGGCGCAAGTGAATGTATCGTCGTGGGGTTGGCGGCTGTATACACACCACTATCGATACAGATTACCCTGGTGGCACTGCTCTTGCCACCAGAGCAACCGTATAAGGGCGCCATCTACCAATGCTCTGATTGGACGGACCTACAGATTTAAAGGAGCTCCCTGAGCCCGTTTAACCAGTTCAATCTTCGCCGATAACTGTGTTACTACCCGGCTGCTGGATTCATGACGACCAAACTGTACTGTGGCCTCCCTGGCTGGAAACTTGCACGTGTTGCTATCGACGGGTTGGCAGTGGTTTGGACTTGTATTCTCTACTAGTGACTCTGATTTCTCCTTGGCGCTACAGCCAGCGAAGTGTTGTGTAGTCAAACTTAAGTTTTGTTTTGAGTGACAGACGGTCAAATAAATTTGGTTATCACAGAATATTTGTTGTGTTATAGTGCGGACATAACAGAGGTCTTTATCAATATCGAAGAATGCCATTTGGATTGAAAAATTGTCCAGCTACCTTCCAATGAATATTAGATGGTGTACTTCACGGGTTAAAACTTAAAATCTTTTTTGGTATATCTTGACAATATAATCATCAATTCAAAATCTACAGAAGGTCATTTTAAACATCTGGAAGAAGTGCATTGTAGATTGAGGAAAACACCTTACACTAAATGTTGAGAAAAACCATTTGGTTCACACACAAGTAACTGTACTTGGGCAAGATGGAGTGAGGATGGATTCTCAACTTACTTCTACCGTACGCTATTTTCCAATGTCACAAACTTCTAAACAATTACAGTCATTCATTGGGTTATGCAATTATTATCAAAAGCTTGAGAAAGGGTTTACTGAAACTGCATGACCATTAACTACATTGTTACAAAAAGGTGTTAGTTTTCAGTAGGCATCACAATGCTAAGAAGTGTTTGAGAAACTCAAGCAAATATTAATATCAGATCCTGTGTTAATATTCCCTGACTTTGAATCAAAGTTCATAATTGCATGTAATGTGTCTTAAGTCAGAATGTTGATGAAAAGGTACATCCAGTGGCAAATGCCTTCAAACAACTGAATAAGGCTGAAACTAATTACTCAATACTCAACAACTGAAAAAGAAATTTTAGCAGACAGAATCTCTTATTTTCATTGCTACTTGTACGGTGGTAAATTCAAAGTAGTTACAGACCACACACTTTTAAAAGGGTTATTAGGGTTAAAAGATCCATCAAGTCAATAATGAGATGGGTATTAAAATTAATTGAGTTCGATTATGAGGTAATTCATAAGCCTGGAGTCAAACTCACAAATACTGCTGTCCTCAGCAGAAAGGTAGCAGCTTTGAAAGTAGTAGGTGGAACCCAGACAGATTGGATAAAGGCACATGCAGCTGACAGCAAATATCAATTGTTTTGAATGCAACCTCAGTCTGAAACACAAGAAGGCTTACTAAGAGATCTACAAAAGTTGGACCTCACATTGTGGTTCCTCCAGCACTGAGACTGGAAGTGTTACATCAAGCAGACAACCATTTATTATCAGGTCACAGAGGAAAACGGACAACTGATAGATGTGTAGCTGAAAGATTTTGGTGAAAGGATACCCTGGGACCTTTTAACAGTACACAAGCATATAATAAATACATTCTTACAATGGTAGACCATTTTCAACGAAATTTGGTTCTGTTAGCCATTCCAGAGTGGAAGGCGAGTATGTAGCACAGGCAATGATAAACAACTGGTTATTAAAATTTGGTGAGCCAGGAACCATTATTATGGACCAAGACAGTAATTTTGTATCAGACCTAATGAAACATCTATGTCACTTATCCTCAAATGAATGGATGGACAAAACAAATCCACCACGTGTCACCCAAAATGTTAAGCCATTACATGAATTCACAGTATTCAGATTGGGATGTATATTTAAGTTTTGTCTTCTGAGCATATAAATCAAAAGTTCATACCGCAATGGTCTCTCACCTCTTAATGTAGTTCAAAGTGGATCCCCATAGTGAACCAGTGAAGAATTTTGCAAAGAAGTTGAACGAAATTTGGCAAAGGGTAAAGCGTTCCTACACAAAATCTTTAGACAAGCAAGAATGTATTGGGCAACAGGCAATCAAACTGCCACAATACAGGATAGGACACTAAGTATTACTAACTAAACTGTATATCCCAAAGGACTAAACATTTTTTTTTTTTTTTTAACAAAGTACCATTGACTTAACAAGGTATCGAAATGACTTTGCCAGCCAATGTGTTATTGCAGTTGGGACTTCTTGGTGGAACAGGAGGCAGCTTTCAAAGTGAAGGTATTGCTGGTGGACAGTACGTTTGATATGGGCAGAGGTACTGATGTAGCCATCTTTGAGGTGGACATCAACATCTAGGAAGGTGGCTTGTTGGAATATTTAGAATTTTTTTTTTATTCGCCTTTCAGTATTTTTCATACAATTGGCTTCATCAAAGTTTACAATGGAGTACAGTTAAGCACAGTAAACACTTAAATACACAGAATTATTTAGCTTACTTAAAAATTGAAAACATTTCTTTATCACTTATTAAAAGCTTATATTATAATTAATATTTATTAGGAATTCTTCAATTGTATAGAATTCACTGGATTTTAACCAATTTTGCAATACGCTCTTGAATTTATTAAATGGGGCTGTACGAGCTGAGTATGGTAACTTGTTAAAAAAATTTATGCCCCAATGTTTATAGTTATTATGGACAACAGCTAACCTCAAGAAAGGAAGCTCCAACAAGCAACTATTTCTGGTATTGTGTTTTATGTACATCACATCTCGTGCTGAATTTGTCCTGATTTTCCTTAGCATACATTAAACAGTTATATATGTACATGCTAGTACATGCTAGATACTGTCATTACACTGAGATATTTAAAGTGGTTTCTGCAGGAATCTCTGGGTGCTAATCCTAGTAGACATCTGATGGCCTTCTTTTGCCAACTGAAAATGAACCAGGTGAAGCAAGTGGGGAGGGTTGGGGGGAGTTGTTGAGGTTCTGGAGGAATGTCGTCACCCTTTATCCAGATATATTGAACCTACACAATATACTCGTCCATCCCTTTACAACCCCTGCTCCCAAATTCTTACCTCTTGGCTCATACCCCTGTAATAGACCTAGATGCAAGATCTGTCACATACATCTTCTCACCCCCACCTACTCCATACAGTCACAAACATCTCTTGTCCCTTCAGAGGCAGGGCTACCTGTGAAACCAGTCATGTGATCTACAAGCTAAGCTGCTACCACTGTGTTGCATTCTAGGTGAGATTGACAACCAACAGGCTATCTGTCTGCACGAATAGCCACCGACAAACTGTGGCCTGCTGCTGAGCACACTGACAAACATGACATCCTTCATTTCAATGACTGCTTTATCATATGTGTCCTACCCATTAAATCCAATTTTCTGAATTGTGCAGGTGGGAACTTTCCCTGCAATACATCCTAAGTTCCCATAACCCTTCTGGCCTCAATCTTTGTTTGTCATTGTGCTCTCCCATCCACCCCCTTTGCTGTTCCCATTCCAGCACTACACAGCCCTCATTCCACCATCACACCCAGTCTTTTTACTTCACACCTTTCAATTATCCCCCTCCGCCCCCCCCCCCCCCCCCCCAACACACACACACACTCCCCACCTCCCCAATGCCCTCCATCCAACCTCCCAACTGAACTGCACAAAGCTACCCTAACATCTTTCCACCTCGTCCCTGCATGCGCCCCAACAACACATCACTCTATTCAAAAAGATTTCGGGCTTGCAGCCGGTCGTCATTAGCTTCCATCCAAGATATTTCGACTGGACAACTGCCAGCCATCCTCAGGTGAGCCATCGAAGACTGACAAAGACGCCCTCCATTTCATAATATATAGCGTGGAGTGAGTATTCCGCACATGCGTCAAAATCATATGGAGAGACGAACCACACCGCCCGCCAGCAGCGCCGTTGGTGGCGGAACTGCAAAACTCAGCTGTCTTCGGCGTTGTCATTTGCCAAGGTCATCGGAGCACTCTGACGTCTTCGTCTGGAGCAGATCTTCGAGATGAGGGGGTTCCATGCATTATCTAGCTGGTAGCCATTGTCACGGTTGATAAGATTGTCTGTCATGCGAATTTCCACTGATTCTTTTATGACGGAGTCCCAAAAGGACATTGCTGTGGTCAAAATTGTTGTCTTGTCATACTCCATTGAGTATCCAGTGGAAATGCAGTGCTCAGCAATTGCAGACTTGCTACGTTGCAAAAGGCGAGTACAGCGCTGATGTTCAGTGCAACGTCCTTCTACTGTTCGCAATGTTTGTCCTATATATGACATGCCACACTGACAAGGTATTTTATAAATTCCCGCCTTCCGCAATACCAGATCATCTTTTACTGATCCCAGCAGGTCGGAAATCTTCAATGGTGGACAGAAAATTACTATCACTTAGGCGGAGAGCTCCCAGTCTGTTGATAAAATCGGCCAAGTTACGTATGTGATGTGGACATTTGCCCACAAATGGCCTCAGCAAGGATTCAAGATGTTTGGCTAAATCGTAAGTGGAAGCCCCAATATTACTCACTATTGGCCGCAAGGGTAGTCCGTCTTTATGTACCTTCAGAAGGCCATACAGTCTTCGAGGTATGCTGCCATGAGGTCTTCAAACACTTAATCGTTTCTGGAGGCAACGAGGAAGAATTCAGGAGTGTAGATCTCTTCCGTTGCACACATCCTGTAGGATCGTTATCAATCTTCCTGTACGCAGAATCATTTAGGAGACCATACATCTTATCCACATACAAACTGCGAGGTAACAGTACAGTTAAATTGCCTTTATCAGCCTTCAGTACCACAAGGTGCGGATCTTCTCAGAGATTTCACAGTGCAGCCCTTTCTGCGGAGGTAATGTTACTGTGTTGAGAAGGAGCCTTCAGAAGAGCATGGCAAGTTTCCCTCCTTATTTCCTTTGCAGTTTCCATAGGAAAGCGTCGCACGGCTTCTTCAACACCACTCAAAATTTTAAATTTCACATCAGACGCCTTTACAGGGAGGAGATGGCCTACACGTAAGAAGTTTTGACAAACTACGTGGTAAGAGAGCTAAGCTTTTGTGTTCTTTGACCTTTTTATTGAGATGTCGGGGCCATGCCATAATATCAAAATTTGCCAGAGTGACGCATTTTATTAAGACTGCCACTGCACGGAAGATAACAGAAAAGGCCAGTCACGCTATTGTTAACGAGAGGATTTGCCACACACGACGAAGATTGGATGTCATTTCAGAAGATTTGTTCCATCTGCATCTGAGGATTGCAGCACATCAGTCTACCATATCATCGGAGTGGATTGATGGAGTAACCTCTGCCAAATCTGAGTGGGTACACAAGGATGCAAGTTCTTGGCAGATGTAAAAATTTCACAGTCTGGTGCCACAACAGTCGTCGCCACAGGGGAATACTGCATGACGTTCCATTGTTAACCTTACAGACAAGAATTTGGACGACGCGATGCTGTAGGTATTAAGTAAGGCTTTGAATTTTGCACCTACACCTAGAGCACCACCTTTGATACGTTTTGTGAGTGGTGTTGAAGAAGCTGTACGACGCCTTCCTATGGAAACTGCAGAGGAATTAAGGAGGGAAACTTGTCATGCTCTTCAGAAGGCTCCTTCTCAACACAGTAACATTACCTCCGCAGAAAGGGCTAAGATCCAGACGTTGTGGTACTGAAGGCTGATAAAGGCAATTTAACTGTACTGTTATCTCGCAGTTTGTATGTGGATAAGAAGTATGGTCTCCTAAATGATTCTGCCTACAGGAAGATTGATAACGATCCTACAGGATGTGTGCAACAGAAGACATCTACACTCCTGAATTCTTCCTCATTGCCTCCAGAGACGATCAAGCCCTTAAGACTTCATGGCATCGTACCTCCAAGACTGTATGGCCTACCCTTACTGCCAATAGTGAGTAATATTGGACCCCCCCCCCCCCCCCCACTTACGATTTACCCAAACATCTTGAATCCTTGCTGAGGCCATTTGTGGGCAAATGTCCACATCACACACGTAACTTGACTGATTTTATCAACAGACTGGGGGCTCTCTGCCTAAGTACTTCTGATCTTTTAGTTAGTTTTGACATGGTGTCTCTTTTTACAAAGGTTCCTCTTGCAGAACCCTTGGCACTGATTGTTACAAAGTTTCAGGTGGGAATCACTGCTTTGTACTGCTACGCTCTCTCCTCAACATATTTTATGTTCAAACAAGAATATTTTGACAGACTGACGGCGTAGCCATGGGTAGCCCCTTGTCTCCCTTGGTGGTCAACCTTTTTATGGAGGATTTTGAGGAGAGAGCACTTGAATCAGCAGCCCTCAAACCAACTGTTTTTTGGAGGTATGTGGATGACACTTTCAAATGGTTCAAATTGCTCTGAGCACTATGGGACTTAACATCTGAGGTCATCAGTCCCCTAGAACTTAGAACTATTTAAACCTAACTAACCTAAGGACATCACACACATCCATGCCCGAGGCAGGATTCGAATCTGCGACCGTAGCGGTTGCATGGTTCCAGACTGTAGGGTCTAGAACCGCTCGGTCACACCGGCCGACATTACATTTTCGTAGTGTGGCCTCATGGAGAAGAAAAATTAATGGAGTTTTTAGATCATCTCAACTCCATTCATGAGAACATTCGGTTTACTATGGATTTAGAGAAAAATGGTTGCCTACCTTTCTTGGATGTGCTAGTTAGACGGAAGAGTGTTGGCTCTCTGGGGCATTCGGTTTATCGTAAGCCCACACATACTGATTTGTATTTAAATTCGTCCAGCTGCCATCACCCATCGCAAACAATGAGTGTACTTAAAGCACTTGTACACTGAGCTCATGTAGTGTCAGATGCAGATAGTTTGCCTGAAGAGCTTGCCCATCTGAAGAGGGTTTTCAAAGAGAATGGATATTCTACCCAGAAAATTAGCAAGGCATTTGCAATTAAGCCAAAGACACAGGGAGTGGAGAGAGAAGAGAGCATGTCTGCTAAATCTTTAGCTTTTCTTCCCTTTGTTGGCAACATTTCCTTCAAAATTGCAAGAACCCTGCACGGTTTCAAAGTGAAAGTAATTTTCCGTCTACCATCGAAGATTTCTGACCTGCTGGGATCAGTAAAAGATGATCTGGTATTGCGGATGGCGGGAATTTATAAAATACCTTGTCAGTGTGGCATGTCATATAGGACAAACATTGCGAACAGTAGAAGGCCGTTGCACTGAACATCAGCGCTGTGCTCGCCTTTAGCAACCTAGCAAGTCTGCAGTTGCTGAGCACTGCATTTCTACTGGACACTCAATGGAGTATGACAAGACAACAATTTTGGCCACAGCAATGTCCTTTTGGGACTCCGTCATAAAAGAATCAGTGGAAATTCGCATGACAGACAATCTTATCAACCGTGACAATGGCTACCAGCTAGATAATGCGTGGAACCCAACATCTCTAAGATCTGCTCCAGATGAAGATGTCAGAGTGCTCCAATGACCTTGGCAAATGACAACGCCGAAGACAGCTGAGTTCTGCAGTTCCACCACCGAGGGCGCTGCTGGCGGGCGGTGTGTTTCGTCTCTCCATATGATTTTGATGCAAGCGCAGAATACTCGCTCTACGCTATATATTATGGAACGGAGGGCGTCTTCGTCAGTCTTCAATGGCTCACCTGAGGATGGGTGGCAGTTGTCCAGTCGAAATATCGTGGATGGAAGCTAGTTACGACCGGCTGCATGGCCGAAATCTTTTTGAGTATTCAGTTTCCTGAGAAAATTTTAAATTTCACAACACATCACTGTCTGCCACCCCTACCCTACTATCCCCCTCCTCCCTGCCCCAGCCTCCTCCTTACCCCAACCCAGTTGCCGCTCCTATCGTGCACTGATGTTGCTGCTTGTGGTGTGGCCTCAGTTACCTGAGAATTCTGTCATGTGTGTGAGATTCGATTACATGAGTGTGTATATGCGTGTCTGTTGTGTAATTTTGATGAAGGCCTTACTGGTGAAAGCTATATTTGTGACAATCTTTTGATTGAGCCTATCTGCGACTCAGCATCTCCACTATATAGTGAGTAGCAACTTTCGTTTTCGTAATACTGTTACATTCTATCTTGGATTTTCCACTGTTTGAAATTGGATGAATTGATTACCATTGTCAATAACAATATTATTACAGTAAACATAAAAGTAGAGTCATTAAAGAATGAAATGGAAACAATGAATACTGAAACTGGTAGTCTTTAAAACGCAACATGCCGACAGTGCAGTAGCAAGTGCAATACATAAATAGTCTATTTGAATCAGAAGTAGTTAGGGTTCAAGAAAAGGTTGAACCTATTGTTCAAGACAAAGTGGGCAAGTTGAGGGATTGACTTAAAGAATAGATCGCTACGGCACTGCAGGGATGAGGGAATGAAACCTCAAATTTGAAAAATTTAGTACTGACAGCTGATACAAAAGTTAACAAGCTGAGTGAAACCTGCCAACAGAAAAAGCTGAAGGGGGAAACACTGGTCACAACCACCACTGAGATAGCAAGTAAATTAGCAAACGTTCTACTAACAGTTCAGGATAAACTAAGTTTCACATCTTGTTACGTACATATATTTATTAGCAAAGGAGGAGCATTTTGATCCTCTCAAAAAGCAGGGTGCAGCTCATCCAACAGATTTTATTAAAAATTGTGAAAGGGTATTGCCAACAATATGGACAATGTTGTCATTGGCATGCTTGCGGGTGAAGCCAGGAGGTGGGGTTTAAACCTCAGTATTTCCAAAATGAGTTTTGATGAATTCAAAACCAAATTCTTGAAAGGGAACTGGTCTGAGCAGAAGCAGCAAAGTGAATGGCAGGATTTGGTAGTTTCATGATCTTATGACAAAAATGCACAAACCTCAATGCAAAAACTGGGTCCAAAAATTTGAGTATTTGTGTGACCAATGAGCAGAATTGGAGATCATGTGAGAGCTTGGGAAGAAGCTTCCCGACAACTCCAAGTGGTACATTGGCAGCAATCACAGGACAATTACAGCATTTTCAAAAAAATTAAAGGACAAAGACAACTTGTGGAGTAACCACAAAAATTTTTGAAATCAGTACGAGATAAACACGGTACAAGGACCACAGTATGATAATAGAAAGAATACAAACAATCCCAATTATAGGCAAACCAACATGAACATTGCTGCCAAAACCAATCAGGAAAACCTCTAACCATGCTGGTTAGGGTCCTGATGGTGTGGGGAGGTTTTGGCGGCCCTGGAAATGGCAAAATCAGTATTTCTGTGAAAAACCTGAATGAGTAAATTGATGATATGAGAGAGAGAGTGCATTAATTTGAACCGTGATGTATCCACTGTAACAATTGTTGAGTTAGACGCAAGTGATAGCAAAGTGCTGAACTCGCAGAGTACTGAAGAAGTAGTAGAACTGGTCATAAACAAAGAGACAGACACTGTTACAGGGACAATGGAACTGCAGATTTTGGTAAGGAGTGATTCACTGAATGAAGCGAAGGAAGCAATAGCTGAAAAAGCTGCCATTATTGATCAATTTGATTGTATTTACAATGCATTGAAACACTATGAAGAGGAGGTTTTGGGGTTGTGCTGGTGGGAGGAGCAGACAAAAATTGATGCTTCTCACACCCACTGATATTAACAAATCTAAGATGGAGTGCTCTGTACAAGAGATACAAGCATGACTGGAAAAGGTAGATGTTGTGACCAAATGCAGTCAAGGTAGTCTTTGTGACCAACAGTTATCTACGTGAGCAGGGGCAAAGGGCAAATGATGAATGCATATAACTTATTGGAAGTCACACTGATTACAATGTCTGTGAGGTAAAGGCAGACTTAGTACAGTCCAACAATAATGGAACAGAAAATGACAGCTTGAACGAGACAAGAGGCACATTCCTCAAAAGAATTGGAAAATGATATCCACTTTTCAAAGGATCACTGATACAGACTTGGGTGGCCTTGTGTCAAAACAAAAACAACTGATTTTCAAATTAAGTGAAATACTACCATGCATTGGCATTAATTCGTAATGAAGTGACAGAAATCCAAGACATAGAAGAGAAAAAGACGAAAAAACCACCAGATAAATCTTGTTCAAAAATACAACTAGACAGATTTTTCTGGAATTATTTGACAATTAATGATGATTTATTAGGGGAAAATGAGGATCCATAAACAGGTTGCAGTACTCGCTGATATGCATGGACTACAGATTCACGTTTTGATAGATACTGGAGCAGGATGAAGTGCTATGGCAGAAAACGTTTTGAAGTTGTTAGAAGATAATACAGAGGTGGCAATAATGCTAGTAATGGGAGTAAGAATAGTGTGAGCTATCGGGAAAAGTAGAAAACCTGTAGAGAATCACATATTAGTACTGTCTGGAAAACAAGGAGCAAAATTTGAACATGAATTTGTAGTAGTGTCCGATTTGAATATGGAATAAATTTTCGAATTGAAGCAACAAGCAACCACTGATTGTAACAAGATGAACAGGAATAAAATTTGACAAAGTAAACAATGCTGTGAATGATCATCATCAACAACTTCACATTGTGACATTGCCTGATAGTGTGGATTTAGGTGAAGAAATGGAATAATACAGTATACAGAGCATGAATGTTGACCTTTTTGGGCCTTTATCCAAAACTACAGTGAATTCTTCATACATTTTTATAGTTATGAAAACATATTAAAAGTTTACTAACTGTGAACGTTAGAACCTTTAAACTAATAACTATCCCAAGTTGTTATTACCATGTAAGTCCCATATCTCTTCCTGTTATTACAACAATCTAAATAGAGTGTCATTTATTTGAAAAGAAAGAAAGGTATCAAATTAATTACAGTGTTAATTCAATTCTATATTTATTAATAATTTTGAAAATAGAAGTAAAAGTATTTTTTAATATGTCTCAGTAACTTTACTGATGAGATAAATATTGTTTAGTGGAAAAGTTATTCTTGCAGATCAATAGTATATTCAGTTACTTGGAAGTAAATTAATTCCTGGCATTTCTAACTAATAGTTTTATTTAAAGGGATACAATTATTGATACTTGCTAATTTTATGTAAATTTGTGATGCTGTTTTGTATGTTGGCCTGGTTTGTATTTTGGTGTTGCAACTGTGTTGATATACAGTGGTAGTTCCATTATTTAAATAATTATAAAGTCAAGTGAAGTTTTCTTTCATGTTTAATTGCCACATTCAAAGTTAGCAAAAGTGGGTAAACACTTCTGTAAGGTTACACAATTGTTTAGCAAAGCCTCCAGTAAGTCAATGTGAGATTTATTTATTCCAGATTCAGTTCACTGTGTTTAATAACAAGTGTAGTAATAACTGAAATTTTCTGTCATTATTATTTCGTGATGTGTTTTGTTACTGCAAATGTGTGAGGCTTTTTCTTGGCATATGTATTCAAATTATACATTACTCATTATTGTTAATAACTTAGTGAACAGACAGTGACTAATTGTGCTGGTGATCACTTTTTCATTCATTCCAAAAGTATCAGTGAAGTTGATTGTTTCGTTTCCCTAGTCCCATGGTACCCCTTTTCATTGGAGCAATACATGAATGATTGCACAATTTTTAATAATTGAACTAAATTTAACTGAAGGTAGAGTTGGCAGAATAAGTTGTCTTCAGAGATAACTTGTTGTAAAGCCTTTTCTCACTAATCAGTGTTACATTTTCCCTCACAAATGACAGCCTTGCCAAATTTTACTTTCCGTTATGCACACGTGAATACTGTCAAATATGTTTTTGCTAAAGTCAGTTATGTAAAGGAGGGTATTACACTCTCTCTTACTATAAAGCATTATTTCACTCCTTAAAGTCAGAAAATCATATATTTTGCTACTGAAATGATCACAAGGTTCTTGTGCTGTTCGTACCGTTAAATACTGTAGCTAACAGTTCGACTTAAATTAAAACAATTGGATGCTTTGTTGCAATGCATTCAACATTTAGTGTAAGAAATTTTGCACTATCAACATTTAAGTTCTCAACTGTCTGATTATTTTGAGTATTCTTTCATGAAAGTACATCGTACCTAAATAGTAGATAGGGCAAGTTTCACAGAGGATTTTCATGGGAAACCATTATTTTAATGTCAAGAAAGTGGCAGACAGCAACTGCCTGTTCTCAACATATGCAGTGCCATCTCCTTTTATTCCTTGTCTTTACTTCATAGTACCAAGGTCTTAGCCAAAGATCAAATCATCAGTGTTTTCAGAGAGTGAGGCACTATATTTGTTACCTGGAGTGAAATATTGGTTACTACTTGCATCAGCAATGACTATGGATTATGATGACACATTGTTGACTGCATTACAAACAAACCAATGGTGTGACGATGACTAGTCCGTTATTCCCTGTTCTGGTGAACCTATACATGAACAATGCCAAGCAAAGGCACTAGAGTCCACCAAGTTTAAATCAATGTGTTTCTATCAACACATGGGGAACCCTTTTGTGGTGTGGTCATGTGAAATGAAAAAAACTTGAAGAGTTTCTGGAATATTTAAGCTCCATCTTTCATAATATAAAATCATGATGAAATCTGAAAGATACTTGTTGTTTATGAGAAGACCATGTGGATCCCTGGGTCACAGTGTACAGGTACATAGAAAACCCACTCACACTGACCTCTACCTCCACAGCTTGAACCATCACCAGCTGTCACAAATAAATTTGATGCTACATACTCTGATCCACAGAACTCAAATGCTTCCAGGGAAGGAGAGCCTCACCAAAGAATTAAAACACCTATGATTAGTGTCCCACTAGTTTGTATTCCAGTGAGTGGATAATTCTAATTTGCTCCTCACTGCGGTAATGGGCTGAATGCCGCAGGTGGCGAAAGTAAGCAGTTACCAAACGACTGCTGATGTAAGTGGAAATTATGGAAATCTCTTGTCATGGGATTGGGAAATTAACACTGAATGTTAATGAATCAAACTGAATATCAATGGCAGGAGAGTGTGGAAAGCAAAGAGAAACAACCACATTAAAGATCCTCAAGGTTATCTCAAGGTCTATAGCCAAAATGAACACAAAGAAGGATATAAATCAGACCACTGATTGTGGGAATTGGAGCTCAGGATCAAGCAGGAGAAGGAACCACAGGAAGGCTTCTGATGTCATCATTCAGAGAAATCCAAAGTAAAAGTAATGCAAAACTTAAAGTTACAACAAGAATATGAGAGCTGTACTTAAAGATTGAAAACTAGAAGAATTAAATCACGAAGATTGCTGAATTAGATGTTCTAAGTGCATCATAAACTAAGTAGGTGGGAATAAATGTGTTTGCTCTCAGAAAATTATAAAGTTATTTTTGCTGATAAAGAAAAATGAAGCTGAAGCAGTGTGTCAATTGTCCTGTAGGGAAAAAGTAAAAACAATATGGTTCATACCTAAAATGGAAGAACAGTATGATTAATACTTACAATGATAACGATAGACTATTGGTAGTATAACTAAATGCTTCTCCAGCATTTATGCATAATACAAGTGTCCTTCCCAACAACAAACATCTAAGACAAAAAACTGAAGATACGTATGATCAAACAGTGGAATTGCAAGGAATAACACACAGAAATTATAATGTGATAATGGATGACTTTAATGCCTGTGCAGCCAGAATTCAAAACAGGTGACAAATATTGACTGCAGAATACGAGTAGCAGAGGTGAAACAGTATTAGAATTCTGTAATCACCCAGTTGTATATTCCCAGCCTTCATCATCATCACCACCATCATCATCACCATCATCTCAGCCTTTTCCCACATCAATTGGGGTCGGCATTGCTTTGCTGGATCCTTCTCTTCCATAAATTTCTATCCAGTGCTTCTTCCCTGAGCCATCCTTTCTCCCGTAGGTCCCCTGCTACCTTGTCTCTCAGTTTCGGTCTTCCTCTTCTCCTTGGTCCTCTGATTTCTAGGTCTTCAATTCTTCTCCTCATGTAATACTCCCTTCTTCTCTGCACATGTACATACCATCGTAGCCTACTTTCTTCGATCTTCTGCCCTATGGGCCCCACTTTCACTGTTTCCCTGATGTACTCATTCCTTAGTCTATCCTTTTGTGTCACCCCACTCATCCACCTTAACATTCTCCATTCTGCCACTTCCACCTTTTCCTCTTCGGCTTTTGTAATTGGCCAAGTTTCTGTGCTATACAGTATTGCAGGCCTTACCACAGACTTGTAAAGCTTTCCTTTCATTCTGCAGCTAACCTTCTTATCACACAGTACTCTGCTCAGTTACCTCCAGTGCATCCATCCACCATTTATCCTGTGCTGTATTTTGGCCTCCAGTCCTCTATCACTTTGCATGTAAGAGCCTAGGTATTTAAATTTCATGATCAGCGTCAGTTGTTCTTCTTGCAGGTTAATATATAGGTTCTTGGCATCCTTTGTACATATATACTGTGTTTTCACCCTGCTAATTCTCATTCCCCTTTCCTCTAGAGCTTTTCTCCACTGTTCAAGCTTGTCTTGAAGTGCCTCCTGGGTGGGTTCACAGATTACATCATCAGCAAACATCATGCTCCAAGGTGCTTCTTTTTTTCACATCTTTGACTAGTAAATCCATGACAAGGTCAAAGAGATATGGGCTGAGAGCAGATCTCTGATGTAATCCTATTCTCACTGGAAATGGCTTTGTTGCACCTGCACTGCTCCTGACTTGTGTCATTGCATCTTCATACATGTCTTCTACCACCCTGGTACATTTTTATGGCAGGCATTAACTTGCCTCGACACTCTATCATATGCCTTCTCAAGATTTATAAAGGCCATATGCAGTTCGGCTTGTACTTCTCTGTGCCTCGCCATCAGTCGCCTTAGTGCAAATATTGCATCGGTTGTTCCTCTTCCTGGCATAAACCCAAACTGTGCTTCCCATACTTCAGTTTCCAGATGCAAACTCTTCTCAATTGTCCTTTCCCAGATCTTCATTGTGTGGGACATCAGTTTTAGCCCTCTATAATTGCCATAGATTTGGATATCCCCTTTCCCCTTATATACGGGAACCAGTATACTGCTTCTCCACGCATATGGCATTTTTTCTACTTTCGAGATCTTCTGCATCATATCCCAGAGAACATCAGTTCCCTGATCTCCCAGACATTTCAATGTTTTTATTGGGATTTGGTCTGCCTCTAGGGCCATTCCATTAGGCCTACTCATTTTCTTCATCCCATGTTCAATTTCTTCCCTACTTGTACTTTGGGTCATTCCTTCATTTATATCTCCATCCTCATACTTCTCTCATACATTTTCCTCATTCAATATAGCCTTTCAAAGTACTCCTGCCACCTATTCAGGATTTTCCCAAGGTCGTGTAATACTACACCTGATCCATCCATATCTGCCTCATTGATGTTATGTCCTTGGTTGCCTTATTTCTTGCTTCAGCAATCCTTGGTAGTTGCCTGCCATCCTGTCTTCTTTCCCGCTCTTCATACGCCTCTTCCATTGCCTCAGTCTTTGCTTTTGCCACTGCTCTGTTTGCCATCTATTTTGCAGTCTTGTAGGCTTCCCTATCCTCCTGTCTTTCTGTTAAGTCCCATTGTTTTTTTGCCTCTTTCTTCACTTTTATCGTTTTCTGAACCTCCGCATTCTACCACCATGCCTCCTTATCTTCTGGTGGTCCCTTTCCTGTTGTTACATCCAGCATGTCTTTTCAAGCTTTTGTAATTATATTGCTATTGTAACTCCATCACTCTTGTACATCCTCTAGTAATTTCACTTCTCTTAATATCATTTCCTTGAATTTTTCTTGCAACAACTCTTCTTTTAGTTTCCACAACTTTATTCTTCATTCTTCTTACTTGATACATTTGTGTCTTTTCCCCACTACCATTTCATAATCAGCCTTTCCACTCCAAGAAAAAATGTGAACACAGGAAGTACTCACGTTCACTACCAGAGCCGTGCAAATGAGTAGTAGTCTGACCGAGCACCAACTATGCACTCTCACCATATCTGTTGCATTCAAATTACTTTTCTGTTCATCAGCCTGAGATTTAAATAGTTCATCCCTTCAAAACTTTCAGCCACCATGTCTCCAACATTTTTATGCCAATAGGTGTAAGGGTTTTGCAGATTACACAGCCTAATTTCTCAGCATGGTCTGAAATGTCACTTAAGCCATTCTGTTAAACCTTCAAAGTATAAGATTGTACAAAATTTGATATTGACAAATTTTGCTGCTTCACACTGAAATCATATACAATGTTTACTATCCTCCACCAATAATTCTAAAGGATAGAAGAAAAAATTACACTGATATTGCTTAACAATTATCTCCATTAATGGAGCATGGTGAAATGACAAGAAAAAGCAACTGATGCAAGTTTGGCAGATATTGCTTCCAGGGCTGTGGCAAGGCATGAGATTTACTTTATAATGACAATATTGTTATTATTTATAACACTATCATCAAACAGTTACCAGAAAGATTTTTTTAGAAGACTTTACGCACCTTGGAGCCCATCTTAAAGATTTTTTAGAGGGCATGTACTACAGCTCTTGAACGCAACACGTCATTGTTGTCTGAGGTGTCCTCAAAGTGCTAAGGAACATTTCTATAGAACTACTGTTAAACAGTATCGAACACACAGCATTGTAGAACACATCGTCAAATTTACTGCCTCATAAGCAAGTCTCATTGCTGAGGAAAACCAGGATTTGCCCATTGGCACCATTTTTCCATATCCTCAAGAGATGAAGGAAATTAATTGTCCAGCCAATGATGTCTGTCATCATCTGTGTAAACAAAAATGTCTTGTCAGGAGAAAAATTAGCCTTGTTATAACTGCTAACATCATGGACAATGGACACTGAAACTTTTTTCAGTCACTTTTAGATGTCCAGAATGAGTTTGGAGATATTTCAGAACCATTATTACTGGTGTATAAACTATATCCGTTTCTCATTTCACATTCATTTTTTCTATGTTGCTAGAGGTTTTTGGTTTATGAGTCAAAAAGTGGTTGCGTTCTAAAACTTAATTTACTTGCAATCTAGACATACTTTTCACATGAGAGCCACTTACTTTTGCAAAACTTAATGGTCAGTTTGTGTCATTTGAGTAAATAATTTTTTGCCTCAAAATCTTAGCACTGGAAAGGCAACTCATCATGCTGACATTGGTCTTATGATCCACAGTAACTAGATGTACTACAAGAAATACACACTCTTCAAGCTCTGTAATAACAAACAGTGTCAAATTATTTAGTTCCTTGCCTGAGACTTGTTCGGGGAAAAAGTACAGCCCATGCAAATAAGGCAACACTCAGATGCAGTGGTCAACAGGAGCGACCACAAATGGGAAAAACCTTTACGGTTGTTCCCATCAACTACCACACCAAGTATCCACTTACAGTTAGTTTACATGGGTAGTTTACAATAGGTCATGTGTGCTTAGCACATAAATATGCTATTGTGAAGAATAGAAAATTGTTGGCTAGAATTTCATATTATTCACACTACTGTCGGTCTTAACTTCAAATGTATTATTGCCAGTACTCTGATAGCTTTTGTTAACAGGTATTGTTTCATGACCAAAGAACTTATCCACCTTTCTATTATATTGTGATTGTTGTTTTATTGTAATTTCATCAACTATTGGGGAACAAAGTCATTCAAGCTTATTCAAGCATTTAGCTTCTACAATTAATCTCCATTTTACAAGGCTCTTAACCCCTGCTTTGTATGAAGTTCATCCAAAAATCAGACAATGTGCTCGTAAAAAGCAACTACAGGATATTTTTTCTGCGTAGTTGTACGTTTTGCCACACTATTCATCTGAGGGACGATTTCTTCAAATTAGCTGTGTGTGCAAGAAAAAATTAAGCTTTTACCTTTGGTGACTGTTGCTTTGCTGTTACGATTATATAAGACAAGGCTTTGTGATAACTGTTATCGTAAGCCTCCAGCTCATGAGAGACATCACTGAGTTTCTTTTCAAGGCGTAAAAGTTTAGTCTGCCCTCTTCATGTTTCAGTCATGATTAATTTTGCTCTATTTTGATCATTTTTTCATTTAAAATGTCACACTGGATATCAATAGAAGAATGTCTATTATTACTGCTGTGATACCCATGCAGGGAGACACCTGAAGTAATGCCTTTATCATGAGTTTCTTCAATGTTTTTGTAACTAACTAAATGTTTGAAAATAGATCCATGTTCTAACTTGACTTGCTGGTCTTTATAATCTGGATAAAAAGGGAAAACAGAGGAAACTGCAGCATCCCACAATTTCTTAATTTTGAATCCAGTTTGACAGTCAGCTGTTGAAAATGAAGGCTTTGGTTCGTGCAAAACAGCAGACATAAATACACCATTGCTGTCAGTAAGGTTAAACCTGCAACAAGATGATACTTTGTTACAGTACAGTGTGACAAGATCATAAAAAATAACTAATTAGAGCAGATGTGCCAATGGGGTTGGAAATTCAATAGTGCATGTGAAACACAAAACTGACATTGGGTTTATGCAAATCCTATAATGGTTACTTACAATAAATTACTATGATTACATACCCTCTTCTATTGAAATAAATCCATTGGCAACTAAGATAAGTTCAGCACATCTGGCATTTGGCTGAAATTGACCAATTAAATATGGTGCAAGCATGAGCATTAGGCTACACTCCAGGTTAGTCTGCTGCCACAACCTATGTTTGGCATCACATTTCTTGGCTTCACCACATCACAACCAAATTATCACCATTCAACCTAACATAGGCCTTGGGCTTTGATTCAGATCAATCTGTCACCACAACCAAATCAATCAGTTTCAACTTAATACCAATTGTATTGTATTTATTTAAGCTACTCATTATACAGTATATCCACCATATTTCCTTATCACATTTCAATATATTCTTAAAATCTACATTGATAAATGACTTTAAAGGACATTGTTTACTCATTTTACTGTTGATTCTAACATTCATCCAGAGTGTGTCTACTGAATGCTAACAACACCACAGCAGCCATGGTAGTAACTTCTAGATGCTTGCTAAATGGCAAGCATGTTGAATGAATTGAGAAGGCTGGGAGTATATTAGTGGCCAATAATGCTGTGAACACTATGAAATTGTCTTAAGAAACACATGATTCGAAGTTCCTAACAGCAGTAGGTGTAACAAATGAAAATCACCAGGATGGAGTACTGGATACCAAATTGATTATATTCTAGTCAAACGAACATACACAAACCAAAGGGCATCTAGTATTAATCTCCGGGTTTTGACAATAATAGCTGTCACATAATAGTTATAGCCTAGTGTAATATTAGATTTAGAACGTAACAAAATACAACTGGAACTCAGTGGTGTATATAAAGACTAAGGAATGAAGACAAAGCTGAGGAATTTAAGAGTGGAGGCAGAACATGACAGCAGGAAAATGTAACCGGGGAGGGGGGGGGGGGGGGGGGGACAAGACGATGTGACACTGAGGAAAAGAAGATTAGGCCTTAATGTCTTGTCAACATTGAGGTCATTACAGATGGAGCACAAGCTCAGAATATTTCATGTATGGGGAAAGAAATCAGTCAGCTATCCACCAGGATGAATGCCCACAGTCAAACTGTGGCCAAGAGCAAGACAGCATAACATGTTTGATTTTAATGGCAGTTACACAACTCAGGCCAACTGGATCCTCATCTCCAGCACCAGCTTTCCTGGACTGTGCAGCTGGGAGCTATCCTTAAAACATATTCTCCCCTCCTGAAACTATCTCCTGACCTCAATTTATGATAATATACTGTTCCCAACCTCCACCCAACCATTTCTGCCCCCTCTGTCCTATAACCTCCTCCCAATTCATGTCTCCTTATCCTCATTGTGCTTGCTCTCTGCCAGTGCACCAACCACCCCCTCTCTGCTCCTCTACTTTTCAATTCCCTATCCCCCCCCAGCCACCTGAGGCTGCACCTGGCAGATTTGTCTAAAGGCCTTCTACCCCTGCATGCTTGGCAGCCTTGTCCTAAAGCCTTCTAATCTCTGCATGCTACACCAGAGAGTGCTATTCCCTTCCCCTCACCAACACACTGATAGCCGTCCTCCTTCCCTGCCTCATTACTGATTGCCACTTTCATTCAACGCAACAGTTGCAGTCTGGCTCTAGTTGCCACAGACAGTGCTCAGTGTAAATGCATGTGTTATCCTGCTTTTGTTTCTTTGAAGAAGCTTAGTGTCTATAAGATTTTCATTGTACCCATCTGCAACTCAATGTCATCTCTAGGGTGAGTAGTAATCTATCCTTTTCATAATTGTTGGTATACCAACCTGTACTTTCCATTGTCTGATTTTGTATTACACCTTTGTACACAAATATTGTTTGTACTGTACCCTTGTAACAATATGATGTTTGCAACACCCATCATTTGATGACTACAGGCAAAAAGAAATATGCATAAAAATAAAATAAACACTCATTTTCCAGTACATTACCCTGGATGTATGCTCAGTTAGTAAAAGTAGCTGCTGATGAGTTGCTATTAACACAGCCAACCAATCACGAAACATAAAACAATAAATATAGCATCACTAAAGATTCAATAGAAAATTAAAATCCTGTTTTGTTAAGTCTTGGTTATTTACATTTGAGAACTATAATGCTCTTTCCACAAAATAACAATTACCCTTGTTCTTTTACTTTTACAGCATGTAGATAACTGTTATCAATGTGACCATATAAACACCAAAGGGGAAAAATGCAGCACTTATGAACTATGATTAATAAGAACATTTTATCATGGTAGCACATTTTACTTTGTCCTTTTTTAGCCTGCTAAGTACAAAAATATCATAGTAATTTAGAGAAAGTAAATTGTTCTTTAATGTATATTTCAATTCACTCTGCATAACAAAAGCTTCTGGGTCACAATGGGGGAAGGGCCAGAGGGGGAAGGGGTGGGGGTTCCGGCAGAAGAAGTGGAAAAGGTTGGGTTCTGGAAGGAAGAGTTCCAATACGTTGATTTCTACTTGTAAGGTTACAAATATATTGATACTTATTGTTAAGGTCATTGCTTATAAACAAATGCTACGCTGTATTCACGTGTCAACTGTTCCCATTAATTATCAGAATACGAAACTCTCTACATAAATACACATACCAGATAATCACTATGCCGTAGGGTGTCTGCAGGTCGTGAAAGTCCCATTCGTGTCATGTTTTGATACAAAAAAATTAGCCATTTGCGTTCATCTGATGAAATGAAGGCTGTGAATGAGATAATATTGGTTAGAATAAAGAAAAATATTTTAAAGTATTTTATGTACTAAGTCACAAAACTAATCCAATCACAAACATGTACATGAAATTTTGTAGCATAAGAATGGGAAATCCAGGATGGAATGTAACATTATTCTGAAAAGGAAAGTTATCACTCACGGTATAGAGGAGATGCTGCATCGCAGATAGGCACAACAAAAAGAAGACAGTCACAAATTTAGCTACTGGGAGGGGGTAAGGAGGAGGGTGGGGTGGGGAGGAGGAGGGATAGTAGGGTAGGGATGTCAGACAAGTGACGTGCTGTTGGGGAGAGTGCAGGAACGAGGTGGAAACAGTCTAGGGTAGCTACGTGCAGTCAGAAGGTTAGATGGTGGGCAGCAGAGAGGTGGGATGGGTGGGGGGTGGGGTGGGGGGGGGGGGGTAGTGGAAAAGGAGAGAAGTAAAAAGACAGGGTTCGAAGGAGGAATGAGGGCTCTGTAGTGCTGGAATGGGAACAGAGAAGGGGCTGGATGGGAGAGCACAATGCAATGACTAATGAAGATTGAGGCCAGGAGGGTTATGGGAACTTAGGATGTATTGCAGGGAAAGTTCCCACCTGGGCAATTCAGAAAAGCTGGTGTTGGTGAGGAGGATTCATATGGCACAGTCTTTGAAAGGAAGGATGTCATGTTTGGCAGCATGCTCAGCAACAGTGTGGTCCACTTGTTTCTTCACCACAGTTTGTCAGTGGCCATTCATGCAGACAGACAGCTTGTTGGCTGTCATCCCCACACAGAATGCAGCACAGTGGTTGCAGCTTAGCTTCTAGATCACATGACTGGTTTCACAGGTAGTCCTACTTTTGATGGGATAGGTGATGTTTGTGAGCGGACTGGAGTACTTGTTGGTGGGAACATGTATGGGACAGGTCTTGCATGTTGGTCTATTACAGGGGTATAAACCATGAGGTAAGGGGTTGGGAGCAGGGATTGTGTACGGATGAACGAGTATATTGTCTAGGTTTGGTGGACCACGGAATACCACTGTTTGAGGGCTGGGAGCAAGGGCATACCCAGGATCTGAACTTGGGGGGGAGGGGTCATACTAGTCCAGGAAACAAGGACTCGAGACTACATACAGCACTTCTTACTAAATAAAACAGTAACCAGTGAAAAACTACTTTTAATAAACATTTTAAATACAAGAATGCACTTGTAAAATCCAAGAAAACATGCATTTCTTATTAAATAAAACAGTAAACTAGTAAAAAACTGCGAATATCTTCTGGGGGGGGGGGGCAGCTGTCCCCACCCCACCCCCCCTACCCTACGCTGGGTACGCCCATAGCTGGGAGGGATAGTCGGCAGCACATTTGTCATTTAAGGGTGCGACGAGAGGTAGTCTAAACCCTGGCAGAGAATGTAATTCAGCTGCTTCAGTCCTGGGTGGTGCTGAGTTACGAGGGGAATGCTCTTCTGTGGCCAGACAGTGGGACTTTCTAAGGTGGTGGGACACTGGAAAGATAAGGCATGGGAGACCTGTTTTTGTACAAGGTTGTGAAGGCTTCAGTGAGATCCTTAGTATATTTTGAGAGGGACCGCTCTGCACTGCACATGCGATGACCACAGGTGACTAGGCTGTATAGAAGGTACTTCTTGATATGAAATGGGTGGCGCAGCTGTTTAAGTACAGGTACTGCCAATGGTTAGTAGATTTGATATGACCAGAGGTACTGATGTAGCCAACTTTGAGGAGGAGACCAACATCTACAAAGGTGGCTTGTTGGGTTGAGTAGGACCAGGTGAAGCAAATGGGGGAGAAGTTGTTGAGGTTCTTGAGAAATGTGGATAGGGTGTCCTCGCTCTTGATCCAAATCGCAACGATGTCATCAATAAATCTACATCAGGTGAGGGGCTTAGAATTCTGGGTGTTTAGAAAGGATTCCTCTAAATGGCCCATGAATAGGTTGGCATCTGATGGTGCCATGTGGGTGTCCATAGCCGTACACTGGATTTGTCTCTAGGTAATGCCTTCAAAGAAGAAATAACTGTGGATGAGGAAGTAGTTGGTCATGGTGACTAGGAAGGAGGTTGTTGGTTTGGAATCTCTTGAGCATTGGGAAAGGTAGTATTCAATAGCAGTAAGGCCATGGGCATTAAGGATGTTAGTGTAAAGGCAGGTGGCATCTATAGTAATGAGCAGGGCACCATGTGGTAAAGGGACAGGACCTCTGGAGAGTTGGTGGAGGAAATTGCTGGTGTCTTTATATAGGAGGATATGTTCTGGGTAATTGGTTGAAGGTGTTGGTCTATGAGAGCAGAGATTCTCTCAGTGGGGGCACAGTAGCTGGCCACAGTCAGGCATCCTGGGTGGTTGGGTTTACGGACCTGTAGATGGTAGATGGTAGGACTTCAGAGTGTGGTAGGGGTGAGCAGACAGACAGGTTTCAGGGAGAGGTTTTTGGATAGGCCTAAGGATTTGACAAGTGACTGGAGATCCTGCAAGACTTCTGGAATGGGGTCACTATGGCAAGTTTGTAGGTGGATGTATCTGACAGATGGCAGAGTCCTTCTGCCAGATAATCCTTGCAGTTCAGAACAATATTGGTGGAGCTGTTTCCTGCAAGCAGGATTATAAGATTGGGATCAGAGGTTACATTGTGGACTGTGGTTCTTTCTGTAGATGTAAGGTTAGTTTGCATGTTGAGGGATTTGGGGAATGATGGTGAGGCAAGGTTCAAGGCTGAGAAATTCTGGAAAGTTAACAGGGGGTGATTTGGAGGCAGTGGGGATGGATCATGGTTGGATGGTGGAGTGAACTGAGTTACGCAGGGTCCAACATTCGTCTTCACTATAGGGACTTGGAGAAGGAGAGAAGGTCTTTAACAAGTTCTGCATGACAGAATTTGGGAGTGGGGCAAAAGGGGAGGCCTCTGGAAAGGATTAATATTTCTGTGGGGCTAAGACTTCTGGCTGAAAGGTTCATGACTGTCTTGTGGGTCTGTTTAGGTTCTGGATTCTGTGTGGTGGTAGCAGGGAGTTTTGGACGATGGGGTTAATGTAGTAGGTCTTCAAAACAGGGTTTGTCTGCTGTGAGAGGACATGGAGGAGGTTTGGAGGTTTTTGTAGAAGGGTGGGCAGTGGTACTCCAAGGTGGGAGTAGGAACTGAGAAGGTTGGAGAGCTTTCTGAGTTGGCACTGTGCATGTTGCTCTAGTTCCTGGAGGGAACCATTGATGCTGCTCTTCACAGTGTGGCCTCAGTTGCCTGAGACTGCAGTCATATGTGTGTGCATTGTGTTTTGTGTGTGTGTGTTTGTCATCTACACTCCTGGAAATGGAAAAAAGAACACATTGACACCGGTGTGTCAGACCCACCATACTTGCTCCGGACACTGCGAGAGGGCTGTACAAGCAATGATCACACGCACAGCACAGCGGACACACCAGGAACCGCGGTGTTGGCCGTCGAATGGCACTAGCTGCGCAGCATTTGTGCACCGCCGCCGTCAGTGTCAGCCAGTTTGCCGTGGCATACGGAGCTCCATCGCAGTCCTTAACACTGGTAGCATGCCGCGACAGCGTGGACATGAACCGTATGTGCAGTTGACGGACTTTGAGCGAGGGCGTATAGTGGGCATGCGGGAGGCCGGGTGGACGTACCGCCAAATTGATCAACACGTGGAGCGTGAGGTATCCACAGTACATCGATGTTGTCGCCAGTGGTCGGCGGAAGGTGCACGAGCCCGTCGACCTGGGACCGGACCGCAGCGACGCACGGATGCACACCAAGACCGTAGGATCCTACGCAGTGCCGTAGGGGACCGCACCGCCACTTCCCAGCAAATTAGGGACACTGTTGCTCCTGGGGTATCGGCGAGGACCATTCGCAACCATCTCCATGAAGCTGGGCTACGGTCCCGCACACCGTTACGCCGTCTTCCGCTCACGCCCCAACATCGTGCAGCCCGCCTCCAGTGGTGTCGCGACAGGCGTGAATGGAGGGACGAATGGAGATGTATCGTCTTCAGCGATGAGAGTCGCTTCTGCCTTGGTGCCAATGATGGTCATATGCGTGTTTGGCGCCGTGCAGGTGAGCGCCACAATCAGGACTGCATACAACCGAGGCACACAGGGCCAACACCCGGCATCATGGTGCATGCTCTGTTGCCTGTGTCTATGTGCCTGTGGTTCTGTCAGTGTGATCATGTGATGTATCTGACCCCAGGAATGTGTCAATAAAGTTTCCCCTTCCTGGGACAATGAATTCACGGTGTTCTTATTTCAATTTCCAGGAGTGTAATTCTGACAAAGGCCTTACTGGCTGAAAGCTATATTTGTGACAGTATTTTTGTTGTGCCTATCTATGACTCAGCATCTCCACTATATGGTGTGTAGCAAAAGAATATTATTCAATGAACAAACGCCTGTATCATGACAATTTGGCACTGATTTGTGTATACTAAGATGTCAATCTATTACATTTTCACACTTTCTTTGGATTTACTGCCCACCCTCGATGAAACCTGGACCTCCTGGGGGGGGGGGGGGGGGGGGCAGGGTAGAGGGCAGGTGGGGGTGGGTGGTGCGGCTTGCTGCATGCCTCAGCAGTACATATAGCCTTACCACAGGTACAACAACAATGTAGAAGTATCTATTCAGAAGCCAGACAAACTTAAGGCACAAACTTTTCAGTAGTTGCAAGGATGACAGTCAGATGATTAACACATCTGGACTTACAACACAAACCAAAACTGCCTATCTGTTCTGGTACTGTGAACAGCTGAAAGCAAGGGGAAACTACATCCATAAACATTCCCAGGGCATGCTTCTCTAGTGTATGGTTAAATGATAAGGGCATCATCTTGGGCAAAATTATCTGGAGGTGAAATTGTTCCACATTCCGAAATCTAGGCGAGGACTACTCCAAAGGACGTCATAACTAGGAGACACAAAACTGACATTTTATGGATAGGAACATGGAACATTAGATCCCTTGCAGATGGATTAAAAAATTTAAAAAGGGAAATAGGCAGAGTGAAGTCAGATACAGTGCGAATTATCGAAGTTCGATGGTGAGACAGACAGGACTCCTGGTCAGGTGAATACAGGTTATAATCACAGAATAAAATAGGGGTAATGAGGAGTAGCTTTAATAACAAATAAAGGAATGTGGGTAAGGTACTATGAAGGGCAGAGTAAATGTATTACTGTTGCCAAGCTAGACAGAAAGCCAACATCCACCACACTAGTACAATTTTACATGACAACTAGCTCTGCAGATGATGAAGAGTGTGAAGAAATGTATGATGAGATAAAAGAAATTATTCAGATAATTAAGGGAAATGAACATTTAAATGTGATGGAAGATTGGAATTTGATAATAGGAAAAGGAAGAAAAGGAAAAATTGTTGACTGGTGGATAGGAATGAAAGACAAAGCCACCCGGTAGAATTTGGCACAAAGCCTAATTTAATCATAACTAACAATTGGTTTAAGAATCATGAAAGAAGGTTTTATACATGAAAGAGACCTGGAGACGCCAAAAGGTTTCAGACTGATTATAAATATAATGGTAGGGCAGAGATTTTGGTACCACATTTTTAAATCATAAGACATTTACAGGAGCAGATGTTGACTCTGACCATAATTTATTGGTTATGAAGTGCAGCTGAAAACTACAGTAATTGCAAAAAAGTAGGAAATTATGAAGCTGGGCCTGGTACGTTTAAAGAAGAGGGGTTATTGATGGTTTCAGAGGGAGCATTAGGCAATGATTGAATAGAACAGCAAAGGAATACAGTATGAAGCAAAAGGGTAGCTTTGAGAGATGAAACAGTGAACGCAGCAGAGGATCAAACAGGTAAAAAGACAAGGCCTAATATAAATCCTCAGACAACACAGGAGACTCTGGAGTTAACTAAAGAAAGGAGAAAACATAAAAGTGCAGCAAATGAAGCAAGTAAAAGAGAATACAAACATCTAAAAACCAGACTGAAAGGAAGTGCACAACAGTTAAGTAGAAAAAGCTAGAGGACAAATGTAAGGGCTTAGAAGCATATTCCACTACAGGAGAGGTAGATACCACCTACAGGAAAATTAAAGAGGCCTTTAGAGAAAAGAGAATCATATGCATGAATATCAAGAGCTGATGGAAAACCAGTCCTAAGCAAAGAAAGGGAAACTGAAAGGCAGATGAAGTATATAGAGAGCCTATGCAAGGGAGATGAACTTGAAAGAAATAGAATTGGGAGATATGATACTACAAGAATAATTTGACAGAGCACTGGAAGACCTAAGCTAAAACTAGGCTTTGGGACTATATAAGATTCCATTAGAAGTACTGGCAGCATTGGGAGAAGCAATTGTGCAAAAACTCTTCTATCTGGTGTGCAAGATGTATGAGACAGACAAAATACCTTCAGCCTTCAAGAAGAACGTAATAATTCCAACTCCAAAAAACACAGGTTCTGGAAGGTGTGAATATTACAGAATGATCAGCTTAATAACTCATGGTTGCAAGATATTAACATGAATTCATCATATAAGAATGGAAAAAAGTAGTAAGCGCCAACCATGGGAAAGATCAGTTTGGAGTCTGGAGAAATATTGGAACATGCAAGACAATACTTACCCTACAACTTTTCTGAAACAATAGGTTAAGGAAAGGCAAACTTACATTTATAGGCTATGTAGACTTATAGAAAGCTTTTGACAATGCTGACTAGAATACTCTCTTTGACACTCTGAAAGTAGCAGGAGTAAAATACAGGGAGTGAAAGGCTATTTATAGCTTGTAACCAGACAGCAGTTTTAAGAGTTGAGGGACATGAAAGGGAACTGCTTGAGAAGGGAGCGAGAACATGTTATAGCCTATCGCCAATGTTGTATCAGTACATTGAGCTAGCAGCAAATGAAACAAAAGAAAAATTTGGAGTATGAATTAAAGTTCAGTGAGGAGAAATAAAAACTTTGAGGTTTGCTGATGACACTGTAATTCTGTCAGAGACAGCAAAGGACTTGAAAGAGCAGTTAAATGGAATGGACAGTGTCTAGAACGAAAGATATAAGATGAACACCAACAAAAGCAAAACAAAGGTAATAGAATGTAGTTGAATTAAATCATGTGATGCTAAGGGAATCAGATTAGGAAAGCGAGACGCTTAAAGTAGTAGATGACTTTTGGTATTTGGGCAGCAGAATAACTGATAATGGCCAAAATAGAGAGGATATGAAATGTATAGTCTTTGATCAAAGTACATGTACAGAGTGTAGCTGTGCATGTAAATGAAACATGTATAATAAAACAGTTTAGACAAGGAGAGACTACAAGCTTCTGAAATGTGGTACTACAGACGACTGCTGAAGATTATGTGGTAGATAACGTAATTAATGAGGAGGTAAAAACTGCTGAAGATCAGGTGGTAGATCATGTAATTAATGAGGAGGTAATAAACAGAATTGGGGAGAAAAAAATTTGTTGCACTACCTGACAAGCAAAAAGGATTGGTTGATATGACACTTTGTGAGACATGACAAGGGATCACCAATTTAGCAGAGGAGGGAAGAGTGGGGATTAAAAATCGCAGAGGGAGATCTAGGGATGAATAAAATATGCAGATTCAGAAGGCCATAGTTATTCAGAGATGAAGAGGCTTGCACAGGACAGGGCAGCATGGAAAGATGCAGGAACCAACCTTTGGACCAAACACCACAACAGCAACCTACTATCTGCTTAGGTTACTTGAGACCTAATTTGTGTTATTCACAATCAGCAAACATAATGTTGAGATTGTATCAAATCATTAATGCTGTTAGAAGTTAAAAACATTGCTGAAACACTTGATATAAATCAAGACCTTGAATTATTTCTTTTGCCGACAACACAAGTTTTGAAACAATTGTGACAAAAAAACAACTTCCCCCATCACCCCGCCCAGCATACATTGGTACTCATCCCATCATCCTAGTCAGTTGACAACAGTGACAGAGACAACAGTGGCTATCTCTCTCTCTCCCCCCCTCTCTCTCTCTCTCTCTGAGAGGGGGGGAGGGAGGAGGTGTTTGACAGGAAGTTAAGCAATTTTCCATCTGTTGCATATGCCTGTCCACTGCTCAATACATCTTCTATTTAGTGAGTAGCCATAATCAGAATTTTACTATCGTATAACATACATGTCAAATCATTGGTTTGTTGTGTAGGAGATTCATCAATATTGTAACTGTAATAGGTTGTATGTGGAATACAAGACTTACTAAAACTAAAAGACATCTGAAATATTTATATACTATTAATTTTTAACATGGTCAAATGGTCAGATCATCATTTAAAAATTTATCAATAAAGTAATAGCATTATTCTGACAGAGTGCTGTATAATTTTCTTTTTACTGAGTCAGTGTCAATCTTTCCAAGTCTGGATTATTATTTGTGAAAAGAATTATTTCATATGAATACAGTGAGGAAACACTTAGTATGTTTAGGTCTCTTAATAGTGGACAACAAGATTCTCTTGGCTTTGCACTACAAATGTTCCTTATAATTTTTTTCTGTAAAGTTAATATTTTTGTCAAATTGCTAGCATTTCTCCCAGAGGCAATGCTGTATCTTACTATTGTCTCAAAGAATCATTTATTTTCAGTATCATTTATTTAGTCCTACAAATCCTACATGTATAGAATATGTACAAGGATAAAGGACATGGTTAGGTCTTTACAAGATAAAATACAGTTTGTATTGTAATCCTAAGGACTAAATATTGAAGTAATTTAGCAAAGAATCATACATACAACAAACATTAGAGGCAACATACAAAGTAGTGGTACACAAATTTTTTTTGAGTCTATGGCGGTGACATTGGCTAAGATTGACAGAGCAAATGCCAAACTGTTCATTTTACTTGTTAAATAGTCTATATGTGAGGACCATGACAGATTTCTGTCTAACTGCATTCCTAAGAATTTAACACATTCTGCTTCATTTAGTTCCAGTCTTCCACGTACAATTTGAATATCATTTATTTCTTACTGCATTATTTTAAACTGCATAAGCAAATTTTTAGTTTTAGACCAATTAGATGGAACTTCATATTTAGATTTTCTAGAGCTTTTTTGACATTTTCCGGAATTTCTTCTGCATTTTTATTTTCTATCAGTACGGGTGTGTCATCAGTGAATAAAACTGAATGATGATTTTTATTTATGAGCAAGTCATGTAAGTAAAAGAGAAAAAGTATTGAGCCTAGAACTCATCCTTGTGATGCCCCCTGTGAGATAATTCTCCATTTCGAGGAGTATTTTCCTTTGTCTGATGTTATGAATATCCTTTGTTGTCTCTTTTATCAAATATGACTTACACCACTGTAAGGTACTGTCCATAATTCCATATTTTTCCACTTTATATAATAATAGTGAAGGTTCACACAGTCAAACACTTTGGATAAGTCACAGATGATTCCTGCAACTTTTTGTGATTTATCTAAGATGGCATTAACTTTATTTATGAATTTATTAATTGCATAAATTTTACTTATGCCTTTTTGGAAGCCAAATTGATTTTTTGTGACTGTATGAAATTTGCAACAAAAATTTTGAATATGGATCGCAACAATCATTTCAAATATTTTAGAAAACACGGGAAAAAGGGAAATTTTACAATAATTTCATATTTTCTTTAGAGCCTTCTTTAAATAATGGTTTCACTTTCACATAGTTTAGAACTTCTGGAAAGTACTTTCTTCAAGTGTTTATTAATTATTTCAGACCGTGGGTGTGCTATTATATTTAAAGCTGCTTTGATGACTTTGGTAGGTATTTCATCCCATCCAACAGAATTTTTATTTTTTAGGTATAATATAATATGTTCTACATCTTTTAGTGTTACTTTGTTAAATTTTCATTACACTCTGATTCTTGCTCTGACTTGGCCCAAATAAATGTACATTATCTTGATAGGAGTCTACATCTACATCAGCATCAAATTTTGCCACTGTTATAAAAAATTGATAAAATTTTTT
Source organism: Schistocerca gregaria (assembly GCF_023897955.1). Taxonomy (NCBI): domain Eukaryota; kingdom Metazoa; phylum Arthropoda; class Insecta; order Orthoptera; family Acrididae; genus Schistocerca; species Schistocerca gregaria. The sequence goes on from NC_064923.1 coordinate 491,223,432, forward strand.
ATTTGAGGAGGATTTACAATTATTTTGTCTTGTATCTTTATTTTAGAAATTTTGTGGTGGCTAGGATTGAGTCCAAGTTAAGATTTGACAACTGCTTTGGATCTATTTCGCTGCTTGTTCATAAATTTAGTGTTTGCCATTTTCTTTGCTGCTTTTACAACCTTCCTAAATTTCTTTTTTAATATGATGTAACATAGTTAATGAACTCAGGACTGTTACTGTATTTCATCTCAGTGTGTAGCAGTCTGTTTCTATAACTAGGTATCATTATGTGAGTAGTAATACTCTTTACTTTGTTACTTGCCTTTCTGTGACAGACTGTGGCTGGAAAAGTCTTATTGAAAATACGTAAAAAAGCTGTTTTAAAACTTATCAAAATTTTTGAACATAAGCTTGTAATAAGAAATTTAGCTTGGTCAGTCTACAACAGAACAACTGTACATTTTCTTCACTGAATCGTCTTTTCATGAAACATCTCCTTCCATTTTGTTTATTTAGTTTCAGTAATTCAATAAGCAAAGCAAAGTGATCCGAGATACTTAGGTCTAAAGAAAATTTGCCAGTGTTATTAAATGTACAATTTGTTAAAATAATGTCTATACGTGTTGCAGTTTGTTCATTTATTCTGGTGAAATCAGTAAAATTTAATCTAAAGCCATATTCTTGAATCAAGCCAACAAACTTAGTTGACAAGCTCATTTCCCGCACCATATCTATCTTAAAATCAGCAGTAATTGCTGTTTTGTTCCTCTTTTCTTTTGTGAGTTTGTGTAGGGAGACTGGAATTTCTCTAAAAGTAATTTAGTCACATCACTACCTGGAATATTATATATTGAGAAAATAATAATATTGTGTTGTTCTAACTCTAGACAGAAACTTTCAAATATCAATTCTTCGTGAAGGGAATTAAACTTATCTCTTTCTTCATATTCTAATGAGGTCTTAACTAGTATACAGGAGCCACCATGGGTGCTGTTTTTCCTACAAAAACTGTTAGCTACTGTGAAGTTTTCCAATTTGTTTAAGACTGTGACAGAATCTTTCTTAAACCAGCCTTTGTTTAGGCAAATGACTCTGATATTTCTTCCTTCTGAAAGAATAATTTGAAGCTTGTCAATTTTCGTGATTTTAACCTGTGGATACATTGCACTGAGGCTGCTTATGTTCCAGTGCATTAGGAATGAAGACTTACACTTACTATCAGTTTTAAACTTATCTTTCCTTGAACACTGTTCTTCTTTTTTTACTGTGTTTTTTGTTTTTCACCCCTGTCACTGGCGGTTAGTTTCTCTTATTTCATATAATTTTGCACACGTCAATAAACATTTTGATGAAAGTTACTGAATCTAAACTATTTAGATGCAACCCATCCTGTGTTATACAATTCTTGCTGATAAACTTGTTTGAGCCTACAAATATTGCTCCTATATAGTGTTTGATGTAATATGTGTTGGCTTTAGTGGGTGATTTTCTGTGTAATGTCTATTTAATTTGCAAAAATATAGAATACTTAATTTCCCACAGGAAAGAGTATGAGTGCCATTGTTCTTTAAATATTGTGGATTGTGGTTTAATCATCTTATGACGTACATTTACAATCCATTTGGTTTGCGTACAGGAGACATGTCCAAATTTTTAAAACAGTGACAATGATTTTCACATTAATAAATAATAACACTACAATAAATAATAACACTATAAGGATATTTCTTGGAATGTGTAACACATTGCATCCAACTCAAATTTCCAGTTTGCGCTGAATGAATTCATCCACTGAGTAATAACACTTCAGTGTCATCATCTCATACAGCTTTCTTTTAAGTGAGCCTAAATTCATCTGCATCAACTTGTTCCCTTTTAATTTATCACAAATTGTCATTCCCATGTATTGAGATCCCTGGGCATAGAGTCTGAGGCAGTAGGTGGGGAGCATAAAATTTTGTTTCTAGTATCATGTGAATGGACAAAATGGTTTTCCTCAAATAAATCATGTCCTGTGTAAAAAATATAATAATCTCATATAAGGATGACAGAGTTAATATTATAACTTTTCTAAATAATGGTCGACATGGTTCTTTGTGATTCGCAGTCCACATATTTCGTATGATTTTTTTTTTCTGTATTTTTAGTATCCACACTATGTCGAGTTACCATACCTAATAATGGATTTGAAGTAGCTTGCATATGCTACTTTCCATGCATCCATGTCAGTTGCAGTTGATAATATTTGCACTGCAAATACAAAGCTGCTCAGTTTGTTTGCTGGGTATTCAATGTATGCCCAATCTGCTCACATTTTGACTGTTTGGTTTTGAACTGCATCACACGAGTTAGATTCAATCCATTTAGCTGAAACCAAGTTTCTAAGGTACTGAGGGTACTGATACAGATTTGGGAATTTTTTCTGAATCCTGGTGTTCAACTAAGACAGAAGTATCATCTTCAAACAGAACTGATGGGGAGCTGATATTTAAAGGATTAGTATGGAGCCTTGTGGAACATCCTGAGATATATTTTTTCCAGTCAGAAAAATAATATGTGCCATTTGAAGAAATGCTAACTATTTGCTTTCTGTTGGATAAGTAGGATTTGAGCCATTGTGTGGCACTGCTACTGATGCCATACTTTTCAAGTTTGTAAACAAGCAATGCATGGTTTACAGACTCAAATGCCTTTGTGAGGTCACAGAAAATTCCTGCCACCTTATTTCTGTTGTCTAATGATGTACTTGTTTTCTCAATGAAACTGTTTGCTGCATCTGTGGTGTTTTCCCCTGCTGAAAACCAAACTGATTGTTTAGAATAACAGAATATTTTGCAATGAAGTTTAGGATTTGTGCAACAGCAAGTTTTTCAAATATTTTAGATAGGATTGGGAGAATCTCTTTTGATCCCTTCTTGAAGAGTGGTATGCCTTCAGCATATCTCAGGACATCCGAGGAACAGCCCCCTTCAAAATGTTAATTTATTGTTTGAGCTAGTGGGTTTACAATTCTGCTGTGTACCACTTTGGTGGGTATTCCATCGCAACCTGCAGATTTTTTGTTTCTTAATGTTAGAATAGTATTTTCTACGCCCTCCACAGAACCTTTTAAGAATTTTGTGTAGTTTTCAGAGTTTTTGCCTAGGCCAAAGGGATTTACTACATTTACAAAGAATTCGTTAAGTTCTCTGGTATTTGATTTGGATTTACAACAGTATTCCCTTCAATGTCAATTTTCGAAATTCCTTGATTAGAGCCTTTAACATCTAACTCAGATTTAATGACTGACCACACAGCCTTTATCTTATTTTTTGATTTAAAATTAGCTTGTTATTTGCCAGTTGTTTGGCTGCCCTGACAACCCTTTTAAATATGGTTTTATAGAGTCTAACATACTTAATGAAATCAATATCTTTATTATATTTTAGTTCTCTGTGCAGTTGCCTTTTTCTTACACTGGAAATTTTTTGCCCTGGGTAATCCACTTTACTTTATTTGTTATTTTATTGCTGCAGAATCTAGGTGGAAATGTTTCATTAAAGACACCAAGAAAACTATTCAGGAATTTCTCAAAGTTTTCAACACTTGAGTTACAGTGACCTAAAAGTCATGTTTTCTCTTCTAGCTTCTCACTAAATGTTAGCAAGTTTTCTTTGCTAAAGTTCCTGCTCATATATGTTCTCATACGTGAAATGTTCCTGTCTGTCTGTGGCAGCTCAATGAACAATGCACAATGATCGGAATACCTAGATCTAGACAAACTTTATACACATCTTCATATACATAATTAGTTAGAACATTGTCAATATATGTTGCTGATTGCCCATTGTCTCTCATAGATTCAAAGAAATTCAATTTGAAACCATATTTCTTAATTAAGTCAGTGAACCTTGAAGCATGGCTACTACAAATTTGATATCAATATTAAAATAAGCATCTATTACAATTTTTTTCTTTTTTTTCTCTGCAAAGGTCTTGTAGGATAATTTGAAGCTTAGATAAGAATAGTTCTGTTGTTGAAGTCCCTGGAATTCAGTATACTGAGATTATTATAATATTTGCTAGTGAGTCCATTATTTCTACACAACAGCTCTCAAACATACATTCTTCATTTAAATAATTAAAACATTTTCAGTCTCATATTTTATATCACTATGTAGAAGTATACAATAGCCTCCAAGTAACTTGTTTCTTCTGCAAGAGCTACTTACTAATCTGAAGTTCTCTATTTTGTTTAGAATTTTAATTGCGTCCTCAAGTAAACCCGTGCTCATTTAAACAAATAGAAATACCAAAAGGAAACAATTGTATTTCTGGCAAATGATAAAGGTTTATATTCTATGCATGTGTTAATGTGTGTTAGACAACTTTTGCTATACGAGTGAATGAATGCCATTTAAAGAAGAGTGTAAAATATTTATCAAACAGGAACAATATATATTCATAAAGCTGGACCTGGAATAAATATGCAGTGTGAGTCAAAAAGATGTTACAACTTTTGAAACAATATACAAATTTACTGAGATTGCTTACAGAATTGGTTGATGTTTCATTTTGTAGCAAACATCAAGTTTCACATAAAAGTGTCAAGTTTCATTTTGGTTTGATGTGACTACCATTTGTGATGTGGCAAACGTCCCATGGGTAATCAGTTTCTTCCCACATGCATTGTAGCAAATTGGGCATAACTTGCGCAGTGGCACTCTAGATTTGATTTTTCAGGTCAGCTAAACTGTTTGGTAGGTGAGGGACATAAACATGATCCTTAATGAAACGCCAGAGAAAGAAATCCATTGGTGTGGAGTCTGGGGATTGAGGTGGCCATGCAATTGGCCTTCACAGCCAATGCTGGGAAGTGGTTATTGAGGAAACCTCAAACTTCTGTAAGAAAATAAGGTGATGCACCATCTCAGTCATCTTCATCTATCTATGGAATTAAGGACTTTTTAAGCATATCCAGATGTACAATACCAGTGACAGTTTTCTCCATGAAGAAGAAAAGACCAAACACTTTCAATTTGCTACTAAGGGCACTTTGGGGCTGTCACGAACATGTGTTCCAGGTTTGCATGTGGATTTTTGCTGTCCTGTATTCTGCAGTAGTGGGTGTTCACCATGCCACTGACTTGAAATATTGACTCATCACTGTATATTATTGTGTTCAGGTATGTATTGTCATTCTCTTTTCAATTTAATATTTCTGCACAGAATTCCCCATGAGCAACCTTTTTGCATCACTAATGTGCTGTGTCATTGTGAATCTATATGGTTACAAATGTAAACATCTGCACAGTACTTGCAAAACAGTATTTTGTAAAACGCCAGTCTTACAAAAAGAACGACATATTGATTTTTGTGGGCGCCAAGCAAAGTTCCCGCTAAGCTGTACAATACAATCATCAACACGTGGGACACTTTGTGATTTATCATGTTGCAGGGAACAATCCTTCTCAACAAAGTTCTTGTGCCAAGAGTAAATTGTAGGCCTGCTTGGAGGTTCTTTAGTGTATTTGGTGTGAAATTAACACTGAACAGTTGTTGACAGTTCATTTCATGAAACCAAAACACACAGAAAGTGCACTCCGCTCCAGTGATAGTAGGCAGTTTAACTTGCTCTACACTGGAGATCCTGGTGGTGGAATGGGGTACTGATGCACTACGTGAGTCAAACCTGAGATTGTTTGCTACAAAATGACACATCTACTAATTCTGTAAGTTATCTCAATAAATTTCTATATCATTCCAAAGCAGTTTTTCTGTGTTTGTTGAGGCTATTGACTTTAAGGTTTCCACCATCAAACAAAGCAGTTCATCATGGGCAATCAAATCTATGCATATGATTCTTAATATCCGGTGGTACACCAACATTTTAAACGCACTGAGCATTTTCATGGCTGAGGCCTTAAACGCCCTGATTTGGAGACGTACTACAGGAGAAAACTATGTGGCATTTCACGACTTGTCATTGCATATTAAACAGAATATCACAATTACATCTAAAACAAAAATGCAAATTCCTGGATGGACAATACATAACATAAGGGAAAGGCAACTCTATAGCAGATTGATGCATGGGGTACAGAAACACATTACATAAAACAGCATTCACATTAGCTTTCAAGCACTAGCTCTTTTTCTAGTAATAGCACACATGCACAACCACACATACACCCATATGCACTCTCCTGATGCCAGGGTAAGACAATTATTGATATTCAATTATTGAAAGCAGTTGCCTCAGAGAGGGGGGTGGGGTGGGGGTGGGGGCGGGGGGGGGGGGGGGCAGGGAGCAGGGAGCAAGGAGAGGGAGAATGTCTGCTTGGGGAGGGGGAGGGGCGAGTTGAGTTGTGGGAGAAGGGAAGGCAGTACATGATCTATATGGAGAAGGAGTGGTGTGGACAGACAAGGGAAAGGAAAAGACAAAGTGAGGCAGTTGTGACGTCTGTACTCTTTTTGTCTTGTTGTGGGGCCATGAAGTCATTAACGTCATCTGTCCAAAGACCTGTCTCTTTCCTGCTACTCACTCTTTGCGTCCTTTTCTACCCCCTCCTCATATCCATCAGATTAAGCAACTACTTTTAATAATCGAATATCAATAACTGGTCTTCTGTGGCCTTGGGAGTGTGAGTTTGGATGTCTTTGTGGTTGTGTGTGTAATATTGCTAGAAAAATAGATAGTGAATGAAATATAGTGCAAATGACATTTTCTGTTATGCGTTTCTCTGATCCAGACATCGATCTGCTATAGGTGAATGGTTGCCATTTATTTATTTTACATATAGCTATACCTGCCATTTATTTATTTTACATATATCTACACCTCAGATATTTGAGATTTTTTTCACTAGATCTCACTGTTTTGTTAACCTGCATCCCGCATGTTTCATTCTGTTTAGTGTTTCTAAGTTAGTTTCCACTTAATAGTAAAACCACATTCTTCATTCTTTAATTGCAGCTGAACAAGCTTTCTTAAACTTATTGACAGACTGAAAATGTTTCTCTAAATACAATTCAAATTTCAGCACTTGCTTACTGTTGGTGTATCTTGTACTGACTTTACTACTCTGGCATGGGTCGTGACCCAAATTCACAGCTTCAATTCTATCACTACCTCCCTCCTACTTTACAAAATTCACAGAAGCTGACTGGTATAGCTCACTTGACAAGCACTGCTGGAAGAAAGAATTTCAAAGACAAATGGCTTAGCCACAGCTTGGGGTCTGTTTCCAGAGTGTATCTTCCACTCTGCAGTGCAATGTGCATTACTATGAAACTTCTTGACAAATTAAGACATGAATCTGAACTTAGGGCAGTTTCTGCACAGTATACTTCTTTTCAGAAGGACTAGTTCAGCATAACATACATGAGATCTACAAATCTTTGAGTTGTATGTTATCACATCTACTGCATAGTTGATATTGTTTAAATTTTTACCCACTGCTGCTGATCTCTTTGCAAATATTACAGTTCAAAAATGCCTTCAATATACACACTCAGAAGCAACTGAGTATGGCACACATACTCAGTAGCAACTAGTTCACCTTTTGCACTAATAAAACAGAAACACATTGTGATGTAACTTCCATAGGACACTAAACTCATCTTGAAGCCATCCTGATCCATGGCCACTTAACTGTCACCAAAAATCATGGAACATGGTCAGAGTTTAGTCCAAACCATGAACAACTCACTCACTGACATCAGTGTTTTTAACAGGATTGATACCATGTGACCTCAGCAGCCACACAAACACTGTCAAGTCTGTTATGCATTTCATGAACCAACAAATTACTCTGACCAAATGCAGAAACAATAGGATGATGCACTGTCTTGCTAAAGTTTGAAGTCACCAAGAGAGTGGTAGAGGTGAACAAAAAATGTACATAATCAGATAGCAGGTTTCTATCTCATTCACCAGTGAAATACAATTACAAATACAATTACAAATGTATCAGGTGTCTCATTTGTTTCTATGTAATCATTTCATACATAATACCTAAAAAAGCAGTCTGAGCAGTGGTATGTTGGCAAGTGGTATGCACACCAAAATGTATCAAGACAAATCAATTCAAATAACATTTTCCTTGCATTGAACAACTTGTTCTTATGTCAGTGGTCTAAAACACACAGTGAGCAGAGGTACAAATGTAGGGCGGTGTCTTCCGCACACTTGGAAAGGTGTCCTTCTTAGAGGTATGGCTGCCTACAGCTGTTGCCACTGTTAACTAATAACTTTGCACCTTAATGAAAAAAGCCTTCAATAATCAATAAACAAGAGGAGACATCCACTTGCTGATCATGATCCTTTTAGGCCCATCCCGGTAGATAAAACAAACATGACTATTTATAAATCTAACATTTGATTCACTGTTGTCTGCTTCTATTTTTCTAACACTTTCAGAACAGGGGTTTAATATTAGATTCCTTCAACAGTGTTATAAATGTGGAATTCGCCCTTCTGCAAGAATGTTCTCACATTTGTCAATGAAGCTCAACAACTTCACAAGGATTTCAGTAAGTCTGATCTGTACTTGAGAATCTCTGAATTTACTTCATCTAATCAAACAACTCTACCATGTTTTAGCTGGTTTCAGGTCTTCTTTAGTTCCTTTCCCAGAATTTTTAAATACTTTAGTTCCTTGTCAGCAAGACTGTATACTGTTCAATTGAAAATAAAGATGCCCATAGTCTAATTACTCCACACATTCACTTGGTCCTTTTTCTTTATCCAAATCAAGCTTACTGTCCTTGCAGTCAGTATGCTGAGGTGAATGTCAGTGGGATAAGTTACTTCATGATTTGATTTGATTTGATTCATGCATCTTATCACGCAGACTAAAAACACTGTTTTAATTTGAAATCCTTGTCAAATATTTACTTTACATTAGATCTTGGTTGACACTCATCATTCAGTCTTTTCACACATTTTTATGTCTAACTGACCTAGTGTTCTATATTTCTGATTTCTTCTTAAGCTTTCATCTGCACTTTGAACAGATACTGTGTTCATGCCTGAAACTGTATCAAAGACAATAGCTGAAATACTATATTTAAAATCAAAATTCTTCAGATTCAGAATGTAGGCTCTCTTGGGCTTGTCTGAAAACTATATTTAACTATATCATATCTAACTATATGTAAAATCAACATTCTTCATATTCAGAGTGTTGGCTCACAGGGCTTTCAGGATTTTGGATGGAGGTGATAGCACTTTCCCATTATGTTTCACAAATTTTAGGATTGGTCACAATAAAGACAATCTTGTTCCTTAAGGTACACTGAAAACTTTCAATAGATGAGTATCAGTTGTGCAAGAGGTAGGTGTTGAATATGGCAAGGCCAAAGGGTATATTGTGTTTATAAGAATGAATCACTCATTTACAACAATCAGGATCCCGAGACAGGCAGTTCCAAAGCAGCTGTTTGACTGAAACTGCTTTTATGTCAAAGTCCACATCATGAAGAAAGGTGGCCCAGTTATCAAACATTCTGCACATGCACCTCCATTAACTACTGGCAGCCAATAAGATTCATTTTCCTTCCAAGCACTAGTCACAAGGTACAACTAGAAAGTGAAAATCCCTTTCCTGCATTCTGCACTGTTACCGTACTTCGTGACAATAGAATTATTCATTCAACTGTTGGCATTTCTTTTCTTGTAGCAATATGGCTGTAATGGTAAATCTGTAAATGTTTTAATGTACTTAGGAATGTCAGGTGTTGGCAATAAATGTGAATGGCATGGCAATAAATGTGAATGGAGCTCTGGTTAGCACACTGGACTTACATTTGTGAGGACGACAGTTCAAATCCATGTCTGACCATCCTCATTTAGGTTTTCCGTGATTTCCCTAAAATGCTTCAGGAAAATGCTGGAATGGTTCCTTTGAAATGACATGGCTGACTTCCTCCCCAGTCTTTCCTTAATCCGATGGGACTGATGAACTCGCTGTTTGGTCCCCTCCCCAAATCAAACAACCAACCAACCAATAAACATGAAATGCTTCACGAGCACATGAGGGGGATTATCAACCGCATTTATAACTTTTTCAAACATGAATTTCAAGGTGAGACTCCTACTATTGACATTTGAAGACACAAGAATGGACTGCAGAAACATGTGGTGTTGGCAAGAAAACTGTAAAGTAAATTGTAAATGAAAGTGTCAGAGTTGTAGAAACCATAGGAGAAGTTGGTTCTGTGTCACTTGGAAAGCATCAAAATCACAAGAAACCTGTAACATGAATGGATGGTTTTGAGAATGATGTTTTAAAGCAATCCATGTGACTGGTGAATATCCGGCATAACAAAAACTTGTTACAGTTATGCATGGCTTCAAAGATCATGCTTAATCAATGTAAATAATTTTAAAAGACATTAGTTTCAAATAGAGTATGTTAAGAAGTGAGTTTTTGTTGAAAGAAGGGACATAGGCATAGCACAAACAATATCCCTTATAATGATGCACAATACAAGAGAAAGAGGTAGTTCAACAGTGTACTACCTTGATGAAACATAGGTGAATCAGAGTTGTTCCACAAAGAACTGCTGGAAAATGGTGATGGTACTGGCAGTTTTAAAGTTACCATAGGAATAGATTCTCAGATAATTATTCTGCCTTCTGGTTTTTCTTCTGGTTTTGTTCCTAAGAGTAAATTCATACTTAGATGTAAGACAAACAGCAGTGACTACTATTTGGAAATGAATGCTGTCAGTTTTGTGAAGTGATTCACTGGACAATTCTTGCCATACCCTGCTTTGAAGTCAGTCATTGTACTTACCATATCAGTTATCATTCAGCTGTTACAGAGAAAAAACAAAGTACAAACACTAGGAAAGTGCATATTTTGCCTCGGCTTAAAATAAAAATGACTTCCTTGCATGTCAACGTGGCCACATAGTTTTGCATTTACTCACATATTACTCTCAGTATAATGCCATGGAATTAATCTGAGCAAAGCTTACAGGCTATGTGCAAGGATACAAATTCATTCAAGCTGATAGACACTGAATTGCTTGAAGCAGCAGACAAGAACCTCCCTCAGCATGTCATAGTCTGTGTAGCTTCCTGAAATGCTTCAAATGCTTCAGGAAGAAGACTTTGATAGCAAGGTGAAAAGAGATATAGGCCTGGAACCTATTTTCATAAATTTGCAATAACATGGTTTGGAAACAAACTCAGGCGGCAGTGACGATGTAGACTTTGGAACAAAGTAAAGTAATAACATTTCTTGATTTTAAAGACTTGTGGTTTAAGAAATGCATTTATCAACATTTCAATTGCATGTGTAGTACACAATAACTTCCTAGCCTATGAAATATTCAGCATGCACTGATCAGCCAAAACATTTTGACCACTGCCCTCCATGGCATTGGATGCCACCTGGTGGTGGTGCAAGCATGTGATATGGTAACAAAAGTATATAAGTGGAGCAGGCACAGACTGGGGATCACCCTATCAAAGATATAGGCTGCAAATGGGGAAATGCATTGAGATAAGTGACTTTGACAAAGAGCACATTATTTTTACACAGAGTCTGTGAATGAGTGTCTCAAAAATGCTGAAGCTGGTCGAATGTTCATGAGCTCCTGTCATGATCATCTTTGGAAACAGGTAGGATGGTGAAACTACCACTAGGTACCAAATGATTGGATGTCCATGACTCTTCATGTAACAAAGCGTTCAGAGGCTAGTCTGCTCTGTAAATTAGGATAGATTGTGATCTATGGCATCTCTGCCGAAAGGGCACAATGGCACACCCCCTAGTATCTCAGAGCACACCATTCGTCATGCATTGTTGAACTTGGAGTTCCACAGCGGCTAACCCTACAAGTTCAGATGCTGGCATAATACTGCTGGTGGAAGAAGTAATAAGCTATGGGAGACATTCTCCTACATTTGCATGGGACCTGTTGAAGTAATCATAGACATGCTGCAAACCACCTGTGTCCCTTCCGGTTTGATGTTTTTCCTGATGACAATGTCATTTTTCAGCAGTATAATTGTCTGTGTCTCAGAGCCAGAACAGTGCTACAGTGGCTTGAGGAGTATTATAGTGAACTGATGTTGATGTCTCAATGACCAAATTTGCCTAATATAAATTCTATGGAACCCATCTGGCTCATATTAGATGCCATCACTGCATACACAAATCAGCAGCACATTATTTACGTGTATTACATGACCTGTGCATAGACATCTAATGCCTCTAATGCCACATACATCTATAAACCTACCAACAAATTTTTGGATCCCTGATATGCAGAATCAGTGATTTATTTCATTCCAAAGATGACAAAAAGGCTATTAAGCAGGCGCATATAATGTTTTGGCTCGTCAGTGTATTACCCTACAAGTAGTTAAGCTTTGCCTAGCACATTGTAAGTTCTAATAACTCTCAAGAATGCACCTAGATAAATTTGTAAAAAACTCTGTTATTCCTACAGGTAAACCCCTGTCATTTTCAACACATGAATTTGAAAATAACTTAAAATGACAGGAACGATTGTACCTGTCATGATATTGGTGGTTTTTTATGTTACCTGTCAGCAATACCTGTAGTTATTCATGGAAGATGGTTAGCTATTTACTTGTTCAATGGATTATACGTGCAGTTCTCACTGTAACGTCGAACTATTTTGTTTACGTTCAAAATGTCTGTTGACAACAAAAAATATGATAATATGCAGACCATTTTTACAATAGTCTTTTACATTAGTCTTTTCTAGCAGTAATTCTCTTTTATGAAGACTGATTACACTTAAGTACAGTCAGAGACATTCACATACACATCTTATACACAGTTGTAAAAATTCTATCGTGTAGGAGCAGTTGTCAAGCAAATATAATGATTCTGGTTGGTGTTTGAAGTTAATTTATCTGTCTTACATTTTTAGTTAAAATACAGTTCAAATCACAATAACTGACAATTACAGCAAACCGTCAGGAAAAATTGTTCTTGACATTTTCAGAAAGCTGTGTTAGTTGTTCTTGACTTCAGACATCATGCAGACTAAAGCTACGGAGCAGTGGATGCAATGTCGTCAAGATGTGAAGTAAGATTTCTCTCACAACAACTGATCGAAATTGATTTTAAAATTTATTGTTCCCCTGATAGATTTGAATGTATAATATGATGATCTGCCGTAGGCAAAGGTACTTGACTTGTCTGCAGGAACAAGTTCGGCAATGTGGACTTTGTTTTCCCGCTCTCTACTGTCATGCATATGCAAATCTCACCCCCTCCATGATTCTCTGCTGCTCTGCCTCAATGTGTGGAAGCACTATGCTACATGATGTAGCTCTAGTGAGTGAGAAGATATTAGTGACTGCTTATGTTTGACATACTTATCCAATGTTCCTAAACTGGCTAGAGACTACTAAACCATCTACCATTTTGTACTAAGTCCTTATTGCAAATGTTTCCCATACAAGTCTGTCTATGTCCTGTCATTATCATTAAGCCAACCTGTCTGGTCAAGCAAGGCTGTCCTTTATGTAAATCTACCAATGTTAAGCCTAAGAACTGTAATGGAATTGTCAGTAAAATTGAAGTTTATTTGACAGAGATGAAATGAAGAAATATTATTATTTAATTTCCTGTTGATTATGATGTCATTAAAGATGAAACACAAGTTGGATAAGGCAAGAACCAGTAAGTAAATCAGCCATATCCTTTTTCAAAGACACTAAATGATATTTAACTCAGTCAACTTAAGGATATCGTGAAGTTACTACATAAGGTTATTTGAGCAGGAATTTGACCTGGCTTCTCCTGTTTGTGAAACAAGTTGCTGTTCGTTGCGTATAACTGAAGTTGAGATCAAATTAAGTGTTTCTCTCATTAACACAGAGTCATAAACAAACCAATGTCAAACTTTTTCAGTATGTCATGATAGGAAGTAGACAGATGATGTACAGATTAATTAATAAAGAACCAGCTATTACAGTCCCCATAAGACTGACAGCTTTTACAATCTGAGTCACTGTCAATTTTGAAGATAAGCAGATAAGAAAATAACCTAAATTTGCCTATTTTCATTCAGACACATACTAAAAAATAAAATTCTGGGACGAAATCATTCATTAAACTGAAGGAATTCACTGCAAAAATCAGTGTAGTAGGGATACTATTATATGTGTTGCTCCAGTTATTTTATACAAATGTTTAAGATGGAAGTAAGGGAAATTCATTCAAAAATTAGTATAAATAAGAACACAAGCAGCAGGAAAAATTAAGCAATAAAAGGTTACAAAGCCTTGCATCTGTCCCACATGAGCTAGGACAATATATTACACTGAAGTCAGTGGTGGCTCGTAAACATACATTTGCAACTATGTCACAAACAAAATTTTAATTTTATCATCATACACTTTCACCCATTTAAGGATTCACTATTAATAACAATACACCCTGTTTATCTTTACTTTTGTATTCATGATTTCTACATATTGAACAACAGTAAAATTGTGCAGGAGGAGGATCTTTTGTTTGGAGGGGGGGGGGGGGGGGAGGGTGCCTTGTTTGGAGAATGGCAGCTAATGGTATTAACACATATCCTGAAAAAGATCATATATACAAAAGCTATGAACATATTTCATTTTGTGCTTTATTTATCATTGGGGACATTGTGTCTTTTCTCTAAGGTGTGTAGTGGTCTGCATTAGTAATAAATCGGTACTGGACTCACAAATTACTGAATATGCGGCCATGAACTCTTAGCATGTTATAAAATATGTCTCACTTCTTTCAAATTTAGTTATTGCAGACAACATGTAACCACCAATAGCTACACTATCATTAAATTATTCAGTGTTTTGAGAACATTGTAAATTAACAATACATGGTCAAATGCACAGCTGAGGCACATACAGATTTTTATGTAAATAGGCATGGTTTAGTTCTCGTATGTGGCTCTTGTCTTAGCAATAAGCCAATGGCCTAGATCTCTGTAGCATGTACTTCTGTTTATGATATTATTTTTCTAATTGCATAGCTTCTGCACCCAACATAATGTGATATCTGTTACACTTTCTATGGATGTGTCATCTCTTTCCACCCTGCCAGTTCTATGATGTATACCTTCAGCATATTGTCAAATTCCACATTTAGACATAAAATTCTGCTACTTTTTACTCTCTTCCGCACATAACAGTTTTCTCTTGCTATCTAACATATTTTTCCACCAGTGGAAAAATGTTCCTGCTGGAGCACAAAAAACCCAAGTATGTTCCTCTTTAAAAGACTCTGACAGAAAAGAGGGGAACCAGCTGCCTCAGTCCTCATTCCTCACCAAAAATTTTGGCAAGTGAACATGTTTGTATTCTTTTACCACAGAATATTCTAAATCATTTTACCCAATCTCTCTTTCAAGTTAAGCACTCATATCAGCAGCTCCCTCTCACTTCCACTGCTTATATATACATCTCTCTCTCACAACCTCCTTTTTCACCCCACTGAATAAAATCTTGGTTTTCAGGCTATGTCAATTCAAATAAAATTCTCACACTTGAAAACTGAGAAGATTTTATTCAATCCTGCTGCTACAAAATACTCGCAAGGACAAGTATATCCTACTGCCACTGTCTACTCTTTGATTTACACTGTTTGCTTTTGTCTTTCTTCCCTGCTGCCACTGTCTCCATCACACCTCAGTAGCTCAAAAATTGTGAGGGACCCAACTTATTTTTCCCTCCTATAGCAAAGTCTTTAAAATTTTGGGCCTCTCATTTGCTCCCACTGCTCCTGTCACCATCTATCTCTCTTTCTCTTCTGCTGCCACTGTCCCTCTCTGACCATCAATATCTCCTCTCTGTTCAATTCCTAGTGCTATTGTATTCATCCACATCTCTATCCCTTTCACTGCACTTCTTGTCTCCAAACATCACTGTCCCCTCTCTCTTTCCCTCCCACTGGCACTGCCTTCTTTCTCTTCTATCATCATTGTCTCTTTCTCTCCCACTGGTACTGCCTTCCTCTCTCTTCCACCATCACCATCATTGCCTCTCTGCTACTCTCTTTCACCACAAAAAAGTATGGATACATTTGCATGCCAAACTTTTTGGTGAGAAAGGCTGAATGAAAATTGAGGCAGTTGGTTTCCTACCTTGCTGTCAAAGTCTTTTAAAGACGACCATATCTGCCTGTTTTGTGCTTCATCATGAGCATTTTTACACCGATTCCTTCTTTTCCCTGCTACAGCAGAACATGCTACTCATATACAACAATTCTATAAGTCAGTAAAGTTGTGACAATTTATTTCTGTACTTCAACAAATTTATATACACTGACACGTATAAACAGCAAATCATCATTTTAATGGGGCTTTTGTCCCACTTCAAGGTGGGGTCAGCCTTGCCACTATGGATATGATGGTGTTATTGCCAGAGGGTGGCCAGATGTCCTTCCTATCACCACCCCTGATTCCCCCCCAGCTGTAGGCATCTAGGGTAAGCCATGAAATAGTGCGAACATGTTCCGATACCTGTGAGTCATGTAATTGAGGCAGAACATGGGGACTAGCCCAATTTTCACCTAGCGGGATGTGGAAAACTGCCTAAAAACCACGTACAGGCTGGCCGGCATATTGGCCCTCATTGTTAATCCGCTGGGCAGATTCAATCCAGGGCCAGTGCGCCTACCCGAGTTCAGGAAGCAGCTCATTAGTGTTATAGGCTACCCTGGCAAGTCAATGTATAAACAGCAAATAAGTATGCATAATGCAAGGTTAACACAAAACTGTTTGTTTGAATAAGTTACAGGAAAGGAGTCGTGACAGGAAAGGAGTTGGGTGACATCATCAACTGCCGATATTTGATCAGATACACATGCTGTCATTTTCAAGGCAAAATTGCAGCAAGTAAGCACTGCACAAGTGAATTTAAAACCTTGGTTTGCTGATCAATTTCAGAAATATAAAATGCTTGCTTGCACACACACACACACACACACACACACACACACACACACACACTGTAATCACTACTGTCACCAAACAAACCAAAGTTCGTAGTAGTGTTTACAGTGTGTGTGTGTGTGTGTGTGTGTGTGTGTGTGTGTGTGTGTGTGTGTGTGTGTGTTTTATCTTTCCGAAATTGTTCTGTACTTTTGCCTCAGAAATGACAGGGTGTGCACCTGTCGAAATATTGGCAGTAGACGACTACATCATCCAGGTCCATTCCTGTTAGTTATTTGAACATTGTATTTGCCAGGAGAAACTCATGTTTCATAAAATTGTTTGCTTTTAATTTTTTCTGGATACTTTGCTCATCAATCAAAATTCAGTGAAAACATCTGGCTCATGATTTGTAATCTTAGAGACCAAAAATGTTATCAGAAATATTTTACTAGATTTAAAGTTTCCTGGTCTTAAATAATTTTTGGCAGTCATTTTCGGTTCTTCTCAGGCATGTTAAGGCCCTCTTAGCCTATTTTTTGCCAATGCAGTACCATTTTCCTCATATCTGTACAAGCATGAAGTGCCCATTATACGCAAACAGAGTATCATCAAGTTTTATTTGTGAAAAAGTGCTGACTAAACATAATCTGGTAACCTAAGAACCCATGTGATAACCCTAGAATGCTTGCCATGCGTTCACCAAGTCAGTTACAACAACATTTACACCTCAGACTGGATAGTATGTCCGTATTTTACATGCATAAGTATGGTAACTTTGAACCTCTGGAGCTCAGTAACAGATAATTATATTGAAAAACAAATTCCACAGTTCCTTGAGAACATAATTTAAAGAACAGATAGTAAAAAGTTTGACAATTTTTCATGAATGGTAATTATAGAAGTAGCCATCCCCATAATTGGTACTTTTCACACCCATCAATCGTGGTTTAGTTTTTAAAAGTCACCTAGGCCTGTCTTACACCACACCTAATGCAAAAGAACCAATTGAGTTGCGCAATTTGGTTGGGCAGGAGGAAGTGTGTAATTTTTAAATTTTAACCCTGTTCTGTAGGATAGCTAGTGTAAGCCCTTTCTTCCAACAGATACACTGGTCACTAGCCCAAGGGCTATCCAAAATACTTGAACCCCTATCTCTGTAACCAACAGGATCTAAGACAGGACCCCTTGAAGAATAGCATTTTCACACGTGGCTTTTTGGAAAATACTGGTACTGTGCACTGTTGTGCATGGACCAATTTATTATATATGTAAGGAGTAATGCCATCTCTGATGTTGTAACACATCGATATTGAACTCCTTACTTATCACTGGTTGCTGTAACTTTCAAGTACAGGTGCACCTTTTCTCTAAGAGAGCATTGTCTTACTGTTCTATGCAACAAAGCCCCTGCACTGTTGGTCAAGCACTGTCTTGGTAAATCGTTCTTGAGCTTCAGCATGGTGTGGTCATACACAGTCACATTGTGAATAAATAAGAGGATAGCTTGGATAGCAATACACCACATTTTCTTGTTTCAGCCAACAGCAATGGTACAAATGCGAAACTTGAGGTATGCATTATTTGAGGATTCCAGAGTGTCCTCACAAATTTTGTGTTTCCTCCGAAAGGTAGTGTAGCTGCAGCAATGTTTCAAAATGGTGTCTGTAAATGAAACATGTTACAAGCAGAATGTCATCATTGAATTTCTCACAGTGAAGAAAGAAACAGTTGGGAGCATTCACAAACGTTTGTGTGCAGTTTATGGAGCATATGAAGTTGACAGAAGTACGAAAGTCATTGTGCAGAGAGGGAGCGGCCATTACAAGAAGATGATTTGGCAGAGCTCCAAACATTGCATCTCTGCAAGATGTGGCACACATGGCAAGACATAGCTTGCTGATGCACTCATTCATAATGTGAAGAGGCAACATCTTTAATTCTAAAGCATATGTGAACACATTAACCAAACTCAAGAAGTGCTTCCAGTGACTTCAGGACCATTACAACGCAGGTGATCGTTTGATTCAAATAATAACGCTCAGCCTCATACAAGTTTGAGAACTTCAGAACACTTAACTAAACAGTGTTGGACAGTGTTATTCCATCCACCCTACTGCTCTGACTTCCACTTGTTTGGACCATTAAAGAATACCATTCACAGAAAACATTTTGAAGATGATGAAGCAATTTCCACAATGAAGAAATCACTTTGTGACCAGAACAAGGAGTGGTACCAACAAGGAGACATGCCTTTGTGTCTCACTGGAGGAAGGCCACAAAACAGGAAGGGGAGAATAGGGAGTGTAGAAGAAACATCATTCTTTCTTGTGTGTAAGTTGATTGTGTTCAAAAATAATTGCTGAAGAAAAAAAAGTGGTGCTTTTCTGGGTGACCTTCAGAGTACAAAGACTTTGGTAGAAAGATAATTAAAAGTTGGAAGTTTTATATCGCATTTTAGAAGTAAAGTGTTTCAGTAATACAGCTATTTTGTGGAAAGACACACTTTTTAGTTATGTGATTTAAGCTTGAAATAGTATCATTTTTGTGACTACATAATTTTTGTGGAGAAACATACTGCTAGTAGAATGTAAATGAAAAGGCTTTCATGATCAGTGTTTAACTGTTTAGTTAATGTGGAAACTGACTGAAGCAATTGTTAATTCAGTAGAAATGTGAAACATGCTTAACTTTTAACACAAGACCTGATGTCTTTAGGCATCATTATGGAAGTGTGTTATGACGTAAAGGGACAATAAAACGCAGTAAGTTTCCATTTTTAACTGAATAACTTTAATATTTGAAAAGAATAAAAAGACATGTTCATTTTAGGCACATGGTCAGGTTTATGATGTAACAAATAGTGTTCTCTATGTAAAGTTACCTTACTCAAGTCACATACTCCAGTAGCCACAAAAATAAAATAAACCAAACAGACATTGCAGAGCATCAAACTCCCCCCCCCCCCCCCCCCAAAAAAAAAAAAATGGATGGACAAAGAATGTATCTTTGTGTCAAATTCTTCACACCATTTGTCCATAATGCAGTTGCATATGGAGACTCTGTGCAGAAGTCCAACAACCGCTCTACTGCACACACCAAGAAGGCATGAGATCATTACTGCTGGGGCACTGTTGTCATAGAACAGCAAGCCATTGCTCCCTCAGAAAAAAGGTAAGCTTTGCCTAAGAAATTCCAGAACACTGTGATAAGAAAGAAGTACACAGTACAATATCAATATGTTACAACATCAAAGATAGCAGTACTCCTTCCAGTTACTGTACAGAGCCAGGGTACCAGTCTTTAAAATTTTAATTGTTATATTCAAGAGCCTTCTTAAGGCAATAGGCAAACCCAGTTTTGTCATTTGCAGTAGCTGCTCAGTGTGTGAAGCAGTTGACCACACGATATTAGCCACGTAGATCTGGAATACTTTTGCTTAATTAGTTCTAGAATACTTCTGCTTACTTCAGACACAAGCTTTGACAACCACACTTCCGTAACTGCTCGTCTCATCTCAGAACAGAGCGCATCTGTTCCTGAGTTTTAGATTTTTCAATCTTCTTTTGCTGCACCCTGACAGTGACAGCCACATTGGCTACTTCGATGAACTGTGTGTGCTACCAGCTCACCAATTATTTCACTTCTTATGGATCCTACCTAGTATCTGTTCATTGTCCAAGACCTTTGAAAGACTGGGTCTTACCTGCCAACAGTCATTCCTGCATCAGCAATCTCCGAATGTGTACACTAGTTTTTAATTCATTTCTATGTGGCAAATTCAAAGGGAAATATCAGCTCATTTACTCATCAACCACTCTAACCTACACCCTTGAAATGCTCTGCACATTTGAGAGCCATACAAAATTGGTATAACAAGGGGGAATTCCATTCACCACTTTCCCTTCTCTTGCAGCTTTGAAATGCATTCATTTATGCTCAGCTGTGAGACTTGGAATACTAGCACAAGTGAAGAAATGCATCAGGTTGCTGCTTTACCACTACTTTAATCCAGGACAATATGCATATGCCTTGTGCTGACCAGGTGTTTTTACACCACCCTGCCAAGCCATTGAGGTGTGATTCAGCCAGACAATCTGACCACCAGGCTTACTACAGCACAAATACACCATGCTCACTTTGGAGCAAGCCTTAATCAGTCCCACTGAAGTTCAGCCCCCATCAGACCCATCATCTTTTCTATTACATCATAAGCCAAGCACTGCACCTATCTCCAGGATGCCAGGTGACTGGGATGTCACAGAACAAGCACCTGGAGCATACTTTGCAGAATTCTGAGTGAAATCTGATAAACATGTTAATTTGTCTATAGTTATCCTCACCTCAGCAGTATTTGTTTTTCAGTAGATTGTTCCTGCAACACTGGTGTTTCACTCCACATTAGGAGTTCTTATTTCTTTTCTCCAGAAAGAGTGGGGAAAATGTTTATAACTTCTTGAATAAAGGACGTTGGAGAAATAATTAGTTGGAATCATGCATTCCAGTTAAATATCACAAAATTGAAGCGGATTGGAGAGGCTAGCCTACATCAAGTTGCCACAAAGTTTAAAACATGGCCCTGGTTTTAACAGCAGGGGTGCATACCTTATGGAAGAACACAGATATAAGAAATATCTTTGCTGAACGTATTTGGTCTGTTTGAATTAGGAGGGGCATGTACCGAGACTGAGTAGGAAAAAAAAGTATTGTTGACTGAAGTTGAAAAATGCACTGCCTATGTATTTCTGAGAGTGACTGACCACTGCACTGAAGGGAAGATTAAATATGATTCCCCTGAGACACTGCAAGAAGCAATCAGAGTTGCATTATTACACAAGGAAGTGCAACAGTTCATGTCCTATTATCAAGAGTTCAGAAAACTAGATGTGCTTTTACAGCAGAACATTGCTGCAATCAGTATAGATGCAATGGATATAAAGCCCTGGAAATTTGGAGCCAAGTTGCAGTTACTGTAAGCATATAGGCCATGAGCGCCTCAACTGTGTATTATTAAGCACTCAAAAAGCACAAGGTATTCCACAATAAATGAAGTCGAAAACTCACACTGTCATCCAAATTTTGGATATTCAAGTAGAACAGACCTATCCACCATTCCACACTTCCAGTAATAAAGGTAAGTAAAATACCGAAAGATAGATCAGCCTAGGTGGAAAATGTAATTCTAATCATGAGAGTTAGTGGGAAGCACTCAACACTTCTTGTTGATACAGTTGTTCAAATAAGTGCACTGTTTGTATCTTCAGTCAAGACGCAAAATTTGATGTTGCCAAGCCATCCTCTGAGTGGATTAGGAAGAGAGGTTATTTACAGTATTGGTTCACAGAAAACTGAACTTAAAGTATATAATAGGGAATATGAATTCACTTTTGAAGCACTATGGAATCAAGAACAAGACTTTGATAGAATATTAGGAAATGATTTCCTTCTACATTTACAAGGTGATGTTGATTTCCAAACACATGAAGTCCAGCTTGGTCAAATCATCCACTGTTGTGTAAAAAAGTCAAGAAAACAAGCCAAAGCCAACCCATGTACTGAACTCCACACCAACACTGACAAATTTTCATTGTTACCAATTGCAGTCTCCCCCATCCTACAATTTTTGCTGTAAACGTATAGGACACATACCTACAGCTGATTAATTACTGTGTTAGTTATTTTTATGATGAGTAATGATTATTTATTAACTGTCTTCTGACATACTTGGCCTCTCTAAGTGACAACTGGTTAATAAAAATTTTTAAGTAGGTTCATTGAATACATTTCATATTATCCTGTTGGAGGAAGATGTGTCAAAACCAGAAAAGTATGTTGTCTTCTAGGGTCACATAATTACAGGGACACATTTTAAGCAACCACCAGCGTCTGAGCTGATCATAGCATTTGTTTCATTTCACTTTCTTGTTACAGCCTCTTTTGTCATCTGTTATCTTCTTATCTTGTTCTTACATCCTACTGAACTACCTATTTGCTTTGCTTTCACCAGGCAATTAATAATATTATGTTTTCCATTTTACGTGTTTTGTCAGTGCATATCGTGGTACTTCATGTAGTACAACTGAGATATTTAAAAAATTGGAAAGATATCACAAAACTGGATACCCAAGAGCACTATGGCAAGCAATTTCACACAAACAATAAACCTAAGTCCACCCTTGTATTGCTCACTCCAGCTCGTGTTGATCAACACCAGATGCTGGTAGGATACCTTCTCTGCCAATACATAGTGTCACATCGTCCCGTTAGCACTCCAGACAAGCACGATCAAGGTTCGTCTCCTCCCGCTGCTAAATTGCACTTTTTGTATCACCTTATTTGCTGCATCATCACTGGAACTACGAAACTTCATTCATTTCGAAATGATTTAAACCTAGTACTGAATTACCTCTGGTAATCACATTAAAAGGGATTTTGATTCAGAAATCAGGAAAAACCGTTCTCTAATACTGAACTTTGCAGAAACAGGTCAACTTCCCTCTCTGTCCCTCTTTCTTTGTTGCACACTATATAATTCTTTTCACTGAAAACAAAGAAGGGGGAGAGACAGGTGTATACTAATAGTTAAATGTCAAAATATTTTGTGACAAATTTATTATTATTGGAAAATATGCTACTGAGACTTCCTAGAAAGGACATCATAAATATTTTTATACAGCTTCACTACAGCTATGCATGTACGTCCCTATGTAACAACTATAGCCATAGCTAAAATAGACACTAGCTTTCACAAAAGCAGATTATGAAGCAACTTAACAGATTTATCACAGTCTACAAAATACAGTTCTGATCTGAAAAGGATCTCCATGCTTCTTTATCAAGTAATGTCTTATACAGAGGGGTCCAAAAAATGTATCCACTGCATAAAAGTCCGTAACTGGCAAACTAATTGATGCAATTGTCTCATCTTTGGTTTTGTAATAGTTTGTAGTTCTGGCAATCACCACACAAATGTTGTATTGTGTTGTTTTGTTTTGTCAGATGACAGTCGCCAGATAGTCAGTGTTTTATTCTTAGTTGCACCTAGTTACACGAGTAAACATGGCTGGCACAAGGCTTACATTTGATGAAAGGAAGTAGTTTTGAAGTGATATTTTAAGTACGAAAACATTAATGAGGTTCAACGGCAAAGGCGAAATGAGTATCAAACAGAGCCAACGACACGTTTAATGATTCGTCACATTCAAGACAAATGTGAAGCCAAAGGCTGTGTTAAAGATGTACACAAACAACAATCTGGATTACCTGTAACAATAACAAGTCCAGCTAACTCCCACCGTGTGTTACAACAATTCACTCGCTCACCACAGAAGTCTGTGAGGTACTGTGCCCGTGAAACTTGAGTGAGTCACTCAAGTATTTAGCGAATTTTGAAGAGAGCAAAGTGGAAGTGCTACATCCCATGACTGCTACACGCAATGAACGAGAACGACCCAGATAATAAAATGGAGTACTGTGAGTGGTTTACTAACATGGTGCATAACGATGTAAACATTTGCAGAGATGATTGTGTGGTGTCATGAGGCACAGTTCAAACTCAATGGTACAGTAAATCGCCACAATTGCATCTACTGGGCTGCCGAAAATCCGAACATTCATGTAGGCAAAGCCTTGAATTTGCCAGGAGTAAATGTGTGGTGTGGATTATCTTACTGGGGCTTGATAGGGCCACTGTTCTTTGATGGCACAAATACCGGTGAGGTGTATGTTCAGAAGCTTCAGACATCCATTTTACCTGCCATCCGAGACGTGTATGGAGACAGAAGAGTTTACTTTCAACAAGATGGTGCCCCAGCCCACTACCAAAATCGTGTTAGAGCATATCTCGATGAAAATCTACGAGGAAGATCGATAGGCTGCAGAGCTGCTGTAGAATATCCACCACGTTCCACAGACCTAACTCCTCTGGACTTTTACCTGTGGGGAACACTAAAGGACATCATTTATCAACAAAAGAAATGAACATTTGATGAGCTTCGAGAATCCATCATACATTCATGTGCAAATATCCAACTGAACATGTTGCAGTCAGTAGTTCATGCTACAGTTTGGCGGCATCATTTGTGTGTGGATGTTAATGGTGACAATTTCAAACTCCTACAGTGATATCTTTAAGTTGGACTTTAAGTTACACTTTCACCAAAAATTAGACAACTCCATCAATTAGTTTGCAAGTTATGGACTTTTAAATAGTGGATACATTTTTTTGGACCCCTCTGTATTTTATAACACAAAAGAAAAACCTCAGAGGAAAATTTTAAATTTTGGTTGGTTATGGTATATAAAAATAATGTGTGGACCTCTAGTACACATCTGAAATAATTTCATTTATAACAATTTACATTATGTCAGTTACGTTTTTCAAAATTTATACATACAGTGAAGGGCAAAGCTGAGTTCCCCAAAGTGTCTGGCTACTGAAATTAACACAGATGAACATTCTCGGAGTGATTCCTTGGCTAGTGACATCACTAGTGGTGCCACTGACTGTATCACTATGTGGGCATGCTGACCACTCAGAATTGATGCAGCTGCA
Source organism: Schistocerca gregaria (assembly GCF_023897955.1). NCBI lineage: Eukaryota > Metazoa > Arthropoda > Insecta > Orthoptera > Acrididae > Schistocerca > Schistocerca gregaria. The sequence continues at coordinate 491,248,864 of NC_064923.1, forward strand.
CTTATAACTGCAGCTCGTACCTGCAAATCAAATAAGAGTTTGTCCACTGCAGTAGCTAAAGGTACTCAGTCACATATTACCAATGCTAAGTTTTCACAGTGTCCAAGTTACAACTGGATGAAGACCCAAAGTGCTGTAAAACACAGTAAGAATGAAAAAGGTATAATTTACTTTAGTGGAAAATGCACACTAAGGCTCATTTCATAATATACATACATAAAAATCAGTTTTGTTAACTTTGATGGTCAATCTTTCAAGTTAAACTGTAATGTGGACAACAGAGACTATTTCTATTAACCAACAAAAGAAAGTCAGAATATAACAAAAAATCAAGTTTATGGTATTTATTAAGTAGTTAATGAGGACTTCTTTTTTATTATTAAAGAATCTGTAAGAACTGGGCCTAAATTCATATTCAATGATTTTCATTTAAGTTTCACATTGTGTCCACCAGCCATTGGCAGTATCTTGCCTGTGACATGTCTGAGGGATTGATGCACCAACATGCTTCTCATATTGTGCTGCAGTCCAGGGGAGTTTCTGGCTTGGCCTGCTATGTATAATGGACGTTCAAAGAGGAACAAGCTGAGGGCCTGTATGTTACTAGTACTGACTCTAGCTGTTGAGACACTTGTCCCACTGTGACCCAAGGTGGTGAATGGCTGTCTCACAAAATTCCCAGTTCCCCACGTACAGCTGGACGTTGTCGTCCGAGGTAAATCGTTTGCCCCTCAGAGCCTTTTTAAGAGGACCAAAAATGGCTCCCTTCTGATTCATTTCCTGCAGAACGAGACAGCAATAAATGCCCAGTGTTACTTGCAAACCTTGACCAACCTTTGCAAAGCGATCAAATCAAAATGACCAGGCAATCTCACCCGTGGGGTCATTCTGCTCCACAACAATGCAAAGCCTCATGCGGTCAACACAGTAATGGCACTCCTTCAGAAATGCAAGTGGGAGGTTCTCAGCCACTGTCTATACAGTCCAGACCTCTGTCCTTGTGATTATGGCATTTTTGGTCCCCTTACAAAGTCTCTGAGGGGCAAACGCTTCACCTCGGACGAGGACGTCCAGCTGTATGTGCGGAACTGGTTAACATCACAGCCCCAGGAATTTTATAGGACAGCCATTCATTGCCTTGTGTGACAATGGGACAAGTGTCTCAACAGCCAGGGTCAATAATTGTAACATATGGATACTGGTTTCTGTAATTATGCCCCCGGCTCATTTCTTTTTGAATGCCCCTTATAGAAACTGACCAGAGATGATGCAGCCTCAGACATAATGCTGTTTTGGTCAGCTTTGCACTCACTGGCTGCCAAGGCCTTTTGCAACAGGTATGGTAGTGTCGTTATTTTACTCAGTAGTGGTATTACATACCCAATACCAAACACAGATCTAAAAAGTGATGGAAAATCCAGGATGGAATAATGACAGCATTATGAAAACGATAATTGCTACTCAGCATTTAAGAAAATGTTGAGTGGCAGACAGGCAACACAAAATGTCTGCTATACATTTGAGCTTTCTGTCAAAGCATCTTCTTCTAAATTATAAAATACACACACATTCACACAAACACCTCACACGCACATGACCTTGATCAAGATGCTTCTGTGAATGTGGGTGAGTGTTTTATATGTTAAAAGAGTGCCTTCTACTTGAAAAATCAGCTGTATAGGAGTCTTTTTGTTGTCCTTGTTGTGACTGAACATCTCCTCTGTACGGTGAATAGCAATCATAGTTTTCATAATACTGACATAGATTTGAGGAGGTAGAGCCAAAAATAAAAAGTTCTGGTTGGTGTACCATGGACCTCGACAATGCATATCAGTTAGTGTTCCAACACTGCCTCATGGCCTTGTTCCATGCATTCTGAGAATGTGTGAGCCACTTGATCACTTTGCCTTGGGCACTTGGTCAGGGCAGTACAGTTGCATAGGTCATGTTTGGCTGCCCTACTGCCCATATATCAGCTGTCTGCCCACTCACACTGAATGGATGACTGGCTGCCTCTATGTGGGGCAATTGAGCTGGAACAGGTTGGTTTATTACATGCAAAATACAGGAAAGTGCTAGGACTCAGAAATATTTCAACCTAAAATGTGTGTGACAAGATATATTGATAACAAGACCTCAGGAAGTCACATTTAATTCTCAAAAATGTCCTTGGCTAGTGTCGGGGCCCCAAGCTGTAATCACGGTTGCTTCCAGATTCCAATTTTTGAGCAGTTCCCTACCTTTCTGATGTAGTATACATTTCACAACATAATTCTTTTACTATTGGGTTTATCATGGACGGGACAATTAAATATTAAAAAGTTGTATAAAATAAGTATCTTAGGAATTTAGGGAATATGGATAAAAACAGAGGAAGTAAATATCAAGTAATAATAATAAAAGTATTGAAAGATACTGAATGAATTAAATGCTTGGGAGTTTATAATACAAAAATAGATGGATTTTGTAACTAAGTATGAATATATAACAGACATAATGTCTGTCTAGGAAATAGGAATTTGCAGTTCTTCTTTTTTGTGTGTATTTAGTATTAACTGATTTGAATACATCAGTATTTACCAACATGTGTATTCTTAGGAAAAACTTAAGATCATAATTTTGAAGTGGTACCCATAAATTTTGGAAACTTGCACAAAATTCTTAGTAACTTGATGTTTCTAGAGTGAGAAATGGAACTAATTTTGCAATAATGTTTAGTATTTGCAGATAAATAAACATGATAGGAATGACTTTATCTGAAGGGGAAAAAAACCTCATTTGTTTACATAGTACACAAATTATATTTTTGTAAATATTTGCTGTGTTAATTAAACCTATCATAGAAACATTAAAATGACACATTCCATAAAAATACATATAATAATAATCATGATAAGGGGCAAGGAGAAAGTCAAATTGTTGTGTTATGGAGCTGAAACAAATGTTAAATAGTTTTTTTGATCTCTCATCCCCTGCCCCCAAGAGAAATTGGAACTGAGACTGGCCATCACTCAGGGACATTTGCACTTTTGTATGAGTGAAGGGCAGCAGAGCAGGGACTATTCACCCTTGGGAGAGTCGAGTGGTGAAAAGTGAAAGGAAAATCCAGGAACAGTGGTCAACTATGACATTTACACCTTTTTTTAATATTTTCTGTCATTCCTCAGTTGATTCTATATTTTTGGACATGTGGTCCATCTGTGCAACCAAAGGGGATACTGTTTTGTTTTGTGCCACAAAATGGAAGACTGTTTGTTTTTGTGCCATATAAAGCAATTATTATATACATAAAGTAAATGTGCAGTATAAACCACTGGGGATGCTTCGAAAATAAAAATAAGTGGTACACATATGACATAAAATCATAGAGCCTTTCATTTAGTTGCACAGAGGAGCTACATCTCAAAGAAAATTATGTTGAGTTTGTCTCATGTTTCAATGATTTGATTCATGTACTTGTTGCAAATTTATGTATGAAGGAAAAGAAAAACTTAAGTAAAGTTTAAGTTTGTGTTTTATATATTGGACATATACTATCTTCCAGGACTTTTTTTTTACATTTTACATTGAAGCCCATTTTATGACTTACTGGTACTAAACAACAATTTTTATTGAACTTTTTCCACTTATTTATTACATATCCTCTAAATCCATGCTGTGAATATATATCACAGATATATGGAATAAGTCAATATTACATGCTTGCTGTGGTTATTATGAAACAAACATCTCTCTCTCTCTCTCTCTCTCTCTCTCTCTCTCTCTCTCTCTCTCTCTCTCTCACACACACACACACACACACACACACACACACACACATACACACACACACATAATGAAACCTGCTGTAGAAAATGTCTTAACTTTTCTTTCACACTCAAAACATCATGAAGGGAGGGAATCAAAAACCCTGCAGCCACTGAGCTGAATCCCCTTATGCACCATACTAAGGTTTGTAAGTTCGAAATGGATGTCTCCTTTTCTTCTGCTGCCTTGAGTGTTTTAAACACTATTTTCCTTATGAAAGACATTACGGAGAATATGTATTGAGCAGTAGATGTAATGATTTTTTAAGTTTCCTAAAATGTTTTCTGCATTTGGTTCTTGTGTGAACACCATTCAAGACTCATATGACTCATTACAGTTCATGTGACACTTCCCCCATTGGCAACCGATTCCACCAAAAGATAATTCCATAAACCATGATGGCAAGAAAGTAACCCAAACATGTTATATTAATAGCTTCCCTATTCCTACAAGAATAACTAATACAGCAGTTAGCACAGATCTATGATGTGGCTTGATCAGTTCAGTTCACTGTCAATATGTAAGCTCAGGTATTTTGTAGTGTCTATCCTTGTTATCTGGTGGTAATGGGGTTTTACCCCTATTTCTTCCAAGGCATTAGTAGTTGTATGAAACTGAATATAACTTGTGTCACTGAGGTTGACAGAAAACCTGTCTTGAGTGATCTGTTTACAATATACCACTTCAAAAGTTAGTGGGGTGGGGGATTATTGAAACCTAAAAGGTTGGCCATCCTGCTACAGGTTACTGCTTCTCTGTCATCTTCCAGCAGAGTTGTTGTAAGATGGTGACTCAGTGTTGAAAGATTACTGCAAACAGGATCACAGGGTTAATAGGCCTTAGAATGTACTCCTTGAGTGCCTACACAGAATATATTTTAAAACATGCATTGTATGTTACTGAAATAACAAAAAATGGCTTAGTGTTGTACAAAGAAGAATGTGTTATAATTTAGCTCAATACTTAAGTTTTTTAGTAATAATATGCTATAATATTTTACTTTATTCTCAAAACTATCTACAATGTCAAAGGAAGGGAAAGGCTTTGTTAGGTAGAACATTAAGAAACATGTATTCAGTATTATGATGATCACAGATGGTATTACATCACAAAACCTTGACTTAGAAAAATCACTTGCAAATTGAAAATTTCTGTGTGCTATGGATTTTATATGAGAGAATTCTGTACATTCATTTGAATGATTGTTGGTTCATACACAAGTTTAAAGCAATGATGGTGATGAGCACATAATGTACATATATACTAGAAACATACATCTTTCAAGTGTAATGTGTTACCCTACCATGTGTCAATCATTACAGTAGAGTATCAAGCCTTCTCACAATCATTCCATTTTTCCGTTTCCAAGAAAAAATGTTGCAATTTTTATTACAGTTTTTCAAAAACAGCAAATTCTAATAACAGTTAATAAAAGAGTCTTGCTGCTAAGTAGTAGCCATGAGAGGAGTGTGGGCCAAATGGTGCAGGAAAAGTTAGAAGCAGGGCAACAAGTCAAAAGTACTAGCAAGTGCTAGCCTTAGCCAAATGACAGACGAGATAGGAAAATTGTGCAAAGGTTTTGGCAAAGAGGATCAGGTTATTATAGTAGGTGGAGCAGGAAATAGCATGGCTAAGAACAGTAATTATAAGTAGCAACTACACAAAAAAATTTGAGTTTCATGGAGATCCTGCAGCGCCATGACTAGCCCTGGGTTAATACTGCTGTGAGCCGTGTTAACTCTGAGTTGAGCAGGTTACTGCTGACTGAAATAAATTCTCATTTGAGTGCAACGCCCATTGCTACAATTGGGAGATGGGGTTATACTAGAAATGGCCTGCACGTGAACAGGACAGGGAAAGATAGGTTGGCTGAACTTTTTGCACAAAATGTACGGGGGCCCACCATCACAGAATGCAAGATCCCTGTGGTTACTGGTGTCAGAGGGGCACCTTTTTATAATTTAGAATCAAGTTGCAGGACCGCATTTTGAAAGAAGTCACTATAACAGAAGAATGCACAGGAAAGTAAGGTTAGCTTATTCCACCAAAATATTAGAGGATTGAGTAATAAAGTAGAAGAGCTTCCTGCCTGCTTCCAAAACTTAGAGAAAAAGATAGACATCTTATGCCTGTCTGAGAACCACATAACCACAGGGTTAGATAAGTTGCATATAAAAGATTACACTCTAGCAGTTTACTCATGCAGAACTAATATGAGAAAAGGACGAGTTGTTGCATATATTAAGACAAAACACAAGTTCAAAAGCACTGGCATCATTAGATTTTGTAGTGATCAGCACATAGAGGTGTGTGCTTGTGAATTAATGCTGAAAAACAGTTCACTTTTAGTTGCAACAGTATATAGATCCCCATTCGGAAATTTTGAATTATTTATGAGGAACCTGGATTCCTTTCTGTGATGTCTGTCAAACATCGGCAAGCAGTTAATAGTCTGTGGTGAATTCAGTGTAAATTTTCTAAAGGATTCATATGGGAAAAATGATCTGGAAACCTTAATTGGATCCTACAGTTTGCTCTCAGTAGTTAACTTTGCAACACAGGTGGATAAAGGCAGGGGGCCCTTTATGGATAATGTTTTCTTTGATGTGGCACAAAGCGAGAAAATAACTGTTTACCCAGTAACAAATACTTTCTCTGATCATGATGCACAGTTAGTCAGGACAAACGACATAGTGGCTTACAGTGTTGATGCACCTTGGTGGAATTCAGTTAGAATCATTAATGACTACAGAGCAAATGTTTTTAAGAGTGGTTTACAAGAAACAACATGGCATGATATTTATAAAGAAACAAATGCCAATATAAAATTTAATCTATTCCATGACAAATTCGTATCAGTATCTGAAAATCTCTCTCTGCAAGCTTATCAGAAGTTATCAGAAGGGACTTTAAACAGCCATCTAAAAAAACCATGGATCACTAAGGGGATTAAAGTACCTTGTGAAAAAGGAAAAGGAAAATGTATTTTTGGGCAAGAACAAATAGAGACCCTGCAGTAGTTGTGCACAACAAAAACTACTCAAAATTATTAATAAAGGTTTTTAAAAAATCAAGAAACATATGTGTAATGTCAGAAATCAGAAAGTCTGACAACAGAGTTGAGGCAACATGGAATATAGTGAACCAAGAGACAGGATAACCAACCACAGAATAGAATAACATTACTATTGAATTGAATGGAAGAATTATAAATGGAAAGTCACAGGTAGTACATGTATTTAATAATCATTTCTTAAACATAGTAGAAAGCATAGGGACCAACAGTTCAAGAGAAAGATTACAGTAATATAACGAAAAAGTAACTCTCATAAAATTACATCATATGAATGTACCACCAACTTCTTCTTCTGAAATTAAGAGGGTCATATGTTCTCTCAAGAATAAAGGCTTTTCTGGTTTTGATGGTGTTTCCAATAGAGTACAGAAGATTTTTTTCCCATATAATAAGTCCGGTATTGTCAGAAATATGTAATGTATCACTAACTCAAGATATTTTTCCAGCGAGACTAAAATATGCTGTTGTTAAACCCCTCTTTAAGAATGGTGATAAGAGAGATGTCAGTAACCACTGGCCTATTTCACTGCTGACATAATTTTTCAAAATTTTTGAGAAGGTGATGTATTCTAGAATAGTATATCACCTTGGCAACAAAAATATCCTCAGCAAATCACAGTTTGGGTTTCAGAAGGGTTGCTCTACTGAGAATGCCACTTACGTATTCACCCACCAGATATTACAAGCATTAAAAAACAAAATAGCACTGGTAGGTATTTTCTGTGACCTATCCAATGCATCTGATTGTGTGAAACATAGTATACACCTAGATAAACTTAAGTTTTATGGGATTGATGGTATAGCCAACCAAAGGATTGTGCCATAACTAAACAATAGTATGCAGAAAGCTGTACTTAGTAATTCAACCAACAGAATCCAGGGGCATAATTCTGACTGGTGAGAAATCACATATGAGGTTCCCCGAGGCTCAATCTTATGTCCACTACTGTTTCTCATATATGTAAATGTACAACAAGCAGTATTAGTTATTTCTGCAGATGACACCAGCATTGTAATCACTCCCAGTATATATACAGAAATGGAAGAAATGGCGAACAAAGTTCTCAAAAGTATCACTGACTGATTTTCTGCTAATGGTCTCACCCTGAATTTCACAGGCACTTCATATTCATTTCTGCACCTCTAGAGGTACTGCACCAGTCATAAGTGTAACACATGGTGATGAAATAATACATAGAGTGGAAACTTCAAAATTCTTAGGTGTCTGTATTGATGAGAATTTAAATAGGAAAAAAAACACATTTTGGAATTCGTAGAATAACTTATCTCAGCCACATTTTCACTTAGAATCAAAACAAATTTTGGGGAGAAATAGATCAGTTAGATGACATATTTTGTTTATTTTCATTCACTAATGTCATATGGAATAATGTTCTGGGGTAAAGCATCTTTAAGAAAGAAGGTCTTCATTGCCCAAAAATGTGCTGTAAGAATAATATGTGGTTTTCACCCACGAACATCTTGTAGACATCGGTTTAAGGAGTTGGGCATTCTGACTTCTGCTTCACAGTATATTTATTCCCTCATGAAATTTGTAGTACATAATCCACTACAGTTCAAAAGGAACAATGAGGCACGTAATTACAATACTAGAAGAAAAAATGACATTCATTACTCAACATTAAGGTTGTCTTTAGCACAGAAAGGGATGCACAACACTGCAACAAAAATTTTTGACCATTTAGCCAGTGATATAAAATATCTAGCAGACAGCAAGGTAAATTTGAAAATAAATTGAAAAAGTTTCTCCTTAACAACTCCTTCTGTTCAGTAGAAGAATTTATATTTTTGTTATGTGTAAAAGGTGGTGGGTAGGAATTGCTAACTCAATCTGTATATCTTGTTTTCATTTTGAGGGGGTGGGGAAATTATATGATGACAGTTAGAGTACAAATAGATACATAAATTAATTTGCAATATGAATGTAAAATTACTCGTTTCACATCATGACAATTTATCATGCAAAATGATCCATGGAAAATGAAAGTAACTAACCAAGTTCAATATTTTTCTTTGGACAGATATAATAAGTAGGTAAATTTTAGGAACTGTTGGCTGCACTGTAACTCTGAGATTAGTCTAACAAACAGTTACCAGCAGCACAGTTAATAGACAAAATAATAACTGCCATAGAAAACAAGGAGAAAGTAACTGAAATGTTTCTTAATGTTGAAAAAGCTTTTGATAGTGTAAACATCATCATATTAGTTGACAGCTGTAGAATCTGGGTATAAGAGGAAGTAACTATGAGTTAATAAAATTGTATACGAGCAGCAAGAATTTGTGTTGTGTAAAACAAATAAATTATATAAAATAGAAAGAAACTTCCACATGGGAAAATATATTAAAAACAAAGATTCCAAGACTTACCAAGCGGGAAAGCTCCGGTAGACAGGCACAATAAATAAAACACACAAACACACACACAGAATTTCTAGCTTTCACAACCGACGGTTGTTTCTTCAGGAAAGAGGGAAGGAGAGGGAAAGACTAAAGGATGTGGGTTTTAAGGGAGAGGGTAAGGAGTCATTCCAATCCCGGGAGCGGAAAGACTTACCTTAGGGGGAAAAAAAAGGACAGGTATACATTCGCACACACACACATATCCATCCGCACATACACAGACACAAGCACACATTTGTAAAGGCAAAGAGTTTGGGCAGAAATGTCAGTCGAGGCGGAAGTACAGAGGCAAAGAAGTTGTTGAAAGACAGGTGAGGTATGACCGGCGGCAACTTGAAATTAGCGGAGGTTGAGGCCTGGCGGATATCGAGAAGAGAGGATATACTGAAGGGCAAGTTCCCATCTCCGGAGTTCGTATAGGTTGGTGTTGGTGAGAAGTATCCAGATAACCCGGACAGTGTAACACTGTGCCAAGATGTGCTGGCCGTGCACCAAGGCATGTTTAGCCACAGGGTGATCCTCATTACCAACAAACACTGTCTGCCTGTGTCCATTCATGCAAATGGACAGTTTGTTGCTGGCCATTCCCACATAGAAAACGTCACAGTGTAGGCAGGTCAGTTGGTAAATCACGTGGGTGCTTTCACACATGGCTCTGCCTTTGACCATGTACACCTTCCGGGTTACAGGACTGGAGTAGTTGGTGGTGGGAGGGTGCATGGGACAGGTTTTACACCGGGGGCGGTTAAAAGGGTAGGAGCCAGAGGCTAGGTAAGGTGGTTTGGGGATTTCATAGGGATGAACCAAGAGGTTACGAAGGTTAGGTGGACGGCGGAAAGACTCTCTTGGTGGAGTGGGGAGGATTTCATGAAGGATGGATCTCATTTTGGGGCAGGATTTTAGTAAGTCGTATCCCTGCTGGAGAGCCACATTCAGAGTATGATCCAGTCCCGGGAAGTATCCTGTCACAAGTGGGGCACTTTTAGGGTTCTTCTGTGAGAGGTTCTGGGTTTGAGGGGATGAGGAAGTGGCTCTGGTTATTTGCTTCTGTACCAGGCCGGGAGGGTAGTTGTGGGATGCGAAAGCTGTTTTCAGGTTGTTGGTGTAATGGTTCAAGGATTCCGGACTGGAGCAGACTCATTTGCCACGAAGACCTAGGCTGTAGGAAAAGGACCGTTTGATGTGGAATGGGTGGCAGCTGTCATAATGGAGGTACTGTTGCTTGTTGGTGGGTTTGATGTGGACGGACGTGTGAAGCTGGCCATTGGACAGATGGAGGTCAACGTCAAGGAAAGTGACACTCCATAATGGGAAAACACTGTTCCTGTACTGTACTGAAAGTCTTCCATGAATTTCGGCTCGATATGCCTTCCAACCACAAAAAAGGGATGACTGAACATTGCTCTTCTTTGGTGCAAATTGACAGCGGAGCAGCCATGATTAACACCATGGCAGCTATAACGAACTAACCTAGCAGCTAGAAAATTGCAAAGATACAACAACAAATAAACAAAGCATGCATCATTGTTGTTGTGGTCTTCAGTCCTGAGACTGGTTTGATGCAGCTCTCCAAGCTACTCTATCCTGTGCAAGCTTCTTCATCTCCCAGTACCTATACCTACTGCAACCTACATCCTTCTGAATCTGCTTAGTGTAGTCATCTCTTGGTCTCCCTCTACGATTTTTACCCTCCACGCTGCCCTCCAATACTAAATTGGTGATCCCTTGATGCCTCAGAACATGTCCTACCAACAAATCCCTTCTTCTGGTCAAGTTGTGCCACAAACTTCTCTTCTCCCCAATCCTATTCAATACTTCCTCATTAGTTATGTGATCTACCCATCTAATCTTCCGCATTCTTCTGTAGCACCACATTTCAAAAGCGTCTATTCTCTTCTTGTTCAAACTATTTATCATCCATGTTTCACTTCCATACATGGCTACACTCCATACAAATACTTTCAGAAATGACTTCCTGACACTTAAATCTATACTCGGTGTTAACAAATTTCTCTTCTTCAGAAACGCTTTCCTTGCCATTGACAGTCTACATTTTATATCCTCTCTACTTCGACCATCATCATCAGTTATTTTGCTCCCCAAATAGCAACACTCCTTTACTACTTTAAGTGTCTCATTTCCTAATATAATTCCCTCAGCATCACCCAACTTAATTCAACTACATTCCATTATCCTCGTTTTGCTTTTGTTGACATTCATCTTATATCCTCCATAAAAGACACTATCCATTCCATTCAATTGCTCTTCCAAGTCCTTTGCTGTCTCTGACAGAATTACGATTTCATCGGTGAACCTCAAAGTTTTTATTTCTTCTCCATGGATTTTAATACCTACTCCGAATTTTTCTTTTGTTTCCTTCACTGCATGCTCAATATACAGATTGAATAATATCGGGGAGAGACTACAACCCTGTCTCACTCCCTTCCCAACCACTGCTTCCCTTTCATGTCCCTCGACTCTTATGACTGCCATCTGGTTTCTGTACAAATTGTAAATAGCCTTTCGCTTCCTGTATTTTACGCCTGCCACCTTCAGAATTTGAAAGAGAGTATTCCAGTCAACATTGTCAAAAGCTTTCTCGAAGTCTACAAATGCCAGAAATGTAGGTTTGCCCTTCCTTAATCTAGCTTCTAAGATAAGTCGTAGGGTCAGTATTGCCTCACGTGTTCCAACATTTATACAGAATCCAAACAGGTCTTCCCCGAGGTCGGCTTCTACTAGTTTTTCCATTCGTCTGTAAAGAATTCACGTTAGTATTTTGCAGCTGTGACTTATTAAACTGATAGTTCGGTAATTTTCACATCTGTCAACACCTGCTTTCTTTGGGATTGGAATTATTATATCCTTCTTGAAGTCTGAGGGTTTTTCACCTGTCTCATACATCTTGCTCACCAGCTCTGTCATGAATTAATACTACAAGCAATGTAAAAATATTTTATTGTGTTGACCAGCCACAAAAACCTTCAAGTGCCTGGATTTTACGCATGCATCATCAATGTAAAAGTACAGTACTACACAAAATAAACAAAAATATAACTAAATTGCGGATAATAATTGACTTACATTTGTGTATTATCAAATATAAAATTTATAGTTAAACACAAATCCTTACAATTTGTAAACTGACATATCAGAAGAATAATCTGTATGATGACCTAAAACCGTATTATTTGATTAGGCAATGTAGAATAAATATTGTTATGACTCAACAGATCATTCAGAAATACTTTTAAAAGCTGAATTTGAGAGTTTTGTAGTGATACAATGTCACTTAAGATTGAACTCAACATTTACCTCTTCTGATTCATCACTACCAAGAGCCAAAAATTCTGAGATGAGTTTGGGTGATGAGGCAAAACAGTGAGTAGCATAGACAAACTGCTGGCAGGCTGCAGCCCGCACCCTCCACTCTGGATCATGACAGAGAACTATCAACTTAGGTATTACTGCGTCTCGAAGCTCACTTGTACCAGGCAGACTGCACATCTGAAAGGCATTAAAATTGACTGACATACAGGAAGTAGGAAACATCGGTATTACTAATCATGTCCAATTTATGACATATAAAGTAATTAAATCTTTTTGTGTTTCTTGGTGCATCAATTCACTGCATGTGCACAATGTTTTGGAAGGCATGTAGTACCCTTCTGTGTTCTGGTAAAGTGTCAGTAGTTCATAACCCATCTGCAAAATATCAGCACTTAACTAGATGATGGAAGGTTATTATACATCTTGCATAACATTGTGAGCCAACTGAATTAATACTACAAGCAATGTAAAAATATTTTATTGTGTTGACCAGCCACAAAAACCTTCAAGTGCCTGGATTTTATGCATTCTCAAACATTGCACAATATTAAAGACAAGCCAGTCTTATTGTTCTGAACTGAGATGAATGAACAACCGGTCATTCACCTCCATGTGTGAGAAGTTCTATGTTCAAACATAATGACCCATCTGAAACAAAATTATCCACTTCATGACAACCACCATTAATTCTGAAACCATAAATGAAGCGAAACTGAAGGCTATCCCTAAAGTAATGGGTAGATGTAACCTAGTAAATTCAGAGTTTTTAGATTTTAAAAAATCTTGGTTTGTTATCTGGTGAAGTGAATATGATTATATCTTGATGGGTCCACAATTGAAGTTCTGAGAGAGAATAAACCACATTACTTTGGATGGAATCTCATCTAGACGCACATAGGTACTACAAGTGTGCCCCATAGAAGTGTGATAAAACTGGTATGATGATTCCTTTTTAAGTACAGTAAAAAAAAGTGCAAAGCTTTTAGTTTTTAAGATTGTTCAATTTTTCAGTGTATTCTTCTTCAATGACTATACATCTGATCCAGTGTGAGTCAAATTCTTCACCCTATTGTACAAGTAGGGTTTCGCCAAATTACACACTCTTGTAGAGGTGATCATTACCTCATTTGAGGAAAATTTCTTCCCACCATCGCAAAGTTCAAAGCTAGGATTGGGAATACATCATTCTACGACAAACCAAAAGTTGAAATACTGACTGATCCACTTTCAAATCTGAATTGCTCAACATTATTTTCAAGAAAAAGTTTATTGTCCCAGATTTGATCATTTTTCAATCATCTAATGTTTTGTGCAGTCTGGTACTGAAACACAAGAGGGGTTCCTGGTAGTTATTGACTTGGCTGAGAACTATCATTAATACTCACAGGTACTCCAGAAGAGTAGAGCTCATTACACTTTCATGACACAAACATATATTGTCTTCTTTGATGAATATACATAAGCATTTATCCACTTATTTTCCTAATGGGTGTACTTGTAAGATGACACCGACAGGAAAGTGTAGTGACGCTTCTCTCGCGATAAAAAGGCAAAAAATGAGCAGTTTTTCATATAGAGAATGTGTGTGATGAAGGGTATTCTGTGTATCAAATGCAACTTCTGGTTACACGAAAAGTGCACGAAAGTAAATCTAAAGCTTTTCAGCGATGATTTTCCGTGGACATGTCACGGTTGTTTACATGATGAAACGGCCGATCTTGTAAGTGCAGTTGATACAAAAAACGAAATTATAAAGTTACTACGAAGTGACATTAAGGCATTAAAAACCAAACTTTTGACCATCAAGAAAGAAAACGATACATTAATACAAGAAAAGAAATCCTGTGTATGTAAAAGCCATCAAACAGAAAACCAAGAAGATCGCGAAAATAAGACTGACCGATCGTACTTTAAAAACAACATTTCAAGTGTTCCCGTTGATGTCTCAGTAAACTCAGTAAGCCAAAACCGGAAGATAAATATAAATGGAAGGTGCTGACATACAGCAAAAGGAAAAACAAGGCGACAGATACGCAACAAAAGAAATATGACTTTTTAATAATTGGCGATTCGTTGCTGAAGAATATCGCTGTACCCAATTGCAAGATCGACGTACAACCTGGTATTAGAACGCATCAACTCGGTAAACATTTTAAAAATATGTTAAATGCAAGACAAGATACTACAGAACCAGATTCTGAAACCAGACATAACTATAATGGGGTGATCATACATGTTGGAACGAATTCGTTAAGGAGCAGCAGTGAGGAAGAAATGGCAAGAGAAACAAGAAACATTATTCGTTCTGCAAGAAATATGTATGCAGGATCTCGTCTGATACTTAGCGGAATCATAAACAGAAGGTCGGTGAGTGAAAAATATATCGCCAAAATAAACTGCGCTCTTAAAGAACAATGTGATCGTCTTAGGGCAATTTTTATAGACCCAAACAAATTCCTATGTGAAAACTCACAAGCGAAAGATGGCTTGCATTTAAATAGACTGGGGTCTGTAACGTTCAGCAGAATGTTTGCAGATGTCTGCAAAATCATTAGATGCAAGGGAAACTAATATGGCCTGAAGGGGGTGAAAAATCATACACTCCAGCTGGAAAAGAAAAATATAAGCACCATACAAAAAAGGACGATACTAAAGAATTTGGCCCAGAATACAGCACACAACATGTAAACCAACAAAAGAAAAATTACATAAAAGTACTCCATCAAAATATTCAATACTTTGGTAACAAAAAATTGGAAGCAGAAGTACTCCTGAGTATAGTAAGACCAGACATATTATGCATAAGTGAACATGGACTAACTGAAAGTAAAATAGATAATGTGGCAATACAGGACTACAAACTAGCTACTTACTTCTGCAGATCTAAATATAAGGGTGGTGGCACTTGTATATATATTAAAACAGGTACTCTATCAAAGAATGTAAACAGTGAAGCTGCTACATTTCCCACAGCTAGAGAAAAAGACTTTGAAGTTACTGGTACAGTGGCAGAAGATTTTAGAGTGTTTTGTATGTACAGGTCACCATGTGGCAATATTAGCATCTTTCTAAAAAAAATTGCTAGCTTATTGAGAATAAATATGAAGATAAATCTTATTATATGTGGAGACTTCAACACTGACATGGGAAAAAACACAAAAATAAGACAGGATTGTGAAGAACTGTTAATACAGCATAACATGAAAGTGACAATAACTGCACCAACAAGAGTGACTTCACAAAGTGAGACAATTATTGACAACATAATTATTAATATGTGTAACTATGAGTCACATGTAGTTCAGACGGAAATATCTGATCATCGTGGACAACTAATCAGCTTTTGCAGAAGTAATGACACAGTATCAGAACAAACAACCAAAGAAATTAGGATCACCAGTGAACAAAATATCAACATCTTTAGAACAATGTTAAGTAAGGAAACCTGGAATGAAACCCTATAGGCCCAGAGTGTAAATGAAAAATATGATGCATTTATTTCAACAATTAAGTACCATTTTAATGTAGCGTTTCCCAAAGTAAAGAGACAAGAAAGGCAGCAAGATCAAACACAGTGGATTACCAGTGAAATACTAGAACAGTGAAGGAAGCTTCAGGATGTGAGACAGATGAGCGAAGCTGAAAACTATAACATGTTAAAAAAGAAGTATAGAAAAACAATAAGCGAAGCGAATGCAAGAGCAATTGATACAACTATAGCGAACTCAAAAAAACAAGGCAAAGGCAGCTTGGAATGCAATCAATGCTGAAAGAAAGGAAAAAGATGGGTCAAACAAAGAAGAAGGTATTAGGTCACTTAAAATAGACAACACAGTGGTCGCAGATGGTATGGAAATTACAAACATACTGAATAATAACTATATCAGTGTAGTAGAAAACCTAAAATTGGGAAGAAATAGTCAAAAACAGAAGGGTATTAAGGTACCAAAAAGATCATGCAGTACTATGATCTTAAGACCAGTCACGGAAGATGAATTGCGGAAAACTATACAGAAACTGAAATCCAAGAAATCAGCTGGTGATGACGAAATATCAAATCATGTAATAAACCTGGTATGTGAGGAGATAATAACACCACTGCTGAACACAGCAAACTGTTCTTTCAGAGATGCAATTTTTCCACAAAAACTGAAGATAACGAAGGTAGTGCCAGTGTACAAGAAAGGGTGTAAGGATGATCACAACAACTACAGACTAGTTTCACTGATATCAGGTTTCTCAAAAATCCTAGAAATTTGGACAAACATAACATTCTCATGCCCTCACAACATGGTTTCAGAAAGGGTAAATCTACAGAATCTGCAATTGTCAGTCTAACATATTACATTTCACAGTCCTTAGATGAGAAAAAGGTTGTCTCTGCAACGTTTCTGGATCTTTCAAAGGCATTTGACACCATTTACCATGAAATGCTGGTACAAAAATTAAGCAACTATGGCATTTGGAGGCAACCAGGTGAATGGATAAAATCATACTTGTGCAACCGCAAGCAGTATGTATCATTAGGAAACTCATACCAACCAGAAAACAAATCCATCAAATATGGAGTGCCAGAGGGTTTGGTAATGGGGCCATTGTTACTTAATTTTTTTTAATTATTTGTTAATGATATAGGTGTTGAGGAGGAAGAAAAGAAAATATTGTATGCTGATGACATGACAATACTAAATAGTGACCAAAATATGGAACAGATTGAGAAAAGAACATACGTATCTGCAAATGTCACAGCTCAATGGCTGCTGGAAAATGAACTGATTATAAATCTAAAAAAGACTATGTATGCGTATGCAGTGTATAAAAACAAGGAAAAGGCTGTAGACATGGTTCAAATGGCTCTGAGCACTATGGGACTTAACATCTTAGGTCATCAGTCCCCTATAACTTATAACTACTTAAACCTAACTAACCTAAGGACATCACACAACACCCAGCCATCACGAGGCAGAGAAAATCCCTGACCCTGCCGGGAATCGAACCCGGGAACCCGGGCGTGGGAAGCAAGAACGTGTAGACATGATTTTGAGGTTGATGGAACAAGGCTGGAAGAAGTAGAATCTGCTAGATTCTTAGGTATTCTTGTGGATAATGAACTGAAATGGAAAAAAACATATTAATAATGTCTGTAAGAAACTGAGCTCTGTCATATTCTTAATGATGCAGCTATCACAGTATTCAGACAAGAACCTTCTGTGTACAGTGTATCATGGACTTTTCTAACCATACTTACAGTATGGAGTGACTGTGTGGAGAAACTCAAACAAACAAGAGACAAAACGAGTGTTCACATTACAAAAAAACAAAAAAAAAAAAAAGCAATTAGGACCATTTTAAGAAGAAAGACCTCCGAAACATGCAGAAACAGTTTCAAGAATTTAGGTATCTTAACTTTTTCATCGTTGTATATATAAAAAACAATAATGTACATCACAAAAGGTAGTGAGGACTGGATTACAAATGCTAGTGTACGTACCCACAATACAAGAAAGAAGAATGAAGTACGGAGCATACCCCACCGACTGGCAATGCCAGATTAAGGACCGCAGTACTCTGGTATCAGACTACTAAGAAGTCTGCCCAGAAACCTGCAAGATAGTGAACTTCACAATGACTTCCCAAAGAAACTTAAAGACTATCTCATTGAAAAAGAGTTTTACAGTGTTGCAGAATACTTATGCCATTAAATTTGTATATATTGTTATCCATTATCAGTGATGTAAAAATGTAAGCTAAAGGTGTAGAAAAATAAGTGATAAAGAATGTTAATACTTTGACATGTCCTATATTACACGTACATTTACTGTACACAATGTAATCTTACAGGATCAAATAAAATTCAATTCAATTCAACTCAAGATTACTGTAATTGACCTAGGTTTCATATAAGCTTACAAATTCATACAAAAAGTTCTGAAAGTTCCCACAAAACATCCTTATATTTTGTGCTGAAATCATTATTCTGTACCCTATTATGGTCAAGAGTCAGCAATCATAGTCTCAATTGTACAAAGGACTTATTCATGTCATTCATGACTAGTTTTTTTAAAGAAGAATGGAATGTGCCACATCAGTGAAAATGTTCAGAATATCACTTACTTTGTGCATTTTCATTTTGTGATAATCCATTCCCTTCTGGAATGAATTTTCACTCTGCAGCAGCATGTGCACTGACCTGATACTTCTGGGATTCAGAACAGGCCAAAACAAGGCTTCAACAATTTTGCTGATAGCCCAGCCTTCTGTATATGTGCACGAAACCATACAGGATCACCTGAATTCTAGCTTACATAGCATTTTTTTTAGCATTACACTATTCACAGACTTTATCCTGAGCATCTAAGATCCTTATGTATGCCAGCCATCTTGCTTCCTCATTCTGGTGGTGATAAATTTGATGTAATCATCCCAAAAAATATCAATTTGAAACACAGACAAAGTATTCACTAATATTTCAGTCTATCAACCATGCATCAGAATAAACAGCATAGTTTCTTGCTTTGTTGTGTTGGGTGCAAATGTCATGAGAGGCTGGATGATAAGCCAGTTTATCTGTTAGTGTCAATGTACATTGAGAAAATATCTACCAATGTCTTATACAAATAATCCATGAGACCATTCATCTACAGGTGATAGATAGTTGTTCCCTGTAAACAATGTTGCACTGAGAAACTATTTCTGAGCCCTGTCGTGAGTGAAACACTTTTCCAAGATCTGAGATTAATGAATATCATACTCAATAAATCAAAATTATATCTTCTTCAAGACACTTGGTGATATACAGAGCTTCTGCAGGAGGTACAGCCTTGATGAACACATAGCGGGTGAAGTAGCTGGTGCACACTGTTCACCATTTATTCTCATTTGCTGACTTGAGAACTCTCCCCAAGAGATCACTTCCAACCGGGGGAAATGGAGGAAAATAGTACCAGATGTCCTGGTGGTAATGAGGAACATGCTTTAGTCACTGAAATTTCACACAGTGGCTTAGATAATGACCGATAGATCAGAAGAGACCTTACCAAACATGCATGCTTCTGATTCTGTCATAGGTCTTTGCGAATTTTATATGATATGACCAGAATTACAAAATACATCTGAGCACTACTGTAGGTTCTGAATAACTTGGTCCCTTAGACAAGTTGGTGTTAGGTACTGTAACACATTGAGTATATTTAAGGCCCTATGCATTAGTTAATATCTTGTAGGCTAAATCTACTTGCAGCTGTAATTAGATGCATACTGAAACTCACATGGGCAACTGGACTGTTAAAGCAATGTTTGTAAGTCATTAAAAATGGTAGGTGGCAGTTTTCATCTTTATTAATTTATTTTATGGTTTGTGACTAGCTTCTGCCAGTCTGAAGCATACAAAGGAGATTGATGTGAATCATAATGTGCACTTCATATGTGAAGGATATACACATAGTTTAAATAATCACCTCAAAATAAAAATAAAGCTGTGGCCATGAAACTTTGTGATAGTATTAGTCCTTCTCTATGTATTTATACCCCATTGCAGTATATTTTTCTTAACAATATATTAGCTGGGAAATGCAGACTGACGACACTATGCAATTGTCAAAATTCCTTTTATGCGATGAAAGAGCTTAACTCCAACGTTGCCAGGAGATTCTGAAGGTGCTCAGTGCTGTTGTGCATAAAATATCATGAGAAAATG
This sequence comes from Schistocerca gregaria, assembly GCF_023897955.1. Taxonomy (NCBI): domain Eukaryota; kingdom Metazoa; phylum Arthropoda; class Insecta; order Orthoptera; family Acrididae; genus Schistocerca; species Schistocerca gregaria. Next base: position 491,269,197 of record NC_064923.1, read on the forward strand.
ATATATCTATACCTAAACATTGTGAACCACTGTCAAGTGTGTGGTAGAGGGTTTGTCCCATTGTACCAGTTATTGAGGTTTTTTACTGTTCCATTCACGTGTGGAGTATGAGAGGAATGATCAAATGGCTCTGTGCTTTAATCTAATCTTGTCCTCAAGATCCCTACGGGAGTGATATGCAAGGAGTTGTAGTACATTCCCAGTCATCATTTAAACCAGTTCTGAAATTTTGTAAGTAGGTAATTTTGGGATAGTTTCTGTCTATCTTCAATAGTCTGCCAGTTCTGTTGTTTCAACATCTCTGTGGCACTCTCACATGGATCAAGAAACTTTTACCACCCCTCTCTGTATTCATTCAATATCCCCTGTTAGTCCTACTTCCTACAGGACCCACACACTAGAACAATAATATAAGATAGGTCACATGAGTGATTTGTATGCAATCTCCTTTGTACACTGATTACATTTACCTAGAATTCTACCAATGAACTGAAATCTGCTACCTGCATTACACATGACTGAGCCAAAGTGATTGCTACATTTCATGTGCCTACTAACAGTTACACCAAGATATTTGTATGAGGTTACCTATTCCAACTGTGACTCATTGATATTAGGTTACCAATTCCAGCTGTAACTCATTGATATTATCATCAGTAACCTTGAAAAATAAATTTTTACAGGATAATGAAATAAAGAACAAGCTTGAGCATACTGAAAATACATATTACTGAAACTTCTGATAGCTTAAAACTTTGCACTGTACTGGGACTCAAACCTGGATAACTGTCCTTAGTAGACAGTTATATTACCAAGTGACCTATCCAGCTTGCCCTTGCTGCTTCAATTCTGAAGATGGAAGTGAGGGTGTTGGTCATGTTTCAATAACTCATTGTTGCCTCCAAAAGGTGTGGGACCAGGTTTGAGTCCCCATATGCAACATAATAATCAGACACTAAGTTTTATAATGACAAAACACCCTCTGCACAATGAGAGATTTCAGGGTGCTAATTATTATTCAAACATTATGTCTGATGCTATGTTAACTATATATATTTTTGAAAGCTTTTGTGAATTTTAAATTGCAAGTTCTTTATGATCAGGCAATGGATAAGTGAAGTCCAAGAAGATATCATTCAATAAAAAGAAAGGAGGAAAACAAAGATAATTAATCTAAATTACTGCTGTCACCTATTCTCAGCTGCAGGATGTTTACACAAGAACTTCCATGGGCAACAAAAATTTGATTTTTGGGGTTTCATACAATTATTGTCCAAGCTTAAAAATTTAAAAGGTATTATCTTAGGTTACAGATTTGTCAAAATAAGTCAAGTGTTACAGTTAGAAATTGTAGAAAATGTGTTAATGTCTTCAGGCAGTGTAACTCATTCATCCAGTTTTCCACATAACTTCAAACTTTTTCAAGCTGTACCCATACAAAATAATGAACGGAAAAGAGTTTATCAATATTGGATTTGTGCTGTTCAAATATTTAACACATTAAGTCATGCTGAATGTAATCAGATCAGATGTGTGATGCTGTTTTACATATAAGAGTTCAATTTGTTAAGGAATTGGGGAGGGGGGGGGGGGGGGGGGGGAGCATTGCTGGTGTACAACTGGAGCAAATATAAAGTAAGCTGTTATGTTGTAAATGTTTCATTTTCAACAGTAATAATCCATGATTTCCAGGATCTATATGGCTTCAAAAATTCTTCAAAAGAAACGAATTTCAAAACAAGAGAGAAAAGTACAGATCATATACCCTTAAATAGAGTAAATAATGTCACATTATGAGCTTTACCTTTCCAAATATAACTGCAGCAAAAATCCGCTGTTGCTCATCATGCCAGGCAGCATTCGCAGCAGCTGGCAGGATCACTGACTGAACCACTTTCCTAGGCACACTCTCCATAACCGTAAGCAACATGTTTATCCAAATCTCAGCAATTGCTGCAGGAATGAACCAGACATTGAAAACATATTAAACACAGCTTTATAACGAATATTTCAATTCAGTTTTTTTTTTTACTTTCTGAGAGAAATAACATAATTACTGTGGCTTACAATGACTACATTCAGTGGCATACAAATTTTAAGTGTGCACAAAATACTTGTGTATGTAATTATTGCATGGCAATAAATTATAATGACTATGTAATGACAAATGGAAATTTGTCCAGACTGGATCTCAAACCCAGATACATGGCTTATGTGAGTAACCTTTAATGTATCTGAGCACACCTCCTGATCTACATCAAACTTTCATTTTTACTTATATTTGCTCCTATTACTTTATAATACTAAAACCAGAAGTTCTCCATGGGGTATGTGACAAAAGCGCCATTGGGGTGTGAGGGAACAGATTTTTGTGAAGAATGGTGGCTTATCCAACCTGCTGGCATGTCAGTTGCATTAAATTCACTGAAATGAAATTAATCAAGTCAGCAGTGGTGAAATCAATGAAGATGCAATGATTATGAAATAATATCAGTGAAATGAATAATATTAGTGAAAACCATTCAGAAATTTCAAAAGTAGTATGCAGAGGTAAATTAAAATTTCTGCCAAACCTGAATTAAATTCACTAGTGCAGTTCTCTGCTCCTTGAGAAAATCTCCTTGTTGTAGTATTCAAAGGAAATAGGAGAAAGTATGAGTGACAATAAATGTTTGAGAAAAGTCTGAAGATTTGCACATATAACCTGATGATTAACGTAACTGCTCATGTTAGATAGAATTATCTGTGTTCAAGTCCAAGGTTTGCACAAACTTTCATTTTTCAAGATATATTCATTACAATGTACACTCAGTATTTATGAACAGTTTTCACTGACATCGTTTTATGTCGCCACATTTTTACTGTCTTCATTCTCAATAACCCTATTCTTTTCATTTAAGTTAATGAAATTCAACTGAATAAATTATGCTGAAAAATGTTAATCAACTGACAATCATCCTAAAACAGAAAACCTCAATTTCAGATAATTTCCACATTCTTCCTCTTCAGCAAACCATATTACAGTAACTAGTATTAATGTAAAATACAAGAAGAGAAAATGAACTGAAATACAACTCACAGAAAGAGTTCAAGGAAGCTAAAAAAAGGGATTATTAGAGGAGAAACGGAAAATGAAAAATCCAAGTAAAAATTCAAAAGTAAAATACGATTGTGGTGGCAAAGTGAGGAGTAATGGAAATATAACAGAAAATAGATATTTTAAGATTAAACGAGACCACTCATCGAACAGCAGAAGTGTTGAGTTGTAGACAGACACACACAAAGAAAGAAAACTTGCTAGCTCTTGGAGGTATCTTTTGACAAGCTAGAGTAAAATACATAAAGACAGACAATCTGACAAACATGCATACACATGCCTATGCCCCTATATGGTGCTAGTTAGACTAACAGTGACAATGCTATTTTGCAGCACATCAAGCTGTTGCAGTGAGGTGTATCAGGTGCGGTGAGTAGATAGAAAAAAGGAGACAGGTGGCAAAGAAAGGGACTGGGGTTCAATGGTTAGCAGTTGGAGGGAGATGGCCACTTTGCCTGCTAGGAATGCAGGAGGAAAGGGTGGCAGGTATATTGGGCTGGCACAACTGTAGCAGCATTGGGAGGTGGCACACACTGAAGGCCATGTGGGTACATGACTCGAGAGGGGGTGACAGGATGAAGGAAGTGGGAACTGTTGGGTGAGGGGTGTAAGGACACTAGGTTACCTGAGATTGAGGCCAGTATGATTACAGGAATGAATGACGTGTTTTAAGGGTAGCTCCCATGTGCATGATTCAGAGGAATTGGCATGGAGGGAAGGATACAGATGGCTTGGGTTGTGAAACAGCTTCTGAAATTGAGCATGTTGCGTTCAGATGCATGTTGTGCCACTTTGTTCTCAATGAAAATTTTCCAGTGGCCATTCATCTTGGTGAACAGTTGGTTTAGTACAGACTTCCAAATACAGGAACACTGTCATTAGAGAAGCCATCAAAATTCACACCAGGGATAATATTATCAATTGGGACAGCAGCTACAATATCAGGAAGTCCTGGAAATGAGCACTGGGCCTAATTAAAAAAAACAGTCACCAAACACAACAATCTGGCAACCAGGGCAGACAGACCAAATACTTCAAAGCTACCACAAATGCCGACGCAAGTATCCCCACCACAGCTGACATGTACCCTCAGGTGCAGACCACGGAGGGAACAGCTTGTGGTGGGATGGGGTATAAGTTGGCTGTTTGCCCTGAGGAGCTCAGTTTGTCAATGTACCTGATTATGACAACATGTCTGATTGCCAAAATACTGTGCCCAATGGACACTTCAGACTGGCAGCATATCAGTGGACTGTTTGATGAAAGCCAACCTCATCTCAAAATTCCTCTGCTCTCCCCATTCATACTGCGATCCAACCATGACCTTGACCCCCCCCCCCCCCCTCCCACCTTAAACATTCACTGGTCACCTTCCAGGAATTCCTAACTCAAACTGGCCTCACCATCCTATGCCAGGTCCCTTCCTAAGATACCAACCTTTCAGCAGGAGAAAGGACAGCCATACACAGCCTCAAAACAGATCCTGACATAGTCATTATATCTGTAGACAAATGTTCCACCACTGCCCATTGTGAGTAATAGTGACTATCTGGCAGAAGGTCCCTGTCAATTGCCCAACTCCTCCATCTACAAACTTACCAGAGTCATCCCATCCCCAAAGTCCAACATAACTTCCAATCCTCACTAAAACCACAGGCCCTTTCCAGAACCTCTCCCCTCAATCCATTTCTTTCCTCACCCCTATGACATTCTGCACACCCACATTCTACATGCTCCCCAAAATCCACAAACTCAACAATCCTGGATGCCCAATTGTAGTTGGTTACTGTGTGGCACTGACCAACACCTCTAACTATTTGCCCAAAATCTAGCCTCCCACATCAAAGCTACCAACCACTTCCTTTACTGACTCTACACTGTCATCACCCCTTTCCCTTCTGGAGCCCTACTCGTCACTGTTGATGCCACTTCTCTATACACAAACATCCTTCATGCCCATGGTCTTGCCGCTATTGAACACTACCTCTACCACTGCCCTTCAGATTCCAAACCCACTTTATTCCTCATACACTTACTAACTTTATCATAACACACAACTACTTTTCTTTCAAAGGGAAAGTATACAAACAAATCTGTGGCACAGCAACAGACACCTGCATGACACCCTCCTATGCCACCCTGTTTATGGGTCATCTAGCAGAAACTGTCCCAGCTTTCTAAAACCCAAAACTCCTGGTCTGGTTCAGACTCATTGACAATATCTTCATGATCTGGGCTCAGGACCAAGACACCCTATCCTCATTCCTCCACAACCTCAACACCTTCTCTATGTTTTGCTACACCTAGTCCTCCTCAATACAGCATGTCACTTTCCTGGATGTTGACCTCTTCCCCTTCATGGCTCCATCCACACCTCTGTCCGCATTAAACCCACCAACCACCAACAGTATCTGCATTTTGACAGCTGTGATCCCTTCCACACCAAAATCCCCCCCCCCTCCTATATAGCCTGGCCACCCAGGGAAGGCATATCTGCAGTGACAAGAACTCCATTGAACAGTATACCGAAGATCTCAAAAAGGCCTTCACAGACAACCTCTAACTCCCAGACCTACATGACCACCCTCAAGAACCAGCTACTAAGGAACAACCCCTTCATTGCCCAGTGCCACCCCAGAATGGAACAAATAAACTATATCATCCATTAGGGTTTTGATTATCTGTCATCATACCCTAAGATGAGGGACATCCTACCCAAGATCCTTCCCACCACACCTAAAAAGGTTTCCAATCGTCCACCCAAATCTCTAAAATATACTTATGCCACTATACTGCTTCATATTTGAGGTTCTTATTTTGCCTTACCTGGAGAGGTCAGCAGGGGGTACAACGTACTCCATCACTTATACGGAGGAATGTCAGAGATGAACAGAGATGAAAGGCTTAGGGAAGGCTTGAACAGGCATGTACGTGGAAGCCATAGTGCACAGCTGCTCAGCTTACACAGAGCATCATGCTGCACTAGCCAATCTTCTGCCCCTGGTCCATCCCTTGCCAACCTTGATACCGCATCCATGTGGACTATGCAGGCCTGTTTCTAGGCTCTATGTGGCTATTGATGGTGGATGACTACTCCAAATGCCAGTATGTGGTAATCACGGCAACCATCACTACAGAAATCACAATAAATAAACTAGTCCACATTGTAGCTATTAAAAGGCTTTCCTGAAACAGACTGCCTATCAGTGGCCCCCATTCACAGTTACAACGTTCAAAGAATTCTGCACACCCTCCATAGCACCAACGCTGCAACAGAAAATCACAGTGCAGGGTGCTGACATTTAAATCATTTAAATGCTTTTACATGCTAAGCACAGCAACCACCACAACAGAAAACCACAATAAGCATCCTAATCCAGATTCTAGCTACTGAAGGGCTTTCCCAAACTATACTGTCTGGCAATGGGCCCCATTCACAGCAAGTACTTTCAAAGAGTCCTGCACATCCACCATTCTACCCATTCTCTAACAGCAAATTGCAGTGAATGGTGCAGACATTTAAGTAGCAAATGTTGAAAGCAGCGGGAGCCACCCCACAATAGCATAAATCAAACTTTTCCTGGGATTGTAAAGTATCACATCCATTCAGGACAACAGTCTTGCTGAACTCTGTGTGAGGCAACTGTGAACACTGGACTCACATTCCAGAGAGTGATGGTTCAAATCCACATCTGAACATCCTGATTTACATTCTTCATGATCTCCCTAAATCACTACAGGCAAATACTAGGATGGTTTCTTTGAAAGGACATGGCTGATTTTCTTCCCCATCCTTGAATCATTTTGAGAGTGTGCTCCGTCTATAATACGAGAGTATGCTCCATCTATAATAATTTCAATATCGAAAGGATGTTAAACCATAATCTTCCCTCCTTTCTTCTGTGAACACTCTTCCATCTCCTGGTCCCACATCTCCAGGTACTCTGGAACCAGCAGTCAGGGTGCTAGGCACAAGAAACAGCAGAGTGGGCACATTCCTACAGAACAAAAGAAAAGTGGACACTAGTAAGAGTGGTGGACACTAACAACAGTGGTGGACACCTACAGATGGTGCATCACCTCTGTCAGCAAACTTAAGAGTTTGGAACAGTGTCATACAAACCAACCGTATCCACATTTACCAAGTGCACTATCACCACCAGCAGTACACCCAGAACCAGAACATACATACCAGCTCCCATTGTCCATCTCACAGTCACAGAGATACAATGTGAATCCAAGATAACTGTTGAAATACCACCAGACACAGGTATGGAGATGGAGATATCCACATAGCCTCTACAGTCAAGACCAACAATGCTCACTACACTGTGACTCTGTAAGTTTCACATGCCTGTCAGCAGGCTTGGCTTCAGTGCCAGAACACCAAATGCACCAGCAGTCCACCTACTGAAACACCACCAGATGCGCTTCCAGCCAAATGCACAAATTCAAGAGCGGTGGGATTTAATATCTCTGCCTGATGACACTGAAAGCTTGCCAGAAAGTGTGGAGGTAGATTTCATCTGTTAGATACAGCCAAATACTAATGTCACTTGTTGCAGTGCCACTGGTTACCACGACAACTGACCAGCACTCACAGTGGTTGTAAAGTATGCCAGCTTTGTAACACAAGAGACAACTGTTTATTCACTTTGCAATTATTTCATCATAGTATTACACTGTTAGTTCTTGAATCTGCTTTGGTACATTTCCACTTTCCTCTCTTTGTGTTACTGGTTGGACTTTGCTATTCAGCTGCACCATTACAACTTGTTCGTTTCCTCTTTTGATTTACACAGGCAGATAAAATTACAGTGGTCTTAGCATGATGTTGATCCTTTACTAGGAGTTTATTGCAGACAGTTTCTTCAGGTATTAATGACCCTAATATTCTCTGTCTTTTGGCATCCAGTGTTTTGCAATGATAGATTATTTGAGGTGTTGTTTCACTTACATAGATTCTTTCTCTATACCCATTGTGTGCAGGTTTTTCCTGAAGTTCCCATGATGAGTCAAAGGCCCTACCCTGACATCCATCTGTCTCCTGTTCAAAACCACAATTGCAGAACTTCTCCGCAGAGTCCGGCAACAAGTCTTCCAGGACAATTTTTGATTTTTCCAGAATGTAACTGTGTTTTCCTAACCAATTTTGATAGCTTTTATGACAAAATCTATAGGTCTTACCAAAAGTTTTTGAGTCATCAGTCTTCTAACTAGTTTGATTTAGCTCACCACAAATTCCTGTCCTGTGCTAACCTCTTCATCTCAAAATAGCACTCGCCCCCTGTGTCCTCAATTGTTTGTTGGTTCTATTCAAATCACTGTCTTCCCCTACAGTTTTTATCCTCTATAGTTCCCCCTAGAACCATCAAGGTTATTCCTTGATGCCTTAACATGTCTCTACCACCTTATCTCTTCTTCTTGCTAGTGTTTTCCATTTGTTCCCTCCTTTTCTATGGAGAACCTCCTCACATTCCTTATCTTATCAGTCCACCTAATTTTCAACATTCTTCTATAGCTCTAACTCTCAAAACCTTTGAATCTCTTCTCTTCCAGTTTTCCCACTGTCTGTGATTCACTACCATACAATGCTGTGCTCCAAACTTAACAATCTCAGAATTTTTTTGTGAAATTAAGGTCCATATTTGATACCCATATGCATCTCTTGCCAGGAATGCCCTCTCTGTCTGTGTTAGTCTGCTTTTTCTGTCATCCTTCCTTCATCTGTCAAGAGTACTTTTGCTTCTAAGGTAGCAGAATTCCTTAACTTCATCTATTTCATGATCCCCAATTTTGGTGTTAAGTTCCTAACCATTCTCATTTCTGATACAACTCAATACCTTTGTCTTTATCCAATTTACTCTCAAACCATATTCGGTACTTATTAGAATGTTCATTCCACCTAACAGATCCTGTAATGCTTCTTCACATTCACTGAGGATAACAATGTCATCAGTGAGTCTTATGACTGATATCCTTTCACACTGAATTTTAATCCCACTTGTTGCAAAGCAACTGGGATCACTTTACTTCCTCTCTTGTTTTGCCATCTGCTTCCTTAATTTCATTTTATTTCCATTTTTGCCTAATTACCATTGACATGCATGTTTATAATCTGTGTTCCCGTAAAAGAGAAAGGTTGGCCCTCAGTCTTACAGAATATAGTACCAGGTCTAATTTTCTGCTTAGTTTTGTGTACCGGTATGTAATAAATTTCCTAATTTATTTTGACCATTCCTAGTTTATATCTTTTGCTACATATCATTATAGGGTGAAATTAGTAATTGTTTTGTGACATATATATTCTATTGTTGACTTATAAACAAATATAAATTCTGTACTAATTATAAACATTTGGAAGAATAACTACTAGGATTCCTAAAGTAGTTATTTGGCTCTATTCGAAAACATATTAGCAAAACCAGCCCTTAGTTAAATTCAAAATAATTACCAAGTTTGTCAAAAGTATTGTTTGTATAGCTATATCTGTTAATTTAAATAAAACAGAAAGAAACCTCCACATGGGAAAAATATATTAAAAACAAAGATTCCAAGACCCACCAAGCGGGAAAGTGCCGGCAGACAGGCACAACGAACAAAACACACAAACACACACACAGAACCCCGAGCCCCCGCAACCGGCGGCCGCCTCGCCAGAAAAGAGGGAAGGAAAAGGGAAGATGAAAGGATGCGGGTTTCAAGGGAGTGGGCAAGGAGCCACCCCAATCCCGGGAGCGGAAAGACCCACCTCAGGGGGAAAAAAGGACAGGCATATACCCACGCGTGCACACACACACACACACACACACACACACACACACACACACACACACACACACACACACACACACACACACATATCCATTCACACATACACAGACACAAGCTTGTGTGTGTGTGTTTGTGTTTGTTCGTTGTGCCGTCTGCCGGCGCTTTCCCGCCTGGTGGGTCTTGGAATCTTTGTTTTTAATATATATCTGTTAATTTCATTATTTGAACAAATAATTCAGCCTAACCTTTGTGGTAGAAGGAACTGTTAAAAAGAAGGAATTTTTCATGTATTCAGTTAATTGAATGAGTTACGTTTTGATTGTAATTTCTGTAACCTAAACATTGAATAACGTAGAGTTTCAATGCCTATTGTTGTGAGGATATATAAAGGACCAATTTTTTGTCCCGAGACAGGCTGTCCACGGCTGATTTTCAGATTGGTTAGATTAACAACAATGCATCAACTTAACAGTGGAATAAGTGTAACACAAACAAGCCTTCTGTTAGAACAATTAATGACAATGTCTGTTTAATTTATTTGAAAAATAGTGTCGCATGTACTGCATTATTCTGCAAGAACTGTGAACTGTGTGGTTAGGTTTTTACTGCTCATAGATTTTCAACAGCAGACTATTGTAGCAGTATGCTGATGTTGCCTGCAAACCATTAATGAGGCTTATCAACATTTACAAGTAGTAAACTGGCCATATAATTGTGTAGTATTGGAGGTTTGTGAACAGTGAAAGTACAGAATTGTGAAACGCAATTGTGCAACTGTCCGCTACATCATTTACAGTAGTCAAAGTAAAACTTCCACCCACCCCCTCCCCCCCACCCCCGCCCCCCATTTTTACCCAGTATAAAAATGAAGTATGTCAATATCGAGAACTATCAACAAAGAAATAAAGCAGGAGAATCTCATACATGCTTGAACCTTTCTTTATTTCTGTCATTGGTTTCTTGATGAACAATTTGAACAGTACAGGTGAAAAACTCGTTTCTTGTCTCACGTCCTTTTTAATACGAATAATTTGTTCTTTGGCTTCCCCACTTTTTATTGGCCCCTCTTGGGTCTTGTACATATTGTATGTGACCTGTCTTTCGCTGTAGTTTACTTGGATTTTTCTCATTATTTAGAACATCTTGCACCATTTTACATTGTCAAACACATTTATAGGCCAAGAAATGCTAATAGCATGTCCTGATTTTTGTTCAGCCTTGCTTCCATTATCAAGCTCAATGTCACATCTGCCTCTCTGATGACTTTACCTTTCATAAAGCATCATCTAACTGTTCCTCAGATTTCTTTTCCATTCTTCTGTGTCTAATTATTATCAACAGCTTAGATCAATAAGCTGTTAAGCTGATTGTGTGATAGTTTTCACATTTATCTAGCCTTGGTGTGTTTGGAATTGTGTGGATGATATTTTTCCGAAACTCTGAGGGTGCATTACCAGTCTCATAGATTCTACACACAAACTTAAACAGCCATTTGGTTGCCACTTCTCCCAATGATTTTAGAAATTCTGCCTTATTTGATCTCAAATCTTCCAGAGCTCTTTTAGACTCTGACCCTAATACTGGATCCACTATGTCACTTCTATCGACTCCAGTATCTTCCTCTAACACATCATCAGACAAGTCCACCCCTCATAGAAGCCTTCAGTGTACTCTTGCCACGTATTTGCTCTATCTTCTGCATTTACAGTGGAAATCTCATTGTGCTCTTAATGTTACCACCCTTGCTAATTTCACCAAAGGGTGTTTTGACTTTTCTAAATGCTGAATCATTCCTCCCGATGATCTTTTTTTTTTCTAATGTCTTCACATCTTTCCTGCAGCCATTTCACTTTCGCTGCCCTGCATTTGCTATTTGCTTCATTCCTAAGGGATTTACACTGCTGTATTCCTGTCTTTCCCTGAACATTTTTGTACTTCTTTCTTTCATCAATTAAATGAATTATTTCTTCTCCCATCTGAGGTTTCTTCACAGTAACCTTCCTTGTACCTGTCTGTCCAACATCTGTGATTGCCTTTTTCAAAATTTCCACTCCCTCTTTAACTGAGCTGCCTACTTTAGTATCTCTTATCACAGTACCCACATCCTTAGCAAATTCAAAACATGTCTCATCATTACTTAGTGCTTCAGTACCCCACTTCCTCCCATGTTGATTCTTCTGGACAATTCTCTTAAACTTCAATCTACTCGTCATCATTACTAAACTGAGATCTGAGTCTACATCTGCACCAGAGTATGCTTTACAATCCAGTATAACTGATTTCAGAATCTTTGTCTGGCCACGATGTAATTCACCTGGAACCTTAATTCTCTCAGCCTTTTCCAAGTATATCTCCTCCTCTTGTGTTTCCTGAACAGAGTATTCACTATTACTATCTGAAATTGGTTGCAGAACTAATTATCTTTCTCCTCTCTCATCCCTAATGCCAAGCCATGTTCTCAATTTATAGAAACGTAATGTGGGCTATATTCTTGAATTGCAAGAAAAGAACCCTTAGAATAAACATGGTTTATTTTAACAGAGACATAAATGTATCAGGAACTAACAACAGAATTAAGTATAAAATGTAATTTGAACAAAAAAATTACAAGAAGATCAGAATGAGACAAAATTTCAAAAGCAGTAAATATTATTAATAAACATTAACATTAGAAAAAACTGCTGTTTGGAGCACACAGAAAAAAAGAAGTGTATTATCTATTTTGGTAAAAAATTACACATTTTAAAAATAGGTCTAAGAACAAATAGAAATGCAATTTTAACAAATCGGATATGGAAGGATTAGTAATAGGCTTCTCTGATAAGGACACATACATGTACACTGATTGAAACCACAAGATATTAATTTTTAGTGATAGAATTACCTCTTCAATCTGAGAACCTCTTTCTACGCACTTTCCATGAGTTTTGTTTTCATACTTCCTAGCACTCTTAGGTTTTCTCTACACACTTCCTCCTTTCCCTCATTTTCTTTCAAGGACTTCTCAGCTGCCCTTTTGTCTGCTACTGTTTCACTGTACCTACCATGTGGATTTCTGGAGTTGTGTATTAACTGCTTTGTGACAGTTACATATCTAACACCCCCAGCAATCTTAACTACACTGTGAATGGTAGAAATGGCTACAAGAGAGGCTTTGATCCAATTTTTGACCAGAATGAAGTTGTCAGAGAAACCTTTTTCAAGGCTAGCATTGCCATGGAGGAGATTTCAGCAAACCTGATAAGTCTCTTCACATTTTCATATACACTCTTGACCCCAATGACATTATCCAGAATTGACTGAACCAATACTACTCTCATCAAATTCATTGAGGATTTTTTTTTTCTGACCTGATTGCTACTAGATTTTGGAACTCATGGACAATGGCCATAACCATCAAAGTGATTTAAGGTAGTGGGATGTATCAATACTCGGCCTAACTGTCTCTTCTCATGGTCAGGTTAAATCCCACTGCTAGGTCTAAACATGTGATGCCCTTTGTTATGGAATATGCTGGGGATGATTTATCCAGAATTTTGAATACCATACACATCATAAATGTAAGACACTCACTCCAGAATGTCCGCCCCCAGTATCTGCGTGGTCAGCGCGACGGGCTGTCCATCCTAAGGGCCCGGGTTCGATTCCCGCCTGGGTCGGAGATTTTCTCCGCTCAGGGACTGGGTGTTGTGTTGTCCTAATCATCATCACTTCATCCCCATTGACGCGCAAGTCGCCCTTCATCCCCATCAACGCGCAAGTCGCCGAAGTGGCGTCAAATCGAAAGACTTGCACCAGGCGAACGGTCTACCCGACGGGAGGCCCTAGCACAAAAAAAAAAAAAAAAAAAAAAAAAAAAAAAAAAAAAAAAGCTCCAGAATGCTAAGTTCTTTTCCGATATGTCACATTGACTCAGAACTTTTCTGGTTCTGTACCTGCTGTCCACTTTCTGAGGTTGCTTTTGATTTACGTTGTCATTCAGATCTTTTTTGAAGCTGATCTGTTTCTACTCACTTCTGGTTTGACAAATTTTCTCATTAATTTTCTAACGACAGTCTGGATGGAAGTATAGAGGAAAGAAGCTAAGGAAGCATCTGACTAATAATAATAATAATAACAATAATCAGAACTGACTCAACCCGAGCATCAAGATCCCAAAAATATGACATGAGCTATCAGCATCTTGTTCCTCAAAGACTCACACACTACTTGGTAACTATAACTCTTAGGAATACCAGTAGAGACCTTAGGTTTTGGTTTTGCCTGCTTATGTTCCTTCTTTACCCTTTCTAGTTTCTTTGCACATTTTTAAACAGCCATTAATATTTGCCGAGCCCAGACTGACACTATTTCACTCCCCACCCACCAAATGTTGCAAAGCATCTGCAGGAAAACTGAGGTACTTTTAATATTGTTGAAATCAGTTTTGCAGGGGGCAGGAGCATGTTTTTTAATAGATTCATAAACTGATAAAGTTCTAACCAATGCTAGTACAACCAGTCTTAAAGTCACCATGCACTGTACATAAGCCACATGACCCAAAGAACAAAGCATGAGATCCTCTGGATTACCCTAGACTTTGAACTTGCTTTTCAGTTCCCTTAGGAATGTCTTATTTGCATTAGAGCCACAACTTGCCTTCCCTCCAGGTTTACCTTGGACTGGGATGCACCTGCCCCCAATCCTTCAATTACATTTTTTGCAGCACTTTTTCTCAAAAATATTAAGTGAGGTACCCACTCAAAACCTGACACAACACACAATCCTAGAAACATACATCACCTGTCATTACCATGTCACAACATGTTGTTTAGTGAAAAACAGCTGCAGTCTGAACACTATGCTGTAATTTACTTTTGAGTTTTGGATCTGCATTTTGGAGGCAATGTTACTGTCTGAGTACACGTCCAGTAAGAGATTAACAAGGTTGCCAGTGTTCCGAAAGATTGGTGTCTCACAGCAGCCAACAAACACAAATGGATCTCTGCCTGTATCATGGCATCATTTTGCATGTAATCTGGCATTGTTGGCCATTGTCTAGATGTAGATGCTTGATGCAGTTGCCTCTGGATAGGGTCTTGTTACTGGACCACAGCACAATGCATGGTGGACTCCCAGACTGTGCTGCAGCAGACTAAAAGTACATGGACATTAATTAGAAATAATATTTTTCTTCATTGGAATTGGTAACTTTCTTTTCCAGTGCACTTAACACACTGAGGGCACCTTCAGGATTGTCCTTTCCATTGCCAGAATTGATTATCAGCTGTGTGAACCAAGATGTGGCAGACAGTACCTCAGGGGCTACATTGGCTGCACTAGCATTGGAGCCATGGCTATTTGCAGTTATGAGCATAGATATAAACACTGTAATCTTCCTAGTAGCCTTGAGCCCAACTTACTTCTTTCCCTTGCATGACTGGACAAGGCTTTGTTGCCTGTATTTCTGAACAAGAAGTTCATTTTACAGGGCATCATCCAAACACTGAATTTTTCAGACATATGTTCCTCAAACCACCCAAATTCTGGATCCTCAGTCCAGCAAGTGTTGAACAGATATTTCCAGTTCATCGAGAAGACCCTGAGTTAATATATAAATTAGACAGGATCACAGCTGAACAATACAGTGAGACATGGCCAGGAGTTCACAAAGACGAAAAGCCACCAAAAAAAATTTCGTGACCTGCACATCTTCTTTCTTATGAGCCACTTCCATCCAACACCCTCAACTACATCTCTCCTTGGCTGGGTCCAAAGGAAGACACTAAAATCTTCCTTACATGTCAGTAATTGAAAGTAATTTACGTTAACTAAAATTCCATCACAGCCTTTAGCTCAATGTGAATTACATAAACAACCACACACCAAAAGTCAAATCTCTGCTTATTGGTGCTCTAATTACACTATATTATGCCTATCACTAAAGATCTATAATCAATCTTATTCATAGAAAACACAATCAGATGGATAGCTGTTGGCATGTATGACAATAGTTTTTTAGTGAACACGTCCCAAACAATTTACTGTATGCAAACCTATTTCACTAGCATTCGAGGTTCAAAGTAAATATATTAAAATAGGCCGCATATTCCCATTAAAGCAGACATCTTTGTGACTACATCATCTTGCAAACAAGACAGCACTTATATTTGAACAGATGTGGGTATAGGCCACATCAAGTAACCTTCACAGATCCTTGCTGGTCATATCACATCACAAAAGCACAGAACCAAGGCACAACAGACCAGGGTAGCAAGGCTAGGCTGCAGTGATAGGTATGCAAGCCATTCCACATCAACTACAACAAACCTCCATGCAGCTCATCTGGACTCGGCCAGGCTTGGCTGGCTGACTGGCCACTGCACTGGACTAAGTGAGGGGAGGAGTTGAGGTATAGTGAAACACAAATGGAGGCTGGTCATACAGCACAGCACTGTATCGAGCCAAGCACAATGCAAGTAAATGCCTCTGCACAAAATAAAGTTAGGTATCATGGTTTTTCCAGGATTTTTAGGCAAAATACAAAAATTCTCTGTGTCTCCTGAGTTTTCTATAACAAAAACAATCCCTGAGCTTTTCCTCATTTTCCAGGATGCTGGACACTCTGTTCTTCTAAAACACAGTTTCAGCATTATTTGCTTGCCACATTCTTGTTTTTGGATCTTAGTCTAACTTTTAGTGTGTTGCCTCCAACTACACAATATAGATTGTACTGTCTCAGTGATGGATAAGATAGGTTCAGGTCCAACGAATGGAGTTGTCACTCCTGTCCTGGCTAGCCTCTCAACTTTTCATTACCAATAATTCCTGTGTCACCAGAGGCTGACAGTAGGTTTCCCCTGTTGCTTTCCCATATCCAAACAAAGGGTTCACAGCATCCTGCAATAATCTCTGGTTTCACTGCAAGAGCTGATAAGATCTGTGTGAATGAATTTAGAACCCATGATCCTTGTAGCACCTGAGTAGATTCTTCTCTACACACACTCTGATAGCAAATGTCTCCACCTAGAATACATGGCCAGCTTCCCTAGAGAAATTGTGCTCTGTATTATAGGCTCTGCCCTGTATGTACTAGCCCAGTTTCCTCAGTGTACTGCTTTGCATATCCAATTTCAACAATCCATTTCAATTTATTCTCATTGGGTTCTCATGTCACATCCAACATTTTGTCATACCTTGGTCACAAAACCTCTCATGTTTTCTGTAATTCAGCCTTCACTAGGTTCCCTATGTATTGTGTACCTTAATAAAACTAACCGTGAACAGCTAAAGACATCAACAAAAACAGTTGTAGGCTGCCAAAAACTTTTAGGCAGCATACGTTCTGTTGCAGAGTGAAAGATTCATTCTGGAAACAATCCACTATGTTGTGACACTATTCTTTCCCCCTGAAGTGCCAACCAATTGAGGCATGAAAAGTTGGGAGGGGAACTGATAGAAATGAAGCTGTAAGGAAAGGTCAGGTGTCATGCACGGATAGCTCAGTCAGAAGGTGATTTGAGACACGGTCCAGCAAACAGTTTTAATATGTCAGGAAGTTTTTTTTTCAGATAATGAAGTTCCTCATTCATGTTACTTCACAGATTCTGTTACATCATTTATGGTCAACAAAACAAAACTGTCAATTACTCCTTTACCACACACAGAGCATAAACTATAGTGACAACACATGTAATCAGCATGCTCTACACAGTCACACACACTCTGAGCACTGAGTGAGCTAAAATTCTCTAAATGGAGAAAACTGGGTGAGACTGACCAGAGTAAGACTGTAGAGGTACATGTGTTCAAACGTATGATCAGAGGAACTAACCAGAAGTAATGTACGTCCACACTCTAATTATTAGTGAATTTATTGTGGAGTGAGGAATTCAGAGGATTACCTAATCATCACTCTGGCTTGCCTAAGAAATTAGGGGCCACCAAACTCTAAATCACAGTCTATGAACTAGTCATCAGTCATTCTTTCAATTTCTGCAGAGGACTTCCATTCCAGCTGTGGCTTAAAAGCCAGTTACAGAAATGATCTGTCGAGAGGTAATAGCACTCAGTTTTCATGATTACACTACTACACAAAAAACTCACTGGTGATGATAAAGAATATGTAACATTGCTTATGATTCTGCAATACACTGTCTGGGTGTGGACTTGGTACATGCCTGGAAAAGAGTATTCTGGGAGTGTTGAGGTAAAAGTGAAATTTTATACAAGGTGTATGATGTCTGGTGCTTATTTTCCTGGTTTGGGACCAGAGCATTAGAGGTCATTGATGGAAAAATAAACATATCTGCCAGTATTTTAAAAACATTTTAGACAGTAACACAGGTCCCACACAGGAGCAATATGAGCTTTCTACATATTACCATGACAATAGTGCCCACAAATCTAGAATCATTGCATTGCGTGTGTGAAGAAAATTGATTGCATTTACTGAACTGGCTTTCTCAAAGTTCCCCGTTGATAGCTATCAAACATCTTTGTGGTTAACTAGAGCAAGTGTGACTTTAAATTTTCCTTCCTGAGTGTGTATGTGTGAAATCAGCAATGCTAAATGGACAGAGCACTTCAATGGAAAACTGATACCTTGGATGACACAGTGATTAGGATATCAGCAGGTACTGTAATGTTACATTTTAATAAGTTTTCCTGGTGAACTGATATAATTTAAAAGCCTTGGATATTATACTGACACTCTTTATCAAGAGTATGCATTAGCATCATATAAAGAGTGAACAATCAAAATATTTTTAACATAATTTTAGTTTTTAACAACTCTGCTATTCTCCTCGTCAGCTGATTTTTACATTACTAGTCTCTTGACAAATTATGTACCAGACTTGTTCTATAAAATATGAAAAATAAGGTTAGCTTATAGTTACCTTGATCTGGATGAACAATATTTCCACCAGCAAAGTGCAATAATGTATTGAGAACACTGGGATGCACATTCCTGCCTTGCTGACAAATTACCTGGAAAGGAAAATATGTGAAAAAGTACCGATAAACTTTTGTTTGTTATGCTTAAGTATTCCACCGAGATAGGGTGAAAATTTATGGCTTAGTAGTGAAGTGAATGTCAGTTTAAAAATTAAAAAGGTCCATCAATTCAACCCACAGTCAGATCCAGGAGTTTCCCTGTCACTTATTGGTACTTTCACCTCTGTTAAAAAGAGTTGTGTATATGAAAAATAAAGTTGCTATTTGGCTTGGGAGGCATGTTAAGCTGTAGGTCTGCTAGTAATTGGATGGGTAAGTTAGTTAAACGGGTGGGAAGAAGGCACTGGTGTCATGACAACTTGTAAAATCTGGGAATTGTCTTTTTATTTAAAATAGTGCATTAAAGCACAAGGTTTCAAGAAAGACCAACTTCATTTATTTTTTTAAATAGCAACCAGCTCATATTACCAACGTATACAGAAACAATGCATAACGCACCAGCTGTGGCAGGTACACATCGCTTTTGTTTACCAAGATCACTTTCTTTACGTTTCAACACACTCCCTTAGACAAAACAATATGTTACTGTCTCAAAACATTTGTAGGCATGTCTTGGAAAATATATGAATTATACAAACACAAGATATTAAAGTCAATGAAATGTCAACTTCTTTTTGAGTCTTTTAAAAGCAGTACACTGAAGAGGTTTAGTTGGAATATCAGCACGTTGTCTTCAGTTTCACAGTATTGTATGCTGAACCAGCCATTATTCAATTCATCATTGATGAAATGATATTCTACTTTGCCTGAAGATGATAAGTACTAAACTCACTAAACATTGCAACTAGATGACACCCCAGATTTTACCTTATTAATACTTCACATTAGTGTGCTTGCTTCTTCTTGACACTTGGACTAATTTTATTACTGGTATGGCACTTTCATTATTCACACAAAGCATCATTTTCATGTTTTTATTCAGCATTTTTTCTATGAAAGTCTTCACAACTTTCACCTCTTGATAACACTACACAACAGGCATGTATTCCACTTCTGTTATGGCTATTGTGATCACACACTATCTCTTGCAGTACCAAGAGACTGGAGCATTATTGTACAGAAATACACAGGCTGAACATTATTAAAACTGACAAACTGCAGAAATGGATTTCTGACTGTAAGTGGATGAAAAAAGGTCCTATGAACATGTATCTGGAAATGCATCAGTGCCATGGTAGATGGCTCTGAGGAATGGAACTTCCTCTGACTATGTGCCATATGTTCCTTGTGTGTTGCAGGTTGTGTGATTGAAACAGCATATCGTTAGCGCAAAATGGTCGGAATTCATGTATTCATGTCTGGTATTTATGAATTCATATCAGGAACAAGCTGAGATGGTGTTTGTGTACGGCCAAGTAGATGGAAACAATTGAGAGACAGCATGCTAATACCAAAACAAGTACCCTCACAGACACCAACCACATGACACAACATTTCAAGCCCTTTTGTTGGTTATATCATGTTACCAGGCCACTTGCCTGGAGCTGTACTACGTTTCCTCTCAATATCCTGTAGGTAGACCTTGGATCTCCAAATCTGGTGTACGCACAGTCTGCCACCTCCCTGCACATCCGTCAGTCTGAAAGGACCCATGATCACACAAATGTCCAAAAAGGGCTTGAGATGTTGTTTGATGTGGTTGATGCCTGTGAGGATACTTATTTTGGTATAGCCATGCTGCCCCTCCACCACTTCCATCTGGTTGGCCATATACAAACATCATCCCGGCTTGTTCCCGACATGAATATCAGACCATTTTGCTGCCTACAGTACACTGCATCAATGGCACAACCTCCAACACACAAGAAACATGCAGCATGTGATCAGAGTAACTTTCACTTATCAGTGCTATCTACTGTGGCAATGATGCATTTCTGGACACGTCTTCATATGACGTTTTTTCATCCAATTCCAATCAGGAATCCATTCCTGCAGTTCGTCAGTTTTATTAATGTTTACTATGTATATCATGTGGTACTTTTTCTGTCTTTCTTACCACCTGTGAAATCTGCATCGTAGTAAGCTAGTCTTTCTTGTTTTTATGGTGAGTAGAATATTCCACTCCCTGCTGTTAAATTCAGGTACCTTAAACTTCTCTACAGATTTTGTGTGTCTGTGTAATTTGGACCATTCATTGATCTGCTTCCACAGTTCACTGCATATGCTATGACCAATCTTGTTCTACATGTTACATACAATAAAGTGCCTATACTTTCACAAAATAGATAGTCTGACTTTGCTGCAATAATTTCTTCAATTTCTCCTTGTGGTGAAATAAGAGTTGTCACAGTTTTTTATTTTCCATTCTGAAGCTATACATGACTTTTTTAGCATATTTTTCTTTATGAATATAGATACTTTCTTTTGTTCTTTTGATTTCAAGTTCAATATACACTGATGGTCCTTCATCAATTGCAATGTAAACTTTTTTCTTCATTTTTTGCTGATTTTTCATTTTACGAAAGTCTTTCTAAACAGAATTCCATCATCAACATGTACAATAATGTACATTTTCTTCTCAACACCTGATTTCAGTTGAATGAGATTTTAATTCTTAGGAAACTTGTTCAATTTCTTATCCCATTGCAAAGGAGTTCTTTTTTCTATCCATACAGTGAGCAGACAAATTTCCCCAGTGCTTTGTATCCTTCTGGAACTTCTACGAAAGTTTGTCCCTTTAGATAAGCATTACAAAAGGTTATGACATCAAGTGTCATAATTACCACACCTTCTTGCTGCAATTGCAAATAGGAGTCTCAGGGACTAAAAACATATTTAAAATCTAGTTTTGTTTGATCCTGTATGCATCCTCTTGCAACTGCCTTAGCTTTGTCCTTTGCATTATCCTTTTTCTTGACAATCCATTTTCCTGTAATTATTTATTTCCCAAGAATTTTTTTATCTCCCAGAGCCCATGTTTCATTTGTCTTCAATGATACTTTAACTAATTTTCCTTGCCTTCTCATTCTTCACATTCAATGATGCATTCCTTGTATGATAACATGATATAATCATCACATCTCTTCGACAATTTTTTTAATATCTTGGTTTCTGGTATAACAATAAAAATAATCAATTTTTGAAAATATAAGTAACTGGAGAGATAAAAAATCTACTCACTAAATGATGACAGGAGAACACAACATATAAAAAGCTTTCAGAGCCAGTGACTACTTCTTCCGGCAGAAGGGTTGAAGGGAAAGGAAGATATGTGAACATAAAGGGCCAGCAAGCTTTAGGAAAAGGGGTATAATTTGGAAAATTTGCCCAGAACAACGGGTCAGTGAAACTTGCCAGACGGGATGAGAAGGAAAGGCTGATTATTCAGGACTGTCAAGATAGGTTAATAAACAAGACAGAGATTATTGCTAAAACGTCATTCATGAGTCAATAACAGTGGAAAGCTATGTGCATTGTATGTGATATAGGTGGGAGGGGTACACAAAAACAGACAGTTCAGAAAATGAAAGATGTAGAAAACTAAAAGGGGGCGAAGAAAGGAAAAGTTATAGTGAAGCCATGCTGAGACCAAAGAAAGTAATGTAAATTAAGGCAGGGTGGGTAGTTCTAGTACCTTCCGCCGCGGAAGTCGAACACGCGCCAGAACAAATGGACGTGGTCAGCCCATAGAGGGCTCCACCTCCGCGGCGGCTATTCCGCACAGCAGCTCTCGCACAGCGAGGGCGCCATCACCGACTCCATGTGCAGACAACGGCCAATAGCCGCTCCCTCCGGTTTTGTATATAGGGACCTGCTGTGCCCTAGTCCGGTCAGTCTGGTACTCACTCTGGATTATGTTTCTATCTCAGCGGTACTATGTTCTGTTTGTTGCTCGTTGTTGACATTTGCCTGGCTCTGGTTCTGAGTGTATTTACTGTTAGTGTTGTGGTTTCCACAAGCCTCTGTTGTTTATCTCTTCCTTGTTGTGTCGGTCATAGTCGGTTGTGGTCGGTTGTTCTCAGTTGTCATTGGTCTGTTGTCCGACTCGTCCTGTGTTTACCCGGTGGTGCTTTCCCTCCTGGAGGCTCCGATCTGCACCGTAAGGCGTTCCCGCAGTTGGATTTGGTTACAACAGTAGTGAGAATCAAGGACATGTCGTAGTGCCAGTTCCCACTTGTGGAGTTCTGAGAACCTGGTGTCTGGAAGAAAATGGCACATGTGGTGAAACAGATGCTGAGGTCATCACTGTTATGTTGTAGAGCATGCTCTGCAACTAACCGTGTGTTTCCAATATGCACCCTCTGCCTATTCCCATTCATCCTAACTAATAACTTGATGGTAACCACACCAATGGAAAAGGCCAAACAGTGTTATACATAACAGTTAGTATATGAAATGTGTCATTTCACACGTGGCTCTCCGTTTGATAGTATATGTTTTGCCAATTACAGAGCTGGTATAGGTGGTGGTAGGAGGGTGCACAGGGAAAGTTTTGTAGTGCACACAGCCACAGGGGTAGTCCAGAAAAATCATTCTCTCTTTCTCAGCCTATCTGCTAAGTCTCGCCTGACCCAGGGTTCTCAGTGACTTTTCTTAACTCTACTCCTTTTCCTAAACCTCACCAGCGCTTTTCCTTCATCCCTCTTCTTCCTCTTCAACCCTTCTGCTAGAAGAAGGAGCCAGTGGCACTGAAAGCCTGCAAACTGTAATACCTTTTTATACAGGGTGCTACAAAAAGGTACGGCCAAACTTTCAGGAAACATCCCTCACACACAAATAAAGAAAAGATGTTATGTGGACATGTGTCCGGAAATGCTTAATTTCCATGTTAGAGCTCATTTTAGTTTCGTTCTTCCACCTATGCTCAATGGAGCATGTTATCATGATTTCATACAGGATTCTCTACTTGTGCTGCTAGAACATGTGCCTTTACAAGTATGACACAAGATGTGGTTCATGCACGATGGAACTCCTGCACATTTCAGCTGAAGTGTTCGTACGCTTCTCAACAACAGATTCGGTGACCGATGGATTGGTAGAGGCGGACCAATTCCATGGCCTCCACACTCTCCTGACCTCAACCCTCTTGACTTTCATTTATGGGGGCATTTGAAAGCTCATGTCTACGCAACCCCGGTACCAAATATAGAGACTCTTCGTGCTCGTATTGTGGACAGGTGTGATACAATACGCCATTCTCCAGGGCTGCATCAGCGCATCAGGGATTCTGTGCAATGGAGGGTGGATGCATGTATCTTCACTAACGGAGGACATTTTGAACATTTCCTGTAGCAAAGTGTTTGAAGTCATGCTGGTACGTTCTGTTGCTGTGTGTTTCCATTCCATGATTAATGTGATTTTAAGAGAAGTAATAAAATGGGCTGTAACATGGAAAGTAAGCGTTTCCGGACACATGCCCACATAACATATTTTCTTTCTTTGTGTGTGAGGAATGTTTCGTGAAAGTTTGGCCGTACCTTTTTGTAACACCCTGTATATGTGTTCTCCTGCTGCCAATTTTTTATCTGTCCAGTTGGTTTCTGATACATTTTTTATCTTCTTCCGGTGTTTCTCTTCTTTCTTCCTCTGGTTCACCTTTTCTTTCTTCTTCTTCACAATCTGCCCTTCTTTTTCTTCCCCTTCTCCTTCAGTCTTTTCTTTCCAGTATCTGCTAGCCAAGGCGTGGAAGAAAATTTTGGTGTTACATACACCTTTGGCCTTTACCAGTATAACAGGTTGGTGTATAGGTTTGGGGGTTCATCTGCTACTTTTGAAAGATCTTTAAAACAGATGACAGTAGATATTCCCCAATGTGCCAGTTAACATGATGACACCGTGGTTACAGATCATTCAAACAACAAACATCTACTCAATTTTCATTTGGTTTTTGCAACTCTATCTGAAATGGCCTAAAGTGCAGTTTTCTAAACATTCATTTTTAAGCCTCCATCACTTACCTAGGATATGTCCTTAGTAACAAGGGCCATATTCTGAGTCGTGGTCACCTTTGTGCTCATACGGCAAAGACTACGAAATCCACCGGTTAGCTCCTCAGCCGTTAGGGGTAAAACCCAATGGGACTCGTGGCAAGTAAGGCTAGCAACCTGCTTCCCTGGTACTTTGAATATGATGCTGGCAACAATCAGAGCAACATGCCTCGGACCTTTGGAGGTGACGGAGTCCCACCTCTAACTGACAAACCAGGGACTCCTAAGATACGACTTCGCAAGCAAATGGTAATGAGATGGGGAGCTATTAATATCAATGGGGGCTACTCTGGGAAGAAGGTAGAGCTGGTAGAGGCTGCAAGTAAGATGGGGCTGGACGTTTTAGCTGTTAGTGACATTCGGGTAAGGGGTGAGAAAGAAGAGGAAGTGGGAGAATACAAAGTCTACCTGTCAGGAGTCAAAGCAGGAATAGCACAATGGGGTGTAGGGCTTTACATCAGGAAAGAAATGGAACCCAGCATAGTTGCAATAAGGTATGTAAACGAATGACTGATGTGGATAGATTTGACAGTGTCTAGCAAGAAAATTAGGATTGTGTCAGTATATTCGCATTGTGAAGGGACACATCAAGATAAGACAGATAGTTTTTATGAGGCACTCATTGATGTAGTTGTTAGAGTAAAGGACAAAGACAGTGTTCTGCTCATGGGTGATTTTAACACCAAGATTGGAAATCGAACAGTAGGGTATGAAAAGGTTATGGGTAAATTTGGAGAGGATATGGAGGCCAACAGGAACGGGAAACAACTCTTGGATTTCTGTGCCAGTATGGGCTTAGTAATCACAAATTCCTTTTTTAAACATAAGAACATTCACCGGTATACTTGGGAAAGCAGGGGAACCAGATCTGTCATTGACTATATAATAACAGATCAGGAATCCAGGAAGGCTGTGAGGGACACACGTGTATTCAGGGTATTCTTTGATGACACTGATCATTATTTAATCTGCAGTGAAATTGGGATTGTGAGGCCGAAAGTGCAGGAGGTCAGGTCCATATGTAGGAGGATAAGAGTGAAGAAACTTCAGGATATGGAAATCAGGCACAAGTACATAACAGTGATCTCAGAAAGGTACCAGTTAGTTGAATGTAGTCAATTACAACCATTGGAAAAGGAATGGACAAGGTACAGGCTAGAAGTGGCGAAAGAATGTCTTGGAACAGTAGTGTGTAAAAGTAGGATGAAGCAAACAGCTTGGTGGAATGACCCAGTCAAGGCAGCCTGTAAAAGGAAAAAGAAGGCGTATCAAAAATGGCTACACACTAGAACTCAGGTAACAGAGAAAGTTATGTTGAAGAAAGAAACAAAGCCAAACAGATAATTGCACCATCCAAGAAGAAATCTTGGGAAGACTTTGGAAACAAGTTGGAGACATTGGGTCAAGCTGCTGGAAAACCATTCTGGAGTGTAATTAGCAGTCTTCGAAAGGGAGGTAAGAAGGAAATGACAAGTATTTTGGACAGGTCAGGAAAACTGCTGGTGAATCCTGTGGATGCCTTGGGCAGATGGAGGGAATATTTTGAAGAGTTGCTCAATGTAGGTGAAAATATGATCAGTAATGTTTCAGATGATGATGGAAATAGGATCACATTTGAGGAAGTGGAGAAAATGGTCAATAGATTGCAGTGCAATAAAGCGGCTGGGGTGGATGAAATTAAGTCAGAACTCATCAAATACAGTGGAATGTCAGGTCTTAAATGACTACACAGGATAACTGAAATGGCCTGGGAGTCGGGAAAGGTTCCATCAGACTGGACAGAAGCAGTAATCACACCAATCTTTAAACATGGAAACAGAAAAGATTGTAACAGCTACAGAGATATCTCTTTAATCAGCATTGTGGGTAAAATCTTCTCAGGTATTGTTGAAAGGAAAGTGCGAGTATTAGTTGAGGACCAATTGGATGAAAATCAGTGTGGGTTTAGGCCTCTTATATGTTGTCAGGACCAGATCTTTAGCTTATGACAAATAATGGAGAAGTGTTATGAGTGGAACAGGGAATTGTATCTATGCTTTATAGATGTAGAAAAGGCATATGACCGGGTTCCTAGAAGGAAGTTATTGTCTGTTCTACGAGATTATGGAATAGGAGGCAAACTTTTGCAAGCAATTAAAGGTTACATGGATACAGTTAGAGTTGACGGTAAATTGAGTTCATGGTTCAGAGTAGTTCAGGGGTAAGACAAGGCTGCAAACCTGTCTCCACTGTTGTTCATATTATTTATGGATCATATGTTGAAAACAAAAGACTGGCTGGGTTAGATTAAGATATGTGAACACAAAATAAGCAGTCTTGCACATGCAGATGACTTAGTTGTGATGGCAAATTTGATTGCAAGTTTGCACAGTAATATTTCAGAGCTAGATCAGAAATGTAAGGACTATGGTATGAAGATTAGCATCTCCAAAATGAAAGTAATGTCAGTGGGAAAGAAATATAAACGTATTGAGTGCCAAATAGGAGGAACAAAGTTAGAACAGGTGGACGGTTTCAAGTACTTAGGATGCATATTCTCACAGGATGGCAACATAGTGAAAGAACTGGAAGCGAGGTGTAGCAAAGCTAATGCAGTGAGCACTCAGCTACGATCTACTCTCTTCTGCAAGAAGGAAGTCAGTACCAAGACTAAGTTATCCGTGCACCGTTCAATCTTTAAACCAACTTTGTTGTATGGGAGCGAAAGCTGGGTGGATTCAGGTTTCCTTATCGACAAGGTTGAGGTTACGGATATGAAAGTAGATGATTGCAGGTACTAGTAGATGGGAACAATGGCAGGAGGGTGTCCACATTGAGGAAATCAAAGACAAACTGGGAATAAACTCTATAGATGTAACAGTCAGGGCGAACAGGCTTAGATGGTGGGGTCATGTTACACGCATGGGAGAAGCAAGGTTACCCAAGAGACTCATGGGTTCAGCATTAGAGGGTAGGAGGAGTCGGGGCAGACCAAGGAGAAGGTACCTGGATTCGGTTAAGAATGATTTTGAAGTAATAGGTTTAACATCAGAAGAGGCACCAATGTTAGCACGATCATGGAGGAATTTTATAAGGGGGGCTATGCTCCAGTCTGAACGCTGAAAGGCATAATCAGTCTTAAATGATGATGATGATGATGATGATGATGATGATGATGATGAACAAAGGGATTATGGCCCACAAAGGACTGAACTGAGGTGATCAAAAATATGCCAGTTGCTAATCTGTAAAAGGCTTCCCAGAATTTTCTTCTTCTTCTTCTTTTTTTACTTGGACAGCTTTCATCAAGTCTTTAACATTAGTTTCCAAAACTTTAAATCAGCATTAAGAAAATTATTTTTAAATACAGAAGGAAGTGCTGACTACCATTTTTGGAGTGTATAATTTTTCTTTTTCTTTATGGAAATAAGTTTCATTTAGTTATTGAGCACAAGCCTTTGCTTTATTTGTTTGGACCTAAGGCTAAACTGCCAGAATTAATAGCTCACTGTCTCATCATGGTCTTATCCAGTTACCAGTATTCCATATATTAGCATCTGCCCATCAACATTGTAATACATATGCCCTCTCCAGATTGCCTATGTGTCCTGACTTTGAATTTGATACAGACAGTATAGGCCAAGACTTGGAATCTGACGCAGACAAGAAACTCTCTGTTTTCAGACTGACTGCCAGGTTGAGCAGCCTTTGGAAGAATTCTAGGGATGTTGCAGCAGCATCCCCATGATGATTGACCAAATTGCTGACCACAGCACTGATGGGCCTGTTTCCCCGTGGAATGCCACCTGCACAAGCTTTGACCAGGCTTCCTAAAACCGTTGTAGAAGAATGACAATTGTCAGATGGTTGTATCTGCGACTCTGGAGCACTGGGTGCTACAGCAACTCCATCAGTCTCACTGGAAGACCTCCCATATTAAACACATTGCTCATCATTACACACACTGGCTGCAAATGGACGACATCACATGGTAGGTGCATGATTGACTGGCCTCTCGAGCACAATAGCCAGCACCTCTGCAGTCATGTTACCTACGGCCAGAATCCAGCCAGCTGTGGATTTTGCTGGACTTTTCTTGGGAGTTGCAGGGCTTACCGATTTTTTCCCTAAGCCATCAGGTTGCAGTTCGAATTGCTACTCTAATGATATGCCTCATTACATCTAATGCCAGGGCACTCAGTAAAATTTTATGGATAATCAGATACAGTTTACAGTGGTTGCCTTCTGGTGATTCTGAACTTATAACAGCATCAAACACATCATAACCCCTATTTCATCCCACCTCAACAGTCTGGAAGCAAGTTTGGTCCAAACCTTTAAGACCCAAATGTCATAGGTTATGAGATCACTTATGGCCATATCTCTCAATGCTTTCCTAGCTTCTAACAGAGTGGTTCCCTCCACAGATGCAATCTGGTGGAGTTGATGCATTGAATGATGCTCGACATTTTACTACTGCCACATGTTTGAGTTGAAAAAGAATGTGTTGGCATTACCATCTGAGTGCGTACACTTGGGTGGATCTTGGGGTGGATCTAGATGTCAATTTGAGCACAACAAAGCTATTAATTGGTTCTCGTGACGACTGTGTGGAGATTACTAAGTAGACATCATAATTAGTTTCAGTGCTGCATTCTGGCCTAATTTTTCTGCCAATTGACGACTACGGGAGTAGTGGCCACCTTCACGATGGAATTGTTATGTCCAGCGTCTAACCAGGGAATACACTACCATCCCCTTCGTGCCTGTCACTGGAGGTGTCTATGGACTTCAACTCCATTCCTCAGCAGTGAAGTCATCAGTGTCTCCAGCAACTCAGGCTAAGCAGCCAACTATTGTAGCTTCACCTTCAGAGCATCAAAACCCCAGAGGTGGCAGCGGCATCCTAGTCACCATCAGCCCAATGCTGCCATGCCATCCTCTGCTTTGGCCAACTAGTTTTCAGCGTTACTCAATGATTCAATCAGAGAGGAATCTCTTAAACCTGCTGGATATATCAGTGGATGATGGCACACTATTGATGGCTCATTAAACCTACATCTAGTGTGGTTGCTGCAAGCAAGGAGCAAACAGCATTACTGCTGGCAAGTCATGTGGGCTCATCATTAACCCAATTTAAAGCTAAATGGCGACAGACTCACTCATTTCTGTTTGCTAGCTAATGTTTTTTTCTCTAAAGCCAACAGAAGTACTGACAATGACCGTGACTCCTCTTCACAATCTTTGTTTCCCTTTTATCCACTATTATGCGGGTTTGGGAAATTTATGGCACTTTTTCCCTTTCCCCGACCTTTCCATCATTCTTCTCCCGCAACGGTTTCTTTCTTCTTCCTTTTCTTCTCTCTCTCTCTCTCTCTCTCTTTTTTTTGGCCAGATTCCTTCTTCTTAAATCGGTCTTGATCAAATAAATCCATTTTACTCTGGGTCTCCCTTTTCCCTAAAATTTGGCCTTGTTTAGTTA
Source organism: Schistocerca gregaria (assembly GCF_023897955.1). Lineage (NCBI taxonomy): Eukaryota > Metazoa > Arthropoda > Insecta > Orthoptera > Acrididae > Schistocerca > Schistocerca gregaria. The sequence continues at coordinate 491,299,453 of NC_064923.1, forward strand.
TTCTTCCATCTTCCATTCTCTTTACATGTCCAAACCATTTTAACCTACTGTTTTGAATTCTGTCATTCAAATTTTCGACTCCAATTTTCTTCCTAACATCTTCATTTCTCACTCTGTCTTCCCTCATTCTATTAACATCTTTCTTAGGAATTACATTTCACTGGCTTGGATCCTACTCCCCTCTCCTCTGGCCATTGTCCAGGTTTCCAACGCATCTACACCTACATCTATATAATTACTCTGCAATTTACAATTAAGTGTCTGAAAAAGGATATACTGAACCATCTTTAAGCTACTTCTCTGCCATTCCACTCTACAACAGCTGCGTGGAAAAAACAAACACTTAAATCTTTCTGTGAGAGTTTTAAATTCTCTTATTTCATAATGATGATCATTTTTCTCTATGTAGGCAGGCACAAACAAAATATTTTCACACTCTGAGGAGAATGTTGATGATTGAAACTCATGAAAAGGCCCTGCAGCAGTGAAAACCACCTCTGACTGCCACCCCAATTTGTGTACCATTCCTCTCTCCCTTATTTTCCAATAATACAAAATGAGCCGCCCTTCTTTGAACTTTTTTGATGTCTTCTGTCAATCCTATCTGTTGTGGATCCCAACAGGTCTACGGTTTGCTTTCCCCACAACATTATTTATGTGATCATTCCAATTTAAGTTATTCATAATTGTATTGCCTGAATATTTAGTTAAGTTTACAGTCTTCAGATTTTTGTAAGTCATTATGTAGCTGAAATGTAGTGATTATTTTTAGTGCTCATGTGGCTGCACACTTATCAGGAGTCAATTGTCACTTTTTGCACCACACAGGCATCTTGTCTAAATCATTTTGCAATTTGTTTTAATCATCTGGTGACATTACAAGATGGTAAATGACAGCATCATCTGCATACAGTCTAGGAGATCTGCCCAGATTGTCTCCTAATCATTTATGCAGATCAGGTAAACCAGAGGGCCATGTAGTGTAACATGGGTTATTGGTGAGAACGAAAATATTCCATTGAAAATGCTAATACTGGTAAAAGATGGTCACGTCTTTTATAAAGATTTTATATAGTGTGAAAAATATACTGTGCACACAGTGTGTATGCAGTGAAGCACGGCATGATAAGTGCAGTAGCACTTGCTGAACATGGACATTTATGCCTTGGTGACCCTAGAGCAGAGGTCATCAAACTGCAGCCTGCAAGCCACATGCAGCTGGCCCAGATCATGATTTCGTGTGGCCCGTGACTCTCATCGGCTTCGGACTGGTAGCATTAGTTATCTACTTGTCTGGCGTAGCTGTGTTTTGTTTATTGAAACTGCATAGAATTGTGATTAAAGTCGGGGAAGTAATTGGGCAACTGAAAACCATCCACCATTTTCAGTTAACGCACCAATTTCCAGTGTTCCATAGCACTAAAGGTGTGAGTAGCCTGCTAGCCAACAACGTGAGCTGTGCATCAAACGCGCCACATGCTCACGGCCGCTCGTTTGTCGGCGGCAGGCTTGTCCCGCAGCTGCCTCATTGTTACCTTTGTCATGCCAGTGTGTCAGTCGTGAACTAAGTTTCGGTGCCCCTGAGCATTCGTTATGTATTGAGTGTATTTGTGCTCATATTTAGTGATATAAATATTAGTGGAATAAATAATGTCTGATGTACTCTCAACAACAGTGACTAAGAGGAAAATATGTGAAGAGAAATGAATTTTCAAAGAAATATGGGAAGAAGAGTTTGGCTTTATAAGTGAACACAAAGAAGGTAATGCTACTTGCTTAATATGCTGGGATATGATTGGGGGACTGAAGCGGTACAATTTATTTCGCCACTACACAAATAAGCACAATTCATTTACAGTAGCTATTCCTTTTAATTCAAATGAAAGAAAGGAAAAAATTGCTCATTTAAAATTACCATTCATCATCAAAACAAAATGTTATGTTAGCAGCAGTTGGGCAAAGTGAGGCTGTCACAAAAGCATCATACCAAGTACGTAATATTCTGGTAAAAAATATGAAAGCTTTCACTGATGCTGAATTAGTGAATAAATGTATGATGACTGTTTCTGAAACTTTGTTTCAAAACTTCTCCAACAGTAAACAGATATCAGCTGAAATAAATAAGCTCACACTTTCAGAATCTACCTGTCAACGTCGTATAGAAGATATTTCAAAATATATGTTTGAGGCCGTAATTAAAAAAGTCAAAGTATGCAAATACTTCAGTCTTTCATGTGATTCCAGTACAGATTTAGCTTTGATGCCTCAGTTTTCATTATTTGTGCATTACTGCACAAATGATGGGGTAATAGAGGAAGAGATTTTAGCAATTATAACCATGAAAGGACACACAGAAGGATGTGATTTTGTGGATGCAATTACAGAGCCAATTAATATCAGTATGTACAGCTGGTTCTCCGTCAATGATGGGCGTCAACAATGGTTTTATAGCACTGATTAAGAAGGAATGAATATGCAAAATTTACTCTTCATTCACTGCTTACTGCATCAAGAAAGTTTGGCATGACAAATTTCAAATACCAAATTGAAGAATGTTATGCTATTTACAATTTGTACAGAAACCAGATGGCAGTTACAAGAGTCAAGGGGCATGAAAGGGAAGCAGTGGTTGGGAAGGGAGTGAGACAGGGTTGTATCCTCTCCCCGATGTTATTCAATCTGTATATTGAGCAAGCGGTAAAGGAAACAAAAGAAAAGTTCGGAGTAGGTATTAAAATCCATGGAGGTTTGCCGATGACATTGTAATTCTGTCAGAGACCGCATAGGACTTCGAAGAGCAGTTGAAAAGAATGGACAGTGTCTTGAAAGGAGGATATAAAATGAACATCAACAAAAGCAAAACGAGGATAATGGAATGTAGTCAAATTAAGTAGGGTGATGTTGAGAGTATTAGATTAGGAAATGAGACACTTAAAGCAGTAAAGAAGTTTTGCTATTTGGCGAGCAAAATAACTGATGATGGTCAAAGTAGAGAGGATATAAAATGTAGATCGGCAATGGCACGGAAAGCATTTCTGAAGAAGAGAAATTTGTTAACATCGAGTATAGATTTAAGTGTCAGGAAGTCGTTTCTGAAAGTATTTGTATGGAGTGTAGCCATGTATGGAAGTGAAACGTGGACAATAAATAGTTTGGACAAGAAGAGAATAGAAGCTTTCGAAATGTGGTGCTACAGAAGTATGTTGAAGATTAGGTGGGTAGATCACGTAAGTAATGAGGAGGTATTGAATAGGATTGGGGAGAAGAGAAGTTTGTGGCCAACTTGACTAGAAGAAGGGATCGGTTGGTAGGACATGTCCTGAGGCATCAAGGGATCACAAATTTAGCATTGGAGGGCAGCGTGGAGGGTAAAAATTGTAGAGGGAGACCAAGAGATCAATACACTAAGCAGATTCAGAAGGATGTAGGTTGCAGTAGGTACTGGGAGATGAAGGAGTTTGCACAGGATAGATTAGCATGGAGAGCTGCATCAAACCAGTCTCAGGACTGAAGACCACAACAACAACATGCAAATGGTTATAAGCATTATTAATTTCATTTGTGCCAGTGAACTTAATCACCAAAAATTTAAAAAATTTCTGTAGGAACTGCAAGCTTGTTACAGTGATGTCCTACTATATACTGCTGTCAGGCGGCTAAGCAAAGGGAAAGTGCTGGAACAGTTTGTCAATTTTTAATCTGAAATTATTTTATTCTTACAACAAAGTCGTAAAAATTATCCTGAACTTGATCATGAAGAATGGTGGATACTTAAAGCTTTTTTGACCGATATTACACAAAAATTCAACACACTTAACTTGGAATCACAAGGACCAAACAAGATAATTGGGCAAATGCCTAACAAAATATTTGCATTTGAAGCCAAACTGCAATTAGATATAAATGAACTTGCAGTAAAAGATCTGTCTAATTTTCCAGCTGTTGCTATGCTCCGATCTGGCTTAACTATCGCCGAAACTATTTACCAAAACATGAAAGAATATTTGTAAGCCTATTTCAAAGAAATAAGAAACAGATTTGCAGATGTTAGAAATATTTGAAGCTGTTTCATTTTCATAGAGAACCCTTGGCATGTTGGAGATGATGATCTCAAATTATTCTGCCAATTTGGATTTCCTAAAACTAATTTGCTAAATGAAATAACCGAACTTCAGCATGACACACAGCTTAAAGCTATGTTTATAGAGCATCATGAAACACAACAGTACACTGAATTTTGGAAATGTGTGCCTAGGAACTATAGAAATTTACGAGACAGTGCACAGTTCATTTTAACACTATTTCCTTCAACTTACCTTTCTGATGCTTAATTTTCAAAAATGAAGTATCTGAAAAAGAAATATCGTAATTGGTTTTTCAGTCATTTAGAAGATGCAATGACGATTGCATGCAGCCCAAACAACACATATATAGATGACATAGCCAAAAAAGTTCAAGATCACAAGTCACATTAAAGAAAAAATCATATATTTGTATTTACGTTTGTTTTGCAATTATAATGAATAAAAACCGGATTCAATACGAGACCTGTAGCTTTCTTATATAGCCTGCTGCATGTGCAAGGCATATGTCCTTTTCTTATTTTTTAAATTTCTTATTTATTTCTACATTTTTTTAAAGTTTGAGATTAATGCAATTATAATAAAGTTTTTGTGGCCATTGGAATAATGTAATATAATATTTTAATAATACACCTACCGCAACTTGCATGAAAGTACTTTAAAATAAATTTCAGGAACAAGATACACTGATCCCAGATTTGTTTTTGGTAGTGGCTCAAAATTACTAATGATTCCCTTCCTTCCCTTCACCCTTCATATGCTCCTGCCTAGCTAAATGAATATTGTAAGATTATGCAAGTCATGTGAATTGTATTTTCACAGAGATAATTAAACTGGAACGAATTAGTCAGATGCACTGTATGCCTTTTTCCAGTTTATTGTAATTTGATCAGCACCATTTTATGCAGTTTTCATTGACTCATGTTACCACAACGATTATTCCTGTCGGTCTCAACACTCAACTTCTGTGAAGACTGACTAAAAATGTAATTGGATATAATGTGACACAACTACTCGTATGTCTACTACAAATATATCCCTCATAATCTAATAGTTGTCAAACCAGCAGATGGGTATTTAAAAATCTTTTTCCCTGTATTGTAGAATTTCAGTGTCATAAACATGGCTTATTGTTGTCAGCAACTGCACAGCAATGTTATTTGGCGAAGGAGTCACATACATCCAACAGTTGCGAGTGGTTTGTTTCCGAAAGTACTATTTCATTTTAACAGGTGCTAATGTTTACAGTTTCTGAAGATTGGTAGATGATACACATCCAAATGCAGTAAAGAATAAATGGTTTGCAGCTGTTGGCTGTACCTGTCTCCTTCGTCAAATGAAAAATATTCCAAGAATAGCAAGTAGGAGCGCATAAAGTTGTTCTATCACCTTTACAGGTGCCACTTGATACAGGGGCAGATATATTTGTCATTTCAGTGGGAGGGGACATAATAATGAAAATGTTTTCTTGTTTGTTTCTCAGTGCTGACAACAAATGGGTGTGTGTGCCTCGTACCAATTATCTGCTATTGTATCAATCTTAAATGAAAGTGTGTTGGTTCAAAATGGTTGAAACAGCTCTGAGCACTATGGGACTTAACTTCTGAGGTCATCAGTCACCTAGAACCTAGAACTACTTAAACCTAACTAACCTAAGGACATCACATACATCCATGCCCGAGGCAGGATTCGAACCTGTGACCATGGCGGTCACGCGATTATTTTCAGTCTGTAGAGGAATATTGTGGGGTAAGCAAAGGCAACATCTTATGGAGGGGGGGTGGGTTGTAATTTGGAGGGAGAATGAGGAGGAGACATGGACACAAAGAGGGGGTGTGCGAAATGAACAGATGAAGGGGTGAAGAGATAGTGAGTGAGGGGAAAGTCAAGATGGACAACAGAGATTGAAGGAAGGAAGGTACAGAATAACATAAGATTGGAATAAATACATATCTAGCCAATGCCAGGTACCTCATCTAGTATGAAATAAAATTAAGGCTGTTGTAGTTCAGTCAAGTGAGTTGAAGAAAAATGACTTTCAAAATATGTAGAAAACAGTTGTGATCATGTCTCATGTTACATAATACGTATAAGTCCATTTGCTGTTATTAACCATCTGTTCACAAAAACCATGCAGCAACATTTCATCGGGCAATTACAGTGTTACAATTTATGGGTCATTGAGGGTGGCAACAATCTGAAACAGATAACATTCTACAAGTAGCGGTCCGAATGGTATTGACTTTAACAATAAGTGCTAGAAAGTCAGTGGTAAACCTCTCACTTCTTTACTATAGCTAGTCTATTGAAGGTTCATAACACAACATTTACGTGGTTTGCCAGTTAATAAAAAGACCTACACATCTGCGGCCCGAGGTGCCACATTATATTGTTAGTTTTGGCCCTTGAGCAAAAAGTTTGACGACCACTGCCCTAGAGAAAAGAGACATACTACAATGTAGACACTCAAGACAAAGACTGTAAATCTAAGATCATAACCTGAGTTTGGCATGGTCAGACATACTGAATGATGTACTGAAGTTATGAGTTAGTGGTAACTGGACCTGTCTTCACAACTGGTTAATTTGTTAAAGCAATACAGCATATTACCACTGAAGATGTGTTTATCATTCAGTAGCTGGAAATAATGAGACACTCTCTTACAGCACCACTGTCGCTGGAGACAAAATCAAGAAGAACAAGTTCATGCACGGCCATGGTACAGAGAATTTCTCTAATTGTACTGTATCTTGCAACATGACTAAACTTTTCATTACAGCCGATACTCCCTCATTGACTAAATCCACAAACAACTAGTCTTGATTCATATGATCAATTTTACCATCAGCTTTACACTTAAATCTATAAATCCAACAGTTTGTAATGGACTTAAGATCTGGTGGCAGAGGTTCAAAAGACCACTTAGCATTTTCCATTTTCCTCCAATGAAGCCATTTCTTCCTCCAACGCTCTTCTTCAGTGTTCATGATCTAGAGGCTTATTTATTTTAGCCAGCATGATTTCAATAAGATGCTCTGGTTTCTTCAGCTGTTGCCAATACCTCAATTCTCTTTTACTAGAAATTGCTTCAAGTTCATGAAGAATCTCCAATTCTTCATGGTGCATTGTCCTTCCAATTTTCTCAGGTACAAAAACAATATCCTCACGCCAAATAATACATTCTTCTGATTAAATCCATTCTCAAAAGCCATCAGTGCCATCAGAATAACCAACAAAGATTCCTGGTTTGTAACAATACCACTCATCATATAGCGGAGACGCTCAGTCGCAATAGGCAGAACAAAAAGATTCACACAATTAAAGCTTTCAGCCATTAAGGCCTTTGTCAGCAGTAGACACACACACACACACACACACACACACACACACACACACACACACACACACACACACGTAAACGCAACTTGCACACATGTCTGCAGTCTCAGGGAGCTGAGTGGTTTCAGCTCTCTGAAACTCCCATGTGTGTGTGTGTGTGTGTGTGTGTGTGTGTGTGTGTGTGTGTGTGTGTGTGTGTCTACTGCTGACAAAGGCCTTAATGGCCGAAAGCTGTAATTGTGTGAATCTTTTTGTTGTGCCTATCGTGACTCAGCATCACCGCTATATGGTGAGTAGCAACTTTCCTTCTCTGGTATTGTTAAATTCCATCCTCGATTTTCCAGTGTTTGAAAGATTCCTTGTTTTCCTTTTTGGTCTCATTTCTTTCACTTTTCCTTTGAAATATGAACAAAACACTTCACCCCAAAAATATTACGTTTACTTAGCTGCATCGTCTTTCCAGTGAATATTTCATAGGGTGTTCTGTCATCACATGACTTGTACCAGTTCTGTTTAACATGTAAGCAGCCATGTTTACCGCTTCTGCCCACAAAAACATAGGCCGGCCCCAAGCAAGCAACACAGTTTGCGCTAGCTCCACAACAGTTAAGTAGGTATGCTCAGCACATATATTCTGGTCTATAGTGCAAGGATTTGTGATGAAGAATTGTATTCCATTTAATTTCATCAGATCTTTAAATTCAATATTATCAAATTCTCATATGCCATCACAAAGAAATGCTTTTGGTAGCTGATCACAAAAATTCTTCACACTGCTCACCATTTTTGCAATCTTCTATGAACTCTCAGACTTCTGCTTGAGGAAATACACCTTGAATAATCTTGAAAAATCATAGTAAAGCTGAGAAAACATTCAGCTCCACCCAGTGATTTACAATCCATAAGCCCTTACATATCAGCATGAATCACTTCTGTTTGTATGGCACACTGCTGTATGAGTGGAAACTGCTACAACACTGCTTCCTCCTACACATTCCTCAATATTCTTTGCCAAAATCTTCAGCTTCAATACCAAGTTACATCAAGAATTGTTGGGCATGACATTTGTTCTGATGACCCAAGCATTCACAGCAAGTTTGCAGAGATTCCCTTTAAGAGTCGATTTATCTCAGAATTACAAGGATGAATTTGTTTTGTTGCTCGAATCAATATCTTCAGTGTGTTGCTACTGCAATGCTACACACTTTTACAATGCTATTGTTTCAGAACTCACATGTCTTCTGATGAACAGAAGTGTAATCCCTTGTCCATAGCCGATTATAGAGGAAAGATTTCTTCTCTCTTCAGAGTATACACAACATTATCCATATGGCATAACTTCCATTCTCCATCAACAACAGCTTCAAAATAGATAGCCCCTTTTCCTAGGGCGTTCATAATAAGACTATTACCCATATTTATCTGCAGCCATTTCTTAAACTTAGTAAACAATGTATACCACTCAATTTTCTTAGACATGCGATTCATTGCTCCACAATCGGTGCTCCATGAGTTTTCACCTAATTCTGCAATCATTACTTCATCAGTGAAAGCCTGGTCAGGTATTCACTGTTAATTTGGTTATGGAAAGTTTTTTTGGTTGTGTTTGACATTTGGCCCCTTTTTTTAGTATGGGAAAATGCACCACAACCGAAACACTTCACTTTCTTTTTGTTTGTTAACTTTTTGTATTTATTTGATGAAGTAACATTCCTGTCAGTGGTGTCAACTGAACTGTTCTCTTTTTAAATGTTTGCTTTGGCAGCGAGGCATGCAACAAATTTGTCCTGTTTCTCCATCTGAGAAGCATAACAACTTTCATCAGATGTTACGACGTGCATTAAATATTTTAGTGTCCACTGATCTCCACATTTTGCCCATGACAACTGCTGCAGACTTTCATAACTGTCAGGCACTGTGTCAAGTATTCACACGATTAATGATGATTAATCAGATTTCATACTGAGTTCCTGCATTCGAAGAACCAAGTTTTCAAAATGAGCAAATGGTCCATGTCATTGCCTAACTTACGTGAAATTGAAGAATTCTGAATGAAGGAATGTGCAGCTTGCTTTGTATTCTGCTCAAACACAGCATCTAGCTTGCCCCACATATCTCGCAGACACTCACACCAACCAACAACACCATGACTTTTGCTTCAACACTTCTGACACTGATCTGGCTCACTGCACAATCAGCTTTGAAACATGTTTTTAGTGCAGCAATAGGCATCTATATGTGCTGATGTTGCATCCACTGGCAAAGCTGCCAGCTCTTCTATGTCACCAATACACACTTCGTATGTGCCATCTGATGTGCATGACAAATTTCTTACTGCAAACTTCAATATGGTCCAATTTTCAGTCCCTCGTGGTTTCCCAGTAACATGTAAATACATTGCAGCCCCTTGAAACAGTTCAGATTTAAGGTTGCAAAAATTTCACAGGAGAACATGCAGAAATTGTTCATGTATATGCAATATGGACCAGTTGTATTGCACAACACCTGGTAACGTGTTCCTGGCATCACAAAATGCATAATTACAAAATCCAATTTCTTTCTTGAACTGAGGATTGGGCCCATAACCTGTTGCAGGAACTTCAAGAAAAAAAGGGTACAATATAAAGTACTCACACAGTGTGGCTGCTACAACATACATTATCTGGAAAATAGAAGGCAAATGGTATCAGTCCAAGGAGCACTATCATGTGAATAGAAGTCGGAATGCAGCATGTCACAGGGATCGATAATGGCCCCCTCCTGTTCCTAGTTTTTGTAAATGATTTAAGCTCTCACAGACAGCTGTTGCGATTTGCAGATGACACAAGTTTGTACTCAAAAGCTATCGCTTCCAGCAAGGCTCAAGAAGAAGCAGATACTTTGTCTGATGCGACAAATGACTAGTTTGCTTTACACAAAATTAAAATCAATGAAGAAAAAAACACAAGAATTGGTGGGCAGCCTCAGTGACAAAGGATACCTAAACTGTGGAGGGGTTGTGAACATCAAACTGACTCTACAAGAACACATAGCACATGTGAGTGATAAACTGCCACAATCACATACCTGTTGAGAAAATTGGTACACATGATAACTGATCAGTTCCTCCTGATAGCATACTATTCATTGTTTCCGACCCGTATCGGCTATAGCCTGGTGGAGTCAGTCTACAGGCCCCAAGAAAGCACTGTTGCTCCAAAAACAAGAATAAAGTTCATAACACCAAGTAATAGCACTGCATGTTATTATTCAAGACTTTGGGAGTAATGAATGTTTATAGTAATTATGCATTATTGCGGCTCCTTCACATTAAGGAAAATCTAGATTCCTTCAGAAAGAGGCTTGACATACATTACCACAACATCCACAACAGAGAGAAAAATCGTCTCCCAACCTGTAGACTGTCCAAAACAAGAGATAGCTTTCTGAACATTGCCCTGAGAATGTTCAAATCACCGCCCATGGAAGTGTAAGTCCTGCCACTAGTGGTTCGAGAACAAAATTTCAAGAGACTTAAAACTACATTTGTGTAATCCATCCAGGAATTTTTTGACTGAAAGAGTAAATGGATTTACTGAACTTTTCTGAACCTACAAAATCTGTCACAGAACTAAAATGTCAGTAGCAAAATAAATTTGCCCATAGTAAAATTATTAATCTGTTAAAAAAAATTTTTGCATGTCATATATTTTTTGGATTGAAATATATCAATTTTGTAAATTTGATGCAGTCTATCCAGCCATAGCCGGTGAACAACACACACTTGGTAATAAATGATTAAGTAAAAATGGTACCGTAAAACAAGACTTGTATATTGTAGAACAGCAACCAAAGACAGAGATATGCAACAATCCATCAAGATTATTATAAACATTTCCTTCATTTCAACAGTCAGCTACCTCTCCCTAAATGTAAGTTGAAATTAAAATTAACAAAAACTTAAATGAGTAGGGCATATTGCTAAGATGCTTCTCACCTTCCAGAGCAAATCAAATGTTCCTAACTACAGGTTGGCCAAAGGAAAAAGAGAAGGCCATAGAATTGCTCTTTGGTGAAATGCCAAGTTGGAATTGACAGTTTAAGAAAATACTGCTTCTATTCACCCAAGATAATTTTAACTTTTCCATGAAGTCAAATAGTGTTCCAAAGAACAATGTCAAAAACATGAATGAGACAAGATATACTGAAAGGATGCATAGTCAGTGGAATGAATCCCTTAAAATACCACAGGGTGCTCAAATATGCCACCAATGTGAGGTCAATAAGTGGATTCAACAGTTAAATAATGAGGGATAATCACTAAAAGAAAAGGAGAACAATTATCACACTCACTAACAAGTGATGATGTGTGTTGATGATGGTGGTAATACATACAGAGGACAACAGCTTTTGGGCTAAATTACTGATTGTATTGTTATATTTGGAGACATTAGAACATATGAAAGTTCAAAAAGTATTTGTATAGATGATATACAGGGTTTGTGTGTTACTTGATTTGCCATTATGATTTGGAATGTCCACGGTTTGCCCAAATTATTGTACTAGGTGTCTGTAACAATATATTATATTGTTTCCCTGCCAATGTCTGAAAGCTATTAAACATAGACTGTTATGCTGTATTTTACTCTTATTAATGTTAATAATCATTATTATTAGTTTCACTATTGTTTTCACCATTATTTTCATTTTGCAATTTCGTAACTCAATGTTTCATTAGTCTGATTGCTTTTATGTATTTAAGTTTTTATCATGTATGACATATTACACGGGTATAACTTAATTTCATTGGCACTGAGGTCTAATCGAATACAAATAAAAATAGTTAATTTTGAGTTTAATGATGAAAAGTTGAGCACTACTGTAAATTTTTTCAGGAAAATTTTAAAAAAAGACACGTCTCATTTTCTTAAGAATGCTTCCAGATTTTTCTCAAATTTTTATGTTAGGGAGTAACTGAGTGAACCAAGCCGTCATACTAACAGACTTGTGAGTCAGTCATCCTTCAACAGAGGTAAAAAAGAAAAGAAGTAATAATAAGAAAGAAAGAAAAATGTACAAACCTGTGAAATATTATCACTGGCAGCCTGGTGGAATATTTTGGACCTTCCTGCACTTCCTCTTGCAAGTTCAATAATGCACGGTACAAGTTCTCGAGAAATTCTTTCTGTGTCAGGTGATAAAAGTAACTGGGGTAAAGTATGTAGTACACTCACTCTTTGGGCATCACTACCTTTCCTGAACAAAAAAGGATACGCATTAGGAGTAGTGGAATAAGCATCATCATTATCAGTACTATAGGCTTCAAGTCCTCAATTTTTTTGATGAATGAAAATGCTTGCTAATACAGAATGTCTTAATTCTTTGAAACAAGCTTGCTCATATGTAAAACATAGTGATATGGTCACCACACAATATAATAAATAAATGACACACTGAATTTATTACCTAATATCTATTTGTAAAGGCATATTAAATTCTAAACTATTTCATGATGATAATGATGATTACTGTGGTTGTAAAATTATTTGGGCACTGTTTAGGGCCCATACTGAATTCTGATGATAACCAAAAGAATACAAAATTGTATCAGAATACAAAAAATAAAGATTTTGTTACCAATTTTTACATGAAGAACACACACACAATAAGGGCAGGTCATATAAAGTTCTTGAAAAACTAGCAAAAATAGAAAGACAGAGCTCAGAGATGAAGACAGTAAAATACTACAGCAGATACATGTGGGATTCTCATCATTAAACTGGATCTACAATTTCATAAAATTTTAGCACATGTACCACACTTGTCTCATTGTTAACAGAAACAGGGGGCATATCCTCACTTAAAGTTACTACTGTCCTTTCATCATAATATTGAATTTGCTTTCTACAATCTTTTAGGTCCAGACAGTAAAGTGTATTTGCTATAGCTTTTACACTGCTTGATATCTTCTTGTTGTTTAATCTTTCAAACATGCGTACCTTCCTCTAATGGTATGCAAATATTCTCTTTATTGCTTGCCTGAGATAGGTGATTACGGCTCCAGAATCTTGCAAGTTATCTTCTGTTCTTCACTAGTGTTTTTTTATGTGTTATATGGAATTTTAAAAATTTTATACCCATATACTACTCAATGCAGAAAAAAATGAGAACATAATTGTTGTGACAGTGCCACGACATTTAACAGTGCCGCCACGACAGTATGCGCAAACGGCGATAGAGGCGCTCTGCAACTCGGCTGAGCACGGGAGCTTCACCTAGCTACGAACGGCGCCGACCGCATGTCACGGTATGACGGTTGAATAAGAGATACTGAGTTGTTATCATGTAACCAGCTATTGTTTCTAAGTGAGTGTGTTTGAATATCCACGCAATTATTGGTGAAAAAAGTGTTATAACCTTTAATCACCAATAATTGCGTGGACATTCAAACACACTCACTTAGAAACAATAGCTGGTTACATGATAACAACTCAGTATCTCTTATTCGAGTGCCATGCCGTGACATGCAGCCGGCACCGTTCGTAGCTAGGTGGCGCTCCTGCGCTCAGCCGAGTTGCGGAGCGCCTCTATCGCCGTTTGCGCATACTGTCGTGGCAGCACTGTTAAATGTTGTGGCACTGTCACAACAATAATCACATATATAAAATGTTGCTTCAAGTACAAAATGCCGAACATCTTCACTTCAACCACCATTTATTGGAATATTCTGCAGTCACTGGGTGTTTGAAGATAAAAAATGAGGTTCAAGTAAACTTGTTACACTAAAAAATTCCAAATAAAAATTAAAATCAATTAACTTCTGATATGAAACTACACTCAACAAATGAAGTAGATATAAAACTTATTTCTACTCATTTGACAATCATAACAGGAACTCAGAAAAAAAACATACTGTGTGCAAATTTCAGGTAAGCATTGCATTATAGAACATTGGCTGAAACCAGACCAAATTAGTTCAGCTAGCATACCTGGTTACACATTAGCTTCCCACTACTGCAGGAAAAGCCATAAAGGTGGAGGTGCTGCCAGATTTATAAAAAATTGTATAAAATATAGAAGTTTTGACCAGTTTGACCACTTATATAAAGAAAACGATTTTGAGGCAGCTGTAATCGAAATTCTTGAAGAAAATATCATCATAACATGTATCTATCGTTCTTCAACTGGCAATGTCTTCCTTAAAAACCTTGAAATAGTCCTAAACAATCTTCACCCAAACAAAAAGGTACTAATTTTATGTGGTGATTTCAATGTTGATTTCCAGTCTACAGGGCGTTTGAAAGGATCCCTACTGAACCTCACTAACTCATTCAGTCTGAATCCCACAGTAACATTCCCCAAAAGGTGCAAAAACAACACCAAAACCACACTTGAGCAGATATTTGTAAACTGCCCATTCCACAGAGTCGAGCCTCTGGACACAGGCTATAGTGATCACTGTGGCCAAGTCCTATACCTTACAAATGTTCTCTCCTTGGACTGCAACAACAAATATACAACTAAAGTAAGAAACTACAGCAATGAAAACATGAAAATCTTCAATGATTCCTTAGCTGCAGAAACATGGAACAAAGTATATGAAGCAGACGATACAGACAACAAAATGGAATCATTTCTGCACACATTTCTATATCACTTCAATATTCCCTTTCCTCTTCAACTCAAATGCACCACATCAAAAGAACCCAGTAAGAAGCCATGGATAACAACTCGTATAAAGATTTCCTGCAGAAGTAAAAGAGATCTGTTGAAGTATCTAAAAAATAACACCATCCCCACCCCATCTGAAGAAAGATATCAAGCAATATGTCAAAATCCTTAAAAAAAAAAGTCATAGTACTGGCAAAGCAAACAGCAAATGACACCTATGTGGTAACATCCTCAAACAAAACCAAGGCAGTGTGGAACATTATAAGGGAAGAAACAAATCAACAGCCACGTAAACATGAAAACACTGTCCTGATCCACAACAACACCAGAGTTACTAATCCACAAGAAATTGCAAATATCTTTAACAATTACTATGAAAATATTGTTAAAAATCTGTTACAAAGCTTCAACAAACCCACACCCAACAGACAAAACAAAATAACAGCTCCTGTAGAGTCTATATTCTTCTGAGAAACTACTCCTGAAGAAATTGTACTAAGTGCAAAGTACCTCAAGAATAAATTCTCATCTGGAATCGATGACATCCCACATTTTATCATCAAAAACAGCATAAACAAAATAGCTCTCCCACTCTCAAATGTGTACAATTCATCGTTGATGGCAGGTACATTTCCAAAATTCATGAAAGTGCCTAAAGTCATCCCAGTCTTTAAGAAAGGTGAAAAACGCAATGCAGAAAATTACCGGCCCATATCCCTGTTACCTGCGTTTGGTAAACTTCTGGAGAGACTAGTTCACCAAAGACTAATAAATTTTCTTGAAAAGAACCAGATACTATCTGATGCCCAGCACAGTTTCAGAGAAAACAATGCCACGACAACCGTCATATATGAGTATTTAAGCTCCACCCTAGATGCTCTAGACAAAAAACAAAAAGCAGTTGGGATCTTCCTAGATCTGTCCAAGGCATTTGATGTCATAGACCACACGATTCTTCCAAACGAACTGGAATCATATGGCATCAGAGGCACCCCACTAAACTGGTTCAGATCATACCTGACAAATAGGAAACAAAAAGTGTCAATA
Organism: Schistocerca gregaria; assembly: GCF_023897955.1. NCBI lineage: Eukaryota > Metazoa > Arthropoda > Insecta > Orthoptera > Acrididae > Schistocerca > Schistocerca gregaria. Next base: position 491,315,571 of record NC_064923.1, read on the forward strand.
AAACATAACAACCAAGGACATATCGAAACATACTACTCTGACTACTGCAATATTACACATAGTGTGCCCCAAGGCTCAATACTTGGACCTGTGCTCTTCCTTGTATACATAAATGACCGACCATCAAACATCAATGACAGCACCAGTACACTCTTCGCAAATGATACAAGTATCCTCATAACAAGCAAAAATGAACATGAACTCCAAGAGGCCATAAATGGAAATACAGACGAACTTGGTGACTGGTTTGATAAAAACAAGCTCATAGTTAACACAAAGGAAACCACTTACCTAAAATTCCACCTAAGATCAAATAAAATTATGCCTGATATGAAATTACACGGTTCCCAAATATCCCCTCATACAGAAAGAAGACTTCTAGGCCTATGGATTCAGGATAATCTAAAATGGGAAACACACATCAATAAAACTAATAGTAAGCTAAACCATATGTGCTATGCCCTATAAATCCTTGCATACTGCACAAGCCCAGAAACTGTTCACACAGCTTACTATGCACAATTCCACAGTGTAATGCAGTATGGTATTATATTCTGGGGAGACTCTACACATAGCCCAAACATTTTCCTCATCCAAAAGAGAGTTATAAGAATAATGAAAAAGGCAAAGCTGACTGATAGCTGCAGACCTCTCTTCCAAAAGTTGCTCATCCTACCCCTTGGCAGCCTGTATATACTAGAACTATGCAAATTTGTAAATTAATTTTACAAAATTTAATAAAAATTTAAATGTCCATTATTATGGTACTAGACAGAAAATGGAACTCCATGTTAACGAAGTATGCACCTCTGCCTTTAAAAACTCTCCCTTCAACAAAGGCATTAAAATATGCAATAGCCTGCCATAATAAAAAGTCACTGTCTGTATTTAATAAAAAATTAAAATCATTCCTACTTGATCATTGTTTCTACAGTGCAAGTGAATTTCTGCTCTACATGAGTGGAAAAAAACATCAAACAAATTGCAGCAAAGAATTTTGTAAGGAGTACAACATTAATGCAAGTATGTACAAAAATCTTGCATCTATATCATCTGCTACTAAGTAAATTAAGTGCAGAAAGAATTTCCAACCAGGTACTGTTGTGTATCTGTGTTAGAGGAATATAGCACTAAAATACAAATGTGTAACTGAGTATGCAATTTGTGTGTCCATAACTTCTCAGAAAATTTGTATGTAAGCTCATGTTTGTGTAAACTTTTGGCATATTACTTCATGCCAGCAAATTATCACAATGTCCAACATCAAGTGTATGTTTGTGCATCACCATGTGGATGTCATGTATAGTAATGATTCAGAGGACAATAAATAAATAAATAAAAGATTTTTTGTGAAAACTTTGGAATCAAATCAGAACAAGTGTTTTGTATAAATATGTAATTTTCCCCCCCATGAACCATGGACCTTGCCGTTGGTGGGGAGGCTCGCGTGCCTCAGCGATACAGATAGCCGTACCGTAGGTTCAACCACAACGGAGGGGTAGCTGTTGACAGGCCAGACAAACGTGTGGTTCCTGAAGAGGGGCAGAAACCTTTTCAGTAGTTGCAGGAGCAACATTCTGGATGATTCACTGATCTGGCCTTGTAACAATAACCAAAACGGCCTTGCTGTGCTGGTACTGCGAACGGCTGAAAGCAAGGGGAAACTACGGCTGTATATTTTCCCAAGAACATGCAGCTTTACTGTATGATTAAATGATGATGGCGTCCTCTTGGGTAAAATATTCCGGAGATAAAATAGTCCCCCATTTGGATCTCCGGGCGGGGACTACTCAAGAGGATGTCGTTATCAGGAGAAAGAAACTGGCATTCTACGGATCGGAGCGTGGAATGTCAGATCCCTTAATCGGGCAGATAGGTTAGAAAATTTAAAAAGGGAAATGGATAGGTTAAAGTTAGATATAGTGAGAATTAGTTAAGTTCGGTGGCAGGAGGAACAAGACTTCTGGTCAGGTGACTACAGGGTTATAAACACAAAATCAAATAGGAGTAATGCAGGAGTAGGTTTAATAATGAATAGGAAAATAGGAATGCAGGTAAGCTACTGCAAACAGCATAGTGAATGCATTATTGTGGCCATGATAGATACAAAGCCCACACCTACTAAAGTAGTACAAGTTTATATGCCAACTAGCTCTGCAGATGACGAAGAAATTGATGAAATGTATGATCAAATCAAAGAAATTATTCAGAGACTGAAGGGAGCCAAAAATTTAATAGTCATGGGTGACTGGAATTCGGTAGTAGGAAAAGGGAGAGAAGGAAACATAGGTGAATATGGACTGGGGCAAAGAAATGAAAGAGGAAGCCACCTGGTAGAATTTTGCACAGAGCACAACTTAATCATAGGAAACACTTGGTTCAAGAATCATAAAAGAAGGCTATATACATGAAATAAGCCTAGAGATACTAAAAGGTACCAGATAGATTATATAATGGTAAGACAGAGATTTAGGAACCAGGTTTTAAATTGTAAGACATTTCCAGGGGCAGATGTGGACTCTGACCACAATCTATTGGTTATGACCTGTAGATTAAAACTGAAGAAACTGCAAAAAGGTGGAAATTTAAGGAGATGGGACCTGGATAAACTGAAAGAACCAGAGGTTGTACAGAGTTTCAAGGATAGCATAAGGGAACAATTGACAGGAATGGGTGAAAGAAATACAGTAGAAGAAGAATGGGTAACTTCGAGGGATGAAGTAGTGAAGGCAGCAGAGGATTAAGTAGGTAAAAAGACGAGGGCTAGTAGAAATCCTTGGGTAACAGAAGAAATATTGAATTTAATTGATGAAAGGAGAAAATATAAAAAGGCAGTAAATGAAGCAGGCAAAAAGGAATACAGACGTCTCAAAAATGAGATCGACAGGAAGTGCAAAATGGCTAAGCAGGGATGGCTAGAGGACAAATGTAAGGATGTAGTGGCTTATCTCACTAGGGGTAAGATAGATACTGCCCACAGGAAAATTAAAGAGACCTTTGGAGATAAGAGAACCACTTGTATGAACATCAAGAGCTCAGATGGAAACCCAGTTCTAAGCAAAGAAGGGAAGGCGGCAAGGTGGAAGGAGTATATAGAGGGTCTATATAAGGGCGAAGTACTAGGGGACAATATTATGGAAATGGAAGAGGATGTAGATGAAGATGAAATTGGAGATACGATACTACGTGAAGAGTTTGACAGAGCACTGAAAGACCTGAATCGAAACAAGGCCCCGGAGTACACAACATTCCATTGGAACTACTGACGGCCTTGGGAGAGCCAGTCCTGACAAAACTCTACCATCTGGTGATCAAAATGTATGAGACAGGTGAAATACCCTCAGACTTCAAGAAGAATGTAATAATTCCAATCCCAAAGAAAGCAGGTGTTGACAGATGTGAAAATTACCAAACAATTAAAAACCAATGTGACTCATGCTTTTCATGCAGTTTTTGGCCTCAGGACAATTAAAAACTGATTTTTCCCATCTGATGTGGTATGACCTTGGCATGTTGGATGGACTTACATAACTAACAGTATCACACCTGTACACCCATTCATACTGAGTAGTATAGTTTGTTTAACCTCAAATTTACACCTTAGGCATCACTGTATGATTCATTTTTCATTTGTAGTCGACCACTATCAAATTACGATCCTTTAATCGCCACCTATTACTACATTTCATAACTATTTATTTTTCTTCTGCCATATGTTTTCCCCCATCTCAGATAATATTCCATCGCAACTTGACATCATTCTGACCAGTGGTGTTATTTCCACAGTGGGTTGAAATTTTCACTTTAATTATAATCACCCTGTGTATGCCTCATCTGCCAATTCCCACTCCACCACATACCTCTCCTACCGAATCCTGCAGTTATGTATATGCCTCATCCACCAGTTTCCAATCCACCATACATCTCTCCTTCTACAGAATCCTGCAGTTATCTGTCCCCCATTTTCTCTTGGAAGGTATCATTTGCCAAGGCAACTTAAAACTGCCAAAACGTGACAGACTTCACCTCAAAACCCTATCCCACCTTCTCCTAAACTACCTCCACAGTGGTGTTTCCCTTCCTCTTCCACTACAGCTCTCTAAATATCCACACCATCAACCACCACTCTTCTCCAACAAACGAAGCTTGGCCAACCTCCATAACATCCTCCAGCCTTCACCACTGCCCCCAGACCAATGATGGGTCAAGATCACAAGAACCAGTCACAACAGTGCAGTGTGAGCAATATGTATGAGACAGGTGAAATACGCTCAGACTTCAAAAAGAATATAATAATTCCAATCCCAAAGAAAGCAGGTGTTGACAGATGTGAAAATTACTGAACTAACAGTTTAATAAGTCACAGCTGCAAAATACTAACGCAAATTCTTTACAGACGAATGGAAAAACTAGTAGAATCCGACCTCGGGGAAGATCAGTTTGGATTCCGTAGAATTGTTGGAACAAGTGGGGCAATACTGACCCTACGACTTATCTTAGAGGCTAGATTAAGGAAAGACAAACCTACGTTTCTAGCATTTGTAGACTTAGAGAAAGCTTTTGACAATGTTGACTGGAATACTCTCTTTCAAATTCTGAAGGTGGCAGGGGTAAAATACAGGTAGCGAAAGGCTATTTACAATTTGTACAGAAACCAGATGGCAGATATAAGAGTCGAGGGTCATGAAAGGGAAGCAGTGGTTGAGAAGGGAGTGAGACAGGGTTGTAGCCTCTCCCCGATGTTATTCAATCTGTATATTGAGCAAGCAGTGAAGGAAACAAAAGAAAAGTTCAGAATAGGTATTAAAATCTATGGAGAAGAAATAAAAACTTTGAGGTTCGCCGATGACATCGTAATTCTGTCAAAGACAGCAAAGGACTTGGAAGAGCAGTTGAATGGAATGGATAGTGTCTTTTATGGAGGATATAAGACGAACATCAACAAAAGCAAAACGGGGATAATGGAATGTAGTCGAATTAAGTCGGGTGATGTTGAGGGTATTAGATTAGGAAATGAAACACTTAAAGTAGAAAAGGAGTTTTGCCATTTGGGGAGCAAAATAACTGATGATGGTCGAAGTAGAGAGAATATAAAATGTAGACTAGCAATGGAAAGGAAAGCATTTCTGAAGAAGAGAAATTTGTTAACATCGAGTATAGATTTAAGTGTCAGGAAGACATTTCTGAAAGTATTTGTATGGAGTGTAGCCATGTATGGAAGTGAAACATGGACGATAAATAGTTTGGACAAGAAGAGAATAGAAGCTTTCAAAATGTGGTGCTACAGAAGAATGCTGAAGATTAGATGGGTAGATCACATAACTAATGAGGAAGTATTGAATAGGATTGGGGAGAAGAGAAGTTTGTGGCACAACTTGACCAGAAGAAGGGATCGGTTGGTAGGACATGTTCTGAGGCATCAAGGAATCACCAATTTAGTATTGGAGGGCAGTGTGGAGGGTAAAAATCATAGAGGGAGACCAAGAGATGACTACAGTACGCAGATTCAGAAGGAAGGAAGTTGCAGTGGGTACTGGGAGATGAAGAGGCTTGCACAGGATAGAGTAGCATGGACAGCTGCATCAAACCAGTCTCAGGACTGAAGACCAGAACAACAACAACATGTAATTTTCATTATCAATCTTTTTAATACGATGTAATGTAATTGGTTAGATAAAATAATCCACCTGCCAAATGGTGGCAGGATAAAACATATAAAGATTAAGTAAATGTGCAAGCTTTTGGAGTCAGTGGCTCCTTCATCTAACAGAATGGTTGGAGGGGAAGGAAGAGAGATGAAGGAAAAGGCCTGGTGAGGTTTAGGGAACAGAGAGAGTTCGGAAAAATTGCCCAGAATCCAAGGTCAGGGGAGACTTACCATATGGGATGAAAGACTGATAGTTGGGGACTGCACCAGATGGGATTTGAAAACTGGAGAGCTTAGAGGTGGAAAATGAAGTAGTAAACAAGACAGACATTAATGACAAAACATCATGCATGAATTAATAAGAGCAGAAAGCTAAGTGCATTCCATGTGATACAGGTGGAGAACAGGGGAAAATAGACAGGTCAAAAAGTGAAAGACACAGAAAGCTAGACGGAAGTGAAGAAAGGAATAGTTAAATTAAGACCAGGTGAGTGGCAAAACTAAGGACATGTTGTAATGCCAGTGCCCAGCTGTGGAGTTCTGAGAAACTGGAGTCTGGGGGAAGAATCCAGAGGGAACATGTCTTGAAACAGGCATCAAGATCACAACTGTTGCAGAGCATTCTCTACAACAGGATATTATGTGTTGCCAGTATACAGCCTATGTCTATGTCTGCTCTTATTAATTCTTACACAATATTTTGTCAACAATCTCTGTCTTGCTTATTACTCTATCATCCACCTCAAGGTCCCACATTTTCAAATTTCTTCCAGTGCACACCCCAAATATCAGTCTTTCCATCTCATCCAGTCTCGTAACTCTCCCCTGACTCGGGGTTCTGGGCAACTTTTCCAAAATCTCCCCATTTCTTAAACCTTACCAATTCTATACCTGTTCCTTCACTTTCAACCCTTCTGTCTGAAGAAGGAGCCACAGACTCCAAAAGTTTGCATATTTATTTAACCTTTATAGATGTTTCTCCTGCTGTTGTTTGGTGAGTAGACTTTTCAGCTATCCAATTACATTATATTTTCAAAAACTGATTATTCTCGTTTTTAATACAACGGTTACACAGAGTAGTGTAACGGTTACAGACGGATTCCAGTTCTGTTTAGAAAAGTTCTGTAAAATTTACAAGTGCCTTAGAACGTTCTGGATAATTCAGGAAAGTTCTTGAATGTTTTAGTAATAATATGACTGTTCTTAAATATTCTTGACTGTTCTGGATTATGAAATGATTTAGAATTATATCAAATGTTCCTAAATGATCTCTAATGTTCTGGAACTGCAAATACTCAATGCTACTTTCAGTAACTTTCAGTCTCTGGCACTGTAAATAGCACAATTTAGCTTAAATTCATTAGTCAACAAAACAATAAATAGTAAGTGAGCCTGAAGCAAAAGGCTAAGGAACAGTAGGGAAAAAAAAAAAAAAAAAAAAAAAAAAAAAAAAAAAAAAAAAAAAAAAAACAGAAGTAAGCTATGTTACAGACGTTTCAGTCTCCGAGTTTATAGAAGGCGAAGTTTGTCTTGATTATGTTAGTTAGGTAAAAACTAAGAAAGTGAGAATTTCAGTGGAAATCACAGAAACAATATTTAGTGATTTTTATTACAAGGAGAATTTACACGGATCAGAGTGAAAGAGAGACAAGGTGGCAAGAAGAAATAAAAGGGAGACGAGTGAGAAAATGACATCTATCAGAATGGGAATATAATAGATAAGAGAGAAAGAAATAATGACAAATACATGAAAAATTTCATGGAATTACACAATTTTGTTCCTATTGGCAGACAATTTGTCAAGAAAAAATTGTTTTCTATATGCACACAAAAAATTATTCATTTTGGTAAATGGTTCTCATTGCATGCTTCCCACTGGACATAAAAACCAAGATCAAGCTACTAAACAAACTGACAAAAGAGTAACAGGTATTTAGTGACATCATATAAAATCTGAGCATTAAGATCAAAATATATATTGTACAATTCATTCAGATCTGAAACAATAATGCAACCCATAGGTTCCCACATTTCCTGCGAACTTTAATGTTGTAATCAACATGAAATAATGAAAATGGTACAACGATCCTACTGAGTATGTATACAGATGAAAACATAAATGGAAAAACCACAAAGTGCACTTACAAAAATTGTAAGATCAGCTACTTTCACCATAGGAAAAACTGTGTACTTTGGAGACACCTGTTAACATATTTTTCAACCACGAGAAGGTAGGTCACTGAATGAGGTTGGCCACATAAAATATAAATGTGCTGCTATTATTGTGTAGCATTTTATTTGGCTATGATAACTGACATGCTGTCTACTTGGCCACCATCAAATTGTGGCTTCTCTTATGACATACTGGACACATGAACAGCCATCTCCCCTCCCCACTCCCGTCTTACAACAGCTCTGAACAAGTGTAAAGGTGGAAATTATCCGTCCAGCACAGACTACATTCTAGCAAACATCTTATCCTAAGCTGCCACCAACACATCCTCAGTCTGTCTCTTTGTGTGTGTCTATATAGAAGTTGTAGGAGGCAAAGAGGATCACGTATTGCTACCAACAGTCATGATCTCAAATGCGTTTTCAAAGTGATTTGAAGGTTACTGTGAATTTTTATAAATGGGAACCCTAATATTTAACTTGTAATTTGAGAAGAGTGGCAAATTATTCATATAAAATGATATAGTTTTCAAGGTCATGGCAATATCAAATAAGCAAATATATGTTTAGTCCTGGTATGAATTAATTCTGAAAACAGAAGGGATACAGTAAAATCCCAAGTTAGGTGCAAATTGGAAGGGACATCCTGAGGATTGAGAGATGAAGGCACCCACTCAGCAATTTGCAAATCAATGATTTACATTTTATTTCTGTTCATTCCATGTCGCAAATTTAAAAATAACATTTATACCTTGTAATGTATTTATTTCACCAATAAACATGTTCCAGATTGGGAAGGAGTGCCTGGTTCCCAGCATGAATCTGCCCGGCAGACTTGCAGACTTGTGTTGAGGTCCGTTGAGCCGGCTAGTCTGTGGATGGTTTTTAAGTAGTTTTCCACCTGCCTCGGCGAATACGGGCTCATTCCCCTTATTCCGCCTCAGCTACACTTTGTCAGTGATTGCTGTGCAAACAAGTTCTCCACGTACGCATACACCACCATTACTCTACCACACAAACACAGGGGTTACACTCGTCTGGAGTGTGATGATCGCTGGGGACGGGGGCGGAGGCTGAACCACACAATAACCTGGAGTGAATGGTTCGGTGTGGGGCAGCAGAGAGGTGAAGTGGACTGCCGTAGTCGTCGTGGAGTTATGGATCACTGTGGCTGCGGCAGGGATGGAGCCTCTCCGTCGTTTGTAGGCCCCCGGTTAACATACAATACGATATAATAAACACATTGTCGGGTCTCGAGAATTTTGGTGTTACTTCTAGAGACATTCTGCTTTCCACCATCTCAAACATCCAATATTTTAAGTACGAGGGTGAGAGAGAGGAGATGTGTCTATCTCACTGCCTGTTTCTGTGTATGCCGGATGGATATGTACTAGTAGAATACCGCAATAGTGACGGTCAATTGGTGTGGACAAGTGTTTGCCGCTTATGCCATAGAAACTGTATGTCCATCACAAGGAGCAAGCATGCTTTAATCCTTGATGGTGTAATGACTGTATTTGTTGTGAACAAATGAATTATGCATTGAACTAAAGACACTTACTTTTTTTCAGGTGTTGGACTTGCTAGAAGCAAGACCAGTTTTTTTAATTTCCGAGTGGTCCTAAAACCAAACTCGTTTGTAAATGTTAATTAAGCGTGTTTCTAAAGCTCAGAGTATGAGTGAAATACAAGAAGATGGAGATATTTATGTCTAAGAAGAGAATTTTATGGTGTATAAATACATTGTGAATTGCCTATTTATTTAACAAGGACGGCAATCTGACTTTACACATTCTATCATCGAAAATGTTAGAACGTGGCAACCTAAGTGACAGGATCCAAAGAAAACGGGAATTTTAAGACAGAAACGGGAAGAAGATATTATGAGTTGCCATAGCAACCAGGCCTAACATGATGTGAGAACGGTTTCCAGTAATTGTATCGAGTCCAATAAACCAATGGAAGAAAGCTGCAAATGCAATGCAGTAAAAGATGTGTGAAAGTAATAGCAGGGGAAAAAGAAAAAAAAGAAAGAAAAAAAAAAGAAAGAAACAGAGAGAAGATGCCAACTTTTCGACTAAGAAGATTCGGTGTGGAGATTAAGCAGTTTTCACACACGTACATTGTGCTGACGCCGACGCAGTAACCAGTCACCAACGTCGACTGCACCAGCTGCTACTCACCAGTGCTGACTCTGCATCCGCTTGCCACCAACAGCACTGAAACCAACATTCAATGCCGCCGGCGCCAGTGCTGTCCAGCAGTGCTGATTACACATCTGCTCACCAACACCGCTAGAACTCTACGCGGGGTGAGTGAAAAACAATAATTGTTTGGTAAAGTTGAAGGAACTGAATTTTAAGTAATCAAAGTGGAACCTTGAACAGTCAAGCAGCAAATATAGTTTTAATAAAGACTGAATTTGACTCTTTAAATAATAAGGTAGAAAATCTGAAGTTAGATTTAAAGGGTGAGCTCACTAGTTCTTTGAATACTCACATTAATCAACTATATACTGAATTTAACCAGAGACAGGATGAGCAACTTCAAGATTTAACTAAAAAATTAGAAGTTGACATTGAAGATAAATGTAATAATGCAGAAACAGAACTTAGCAAAAAACTAGGATGATTTCAAAGCATCTGTAACATTACATTTCATGCTGTAAAACATAGATTACACACCTTAAAGGAGAGTGTTAAGAAAAAGGACAAATCATTACCAATAGTTCAATCACAAATTATAGGTGTCAGTACACGAGTTGTCAGTTCACAAGTAGATGATATAGGACGAAGTTTTAAAGGGAAAATAGCCAAGTTTGACATTATAAATGTAAGTAGTTTAGTGAAACCATTTGAACTAATTAAAAATCAAGACGTTACTGAGGGTACAATCTCTGGAAACATTTTGACAGTTGCTTTTTCCAAACTTAAAGATGCAAGCAAGGCTATGGACAACTTGTACGAAGAATTCAAACTTGTCCATGACAAAGTAGAAAATGGAATAACTTTACCTAATGTTGTGTTTCCTAGTAAAGTGGTAATTATTTTGTTGTGGGGACACTTTCACACTAAATATAACAAGAAGTATTGGTCCATAAGTAATCGAGTGAGGTTAATGTCTGATCCTTGGGATCTGGGCGGAGTCACATATGCCTCCCAGGGACATTAAGATTCTGTGTTAATGGGCAGAGCGACAACTGTCAGATCCCTAGTTGTTTCCGGTGTTTCTTCTGTACTATTTTTCCTGCATCAAATTCCCTTCAAATCTTAAACTATTCTGTAATTTATTCTGGAATTCTTAAACTATCCTACAATTTTAGTAAGTAGGAAAAATGGATATGACCAAAAGATTGAGACCAATTTAAGATGAATAGTGATCTCTAGCCATGAAGTGAAACAAGTAGAATGTTATATTAGTGGAAAGTATAATGTGATGGTACTATTTAAACCGAGTGATGTCGAGACAACATAAACTGAATAGAGAATTTTATGTGTGTATAACAGTATAGTATAAACTAAATGACAAAACAACTATGTAATCGTAGTGTATAATTTTCTATTTTTTACAGAACATTTTATACCTTTCATGAGAAGGGATGTATAAGGGAGGGTTTATATTAGTTTTGGAAGGGGTGGGTAGTGTAAGTAAAAGCGTGACTAACACAACACACACACATCACACCTTTCAGACTACTCTCGCAGACAAGTTTGACTGGTTCTTCACCATTTGCCATTCCACAGGGGGTTGCTAAGATTTTTCTTTGGGGACTTCAAAGGTGAAGATGAGAAAGTCCATTCTGTAGGAGATGTTTAACATACCTCTTCTGGTTTCTCACTCAACTACCGACGAAATAGGGATTCTGGGGAAGGGGGGTGGGAAGGGTTTCCTGTTTTTGGGGCTATCTTCTTTCTCTTCTTTGATCTTAGCAACCATTTCTACTTTTTCCTTTCTTACTTCTCACCTGAATACCTACCCATCTTTCCCTCTTTTCATATTCATATACTTCTATCGCAGAAGTCCTTGTCTTTTTCCGTGGTTACAAAGAACCTATAACTTATTTCACATAAGCAGGCTGAATAATCAGACTGCACAAACAACCATAGACATACACTCAAAGATAAACTTACACACAAGGGGAGTAGGGGAATAAACACATATGTACATCTGAGTAGATGCACGTATTACATTGTTGATATGTGATGGTTCTGCATCTTTATTTTCTTCATCGCTCTCATATATATTTACATGCATATAACGACAGGAGAATAACAATAAACACATGTGCCTAGAGAAGCAGGAGAACTGGGACAATAAGTAAAAAACATGGATAAGTTAATTGTAGTTACTTGAGCTAGTCTTTTGAGAAAAGGCATAGTATCTACTGGGAATTCGTAAATACAGGTAGATATAGCAACTACGTTGTGTAGGCATGATATTTGTTCACATAGTAGGAGTGAAGAGTAAAAGAGGACTATAGGGTCTTAGATGGAGTTTTGGAAAGTCTAGTTGAGGTGTAATGTAGATTTGTAATTTTACCAGAGGATATTTAAGAACAGTATTCATAAAGATGTATGCTAGGGCAATGAACTAGAAGGCCTACTCAAGAAAGATACGGAGGGTGCACTCGGCATTTATTGGATGAGAAAAAGGGTGGATAGGCAGACCTATGAAAGGCTGACCTATAAGGGGCACCAAGAAGGGGATTGACCTGTACCATAGAAGGATAGGAATAATAAAGGGGCATACCTACCATAACATAAAAAGAAAGGGTACTCCTAGGATCAACCCATGTAAGGTATAGTTACTGTTCCTAAAGGGAAAAAGGGCAGTATCGTGACAAAAGTCACACGTTTAAAGGGATGAGTCCGGTGGGTTTGAATTCTATGCAGCACTAGCATTTTTACCTTTTAGTTTTACAAGTGTCAGAAGAAGGGATCACTTTTATTTTACCCAGAGTTACTCCAAATTACAATAAGTAATGGTTAAGTACGTACTTAGGAAAAGTAGTACGGGAAATAAGAACAAAGCAGTAGAGTATTCATGAGTTATGTACACCTGGAATTTATGATTGGAAAAATGCAGAAAACAAAAATTTGGTATGCATGAATTGTCAGAGAACTGAAAAGAGCTAACTCCAACAGGAATTGAAGGTTCATGTCCCAACTGAAGTAAAAAAAAAAAAATACGAATAAGTAATGAGAACAGGCATATTCACTGTTATTGATAGGAAAGATATATTGTTGAAAGATGAAGTGTTATCCTGTGGGTCCTTCCTGGACATGATAATTATGTATAAAATATTGCATGTTCAAGCTAAGGGGAGGGATATGTAGTGCCTCGAGAATTTCAGTCTAAGTTCTAGAGACAAGCGGCTTCCCACCGTCTCGAACACCTGATATTTTAAGTACGAGAGTGAGAGGGTGGAGATGTGTGTACCTCGCCGCCTGTTTCTATGTGTGCAGGATTGACGTGTATCGGGAGAATACTGCAACAGTGACGGTCGATCAGCATTGACAAGTGTTTGCCGCTCATGCCATAGAAGCTGTATATACAGTACTAGGGGCAAGCATGCTTTATTCCTTGATGGTGTAATGACTGTATTTGTTGTGAACAAATGAATTATGTATTGAAATAAAGACACTTACATTTTTTCTGATGTTGGACTTGCTAGAAGCAAGAACTGGTTTTATAGTGGTTATTAGACCAAACATATTGTAACTGTATCTGTTAGTATCTAATGGTCCAAGACGGGGTTGATTTGCGAGAGTTGAATGATTATGTGAATCCTGTGAAGTTGTTTTATTGTGTAGATGAAAATATAACAGAGTTGAACAAAAGGTATCCTGAGTGTACAGAATCATTTCAAGAGTAGAAAAGAAGTCTATTTTGAAATTCCTTCAACCAGCTATAGTCTTCGGGGAAGAAGAGTTTGTGAAGATCGACACAGCTGTCTGACCCGAGAAGAAGATCGGCTGCACACAATACGTCAGTCAACTGCGAGAGACGTGTGAGTCTTGCACCCCAGTACCACACTGTCTCATGTCATCAGAAACTGTTAGAACATGAATTAAAACCTAAAGCTTAAATCTCTCTTTCCAAATCTAATGTCACAAATAGGAGATTCTCATTTGTATCTAACATTGCATTTTGCTCTATCCCTCCTATATTCCAATTTTATACCTCCTAGAACTGAAATCTTATTTGACCTACATTGAACCTTGTCATGACTTTGAATAACATGTGATTTTATATGTAAAATTTGCTGCTCTCTCGAATTTTAAATCAAATATTAGAGCTCCCATTTAAAAAAATCACTTTAATCTCCAAATCACCTTGAAAATTATGTTCAAGGTCATGTCCTCCACCTACAACTTGTTGCCAAAGCGTTCTGCTGTATTTATAGCCATCCTGAGTTATTGTCTATTATGGATTAAGATGGTCCAATGATTTATTGATTTACCCTGTATGTGTGTGTGTGTGTGTGTGTGTGTGTGTGTGTGTGTGTGTGTGTGTGTGAGAGAGAGAGAGAGAGAGAGAGAGAGAGAGAGAGAGAGAGAGAGAGAGAGAGAGAGAGAGATTCTTCCCCCCCCCTCACCCCCCGCCTCCGCCCCCCCCCCCCCCCCCCCATGACCACCACTTCACATTGTCCCGGATATAAAAAGCGAGATGGTCTGAGCAGTGGCAGCACAATGTCCTGATATGACTACTTTGGCCAATTCATCAAAGAGATGAATGACAACAACACACCACTAGCCACAGCATGCTGGGAAGATTTGCCAACGGAGAGTGATCTCAATGCAAATCTCACTTTCAGCCACCACTGCATTCGCACAGGTGCAAACACTATGTGCAGCTTTTTGTAAATGAGTACACAGGCTGCTACATCCAGATCATCTCACTTTGCTGGGCTACACTGTTATCTGCACCATCAATCATGAGTTGCAACCATGTTCCGAATGCTGGACTAGCATTTAGTTATAGTCTTTCATTCCCCTGTCTATGCTTGGCCAGACTAACTGGGCACTGTTTATTGGAGAAGGCTTTGGCTTGTCAACTGTACTTGGTAGATGCAGCCATGGCTCATTCCTTTGTACGACAAAGCCATTGAGAAACAGAGTTCATATTAAAAATGTACTCACAGCACTTCACAGTTTTTAAGGTAGGAGATCCTGACACTATCAAATCCCTTTTTCTCTTATATATAAACTACTGGGCATATCAGAGACGTTGACACAGCCTACAGCATTAACTTTTGATGAAATGTGTCCATTGCTCAGTGCATATTACTAGCAGCACTATAAGAAGTTTTGGCACAGGTAGAATTTTATATGGGTAAAAAACTTCCTAACTAGTCGTATAGGGCATGGGTAGCCGAACTCCAAGGGCCTAGTAGAAAATGTCATTTTGTGATGGCCAAAAAAAGGATTTATGCAGACAATAAGGTGCCAGAAGCGGTCATTCAATATGCCCTGGATAACCAATTCCAACATGATGCCATGCAGTAGCTAAGCCCATATTAGAAGAGGTGCTCACACTTGCCCAGTTACATGAGGTTTCAAATGCAGCCAGGGAATGGTTAGAAACAAGGGCAGACATAGTAACAGTCAACCACGGCCTAGAAAATTTTTATATGCAGGACCAGGACAATGACACAGCAATAATTCAATCATGCCGGCAACAGCAAGTTGCTAAACATTGCAATTAAAAATAAGATAATTCAGCTTCAAGTGGAACTGCTGCTGTGGTCAGTATGATCAATTAGCCAACATATGTCCAATCAGGATCACCAAAGTTGACTCCCACATGGAGGCAAACTGCCAGCTACAACAAACAGGGAATTCCATTAAAGGGCCAGGAACACAACCTGGCAAATAATTTTTTTGGTAGTAACTAGCAACATCACAAGTTAACTTATACAACTCATTAACATCGCAGATCCAAATTTTGCCTTCTCTATCCAAGATTTTGTAAACCTGATGTCAGATGATGTCCCACTTTAAAAAAACAGATGCATTGCACGAGGCTTACCATCAAATTTTCGCTCCTGGACTGGGAAAAACCAAACTGTTTGAAGCTCACATTATCATTCAAGCAAACAGTGAAGGCACAATTCCTTAGAACTCCCCAGGTGACAATGTCGCTTCAGGCATGGGTAAAGGAGGAACTTGACCATTTGGCCAAGTTAGACATTACTGAACCAGTTGCATCCAATGAGTGGGCCAAGCCACTTGAATGTATTCCAGTCTCTGTCTTCCTGTTTTAATTCTCTACCACTCCCTCTAGTACAGTTTCCTGATATCGCAATAGATGTCCTATTATCCTCTCTCTTCTTCTTGTCAGTGTTTCTCCATACATTCCTTTCCTCATTGATTCTGTGAAGAACCTCCTCATTCCTTACCTTATCAGTCCACGTAATTTACAACTTTCTTCTGTAGCATAACATCTCAAACACTTCGATTCTCTTTTGTTCCTGTTTTCCCACAGTCCATGTTTCTCTGTCATACAATGCCATACTCCAAACATACATTCTCAGACATTTTTTCCACAAATTAAGGCCTATGTTAGACATCAGTAGACTGCTCTTGGCCAGGAATGCCCTTTTTGCCACTGCTAGTCAGCTTTTTATGTCCTCCTTGCTCCGTCAGTCATGATGTCTCGTCTACATTGTGATGTTAAGTTTCTCATTGTTCTCATTTCTGCTACTTTTCATTGCTTTCATCTTTCTGCTGTTTACTCTCAGTCTACATTCTGTAGTCATTACACTGTTCATTCCAGTCAGCAGATCCTGTAATTCTTCTTCACTTTCATTCAGAATAGCAATGTCATCAGCAAATTTGATCACTGACATGCTTACACATTGAATTTTTACTCCATTCTTAAACCTTTCTTTTATTCCCATCATTGCTTCTTCAACATACAGATTGAACAGTAGTGGTGATCAGCTACATCCCTGTCTTACCCCATTTTTAATCACAGTACTTTATTCTTGGTCTACCAGTCTTATTGTTCCCTCTTGGTTCTTGTACATACTGTATATTATCCATCTGTTCCTGTAGATCACCCCCTTTTTCTCAGGAGTTTGTCCATCTCACACAGTTTTACACTGATAAATGCTTTTACCAAGTCGACAAATCCTATGCATGTGTCTTGGTTTTTCTTGATTCTTGCTTCCATTATCAACCTCAATGTCAGAGCTGTCTCTCTGGTTCCTCACCTTTTCTAAAGCCAAACTGATCTTCATCTAACAGATCCTCAGTTTTATTTTCCATTCTCCTGTGTATTATTATTGTCATCATCTTGGATGCATGAGCTGTTAAACTGACTGTGGTATAATTCTGACACTTCTTGAATCTTTAAATCATAAGAATTGTGTGGGTGATATTTTTCCAAAAGTCTAATTGTATATCGCCAGACTCATTCTACTCATTCATGAATAGTCGTTTTGTTGCCACTTCCCCCATTTACAGTAGAAATTCCAATGGAATACGGCGGACACCACACAGTATGGAATGGTAATATACTGTCTTATTTGACTTTAATTCATCCAAAGCTCCTTTAAATTCTGCTAATAATACTGGATCCCCTATCTCTTCCCTGTCAACTCCTGTTTCGTCTTCTATAACATCACCAGACAAGTGTTCCCCCTCTTAGAGACCTTTAAAGTCCTCTTTCCATCTGTCTGCTCCCTCCTCTGAATTTAACAGTAGAATTCCCATTGCACTCTTATTGCTATGCCATTGCTTTTAATTTCACCAAATGTTGTTTTGACTTTTCTATATGCTTGGTCAGTCTTTCCAACAAGCATTTCTTTTTCGATTTCTTCGCATTTTTAATGCAGCCGTTTTGCCTTAGCTTTCCTGCACTTCCTATTTATTTTGTTCCTAAATAACTTGTATTTCTGCGTTCCTAAATTCCCCAGCACATTTTTGTTGAGCAACTGAAGTATTGAAACTTCCTGGCAGATTAAAACGGTGTGCCGGACCGAGACTCGAACTCGGGTCTCGAGTCTCAGTCCGGCACACCGTTTTAATCTGCCAGTAAGTTTCATATCAGCGCACACTCCACTGCAGAGTGAAAATTTCATTCTGGAAACATCCCCCAGGATGTGCCTGAGCCATGTCTCCGCAATATCGTTTCTTTCAGGAGTGCTAGTTCTGCAAGGTTCACAGGAGAGCTTCTGTTAAGTTTGGAAGGTAAGAGACGAGGTACTGGCAGAAGTAAGGCTGTGAGGGCGGGGTGTGAGTCGTGCTTGGGCAGCTCAGTTGGTAGAGCACTTGCCCGCGGAAGGCAAAGGTCCTGAGTTTTCAAGTCTCGGTCCGGCACACTGTTTTAATCTGCCAGGAAGTTTCATATCAGTGCACACTCCGCTGCAGAGTGAAAATCTTATTCTGGGATCTGAAGTATTTCTTCTATTACCCAAGGTTTCTTTGTGGTTACCTTCCTTATTTGTATTTCTTCCTTCCAACTTCCCTGATGACCCTTTTTTGAGATGTCCCTTCCACTTCAACTGAACTGCCTACTGCACTTCTGGTTGCATTATCAATAACCTCAGTGAACTTCAAGAATTTCTCTTCATTCCTTAGCACTTCCGTATCCCACTTCTTTCCACACAGATTCTTCCTGACTAGTCTCTTAAACTTCAGCCTACTCTTCATCATTACTAAATTGTGCTCTGAGCCTATATCTGCTGCTGAGTGTGCCTTACAATCCAATACCAGATTTCAGAATCTCTGCCTGACCATGATGTAATCTAAATGGACTCTTCCCAAATCTCCCAGCCTTTTCCAAGTATACCTCCCTCTCTTGTGATTTTTGAACATAGTATTCACTTTGACTAGCTGGGCAGGTACTCCCCTAAAATCGACCTGGCTGAGAAGTATCTACAGCTCCCCTTAGACCAGGCCCCACATCCTCTTTAAATTTAAAAGATTGGTCTTTGGCATTGCCAGTGCACCAGCAATTTTTCAATGGGTTTTGGAGCACCTGGTTCGGATCATGCTGTCATGCATAAATATTTGGAATGACATCATCATGACTGTATTTAAGGAACCTTGAAACATTGTTCCAAGTACTGAAGGAAGTTGGGTTAAGGTGCAACTTAAGAGCATTTTTTTCAAATCACAAATCAAATACTTCAGCCACATTATTTCTGACGGTGGGGTGCAACAAACCAATTAAGGGATAGAAACTATAGTAGCATTCCCCTAGCCAGCAAACATTAAGCAGTTGCAATCCTTCTTAGGGAAAGTATCACATTAATGGAAGTTCTCACGTGCTGTGGTGGAGACCACATTGCAAATGCATCACCTGCATAAAAAAATGCACTCCATTCATCTGGACCGATCAATATAAATATGTTTCAGATGGTGAAGCTACAGTTATGGTCCTCACCATGCTTGGCTCTTTATCAGCCGGTGAAATCACTTGTGATATTCGCCAGTGCCTCAAGCCATGGCTTGTGGGCACTGCTTGTCCACAAAAATGTTGACAGGTCAGGCAGCTTGGGGGCACTACTTGTCCACAAAAAAGCTGACAGGTCAGAACAGCTCATCACTTTAGCATCAACGTCACTGGACACAGCACAAAAATCATATTCACAAATACAGAAAGCAGCACTGGCAATTGTGTTTGCACTTTAAAAAATTTATGTTTACCTCTAAGAAAATACCTTTCAGCTCATCACAGACTATGAGCCACTGGTCACACTGTTCAATCTGGCCATCAGCTTCCATACAAAATCACTCATACCGCCATAGTGGGGCATTGTTCTTACTTGTGACATCAGTGTGACATATAATTTCAGAATACCTCCTCCCATGCCAACACTGATGGTGTATCACATCTGCTCATGGCTCCTGACCCTGGATTAGCTCCTAATTTTTCATCCATATGACAACTTTCAGATGACCTTAGACAGCTTTCAACTCACCAGTGAATTAATTACTAAGGAAACTGGATCACACCCACTACTCCTGGTAGTGCAAAAACACATCGTACGTGGCTGGCTGGAGTTGATGCTGTGAAGAGGCAACAAACGACTTGTAATGGGACATCCTCCTCTAGCATTACTTTTCCTCAATGGTAGTAGTCGATGCCAGTAATATTTTTTTAATTTTGCACAGGTCAACATTATCTCAGCTGTTTTTCTGAAAGATTTCATATATTTTTATGCATAATATGTTATACTTCAAACCAAAATTTATGAACATGAATTATTATTTTGGATGTTATAATCAAAAAATACTAGTTCTGAACGTACAGTAATTTTTTTTTTTAGAAACATTTGAAACTACAAACTATATGGCACATTTAAAATTTCTATTATTAATTACGCAATCTAGTACTGTTTATTGTGTTTATGTCTGGATTCATTTATGAAATAATAACCAAAATTAATAGAAATTTATTTGCCAAGAAAAATTGTAAACCCTCTGGAATACTGTTGTTACCACAGTGTGAGGTAGGAGTAAACACGCCTCAGATGAAGTAAGACATATTTTTGTATTTTGGGCAAACAATTTATTTTTGGCTTTGCAGTGTGGAAATTCAAAAGACTGTGTGATGTACTAAAATATGACAAAATAAATTAACTTAAAAACAAAAATTTTGCAACAACAATCTTCAAAATTGTTTAGATCAATTCAATCATGAGGGCCTAAAATGTGAGAATTTCAATTTCAAGGATCAGACCCCTAGAAAAGAAGAACTGGAGCCACCTTTAGAAGAAAAGATAAGTAAACAAAAAAGTTCATCGTAATCTTACTCCTCTCCAATCTTCAGAAAAGACTTTACTTATGTGGACAATAGCTACAATTAGGAAGGAAGGTGGAGATTACAAACTGCATCATTATTTCTCAAGCGACTCTTGTTAGTGAATATCAGCCTCGAGTCATGGTCCACCCAACACTTCACCAGCACATGCTGGAATTGGTGTTTGATGGGGAATTACCAGAATGAAATTCTTCGCCCACCATTTTACCTACTGGCCAGGAATCAGCCAGGACATTGTATGATGCAAATATGCTGTCACTATGCAATGCATCAAGCGGCTCCACAGCAGACGTTCGACCCCTGACCAGAAGTCATGTCACTGTAGGAATGAGCCCACATAGGTCTATCAGGGCCACTTCTCAACACTGCGGGACTAATCATCGCTCTTGACGCATATTACCTATTATCAGTTCCCTTACTGGGCCTCCTTCATACTCTCGTTTCTGACAATGGGCCCAGGCTTTCAGACATCTCTGTTCTCATAGCAGAATCCGATATAGTCAGTCTCTCCCCTACCATAACCAATCAAGAGAGAGAGTGCAGGGTGTATAAGCAGACAAGAAAAAAAAAATCTCACATTTTTCCTGGATTTCCTAGTTGAAAATAATCTTTTTCCCTAGTGAACATACACTTCTTCTGTCTTAAGTGACGGTATACTTTCCCTCAGAACTGTGAAACTTATAAATCGTTGGAATGGTTAATGTTTTATACACCAGTGTAGAACTTCCCATCACTTAGGAAACAAAACACAGAAAAAGAAAGAAAGAAAAAAAAATGTTTTAGAAAGATCTTTGATATGCAGCAATATGTACACTGCATATTTCCTTATTACATTACACTGCGTACTTTGTATTACGAAAGTACAAATATGAATTCCACCAAACACAGTTTGTTAGTTTCCAAAGCAGTGAACTCGAGACAGAGAAGTGTTTTTGTAAGCCAATCGCAGCTCACACCACATGATCTTGCCAGGCGATGACAACAGATATTCAAAGCATAGGACACGTGATGTAGTTGGGCAATAGCAACACCTCTGTTCAGTAGCACAAACACGCAAATAGGAATAGTTAAGGCTTAAATTAATATACATCATTAAATTACAAGAAAAGCTAAGCTTTCACATATAATACTGGTCTTGAAGATTAATAAGCTACAAGAATAGCTAAGCTTTCACTTATAATGTAAGTCATTTCTTGCATGTTTTACACTTTTAAGATACGTCATACAAATGTGCCAGTAAAATTTTAAATGATGAGATATATATCTGGTCTTCTGAGCACAAAATTCTTCCAAGTGGCTGCTCCTTGGAGCATCAGTACTGTATTGTATCATGTTTGGTTCTTTATTATGGCATAATGCCATACATGCACTTGAAATGCAATGAACAGCTGAAACTAGCCAGTACTGTGGAATTTTTCAAATACATTGACGGCCTCTGTGGAAAAGTTAATAGAAGTCAAATTTCCTTAGCAAACAGACAAAAATAGTAAAATTGTTCTGCAAGGTGATTAACACTTGACCTTCTGAAAGCTGAAAATAAAATAAAATCTGAAACTAAAAACATATGTTAGCCTTCTGTACTTATGTGAATGTATTGTAATTCACTTGATAGCTACCAGCCACAGATATCTGTTTTGTTTTCGTTTGATGTGAGAGTGAACGAAGGGTAAACAGAAAAATCACAAAATGTAAATACAGGTCACATGGAGACTACCTGCTATAATTCAGACTGCTCTGCGCATAAGCCCCGAAACTACAATATTTGCTAAGCAGGTCAATACAAAAAAAATCGAATTTTCTAAAATATGATCATCTTGTAGCACACATCTTTCTGAAAAGTCTAAAGCATAAAACATATGTGCTCGAGGAAATGTAAGACATGTTATTTGTTCTTAAGTGTGCCAAAGTGCAGTGCTACGCCTCTTCAGACAGCATTTTTCTATCGCACATCACTGTATTTCGCTCTGTGGAATTGAAACATGTATATTCTGTGAAGGATGCCATCAAACTATATTCAGGACAGTGGAAAATGTCATGTCCTGTGGTGCCTCTCCTGTTCCTAGTCGGCCGGTTTAATAGCGGATGGGATTATTTCTAATTGGGAGAACAAGAACTCTTCAGAAAATGTGCACTCTTTATTGCCTGTTATCTAATAACTTGCTGTTTTGTAATATAAAATTAAATATAGGATACATAAAACCAATAAAGTTTATTGGAATGAACCTGTATTTTTGCAGTGTGTGTAACAAACGTGTGTCTGTGACTGAGTCTGTGTTCTTTCATGCATAAAATATAATGAGGAACATGACGTGTTGGAATAGATTGTAATTGTGTGTGGTGCATTTAGTAATGTTCTTTATGTCCTGATTCCATTTTCATGTTATTACAGCTTTTACAACTATCAAAAAGACACTGCTGTCACTATCCTACAGAAGAAAATTTTGCAACTTAACATTAATAAACGTATTATCCTACAATATAAATTAAAATTTCATAACAAAGTGGGATATTATTTTTTCATATGAAATAAAGGGTGCTGAGGCTTGGTTAAAAAATAAGTCAAACCTATGAGACTGGTGGTTTGCCTACAATTCAAAAAAAAAAAAAAAAATGGCTCTGAGCACTATGGGACTCGACTGCTGTGGTCATTAGTCCCCTAGAACATAGAACTACTTAAACCTAACTAACCTAAGGACATCACACACATCCATGCCCAAGGCAGGATTCGAACCTGCGACCGTAGCAGTCGCACGGTTCCGGACTGCGCGCCTAGAACCGCGAGACCACCGCGGCCGGCGCCTACAATTGTGGCGGTTATCGGTGCCTCAGTTTATTACCCCACAGGGACTTTAATACTAAAAAAGCAAGATAAAGATGTTTGTATTAGTTTATTTTACCCCTTTCTGAACTAGGGAAAAATTCTTCTCCTAGCTGTGTAGATCACATTTACTTTTTGTACTGTATCAATTGGTTCATGGTGAGGAACATTGTAAATTATGAAGGTCATGAATTAATAGATATGTAAAGAGGCAGTGGTCAGTGTCCCCAATTTCAAGAAGTTCTACAAAACCCTCCACAAATAATTTTCACAACCTCCTCCTGCATAGTACATACTTTTCTGTGGTGCTGAGTTGACCCAGAAGATGCTTCTGTAGCACATTAGGGACTGGAAACAGCCAAAATGGGAAAATTCAAGATACTGATTTCTCAAAGATTAGAATCATCCTGATGGTACATGTTGTTGAGTACAGCCTTTCCAAGATTTGGGATGGAAATAGTATAACACTTACAGACCTGTAACACAGCGTTAAAAACAATAATTATAAACGATTCTAAATGACTGGTGCCAGAGACATAGTCGAGCCTTGTCCATGTCAATCAGTTTTGAAACATAACAGGAATTACTGCTGTCAGCAAATGAATATCCCTCTCAAGTAGTTTCCAAGGAAGGAAACTAGATGCAACACACATTTGGAGTCAGGTACCTCACAAAATACTTATACTTACAGTACCACCTTTGTACATGTGAAAAAGCATACTGCATACAAGAACACACTTGAGTAGTTTATGTGTAAATTCAGATCTTCATGACAACAATACACGTATCTGTAAGAATCTGCATGTAGAAAGAACAATAAAAACAAAAACTTAAAAACATGTGAGCCACTATGGAATAAAGCTTTATTATGCTCTGCCACTCTGCATCAGGGGAACAGAAGATGAAGGAAAATTTAACTCAGAATTAAAAAAGTTCATGATAAATAAATGTTTTTATAGCATAGAGGAATATTTTGAATTCTTAAATCACTAACTGATACTTGTATTGTCAATATCATGTTCTCATTGTCAGTTCTATGTCTCATTTACACTCTTTTTATCTCTAAAATTATGTGTAATATGTGTTTTCCAAATGTACTATATATATATAAATCCATTACATATGGTGCATGTTAAAGGAGCCTGTAAAAGAACAACACATTAATTCAATGTTTTAATTTTCAACATATTATATAATGTTAATTTTTATGTGTTTTAATTCAATGTTTTAATTTTCAACATAATGTTCATTTTGTGTGTTTGATAGAAATGTGTAATATTCTGCTGTGCATATTGTGGACAATTCCAATATCATGTAAATGATGAAAAAGATGATAATAAATGAAATGAAATTATCCCTTCACAGCAGCACATAAAACTGTTTGTCTTCAGGTGAGTCACACAACACAGAAACTGGGAAGTACCTAACTTGAAGCCTGTAGTATAGTCCAACGAGTTGCAATTTTGCCTATTTTCAAATTGTGCAAGGTATCAAGTGGACTAATGGTCCAATGAGACATTTAACTCACAATTTGTGGATGGTGTTGTACAGCTAGAGTTGGGTCTGTGATGTTTTGGGAATGTTTTTCGTGCCATGACTAAGGCTCACTCATTAAGGTTACTATGATCTAAACAAAACACTTTTTTGCCTTTTTCACATACTTTATTATTATTATTATCGTACAACCTAAGTTTTTGATTATAAAACAATTTTCTAGTACACAAGAGAACCTGAAGATGGCAACCAAGTAAAGATAAACATATCAACTTCTTAACCTACAGATTCTTGATTTTTATTCTACACATTCATAATGACAGCATTTAGAAAAGCTCTGAATAAACACACACTGGATTAGAACTATGTGCACAGGAATATACATTTGTGTCAGCTTTTTACCAATGAAGGCACCAAGAGTCTCCTCCTATGTACAGGACTAATAGGGGCGAATAACTGAACTGAGTTTGCTCACCCAACTGCAAATGCAGGTTTTTTAAAATTTCTAATACTTCTAATGAGTGAGCTTTACATACTTTTCGTTTGTATTAGGGCTTCGGTGTCCACATATTACATATTTATGATTTTAGTTTATAAGTAACCTTCTGCAAAGGGTAAATCTGGCTTTAATAACTAGCCGCCATGTTTTTCTGCAAAACTAGTACAGACTGATCGCCCAGTCCGATACACGATACCCCATGATCTTAGCAGATGATCTTAAAAACCCCAATTTTATGATGGCCAGTTGTTTATCTTTTGAACTGAAGTAACATCTGCCTAAAATCTGTGACATATAGCAAAACAGAGAGAAACCCTTCACCTTTAAAATTTTGCATAGCTTGTTAGAAATTTTACCTATGAAAATATACCATTTTCTTTTCGCTCATGTGTATTGTTTGCTGGCTACAGTAATGATGTGGCTTGCTTTTTAAGTTTTTTATCGAGAATGCCGGCAATGCTATTGGATACAAATTCATTACTTGTGAAAATGTCTCAGGATGTTTACTTCAAAATTCTCAGTGACCTACTCTTACATTTCCTTCTATACATTCAAGGTGAATATGCTGTAGACATTCCACATTGACAATAGCTGTGTACAACAGCTGTGCATGCAGGTCTGTCAGCCCTCATTTCTGAATTAATTAACACTTGGGCATCCTCAATTGGACCACTGAATCATCCTACGTTAATCCCATAGAAAATGTTTGAAATTATACGGAATAGCAAGTAAAACACAGCAATTAACATCCCCATAACATGGGAATTCTATTGAATCTAATCATCAACAACAACACAAGTAGAAACTGATGAAACTTGTCGGATCTATTCCCCATTGAATTAAAATCATTATCATACACAGTACTAGCATGGTGTCTCCTTAGGATGTCTAATTTTGTGTGTGATGGGTTTATGAATTCTGACTAAATACACCATGTTAGTTCTTCCAAAGAAGTAAAATTTTATTGACGTAGGGGAAAATATACTGGACTGCAGAATTTTAGCACCAAAAGTACAACCTTCCTTGACCCAGAGGTATCAAAATTAGAGATTACCATTAACTCCAATTCAATTAGCCCTACATAAGATCAAACAATCGAAATGGGCACCCCTGATTCCAAACTAACAAACAATACGAGCTGTGATGCACCCATGTCACCACGATCAAGGAAGCAAGGGTGAGGTGACACTGCCACACTTATAGTATGATAAGAGTGCGAATATTTCTACGGGAAAGTTGAGCGGGTAAAGTGAAAATGGACGCTATGGTATTGAGAAATAGATCCATATGAGAAAAATTTTTAAAAAAAGTTTTGTGCTTGAAAAGAGCCGCCCAAACAAATAACCAAGTTTGCAGATGCATCTTCTGTAATTCATACAACAGGTTGCTTTACACGTCTGAATAGTGTCGCAATGTGATTCGTCTGCCGCACCACAGAAACGAACGGACGGACGTATGTCACGAAGGCAAAACCATACCATGTGCGTTGGTTAATATCTTGCCCCGTGCCCCATTTAGTTACCACCGCCCGAGTGAAACTATTGTCCACCCTCAAGAGATTCCAGAGGATCCAGCCAAGATTCACGATAATTTTTCTATTTCTTTCCAAAGGGAACGGAGGGTATCAATAATCAACAACCCACAACAACTGTAACGATTACTGCCACGATTTTTTTAAAAAAAAATAGCGTACTGTAACCCCCCAGAAAGAAACAATCACTTGACATACCTTATTAGATGCAATGCTCTGTCCATAGGTCCTAAGGATTCGTCCACTTCATGTTGTTTTATTGCTTCTAAATCCTGTCGTGATAAGGATAATATGTAATGATTAAATTTCAAATATTTCTTTCAGTTTCACTTTAAGATTGCAACATCAGATTACATACCACTTTTACGTTGGCCTCATTATAATCAAACTCTGTGTATTTTGCTCCCATCTTAAGACTGTAATTCTATGATGTGGCCTAACAAATTTGTTTTATTCAATAAATGATTAGAAGCGCTCTTTTCGGTTTTGAACATAAAAATAATATAAAACAAAATCAATCAAAATACGTCAAAACGACGACATTGACAGTTGTGTTCGCCGGTTCGGGTCTAGAACACAACCACCCTTATTGTATAAATGCTGTTCATTGTTGGAACAAAAGAAGAGCGGTACCGGCACAAATCTACTAACGTGGTGACTGCCGAATTACATGCCGCAATTAATTGTCGGAGTGGGAAGCAATCGAAACAGAATACGTAAACGAACAACGAAATAAATCACTGTTTTTAATCTTAATATAATAAACCCAACAATGCAGTCGACTACTTGTAGGCAAAGTTCTATGATGTCAGATACAGATAAATAGTCACACTAGAAAACAGAAGAAAAGAATAAACACGTACTTTATGCAACAATCGCAGTTAAAGTGGTGCAAGTTTATCAATGACGGGTAGCTGTATTCAGTTATTTGCCGAGCTTAATTTTCCAATATTGTATCGCGTATGCCCTTTAATTCATACGGAAAGTGCACTGATAACACAAATACGGAAAAACGTCTCGCCATGAAGTAGCATGTAAATAATTGTAAGTATAGTAAACTAATACTTTAAAACTTCTTCCTGAAAGATTCACTTATTAAATTAAAGGTTAAGCAATTCCGTTATTACTATTTTGCGTATTATTTACCTACCTGTTAACGAACCTACTAAAATGTAGATATCTCGATTTAATTAGGACGTTGTTCGTAAACAGTTATCATGCAGAAAATAATACGGTAATTTAGATAATGGGGCAAGTCCATTTAAGCACTAAACGTATGTTTTTAAGATGACTATACTGCCAGTGCCTTGTATTTACATCGATGAAACAGATTGTTTTATTCAAGAAAATTTACATATTTTAAGAAAAAATAAAGACATACAGCTTCATCAGTACATTCAATCTAATAAGGCACCAATATCAGTAATAAATCATTGGCTGTGTAAAGAGTACAGTAGTGCAAGGCAAATGGGAGCAGTTCTGTAAAACAAGCCACCCAAAAGCTTAAGTCGAAGAGAGAAGTAGTAAAAGTAAAAATGATACTTTGAAAAAATTCTTCTATACCGCAGAGGAATTTATGGGTGCCAGTCTGGAATAATTAAGTTAAATATTTGCTTATAGGCCTGTACTATAAGTTTACAGCTCATTTAGTTCAATTTGCAGACACAACTGTTATTTTTCTTATTGTGAATCTAAAATAGTACATGTCCTTCCTAATTTCTTCAGTGCTAAGGTCTGAGCTTTGCAGCAACATCCGGGACAGCTCCAGTCTATGATGTGATAGCTGGAATTGAACAGGCAGTCTTAAAACTTTCTAGTGCAGATACAGAAGACATTAGACAGACACCTGCCAAATGTTAACCCAAAACTCCGTCTATAAAGAAGTTCCATATTACTTCAGCAGAAAGGAAAGCTCTGCAGGACTTTAGAGCAAACAAGAACTTTGTCATTTCATCAGCCAACATGGAAAATGCCACTGCCCTATCACAAACTGAGTACAGCAGCAAGGTAAACCCTCAATGTTGCAGAGAGGATCCAACTTGTAAGATTCAAGGGAAAAAATTCTTAAGATGTCGTCATAAGGAGCTCTATTCTGGTTAACATCATCAAGGGCCTGTGCACGCAGGCTGTGATTCCTTAAGACTATAAGGCCTATCAGAGTTTCACAAAGATGGGTCCCCTCTTCCACCTATTATGAGTAATTTTCGAGTGCCTACTAACATTTTTGCTAAATAAGTTACTTTGCTGTTGGAACCTCTCATAGGCAAAAGTGGCCAACGCATTCATTATTCAGAGGATTTTATGGTTGCCTGAAGACATTTAAACTACAACAATGTGATCATATGGTTAGCTTTATGTTGTATCCTTATTTAGGAGAGTGCTTCTACAGTATTCATTAGACATTGTTAGCGGCATTTTTGAGAATGACATTGTGGTATTGTTTGAACATGGCTTACCTCAATGTATTTCTTATTTAACAACCAGTATTTTGAGCAAGTGAGCAGCATTGCCATGGGAAGTCCCTTGTCAGCCATGATTGCTAACTAATTATGAAAAACCGAGGGAAAAGTTGTGCAGTCAGCAACTCCCCAACCTTCCTCCTTCTGGCAGTAGGTTGACAACTCAATTCTATGGTGCACACATAGAACAGAAACAATATCCATATGTCGCCAGCATTTGAACTCACTCTACTCAAATATTCAGTTCACCAGGCAAATGGCAGCTCACCATTTCTGGATGTCATGGTTAGTAGAAAAGCTGATAGAATACTGAGACAAAGTGTCTGCTGCAAACCAAACCAAATAAGAGTTATATTTTCAGGCCAGAAGTTGTTGTCACCTTGTACAGTGTGGTAGCGTCTTACACTCCTTCGTACATAGAGCACATGTGGAATGAATCCTGACTGCTTGCCAAGTGAGCTGTACACCAAATAATGGTGTTCCAACAGTTTTTTGATAAACAGATATGTGATGCATTCTGTTCAAAGCAAGTAAAATGTCAGCTTGTAAATGAAGGTATAGAGGAACCCACTGCAAAAGCCATCCTCCTGTTTACAGCTTGTTATCACACGGTGTAAGTACTTTGTTCTGAACACCCTCAACTTATAAGCTTCGGTTAACCTGATAAACCATCAGTAAGGCTTGAACATGGGACACTGCATGTCTCATGAGAAGAGTGAAATTTTATCTGGACTGTGTTTTCAAGGAGTCAATACATATCCATATGGTAGACAATCTTATCAAGAGGAATACATGTTTTCAATGAAGCATCTTTCAGCAGTGAGGACAATAACTGTTGTGGAACTTGCACAGTGTTGTCTGGCAGCACGGCAGCAAACCTGAGAAGTGTATTTATAGCACTGCACTGTTGCTACTATCAGTCCAGTCAAAGAAGGAAAATAAGGAGGGGGAGGGGGGAATTATGTGGTCACAATTTTTTTTATGACGAATGGGATATGAGTATACAGGAGGGGGGTTAAAGGTAACATTTTTATGATTATTGAAAACATTTCCCAATACAAACTTGAATTACATTAACTGTACTACAAAAAAAAGCTTATTAAATTTTTCTTGAGGACTAATAGTTTCTAAATTGCAGAGGGTGCAAAAATTACAGGTTATTGAAATGGTGCTTTAATAGAATAAAATTGGTGTCTGTTGTTAAATGAAGTGGGTTAAGAACAAATAGTGGCCTATTATTGATAACACATGTAAGTTGTACAACTGTGTTAAGGGATATGTTGTGTTCAAATATATTGTGTTCTTATGGTGTAATAGGCTGAAGGGGTGGTTGTGCTCATGGAGATCCCTCCTTTGCAATCTGCAGACTGAAGAGTGAGCAGGTGAGTCTTCACACTCTCTACCCCTCTAAGTCACAAGAATCAACTACAGAGTATTTGACAAAATTATACCAAACCTTCTGCAGCTTGCCTTTTGAACTACTGGCAACACAGTGAGCAGCCACACCTGGGGTGTGCATTAACATAGCATTGAATACAGGTAAGAGTTATTAATAATGCTATGAAAAGGATGGTTTGCTACTCACCTTACAGCAGAGGTGATGAGTAGAAAACCATCCTTTTCATAATATTGTCATTATTCCATCCTGGATATTCTAATGTTTGATTTTACTAACAATACTAACGTATATGGACAGGGTCTACATCCATCTCTGTACATTGTTCTACACTGCTAGAGGAGAAATTGATTCTTAGTCACCCTGTATGGCAGCTGAAGCATTCCTCCAAAGAAGGTGACATCCCCAACAACAAGAGTTGTTGGGTTTAATGTTTACAAATAAAACAAGACTCCCCACAATATCTTGTCCATTTATCTTATGTGAGTAGACTAAATAACTTAACTGAGCTTGTGTTTGTATAGTGAAGTTATTTTAAGGTGCTGAGTAGTTATTTGCAGTTGTTTAGTGAGCTATTATGTAATAAAGCTCAACAGCTGGAGATGTCAACTGCCTCCAATACACAAGAGCCTGCACCAAGTGAAACCTACAGTTAATATGTATTCAACAATGTTGACTTCATTGTCTCTGCTATCTGAATTGCAGGAAGTTTGATATGTTGTGTTACCTCAAAGCAAACTGTGAAAAATTGAAAACTGGTTGCAGTTTTTAAATGACAAAAAGTAGGCTAGCAGTTTTTTCTTTGAATATCAGTTCTGACATACAGTTATTAAAACATGAAAGAAGTGGCTATATAAAATTTTGTAGATTGGTTTTATGTAATTATTTTGTCAAGTTTAAAATATTGAACACTTGCCTCCTCTGAAAATAATTAAAAAATTTGAATGAGATCTACAAATAGCAAAGTTTCAGGAAAAAAAAAGTTTTGAGAAATGAGTGGCACTCACAAAAAAGAAAATGTGGTGAATTTTGAGAACATTTCTGTTATGTCATTAACATTCCCACATTATCCTTGAGAAAAGCCATCCTTTTTTTCCCCTAAGGGAAGTCTTTCCGCTTCCGGGATTGGAATGACTCCTTACCCTCTCCCTTAAAACCCACATCCTTTCATTTTTCCCTCTCCTTCCTTCCTTCCTGACGAAGCAACTGCCAGTTGCGAAAGCTCGTAATTCTGTGTGTGTGTTTGTGTGTTTTGTTCATGTGCCTGTCTGCCAGCGCTTTCCCGCTTGGTAAGTCTTGGAATCTTTGTTTTTAATATAAGTGAGCATAAATGTATACAAATGCAAAAAATAGCCGAATAAAACAAACACTTTTGCCATTGGATTTATTTCACTACCCAATTGCAGCTGATGTTGGAATCTACCTTTTGACATGTACATACAGCTTCAGAATCATGAATGGTGTCTTTTCTTTTGAACATGTGCATAAATATATACAAATTGATGGCAGATAATAACACCTTCAGTGTGGATGCACCCTTTGTTTGACCTCTTAATGGAATCATGAGAGGCTCTGTGCAGTGAGAATAACGGACAGGGGACACTATGTGTGTAATGAGCGAATCTGAGAATGTTGGTTGGATGGGAAGCATGCTCAGATAGCCAAAGTGGTTAAGATGACCACTTGTGATAAGTGGGAAATCCAGGTTTGAGTCCCTACTGGTGGTGGGAAAGTCACCTTTCCTCGAAGCGTGCTACAGCTGCGCTGCAGCATGGCTAAGAATCATTTTCCTTCTGTTATTGTAGAACAGTGTGTAGAGATTTATGTAGATTATGTTCTTATGCATTTGTATTATTAGTAATTTATATATCTGTGTTCCATGCAGTGTTGATGAACTTTATGGAAAATCAACAACCTGGGTATGTATGCACACTGTGTTGCCATTGATCCTTAAGTCGAGCTGCAGAAGGATTGGTATAACTTTGTGAAATACCCTGTGATTGCTTTTGTTATGTAATACAGTAGAGAGAATTGTGAATAAAGATTGCACGCTCTTCATTTTGCATGCCTATGAAGGAGGGAAGTCCATGAGCACAATCCAGCAACCTACTTTCATTTACACTTCTAAACATTCACCCTGTTACACCCCAAGAACATAATTTATGCCTTAATATGGTCATACTGCACTTAGATGTGGTACAAACCCTTAATACTTGGTCTTAACCCATCTTATTTAACAACATACCTTAATTGTATATAATTTAAAACTATTTCAATAATGTGTCATTTTTTCAGTACTTGCAATGCAGAAACTGTTAGTTCTAGAGCAACACATAAGTAGGACATTTTTTATACGAAATTTAATGTAGTTTGGTTTTGTACCATAATACATTTTTGTTAGTAGCTGTTGGTTTCGAGATAGTCAAGAAAAACTTAGAAAAATGACCT
This sequence comes from Schistocerca gregaria, assembly GCF_023897955.1. NCBI lineage: Eukaryota > Metazoa > Arthropoda > Insecta > Orthoptera > Acrididae > Schistocerca > Schistocerca gregaria. The sequence continues at coordinate 491,348,809 of NC_064923.1, forward strand.
CTAAACACCCCCCACTCCAACCCTGTGGTCATGCAGTGAGAATTTTTAGTGTTTTTATTACACTTCCCCCTGCCACTGTAAAAAAATTGTGTGGCCACTCCGCACGGCCTACTAATGGTGATGACATTTTTCACTCATATACCAATTCATATGGCAATAAACATGTACTTTCTTAAGTTTTAGAATTATAAGCCCCTATCTCATACAGGAATAAAGTGTCCCAGTCGTTGTGATTGCTGTTCACAAGATTGCTTAGAATTTTCTCTATTGTTTGATGAACACCCTGTTCTTTCATTAGGCTGTGAATGTAAAGCCCTCTTTCTCAGCCTGTGATTATGCAGTAAATGGCGCAACAGCTTAATCATTCCTGACTTGAAGTTGGAGCCCTGACACATGATTATCATTTATGGAATATTGATCCCCAGTAATCAAATTTTTACCATTGCACCTCCTACTGTGTCAGCATGCTAATTCGGGATCACACCATTCTCACAGAGCAAAAGAGATTATCCATTATGGTCAGAATATAGCAGTTAACCACTGGTATGTGGCTGAAAGGTCCTGAAATGTACAGCCTAATCACTTCAAGAGGTTTATTGGCTGCCACACAGTTTTTAACATACTGCTCCACATCTTGTCTATGCATACAACAGCATTAATGTTCTGCTACTCTTCGATATGTTGTTCTGTGCCCCCCCCCCCCCCCTTCGACTGGATAATACATGGTAATACACATGTTTTAACATATCATCTCACAGCAGGTACCGTAGTGCAAGCTTTGTTGTCTTGCACAACGTGCCTTCATGTATGACAAACTATTAAAGTAGTGTGCAATCCGCTTCAGCAGGTTGAGCTCTCTTGCACTCTGCAGTGCTATGACCTACTGTCTGTACTACAGCAATCTCCCTGCTAAGGCCATCCACATTACTGTGTTTATGAACTACCTTTGGAATCAGACTCACTCAGTTTCAGTGCCAGATGCATAGGTCTATTTAACAGATCTTGTCATCTCAATAACCAGTTTGATGTTGTGTGATCAATTATCATGTTAGATGCTTTTCATACAAGTAACAGCAGAAGTACATCATGCCACACATCAGGCTTCGCATCGTCTTTTCTGTGGTAAAATAGTTTCTCTCTGAGTTCAATTGTCATGATATGTAGGCAACTGGATATTCCTTACCCTCTAATTCTTGACTTAAAACAACCTGCTGCATGATTGGTAGCATTACATGATAGTATGAACTCTTTCTCGAAATTTGGAACAACTGATGTTGGACTATCAGTAATTCCTTCAATTTTTCAAATGCACTTCCATCTTCTGACATCTGATGGAAGTTCATGCCTTTCTTTATGAAGTGTGTAAGAGACCTATTTCTGCAAATCCTGGGACCCATCTACTATATAGTAATTTGCTAACTTTAAAAACAACTACATTTCCTTGCCTCTCTGAGGTGTAGGAAAGCTCTATACAGTGTTCACCTATCTTGCATCTGTCCTTACTCAATCATGTCTCATTACATATACTAAGTAATTCACTTCTTGTTGCACAAAGTTACTCTTCTCTCCATTAAGAGTTAGATTTGCTGAGTGTAATCTCTTAAAAACCTCCCTCAATTGTTGAATGTGCTTTCTCATGTCTTTCACAAACACAACAATATCTTCTAGGTACACCATGCATTGTTTTGGCTTCAATCCCCTCAAAGATCTGTCCGACAACCATTGAAATGTGGCTACTGCACTTTTCAAAGCAAACACTCACTGATAGTGGTAATGATGATTCCCTCAACAGGTCTATAGTGGAAAGATAACTACATAGCCCCAGGTTGTCAAGAGTTTACATTCTATTCGGTATTTAATAAGTCTGTGATTGTATGACTATTGAGGTATCTGTAGTCACAACAGAATCGATACTTCTTTGTTCAGTCTGAACTTTTTTTTTCAGTACATGTCCACCCTCTGAGCTAGTACTCTCCTCAAAAACACCCTCCTTGGAATTTTTTTGTTAATGAATTCCTCCATTACCACAATACGGTGGTGACTGATTCCCTGTTGGGATCTTGTGTCACTGGGGTTCCTGGTAATGTTCACAAGAATGAAACTGGTCCTCAAATTCTAACAGACACTTCTCGATTGCTACTCTTCCCATTCCTTTTAAATGCTTCATCTTCTAATGTAATGCAATTGTACTGGTGCCTTGCTCATGGCCAATGCTTAAATTCACTCTTCATGAATCGTCTTTGTCCAGAACATCTGAATTGACATTCATTCAGACAAATCCATGTCTTTGATCCCAAAATCATCAATATTGATAGGCACTACTTGCTCACCATTGTTCCCTGTACATGTACGATACTCATGCACACAAAACAACTTGCTTTATTGAACTTATTGTTTTCTCCCAGTAGTTTCACCACACATAGTACATTTTCTGCTTCCATGTTCATCCACATTTTACCTGTACCTTTTGGTACATTATCACACAAATTGATCCTTACTGCCCTTGCACAGAGTTTAACTGATTCATCTCTCATAAGAGATGAACCTTGCAGTAGTATGCTACTGACAACTACTTCCCTAAGATGAAATGGTGCTCCTCCCAAGTTCTACCATGTGTTGCTCAAAGCCAGTCTTAGCAAGATGCTTAAACAAAAAATCTAGTACTAGGATTGTGCAGTACCCTTTGCCCATATGAGGCAAAACTTCCATATTTTCTCGGAATCGATGTGCTCCCACCTAAAAACTCAACATCACTGAGTGTACCACCACCTCCACATATCCTATACTGTGGAAGATTTACTTGCCTCTTCACCTTGGGGTCAAAACCTGCCACAGACATTTGAGCACCCGTGTCTCACAAAAACATATCTTCCCTACTGTTCAATATACCAATCAAACAACATTCTGCCTCTACAAACATTTTTGCAGCATAAAAATGTACCGGGAGTGCCACCCAGTGGGCCTGTGGCTCTCATTGTTGTTCAGCAGTTGATTGTTTGTACATTATGCCCTTTACTTGTGCAGTCTAGTTTTCGATGTCCAACCCTGCCACGTTTCTTACATTGTGGCTGACGACTAACTAAATACTCATATGTGACCTGAATAGCCACAATAGTTGCATTTAACATCCATGTGTTTGGCACCAATCTAGTCCTTTGGAAATTCTGCATGCACTTTTCTTGACACATTAGGTGGCAAATGCTATAAAAGTGAACCAAACAAACTTTGCTCAACTTCCTGCAGGAAGATGCTATTTGTGCCATCACTATATGTTAATTAGTAGATATTATCATTAATTTTTGACAGATAGCAGAGGTGATGAGTTGGAGATAGGGGCAACAAAAGATATTCAAACAAAGCTCTTGGCAAACGAGCCTTCATCAGAATTAGACAAATACACTCACACACGACTTCGGTCTCTGGCTGACAAGGCCACAGACTGTAGTCAGTTGTGTGAGTTGTGTTTTTGTGAGTGTGTGCGTATGTTGTCTAATTCTGATGAAGGTCTGTTTGGCTGAAAGCTTTATTTGACAGTCTTTTTGTTGTTCCTATCAGCAACTCAGCATCTCCACTATATGGTGAGTAGCAACTATCCTTTTCGTAATATTGTCATTATGCCATCCTGTATTTTCCACTGTTTGATTGAACCTTCAACATAATCATTCCATTTCTGTAATACACTGTTTAATTGGCTGTGATAATATCTATGTCTATTCCACCTCCTATATCGCTTTACTAGACCTGTTCTTCATTAATCAAATGCCTATTACTTTTTGTGGTACTTAAATGAGTTCCCGCACCCCTCATCAAACATAATTTGGTCATTTTCAACAATTGCTTATGTGTCCAACAACTCAGCTTTGCACCTGTCAACAGGATATCTATAAACGCTAATACATCATTACCTGCCTTGCCTCAAAATGGATCAACTAGCCTCAAAATGGATCAACTATGCTAGTGGTGGGTGAACATAGGATGGGAACACCAAAACAAGATGAAGTTGTTTGCTCTTTCACAGCATCTAACTGATTATGCAGGTCTGTATTATCCACTCTCAGTTGAACTACCTGATTTGAAAGACTGAAGCACTTTCTGAGTAGTAACCTGCTGTGCTTTGACTCACTCATTGTGAAGCCTTCATTAACACACTAGGACAAACAAAACAAAAAACACGATACGGTCAACAGATGGATAAGAACTTGAAGTAGCACTAGTGCAATGCAATTCAATGTTTTTGCCTAATATATCACACATGTGCACTCATCTCTCTCTCTGGCATAATGTCTGCATCTTTCACCTGTGAAGCATATCACTAGAGATGATTCCATACAAAGGCCACTTTGTTCTAATGAATTATGCTGCATGTAACTAACCAGACACATGCTGGTGTAGTCGTCTTTCATATGTCCCCTGAACTCATCCAACTTTATTCCCACATTACTTTTCACAAAATTCACTTTCAGATGACTCCACCAGTCCATCTGCCTTCTATTGCGTGATACTTGAAGGAACATAACAGGAAAGATAGTTTTTCTGCACTCACCCTTCTGTTCTGATGATCCTGTATACTGATCTACATCATTATTTGATGTTGCTGATTATGTCTGACACCAGTTGTAGTGGGGTCAGGATGGTGCTTGAGTACTGTTGACATCATTACAGGCCAGAATGTTGGTGCAGGATGGGAGACAGGGCAGCAGGTTTCAGAATATGCAAAAGAGTGCAGCATCACTAGTTTATTTAAGTAGTTTTGTGCAACACTACATAGTAGTATCAGTTGCTCTGTTATTTTCTAAGACATAAATGATAAGTCTTCATCTTGTAAAGAAAATTTTATAATAATGTTCTCATAAATCTTTGTCTGTATACCTCTCAAATATTTCTGCATTAAGTCATGTGTTTATTCATATGTAACTCTGTGATTGATAAATATTCCCTGGATCAGATTAAGTAAAATTCAAATTAATTTTGAACATAATGATGATATGATGGTGTATGTTACTGAGTGCAAGCTGTCTTGGTCTTAAGTGCCCTTAAAACAATCTTCCAGAGACAGATGTGCTTAAAACAAATCAGTTAAAGTTTCAAAATGAATTAAAACATACATTTCCATAAAAATAAAAATCACAAAACCCCCACATACACATTCAAAAATAGTAGTGCAGTAATCCATTGTAAAACTATTAATTAAGAAAAAATTGACGCAATTAAAAATATAAAACAAAATATAACAGTTTACACTGGAGTTTGCAAAATTCACCAAATTTTAAACACATGTTACATTCGTCTCAGCATCTGTTTAAATAGAGGGCAAATTCCCATATAAATTTACTGCTGCTCTCTCATCAGAATATACAATATATGTAATAATGTCCTTACAAAAGGTTTAGTGACATGTTTATGCCATAGGCATCACAAATGGGTGGCTCTTCCTGTTAGAGCAAAGGGCTATCCTACATAGAAATGAGTGAGCAAGACTTCGTCCAGCTCTATGATTGGAAGGAGGATTGCCGCGAATGTGTAATTAGTTTCCAGCCCACAGCTTGTTGCCTTTCATCTCCAACCAATCTTACTCCCATTGATGCATGATCTTCCAACTTAACAGTGAGTTCAGATTGCTTAGGGGAATGGCGCATTGTTCAACTCTGTCTCTCCTGTATGCCTCCTTGATTGCACTTAATTCTAAAATAATTGTTCATTTCCATTTAGTCCCATGTACCAAAGTACTCAGCTGATCAGGACCACTTTTTCATGCTGCTCTAGAGAGAGGAAAGCGTATTATACTCTGTGTAACTTTTTTGACTGGGTACATTTGTTGAAAGGCATGTAGATCAGTAAGGAAATTGCAGCAAATTAGAAACATGTTTCTGTGGTCTTTTCTCATCTGCCCCTGTGGCTTCAGAATCAGATACGGCATAACTTAATAGACTATAAACATATTTGGTAGGCAGATCCAGATCAGTTAGGGAAAAATATTGCACAGCTGAGTGAATTTCTCTGTTTTACGGCCATCTCCTCACATATACCCTTAAAATTGTAGTGTTCATCTAAAAATTATCAAACATATCTAAAAATCAGTTTCATGGTACTTTCTTTTCTAAACTTAGCTAAATTTAAGTTGATTCTGGATCTTTAAAGAATCCAAGATGATGACTTACTGCACCCTTGGAATATAACGTTGATATTTGCCACACTTATTTCTAAAAAATGGCATTTTTTTGGATCTCAAATGGACTCATTGCTCACAGACTACCATTGAAAAATTGCTCCATAAGAATTTTTATTCACCATAGATCATTTTACAGTGAAATAGACCGCATCATTAGAGTGCAATAGCAATATAACAGTTCAAGCAAATCACATTAATGGTTTTTATTACGATAAAGTAGATTGACAATACTTAACTTTGGGTCACAAGCATTTGGCGACGTGCAAATAATCAATGTCCTTTACTATAGACAACGTCCACAAAAGCAATTCACTCAAGTTCCTATGGATCACTAATAACAGCTGCTCTAGTGCCTCTCTTCTAGTGCATGGTTTCTAGTCTGGATCTGCTAGTGCACATCTTCTGCTGTCTGGCCGAGGTTGGCAGGAGGGGCACTTATATTCTCTTCAGATAGAGGCTGCTCCTGTTGTGGTACAGTCCTAGTCAGCACACTATTGGCTGACATTGTCTCACAGTCTTCTCTGTAGTTACATTCTTGATCTTCGTGATGGCGCCTGTTGTTACACCTGAACACTCCTTCCCCCCAAAGTGATGGACTGTCATCACATAGGGAGTACGACCACAGAGGGGGAGGCAGGAGTGTTATCACATCACTGGACCAGAAGTTCTGGCTGCAGTGGACGTCAAGCTTCTGGTCATACCCCTCCATCCTTCCTTCGCTCTGGCGGAAACATTCCCTGGAAAACGACCAGAAGGGTATGTGTCCACCTCCTGATGCCATGCACCAGATGAAGGCAGTGACTGCTGCTATGTGGGCAGGTCTAGCTCCATTTGTAGGGCGAGAGGAGATGGAGGAGGTGAAGGCTCCGTCTCCATGGGGTCGTCCTGCAGTGTCATGATGACACCCTCTGGTGGCTGCTGTGGCCGCACTGTCCTCTGGATCTGTGAATCTGGGGGAAGAGACAGCCGCTCAAAACCCTGTAAGAGATAATATCAGATGGCGCAAAGTGATACTAATGGTCTTCCTCCAGCGCCAGATGCTGAGGAGGTTGGAGCAGTGTCCGATGGCGGCAGCCGTGAAGCAATTCTGCCAGCGATGGTCCATTTCGTGAGTGTGAATGATAGGAGGCAAGAAATAGTTGCAGTGCTTGGTCCCTGGTGTGTGCGGAGTGAAGTTCGGCCATATGCTGCTTGAAGGTTCTGACAAAATGTTCCGCTTTGCTGTTTGACTGTGGAGTGAACAGTGCACTAGTTAGATGCTGTACACCATTGCATTCACAGAATGTTTCAAATTTATTTGTCATGAAGTGAGGGCCATTGTCCGACACTCTAATCTCAGGCAAACTTTCAAAGCAAAAAATAGAGCACGACACCTGAATGGTGCTACATGACATTGTTCAGTTCATGGTCACAGCAAAAGGAAACTTGCTATATGAGTCAACCACAGTCAACCAACGAGGGTTCCGAAAAGGTCCTGCAAAGTCTATGTGCACACATTGCCATGGTGAATGTTACTTACGTCAAGCAGAGAATTTTTGTGGCAGAGCGGACAGATTTTCCGCACATGCATGACACTGTCCTGTTTGGGTGTCCATACCCTGCCGAGTACAGTGTCGATGCCCTAACTATTTCGTATGAACAATCCCCTCAGTGTTCTTGGTGAAATAACTGCAACACTTCTTTTTGCAGAGCTTTAGGGATCAACACATGAAACTGTCCACTGTCATTTTGAACAAGAATCACACCTTTCTGTACAGCGAAACTATGCTGATGTGCAAAGGATCAGCACACTACAGAGTTCTTTATGCTATGCATGAGTGAGACCAAGATGTACGAATGTATTTTAGCAGAGCCTGTTAAACTTAAATGCCTCATAAATTCTTGTGGCCATTAGTTCTTAGCTAGTAAGTTTCAGGTGTGGTCCATGTGCTTTATACAGCTCTTTATTATTAGAGGTATTAATAAAGCTCACATTTTCTTACAGTTATGTTGTTTAGAAACTTACATACAAGTGCAATTATCTTACATCAGTAAATGTAAATAATTTTAATTTTAAACATTCATATATTCTTCAATGTTACAAAAGCAACGTGTTATTAAAAATTGTTTTAGATGCCCCCCCCTCCTTATGGATCATGGACCTTGTCATTGGTGGGAAGACTTGTGTGCGTAGTTGCAGGGGCAACAGTGTGGATGATTGACTGTTCTGGCCTTGTAACATTGACCAAAACGACCCTGTTGTGCTTGCACTGCAACAGCTGAACGCAAGGGGAAACTACAGACAAAATTTTCCCGAGGGCATGCAGCTTTACTGTATGGTTAAACGATGATGGCATCCTCTTGGTTAAATATTCCGGAGGTAAAATAGTCCTCCATTCGGACCTCCAGGTAGGGACTGCCCAGGAGGATGTCATTATCGGGAGAAAGAAAACTGGCATTCTACAGATCAGAGTGTTAATTGGGCAGGTATGTTAGAAAATTTAGGAAGGAAAATGGATAGGTTAAAATTAGATGTATTGGGAATAGTGAAGTTCGATAGCAGGAGGGTCAAGACTTCTGGTCAGGTGAATACAGGGTTATAAATGTAAAATCAAATAGGGGTACTGCAGGGGTAGGTTTAATAATGAATAAAAAAACAGGAGCACAGATAAGCTACTACAAACAGCATAGTGAACACATTAGTAGGTAGACACAAGGCCCACACCTACCACAGTAGTACAAGTTTACATGCCAACTAGCTCCAGACATAATGAAGAGATTGAAGAAATGTATGATGCAATGAAAGAAATTATTCAGATAGTTAGGGGAGACGACATTCAGGGGGGACTGGAATTTGATAGTAGGAACAGGAAGACAAGGCAAAGTAGTAGATGAATAAGGACTGTGGGTAAAGATGAAAGAGGAAGCCACCTGATAGAATTTTGTACAGAGCATAACTTAATCACAGCTAACATTTAGGTTAGGAATCATGAAAGAAGGCTATATATGTGGAAGAGGCCCAGAGACACTAGAAGGTTTAAGATAGATTATATAATGATAAAGCAGAGATGAGGAACCAGGTTTTAAATTGTGAGACATTTCCAGGGGCAGATGTGGATTCTGACCACAATTTATTGGTTATGACCACAATTTATTGGTTATGAACTGTAGATTAAAACTGAATAAACTGCAAAAAGGAGGAAATTTAAGTAGATGGGATCTGGATAAACTGAAAGAACGAGAGGTTGTAGAGAGTTTCAGAGAGAGCATTGTATTTGTATTTGTATTTCTTTATTGGTCCTGTAAATCGTGTTTAGGTACATATTTTGCACAAACAACGTAGGACAAGTCAGGCTGGTACAGTATATACAACATCATACACATCGTTATTTTGAAAGGATAAATAATTAAAAATTATTCAATACATGTTGAATAATGATGACAAATTTAATATAATAAAATAAAATGATAGACTTATTAAGAATATTTGAGCAATTACACTACACTTTTCTGGTACTCTAAAAACTCGGAAACAGAGTAGAAGCAGTGGTCAAGCAAGTACTCTTTCAGTTTCACTTTAAAATTTTGTACATTTTGCATCTGTTTCAAATAGGATGGCATGTGATTGTACAGCATTATGCCAGTATGATACTCTCCTCTCTTACAAATGTTTGTACTTAACTGAACTGACATGTAAGTAATGCTTCTGCCTAGTACCATGAAGGTGGTAACCACAGTTATATTTGAAGATATTTCCATCTTTTAAAATACTTTCTTTTGTGAAATTTAATATTTCATACATATATAAGCAAGGAAGAGGCAGTATACTGAGATTTTTAAATATTGGTATACAGGAGTCTCTGTACTTAGCACGGTGTATTATTCTAACAATCTTTTTCTGCAGCCTAAATATTTTGTTTGTACCTACGGAGTCCCCCCAAAAGATAATGCCATACATCAGCAGTGTACTGCCATGGTACATCGTGATCACAGACACACGGCTTGTATTTTGTGCAAGGATTCTTACTGCGTACGTGTGTTAAGCTTTTTATTTACATGGTTAAGATGTGTCTCCCATTAGGAAACAATTGACAAGAATGGGGAAAGAAACACAGTAGAAGAAGAATGGGTAGCTTTCAGAGATGAAATAGTGAAGTCAGCAGCAGATCAAGTAGGTAAAAAGACAAGAGCTAGTAGAAATCCGTGGGTAACAGAAGAAATATTGAATATAATTGATGAAATGAGAAAATATAAAAAAGCAGTAAATGAAGCAAGCAAAAAGGAATACAAACGTCTCAAAAATGAGATCGACAGGAAGTGCAAAATGGCTAAGTAGGGATGGCTAGAGGACAAATGTAAGGATGTAGAGGCATATATCACTAGGGGTAAGATAGGTGCTGCCTAGAGGAAAATTAAAGAGACCTTTGGAGAAAAGAGATCCACTTGTATGAATATCAAGAGGTCAGATGGAAATCCAGTTCTAAGCAAAGAAGGGAAAGCAGAAAGGTGGAAGGAGTATATAGAGGGTCTATACAAGGGTGATGTACTTGAGGACAATACTATGTAAATGGAAGAGGACATAGATAAAGATGAAATGGGAGATATGATACTGCATGAAGAGTCTGACAGAGCACTGAAAGACCTGAATCGAAACAAGGCCCGGGAGTAGACAACATTCCATTAGAACTACTGATAGCCTTGGGAGAACCAGCCCTGACAAAAGTCTACCATCTGGTGAGCAAGATATATCAGACAGACAAAATACCCTCGGACGTCAAGAAGAATGTAATAATTCCACTCCCAAAGAAAGCAGGTGTTGGCAGATGTGAAAATTACCGAACTATCAGTTTAATTAGTCACGGTTGCAAAATACTAACATGAATTTTTTACAGACAAATGGAAAAACTGGTAGAAGCCGACCTCGGGGAAGATCAGTTTGGATTCCGTAGAAATGTTGGTACACATGATGCAATACTGACCCTATGACTTATCTTGGATGATAGATTAAGGAAAGGCGAGCCTATGTTTCAAGCATTTGTATGATTAGAGAAAGCATTTGACAATGTTGACTAGCATACTCTCTTTCAAATTCTGAAGGTGGCAGGGGTAAAATACGGGGAGTGAAAAGCTATTTACAATTTGTACAGAAACCAGATGGCAGTTGTAAGAGTAGTGAGGCATGAAAGGGAAGCAGTTGGTTAACACTCTATAGTAAATTGATTTCTTAGGATGGATAGGATGTGTGGCTGCTGTGTACGGGCACAGGAGGAGCTGGCCACTCTTCGCGAACAGCTGAGCGTGTTGATGGCCGCGGTCAGCCGTCTTCAGGCTGCTGCCTCGGAGTGTAGCAGAAGTGGGGAGTCTGGTGCGTCGCAAGGTACACCCCAGGTGTTACATGCTTCACCCACTGTCCCTGCCGTCGAGACATCTTCGCGGGTACCAGGCGCGGTTGGACCACCCTCTCCCCAAGGGGAGTGGCGGGTTCAGCGGCGTTCGCGGCGCACGAGGCGGAGGGTCAATGTGGAGGCTGGCCATGTGGCATTGCCCGCTCTGCCTGTGAGTGGACATGTGGCCGCTCCTTCAGCAAGGTCCGAGCAGGCACACGGGGGGAGCTCCAACGTTAGGCGGGTGATGGAGCCCCTTAGGGAAATAGCGGAAAGGTCGGGGAAGAAGGCCAGTGTTCACTCTGTCTGCTTGCTGGGGGGTCTCATCCGAGATGTGGAGGAGGCCCTACCGGCGGCGATAGAGAGCACTGGGTGCACCCGACTGCAAATTGTTGCTCATGTTGGCACCAATGACTCCTGCCGTCTGGGTTCTAAGGTCATCCTCAGTTCGTACAGGCGGTTGGCGGAGTTGGTGAAGGCGGAAAGCCTCGCTCGCGGGGTTGAATCAGAGCTAAATATTTGTAGTATCGTTCCCAGAACCGATCGCGGTCCTCTGGTTTGGAGCCGAGTGGAAGGCTTAAACCAGAGGCTCAGACGATTCTGCGGAGAGCTGGGGTGCAAATTTCTCGACCTCCGCTATCGGGTGGAGAAATGTAGGGTCCCCCTGAATAGGTCAGGCATGCACTACACGCCGGAAGTGGCTACGAGGGTAGCGGAGTACGTGTGGAGTGCACATGGGGTTTTTTTAGGTTAGAGAATTCCCTCCCTAGGCCCGACAAGACGCCTCCTGAGACGCGGCAAGGCAGGAGTAGGCAAAATGCAACAAGGAATAATAATATTAATGTGCTAATAGTAAACTGCAGGATCGTCTATAGAAAGGTCCCAGAACTGCACTCATTAATAAACGGTCGCAACGCCCATATAGTACTAGGAACAGAAAGTTGGCTGAAACCAGACGTAGACAGTAATGAAATCCTAAACTCTGATTGGAATGTATACCACAGAGATAGGCTGGACAGTGAAGGGGGAGGCGTGTTTATAGCGATAAGAAGTGCTATAGTATCGAAGGAAATTGACGGAGATTGGAATTGTGAAATGATTTGCGTGAAGGTCATGGTTAAAGCAGGCTCAGACATGGTAATTGGATGTCTCTATAGGCCCCCGGGCTCAGCACCTGAAGAATAATTTGGAAAATATTTCGAGTAGATTTCCCCACCATGTTATAGTTCTGTGTGGAGATTTTAATTTGCCGGATATAGACTGGGAGACTCAAACTTTCATAACGGGTGGCAGGGACAAAGAATCCAGTGAAATATTTTTAAGTGCTTTATCTAAAAACTACCTTGAGCAGTTAAACAGAAAACCGACTCGTGGCGATAACATATTAGACCTTCTGGTGACAAACAGACCCGAACTATCTGAATCAGTTAATGCAGAACAGGGAATCAGTGATCATAAAGCGGTTACTGCATCGATGATTTCAGGCGTAAATAGAAATATTAAAAAAGGTAGGAAGATTTTTCTGTTTAGCAAAGTGACAAAAAGCAGATTACAGAGTATCTGACGGCTCAACACAAAAGTTTCGTCTCAAGTTCAGATAGTGTTGAGGATCAGTGGACAAAGTTCAAAACCATGGTACAATATGCGTTAGATGAGTATGTGCCAAGCAAGAACGTAAGAGATGGGAAAGAGCCACTGTGGTACAACAACCGAGTTAGAAAACTGCTGCGGAAGCAAAGGGAACTTCACAGCAAACATAAACATAGCCAAAGCCTTGCAGACAAACAAAAATTACGCGAAGCGAAATGTAGTGTGAGGAGGGCTATGCGAGAGGCTTTCAATGAATTCGAAAGTAAAGTTCTATCTACTGACTTGGCAGAAAATCCTAAGAAATTTTGGTCCTATGTCAAAGCGGTAGGTGGATCAAAACAAAATGTCCAGACACTCTGTGACCAAAATGGTACTGAAACAGAGGATGACAGACTAAAGGCCGAAATACTAAATGTCTTCTTCCAAAGCTGTTTCACAGAGGAAGACTGCACTGTGCTTCCTTCTCTAGATTGTCGCACAGTTGACAAAATGGTAGATATTGAAGTAGACGACAGAGGGATAGAGAAACAATTAAAATCGCTCAAAAGAGGAAAGGCCGTTGTTCCTGATGGGATACCAGTTCGATTTTACACAGAGTACGCGAAGGAACTTGCCCCCCTTCTTGCAGCGGTATACCGTAGGTCTCTAGAAGAGCGAAGCGTTCCAAAGGATTGGAAAAGGGCACAGGTCATACCCGTTTTCAAGAAGGGACGTCGAACAGATGTGCAGAACTATAGACCTATATCTCTAACGTCGATCAGTTGTAGAATTTTGGAACACGTATTATGTTCGAGTATAATGTCTTTTCTGGAGACTAGAAATCTACTCTGTAGGAATCAGCATGGGTTTCGAAAAAGACGGTCGTGTGAAACCCAGCTCGCGCTATTCGTCCACGAGACTCAGAGTGCCTTAGACACGGGTTCACAGGTAGTTGCCGTGTTTCTTGACTTCCGCAAGGCGTTTGACACAGTTCCCCACAGTCGTTTAATGAACAAAGTAAGAGCATACGGACTATCAGATCAATTGTGTGATTGGATTGAGGAGTTCCTAGATAACAGAACGCAGCACGTCATTCTCAATGGAGAGAAGTCTTCCGAAGTAAGAGTGATTTCAGGTGTGCCGCAGGGGAGTGTCATAGGACCGTTGCTATTCACAATATACATAAATGACCTGGTGGATGACATCGGAAGTTCACAGAGGCTTTTTGCAGATGATGCTGTGGTGTATCGAGAGGTTGCAACAATGGAAAATTGTACTGAAATGCAGCGAATTGACGCATGGTGCACGGAATGGCAATTGAATCTCAATGTAGATAAGTGTAATGTGATGTGAATACATAGAAAGATAGGTCCCTTATCATTTAGCTACAAAATAGCAGGTCAGCAACTGGAAGCAGTTAATTCCATAAATCATCTGGGAGTACGCATTAGGAGTGATTTAAAATGGAATGATCACATAAAGTTGATCGTTGGTAAAGCAGATGCCAGACTGAGATTCATTGGAAGAATCCTAAGGAAATGCAATCCCAAAACAAAGGAAGTAGGTTACAGTACGCTTGTTCGCCCACTGCTTGAATACTGCTCAGCAGTGTGGGATCCGCACCAGATAGGGTTGATAGAAGAGATAGACAAGATCCAACGGAGGGGCTTCGTTACAGGATCATTTAGTAATCGCGAAAGCATTACGGAGATGATAGATAAACTCCAGTGGAAGACTCTGCAGGAGAGACGCTCAGTAGTTCGGTACGGGCTTTTGTTAAAGTTTCAAGAGCATACCTTCACCGAAGAGTCAAGCAGTATATTGCTCCCTCCTACGTATATCTCGCGAAGAGACCATGAAGATAAAATCAGAGAGATTAGAGCCCACACAGAAGCATACCGACAATCCTTCTTTCCACGTACAATACGAGACTGGAATAGAAGGGATAACCGATAGAGGTACTCAGGGTACCCTCCGCCACACACCGTCAGGTGGCTTGCGGAGTATGGATGTAGATGTAGATGTAGCAGTGGTTAAGGAGGGGGTGGGACAAGTTTGTAGCCTATCTCTGATATTATTCAGTTTGTATACTGAGTAAGCAGTAAGTAAAGGTAACAAAAGAAAAATTTGGAGTAGGAATTAAAATCCATGGAGAAGAAATAAAAACTTTGAGGTTTGACGATGACATCATGATTCTGTCAGAGACAGCAAGGGGCCTGGAAGAGCGGTTGAACGGAATGGACAGTGTCTTGTAAGTAAGATTTAAGATGAACACAAACAAAAGAAAAC
The DNA here is from genome assembly GCF_023897955.1 of Schistocerca gregaria. Lineage (NCBI taxonomy): Eukaryota > Metazoa > Arthropoda > Insecta > Orthoptera > Acrididae > Schistocerca > Schistocerca gregaria. The sequence goes on from NC_064923.1 coordinate 491,364,199, forward strand.
CAGGGGTAATGGCTCTGAGCACTATGGGACTTAACATCTATGGTCATCAGTCCAGGGGTAATGGAATGTAATCAAATTAAATCAGGCAATGCTGAGGGAATTAAAGTAGGAAATGGTTTACTTAATGTAGTAGATGAGTTTCACTATTGGGGCAGTAAAATAACTGATGATGGTTGAAATAAAGAGGATATAAAATGTATAGACATGCGATGCCAAGAAAAGCGTTTCTGAAGAAGAGATATTAGTTAACATCTAGTTTGTATGTAACTGTCAGGAAGTCTTCCCTGAAAGTATGCTTGTGGGGTGTAACCATGTACAGAAGTGAAACATGGACAATGAATAACTTGTTCAAGAAGAGGACAAAAGCTTTCTAGATGTGGCGCTGCAGAAGAATGCTGAAGATTAGATGGGTAGATCATGTGACTAAAGAGGAAGTACTGAATAGAATTGGGGAGAAGAGGAATTTGTGGCACAATTTGACTAGAAGAAGGTTGGTAGGCCCCTTTTTAAGCATCAAGAGATCAGCAGTTTAGTATTGAAGAGAAGTGTGGAGGGTAAAAGTCATAGAGGGAGACCAAGAAATAATACATTAAGCAGATTCAGAAGGGTGTAGGTTGCAGTAGTTACTCAGAGATGAAGAAGCCTTGCACAGGATAGAGTTGCATCAAACCAGTCTCTGGACTGAAGACCACAACAACAACAACATCATTTTTTTGAAAATTATCTTTATTATAGCAAGCTGTGCACTAAGAAGTATTTTATGTTGATGATGTTCACTTTTTTGGTGAAAGACTTTATGGATATTTCTGCAAAAATCATTACCTCTTCTTGTTTTGTAATTATGAACCTTATTTATGAACGTATAAGCTAGGAAGTGTCATTATTTTAAGTTCTGTAAATCTTTCCCTTCATGGTTGTCTAGAGGGAACTCCTTTCAGTATTCTGATAGCCCTTTTTTTATGTTTGTTTTCACACAGAAGATTATATGATACCTGAGCAAGCTGTTCATACAAGTGGAACAGCCAAACAACAATGATTCAGTGCTGCAATAATCTAAAACATACTTAGCATATAACAGCATTTACTTTGTTTTTTATTCAAAACTTTTGGTTGTTTCTCCCATTTCTAGTACTACTCCATCCATACACCAAGAAATTTCGTGTATGGAGGTTGTTCCACGCCACATTTAGTTTTTATGCTGATTTTGGATTTAATTCTAATATTATCAAAATTTGTCCATACTATTTTTCTTATTTATGGCCAAAGTGTTACCCTATACCATTGTCATGGCTCATTTATTGTCTTAAACAAGTTATAAAAATTCTTGTGTCATTGGCAAACATCACTCTATCAGTGACCTTCACATGGTTTAGCAAATTATCTATGTATACCAGGAACAACACAGGGCTTAACATGTAACTTTAGGGCACTCCATCACTAATTTTGGTTGTAACCTGAAAGGTATTAATTGCCTTAATGATAAATTTGTACTCTTTGTTGTCTATCAGAAAGACAGGACTTGCACCATTTGAAGGCCAGTCCCTGGGACCCTGTAACAATATAGTTTCATAAGCAGTAAGTAATGGCTGATTAGATCAAATAATTTGATAAATCCAAGAATATCTCAGAGCTTAATTTATTCATATTCAAGTCATTTAGGACCATTTGCATAAATTGAAAGGCTGCTGTTTCTGTTGATTTGCTCTTCGTACACCCATTTTGAGCATTAGTCAATATTTTATTTGTGTTCAGAAACCCAGGTAGCTTTTCACTTACCTTAGAAAAACCTGCCAGTAGAGGCACTGATCTATAATTACTTATGATAGCAGTATTATCTTTCATGTAGAGTGGCTTTAGTTTTGATGGAAACACCCCTGTCCTGAAAAAATATTAGCCTATCTGAGAATCTGTACTGGTGGAATTACGTTTGATTACATTGTCTGGATTTCTGTCAACACCACTAGACATTCATTTCTTAATTTATTAATAGCATTTATTGCTTCAGATTCTGTTACTGGGTACCAGTAGAGAAACAGTGTCTTTTCATAAAATAGGTACTTTAATGTTGTTGTTGTTTGAATTGCACTTTCTTTTAATTAAGGTTGGCACCATGTTCACATATGTTCATTGAATATATTTGCAATCTCTTGAGCATCTTCTATCACTTTATCCTCACTTTTGATTGTGAAGTTATGGGTTTTAGTTTTACGTTTTCCTAATCTTCTGAAACGAATTTGATTTATTGCTTCGCCTGTTGATGTATGAAATATTGCACAGCCATTTTGATTCCTGTAAAACATTCATGTAGAGTATAGACCTTCTGTATTTTATGTAGTATGGTTTTATTGGTATATTCATTTTGGTATGTCTGTATCCTTACCTCTGTTCCAATTTGTTTTCATAGAAGGTATTTAATATTTATGTTTCACAAGATGTTTTGTCACCCCCCCCCCCCCCCCCCCGCCGCAAACAAAATTGCAATTTTTGCAATTGATTGTTAAAAACTAAAACTAAACTCCACCCGAACAGGCCATGAAGGCCCCAATGGTACCGACCGACCACCGTGTCATCTTCAGCCCACAGGTGTCACCGGATATGGAGGGGCATGTGGTCAGCACACTGCTGTCTGAGCCGTATATCAGTTTACAAGACCGGAGCCGCTACTTTTCAATCAAGTGACTCCCCAGTTTGTCTCACAAGGGCTGAGTGCACTCTGCTTGCCAACAGTGCTTGACAGACTGGATGGTCACCCGTCCAAGTGCTAGCCCAGCCCGACAGTGCTTAACTTCGGTGATCTGATGGAGGCAGGTGTTACCGCTGTGGCAAGGGTGTTGGCAATTGATCGTTGGATTTTTAAAATCTTCACCAGTGACTACAATATGATGGGGAACTTCCCCACATGTAAACTGTAGTTTCCTCAGAAGTTTTGGTTACATCGGGAGGTGACTGTGGTCGCCAACAGATGAATACAATTACAATTTTATGGTCACTCCTGATACAGAGTCTTCCCCAACAATCTTGCAGTTCTATCTCTGTGGATTTGAGTTTCTTTTCCACTGCAACCAATGCAGCACCTCCATTTCCCATAAGGCTGTCTTCAAAACTCTCACCGCTGTTAACTTCAGGTTTTAATCAACATTATGTTTTTAGGTGTTTGTTAAATTTCAAGCAAATTTATTTAGCGATGGCTTAGTGGGATTTCAGTGCTAGACTTCTGTGAGGTTTTGTTTTTTTCCCCTTCATTCATGTAGCGTAGAAGAGTAACAGAAGATGTTTCTTTCTAAAATAACCTGTGAATGAAACATCTTGTTAATGCAAGATGTTATTGCATTAGAGACAACCGAACACTCTTTACTCCAGAAATTCGTCTTTGAGTTTTGCAGATTTCCGTGTGATGTACCATAGTACATCACTTCTCAATAATGGAGTGTATCACAAAATATGCTAACTGCACTTAGTTACAATGCTAACTAAAAGTACACGATCGGAATCGACATAAAGGACCACACGTTGCACTACATTACTGAACACTAAGTGGACAACTGATTTTGGCTTAACCTACAGTGGAGTAGCAGAGTTTTTCCGGGAAAGGCCACTTCCCCCACTAGAGCTCTGGTCGCTCAAGAGTTTACTGACAAGCTATAGTATTGTGCATTGATTGCTATTGAGGCAATTCTGACTGGTAGTTGAGTATTGTTTCAGCCCATGACCGATAATTCATGAAGTTTTTTAAGTCTACCACAGTCCAATAGTAAGGGTCTGGTAAGAAAGAGCTAACCCTATCGAAAATCCAGTGCATAGCCAGCCGGAACATGTTACTGATTTGATTATACAAGAAGTCAGGAGGGCTATGCCATTACAAGTGGCTACTTGTGAACCTGTAAATTAACAAAATGTAAGAAGTAAAGGAACTTGAAAGAAAACAAGGCTTCAGGGGCGATTCTATAAGTCGGTCATGGGGGGGGGGGGGGGGGGGGGGGGGGCGTTGGGAGAATGGAATGTCGTTTAACAAAAGGAGAGTCGGGGTCCTCTACTGACAAATCGGTAACATTTGGTGTTGCTTGGTAACTGTTTTGGAGTTCAGGGTAAAAATGTGTCTACAGAATCTGTGTGCCCGGGAAAATAATACGATTTGATCCAGATGTCCGGCGACTTCGAAGTTTCTGTCTGGGGTCAGCAATTTAAGTGTTGGTAGGCATACCCGGCATATTTAGCTTTCTTGATTATTGATGTATATTAATAAATAATAAGACGCACATTTTAAGTTAAATTATATTTATTGGTTTAGATAGTAAGCTATTTGTCGCTCTTATTCTTTTGTTAAAATGTGTTTGAAATACATTGCACCCCATATTGCTACATAATTATAAAAAATGATTGAATCTGTTGAAGTAATATATTCGCTGATTTCTGAAGTCATTTTATCCAGTGTAACATGATACTCCTTTGGCAGGGAGGGGGGGGGGGCTATATCCCCCCTCCCGCCTTGCCACCGCCCCCCAAATGCTTTAAAGTTCCTTCTCGGCGCTCGTGTTCTGAACACATACCGGACGTAAGAAATAAGCTACTCTGCCGTGTCCCTGCGCCTTAACTTGTGGCACCCCATAGCGGCGAGTTGTGGCAACTTCGCGCATGCGCAGTTTCACGGAACTAACGTGACGTAGTGGCAGTCCCGCGCCTTTGAAAGTCGGTCAGTGTGTTGAAAAGCGGCAGTAAAGCGCGATCGTATGTGGCGCGGTGACTAGTGCTGCTGAGTTTGTTCGCATTGAAGCTGCGTGTGTGTTAACATTACAGTCGACAAGTTGCACAGGTCCACTACAGGTAAGTACTAAGCACGTATAAAGTATTGGTGTTGAGAACAGTGTATTCGCCACTCAACAAACGACTGACAATATTTTAATACGCTTCGAGGGTAATTACTGCAGACGAACGTAGTCTATTGCCATGTAGCTACATAGTAATACTCAAATTATCTTCTTTTACAGTAAGCGTCGGTTTTTCTGACTTGCATGCCCCGTAAACTTTTGTCTGTGAGGGCAATTTAAAAACGTTTCATTAGATATCTGTCTCAGAAAGCACTTCAGGATGCCCGCCTTCTGATGGTTTTCTTTTGTTAACGTTCAGGATTAATCTTAGTAGATGATAACATTTCGTGCTACTCTCTCTCGTAAGTTCTGTACCTATTTCATCTTTCGTTCTCGACGTTTAAGTTTCTTTTCAGACATGTTAGTGAAAACGTGGTAAAACAGAATTGTTAACAGCATATAATATTGCTTCACAACTGAAGAGTGGCAGAGTACTTGTCCTAACACTTACCGTGCTGTTTTAATGTTATGTATAGGTTTTTCGAACAGCTACGTTTCCCTATGTATAAACAACAGAGCTACAATACTCGATAGCTTAGCGTAGCTACATTAGAATAATGTCTGTGCATATTTTAATAGGCCGAGAAAGTGTATTTTTCTTAGCCGAATGGTACACGACTACTTGATACCGCACGATTTAACTTTATGGTTTAGGAACTGTTCGACTTGCTAAGAAGAAGAATATACCGCAAGCAGTTTTATGTTGTATTACTCACACTGCTGGACGTCTGTACATTTTACGACATGAGGCGATCTACAGGCCAGAAAAATTTAATGAAAAAAGTGGGAAGTTTTTCGTGGATAACGATATTTAAAAATCACCAGCTAGAGACCTGTATATTGTGGTCATACTATTAACTTTCCACGAATTTCTACTTCACAATCACAAAAAAAAAAAAAAAAAAAAAAAAAAAAAAAAAAAAAAATGCTGATCCTTGTTCCGTGTATACCTCTATAAAACCAGAAGTAAAGTTATTGCTCCACGGGGTCAAAACGAAATGATTGAAATCTATACAATCACCCTTAATTGACAAATAGTAGCAGTCAACCACCCGTAATCCCACATATTTCGGAATTGCAAGCGATCAGCAACCTGTCGCTGTCACTTGACGCGCACACGTGCGAAATGTGCACAGAATCACGCGCTCCCTGACCTCTCTTACTGCTCGGCGGAGGTAGCTGCAGAAGGGTTAACCCAGGCCAAGAAATGGCCCAAGTAAAAAACCTAATGTTGCAGCGTATCATGGTTCTTGACGCAGATCGATGTAGTAGGGGTTTAGACGTGCATGTCACGATTAGTGCCTGCACCAACAATATATTGTAAATAAACTATTGTGTTCCTTGAATTTGATTGTAACTGCAACTAAGACCCGGCACAGTAATGCTTAATCACATAAAATACTTTGTGTTGAAGATTATTTCTGGTTTCGTGTTAACGTTTGACTGTCGATAAATAAAAAAAAAATAAAATAAAATAAAAAAAAAAAGGTTCAAATGGCTCTGAGCACTATGAGACTTAACATCTGAGGCCATCAGTCCCATAGAACTTAAAACTACTTAAATCTAACTAACCTAAGGCCATCACACACATCCATGCCCGAGGCAGGATTCGAACCTGCGACCGTAGCGGTTGCGCGGTTCCAGACTGAAGCGCCTAGAACCGCTCGGCCATACTAGCCGGCCGACTGTCGGTAAAGTTCCGTTCAAGACAAGAGATAGACCTAGATAGACACGTAAAAAATTAATAAAATAAAAAAGTAGTTTTTGTGGTGAGATTGCTTATTGAGAGTACTCTTCTGTAAATCTGGACTTGTTCTTGTAGTTAAGCGCGGCTTCTTGCCAGAATACCGTATGTTCAATGAGGAAGTGAAAATACTACGTTCATGTGTAAAACTTAACACTGTAAGTCATAGCTTCCGGCCATTTACGTCTGACCAATATCTGAAACTACCGTAAGAAACTATATAAGTATTTATAGAGAGATTTCGATACAGTGTAATTGTAAATCTCATCAGTCGTGTGTTTCTGAGAAAAAATTGTTTTCGGTTTGTTGTTAAGAATTAACTCACACAAGTCTGTTGTCACGAGGCGATTCGTCCTCGTAGGTTTAATATCATTCGACAATTATTCCGGAGTCGTTTTATTGGTAGATGTTGGTTATCAGTAATTGTTCGGTCAGACCCTGATTGCGGCTGCGGTATACATCGCATTTCTTCCAGGAAGTTGTCTCCTTCAGATGAAATTTACAACGCCCTACAAATGAATTCTGCTGCTTACCTTTACTCTAGTGAAATAATCGTCGAGTCACTTCGCAATGCTTTTAATTTACTAGACGAAAGGTTCGTTAGTGAGTGTTCAACGCCAATGATATAATACCAGGGAACAGTTCTTTGCCTATCTCCAGAAAGAATCCCACTGGATTCGTAGTTACAGTAATTGAAGGTTCATTAAAATCGAAATAAATGCTTTAAAGTGATAGAAAACATGAACCCCGAACCGTAACGCTCAATTATCACCACGCTGAGGTGAGCTCCGTTCTGTTATCGCTGTACCTTCATTCCAGTGGTATTTGTAGCTGGACCTCCCGCGCAGACTAGTTGCTTTCTTGCGTATACCAGAACAGCTGCTACAATCAGAATGATTGCCTTCTAGACAGAGTTGCCAGATGTCCGGCTTTTTACAGACTGTTGAACTACTTAATCGACGAGTAACTCACGCAATGCTATACTAGTAGTGGTGTTGATACAAATCAGATTAATGGCAACGATTGCATTATATCTGTAGGATGACAATTTTTGAACTACATGAAACAAAATCGTCATAAATTCTGGACGGTTCTGCGGGGCGTGATGGAAATTAGTCTGCACGTGGAAATGTCACTGTACAGCGTGCCTGAGCGTATACCGCTTTTGAAGGCCTACTACGCGAACATTAATAGCCCAACTGCCGCTCAAAGGAAGTTTACGCCCGAGTTCAAGCTGAAGGCAACCGGTCCAAGTGTGCTAACAATCAAGAATTTGATTCGCAAGTTTGAGAGAACGGGTAGCGCTCGTGATGACAGTATTGGAAATGTCGGTCGTCCAAAAAGGGTGAAAACGCCAGAAAACTTCGAAAAGACATGCGCTGTGTTTCAAACCCGCCCAAGGAAATTGGTCAGACGACCTGCACAACAGACCGGAATCAACTGGGAGGCGCTGCGACAAATTGTTGTTGAAGACCTGCATCTTTTCCCATACAAAATCCAAACCCGTCAGCCATTAAGCCCTAGGGCCATAGAACAGCGGTTGTGTTTCGCCAACACTGTCGTCCATTGAATTGCGAACAAACTTTGATGTGAATATGGTTTAGCATAGCGACGAAGCTGACTTTCATTTGGATGAGTTCGTCAGTAAGCAAAATTGGCTTTTCCGGGGGACTGAGAATCCGCATTTCGCGATCGAGAAGTCTCTTCGCCCTTAACGGATGACTGTGTGGTTGCAATGTCCAGTCATGGAATAATCGGCGCGATATTCATTGATGGCACAGTGATTACGGAACAGTACGTGAAGGTTTTGGAAGGTGATTTCATCCCAGTCATCCGACGTGACCCTGATTTCGACAAGATGTGGTTCATGCAAGGCGGAGCTCGACCCCATCGAAGCAGGAGTGTGTTCGATGTCCTGAAGGAGTACTTTGAGGACCGCATTCTGGTTCTGGGGTACCCAGAGGCCACTGGCACAGGCCTTGATTGGCCGCCATATTCTCCCGATCTGAACACATGCGACTTCTTTTTGTGGGGCTGTATTAAAGGCAGGGTATACAGCAGTAACCCCAAAACCATTGCTGAGATTGAAACAACAACTGAGGAGGTCATCGGCTGCATCGATATTTCGACACTTCGGCGGGTCAAGCATAATTTCACTATTCGTCTGCGCCACATTCGCCAATGATGTGAGGCATATCGAACACGTCATAACCAAAATCCGAATATCTGTAGTGACGTTTACTTGTTGAATAAGTTTTTTTCATATAGTTCAATAATTGTCACCCTTTACAGCAATAGTTGCCGAAATTAACAAGACAGAAACCCAAGGACTTTCGCAGAGTGAAAAAGAAATGGCAGATGAAATATTTCTGCAAGATGAGTCAGTGGAATGTGTGGTGTCGTATACACTTGACTGTGCAGACAATCTACATTGGGGGGGGAGGGGGCACAATGATGATTATACGTGCTGAACAAGTGAAAGTGATATTGAAACAGGTGTCGAGCCAGGTAGTTCATCACCCTTTTAGGACAGGGAGCCACAAATCCCTTCTCCAGTGAAACGTAGTAAAGAACAATCGTTGTCTAAGGATCGGGTACTTAACATAATACGTACATGGAAGATCATTCGCAGCATAGTAAAGAAAGCAGTTTTGAACAAATGTTGAATAAGTTCGCAAAATATGATCGTGTAATGCATAATAAAAACTAAGGATATTCAAGGGAGGACAAGGAGAGTTACAAAAACTGGTGTTTGCGCGTTTCAAGGGTGCTCGATACGGTTTACAGGATGTGCATGACAGCGACCTACTACGTTATGCACATCAAATTGTGCGCGACACAAATCACAGTAATTTCGAGAGAAGCAGTGGATGGTTGCGTAACTTCAAACAGTGCTACAGAATTGGAAGACGTAAGATACCGAAATTTCAAACAAAGCGTCAACTTGTCGATGCACAGCAAACTGCCGAATCGGTCCGATAATATGTAGGAGATAAATAAACTTTCCTCAGCATTGAGTAAGGAATTTGTTCTAAGCGATGACCAATCGGAATTTAAAGAGAAAATGTATATGAAAGGAACCCCGGATGTTAGACGTACCAAGAGATTTGTATCAAGGTCAAATAATAGAAGTGCTTTAACGCATTCTTGTACAATTATGCAGACTGTTAATCTGGATGGTAAATTGGTTGAAAATTTATTTATTGTGGTGCGAGAAGTTGATAGTGCTTCGCACCCCACGATTCTTTCTCGTGTGCGTGTTCTTGCAAGGGCAATAGGTAATATTTGCGTCACAAGAAGCAAGTGTGGGATAATGGGCATAAGAGAACTAAAACTATGGTATGAGCACTGCTTTTGGCCAGTAGCTGGTCAAAATAACTTGCTTTTGCTTTATTCCTGGTCTGAACGTAAAAATGACACTTCTTTAGAGCGAACTATCCATCCTGAAAAATGTATGACATTGCAGTTCGTACCATCTGGAACCAATGGACAAATTCAGCCTCTGGATTTTTTTTTGTGCCTATAAAACACATTATCGCACTATCTGCAATTACACCTTAAAGGATAGCCAGTTTCACGCCACAACAGACTGTTTCGCATTCGGTTGCATGCCATCACATTCCATCAGTTCTCATCACCCTGTTACACCAGTATGATTCTATATGCATTTTTTAAGAGTGGGTACCTAACTGAACATCCTTCACTGTTTGTAGCTCCCAAGGAGTTCGCCTTCGATCTTGATGGTGCGCGCCAAATTTGTTCATTGTGCAAGTTAATGGCTTGTTTTCAACATATATTGACTGTTAACGATGCCCATTTTGTAACCTTTGTAACATACATTACATAGAAGGTTGATCTCTGCACCTCCCAGACACTCATTTTCTGTCGCTCTCCTGATGCACAGGGTGAGTCGTTAGTAGCTAATATTTTTCTTGTCATTGTTGTTAACACAAGCACTTTCAAATGAGCCACATTCGTGATTTGAACTTGCAGCCTCACACTCAAGGGGTTCCTTGTCAGTATGGCATCTTCTTTACTGGAGTTAGTTGTGTACAGTCGTTCCACTTCAAACTACCCTGTACGCATACCGCTAATGTTTTATGCATGGCCTGCTTCCAGTGATTGTAATACAATCGTGTAATCATACAGTAATGAATCTTTCTCCTACGTATGCGCAACACGTATTTGGTTCTGCTGGGGGTCATTTGCCGTTCTTGCACCAAACGTCTATCCTCTGCAGGTATTCCTGTATTTCAATACTATTTTCTAGTGTTGGGAGTGCTTTGTATACAGGGGTGGGCAAAAGTATGGGAACATCGTGTCTTGTGTAAACACAAGACATGACCATGCCAAATATGGTGAAGGCAAACCGTTGGCATTCAGAACAGCTTCCAGTCGTGTCGGAATGGATAAATAAAATGAAAAATAGTTACAAGTTCAGGTAACGAGGACGGAGGTGGATAGCAATCACACATCCTTCTCTCTCAATTATCCTGAGATGTGATGACGATAGTAGCCAGGGGAGACGCGACAATTCATTCTCGTTCTCACAAAACTAATCCTGGACGATGCGAGCTGTGTGAAAAGGGCCCTGTCGTATTGGCACAGAATATCGCCATGGGGGAACAAAATTAGTAACAAGGAATGGACGTGGCCAGCCAAAATGCCCACATAATCCTTGATAGTAATGCGACCTTGTAGTGTAAGCACGGGGCTCTGGGAATACCACTATATGGCTAACCAAGTCATCACCGATTCCTCGTCTGTTTCACTCTTGGAAGTAAATTGGGCCAAAAGTTGGAAAGTGTGTGAAACAAGACACATCCGACCAAATTACTTTCTTCCATTGCTCCTTAGTCAAGGTTTTATGGCTTCGGCACCAAGTTTTCCAGTTACAGGCATTGGCATCACTGATGAGTTGTTTCGGAGTTCTAGGTCTCCCAATAATTCCCTACTTCAGGAACTCTGTGTGTTTTTGGTTCTGACAGGGTCCGCATCTGGAACAATCAATTTTGCTGTGTCATCGTCTTATTTTTCGTCACAAGCCTCTTGAGCGGCCGCCTGTAACGATCACTTAACACACGCTATCGTCCCGCATTGTGACTTAGCGAATGATGTTTCTCCGCTTTCCCCGTTCATATGGTTCAAATGGCTCTAAACACTATGAGAATGAACGTCTGAGGTCATCACTCCCTAGACTTAGAACTGCTTAAACCTAACTAACCTAAGGACATCACACACATTCATGCCGAGGCAGGATTCGAACCTGCGACCGTGGCAACAGCGCGGTTCCCGGCTGAAGAGTCTAGAACCGCTCGGTCACAGAAGCTGGCGCTTTCCACACATGCGGGGTAAATATTTTATACGGTGCCTCTTGAAACACCAAAAACTTCGGCTCCCTGGGTTATGGAAGCACTGTCCATGGGAGCACCAACAATTTGCCCATGTTCTAATTCACTTTGCTCCGACTTAATGCTCTGGAAACAGAACGCTGGTCTGAAAATGGTTCAAATGGCTCTGAGCACTATGGGACTTAACATCTGAGGTCATCAGTCCCCTAGAACTTAGAACTATGTAAACCTAACCTAACTAACCTAAAGATATCACACACATCCATGCCCGAGGCAGGATTCGAACCTGCGACCGTAGCGCCTAGAACCGCTCAGCCACTCCGGCCGGTGCCGGTCTGACTGCGACTGACATTTGCAACGTATCGGGGGCATTGCAGAGGTGCCGATCGTAGTCAAATACAACAGCGCAACCTGCAGGCTTGGCTGGCATCTGCATTTGTGTTCAAGAATGCATTTCATATGTTTTTCCATATTTTGTCCGCCCCTTGTACAGCGACATCGTCAAGGATACACACCACCGATCAGACTGACCGACCTAGTGGTAAGCCAAAAGACTAGTTTTCGGGTGAATGGCCGTTCAAATCTCCGTCCGGCATCCATCATCAGGTTTTCCACGGCATGGCCGATTTATTATCCCAATCCGAGCTTGTGCACCGTCTGTTATCACCTTGTCATCGAAGGAACGTTAAACCTTGTCTTTCTTCCTTTATTACAGCATTGCCGTTTCGTTACTAACTGTAGTCATAAAAAATAAATTGTGCATGTGCAGATAAAGCTGCAAAACCAAATTATGATTTAAAATAAATAAATAACTTCATTACAAGCATTAATCACACTACCAAGTAGGCGTCCATTGACTTACTGCGCCTTATGAAAATTTTGCCATGAGAATACTGACAATCTTATATTACATTCCCCTAATTTCTAGTCTCAACATTTACAACAGATGAGTGTGTACAGTTATGTAAATAACTACTTCCAACTGACGTGTATTGTACCAAAATCGGAAATAGATGTACTGGTTCTAAATCTTCTGGCATATTCTACACAATAACTCTGCAATATTTGTGAGCGACATCCTCACTAATTTCAAAATGACCACGATCGTTGCAGTAACACTTGCCACCGTCACATCAACGAAGTTTTCTTTGCTTCGTGGCTCGTCGCACTCTTGTCGACTTCTGAACGAATTATGCGATGTGCTCATGAGCCATGAGGCTTTCAGAATGCTTGTACAAGATCGTAGCTTCAAGGTTTTCTTGAACGATTAACAAATGTGTACGCACGTTAACTTTTTTCTGTTGCGACACTTCGATCCCGTGTACACATTGTGCTCTGCAACGAGCAACAAAGGCAATGCAGCATTTCTCCCTGATGCACCTCGCTGCAGTCAGACGCCACAGGACGTAATATGAGTAATTTTATTTCGTTGAGAAACCCAAGCGTACACAAATGTTCACAGTAGTTCTTGACAGACCCCAAAAACTTTTACGTGGGTTCTACACCATGTTTCACGTAAAATTCTTCATTCATGTATAGTTTGAATAGCGAAGGTTTTAACCAGCAAGCCTCGTGGAAGGCTCTGGTTAGCTTCCCCTCCTTCAGATGAAATGAATTTATCCACATACAGTACTTGAATATTCTTGAGATTTTCAAGTTTGCAGCCGTATTCTACATCTACGTGATTACTCTGCTATTCACAATAAAAGTGTCTGACAGTGGGTTCAATGCACCACCTACAAGCTGTCTCTCTACCGTTCCACTCTCGAACGGCGCGTGGGAAGAACGTGCACTTAAATTTTTCTGTGCGAGCCCTGATTTCTCTTTATTTTATCGTGATGATCATTTTTCCCTATGTAGGTGGGTGCCAACAGAATGTTTTCGCATTCGGAGGAGAAAACTAGTGATTGAAATTTCATGAGAAGATCCCGTCCCAACGAAAAACGCCTTTGTTTTAATGATTACTCCAATTCACGTATCATGTCCGTGGCACTATCTCCACTACTTCGCGATGATACAAAAGGAGCTGCCTTTCTTTATACTTTTTCGATGTCATCCGTCAGTCCCATCTGGTGCGGATCCCACACCGCACAGCAATACTCCAGAAGAGGGAGGACAAGCGTGGTGTAAGTAGTCTCTTTTAGTAGACCTGTTACACCTTTTAAGTGTTCTGCCAATGAATCGCAGTCTTTGGTTGGCTCTACCCACAACATTATCTATGTGATCGTTCCAATTTAGGGTATTTGTAATTGTAATCCCTAAGTATTTAGTTGAATTTACAGCCTTCAGATTTGTGTGACTTATCGCGTAATCAAAATTTAGCGGATTTCTTTTACTACTCATATGAATAACTTCACAGTTTTCTTTATTCAGGGCCAATTGCGACTTTTCGCACCATACAGATATCTTATCTAAATCATTTTGCAATTTATTTTGGTCATCTGATGACTTTACAAGACGATAAATGAGAGCATCATCTGCAAACAATCTAAGACGGCTACTGAAAATGTCTCCTATGTCGTTAATATAGATCAGGAACAATAGAGGGCCTATAACACTTCCTTGGGGAACGCCGGATATTATTTCTGTTTTACTCGATGACCTTCCGTCTATTACTACGAACTGTAACCTTTCTGACAGTAAATCACGAATCCAGTCGCACAACTAAGGCGGTATTCCGTAGGCAGGCAATTTGGTTAGAAAACGCTTGTGAGGAACAGTGTCGATAGCCTTCTGGAAATCAAAAAATATGGAATCAATTTGACATCCCCTGTCGATAGCATTCGGGGGGCCCTAGCCACACGGCATTTCATTTCATTTCATTACTTCATGAGTATAGAGAGCTAGTTGTGTTTCGCAAGAACGGTATTTTCTGAACCCGTGCTGACAACGTGTCAATAAATCGTTTTCTTCTAGGTACTTCATAATGTTCGAATACAGTATGTGTTCCAAAACCATAGTGATGTTGTTGTTGTTTTCAGTCCTGAGATTGGTTTGATGCAGCTCTCCATGGTACTCTATCCTGTGCAAGCTTCTTCATCTCCCAGTACCTACTGCAACCTACATCCTTCTGAATCTGCTTAGTGTATTCATCTCTTGGTTTCCCTCTACGATTTTTACCCTCCACGCTGCCCTCCAATGCTAAATTTGTGATCCCTTGATGCCTCAAAACATGTCCTACCAACCGATCCCTTCTTCTAGTCAAGTTGTGCCACAAACTTCTCTTCTCCCCAATCCTTTTCAATACCTCATTAGTTACGTGATCTATCCACCTTAAATTCAGTATTCTTCTGTAGCACCACATTTCCAAAGCTTCTATTCTCTTCTTGTCCAAACTAGTTATCGTCCATGTTTCACTTCCATACATGGCTACACTCCATACAAATACTTTCAGAAACGACTTCCTGATACATAAATCTATACTCGATGTTAACAAGTTTCTCTTCTTCAGAAACGCTTTCCTTGCCATTGCCAGTCTACATTTTATATCCTCTCTACTTCGACCATCATCAGTTATTTTACTTCCTAAATAGCAAAACTCCTTTACTACTTTAAGTGTCTCATTTCCTAATCTAATTCCCTCAGCATCACCCGATTTAATTTAACTACATTCCATTATCCTCGTTTTGCTTTTGTTGATGTTCATCTTATATCCTCCTTTCAAGACACTGACCATTCCGTTCAACTGCTCTTCCAAGTCTTTTGCCGATGGGCCTGCAATTCAACGGATTACTCCTAATTCCCTTCTTGGGTATTGGTGTGACTTGAGCAATTTTCCAGTCTTTAGGTGCGGATCTTTCTGTGAGCGAGCAGTTGTATATAATTGCTAAATATGGAGCTATTGTATCAGCATACTCTGAGAGGAACCTGACTGGTATACAATCTGGACCGGAAGCCTTTGCTTTTATTAAGTGATTTAAGCTGCTTCGCGACACCGGGGATATCTATTTCTATGTTCCTCATCTTGGCAGTTGTTCTTGATTGGAATTCGGGAATATTTACTTCATCTTCTTTGGTAAAGGAGTTTCGTTTCATAACTCTGCTTTAGTGGCACTGTCATCAATGACTTCGCCGTTGTTATCACGCAGTGAAGGCATTGATTGCGTCTTGCCACTGGTGTGCTTTATGTATGACCAGAATCTCTTTTGGTTTTCTGCCAGATTTCGAGACAGAGTTTCGTTGTGGAAATTTTTGAAAGCATGTCGCGTTGAAGTACGCGCTATATTTCGAATTTGTGCAAAACTTTGCCAGTCTTGGGGATTTTGCGCTGCTTCTGTTGTCATTACACACTACATTTAAAGTATTATTACTTATATTATCTGAAGCGAAAATCTGAACCCCTGCGTCGTTTAGAAAACTCCCTTTGTCGGAAAAGTTCCAGTTAAAAATAGAAAATTGCACATACCAAATAATGCTCCTAGTTCGTATCGAAGTACTCGCCTTGGCTACTAAACACAGTTGCAACGTTCCTGGTTGCAAACCCATTTGTCTCAGTCCGTTGGACGTCTGTGATATCTTGATGAAGCTTTCCTTCAGTCACCTTTTCACAAGAAAAAATCGCAAGGCGAGAGATCGGGCGAATATGACGGACGTTGGGTGGCAATAACAGAATGTCTCGCCAGCTACTCGATAACAGATAAAGCGGTATGGGGTCGAGCCACTGTCATGCAGTAAGAACCAGTCCTGGGAGTGCCACAAATCAGGGCAAACGTTTTGTCTCAAACGTTTCTAGACTTTACTGTAAATAGTATGGGTCACTGTTTGATCTGGAGGAACGTACTCAAATGGTTCAAATGGCTCTGAGCACTATGGGACCCAACTGCTGTGGTCATCAGGCCCCTAGAACTTAGAACTACTTAAACCTAACTAACCAAAGGACATCACACACATCCATGCCCGAGGCAGGATTCGAACCTGCGACCATAGCAGTCGCACAGTTCCGGACTGCGCGCCTAGAACCGCGAGACCACCGCGGCCGGCGGAACGTACTCATGGTGAACTAATGCTTCACTATAGAAGAGTGTGATCAGCAATGCCCGAATTCTCGAAGGTTGTTCTTTTTATTTTTTTCGAGGCTAGTGGTCCAGGACTGACATTCAGCGCTTTTACGCATCGTGTGAGGATCATACTGGTAACACCAACTTTCGTCCCCAGCAATAAACTTCGACAGATACGTGGAACCACGTTTGACTCTATCCAGTAGCTCAGCTGAAATTCTTCATTTTTCCTCTTTCTGTTCGTCTGTTAGTGTCTGAGGACCTAGTTTTGCAATAAATTTCCTTTTTCCTAAATCTGCGTGTAAAATTTTGAGACACACATCACGTTTTAAGTTTTCAGGAACTTTTGCTATCAGAATAATTGCCAATTTTGAGGATGTAGAAATTAGTAAGCTAACATACTTTGCATACTTCCACTCTCTGATGTCAAAAGGGATAATATTCTGGGGCAACTCAACACTTAGGCAAAAGGTATTCACTGCTCAAAAGAAAGTAGAATAGTGTGTGGTTCATAGTCGCACATCTTGTAGGCATCTGTTTAGAAGGTTAGCAATTCTTACAACTGCTTCACAGTACATTTACTCAGTAAATAAATTTTTTCTCAGCAACTTGGACCTGTTTAAAATCAACAGCGACATTCATGATTACAATACCAGAAAAAAGAAAGACCAACACTATCCTTTACTTAACTCATCTTTGGCACAGAAAGGGGTAAAATATGCTGCTATAAAACTTTTTGATAAATTACCAGATGAAATAAAATGTCTGACAGACAGCAGCAATAGTTTCAAAAACAAATTGAAATCATACCTCCTTGACAACTCCTTCTATACCATAGATGAATTCTTGAATATGAGTAAATAAGTCTGGAGATATAATATATGCATTTTGTGCCATTTAAGGGAATGGGATTGATAATGATAATAGAAATATTTAGGTATAACACTATAATGAAAAAAAACTTGTTTCCTGTGCGCATTTCTTGTGCATTTGACACGTCCCACATCATAACGGTTTTCCCGTGCTATTGATAAATGGAACACGTAACTAACTAACTTAAGTTATATCGCAAGCACAGTTACATGACGATCTTCTTGCAACAACTGCCTTAAACGCTCCATGTTTGCATCGCTATGTGCTGTAGACGGGCGACCAGCACTGGGATTGTTTTGCACTGAATTTCTGCCTCCACGAAACCTTTTGTGCCCATCGAAAATATGACTTCTTGAAAGTGCCTCGCCTGCATACGTTTGCTTAATCATTGCCCGCATTTCACTAGGGGTTTCCCGAGCTTAATGCAGAACTTAATGGCCACTCTCTGCTCACAATCAGCATCCATTATACCACCGTAACTAATGCGCCAAGATCCCAAATAGTGTGTTGCCAAGCACAGTCCTGCCATCTAGTAAGTTTATGCGGAAACATGGCCAAGGTCATTTCAAGGACATACACATATCAGATGACATAAAAACATTTGTTCGTTGTTATGCTGCAAGAATCAGAAATAAAAAAAAAACCCCGTCCTGGTACTTTTCCGACAAAATGGAGCATTACCCTGCAAGTAATTCCACCACACTTTGTCCATAGAAGATAGCCGTAAGTGGTCAAATATGACAGGGAAAGTGGATGAGATGCAGCTCGTAATGTAACTGCCCCACAATCCTGCCCGTAGAAATTGCAGATCATCGGTTGTGTTTATCCTTGTGGTAGAGAATCTAGTTTCTGCGATTTTAAAAAAAAATGTTGTTTTTTTTAATCATTTCCCAGTGAAATTTACTCAACACAGAGGCACAACAAACATAATATTTCTCTTTTCCAGTGCGGAATAAGTATTATTATTTGCGGACCTCGGAATAAGAAGCCATTATCTTTGAACTTACCTGTCGTTTGCACATACCTTAAGCAATCTTGAAAGTTTGTTTTTAGGCTAAAAATACATAATCTATTTTGTTAATAAAAGTACGATAATATTTAGCGGCAGGCGAAATTTGTGAATAGGCTTGAGAATATTTTGGTGTGGGGAAAACATGTTATCTTGGAGGGAGAGCCATCAACAGGCGTCGTCCTATCTTCCAAGCGCTCCTGAGGGAAGTGTGTTGAAACCATGTTGTTCATATTGCATATTAACGACCTGACAGACAGTTAGTAACCTAAGATTTTTTACAGATAATGCTGTTCTCTGTAATGAAGAACTATTTGAAAAAGTCACAAATATCCAGTTAGATCTTGATGATGTTTCAAAGTGGTTAGAATGTTGGCAACTCGTTTCAAATATACAGAAATAAAAAGAAAGTGCACTTAATAAAATGAAAAAATGTAGTATCCTATGACTACAGTGTCAATATGTCACAATTTTGCTCAGTTAACTCATAAATACCTGGTTTTAACTAATGAAATAGATTGTCCACGTAGACATATTCTTTCGTATGATACTAGGAAAACACATGCATTATAGAAAGGAAATAGTTTATTCGTGCGACTCATCTTGTTGCGCAAGGGCATCAGACCCATACCAAGTAAGACTGTCAGGGAATATCGAATGTATACAAAGAAATGCCCAAATTATGGTTGCAGGTTTCATAGGAGAGTGTCACACTGTGTGGAAGGTAGACGCCAACTGTCGTACGAAAACCTACTTAAAAAGGTTTAAGAACCATCATTAAGTGAGGAATCAAGTTATATACAACCCCCTACTTATCGCTCGCGTAGGGCTCGCGAAGACAAGATTAGACTAATTACAGCGCACACATAGGCATTTAAGCAATCATTCTTACTGCTGAGCTCCCTCCTCGTTTGTAACGGGAACAAGCCCTGAGTGGGATTTATCCTCTGCCATGCACTTTTGCATTGGTTTGATGAGTATAGATGTAGGTGACTTCGATTGCAGTGTAACTCGCTTAGGCACTTCAAGAAAATGTTACAGAATTAAATTCTTGGACCCACTCGGTTGTTCGCCATATCTCTGTTACCCATGTCCAGATGTTCATTCCAGATAAGTAAACAGTAACAGATTTTTCCAGCCTTCACTATCTCGCGGATCTTCACTCATTTTCGTCAGACTCGCTGCTTTGTTACAAGTACGGTAGATCGAGATCGATCTTTCCAGTCATCGCAACATTTCACTTGGAAAACAAACACTAACGCAGTTAGTCAAAATGTCTTTGTTATATTATCACGCGTAAAAGACTAATTAAGAAAAGATTGACATCCCGATGTCAGACACGATAAGAAAATGAAATGGAAAGCTAAGCGAGACAAATTTAATGGTTTTCCAAGCCAGCTGTTGATTCAAAGGAAGTCAGTCCCAAACTAAATGTTGAGCTTCGGCGCAACCTTAATGGCAGTTTAGTAGTGTAGGTGGTTCGTGTGTGCCTGCCACCGGCATGTCAATGAGATACAAGGTTTGTATCGTGTGGTTGACTGTTTCAGCTGTGTAATGTTGTGTTCGTATTGTTTTATGTATGAATATGGAATGAAATGCTGGGAAAAGGTTGGAAAGAAATAGCGGCATACACTCTAACCCTTCCGAACAACGCCAAGCTTGTCTATATGCCGGTTGTTTTATAATCAAGTGTTCCATTAGACGCACGAAAGAGGGTTGGAATTTAACCCAGGCATTGGTTCACCACACACCAACAGAATCCGAATCGGGTAGATAAGTTCGAACGTTACTTATCTTTTCTACCTTAGAAATCTCGGCTGATGATGGAATTTAAAAATCTTTTGGCAGTTTATTGTAAGGGAAAAGTCAAGACTGACAAAGTCACTTCATAGAGAAAATCCACAAATTATCCGTAAGTGATATCTGAAGCAACTGGATGGTGAGAACGTGTGCAAATAACTTCTCTCTGTTGATCATCTGGTTTATCAAGAAAGCACGCTGGTGCGCCATAATTGGTATATTGCAGTAACTCGTCTCGGTCTACCTACAGGAGCTCCGTATCTCTACACCGTGACTTTAAGGCAAGAAAAATTCCGGCAATTAGTGTCTCCTTATAGGCCATCTCTGAAGCGGAAGCTCACACTAATTGGAAGAGTACAGCGCGTCTGTTCTTTCGTCACGAGGCCTGGGAAACAGATTTGGAACGTTCGGTGGACCTATACGGCCTATTGAAGAGTTCCGGAGAGTAGTAAACACTGTTTCAGGAGAAAATTTATTTGTTTGTAAACTGTTTTGTTGCGTGCAGCAGCACAGCTCATCTACGAGTAGTTCTTCTTACTCTCACTACTATCCGTTTCATCCGTAACTCTATGCAGCGATCGTGTAAATCGTGAGAAGATATTTAAAACTAGTGCTGCATATAGAAGGTTGTGACATTACAGCCTTTATCACTGCGATTTTTAACATGTAAAAGTTTTTTTTCTGTATTCGCGTCAGTATGTGCGAACTTTTAACATATACCAATGAATGTTGTAACCAGATATCTTTGCCGCGCTCCTAAAAAGCGCAGAATATCACGATAGCTATAAACTGTTATACGCTGCTATCGATCAGTAAAAAAACGACGCACCTGTGTTTCAAAATAACAATTGCTAATTTTTACTTCTGCAGGGAGCCGCGCCGCTCTCTAGCTGTTCTTCTGTGAATGTGTTGCGAGTCGGACGCAAAAGTATTGTTCTCCATACTGATATAATCATTTTATTGTAACTTTAAGAGTTTAAGTGATTAAAAATATATGTAGCCACAAACAAGCGAGAATGTGTATCATGAAAATTCGCTCTACCGCCACAATGGGTGGCCATGTTAATGTAAGTTTCCGTTTCCTAATATAATACTTGAAGTTTATTTAATTTCAAAGAAAATCTCTCAACCTTATTTTCATTAATTATACTTGTGATAATCTTTTCTGTTTAAAAGATTTATGCAGCTTATGATCCAGCGTGCGTTCTGTCGGAACAGGAGGCTGTCGTGACGACATCGTTATAGTATTTATTCCAAGTTCTTTCAGTTCCGTTTATATGTTTGTACAAATCCAATTAGTTGGTCCCTTAGGTTTCTTTCATATAACTTCTGTCTGTTTTCTCCGCGCGATCTTCCTCCGAAAAAAAATTTCTGTTCATTTTTTAGTAATTTTCGATATCGCGAATGAGAAAAGACAGCCGCCTCCTGCTCCGAACGGAACACCACGACTTTTCTAACGTCGGAGAGTACCGCACGAATTTTACGCTAAAAGGTAATAGAATATCTTAAAGCCGGATCAATTACACATGTTGCTGCTGTTCTCCGACAAATCTGGAGTAATTTATTCTGTCACGACAAAAAGAACCTATTTTACTTTTACCAAAGCAACAAAACTTTCAATTAAATTACTAAAAAAAAAATCATACCAGAAGGTTTGCAATTTCTACCGTTGTAATATCAGGAATGTTAACCGCGTTGCATTTGTTATAAATTAAGTGTACCATTATATTCTTGTTACTTTCAAATACCTAAACAAATTTAAATTCTATTGGAAGTGAAACTTCAGTAGCCTATAAAGCAAGTAACTCCGTGTAGACGTCATTCACATTGTTAGAAAACGTACAGATAACGCTGTTAAATAACATGAAATGAAAATATATAAATATGGCGTTATTAAAATGCAGTAGTAGCTCTTTTGAATGTTTTACAAATCGTCATAACAGTATTATATTTCCTAGAACAGTCATCAGATGGAATCCTGGAAGGCTGGAATTCATCGCATGTAAGGACCACATTTAGCCAAATTCTCCGGTATTTTCAAAAATGGAGACGTGATCTATAATAAATAAACAGAAAATGTTCTTGATTATCTGCAAATACCGGTAAATGTGCTGCTACAGAGCGAGGTGAGACGAAATATTCGGTAGGAGTGAAGGTTAAACCTCGGACGGCTATCGAGATTTCCCTAAATTAGTTTACATAAGTAACACCGCGATTTCCCTAAATTGCTCCAGGCAAATACCGGGATGGTTCCTTTGAAAGGGCAAGGCCGACTTCCTTCCCTAATCCGACGAGACCGATGACCTCGCTGTTTGGTCTCTTCCCCCAAACAGTCCAATCCATAAGTAACAGGTTAGATCCCTCAAGGAGATCACAGCTCCATATGGCATCATTTTACGTATTGTGAATGCCGTCAACGTATTTTTTTCTCAGTAGTTTGTCTTTTCGTTTCCCATTCTTTCGCCCTTTAACTGTATATTTTTGTAGAAGTAATTTAGATTTTCTTGTATCGACCGTAGCCGTCACTGTATCACTTTACTTTTTAATCGTCACTTGTGTTTCCTTTAGCTGTGATGAGACGAATGGTGGGATCTAAATCCGACAGTTCGGCTATCAGAGAAATCGAGCAGCTTCTTGCAGCTTCCACATCACGCTCAAATATAATAGGAAATATCTTACATGGCCAAAAAGGTGTGAGGATGTTTTACTGCAAGAAAGCAGTGTGGCTAAGGCGAACAAAATGTGGAAAGTAGAATATGTGTACATGCCTCTGAACAAAAAGAGACCGCCACACACGCGAGCGCGTCACCACGGCTTGAATGTACACTATGTTGCGATATCACTTTAAACAAACATATTTTTATATTGTTTATTCTTCTGGGCAGCTATGTTATAGGCAATAGTATCAGGCGTGTCCTTGTTGCAGAATGCAGTGGAGCGGCCGCGTGGGCACCATTTTGCTGGTGTTAGCGGCGATGCTGCAGTTGTCTGCCGCCCTCACAGGTACTGTGTTAGCATTAAACTAGTCATACTATGATTATTCTAATTTTGGATTCTTATAAATGTCAGACAGGGAAAAAACCGCTGTTTTAAAATTTGCTGTTTGTCACTGTCCTAAAAAATTGCCATGAAGGTCAGCATTCATGCAGAACAGACTATTGTAATGTCCTCTCTGACCTCGAGGGGCACGCAAATTTCATACTTTAATTAATTCTTAAAGCGCGCCATAATATACACCTACCTGTCTGAAGAGGCAGACTATCGTATCAAGAAAGTAAACTGTATCTTTTTTCTGCAACTGCTACTGTGAATTGGTATTCCAGGCCAGCTGCTTCTCTAAGGATTGTAATTGTGGTTGATTTAGTGTAACAGGTATTCGCCATCAGATAAATTACCTGTTCGTACTTTCGACTAGCAGTTGGAAGCTTAATGCAGGACAGATCTCTACAGACAAAGCTATGTCGTCTTTCTTAACATTTCTACGTTAATTTAGTTCTGTAGATTTTGCTATGTTGGCTAAGCTAAGGTAGAGACAGAGACGAGGGTATCCACTACTCACGCAGGACTATTTACTCCATTGACAAGTTCATAGTGGAATTTATTTTTTTGATAACCTCCTGCAGCCTGGCGATGATTATTTTGTCTGAGTGGTAACACTTTTTCACAAATGACAACGGTAATCGCCAAGTACAATCATTTGCTTCTGTTGCCCTGGTTCACTACAAAAACAGGGGCGGAGAACTAACGCGCAGCTTACAACCTCAAGGAAGCTTACGAAGAGATCATAAAATTAACATCCATTCTTTGCAGATTGATCGCTCTTTGATTCAAGATATTAGCACGCAGTCAAGTTATCCGCGACTATCTGTTAATAT
The DNA here is from genome assembly GCF_023897955.1 of Schistocerca gregaria. Lineage (NCBI taxonomy): Eukaryota > Metazoa > Arthropoda > Insecta > Orthoptera > Acrididae > Schistocerca > Schistocerca gregaria. The sequence continues at coordinate 491,388,713 of NC_064923.1, forward strand.
CTGTCCATATTGTTGAACAATTCTTCAGTTGTGCAAATGCCATATGGACCTTCCAGACAGTAGCACACCGGGACACAATTCCGAGTTGTCTTTAATGAGTAACATCATATCACGTAAGCTATTTATGCAAGTTCACAACTCAAAGAGTTAATCTACCAAAACCTGTTTCCTGAATTCGTGTCTTTAAGCTCTACCAATCTGTGCCGTTAAGGAGGCTGTGAAAGTTCTAAACAGATATATGGCATTTGTGGTGTGGAGGATAAATCGTATCTTTTAAATAATGTTGAGAAAGAGGGAAGTATAGAAAGAAAATAATAATTGGAGCAATTACACGACAGAAGAGACTGAAATACGAAGTGCGTCGTAAGCCATGAACAGATCTATTTCAAGGCAAGGTATTATTTCTTCCAGGAGTGTACAAAACGTACTTCCCCCGCTGGACCACCATTAAAGTAAGACCATCTAAAGTTTCTTGTCCAAGGCCAGAGTTCATTATGGTTTTCTATCTCACAACTTTTTTTAAAGTTAATAGCGCCCCGTGCCTTGTATTTGCCAATTCAATTATTTGTACCTTGTGAACATAGGCGCTCGTATCCATTGTTGATCGAATTTTTTGTTTGTGTTTCAGCGTTTCAAAAATTTTACAGTTTTTTAACGTTTTGAAGTTTTTGTGTATGGAATTGATCCGCTTATGCTTCAATGTTCGGCATCATACTCAGAACGACCGCAAAACATAATATGAACTTATCATTCGCATAGTTGTATAAGTTAGCAACACAGAGGTCGTTCGTAGAGCTAACAGACAACCGAAAAAGGCAGCTTTCACAACGGCGCTGCGTCATGCATTTCTCCTAAACTGCATCCCGCTGTTTGCAGGGTGACGGGTTTCTTTGAAGCGCAGCATATGCTTTTGCTGTGCTCTGCATTTTTTAACGCGCGCTGACGACTTACCGAAGGAGAAACTCGAGTCACATAACAAAAGTAGTACAGACACGTATGAGCAATGTGTGACTAGGACGTCTTAGGTATTTAACAACAGCTGTTGCATTGTAGTATTCACTATTGAGCGGGTGCAAGAAGTTTAAAACAAATTTCTGCAAGTACGTACTGATCACTTAGTAGCTGATAACAGATCGTAATAACACACTGTGATAACAGGAAAAAACATCTTTTAGATTATGGAAGAAAAATTATAAATAATGCACATATTCATAAATTTGTTCTGAAGTGGCCATATAATTTTCTGGTTGTACGCGCATTACCAGCTACAGACATCAGCTGTCCTGAAGCTGAAGTGAAGTTGCGTCCTGCCTGTGACGTGCAACTCCCTTTCAGTAGAAGTTTGATTCATATATCCGTTCGGCTCTCTTAATTTACGTTTTTCCTAAATAGCTACGGGTTCTAGAAAGCTCACGGCCAATTTTACTGAATAATCCGCGTCTCGTTCAAGCTTGCGCTCCGTCACTAATAACTTCGTCGTAGATCGGATCTTGGAGTCTGCTTGTCCTTCTGTTTTCCTCCAAGCGACAGAATACGACTTGCCATTTAAATACAAAATGACAGAAACACAATATTTAAAAACAAGGAAAGCTGAAATAAAGAAAGCTGTCTTTAAATCAGCCCCAATCGATAAGCCAACACCTGTCATCGTTTCTAGTCTGAAAACTGTACAGTTTACTTCATATTTGAATGATTTACAGAGGGGTAACACTGACATAACCCGTAGTGTGTGGTAATCAAGAGTCCGAGGACGACTTCAGATCCTATACATTATTTTAGTCTGTAACAATAACGCAAACCCCGCGACAAAGCGAAATTTTCAGTCCAAAAACAGCGTCGCTATGTATACCCGTATCCATTCTCCCAGTAGTACTAATCCAGAAACGAGCAGATCACGTGTAGAATTTGGGAAGTTAAGCAAGATGTGATGCGTACCTGGGTAGCTCAGTCCCCAAGAACATTTTTTGCCGAAAGCGGGTACCGAGGCTAGACGCACATTTTTAGTCAGTCAAGAGGTTTCTATGCTATTCGTTGTCAGCAGGTTCTCCATTTCAACGATCCTCATTAAGTTGTCACTGAACTTCTGTCAGTTTGAGCACAGTGCTGAAAGACATCGTCTTGATGCAGGTCCTGTCCACCGACGCTTCCTGTTATAATGGCACAACTTAAACAGTTTATAGTCGGACTCACGAACGAAGACGACTCGCGCAGGTCGAATTATAGACGGGGATTGCATTATTGCGGGTTCCAAGTGACAGTTGCGGTACACGCATGCACGTGCTTTTCGTTTAAAGAAAGCGTTTATCCTGCAAAGAAAGCGTTTATCCTGCAAATTATGTCTCTCGCTATGTAAAATGTGTCATTTACCGCCACTGTCACCTATGACAACTCGCAACGAACGGAATAAAAAATCAGTAAATAAATCGCTACAATCAGGTTTAATGCTCGCTTTGGCTACAATATTCACTGCAGAGCCCTTGAAACACTACTGATCGTTCATTGGATGTCGGAAACTGCATGACGTTGATGCACAGAACATCATGACTTCATGTGTAGTATAGAATACGAGCTAAGGGGTAGCTTTGTATTTTCACATACAGAAAATCATAGCCACTGCTGTAACTCCGGTAGAATACCGGGCCCAGAACAACATGAGATCTAACTCTTACGTGTAATTAAGTATCGTTAACAACTTTCCTTCTTTAGGGCCAGCAACATAATGTATGTCTGATAACGACATGATTGTTACAGTACATACACCAAATAGCTGCTTACAATAAGTAATCATTATTTACGACAGACTGGACAGACTGTTTCGGCTTAATCGCCATTTTCAAGTACCTGCAGTTACAACTGAGAACAGCTATGGATGCAGATGTCATTCATATTAAAGTAACTGCCGTAATACTCATGTCTAGATTGATGTGACGTCCATATTCCGTCGTTAGTGGACTGTTTTGGAACGGTCACTGCTTTATTAAGATCGTAAATGGTGTCAAGATGTTGAAATTAAACATCGAAATAAGATGAAACTTCCTGGCAGATTAAAACTGTGTGCCGGACCGAGACTCGAACTCGGGACCTTTGCCTTTCGCGGGCAAGTGCTCTACCAACTGAGCTACCCAAGCATGACTCACGCCCCGTCCTCACAGCTTTACTTCTGCCAGTATCTCGTCTCCTACCTTCCAAACTTTACACAAGCTCTCTTGCGAACCTTGCAGAACAAGCACTCCTGAAAGAAAGGATATTGCGGAGACATGGCTTAGCCACAGCCTGGGGAATGTTTCCAGAATGAGATTTGCACTCTGCAGCGGAGTGTGCGCTGATACGGAACTTCCTGGCAGATTAAAACTGTGTGCCAGGAAGTGGAAAAACTGAGGATCTTGAAGTAAAAGTTGCTGAAAATGCACCTTGTTCTACAGATTTGGCATGCTATGGCTTATAACTGTTACCACACCTAATTTTTTTATTGTTTTTAGTTCATGGCAATCGATAACAGGTGAGCTCACTGGATAAATATTAGCCACCATCGCATAAGAGAACAATAACCACTTTGAAGCATTGTAGATTGTATAGAACTGGTACCAATTTATCATGAGGACATCCAGTGAGGTCGTAAAGCATGACAGTGAAGTGGTTTGTTTGTGTCAGTCGGTTGTAAGACATCAGCGCCGTAAGACGATTGGCGTGCAGACGTGACTGATTGGCAGATAAGTTCTATCGTGTTCGGGGTGTCCATGACCACACCTTGGAAATGAAGTTGCCCGATTTGTTACTGTATCAGTGAATAGTTCACCATGAGCAGCCAAGTAACAAGGTGTAAGAACAGTGGCCGTAATAGGTCCTTATCTACAGAGACAGATAGGTAATGTCACGCCTTGTCAGTGACAATCGTATTGAAAACCGGCAGGTATTGCTGCTGTTAGTGAAGCAGGCCCATCTCAACCAGTTTCCGAGTGAACATTGCGAATGGAAGTCGACGTAATAAAAGTGGAAGCATGTCGTATGGTCCGATTTTGCTTCTTTTAAAATTATGCAAGGTGTCGAGTGCACCGACACATATCAATGTGTTTATAGTGCAGTGTGTGGAGGGTATAGTTTAGGGCGGGTGTGGTTCGGGCCCACTGATCATGAACCAGGAAGTATATATGCAGACTGAAGCGACGAAAGAAAATTTGTTCCAAGGCCAGGATTCGAACTCGTGTCGCAGATGCATTAACCACCACGCCACCCTGGCACGGTGGCTTTGCACAACTGCACAGACTTACCTAGCACGAGTACCTCCCCAACCCAAATTCCCATTTGCACCTCAGCCCACGTGGGAACACCAGGTGGGCCGAGGCGTGAGTAGGAATTTGTATAGAGGAGGGACGCGTTTTAGAGTAGTGCATGCAGTTGTGCACAGCTGTGTCAGGGTGGCGTAGTGGTTAATGTATCTGCGACACGAGTTCGAATCCTCTCCTTGGACAAATTTTCATTCGTCGCTTCAGTCTGCATACATGCGTCATACACTACTGGCCATTAAAATTGCGACACCAAGAATAAATGCAAATGATAAACGGATATTCATTGGACAAACATATTATACCAGAACTGATATGTGATTACATTTTCACGCAATTGGGGTGCATATATCCTGAGAAATGAGTATCCAGAACAACCACCTCTGGCCGTAATAACGACCTTGATACGCCTGGGCATTGAGTCAAACAGAGCTTGGATGGCGTGTACAGGTACAGCTGCCCATGCAGCTTCAACATGATATCACAGTGCATCAAGAGTAGTGACTGGCGCATTGTGACGAGCCAGTTGCTCGGACACCATTGACCAGACGTTTTCAATTGGTGAGAGATCTGGAGAATGTGCTGGCCAGGGCAGCAGTCGAACATTGTTTGTATCCAGAAAGGACCGTACAGGACCTGCAACATGCGGTCGTGCATTACCCTGCTGCAATGTAGGATTTCGCAGGGATCGAATGAAGGGTAGAGCCACGGGTCGTAACACATCTGAAATGTAACGTCCACTTTTCAGAGTGCCGTCAATGCGAACAAGAGGTGACCGTGGCGTGTAACCAATGACACCCCATACCATCACGCCGGGTGATACGCTAGTATGGCGATGACGAATACACGCTTCCAATGTGCGTTCATCGCGATGTCGCCAAACACGGATGCGAGTATCATGATGCTGTTAGCAGAACCTGGATTCATCCGAAAAAATGACTTTTGCCATTCGTGCACCAAGGTTCGTCGTTGAGTACACCATCGCAAGCGCTGCTGTCTGTGATTCAGCGTCAAGGGTACCCGCAGCCATGGTCTCCGAGCTGATAGCCCATGCTGCTGCAAATGTCGTCGAACTGTTGGTGCTGATGGTTGTTGTCTTGTAAACGTCCCCATCTGTTGACTCAGGGATCGAGACGTGGCTGCACGATCCGTTACAGCCATGCTGATAAGATGCCTGTCATCTTGGTTGCTGCGATGCGAGGCCGTTGGGATCCAGCACGGAGTTCCGTATTACCCTCCTGAACCCACAGATTCCATATTCTTCTAACAGTCATTGGATCTCGACCAACGCGAGCAGCAATGTCGCGATCGATAAACCGCAATCGCGATAGGCTAAGATCCGACCTTTATCAAAGTTGGAAACGTGATAGTACACATTTCTTCTCCTTACGAGGCATCACAACAACGTTTCACCAGGCAACGCCGGTCAACTGCTGTTTGTGTGTGATAAATCGGTTGGAAATTTTCCTCGTCAGCACGTTGTAGGTGTCGCCACCGCCAACCTTGTGTGAATGCTCTGAAAAGCTAATCATTTGCATATCACAGTATCTTCTTCCTGTCGGTTAAATTTCGCGTGTGTAGCACATCATCTTCTTGGTGTAGCAATTTTAATGGCCAGTATTGTAGATTTTGAAACATGAAAAAGTCCCTGGTACTATGTAGTTTCATTTCATGGACCTGAATGTTTGTTTCTATACTTTCTGAGACGATTTATCCTGTCTTCTGCAAATTCATGACGCGTACGCTGTGACTGCTCCCGTCTTCCAGGATGACAAAACCTGTTCACATAGGTCTGCAGTCATACATTCCTGGTTTGAAGAACTAGTCGACTTGTAGTCCGCAGAATCACGCCGTCTGAGTCCCACAGACAACGTCTGAGACTATTTACAACAACAGATGAAAAGTAACAATCAGTATTGCTGCTATTTTGTAGCTCTGTGGGATTTTATAGAGTGGCTTCAGCTGCGTATGGCACATTTGTAGACTCTATTCCTCTCCTTATTAAGGCCATTATCAAGGCTCGATGTCGTGTTAGACGGTATTACCGTTATGTCTCCTGAAGTGAATAATTTTTTATCCGGTGTACTTATCTGGCAGACGTCAGAGAATCGCACTGCAGGGATGACAGCTAGTCCCCCGAAAATCATGGGTAACCCTACTGACCTAGAACGGTACTACGACTAAAACAAACGCATTTTTTGTCCAAAAGAATGCAGCCTTCTACTGACTGAGATGGAACTTTTCTTCTTGAACTCTACAGACGGTTTTGCATCATCCTGGTAAAACCGCGTGTGAAAATTTTCGTCAGAGAATTGGCCATCGCCAAACGGAAAGGTCGCTGCTGTGGGTCAGAGCGAAGGCGGCGGGTGCCGGAACTCCGGCTGGTGCCCCAGAAAGCTCGGAGCGGTGAAACTAAGCTCGCAGACGCAGGCGGCAGCGGCGTGGCGTCACGCTGACCGCGCAGAGGTGCGCTTCCTGCCGGCGCCACGCAACACCTGCTGCCGCCGTCTGTCGCTGCCGACTGCACGGACACGACGGTTCGCATTCAGTCTTCCGATAGTCATCTTACACCTCGGTTAAGTGAATGCTAGACACAAGCAGTTGTTGTGTAGGATCGGAGGGACTGACGTAGATTTTGCAATCAGTTGTAATTAAAGTGCGCTTCTGTTTTTGGTGATACGTTCCTGTTTCAGTCAGACAACATATCTTGGATTTTGTTTGTGAGTGACGAATTGCACCATAAAGGCAAAATCTTTAACTGCTCCTCTAATAAATGAACTTTGGCTCAGGTAACACTTTTGGAAGCGCTGCTTCTTCGGTTACGTTTCATGAATGTAAGAAAATAATCAATATTTAGAGGTCATTTTTTATTCTGTGGATCATTGTCTGTACTTTATAAATAGCGTCACCTACGTGGAATCGCGAACCTTGCGTACGGTACGATATTGCAGTGCCTGGGATATTCCGAATTACGATGCAGTGATCATTTGGACATGCAGAACAGGCACTGCGCCGACTACAGCCGTTATGAAATAGATAAAATGTATTCATAGTTGAGAATTTCGTAATCGCGAAAGCGTTACGGAGATGATAGATAAACTCCAGTGGAAGACTCTGCAGGAGAGAGACTTAGTATCTCTGTACGGGTTTTTGTTGAAGTTTCGAGAACATACCTTCACCGAGGAGTCAAGCAGTATATTGCTCTCTCCTACGTATATCTCGCGAAGAGACCATGAGGATAAAATCAGAGAGATTAGAGCCCACATAGAGACATACCGACAATCCTTCTTTCCACGAACAATACGAGACTGGAATAAAAGGGAGAACCAATAGAGGTACTCAAGGTACCCTCCGCCACACATCGTCAGGTGACTTTCGGAGTATTGATGTAGATGTAGATGTAGAATATGGACAACCAGAGCATGTATAATGGAACGACGACGTGAAAATTGGTGCCGGATCGGGACTTGAACCCGGATTTCCTATTCAACGCGAGCGGTTGCCTTACTATTAGGATTGCGGAGCAGAGTCCACGACCAGACCCAAGTTCCATAATGTCGGAAACCATGTGTCTACAGCCTGTACCCGTACATCCATTATGTATATTTCCGTGCAGGTCAGAAATTTCACTTGAAAGTCGCTTACCCAGTGTCGGCGGATAAAGAATATATTGCAATGCCCGTGTTATTACTAATTACGATGCGCTGCAGCGACTACAGCCGTTATGAAATACGTACAATGTATTCGCAGCTGCGGATGTGACAACTGTCAGCTGTATAATGGATCAAATAATTTCATATACAAAAAATGGATAAAAATACGAGAGCATTATTTGAGTTAAAAAATAAAGCTGCACCAAACCAGTCTTCGGACTCAATGCCATAACAAAAACTTATCTGAACGTAGCAGGGCAATATAAAAATACTTTTTCTTTAGTCTAGAAGTAAGCTCCTTGACGCTACAGTCCATGTAGCAACCTTCCGTGCCAAGCCACTGAGCATTATGTAAGGGCAGTATTTGAATAACATGTGTTTAGTACATTGATCTTCCGGGAGCCCCTGCAACACTTTCAAGGTGCTTCTCATTTGCCCTCACATGGATGACAGGGCCCTGTTCCACTGTTTCCACCATGTAGAAATCCTCCGCTGTACTTGGGCCAAGTACGATAGACACGATTATCGCTGAGCTAAGTTGATCATTTCGTGAAGTGTTAACTTAGCAAACGCCTTCCGAACAGGCTTCAGAAGGCCCAATGTATCGACAGATCACCGTGTCATACTCAGCCAATAGGCTTCACGGGATGCGGATATGGAGAAGCATGTGCTCAGCACACCGCTCTCCCGGCCGTTCTAAGTGTTTGTGACTGGAGCCACTGCTTCTCAGTCACTAGCTCCCCAATTGGCCCCATAGAGGCTGAGTGCACCCTGCATGTCAACAGCGCTGTGCAGACCCAAGTGCTAGCCAAGCCTGACAGTGCTGAACTACGGTGATCTGACAGAAACAGGTGTGATCACTGCGGCAAGACCATTGGCACGTTTGCTTAGCATTCTTCCGAAATAACCAAGGGTGAACTTATAAAATAGATGCTACAAGTTTGCAAATATCCTCCAGTGGCAAAGTACATAAGGCAAATAAGCAATATCTTAGCTGATTAAACTGGTTCAAATGGCTCTGAGCACTATGGGACTGAACTCTTAGCTGATTAGCTTGCGATGCAACGCATCATGTGGGACCTTTCCATATTTCTTTATGATCCTTTTGTACATCTAGCAGGATGCTCCGTTTACTCGTCAGTTACTCATTAGTACCGTTCATCCTTTCATATTAATCCATCGAACCAATAACGTCGCTTTACAGTATTTAACTCTTGGCTGTGATGGTTAAGAATCCAGCGTTTCACCGAACCTTTACCTGTACCTACGTCTTTCTATACACTCAGTACCCATTCAGCGTCCTGCGTAAAGGGCTATATTACTTCAAAGCTTTTCATTCTGGGATTCAGTGGAAAGTTCACAGTTTCGTAGTTTCATGTTCACAGGAGAAATATGGACCCAGAAAATCAATGGTTCGAAAAGCGCGTTCTTGCGTCCAAGCAAAGTTTTACCCTTGTACATAATAAGAGAGGTATATTAACAGCTTATAAGGAAGCACTGTGGTTCCGCTTATATGATTCGTGAGAAGGGAAATAAACTGTAATGTTAGTAATATTAATTTTTCAAAAATTTGCTGCGAAGGCAAACACGCCGTTTATCTTGTTGAATGGAATAATAACTTCTTGTCTTTAGCAACTGAATTTGAATTTTGTGACTACATTGACGATTTCTCGATAGGGAGAGCTGTATGTGTTGCCTTGAATAGAGTCGTCGACAGACGTAGAAGTAACTTTAGGTGTCCCTCAACGAAATGTGTTGGGGCACTTGTTGTATGTTAACGATCTTGCAGACAATATTAATAGTCACCTCGGACTTTTCGCAGAAGATGCGGTTATCGACAGTAAAACACCGTCTGAAAAAAAGCTGGGCAAATATTCACATGTTCGTAAGATTTGATGCAAAGTTTGGCAGCTCGCCTTAAATGTACATAAATGTGAAATTGTGCACTTCATAATATACAAAAACATAGTATCCAATGACTCCAGTGTACTTGGGTTTAGCAATTTTTATGAATATGAAAGAAATGATGACTTGGGCTCAGTCACAGTTTCATTTGTAGGATACTGAGAAAATGTAACGAGTCTGCAAAGGTGGTACAAGTTTGATGATAAATGGGCCACAACCTTTGTGAATTTTTTAAATGTAATCATGTTTACATCTTTGCTGCTTTTGTGGACCCTTCACCACGCCTACTACGTGAAATTGAAACACCAGTGTTTACAACATTATTTCCGGGTTCTATAACGTATATGGTATCTATAAATTAACTACACCTCGTGCAACTGCTCTTAGCTCAACATGGCAGAGCGTTATATTATTGAGTGGGTTATAATATCGCAAAATACTTGAAAATTGACAACATGTCAATGGCGGAATGATTTCATTTACAAAGGAGGTGGTTACAGAACACACTTTCGACTCGTCCTAGAATATTTCTCAAGTTTGTCAGATGCGTACCAAATTACGGGATACTGAACGAGAAAAAAAAAAAAAAAAAACAACTCACGAATGTCTTCGGGTTTGTTTGACTCACGGGAGAATAACAGGGACCTGTTGAAAAATATGAATTGGCAGACGTTTGAACGTAAGCGCCAGTTGTCCAGGGAAAGCCTACTTAAGTTTTAAGAACCAGTATTAAGTGAAGAATCGAGAGATATCCTCTTCATAACTGTGATTTGCAGAATAAAGACGTAAATGATTGCGATTCCTAGTATTATACTCTCCAAATAAGAATTACAGAGCGAATTAGCGCCGAAAATAGTAAGAGAAAGAGAAATGAAGAGTAGCATTGGCTTGTCACACATTGTAAGAGAAGGAACTAGTGAAGAAAACGTGTCGAACGTTGTTTCAAGAAGAGGGAGGAATAGCCCAAAGCTGTCAGAGGATTCGTGAATGGGTGGGGGGAGTGCTGAGCGAGAACTTTCTCCTGCTCTGCTGTTGCCCCACTCCCTCCATAGCGGCAGCAGACGGTGCCGCTACATATCGTGAGTGTGAACAATTACTGGATCTCAGCAGCTTCGTGATGGACCATCTAACCTAAATCCGCACGTCGTGCTATGTCGTGCATTTATGGGTTGATTGTTGTGTTCTCCCTTTGTGTGGATAAAACCAAAGACATAGGCAGTGTGACTGATTCACGTACAGAAACTACAGTTGTACTCGAATAATCTGTTCACCTGTTAGCACGGACGCTGGCAGTAGCTCTGTATTAATTAAAGGGAAAATGCAGCGTTAATGTAAGCGCTAGTGATGCTCATATTTTCCACTCTGTTCTTTTGCTCTCACGCATCACTGTTTGTGTCTTAACCATTATCTATTTGCATTGATAGCGCTGCAAACCTCATTACAGTTGGAGATGGCTAGAAACGTCTTTGAAAGGAGTTAGGACCGTGTCTCAATTAGCTCGAACTGGTAAGCTAGGTCACTAAATCCAGAAGGCGGCTCCACAGTAGTCGTTATGTAAAATCATATCGTATCGCAATTATTATAATTGATTAAAATGAAACTGTAGTAGAGCAGTGCCGGTGAACAAAGAGAATTTGAAGCAAACTCTAAACAAATTGAAGCTACAAATAAACACCTGGAAAAACGAACAGACTGCTTATCGAGAAACTACACATAAAGTAGACAGTGGAGGAGAAATAATCCTACCACTGAGTAGTAATTTTTCCAGACGTTAAGGGAAAGATAACAATTCTTGCTCTTCGGCTTCTCACATTTCGATTCCGTGGAGATAGTAAAGATAAATTAGACAACAAAAGCTCGAAGAGAGGCGTCCAAGCAATCATTCTTGCCACACTCCCCCCCCCCCCCGAAATTAAACGGGTAAAATAGCAATTGCCCTCTAACCATACATTGTATTTAGAAAAGTAAAATGTAAATATAGAATCTATTTTGTCCATTGCATTTTTTATCACAAACGTAGGTCACTGTGGGCTAGCCACTCCAGTGCTTTGGTGGTGGGCTCATGGATATCTTGTAACGCACCCCTGAAGGATGCATCGGAGCAACCAGCGCCAGTTGGGCGATTGTTTGCTCTTCGGCTCCACATCTGTTGCACCGGGGGGCACTCTGGAGCTTTCCTCTTCGAGTAGGTTCTTGTTACAGATATCGTGGTATGTGAAAATCCTGTTGACGTTGCAGCACTGTCTTCTGGGAAGAGAAAGTCCTGGTACCTTCAAAGCAGTATTTGTCACGACATAGAAGTTCGTGACATTCTGATCTCGCCAAAGTGGTGTCCAGTGATCATCGATGTTGAAGTCGTTGACTCGATTGACGACAGTTACAGTTGGATACCGTGCCTTCAGTTCCGGTTGCTGCCGTTTAAGGAAACCTGCGTCGGCATGAATAGAAAGGAACGGATTGGCAGAACATTTTTCCTACTGCGATTTATGGATTGCTAGTCGCCTAGTTTGGGGAAGTGTGATATTACTTAGTAATGACAGTCACTGGTGTGGAGTTCCTCTACTAGTTCCAATTATGGTTAGCATTGCTTGGTTTAGCTGTGTGAGAGAAGGTTGGTATGGCAGCTATTGGTTCAGAATCAAGGGTGCAGTATTCTGCAGTTGAGCATACGAGGGCTATTGTGACAATTCTTAAAGCTTCGGCGGTAGCACCCCATTAACGTACTGGTCAGCTTCTGAATCGGGTTAGTTCTAGTTTTGAGTTTTGCAGATAATTCTTTCGGGTGTTGTTTGAAGATGTGTGTTCTGTCGAGAGGGGCACCAAGGTACAAAGGATGTGGATTATGTTTCAGTGTGACACCGTCATAATGAACTACAATAATTATGTGAACTTCTTTATTTTGAAAATGAAGCGATGTGACTTCAGTTTGCTCGATTTCGGCTGGAGCCACCATATCCGTAATTTTCAAGTTTTTTTAAAAGGTCCATTACAGACGCAGATACACAATTCACCAGAAAATGAGTATACTCAAGATGAGTAATGGGACACCTTTTCTCTTCGCACAACGGTACTTGTGCGTTTCACTCGGAAAAGACGGAACGGGAAGGGAGTTGCTAGACGTTGCAAAGAGGGACCTGGAATTTTCACAGTTCGAATTCTACGAAGAAGGGAAGGAACAAGAAAAAGAAAAAGAAAATGCAGTTAATTCAGTAGGGATTTTCTTTATCTCAGTTTCTCGCATCTTGGGTTTACACTAGTGGACGTCTGCCGTTGTAGCGAACGTTGTTTTTGTTGTGGTCTTCAGTCCTGAGACTGGTTTGATGCAACTCTCCATGCTACTCTATACTGTGCAAGCTTCTCCATCTCCCAGTACCTACTGCAGCCTACATCCTTCTGAATCTGCTTAGTGTTTTCATCTCCTGATCTCCCTCTACGGTTTTTACCCTCCACGCTGCCCTCCAGTACTGAATTGCTGATCCCTTGATGCCTCAGAACATGTCCTACCAACGGATCCCTTCTTCTAGTCAAGTTGTGCCACAAACTCCTCTTCTCCCCAATTCTATTCAATACCTCCTCATTAGTTATGTAATCTAGAAAAGTTCGGAGTAGCTAACGTATAAGAGTCGAAAAAAGCAATAATATGTTTCTCTTGGCACGGGGTTCACTGTCAGTTTTACACTGGAAAGTGATATGTGACGTCGCATCTATTTAAGAAACACTTGGTCCGATGTTGTTTGTTTTACAGTCCTGCCATCTCACTGCATTTAACCAATATATGACATACGTAACGCCGGCTTTAGTGGCCGAGCAGTTCTAGGCGCTACAGTCTGGAACCGAACGACCGCTACGGTCCGGTCGCAGGTTCCAATCCTGCCTTGGGCATGGATGTGTGTGATGTCCTTAGGTTAATTAGGTTTAAGTAGCTCTAAGTTATAGGGGACTGATGACCTCAGAAGTTAAGTCCCATAGTGCTCAGAACCATTTGACGGACGTAGATTTTAGCTGAAGCCTAAATATGTCCATGTGCTCTTGCAGCCGAACTGTGCTGTAGTGAAGAACATTAAACAAAAGGAATTTTAATCCAAATAGCAACAGTCATTGAGACGTATTATTGTTATTTAAAAAAAGTAATATACTTAAGACGAGTATTTAATTGCCAATTAAATTCGGCCAGCGAGTTCTCGTAGCAAGCTGGCGTCTCCAGCTGTCTCTTCTCACCGTGATTTCTTGGCGAGAAAGCAAAGCCCGCGGCGTAGAAGCATTTCCGGAGGCGTCACACAGAGGACGGCTTTCCCTCCAGGTTGGGTGTGAGGCACAGGATATGCGACGCCGGCAAGTGGGGCGTCTGCGAGCCCTCAGCCCGGCGGGGGCGACGAAGAGCGCTGCGAGGAGAAGCGAGGGCGGTCCCGTTACAGCGGCTGTGGCTGCGCCAGCTCTCTGTGTCACTGAATCACCCGGTCACTCCGCCGACTCTGGCATCCGGCTGGGTCCCGGGCTGGGAACTCCGAGCACTCGCTCCCCGCTCCTTTCATTGTGCGCCTGCTCCGGAATGGCCGGCTTTGTTCTCGCCGCGGGGGCGTTTCAAAACACTGTCTTATTTGTCCCCGTTATGAGTATTCAGCAGGATTCTTTCTGTTCTGTTGCGAATTAACCCTCCTAGTGCCACTGGGGTCCATTTGACCCCACAAGCACATTGAAAATATGTATCTCCCTTGTTTTCAAAATTATTATTTCCAAAACGGATGACTGTCTCCCATTGGGTCAACCATATCCAATGATGTTTTGATTATTTCTATATCGGATGGTTGTAATTAAAGTGCAGCTTCCCACGGAGGTCCAGAGTGGACTGTAATTATCGTACGGCAGCGAAATTTAGCAGATATATTAATGCGGAACCGAATTATTCTGGACAAAAATGGTTCCAATATTGGCCGGCCGCTGTGGCCGAGCGGTTCTATGCGCTTCAGTTCGGAACCGCACTGTTGCTACGGTTGCAGGTTCGAATCCTGCCTCAGTCATGGATGTGTGTGATGTTCTTAGGTTAGTTAGGTTTAAGTAGTTCTAAGTCTAGGGGTCTGATGACCTCAGATGTTAAGTCCCACAGTGCTTAGAACCATTTTAACCATTTTTAGTTCCAGTTTTGGCCACCAGGTTCATATCTGGGGTGGTACAGCATCTCTTCAACGACTCCGGTGCTCATATTGAACATACTGTGTATGCGACGTTTAATAATATCAACATTATGCCATTCCCACTTGCTTCTGCGAGGCATGCTGCCCACTGATCAGTATTAAGGAAATTGGATTTTTTTTTTCGTCCGTCTCAGTTGAATTGATATAAAATTCAGCTGTAGTGGTTACCAGTTTCGTGCCGAAGCGCCCGTTTTCAAGCTGCACACCTTGCCATTAACCACAGTTATTCATACAATACGGCACCAAAAGGAACAGAAGAGTACACAGTATTCTCATTGATATTCTTGTTGCCCACTGTATACTTTTCTGTGCCTTTTGACGCCATATTGTATGAATAACTGCGGTTAATAGCAAGGTGTGTAGTTTGAAAATGGCGTTATAGCCTGAAACCAGTAGCCACCACAGCTCAATTTTATATCAGTGCAGCTGAGTCGGATGAAATAAATAGAAAAATATATCCAAGTTCTCCATTCTGACTTCTCTAACCTTTTCTGCCCACGTCCCATTTCTAATCCATTACATGTCGAAACATTTCTATACACCTTCCTTTCATTCACAGTGCCAGAATTGCACCTGGCGGCATAATTTGGAACTTACCGTTTCCAGCCTAAATCAGGCCGACATTAACACATTAGAATATCTACCAAGTTTCCCCGTCATGCGATAATTAGTGCCCGCTCTGGACCTCTATGAGTAGCTGCACTTTAAATAACTACATGGTATTTACAACACAATAAAATTTATTCATGCACTGAGTAACACTAGGGTCAATACGACTCCAATGTAATTTTTCTTCTGTTGAATGATACTGTTGTGAAAACAGAATGATGATGTTAAACAACTAGAGTATGTTTTTATGTTTGTTCATTAAAACACTGACAGTATACTCCGGGTAAATTACATGAGGTCTTTATGGCCTCTGTGGTATTCAGTGAAACAAAAAGATTCGGATTCATGGAGGGTTCAGTGTGTAAATGAGTCTTTTTCCAACACACAGGAGCACCCACTTGAGAGGTCGCAACGACCGTTTCGTACAGATTCGGACTACGAGAGGACGACGAATCAGGTGGCTGTAATCACAGAAGGATAGCATGCATAATTACTGAGCTGATAAATATGATAGACAGTAGATAATATTGTCGACAATTCTGAAGCGATCAGTGTCTTGCCAGTGTAGAGAACTACTCGGGGAAAATGTCTGCATGATTTAAACTTTCTAGAAACCAAGTTAGGAACATAATTCCAAGATGGCAGATATGTTGAAAAGGTAGACTTCAACTGTTACATTCAAACTTGGTTCACAGTATCGATCGGTGGGGAGAGACGCTGCTTTTCGCGGGACTGCCCGTTTGGCGCTTCTTCAGAATCTACAGGAGTCGCCCACGCTGTTCGTCTGACCCCCCCCCCCCCATACTCCTCCTCGCCCCCCCCCCCCCCCCCCCCCCCACACACACACACAGGAGAGGCAGCACTGCCTACTGGTCAGGTTGATGGTGTAGAACTATTTTTACTTTGCAGTAGCAGCACTTGTGTTACCCACCAGGCTAGCCGACAGCGTTAATGCGCTGCTTTCTGGACTCGGGTATGCTAGCCGGCCCCGGATCGAATCCGCCTGGCGGATTAACGTCGGGGCCGGTGTGCCAGCCAGCCTGGTTGTGGTTTTCAGGCGGTTTTCCACATCCCACTAGGTGAATGCCGGGCTGGTCCCCACGTCCTGCCTCAGTTACACGGCTTGCAGCCGTTTGAAATACGTTCGCACTATTTCATAGTCTACACTAGATGCAGACAACTGGGGCACACTGATTCCATCCCAGGGGGTATGGGGTGGCGGCAAGTAGGGTATCTGGCCACCCCTCTACATTAACCATGCCAAATCCGATTGTAACAATGCCGACCCTGCGAAAACTGTGGGACAAGGCACAAGTAGAAGAAGAAGAAGAAGAAGAAGAAGAAGAAGAGGTAGTAACACTAGTGCGTTGTCCCCTAGGTGATAAAATGCAAGGCACATGCTCCAGAGCCCCAATCTGAAGGATCTCGTGATGGTTACCTGGCGTTTCAATTTATATGAAGATTGGCTTTCAAGTCCGAAGCCATCCTAGCCGCAACATGTTCTGGACTTCATTACCTTGCAGCCAGTCATGTCCAGTAAATACGCAAGAGAATCCGTTAGGATTGCTAGCCTGGGGGCATCATTCGTTTCCGGACGTGCGGGCGGTCCGCCATCTACTGTACAGTGCACTGACAGTAAGTAACGTGCTCGTGAGCTCGTTTCCTCGTCTAGCTCTCTCTCAAGTTTCATTGATTACGTGTGTATCTTCCCTTAATTGATATTCTCTTAACACTAAGTGTATCTTGTGGAAAGCCTCATTATTATTTACTTCCGTAACTCATATATAAGTTTTCCGTAGATAGGAATTCTGGATTCTTGGCTATTCGCAGTTTTTTGAAGGCTGTCCCGCTTTTTACATTGTTTTTGATAGCAATGCACTTATTTTTGTTCAGTATCTCTGTTACTTCTGTATCCCTTCCCCGTGCCCTAAATAATTATAATCACCTGCAACTAAAACGCCTGTTTTCGTTTGCGGGGTGCGATAATGGTCAAGGTGACTGTCAGTTTTACAGGAAAGGCCTGATTTTTCTGTGAAATTGCAGGAACGGGTAGCCGAGCTGCAGGTACATTTTCATTAATAGTACTCAATCTTTTCTGTACTTAATCTCGTTACGAAGACTGATCACACACAAAGATAATTCTCTCAAAGACTTCACAGCCTCACCTTCTCCAACATTTACTACCACGGCACAGATGCTACAAGTGATAGTATCAAAATGAAAATTCTCTTGGGGAAAACTATAAAGGTACGACACAGAAATGCTGGCCATTATTTTCCTTCCTGTGGTGAGGTTAAAAAGTACTACCGATACACACATAAGAGATGAAAGTACACGAAACTGTCCTAGCTTTCGGAATTATTAGTTCCTTCCTCTAGAAGGAAATAGGGATAAGTTGGGCAGGTTAAAAAGGAAGAGCAGTAGTGGACGTGCAGCTGTAGCGTGTCTCGTTGTTGTCACTTTTCGCAATGGAGCAACATATCGAAATCAAGGTTGTTAAAGACATTCTCGAGAATATTTTGAAGAAGAGAAAAGTGTGAGCAAATTTTGTTCCGCACACCTTGACTCCTGAATAAAAACGATCCATGGGACGCCTGTCGCGATTTGACGTGAAATGGAAAATGCCAAATGTTCTTTTCTGGAAAAAAGAAGCGTCGTGCCATGAATTGTGTGAGCGTTCTGTGCTTTGTCCTCCAGCGGAGAGAGACTATGTAGAACACCTGAAGCATTAAAACCACCATCTTAACTTTTCTCCAATTTTTATTAATCCAGCCTCGAAAATTTTTGTTCTGATGTTTGTGTAGACTCACTTTGTGGTTCAAATGATTTAAATGGCTCTGAGCCGTCCCCTAAAACTTAGAACTAACTAACCTAACTAACTTAAGGACAGCACACACATCCACGCCCGAGACAGGATTCGAACCTGCGACCGTAGCGGTCACGCGGTTCCAGACTGAAGCGCCTAGAACCGCACGGCCACACAGCCCCGCGACTCACTTTTTGCCTACCTTTCGCAAAAGTTGTAGTTTATTCAGTTGCTGTATATTTTAAAATTAAAAATAATAATTTCTGTTTTAATGAAATCGTATACCAGATTCTGTAAATGTTTTAAATTTTCCAGTAAACTTAACCAAAAAAAATTAAATCTTCGTAGTAGATGTCACATTCCACAATGAATGCCATATTCAATATCCTCAGGACCAGGACCTTACTTACACATCATTATCTATTTAAATAGTATGCTGTGAGTGAAAGTCAACTACAATTAATGAATTTGCATTTCTTAATTGTTTTTGGGTGGGCATAAAGTACCCCCCCCCCCTCCTTAGTAATGTGCGTTATAGAAAATTCCTTGGTATTGCCAAGGATTAATAATGTATCACAGGTCATTATTAAAAAACGTGAATAGGAAGGGTCCCAACACACTCGCTGGGTGAACGCCTAAGTTAAGATAGTGTCCGAAACAAGATATCTACGTACCTCTGTGCAGGCTATAGTCAAGTGACCTTCTCTGTGCGATTCATTCGTGACAGCGTGTTTATGGAGGTAGTGTCATCTGAAACACACAATCTTAGGTGGTGAACGATGTGTGCATTCGTGAATGAACATTTTATCTAAAACAATTCCAGAGGCCTTTCCAGCGATCTTTCCTGGCAGGAGATCATAGGACAACCTGAAAAAAATATGATAATATGGTCCAAACTATTACAAAACTCCACAATGTAGCACAGTCCGAGAAAGATTGAATTGTACGATTCCGGTTGCTCTCTCCAAGTGTCAGGGAATAATATAAAAATATATTCATCAGGTAGAATTAATTATTTCCATTAGGCCTTGGTTCAAGTCTTGTACGGCTTGTCCTTTACGTTCAGAACGGTCGAATAGAAGACAATGGAAAAACAAAAAATCCTAATAAACATAGGTCCAGAAACCAATTGCATCTCCGATACGACGTATGCGCAAGTGCAGTCATGCCAGTGTTCCAACACTGTTAATGTCTACACAACGTTTATGTTACAGCTTCGTTGCTGGCACATCAGTGTCGGTTAGTTGAAGACATCACTTTCATTGGTTTCAAATGAAGAATGGCCTTGACAAAATCAATCACAGCTCAAGTTTCGGACCGTACGGCGATATGCAACGTGGCTGCAGCATAAACGCGGCATTACGTTCCAAGTACCAGGTCCTGCAGTGAACAGCAGACACAACGTATGAAGAGTATCCTCAGAGAAGATCGCTAGATACTGTGCCCATTACGCCCAACAGCGCCTGTGCGAGCCGGTTCGTTTAAAACCAACATGCAACATGCAGGTCGATCAAGAACGGTGTCGGCAGTACGAATGGAGGAGCGTGTATTACGAATGGACTTGTGCTAGGCACAAGTATCAGAAAGATTGCTCCAGCAGAACGCATTTCGCCCTCCACCATATGTCAGATACTACATGAAGGGACAGTTGTACGCATAAAAGTGTTCAATTCATGGCCTCACCTGACGTTCCAGACAGAATTACCTTTTGCCAGTGAATCTTAAACACAATATGAGAATGATCCACAGTTCCTCGTGTGCGTGTTATTTACAGTCGAACCATGCCTTACTCCAGGCGGTATTGTAAACATCCACAACACACACGTTTGAGGTCACGAGAACCCATATGCTAGGTTAGAGAGGGGACGTCAACAGAGATCTTCCGTTAACGTTTGGGCAGGTTTCCTTGGTGATCGGCTAATAGGGCAACATTCCTTATCTCGCCTTCTTACTGATCATGTGTATTCATTTCCTGAAGAACAAGCTAATCGATTATTCGGATGAATTTCCTTGTGGTGAAAGGATGCGTATGTGGTACATCCATGAATGTGCACTAGCACACTTTCATGTGGCTGTTTGGGAATAGCCGGCCGCGGTGGTCTCGCGGTTCTAGGCGCGCAGTCCGGAACCGTGCGACTGCTACGATCGCAGGTTCGAATCCTGCCTCGGACATGGATGTGTGTGATGTCCTTAGGTTAGTTAGGTTTAAATAGTTCTAAGTTCTAGGGGACTAATGACCACAGCAGTTGAGTCCCATAGTGCTCAGAGCCATTTGAACCATTTTTTTTGTTTGGGAATACAAAGCACGAAACTTCGATAACAAGTATACCGGTCGTGGCTCGCCAATACTATGGCCTTCCAGTCTCCCCTCTCCGTGCCCCCAATTGTATCCATTAAATTCTCTCCATTTAAAGCTTTAATATGTTCCAGCTCTGTTGATAGTATCGATGAATTCTGGGGCTGACGCATTCGAAAAACGCCTTGGATTTTTTTAACGTGCACGGGCATCTATGAGGAGACGTGCCCGCTTACACATGAAAGGTGGCCATGTGGAACACTTGTTGGAATGTGTTAGTCATACTATTGCTTTCGCTACAGAATATATCAGACAAAGCTTATCGGGAAATCCGTATGCTCTCTCATAGTTCTGGAGTCTAGATGGATACACCAACTAAACGGCAGTCGACAATTTGCCTTCATTACATGATCATAAGACCGTCGTGGCGATAGGTGTTCCAACTCTTCAGAAAATTTCAGCTTATACTGCAAGAGGAAAACTAAGGACAAGATGAAATTTATTGTTTGTCTTGCACTGCTGCCATTCTGAATTTACTTGCCATTAACTGTTAGAGAACAAATCGAAGCACTAGGAAGGGTGGAACCCCGTATGTGTCGGACATTTCCCCTCGCAGCCGTCAAGCGTAAAATACTTTAAAGCCGCGTATTTCACATTTACGCTGCTTTACAAGATATAAAAACTTGTGGACGAAGTGATAATAGTAACCTCTGTTATGTGTGAGTTCAGTTACGTAAGGCATTCAGACGAATCGTGTGGTAATGCAGTGAGCAGCAAAAATTACAGCTCTTGTGAGAAGCTGCTACAGCACAAAGCGAATGGGTGTTCCTCTACGGAATAACTGAACGTGAACCCGCAGTCACGGTCAGTATTACGAAATTCTTGAGGTCGTCGACAGCGGAGCAGTTCAGGCGGTCGCTCAACCGATCAGTGCCCTGTTACGCGAGAAAGCCGATCAGTGCGCTGTCAAGCGAGACGGATCTCAGCCTGCTTGGGGAACACCGCTGCCATGACGTTGCTGTGAATACGCACCTACTAAAAGAACGTCAGCAAACGAGAAAGAAGAGATCTCATACATTACCAATAAGTATAACCCAGAATACACGTAGCAGGTTTCCAATAACCATTGTTTTCAACTAGTTTTATCTACATGCCATTATCAAAACTGTGGATACTATTTTAGTATGATTAGTTAATTTTTAGTGCAGCACTAAATCTATTTCATATAAAATGAAACTTTTATAACGTATTTTAAACAATTCTCTGAATATTTCAGCCAAAATATCTAGAGTTTATGTAGTAACTGTCATATGACTGTTCCGTTGCAGTAAACACCTATCATCTAGTGGGACCATTCAATTTTAAAAAGCTATACGTAGATGCAATTTTTAAAAAATCGCTCTAATTTCGAAGTACTTTAGCGAGAGCACTACGAGTTGGCACAAAATTTACTTTTTACCATTTATGGCATCGAATCACACGCGTAGAGTGTCCTCAGTGTCTTTAGGAAGGAAGGACGACAAAAATATAAGATAGTAACAGGTGGTCGCTCAGTATGGTACTTCAAAGTCACTTTACTCGGCTGACGGTATGGCCATTTGACAACTAGTTTACACTGATAGTATTAGTGAACTAATAAAGGTACATGATTAAAAGGTAACTGATTTTATGTTGAAGACTGCCTCAGGTTTTACAGATTTGTCTGCATGTTACGAAAACTGGATGCACTGCCCTTCACCACTCTCAGAACCGGGCCAGGAATCATTCTTGTTATGGGAAAAGGACCCATTTCTTACTGGTTGATACCAAGGTTATAATACCCTGCTTATTGGAGTTGTCATCCCACAGCCGCCTTGCGGGCCACTAACGCGCTTCCAGTTTTGATGAGAAGATGTGTGCCGAAGTCAGTGGTGCTATTTGAAAGGAGTACACTATATGCAAGTGTCTGTTTCACTCTCGCGGCCGGCCTCGATGGCCAAGCGGTTCTAGGCGCTACAGTCTAGAACCGCGCGACTACCACGGTCGCAGGTTCCAATCCTGCCTCGGGCATGGTTGTATGTGATGTCCTTAGGTTAGTTAGGTTCAAGTAGTTCTAAGTCTACGGAACTGATGACCTCAGATGTTAAGTCCCAAAGTGCTTAGAGCCATTTTTTCACTGTACATCCAAACATTACAATCTTCTACATAAAACAGATAAATTAAAACAAGGTCCACAAGACATATGATCAATGTAGGAGCACTATCTGACCCAAAATATCCGGACACCCCTATGTAACGCAGAATTGAGCACTAGATGTCATGAGACGAACACCGTCATTGTAAAAGGAGGCGGATGAAATATTGTGTTGCCTGTATAGAAGCAGTAACAGCAGAATAGGACGATGAGGAGAGTTCAGTGACATCGAACATCGAGTAGACATTCGATATCATCTGAGTAACATATCCATAGGAACATTTCAACCCTTCTAAAGCCGTCCAGTAAACCCTTGGTGATGTGATTTGTGAAGTGTAAGTACGATGGAACAAGCACAGCGAAAATAAAGCAAGTGTACTGACGGACTGGGACGAAGTGACTGGAAAAAAAGCATGAAATCAGCGTAAGGAGTCACTCGGGAGTTCCAAAGTGCTACAACAAATCCGGTTAGCACAAAAAGAATGGGGTACAGGGACCGAGTAGCTCCTCATAAGCCACGCGTTTCTATAGACAGTGCTTAGCGACACTAGGTTGGTAGAAAGAGCGACGCAACTGGGTAGTAGATGACTGGAAACAAGCGACTTCGAGTGAATCATACTATATCCTGTGGCAACCTGATACAGGGGTTTCTGTTTGGAAAATGCCTGCTATCGTGTGCAGTGCTAACAGTAAAGTACGGAGGAGGTAAGTGGTGTTAAGTTTGGTGCTGTTTTCGTAGTCAGCGTGTGGTTCACGTATTGGGTTTGAGAAAAGGCTAAATGCGGAAAGATATGAACACATTTTACAGCAATGCAGACGCGTGTAGTAGAACAACAGTCATTCAGGCGATAGTTGTGCGTATCAGCGTCGCAATACATCCTGTCATTCAGCAGTTCGAAATGCAAGCCGCCGAAGTGGCGTCAACTCAAAACACTTGCACCACGCTACCGATCTACCCGACTGGAGGCCCTAGCCACACGACATTTCATTTCATACAGCAGTATCTGTGAGGCAATGATTTGTGGACAATAACATTCCTAAAATGTACTGACCTGTCGAGAGTGCCGATCTAAAACCAATGGAACGCCTCTGGAACGAGTTAGAACGTCGACTTCGCTCCAGATCCCAGCATCCAACGCCAGTAACGTCTCTGGTTTCGCCTCTTAAGGAAGAACGGGATTATATTTCTCCGCAGACTTCCAGACATCTCTTTAAAAGTGTCCCCTAGCATAGTTCAAGCCGTCATAAAGGCGAACGATGGACATAACGCAAGTTTATGTCCATTAATAGAACTTCAGGTATTTTTGATCTGGTAGTGTACGTGCATACATTCTCCGATCCAAAAATAACTCTTTTTTACAAGTCATTCCAAGCCTAAAATTTTGCGGTCTCACCAATGATATGCTCGGTAACCGATATTTCTAAGTACTGAAAGGCAACAAAATGGGTTCACGGATGAAGCTAAACAATGAACTACCACACAGTTCCTTCGTGGCCCCTCTCCTATTCAGTTTTGTATGTATCAGATATGCCTAGATCCATATCAAGAAAGTTTGGGAACGCTGACGATTGGGCACTCGTAACGAGGCATAGAGTTCTTCAGGTTACCGAGTCCGTATTGATCAATGATCTAAAAACTATTGGTGAAAGTTTCCGCAAACGGAGAGTGCAGCCAAGTGCTACTCAGACAGAAGTGTCAACGAATCACGTAAACAACAAGATGGCCAGTAAAGAACTCATGGTCCACCTCGAACATCACTGAGCTATAACAGAAACCCAAAATATCTAGGATCATGTTAAATAGAACACTCAGTTACAAACAACATCTATCATGAACAATAACGAAACTCAAAATAACGTTCTCTAGGAACTCTGTGGCACGTCACGGGGGTCAACTGCATCAGCACTCCGTACTTCAGCTCTAGGAGTGGGTTACTCGTATGTTACATAATATTGTTCACCACCCTGTATGAATAGAGCTCACACCCAACATGTTGGTATACACCTCAACCATACCGTGCGTCTTATAATCGACACCATCAGATCCACATCTGCTTTCTGACTACTCATACTTACGAGCAGAACGCGGCAAGTACCATAATCGTACTTCCCAGAAACTTCGCTCAGTGGAAAAGAGGTCAAATTAAGCGAACACGTGTCTCGAGTTATTTGTAGATACTCGAGCGTATCTGAAAAAGCGACAGTCGAAGTTTTTGATGTCTTTTCCCTAGTTCATTGTGTGCTTTTACCTCGCAGTATCCTCAGGTGAAATGGCGGCGGCTTCTAAATATTTTTCGTCCCGTGTTCGAAGCCCTATTACTAATTTTTTACTAATTACTAATTACACACATGGCGTGTCTGTAGAAGATAACTACACGAACGTTTTCCATTGTATATTTATATAACGTTGTTGTTTGTCCACTAATTGTATGTCAGTTTAATGAATTTAAAAAAATGAGAAAATTATGTGACATTCTTTACAGTGGAATTCCTGTAATGAATCTTGATTCATAATCACTTGCAAGCGCCATTTATCGGAAGAAAGGTCCGTTGTGCATCGCGATACTATTGCCAACGCGCGAAATCTTCACCAGAGTTAACGACATTTCTTTCCCAAGTGATATTCACAAGAAGAAATGTCACTGTGACAAATCTCCCTTACCGCGACGCTCGTGGTGTTCGGAATATCTGTATTTCGAATATTTCAACGATCGGTATCATCTAAGGGAATGCACCAAACCTTTCTGAAGAAGAATAAACGTATGAATAAAATATAAGAATTGATATTAGAATTAAATATCAGAATAGGAGAATTTATAAAGACTGTACCCTGTCAACACACCATACATGCATATGTATAAACGTGACACTTATTGTGAAATGAAGTTGTAATTCTACTATTAATATAACGGCCTTCTATCCCCTAATTTGATGAGAAATATTCATGTAGTAACCTTCTATGGACATTGGTAGATGAGTGAAAGCAATGAAAATAAATAACAACAATAATCGGGTTTAGAACACGGGATGCAAAATTAAGAAGCCGCGGCACTAACCACTGACTCACCATTTAGTCTGAAGACATCGCCCGGTAAAAGTACCTCGAAACAACCTCAAAAACACTGACTGCAGCTTTTTCTTTTCAAAAACAATTGACTATCGACGAATAAGACGAGACACGTGTTCGCTTATTTTGACACTTCTCTTCCATTGAGCAAAGTTCCTGAGAAACCGTGTGATCATGCTTGCCGTGCTCTCCTCGGTAGGCACATGCCAACTCCATATATGCGGCGAGAAAGTGCACATCTACGGGACTACAAAAAGCTATGAAAAATCCTGACTTCCCTGTTCGCGCAGACTTTCCAGGCATCAGCTAAGGTAGGCTTGGTTCTCGTCACCTGCCCCTGGAAACCCCAAGAAAGTTAGTTGCAAACGGCTTTAATACTGATGACTGTTGGAGACACACATGGCAAATTAATGCGACAAGGGAATAACTGCAGATGCCATGCATATCGACCGAGCCACCTGGATTTGAATTTACGTGCAATTAACCGATTAAGAATCAGCAAGGGAACGTGTGCCTACTCTTTGCACAAGTTTAAGAAAATAACTTCTCCAAGTTGTGATTGTGGCCCTGTAACAGACTCTTCGCCATGTAATTCAAGAATGTTCTCTGAGAGCTTTTTCTGGCAATTCATCAGAGTTCCTGGAGATGAGGGAGAGATCAATAGACTATATTCGTGGCTTGGATATTAGTTTGTAGTCCAACATAACGGTAATACTATTTTTTGTGATTTAGCCATACGATAAATAAAAAAATAAAAAAATGGTATAACCGCTTTTATAAGCACCGTTCTTCCCGTAGGATTATTTTGTAAACAGTTTCCTAACATATTACAGTTCTTAAGCCGAACTTGCACAATGCTTTTGCAGATGCATGTGTTATTGAACCGGGGACCTGCAAACGACGGAGAGGCGTCGTCTCCGCCGTAGCCCTCAGAGGTGCACAACCTCACAACAGGCTACAGGAGTCCACTCACTCCACCGCCGCCCCACAACGAACCCTGGTTATTGTGCGGTTCTGCCCCCAGTGGACCTTGTGTACGCGATACTACCACTATCTGTGTACACTGGTCTCCAAAATTAAGCAACAACTGCTATTTCCCCGTCCTGTGTCTAATTCACGACATAATCATACAAACTGTCGACATGAGCGTGTTCTGCACGGAGGGTGGCATTCCAATAAACCACGCCAGCAATGACGTCAAGGCACCTATCAAGCGGGATAGTGTTCGCAGGGTAGTCCCACATCCAAAATTGCTGTGTACACAGTCACAGACGCTGCATTATGGCACAGAGAAGACGCCTACAGACTCTCTGCTGTGGAGTACCATAGGAAGAATGAAAGCAGGAGAATCGCAAACTAGCTAAATGTGAATCGTTCTGTTGTTACCCGGATGAGGCGACAGTTTACAGAGACCGAAATTGTATCCTGGAAGCTAGGACAGGGCTGACCACTTGCAACATCACAAAGAGTGGACCTTTATTTGGCTGTAAGGGCACAACAGTACCTCCTTACTAGTGTACTGCAGCTGACATCTGATCTCGCAGCATCCCCTGGACGTGTCGTATCGAGGCAGACGGTGTACAGAAGTCATCAGCAGAGTGGCAATTATTGTTGGAGACCTGCTGTCTGTTTACCTCTGGCGTGTCTTCACAAAAGGGAACACCTAGAGTGGAGCCATCAACATTCCACCTTGACTGTCGAACGGTGGACCTATGTTGTTTACACAAATGAGTCCCGTCTTTGTCTGGAGAGTGATTCTCGGCGGATTCGCATCTGAAGGGCACACGATTTCGGGACCCAAACATTGTGGAGAGAGACCGATATCGAGGAAGATCCCTAATGGTATAGGCAGGGATTATGTTGACCACTCGAACACCTCTTCATGGAATTGTAAGGTTGAATCAGCAAGATTTAACTGCCGTCAGGTACCGTGTGGTGATCTTGGCATCTCATGTGAGGTTATTGCGAGGTGCTGTGGGCCCATATTTCCTATTGATGGACGCTGATGCTCGACCTCGTAGAGCACAGGTGGTTAATGTTTCTTTGGAAATGGAAGATATTGCACGCTCGGCGTGACCTTTGCTCTCTCCCGATTTGAATCCCATAGAGCAAGTCTGGGATGCACTATGGAGACTGGTTGCATTACATCAGCATCCAGAAACCACTCTCCAAGACTTATAAGCAGCTCTGCAGAAAGAATGGGCCTTGACATGAGATTGATGACATCATTCACAGCATGTCCCATCGTTGTCAGGCCTGTATTAGTGCCATAGCTGATCATACCCCCATACTGAGCACATTAATGTGTGTTCAAATCAGATAAGCTGGGAAAAAAAGGAAGAACAGTTTTGTCTACTGCCGCGCAGGATTAGCCGAGCGGTCTAAGGCGCTGCAGTCGTGGACTGTGCGGCTGGTCCCGGCGGAGGTTCGAGTCCTCCCTCGGGCATCGGTGTGTGTGTTTGTCCTTAGGATAATTAGGTTAAGTAGTGGGTAAGCTTAGGGACTGATGACCTTAGCAGTTAAGTCCTATAAGATATCACACACACAGTTTTGTCTACTGTTACGCATGTTGCAGTCGATTACTTCACATTGTTTCTAGTTTACTATCACCGTTTTGTGGCAAAATAAACGCAGCCTTTCAAAATTTCCGTTTGTTGTTTTAATTTTGGACACGAGTGTACATGGATATCGATGTTCTACGACTTGTTACCTCAATGTGCATAGCAAAAAAGATTATAATTGAGTTCCAGATCATAATCTAAATCTAACTGCATCGAGAACTTTCCACAGGATGTGCTGTGCTGTCCGAACTCTGTGCGTTGAACTACAGAGGCTGTGTTCTGCCCTTGGTGCGTGTAGTGTGTGCTGACCTGCGGAGCGCCTGCTGCTTCCCAGCTCTGCCTCTGCTGAGTGCAACGGGTTTAATAGAGGACACTAGTACAGGAGTTTGCCCTTCTTTTGCCAGCACTTCATCGCGATGTTATAGTCTTCTCATCACATATATGTACCAAAATTTTAGTGATTTGTGTGCGTCCTACATCAACAGTTGCCAGACGCGATCATTGCTGCACCATTTCGAACAGCATAGCTCACATTACGGGAAACATTGAGCTTATTCCGTCAGCTTCACAGCGCTTTTCGTTGGAAAGCGAGGTGAGTGCGAAAAACTCCCCCAGCACTTTTAAGCAGGGCGAGGGAGCTAAGAGAGTCCTCGTGAAATATATCCAGAATGAGGAAATATATCGAGTTGCGGTTTCTCCGAGCGAATTACGTGGTTGATTTTCCAGCGTATACTAGTAATATTTAGCATTTTTAGCTGCCAAATAACAGCATCGATTTCTGTTTTAAATAGATTTGTTTATTTTATGGCAGTGAAAAAGTGCCTTCGTAGAGGAATTTTACGACATAACATATGTGGAAATATATCAGTTACAGGACAACAGCGTCGCAAACTACTGTCCCGCCGTCAGGAGAAGATATGTCCGCCCCACTGCACGCATTATAAGCAAACACGTAAATCGATTACGAATCTTATACAAGGTATTCCAGGAGAAATAGCTAATATTCATGGATATGACACGCACGCTCATTCGAAGCAAAAAAATGTCGAGTAAACACGGGGGTCTAAAATGCATACGTCTAAGACCTGTGTGCACTTCTTCCTCTTAGACACCTATTTATGCAAGCTCTTTGGTTTCCATATTTTGAGAGGAGGTAGTACAGGCCAAAAGATAAAAATAATTCTATTGAACATGAGCCCTAAAATGCATTCCTTAAGAACTATGAGGACTTGTTCAATAAAGAGGTGTGTTTCAGAGTTGCGAAGATGAAGTGCTCATTGTTCTTTAGTTACGCATTTGAGAATCTATATTTAGTAGGCTTTCTTTGTTTTGAATGATCGTTTCTGTCATATAGTTGAATATTGTACACTGGAAATTTGTGGTAAGTACTTGTGGGACCAAACTTCTGAGGTCATCAGTTCCTAGGCCTACACACTATTTAACCTAACTTAAACTAACTTACGCTAAGTACAACACGCACATACTTGCCCGTGGGAGGACTCGAACCTCCGACGCGGGGAGCTACGCGAACCGTGGCAAAGCGCCCATAGACCGCGCGGTTGCATTCCGCGGCTTGAATATTGACTATTCCTCTTGGGATGCGCTGTATTTATATGTCCGCTTGGAGCTAGACAGTGTTCTGCTATTGTAGCGATCAGACAACACGCTCTTGAAGCTTTCACACTTTCACAGTGTGTACTACGGACGAAAAATTCCACTCTGTTCTCGTTTATGGCGGATGTCATTGGACTGTTAGCGCTGCGGTGCGGTTGTATTGCTGAAAGGTATCCTGATCGTGCCAAGACCTCACGATCTACCTTTGCACACACTATAAAAAAAAAATCAAGAAATTTTAAATGTGAAGAATAAAATATGCCAACGAAAAAGAACAGCAACTGATAGAGAAATGCAACTAACATTTGGCAGCGGTAACATTCAATACACTTCTCAAAACAAGGCAGCCAAATAAGTGTTCTGCGAATGTTATAGCTCAACTCATTTCATCCTTTCCACATTTTTCTCGATTAACAGCATTACAACAGCGGCTTGGTGTGGCGACCACCAACGTTGTTAGAGACATTGTACCTACGAAATATGTTCTGGTGCACAGTCTCCATCCCACCTAGTGTTTCTTCAATATCTAGTGCAGCGGCCAGAACTCGTGCTAGCAGATCTCCCTCCGTCTCTAGAGGAGTCTCGTAAATGAAACTTAGCATACGACTCCACAGGTACTCCAGAAGTAGTCCATATTAGTTAAATCTGGCGGTCACGCGGTTGAGCCACCTCGGCCTATCTGTCACAATATCGTCTCTTGAGATGTCACCGAATCGCACGTAAGAAGTCAGGTGTTGATCCATCATGCTGAAACCATATTTACTGGGGGACATTCAGGAGCGCAGCTTCAAGTCATCCTGTCTATCCTATTATACACCAGGACAAGCAACTCAGACTTTCCGCTTTCCCTCAGCAGACGTGGACGCGTTACACATCTGAACTGAAACGTCGGAGAATGGAAACGGTAGTTTCAGGACATGGGTTTCTATTAAAAATGTTATGTACTCATTTCGCTCTACAACTCCTAGAATTCTGTAACTAGAATTTCCGAACACCATTTACATTACTAAGCGGCTACTTCGGAACTGCTACCAGTTACAGGTCGCCTACCCCTTTCCATCCAGGCCCACGCGATCGTGTGGTTTTGGTTTTAATCTTGCCGCGACTCAGCACATCACTTTCAGCGACACGCCACACGGCAATGATTGTACAGGTTCCCCGCTTGCACTTGGCGGCTGTTTTGTTTCATATGGTGACCACCAGAGCTCAACAGATAATTTCAAACATCAACGAGAAGACAAACCGATGCATCCCAGAGATAAATACAATGTATATTCATACATTTCGTTAGTTTTGGGCAAGTCGTACATTATATGCGACTGGAAACGTCCCATTTAATGCATATAAGGTGTCGAAACAAATGCAAGAAAGTCAGTTGGATGTTATACATGTTTGTATTTTGAGTAGCACAATCGCGCTAATGATATTTTGAACCTACTATAACCATGAAATTTTTCCGTATTTTTATGTGATTCTACAGGTGTCCTGTAGATTGTACAGAAATTGGTGCATTTCAGATAAAGGCTTGAAAGATTTTCCGTTAGCCGGAAAGGACTACTTACTGACTTCTAGAACAACAAAAATTTGGTTTTCAATATTGCTTGTGATTATTGACGGAATTTAAGAAATTTAAAACGACCGTATGTTAAAAATTTAACACAGGATGACAAACATTAGAATCAGAAGTTGTGTAACTATCATAAAATAGCTTAACTCAAAGCATCCGAATACCCGTGCTATGTCCATCCAGGATTTGAGAACGACTTCCAACAAACTTTACAAATAATTTTAGACCATTACGAAACGTTTTCTCGCTGACACACCCCACAAAATATGAAAGGATAAATGTTTATCGCTTCCTACTTATTCGCTGTTCATGTAGTAAAACTTCAGCGTCAGGTGTGATGTTTTAAATTATTATTTCTTTACTCTATTCGTAACAGAGTTTTCTGAAGACATCCATGTATTCCACTGAATTCCCTGCAGAATTATAACATTGTACGTCATGTATTTCAGGAGATATGAGGCCTTAGACAGTTAAATGCGTGACAAACTTGCTTTTGCTTCAAATAGAGTGCAAATTACCCTGACAATATTTATTCAGTGCTTCAGAATGAGAGCATTTCCTACAGACTTCAAGTATTTGAAATCTTTAGTAATCTTTTCCTCGCTTATCTGTTTAACACCAAACATTTAACAGATTCTCATTTGTAAGGTAGTAAGACGTTTGAAGATTTGTTATTTATTATTATTATTATTATTATTATTATTATTTTTGCATGGGCGTTCGATTTTTAAAGACTCGGGGCTGTACTCGTATTCTAAGATTCTACAACAAATGGATATCAAGAATAATAGACGGTATTATTGGGGTCACTTCTGCTACTTTACTTGTAAATAGTAGTGACCTGCGCTTACTTCCAGTTATTTGGCACGGTTTTTTTCCGAGGGTTCAATGGTGAATTATGGTTAAAAGATGGATTAACTCAACTGCGATAGAAACTAATTGGGACTCCATGGGGTACCGGCACTTAATTTCAGTTCTTTATCAACACAATTTACACTAATAACGTATGTGCATTATTCGTATTCCCGGTGTTGCAAGATGTATTGTGGGACAGTACATGTGGCGAGATGTATTGTGGGACAGTACTTGTGTGTTATTCTTGGAAAATAACATTTGGAAAAGATGAGCAGCATGTCTGGCTTGCTCTGCTACCCTACATATCAGTTGCTGTCTCGTCCGTGCGTGCTTAGCAAAATGTTCAGATGTGTGTGAAATCTTATGGGACTTAACTGCTAAGGTCATCAGTCCCTAAGCTTACTCAGTACTTAACCTAAATTATCCTAAGGACAAACACACACACCCATGACCGAGGGAGGACTCGAACCTCCGCCGGGACCAACAGCACAGTCCATGACTGCAGCGCCTGAGACCGCTCGGCTAATCCCGCGCGGCGCGCGCCTAGCCACTAACTTTGGTGCCACTATTTTGTGAAAGATCTTTGGATAATATTCTGCAGCGGTATTCATTGAAGGCTTTCCGCGGTGCCCTCTTGACAGCCAAATGCGTTCATCTAGTGAGTCTATAGCCCTATGCTTTGTTTTGTACATATTATGCATTAGTCTCTGTTTCTGTAGAAGTTTCTGTACAGTGGCCTTACACCATGGAGGTCCTGCCTATCGTGAACTGTTCCACTAGGTATACGTCTATTAATATATCTATTATTGCATGGTTAACTATGCTAACCTTGAGCCAGGGTTCCTCTACATGGTCATCTCTAGAGCTAAATGTTTTGAGTTCCTTATTGAGGTAAGACACTGCTGCCTCTTTATCTAGTTCGCTGAACATCTAAATCCTTCAACTTCTTTCAGTTACCATTTGTGCTTTGGTAACCATTGTTGTTACAGCAGCCTCATGGCTGCTGATATCAGTTTCGTTATAGACATCCTCACACAGATCGTTTGTCGTCTGTTAGTTACAGAAAATACCCACCATCGTGTACATCACAGCAGCTTATGGACTGTTATATATGTGTTAAACCGAGCGCGCGCGTTTGTATGTGTGTGTGTGTGTGTGTGTGTGTGTGTGTGTGTGTGTGTGGAGTGGAATGCTCTCACTCTTAGGTGAGACGTTCAACTCTGTGCATGATGTGTTTGTACACATTTCAGACGTGCGGTGGCTCATAGCTTCATGACAAGCTACCCTCTCACGCCTTGCGCTCTGCAGGCATTGATGAACAGCAGAGGCCTTTCCTCATCTTTGGAAAAAAAAAGTCCGGAATCAGTTTCACCTTGCTGGGATGCTGCGACATACTGCAGGAGATCCGCGTGCCTCTGGAATTTGTGTGCCGGATGCAGAAAGCAGGACATGGAGCTCTCGCTGCGTACTACTTACAGTTCGCCGTCGACCTCTGCGCTATTAGCAAAGCGCTTCACGCATCAGCAAATCTCACAGTCGACACAAGGCGTGTGACGTCAATCACCAAAAACCTGTCTACTATTTGGCCCTCTATTTCGGACCCGGTGTGACGCAGTAGGTAAAACACGACTTGCATTCGGGCAGACAGCGGTTCAGATCCCTATCCGACCATAAAGATTTATGTTTACTGTCGTTTCCCTAAATAGCCGAAGCCAAATTACTGGATGCTTTCTTAGAAAAGGACTTTGTCGGTAGCCTTTCCTGTCCTTCTTCTGTGCGACCTTGTGCCCCGTCTCGTAGTGACTGTAGAAGTGACCTGTTTGTATTGAAATTTGAGTGAAATCTCTTGGCTGTAAGTGTGTCCCAGGAGAATTGGTCAGTATGAGATATATGACAGGAATGATAGTTCGAAGCAAAGTAAGTCTAGTTAACATGGGCTCTCAAATGCATATCTTACGACGTATGAGTACACCTTCATCTTCGATATTGTGAAATAAACCTCTTCTACTGCAAGCCCTTTGCTTTCCATATTTTGAGAGGTGGTAGTATGGATAAAAATGAAAAACAAGTCCAGCAAAGCTCTAAAGTGCATACCGTAAGACCTATGGGTATTTATTCATCTTCGCTATTGCGAAACACATCTCTTCTAAAGAACAAGTGCTCATAGGTTGGCATTTTAGAGGCCACGTTTAGTAGACAGTTTTCCTAATGTTTTGTTCCGTACTACCTCCTCCCAGAATATGGAAATCAAAAACTTGCAGTAAGCTCAAGTCCTGCTCCCTAGTAGTGTCATACTCAAATATTTATCGCCAGTCCGAAGGGGAAAATGGTGACTGTACGTTAGAAATTATTCGAAAAGTCTTGTACCGGAACTTGAAACACTGCAGTGTGGATGACCAGCGTTACCTACCGTTTTCTTCGCCAATATGCGATCCTTTGGAGATGTTCTGCGGACATTGCACGTCGGTAATGCATTTGACGCGAATCTTTCCTGGTTGTTGTTTATCGTTCAGCCGTGATAACGTGCTCACCCATCCGGTTGTAAGCAGTCTTCAGTTTAACGACTAATTCGAATGGCAGTGCAGCTTAGAATTTTTTGCGTCCACTAATCATTACCACAGATGAATGTCAAGTTAAGCGCCAGAAAATATACTAAGACCACTCGCTGATGGTTGAACGCCGAACAGCCTGTAGACTTTTACTCTGATCCACGACGCAGCCAATAAACTAGTTTCTCCTTTAGAAGTCCTGTAGATAGTGAATGTAGTTGGCTATTACATTTTCCTGCGTTTTAAATACCTGATAAAGTTGGCACAAAACATCGTTTATCTTTGGTCGGTAATTTTATCCCCTTCGTTTTATAGAAAAGAATATTCTTTATTCGTGCTCTGAATCTTGTATACAGTTTTTAGGTGCGACAGTCATCAGTTATTAGAGGATTGCCACGTGGAACGACTTGTGCCTCAGTGTTTCAGGGCATTAGTCCATTTTGTGCTCTGTTCTAATTAGGTTACCTTTCCATGCCCTCTGTCTTCTCTGGTGAGTTTTATGTAAACCAAAATAAAACACTTGCTATTGCGTTAAATACTTCGACCACTATGTACAGTAACCATGTTTTTGTTAAGAAGATGTTTTTATAATAATCTGTACCAAAAAGTATCGATAATTTTACCAGCCTTATTGTTCCCTCCATCTGACATTAAGTTGCTTAGGTTTTGCGGCTTGCTATGGACTGAAGCATCCGGTTACGAACCGTTCTGCCCTTAGTGGAACCGCTCTAGCAGTAGGCGCCGTAATCCCTCTGTTCAGCGGCTAGAAAGCTGGACTGTTTTTGTCTGGGGCTGCTGTAACGGGACTACAAACGCCGCAGCAGAACCAAGACTTACGCCCTCCATATGCATGCCTTCTCGGCACACTCCGAGCCCTTAGATTCAGAATCCGTATTTCGAAGAACAGTCTACCGAAACTTCACTACTAAGAAATCGTTTCATTGGTGCATTTCATAAAAAGAACTGTTCTTATAAGGCGTGACTAGTTTTAACGATAAGAACGGTGAATCAGTAGGATATATTACAAAACACAGAAATGATTTTGTTTGCGGTAGAGTTACGTTCCATATCATGCATTGAAATCACCAGTGTTGGCCCCTGTAGTCTTAAGATTATCATCAGTGCCACGAAAAGAGCAGGTTCCGGGTTTGAGCCCCGCCTCGGGTATAGGTAAGGGAGAGAGAGTTGTAAATGTGTCATTACTGTGTGATCATATAGGGAATGACTTAAAAACTGGGACAAATTTCCCGAAAAAAGAAAAAAAAACAAGTAAACTGCGCCCGAAAATCCTTCGTTTTAGCTATTAATGAAAGAATCTTTACAAAGTTATTAAACCAGAAACTAGTAACAGCTGCTGAAATTGTCCGGTGCTTCCTTCTTCATACGCATGCACTTATAAAACGTTTGTGGGACAGTTAAGAAACTCATGGTACACTACACGCTGGACGCCAACAGCATTTTTAATGCATCGGCTGAAATTACAAGTATCTGTTGGTAAGCTCATATATTTTCCCTATACGTCTTCCTGCTGCCGTCTACAAGGTCTTCTATTCAGGGCATCTTTTGCGGCATGCTACAGGATGTGGCGCGCACATAACAGGGAGCATGTGGTTTACGGGTAATGGAGCCATGACGTCGGGACGTGGTTTGACCTTGGTTTCGCCACTTGTTGAAGACACCACAGCACTCCTCGAACAGTTTCCGAGCCGGCCGCGGTGGTCTCGCGGTTCTAGGCGCTCAGTCCGGAACCGCGCGATTGCTACGGTCGCAGGTTCGAATCCTGCCTCGGGCATGGATGTGTGTGATGTTCTTAGGTTAGTTAGGTTTAATTAGTTCTAAGTTCTAGGCGACTGATGACCACAGATGTTAAGTCGCATAGTGCTCAGAGCCATTTGAACAGTTTCCGAAATACTCATGCGGAGCCTCCGGGCCATCACACTGTGCCCTCGGTCCAAATAGATCGCGTGCCTTTCCCATACTACTCACTGATACTACATGCACCGTATGTGTGTGTCTGCACCGTGCATGTGTCCGACTAACAGTCATTCCTCGCCACGTGACGCTGCTATCGACTGACGGGTTTATATGGTTAGTAGGTCGATGGTTATAATGTTCTGGCTCTTACGTATTAGATAGCTTGTCACTATCTCATAGTAAATGAAACTTAACAATATTCTAATGTAAAACAGCGATCACAGTTTTTCTTAATCATATTTTAGCCATGTACAGTCGCAGTCTCTGTACTGTTGTGCCCTGATTGTCACGCTGTTAATACATAGTGTGAAAATGTCTGACGCTGCTTCTTGCTCCGTAGTGAAACACGCGCATGGAACACTGTTAAGAAGTACTGGAAAACCGGTTGTTCACCAGTTTACAGAAACTTCAGATCCGAACGCTTCCGAGGAAATGTATTTACTAAAGTTAAGGACTTTTTGAAAATGGGTTGCGTAACTGAATCTAGCTCATTGTGTTCGGTCAGAGAGCTGGCTGGCCTCTGTAATAAAAAACACTGAGTGAAGGGATCAACAACGAACTTCAACGGATATCATGTGACGTACGTTACGAGCAAATACAACGAACAAAATGCAAAAAAAGATGTAAAATTCATCAAACATATGGTAATTGAGACTATATGATCGTCATTT
Source organism: Schistocerca gregaria (assembly GCF_023897955.1). Taxonomy (NCBI): domain Eukaryota; kingdom Metazoa; phylum Arthropoda; class Insecta; order Orthoptera; family Acrididae; genus Schistocerca; species Schistocerca gregaria. Next base: position 491,426,488 of record NC_064923.1, read on the forward strand.
TTTATTAAAAATGCACGTCTTCTTGTTTCTAATTACATATTGCACTCAAAATTCCAGTGTTCATTGCAAATGTAAATTCTTAATCATCGGTATTTTATAAAACGTTGTTAGTAAAAGCTGTTCAACTTAAGCGAAAATGTATTAAATTTTTAGAACAAAAATAAAAAGTAAAATACTCTTTATTTGAATTATGTCCAGTGTTTTATTCCACAGATCTAGTCTCACATGAGCCAGAGTGATAAGCTTCATAGAAACATGGAGAACAATAATTTTCTCAGCACTGAGCTGTGAGCACACCATTTATACGGTTTTCACCATACCACTGCAACATGAACTCAACAGAACTGATCTGAAGCCAAGTTCAGGGATTTGTCGCGAGAAATAACAAGACATTTAAGCTAGCACACGCCACTGTAGAACGCTGGCGGAGTGCAGAGCGGCACGTCATAATACAAGACGAGAAAATGTGGCGATTGGTTGGTTTCGGGGATTCTGTTGTTGATCGACTCGTTATCAGTGTAGCAGATGACAGTGCCAGTACTGAAATGTACTCCTCGGATTTGGATATGGAAGGGACTGAGAGATTACCGGGTGACTGACTGTAAATAGTACCTTCAGTGCATAACTATAAGTTGAAATCCCTGCAATATGCATCGGCGTCATACATATTTCGAGTACAAAAATTACCCTGTGTTTAAGTTGGGAGTTTTCATCACTCTTGTTTTTAATTACAAAACTGCTATATCTAACAACGATAGCACGTTATGCTTTCCGTCTGGTCCTCCAAGAAGCGTGCGACATTGTTGGGCTTTGCCGAATATTATTCCATTCTCTTTAAAAAGTAAATGACATTCCTAGGTATGTTGTTTCTCTGCTCGTCTCTTTTTACGATCTAACTCCATCTGTTCGCATCACTGCAAGTTAGACCAGCTAAGCGTCGGTAAAGGTGTTGTTCTGTATTATCACTCGGTTAATGTGCTCGTAACGCACAGCGTAAAACGTATCCTTATTATTTTTCTTGGCTGTACTCGAGGCAGTTTGGCTTCCGCATCACGTGGAAACGAAATCCAGTGAGATTCCAGCAAACGCGGAAGAATACATGGTTTATTATTTACATCAGCTTTATTATTATTATGATGAACACAGTATAGCAAATGTGCTTCACTTTCTCCCTCGAACCATTATGTGAACTAGCATTTTCGTTATAGAATAGGCAGCCTGATTATACCAAGTACTTTATTCTGGAAGATTGACTAACAGGAGTCTCAAAGCATTTGAAACATAATATCTGTAGTTAGATTTGTTTGCTACAGACCTGCCAATTGTTTCGTAGCTTCAATTTTTTCCAGTATGTTTCACTGTCCGACCTCACCTGTGCAACTATTATTACTGCCAAGATACGGGTTCGAGTCGATGTCCAGATCAAATTTCTAATCTTTCAAGGCATTTCACTTCATTACAGAGTAAAAGGTTCAGTTTGAAACACCCACCTCATGAGCAGTTAATAGTTGCAATAAAAATTAGTTAAATATGGCAGTGGCAGTCACTAAAGGCTCGTCAACATCCCCAACTGAGGCCTTATTCCAGGTGAAAAAGAAATTTCAAAATGGCGTGCCGGTGATCTGGAAATAAATGAAGTTATGATAGCACATACTGTCTGTAATATCTTAATGACAGAGACGCAGAAAATCGTATTTCATCTCTCTCGTTAATACATAAATTTACGATGTGGTCTACTGCGAAGTCATGTTGCTCTGGAACGCCTTCAGTTCTATAGAGCCAGCTCTGAATGAGAAAACCATCATGTAATAAGGATAATGTCAAATGAACGACTGATATCTCATGGCATTACAAGTACACCACTATCAAAAAATCAGTAACCTGCCAAGCCAGCCCGAGACCTTCTGTAGTTTATACGGACTCAAAATACTGAACGTTTTCTTCCAGAACTGCCCGCCAGGCTGCTACAGTATCAGTGTTTATCTCATTGCTCCTTCCCCCTATATAGAACATTGATGAGCCACATGAAAAGGGATCGTACACTGTAGTGTATAGATGCTGACCCATCAGATGAAAGGGCAGACCAGTGTGATCATAATTCATGCGGCGCTGCATAAAGAAAGAATTATCCTTTGGAAATCAGCTTACAAAAATGGTTCAAATGGCTCTGAGCACTATGGGACTCAACTGCTGTGGTCATCAGTCCCCTAGAACTTAGAACTACCTAAACCTAACTAACCTAAGGACATAACGCACATCCATGCCCGAGGCAGGATTCGAACCTGCAGCCGTAGCAGTCCCACGGTTCCGGACTGCGCGCCTAGAACCGCGAGACTACCGCGGCCGGCCATCAGCTTACAGGATTGTGCCGAATAGAGTGTGGAAAATCCTACAGTTCAGGAGAAGCTGAGATCGTCATTGCTAGTACTGATCAAGCTTTTTTCACGTTGCAACAAATGCTCTCTTGAGTATATCAGTCAGCACAGGGCATTGGTTGAAATATTAGAGTTTGGTGTTCGGCCGGTCGTTACACATTAGAAACCAGTAACCATAAAATGGGAATTGATCTGACATATCCTGAGAGGCAAGTCTTCAAAAATACGTTCAGTACCTCTGTTATTTGTTATCGTATAATGTTATTCTAGCAGTGTTAGCCATACGAAAATTTAGTTTCGCCTAGTACAGTGACTGCTTTCATGTTAAACATTATATCTTTCCTTTTAGGACAGTCTGTCGTCCCATGATTTCATTTGTTGCTGGTTTCAAATTGTCTGTATCAACTAAAAACACTTTTTAATTTAAACCCAGCCTTGTAAGTAAACTAGTATAGTGTTTTTGCTGCGCCATATCAATGGCTTATTGCGAGTACATTTTGTGCCAAGAACGTCCGCAAAGAAAAAAAAAGAAGACAGTGCACATAACTGAAGTACTTCTGAGGAGAGAAAGGACAATTATCTTCCTTCTTCTTCTTGGATACATCAGTCTTACGGCAGTTCCCGTCTGGACGCTCTCCACTTTCGTCGGCCATGTTCTTCTTTCTTAATCTGCTGCTATGAACCTCATCCAGCATTCCAAATCATCTTATTCCACGCCCTCTCTCCTTGTAATGTTTTCTGTAATGACAAGATGTCTTTCTTTTTGTTGTCATTTCCATTTTCCTTAGTTCTTCGGTCGTCATTGTGTCAATCCATTTCACTTTTAGCATTTTTCTCCACAGCCAATTTTCGAAACTGTCATTTTTCTTTAACTAACCATGATTCACTGCAGTACAATGTTACAATCTACACCTCTTTCTTAATTCTATCTGAATGGTTTTGTTGTCAACAAACATTTCACATTTCCAAAAACTGTTTTTTTCCCTTAGATATTGCACTTCTTATTTCCTCCACACAGCTTCCATTTTCTATCGCCAGACTTCCTAAGTTATAATTTACTTACGTACTTGAGCAAAAGACTTCCCTCTCGTGATATTTTGGCGAAAACTTTGTTTGCTGCTTCTCATCTCTTTTACTTTTCGTATATATTAATGATCACCTCAGCACAATCCGTAGATTTTACTCTGATTCTGCAAACACGTGCGTCATAGCGGTACAGTAATTCAGAGAGAAACGAAAGTAAGAGTCCTGCTGAATAACGTCTGGGCAGCCCAGCTCCGTGAAACGGTGTTGCGTCCGCTTTCTCTGGTCCTTTGGCGGCATTCCAGCGGTGGCACTCGAAGCCAGAGTGCGTACTCTCTGCTAGCTGGTTCCTCTTTCTCCCCACGTCAGTACGGAGAGAAAGGTACCATAGCAATACCGTAACAAGCTACGACTGAAAATTCTTTAACGATGAGCATGAAGTATTACGGTGCGAAAAGCATCACTCTACTCTCAATTTTTCTCACCATGTGCAACGCAGTATATTCCAGTTTGTGCCGTGGTTCATTCCAGAAAGTTCTGCTTTATAAAGGAATCTGCGGTGAATGAATGACTCTAATGAAAATGATTAGTGAGGGAATAAGGGACCCACGAAAAAGTGAGACCTTACTTACGAAAACTCGTGAGAACATGTTATGGGAAACCGACTCTAGTGCAGTTTAGTTTAGACCCGTAGCAATGATCTGTCGACAGTTTCAATACACAATCTTTGACCATGCAACAGACTTAAGCGTAGCAACGACTTATAGACTACCTAAATTACGTATTCTACATTAAATATCGTAAGATAATCACACATTATCTCTCTCTCTCTCTCTCTCTCTCTCTCTCTCTCTCTCTCTCTCTCTCTCTCTCTCTCTCAATGTAAATAGCAGAATTTGTAGGAAATTAACAATTTTTTAAGAACACTGTTTGGGGACAACCTGATTCCTCGGAAAAGGATATATTCTATTAGAATGCAAAGTATTTGACTACTTTCGCTTAATATACATGAAGACAGACGAGTGTAGACTCTTACAAAAGCTTTCGTTAGGTCCTTTACAGTAGTGTCTTCTCTTCTAATGAAATACAGTTGGCCTGGTCTCTCCTTACCAAAAAAATTATCGTAGTAATTTGATACTCTAATTCTTTGCCAGCAATTACACAACAAGTCTTGTCGTTTTTGGTGTAAGGAAAATTACGCGCTCAATTAACTCTTTTTACTCTCCAAAAATTCAGGTCAATTCTGTAGTTGCTTTCCCAACTTTAGCCAGTAACAGGTTTGAAAGTATTGGTTTCGTTCCTCTTATGCAGATTCGGAAACAACTGCTCTGAAACCTCTCCAGTTCATCAAAATATTTCCTTATAAGAGATCAGTTGTTCGTAAGTAAAATACTAAGGTTAGCGTCCCAAGTTAGATCTTGGATTTCATCCAGAACACTGTACAAGAATCAGTTACAGACGAGGTACAAAAGTCGTACTAAAACGAGATCCACAAAAAAATTATAGCAAAGGTTTACTGCACTAGCACATAGTCATTGTGTGCTGCCAGAGTTAAGTTCTCCGTCTGTGTTATCTACGGAGGTGGAAGCAAGCAGTTGCAGATGAGAGAGAAAATTTAAATCTGTGCTACTTAATTTTAGGAGCGTTCGGGACCGGACCTGGAAATATTCCCACTTATTACGGTAGTAACATTCATTTAGAGGTTCGAAAGCGAAGCCGGACAAAGCCACAAAAATTACGGAGAAATCTTTAATTCCATATGTAAAACAGATAGACAGGGATAGCATTTTATTTATGTAAGGTACGCAGCAACGAGATGAATACTTAATGAGGATACGTATGAACACGAAGTAGTAACAGGCAGTTTTTATAATACACCTGTGTCAGCTATCGAAGTGATGAAACGCGGAAACTCGAGATCATGATAGCGGTAGGCTTATTTGTAGTAGATTGGGCAACATTCACATATAGTAGGGTGGCAGCGACAAAGATTCGTGCAAAACTGTGATAAATATAATATTTGTTGATTAGACTAACCTCTCACGAAATGAGAGATCAAGAATCAGTGCATCCGTGCCTATTGGTTCTGAAAGAAATTACAAGAAATATTGGAAAAGTTACCACATTCGTAGCAAAGGATTCATTGCATTCAAAGAAAGTCGAGAACTTGGTAAAATATGTAATCAGAGAGCAGCCAAAACGAAAAGCGTTCGGTGAACAGGAAAACAAACATTTATCGAAATTTGAAAATAGACAAATAATTCCAAGAAGTCTTGCTCCTAGGTCAAATCTGACACTTGGTCAAGTCATACATCCAGTCATTCGTCAAATATACAAAAGGAAAGATGATTAAAAGGATGGCCGTTGTCAATGTACTCCATCTGTCTGATACGAATTTTATCCCAGTACATTTTGGAGACTTGCGATTTCGGAGACACCACTGGACTCAGCGTCGCTCCCTCATCTGGATGCCTCATATGTTATACACTGAAGCGCCAAAGAAACTGTTATAGGCATGCGTATTCAAATACAGAGATATGTAAACAGGCAAATACGACGCGGCAGTCGGCAACACCTATATAAGACGACAAATGGCGGGCGCAGTTGTTAGATCGGTTACTGCGGCTGCAATGGCTGTTTGTCGAGATTTAAGTGAGTTTGAACGTGGTGTTATAGTCGGCGCACGGGCGATGGGACACAGCTTGAAGTGGGGATTTTCCCGCACGACCATTTCACAAGTGTATCGTGAATATCAGGAATCCTTGAGAACATCAAATCACCGCCATCGCTGCGGCCGGAAAAAGATCCTGAGAGAGCGGGACTAACGACAACGGAAGAGAATAGTTCAACGTGACAGAAGTGTAACACTTCCGCAAATTGCTGCAGATTTCAATGCTTGGCCATCAACAAGTGTCAGCGTGCGAACCATTCAGCGAAACATCACCGATATAGGCTTTCGTAGTTGAAGGCCCACTCGCGTACCCTTGAGGACTTCACGGCACAATGCTTTACGCCTCGCCTGGGCCCATCAACACCCTCATGGGACTGTTGATGACTGGAAACATGTTGCCTGGTCGGTCGAGCATCGTTTCAAATTGTATTGAGCGGATGGACGTGTACGGGTATGGAGACAACCTGATGACTCCATGGATCCTGCATGTTAGCAGAGGACTCTTCAAGCTGGTAGAGGCTCCGTAATGGTGTGGGGCGTGTGCAGTTGGAGTAATACGGCCCCCTGATAAGTCTAAATACGACTCTTCACAGGTAACACGTACATAAGCATCCTGTCTGATCACCTTCAGCTATTCATGTCCATTATGCACTTCCGACGAACTTGAGTAATTCCAGCAGGACAATGCAACACCCCACGCGTCCAGAATTGTTAAAGAGTGGCTCCAGGAACATTCTTCTGAGTTTAAACACTTCTGCTGGCTACCAAACTCCCCAGACATGAACATTGTTGAACATATCTAGGATGCCTTGCAACGCGCTGTTCATAACAGATAACCCCCCTCAACTCTTTCGAGTTTATGGATAGCCCTGCAGGATTCATAGTATCAATTCCCTCCAGCACTACTTCAGACATCAGTTTAGTCCACGCCACGTCGTGTTGCGACACTTCTGCGAGCTCACGGGAGCCCTACACGATATTAGGCAGGTATACCAGTTGCTTTAGCTCTTCAGCGTAGATCTAGCGTGTAAACATTTAGGGTATTCCACTGTAAACGAACACACTTTAATGTGACCACTGTGGATCTCCATGCACGTGCATACTTCTGGAGGACAAAGTAATACCAATGTCTCTAATGAGAAGGCTGGTTTGACGCAGTTCTTCACACCCGTTTGTTCTTTACACGCCTCTTCATCTCTGCATAACTATTGCAACTACTCTTCTTACTGTACTCAGACCTTGGTTCTTCTATAGTTTTTATCCGCCACACTTCCTTCCACTATCAAACTAAATATTCCTTGATGCCTCAGGATCTGTCCTATCAACGAGTCTCTTTTTTAGTTAAGTTGTGTCTAAATTTCTTAATTCCTCAATTTGATTCAGTACCTCGTTAGTTATTCTCTATAACCATCTAATCTTCAGCACTCCTATATAGCTCCATAGTTAGTTTACATTGTGTTGACACCTGCAATATATTGTCGGCATTTGTAACATCTACAGGAAGGTTTTGAAAATTGTGAATAGAAGTTTTAGAGATAAAGAAAAGGATCATGTTTCAGTTTTGTTATTAGAAAAGTAACAGATTTTGAGGCGATATCACATTCTTCGGATCTGTGGTCTCTTAGATGAATACTTGTTCGTGTTTCATATATAGTTTGGTGCTCTAGTATGTATCCCACGTCTTTCCTCTCAGTACTTGATCTGTGTAGTTCCCCTTTCGCAGTTTATACTTCTCATATTTCGTGCAGATTTTCATGAAGCGTACTTCACACCTGGTATCGTCATTGCTTTTCCAGCGACCATTGATTTGTACAGTACTTCGCTGCTTGCTGAATTTATTGTCGAAGTCCTGATATGTCGATATACAACAGCTATCAAGTGTATTCATCCCATAACTCCAGTTTTTCGCTTAATATTTACGAAAAGAAATGCTACTATGTAACAGAAAGTCGTCCAGCTCTCAGAACTTTCTTACAGCACCCCAAATCCTTCCCTATGACAGATATTCTACCTAACTCAGCAAAAAGTTTCAGGATAAGTGATCAGCTGATGAGAGCTATAAGACAGCGATTCGTAAGACAGCGATTCGTTTGCTATCACTGGGCCACTGCCTTTCTCTCATTTCGTTACGAGTGATATTTGGTCCACAGAAGAACTGCTGACCCTCACTCAGTTTAGAAAGAATAAGTCTGATCACGCTGTCTGTCATGTCTTCGAATGCGCCACGTGCTGTAACAAGTAGTTTCATTTGTACCATTGGAAATCCCTGTCTGCATAAGAGGTTTTATATTTAGTGTCTTTTTTTAAATTTAACCAATCATCTTTTCTTTGAATGTAACAAATCACATAACATTTAATTCATTATGATACTTCGTGAATTAGCACTTTCTTCAGCTGATTCCTTCAATTAACGGTTGGGGACGGACTGGTATCTCGTTGTCTGATGTATCCAAACCGCAGAATAAATGGATGTCTCATTACAATATTTCAACATTTTCTCAAGTAAGCTGTTAACCATGTAGTAATGTAACAGTAAATGTAATCTAACTTTCAAAGTTGAGCGTAACATGCAAAAAAACTTCGATGTATAAAGTATATAGTACACCCCTATTTTATCGTTACTGCAGTTCGCTTCGTAGTCACTGTTAAAGCATTATTAAAGTAAGAAAATTATCACCGAGTAACTCAGACAATATATTGCATGCCTGCGTCAACCTGTGAAGACGATGGCTGTTAAAATGTGTTGTATGACGAAGTTGGTGTGGTCAACATTCTCTGTGAAATGTTGTAAGTAAACATGAAGCATTAGTCAGCGTAGTTGATATAAGTCGTCATTCATCACGAGTAGTCGTTATTTACTGTAATATTTGCAGTGACCTTATGCATCAAACAAGCAACGTTTTACATAAAAGGTCCATAAAATTAGTATCACCCACACTTCAATAATGTATCTGATCTTCCATTTGAAGTTCAGAGTTCGAAAACCATGGAAGGCGTCGTGGAAAAAGTATGTAAGTGTAGTAATTGAATAAAATATTTTTTATGATTTATATGTGGCTATTATTGTGTAAAATCCATAATTGTTTTTTTTAATTATACCATACCAGCTTGTACGCTTAAAACAAAGCGCACGAAATATAAATTCATTCCATATCTCGATACCTTATCCGGCATTCTGAAGTAGTTTACTGCGTCTGACTTAGTTCAGAGAAGAAATGCTGGTATGGTTCCATCAGAGAGGCTGTACTCGATTTGTTAATGATCGCTGTCAAGTGAGAGCAATTGTATCGAATAAAATGACCTATTTGGCAACATACGTTGAATATTAACAAGCTTTGCTTTCATAAATAATGAATGTTACTCACCGATTTCAATGAGATATTTCAGATGACCTCATCATCGGTGGGACTTTAAATACTAATCGCCCCTTCATTTCCCGGCGGCTAACTGTTTTATATCCTGCCCGCATTAATTCAGTACTAGCAGCAATATAAACCTCGAAGTCATTTCATAACCAAATCATTTCATTGCTAAACGATGTCCAGCGTTTTTTTTACCGTGTCTTAACACATGTCAGAGTGAAGAATTAGAAATTGGTCCTTGAAATATACGTGAATATCTTCGAATGTCTATCATTTCAAATTATGCGTCATTTTCTGTCACAGTTTTCTGAGAGTGTAGCAGTTCTGTATCTCATGCAAACATTTCATATGCTATATAGGCAAACTGCTGCTTCTCTGTTACACCAAAGATTGTTCTGCTTTACACAAGATCGAACGTAACTGATTCTTCCACTATAGCTTTTCATATGTTGTTACTTGCATGTATTTAGGTTTTATAAATGACTTATAAATACCGAAATGAAGGATGTGTTTGAGGTATAAGTGAATATGTCTTAAAAGTGTAACAGTTGTGGTACTGCAGTGAGGAGCTTGCTTAATATTATTTAATGATGCCTTTACAATTCGTGGACAAATAGACATCTTTTTGTATTTAGAAAGTGATGCCAAACATTATACGAGATTTAAATCTCGTTTGTCTCTGAATGTACAAATGTTGATGTTTCTTCAGATAACAGGTAATCGTAGAGATACGCATTATGTCTAAACATTCAAATTTTGTTCCAACCGAAAATAACTTAACGTCTTTAATCAAGCACTGGATTGTAATCAAGCACTAGATTCTAAAAAAATACTGGCGCCCTAATATGAGTTAGTGGAATCAGTGACTAATGCCTAGGAAATTCATCTAGATCAGCATGCGCCAGATAAAATCTCTACAGTGCTTATCGTTTATGAAGTTTTGAGACATAAGAGTGAAAACTGTTGAGTATGCAGACATCCGTTTATGTTATGGTGGTCCCGTATCTTGCGATTGGCTCTGGCTCTGCGGTTGGCTGTGATCATTAGGGGGCATCCTTGAGGCGGCGAGACTGGCAGTTGCCGGCTGGGTGAGTCACCCGGAACGCAGCAGCTGGGACGCTCCGCTGACCTACTTTCAGCCGGTTCCAGCAAGCGGACCTGAGGAATGCCTTCTCTTAGGGGGCGTAACTGCCGACTTTGCAAGAGGCCGATAAGTGGGGCGTCGGAAAAACCACTGCTTCTCCAATACATGTGTCAGTCTATTGACAGGAAGTTGTTTGATGCGTCTTTCGCTTGAAAGAATATGTAAAATATCACTATTTTTTGTAATTACTTGTTTCTAATTTCCTAGTTGAAATTACTTCAGAGCCCGTGTTTGTAGAATGTATAGAGCGTTAGGTCACTAAGTGACAACGATTTTGTTATAACTTTCATGGAATTGTACACACATCAAAGTATTATATTATGGGACAAACAATGACACCGTAACAATGTACCACAAAGATAATATAACGATTGATTTATCTCTAGAACGATGCATCACCGCGTCACTGTCGACGTGCACTGTACAAAAGCAAAAAGTGGCATTCGTTGTTTCCTTTTTTCTCTCAATGAAAGCAGCCATGTGAAATCTACAGCAGAATAAAGATTCAGTATGGAGATAACTGTTTAAGTAATGAGAAAATACAGGACTATTATAAATCATTCATTCGTTTTCGAAGTCCTATTTTTTCAAAGTATTGCATGTAAAAATATGTTTGATGCATAAATAGAATCGTAAACTCACCAGGTTTGCATTTTGTACTCTACAAATGTTCTGTGAGAGCTCCTCGGGTCACACGACAGACTTACAAGGGGTAGTCAAGTTCATTCCATATCCCATGTATCAACATCCTGTCAGTGGTCATCACAGCAGCATTGATACAATCCCTGTGTTGTAATTTTCTTGGCAGTGGGAGTACGTAAACTCTGTGCTTAATGTAACCCTCCGTCCCCCCCCCCCCCCCCCCCCCGCACTCGCGCTCACACACGCGCACACACACACACACACACACACACACACACACACACACACACACACACTCAAAGACAAAAGTCGCAAGCCGTTATGTCAGGCGACCTGGGAGGTCAAGGAAAAGAGCCACACGATGTTCACAAATACGACCAATCCAGCGATGCGGAAGTTCGTTGTTTAGGTAGCGACGAAAATCGATGTTCCAATCTTCTTGCTGAACGATGAAATTCGTGGAATCAGCAGTTAGTTGTGGAAACCACCATAACTGCAACATGTCTAGGTAAGAGATACCTGTTATAGTTTTCTCACAATGAAAAACGGACCGTAATGCTTCGTCTGTGGCAATTCGCAGAAAGCATTAAACTTCGACGAGTCTCACACAAGCGCCACAATTTCGCGAGGGTTTTTAATGCCCCACACTCTCACATTATGGTAAGTACCCTTTGCAGATAAATGAATAGGTGCTTCGTCGCTGAATATCAACTCGGAGGCGGAAAGTTCATTGTCAAGTGCTTACCATACTGTGATTTAAAATTGAAGGCGACTTAATCTTCCGGTTGTATTTGTTGCACGAGCTGCTGACGGTAAGGTTTAAGTGTAACCGGCGTCACAAAATCTTCCTTCAGTTTTCTGCCATATTTCAAGTTCGTGGCTTGCGCAGATAGTTAATATTTATTTATTTACTTCTCTCACCCACCGTTGCATCTGGTACACCTGGTTTTCCGTTTAGAGAGACAACCAGTGTCCCCAAACTGTCGATACCGAAGCACAAAGCTCTTTTTTCGTGGCGGTTCTTTTCCATAGTTCCTTCTGAAAGCACGCTGCGTTGTTGTAACAGATAAATGTTTCACATATTTGCAACACACAAAAACTTTTTTCTAGCTTTGTCGTGATTCTGTCAATGCACCCCATTCGTATCGCCAAGTGGTGGACACAGTATAAATTCGATGAGTTTAGGGTTCTATTCATGAATCAATCATATTTGTACATGTAATAGTTTCGAAAATACAGAACTCTGAAAACGAGTGGTTCATTTATAGCAAGCCTGTGTAACAGTGGGTTGCATGATTGAAAACAGGCGGCCCAGCAACAACAACGGAATACGGATTGGAGGTTCAATGTTCATACTTCAAAACAAGGCAGTGAAATTGCAGATCGACCGTTGGTTTGTACGATCACGAACCACTGAGTGGGAGGCGGACATTATAGTGTAAGAACCCATTTCTGCGGTCAAGAAAAACTCCAACATTTACTGTGAAATTAATGGAATGTCAAGCGTCAAACGTTGATGAAATTCTAGAAGAGCTGTGGCTGTTATGTTCAATATAATAGTGACATGCAGATACGGACACCCATTAATTCTTACAAGTTTTACGGTGATCTATAACATCGTAACGTCCACTGTCTGCAACTGAATATAGTAAGAATACACTACGTGATATGAAATTAAACGCGCTGAAACACGCAGTATACAATCCAGACTTTCTACCTTTAGATCTTCACTTGTCACTTTTTGAATGAACGCGTCGGAGTAAAATAGTTTTCAGATGACGATAAGGACATATAGGTGGCCCGAAATTAGTTACCACCCAAGCCAAACAGCTATTTTTAATATATTTTTTCTGAAGTATATGTCAACCCTTTGACGTGCAGATCAACTGTGCTTGAAAACAGGGTGACCATGTCAAAATGTATAAGGCACCAGTCGTTTGTGATAAGGATCTTTGAAAATGAGGCATAATAAAAATTATGTTGTTTAATGACTGAATTTTGTATTATGCTGTTCCCCGTTTGACCTGGTATCTCAGCGTACGAGAGTGATGAACCTGATGGCATCATTAGTGGGGTTAATGCACGCAGCTGCAGTGTTTATAAGCTTTTGTAATTTAGTTCCACATCCATGATTCCTCCCTTTCTTATTCATTAATTTTCATCATCGCCGACTGAGATACACGATTCGTTAATATTTCCTCGTTTTCCATTCACCGAACATGAGAACTAGATGTCTGTTCGCGAATTTCTAAGGTATTTACTTTTCAACATCCACTGTGAAGTCGCGTAAGACGTAACACCCCTGTCATTGCAGTAACAGTTCACGATATGTAAACGAGATTTTCGGCGAATGATAGTACTTAGAGGGGAGTAATTTTGTTTTACGGATAATTCCCTAAACTGGTTCACCAAACGAGATAATGAAGCAACTATGATTTATAGTGCAACGGCGGAAGTTTTTTAGTGGCTGTCGATGGCTCTTGAAAAGATACTCAAGTACGGTGATGTAACGCTCGTTAATGTTGGCGGTGAAACTCTTCACAAAAATATTCGAGACATGTGTCGCAACTGAAAGACAAAGCGGTCGGAATTGACTATTGTGTAATAAACAGAGCCGAGGAGGGATCTCTTATCAGGCTCCGTCGTTAGTTGCAGCAATATCCCATTGAGGTAAAACGTATTCCGTCTTGGCTCTAAATACACGATATACACACAGGAGCAGTAACGAGTTCTGTAAATGAAACTGCATGACAACTTATGTTGTATATGGTTTTCAGTTTGAAGACTGGTTTGAGGCAGCTCCACAGCACTACTAATGTATCAGAAAAGGGGCTTAGTGAAACTGTTTCAAATATGTGGACATACTCATGTTTTAGCGAACATGCTTTATGAAAACAAGTACAACTTGTACAACAACGGAGCCTGACATGAAAACCCAACTTTGCAGTTTTCGCATCAAAAAATGGTTCAAATGGCTCTGAGCACTATGAGACCTAACATCTGTGGTCATCAGTCCCCTAGAACTTAGAACTACTTAAACCTAACTAACCTAAGGCCATGCCCGAGGCAGGATTCGAACCTGCGACCGTAGCAGTCGCGCGGCTCCGGACTGAGCGCCTAGAACCGCGAGACCACCGCGGCCGGCAGTTTTCGCATCGCAGTACCCTATTTCGACTGCATTGCCTTCCAGTTGCCTTCCAGTTTTACATTTCTTGGATACTTTTTGCGAAATGTTCCAATGCCAAAATCAACAACTATTCACCGAAAATATCGTTTATTGTGTTGAGAAATCGCGCAGCAAAGTTCAATAAAATCTCATAAATATATTTCAAGTACATGCATTGTGATTATTGTATTGGGATAAGTCATTTATTTCAAATACTTCTGGAGTAACGACATGTTTTTAAAATCGTATTTTAAAGGGTACTTAACATTGTCTGCTTGCAAAGTGAATGCACTTAACATGGGTTAGCATTGACATACCACTGTTTACTTGCTGGTCGATTTCACGAAATATTACTGCGAAACGTTACCAAAAAAAAAAAAAAAAAAAAAAAAAAAAAAAAAAAAAAAAAAATGTAAGGATCCGCATCGTTTTAATTTATGATACTAAGATTTGCATTACTAATTTTTTGTAATAATAAAATGTAATAAGCTCAAAAAATAATTTTATAATTCAGCATAATATGGAATTAATTTTACTGTCGCTTGCAGTGTTAAGATGGCCCTTAACATTTCTGCTCTTTCATGTAAATTCAGGTGAACAATGATAAGGAACACAACATTGTTTACTTGACGAAATAATTAAGTATTTACGTTTATCTGATAAGCAACAACCTTTTAATCGTATTTGCGTTGAGGAATATATTCAGGGTCGTTATCTTAGTCGTAGTTATTCACGTCATCCCGGGATATGCACACATCGTTCCTGAAGAGTATTTTCTTGGCGCAAAAACCGCACACGTTACTACTACTGGCACTCACGTGTTTGGAACATAACACTGTTTACATAGACTTTTTACATGCTATGCGCACATCCTGAGGAAGTTACCATTAGTGAGAATTTGAATTTAGAGCTGCCACTTCTCAGTTAATCGTAGAACTATCAGCTGATATGAATAAATCACATCTCGAACAATGTTTTACATGCTGTAAATTTGTTTCTCATCGACTGTCCTTACCGTTGTTACAGCTGGAGCCTTCATCTAACGTAAGAGTCAGATCGTCTTGAGGCCCATTAAGAGAACTTACCGAGAAACGTAACCTGCTGAAGAGAACAGTTTGTCGTCGAGCTCTGTCTCGGCCAGTTGCAGTACTTTGTGGACTAGGTTCCTGTCTGTTTCACCGATAGACCTTATAAAAGTATGGATTTACGTTCAAAACGACTCCCAACAAATATGGGACCTGCCCTGATTTTACTATGGACATACGGAACGCAGCGTTAACTACACCTTACTCGAAGTGGAAGTATTGCAGTGTCATGAAGGAAACTTATAAGTGATATGAGCCCTGTAGGATATGACAGGATGTGACGACCGATAAGTATGTCACAGAACAATAACGCGAACACAGAATGGCCGTAAGAAACACCATATGAGCAAACGTAATTAGACAATTTAAGATACTGGACTCTCATGTTGAAAGACTGCGGTCCGAATGCTCGCCCGATCACGCAGATTTAGGTTTACGATGATTTTCGTAAATTGCACAAGACATTTGCTGGATCCTCTGAAAATGGCGCCACCGACTTTCTGCCAAACCTTCTCCAGCCCGTGTCTTTGCACTGTATGTAATGACGTCGTCGATGGGACGAGAAACTTTAACTGCCCTGTTATTTCCTTTCTTTCCTAGTCGTTCATAAGTGATCAAAACTGCCGAAGAATGATAATTTTGATTTCCTCCTACGGGTGATGAAGTTACTCAACAGTCTCTTACTGACCTAGCTCATTTCATTTTCCCCTGTTCGGTGCTGTCGTATTTCTGACACGCCTGAGAAAAGATTCACCAAATTGTGGGCCCCTGTAATCTTTGGATAGGAATCCAAGCAGTCAACCCTTGTTCACTCAGGTACGAGCAGTTCTTAGCGGTTCGCCATCTTATCTTATTTACAACTATTCATGACGTCGCCCTTCCGGCTTAGATTTTTTAGAATGTGACTTTTAAGTACTCCATGTCTTTCCAGTCAGTACACACTTTAATTTATTAATGTCTTATATACCTATTATGTTTTAGAGCAGTTAGTTTAATTCTGAAGACGACGCTCATAGTAGCGTCGAAACCTGGTCAATTTTGACTTAATATTTGTGGCCGAGGGATTATTAGTTCTAATATAACGATGTGAAGTTGTAATATCTAAAGTTTTGAAAGGGATTCCTACATCAAGGGATTCTTTCCATAAAACGAAGTGAGGGCAGTCTTTCTGGAAACGAAGCCAGCGAACGTGAAGGGAACTGAATTTTTCATTCTGCTTGTTATTCTTTCTAAATGTCACACTTTTTTTTCTAGATCCTTCGTTGAAACAAAATCTTAAGAGCCATTCTACAAACGGTAAAGGGTTGTTTTCTTCTTGGCTTTTGAATGATATTACATCAGTCACAGATCGGTTAGCAGAAAGGAGTGTCATGATAATATAAACTTACGGTCAACCGTATGGATCTCATTTCTTAAGTTCTTTACAGTCTGTCCAAATTAGCGCAAGTTTCGAATTCTGATTTTGAACAGTTGCTGCTTCACTGTCTGTTATTACGCGAGGAGCATCATTGATATGGAGTTCTACATGCTTTAAAAGTCGGGAACCTACTTCTTGGGAGCCTTTTGAACCCAAAGTGTCACCCCAAATGTATAGAAACCCATTATCCGTTTTGAGATCATGACTGCCGCCATTGTATACATACTAGTTCCTCCTCAAATAATGAACTTTTGATATTGAAACCTTAGGGACAGGCAGTGCTTTCTGAAGATAAAATGATATTCACATTCCCATGACAGAGTTTCGGTCCTCAGCCACCGTGCTATTACTGCTGTTCTCCAATGTTCAAATCGTGTTTTCATTAATGCCGATTTAAGTGGTTCTTCTGCAGTCAAAATTCTCAACTTCTAGGTGTCACATGTAGCACAGGACTCTTTCACTGGGGCTTGGAACAACACGTTGAATCTCTCGTTGAAAATACGTGTGTAGAAACTCTCTTTCACTTCACTTCTTTCTGGAAGTTGTTTCTCAGTGCAATTTGCCTTGTAAACATCGTACAAGATCATAATACTGGGATCAAGGCTGAGATATTTCCATTTAGGTTGTGTGCTCTAGTGTAGTGACTTTAGCGAGGTGGGAACCGTTTAATGCAGTCCAATACCATGTTGACAACATCTTCGGGAAGTTTGTTTTTTGGAATATTCTTCCCTCTCAAAACCACTCCAGGTATCCGTCCCGTTCTTCCTTCTTTAGTGCACGACTTAATCGACCATTGGAAATGAAAAAGGTATCCAAGAAAAACTGTTTGCAAACAGTAATACTTACTGTTTTAACAGTCACAAAGTATTTCTATGTAACTGATTTTAGTCACTTGCACTTGACTTTATCATCAATTGGTCGCGGCTGTTGAACATGAACACATTTCACCGGTCCGCAGAGGCAAGCGTTCTGCGTGCTGATGTTTCCCAACCCCAAAATGCTTTAAACGAAGCAAAGCTCTCGCCAGTACTTAACAGTCACATGTTTCTTACACCAACCACAGTCTTATCCAGCGAATTTCTTTTCTGCAACATGCGTCCCTTATGTTAACTTTTCAGATTCTTCTGAGTTTCTCTTTCTCGTTGCCAGCCGTTTCCGGTGATTTTGAGGTTGACGTTTTCGTTTTTTCGTGATTCTAACGTTCCTAGACACCGAATCTTGTGTTGTGTTGCAGAATGTTAAAATTCCAGGAACATCTCTTTGATTTCCCAGTTCGGTGATAGGTCAGGATGTTCCTGTGGCCCCTTCAGGAAGCTGACTTCGGTTTTGTAGCATAGTGATCTGTGTTAATGTTGATCCTTGAAATGGAGGATGTTCAGGACTGGAATCAGTCTCCAAGGATGTAGCCGTAGCATTTATAGTATTTGTTCTGTAGTACTTTGCAGTTGTCGAATCAGACAACAAACACTGCTCTAAATAGTCCACTGTGCCATTATCAATATCTTCATTGTCGAAACCTCCACTACCACTGGAAAACTCGTCCTGGAAATAAAGGCTACCTGTTCACTTCTATATTCGTATATCCCTTTGACCTAAAACACTTGCAACTACTGGTTAACCTGCTCTGAATTGTGTTCTCCTGTCTCACAACTAATGTGTACTTTTATAATTTAACTCAACGCGTGGGCTATAAATTTTAAGGAAAAAAGAATAGCGTTTGGAAAAGTCAGTACACACAGAATACTCGAAAAAAAAAATTGGACCTCATTAACTTAAACTCGATTAATTAAAATTGCCCATCTGAAATTCGAATATTCTATTCCAAACTTTTTGTGAATAGATCAAGCAAAGCGCAATGTATAGTTTATGTATTAATGTGAGACATCACTGCTTGATTCGTGTAGTCTTCAACCTAGATTTCAACATGAAGTTCAAACGTGTCTTAAACACAATTTCTGATTTAATAACATCTGGATACTACAAATCTTAAGAAATAAAACAATACTAATACCTACTAGTACAGTTGCAATGTGTTTTTGATTTTAGAGCTTGTATAAACACGCGAAACAACACAGAACAATACAACTACGTGGCCTTGCCGCTTGACTTTGCCAGCTTTCCGGCGAACGCACTTCATTCTGACGTGAGAGGCAGAATGCATTTGTCGTTCTCAAGCGGCTCCGGTGGAAGTGTTATTGTTATACCAATTATCCACAGCAAATTTCCGTGCATTGTGAGTAAACTGAGTGGTATAACTCAAAAACTAGTTTTTTTTTTTTTAAAAAAACTAGTTTTTTTTTTTTTTTTTTTTTTTCTTTTTTTTTTTTTTTTTTTTTTTTTTTTTTTTTTTTTTTAGACCACAGTGGTTCTTAGCGGCTCAAATATTCGCCGACTAGAAAGACAGGAAGCAGATTTTGTGTACTGCGTATAGTGCTGTTCAAAATCTAAGAGTCATTGAACTGAAAGACTGTCGATTAAAAGACGGCTGGTTCAGACCGTTTGTTCTGGACTCGGGCGTCGCCGAACGGAGAGGATATTCACCTGGACCAGCAGAACCGGCTTTTCGCTTCTGTCTCGGCCCATAAAGGGCAGAGTCGGTGACCGAGACAAGTGACTTCATTCATCTGCGCCAAGTACACGTAACTACTCATACTCATACTCTGATATCTGTAGGGCTGGTCTCTTTGAAAAAGCACAGTAAGCCGGCGGCTACTGCATCTTCCTCTCCCGTGGAAAGCGTGTTAATCCTTCCTAGTATACACATTCTGGCAACAGTTGAAAATGAAATTTCTCGCGGAAGAGGGCGACATCTTTCGGCTTTACGAACGACTTCGTATTATGACCTATTTTCTTTAATAAATTTCCATCAAAAACTGTCACTATCGCATCCGGCGGCAGTACCCAATGTCGGACCTTTGACTTTCTTTCGGCCAGGAAGTTTACCGAAGTAATTACGTGTAAAATTGAATCATTTAATGCTTCGTCCAATTCGAACTGCGGTATGGCCTCTATGACTTTTCTTAGTATATCATTACAATTCTGATTTTGTGCGTTAGATGGTACAGCCTCCGTGGCAGTAACAGCATTTAGAGTAACATCGATTGGTCTAGGTTGCTTGCAGGATGTTCTTCGGTAACAGCTACGTGTGGTGTGCAAGTGAATGCAGCCTGAATGAAATTATGCGAAATGTACATCACTACATTTAGTTTAGGCAGTAAGAGAAGATTTTCTATTATGACTGGTCTGAAGGTAATATAGCTCAAGACGGCCTTTGCAACAAATTATGAACTGAACCTCTGTGAGCTTTTAGTTTACACGATTAAGTTATTGTTATTCATTTAAAAGTATACAGTACGGTTGGCAGTTTCAGTAGTGCTGACCTTAGTACAACACACCAAAATGTACGCTTCCCAGAGCACTTCATTGGTCACCGGATTGTATGCAAGCAATTGGAGCAATCCTTCGTGGTATTTGGAGGCTGTTTGATTGAATGTGCAACAGTGAAGTCTCTACAAATTGTCGTGATACGCGTCATAAAAATAATAGTTGTACCTTTGAGAAAGAAAGAGCATGGATAACGCTGTACTAAACCGGTATCAGTAGGAATCCCACTTGGCTCCACCTTAAGTTATCTTCCTTATTTCATACACGCAAGTCATAGCCCTACTCACAAATAAAGGTGAGCGAAACATTACCCGAAATAGGAATAATACAGACTTTTTTCACGGCGATATTGACCTTAGCTTCATAACCACGTATAGTATATTGACACCAAGGCAGAATTAAACGAGATAGTAATTCTTGGAAATTAAAAATAGCCAGTAATAATGTCAAGCAATTCGATTCAGTACAAGATTGCCCTATTTGATAATTCTCCTTTTCGGAATGTAACACACATCGTCCAAGCTTAAAATTTCGAATGGAAAAAAGCCACAAAGACGCGCTACAATATGCGTGAAAAAATTAACAAAACTGTTGTTAAGTATCACTTAGCTCATCTTTCAGCAGTTTGGTCCCTTTGGAATTCACACACATTTGAACATTTTTTCGCATTCGGGCGGACGACTGTTCAAACCCGCGTCCACCCATCTTGATTTAGGTTTTCCGTGATTTCCCTAAATCGCTCCAGGCAAATGGCGGGATTGTTATTTTAAAAGGGCACGATCAACTTCCTTCCCCATCTTTCCCTATTGCGAGGGACCGATGACCACGCTGCTTGGTTCCCTCCCAACGAACCTGGTTTAACCGACAACATGCACCTTGAGTCCCCCCCCCCTTCCCCCCATTCTCTCTGACTGCGGACTCCTCGCAGCGCGACCATGGTATTTATAAGCATTTTATTTCGCAGACTGGTTCTTGTTTCCTTCTGACGCTCCAGTAAGTGGAATCCTGCCATTTGTCTTACGTATGCCGAAGTCCTGTTTCAGTTCATCATATCAAGCATTATTAATTCTTGTAATTTATATGAAAAGATGGATTCCACTTGTCAAGTTCACTAAATTGTGACGTTTATCACAGTTCACTAATTCTCTGCAGGAATAGCTAGTATCACTCAGTTAGCTGTGTTGTGCATTTTGCTGCTTCCCTGAGGAGAACACACGGACAGTAAGTATATGTGTGAGTGCGACAGAGTTCTCATTGGACTCAGTGTGGGGTTTTATTATAAGTGCGCGGCACGCACCTCACGCACCGCACTGCGTGCCCGCGTGCCCTCGAGCTGCGTCACAGGCCGCGTTTGGCCCACCTGCTCCACTCATGGGCACTTGACGCTGACATTGCACGGGCTCTGTCTGTGTGTGTGGGGGGGGGGGGGGGGGGTGTACACAACGCTGCCCTGAAGGGAGCTGCAAAGAGCTTGGATATCGTGTCTACAGTACACTACTAGCCATTAAAATTGCTACTCCATGAAGATGACGTGCTACAGACGCGAAATTTAACCGACAGAAAGAAGATGCTGTGATATGCAAATGATTAGCTTTTCAGAGCATTCACACAAGGTTGGCGCCGGTGGCGACACCTACAACGTGCTGACATGAGGAAAGTTGCCAACCGATTTCTCACACACAAACAGCAGTTGACCAGCGTTGCCTGGTGAAACGTTGTTGTGATGCCTCGTGTAAGGAGGAGAAATGAGTACCATCACGTTTCCGACCTTGATAAAGGTAGGATTGTAGCCTATCGCGATTGCGGTTTATCGCATCGCGACATTGCTGCTCTCGTTGGTCGAGATCCAATAACTGTTAGCAGAATATAGAATCGGTGGGTTCAGGAGGGTAATACGGAACGCCGAGCTGGATCCCAACGGCCTCGTATCACTAGCAGTCGAGATGACAGGCATCTTATCCGTATGGCTGTAACGGATCGTGCAGCCACGTCTCGATCCCTGAGTCAACAGATGGTGGGAATGTTTGCAAGACAACAGCCATCATCACGAACAGTTCGACGACGTTTGCAGCAGCATGGACTATCAGCTCGGAGACCATGGCTGCGGTTACCCTTGACGCTGCATCACAGACAGGAGCGCCTACGATGGTGTACTCAACGACGAACCTGGGTGCACGAATGGCAAAACGGCATTTTTTCGGATGAATCCAGGTTCTGTTTACAGCATCATGATGGTCGCATCATGTTTGGCGACATCGCAGTGAACGCACATTGGAAGCGTTTATTCGTCATCGCCATACTGGCGTATCATCCGGCGTGATGGTATGGGGTGCCATTGGTTTCACGTCTCGGTCACCTCTTGTTCGCATTGACGGCACTCTGAACAGTGGACGTTACATTTCAGATGTGTTACGACCCGTGGCTCTACCCTTCATTCGATCCCTGCGAAACCCTACATTTCAGCAAGATATTGCACGACCGCATGTTACAGGCCCTGTACGGGCCTTTCTGGATACAGAAAATGTTCGACTGCTGCCCTGGTCAGTACATTCTCCAGATCTCTCACCAATTGAAAACGTCTGGTCAATGGTGGCCGAGCAACTGGCTCGTCACAATACGCCAGTCTCTACTCTTGATGAACTATGGTATCGTGTTGAAGCTGCATGAGCAGCTGTACCTGTACACGCCATCCAAGCTCTGTTTGACTCAATGCCCAGGAGTATCAAAGCCGTTATTACGGCCAGAGGTGGTTGTTCTGGGTACTGATTTCTCAGGATCTATGAAACCCAAATTGCGTGAAAATGTAATCACGTGTCAGTTCTAGTATAATATATTTGTCTAATGAATACCCGTGTATCATCTGCATTTCTTCTTGGCGTAGCAATTTTAATGGGCAGTAGTTTAATATAACGAAAGTGTTTGTCGAATTTCCAGGAACATAAAACAGGCTGTTGCAAACCTTTAGGGTCAAAGTTATACAAATGATAGAGGATACTAAACTGAGTAGTCAGAGATAACAAACCAATGCTCGTAAACTAATATTTCAGGCATCACAAAAGCTTCAATGAGCAATACATGCCAGGTTCGTGTTTGTGAACTGCTTATGTTTCATTACAAGCAACTACCTGTTGCACCGACTCTGGTGCTGCTACCCTGAAATTACAACTCAAACAGTCTTCTGTGAAGCACCCACCATGAAGTTCATCGTTGTTTACAGGCCATGACTCAATGGATCGTCACTTGTTACAGGAACTTTGCGACTTCGAAGTAATTAATTTAACGAATGATTGTACAGAGAAAGATTTCGCTACAGGTGTCATCCTAATTGGAGAAAAAATATATTTCTGATTAGAAACCTACGAGGAACTAGGATATTCAAGAGACATACTTGCCAAATGCCTTGACAAACCATTGTTTTTACTATATAATTTTAAGAGGGTTAGTTTGGCAGTGTGGGAGGAGAGTCATAACTTTGGCTATGAAATGACACTACGAAGAATACAGTATGGAGAGAATAGGAGCAATTGCACCTCTGTAACAAATGGTTCCTCACGATCTCACAATCAATCCCTGTATTAAGTTCCGTCAGTGGAATATCCAGTGCAGTACAGCATTTCCGGACTTCTACAGTTTGTATTGTTCTTTCAATTATGATGGTGTTCTTAACTGCTCAGTGCTGTGTATGGAATGAAAAAAATACATACACCACGCACATAGTGGATAACTCGTAATCATCCTTTGTCAACTTGCTGGATGGAAATTAACAAGATGAATCAGAAAAAATAAGCAGTATAGAAACACGTGACTCTCACAAATTTTTAATTCAATACTTCTCAATGCCTGAAATATTCATTGCTGACAGTAGGTTCACTATCACAAACTAATCAGTTTAGGATCCTCTATTGTCTGTTTAATTTTGACACTATTGTTTTCAGATACCCTGTATGCTTGCGAACAGCCGTTTGATATTTAAGCACTCGTTCAATCACATATATGACTACTGACGCCTATTATATCGAGGTTCAGTATTTTTTTTTATTACTTGGATTTGATTAATGTTCGTATTTGTCTTTTTTTATGAATAACTGAAATGTTTGTAGTGACCCAGTTACGCGCATGTTGAGATATTGATATACGTAGGCTGCATCAGTGTAGGTCTAATTAGGCATCATCGGGTAATTAGAAAGCATGTTTATGAAAATAAAAACTTTAAGATACCTTTATTAGATCGTACGTAGTACACAAGGACGGAAATGGGAATAGTTGGCCGTTCGTAGGCCATACTCAAATATTGTGAATAGTGCTCCTGTTCTTTTGTTCATCGCAGACTATGTATAATTCTGTTTCGTGTAGTGGCTTATAAACCAGTAAAGCGAAGTGTATTCTTGACTATGAGGACAGGCACGGTTTCATATCAAGCATCAGAGGGAAAAAGAGCCTTAGTGCAAATTGCTCTACCTAAGTACAATATTTTTCTGTCTCAATTGGTTTAGATTGTCGCGAACAAATAAATCAGACTTCTTAATATACAGGTGTTCTAAAAAAAAGGTTTACAAACTAACGTGGCACATCGGGCATACAACAGGGGTTAATAATCACATACGAACCGGGGTCGCAAATGCCACGACAGGTCGCTACAGTGAAGAGACCGAAGCATCATAGCGAGTGTCCCCTTCACCGATGAGGCTGCATTCTGACTCGAAGGTGTGATGAACGTTCAAAACCTGCATATGTGTGCGGATGTTTACCCACCTGTTACACGTACACATGCCTCACAACGGGAATTTACCCTTAACGTGTGGGCTGGCGTTTTCAGAGGTTGCTAACTGGGCCGCACATTCTCCCGGACAGATTGGATAGTCGCTCGTGTCTCTTTTTCTTGCGTGAGGTTCTGCCGGACATCCTGAATGACGTTCACAAGCCTATTCGTCGCCACATTGAATTTTAGCACGACGGTACCCCGGGAATTTTAGCACAGAGGAGGGCACATCTGTTGGCAACCTTTCTGGGCCTCTGGATTGGTCGCGGTGGACCATTCGCATGGCCACCACGATCACGCGATCGGGCCCCAATCGGTTTTTTTTTTTTTTTTTTTTTTTTTTTTTTTTTTTTTTTTAAAGGGAGTATCTGAATGACCTTGTGTATGAAATACCTGTTACATCGTCGGAGGAGATAGTGGTCAGGATTGTTGCGGCTGCAGGATGTCTTCAAGATGCATCAGGTTACTTTGAGGAGGTGCGCCGTTAAATGCAGCGTCTATGTGAGGCGTGTCTCAATGCATCTGGACAAAATTTGAGCATCTCCTGTAGTCAGCGTCCATTTATAGCACGTGACTAACAGTACTGCATTTAATAGCACCGGGTGGCCTTAGCGATCCCTTGTTACAAAGTCATTACTGATCCTTGTATGCCCGATGGGCCATGTCAGTTTGTAAATTTTTTTGGAATCAGCCTGTCTACTCCGCAAACCACTGAACAATACATGGTCCAGAGTACTTCGAACCAATATTAGCAACTTTCATTCAATTTGCATGCGGAACGAGAGAAAAATTCTTGTCTATATCCCTCGGTAGTCGATGCGAGCGATTGTTTATCTTATGTTTTTCTCATGATCACGCCACGACGTAAACGACAGAGGCAGTAGAACTGTTCGCCGTCATCCTCGAATGCAGGAATAACATCGCCTTCTTCCAAAGATTCTCATTAAACTTCATGAGCATCTCTATTATACCTTCGTGTAGGATGTACTGACCTGTTACGACTCTGGCAGAGCATTTTTCGGTTCCTTCAATGTCAGTTACTACCGATAAAGATCAAAGACATCATGACGTACTGCGCCGCAATAATTCCAAACTGCACCACTGTCATTCGGGACACACATTCACACGTTAATGAATAATTATGGAAATAAGAGGAACGGAGAGGTGTCATATGACATTACTACATGGCACACAATGGAGAGATTTGACATATAACCCAGGACTGTGGCGTGTAGCAGGAAATGTGCGTCTACTCTTCCATACGCCGGTTAAATAGTGATTTTCCCCAACGCGTTTCGAAATTTTTCTTTGGGTGGCCATGCTCGTGAAGGGGGATATATGAAAACTTCTACCAGTGACATTTGCGCCCATATTCCTTGGAACTTCTTGCTCACTGAATCACAACCTACCTGCACCCCGGGAGTTACCTTTCAGAAAAACGCTCGGTATGCCCACTGTGGTGCTGTGCCGTCCTGTCCGAGCCGCGTCGACGCCTATATGCCAATGACCAGCGACGTACGGCATTCTGCTGCAGGAAAAAGCGCGCGGGCAATAGTCGACATAACATTCTACGACATGGGCTGGTGCATAAGTCCGAGAGTTTTTCCAAAAGTTTAATAAAAACAACATACACACATAACACAGGCTTTAGACATCAATAATATAGTTTCATTCATTATTTACAACACTCTTTCAATGCTGGGATAACTTTTCAGCTGTAGAATTCACGTGATTTTGAGGCGGAGGACTCGTCGAGCCATGTTCGGAGCGCATTTTGATCCGGAAAGTAAGCTCCTTGAAAGTTGTTTGACAGAGAGCGGGAAAGGTGAAAGTCTGGGGGTGCAAGATCATGTAAATAAGGTGCGTGCGGAATAAGTTCCCAACCCAGCCCGACTCCCAAGCCACCGCCTGTATAATGTCAGGGTTGCCACAAGTTCTGGAAATCAGGGAATTTCAAACGTGACAGGAAAATCTGGGATATATCAGGGAAATTTGAAAAAATCACTGGAAAAATCTCGTTTTTGTCTCAGTAGATGAAAGGTTTGTTTACTGAGATGTGATGCATCGTCGCAGGCTGGGTGCAGCTGAGTAAGTGCACTGCTTCCCTGCTCCTCATTGTTATTGCTTCTCCCCTTTCTACCATTTCCCTCAACTCGCAGTCAGTGTTGTCACTTCTTGCCGCTAGCCTAGCAGCTGCCAACGAGAGGCAGGGAGGCGTGAGGAGTGGTTTGTTTGGATCGGATTCTCAGAAACTGTTGACGCAGTGGCCGAAGATAGCGGTCATTTGTGTATGAGTGGAAGTGTGTATACTCTCGTTTTCTGACAAAGGCTGTCGTCGAAAATTTAGTCGTAGGAGAGTGATCGTCTTTCCTACGTGGCCGTCTGCGGCTCAGCGATCATCTCCATGGTGAGTTGTTACCTATCCTCATTAGTATTGAGGAGAGTGATTGTCTTTCCTACGTGGCCGTCTGCGGCTCAGCGATCATCTCCATGGTATCCTCATTAGTATTGATTCTCAGAGTATTCGCGTAAGTTATCTTTTGCATGGATTGATCACTCATTTCATCAACATGGTATCTGTGACACGTGAATAGCTGGCCACAGGAGTGGGCTTCCACAACGGGCCAAAACGCAGGCCATTTCCGAGGGTATCTCTAACGGACCAAGCCTGACGATCTGAAGCCCATCGTTTCCCCTAATGTGCAGGCCGTGCCCGTCGCATCTAGTCTCACCGATCTGCCTGCAGACCGGGTCTATTAGCGTGTGGCCCAATGCGGAGGATTTTCGTTGTTTAGCAATGGACCCAGCACAGCGGTGCTCCTCGCCAGACCAGAGCCATGGGCAATGGATTTCAGGAATTGCGACACTCTCACTGCAGTTACTTTTTATAGTGCAACGTTTTATAGACTTTTATTTATTATAGTATATTTTGGTATTTTCAACGTAGTTCATACATTACAAAGTATTGACAACAAGAAGAAGAAAATTGTGACAGTCGCTAGCGGTTTTACGATATGTACTTATATATTTCTCGAAAGAAAAATCACGCAGTATCTGTAAAATGAAATGATCGTGTGGCATTGCTGTCGGGAAGCCCCATCCGGGGAAGTTCGGCCACGGGGTCACAAATCTTCGTTCTGGTGACGGCACATTGGACGACTTCGTATCGATGATCATGAAATGATGAAGAGAACAACATAAAACCAAATCCACTAGCGGAGAAAATCTTCAACGGGGCCGGGAATTAAACCCTGTCCCTCTGCTTGGTAGACAAACACGTTACCACTCAATTAAGTAGGCGGACACACCATTCCTCTAAAATAATAGATATAATACAGTGGTTAATAACTGACAATAACGAACATAGTAGAACCAACATTTTATTGACGGTCGCCAATAGTGTTGGTTTACACAACTCTTTCCCACCATATACACTTCTTTCGAGAGGCCTACTTTTTCTGAAATTATTTCTGAAATCAGTGAGGTGTTTTGAAATCTATCTTTATGTCACCAAATGTCCTCCGTTTTATTGGAATAAAATAATGTCTGTGGTCTTAATGAAACGCGTATAACATTTGGCTTGCTTTCTCCATCTAGCAACAGTTCATTACAAAAGATGTTGATGTTAGTACTTAAGATGTTTGCTCAAATACAGAAATTCCTATATTTTTTTGTCACCTTACGTCTTTACTCAACCTTGAAATCTCAAAATTTTTCATGGAAAATGCTAAAACTTTTCTAGAAATCTGGGAAATATCAGGAAATCTGACATGAGGAAACTTGTGGCAACCCTGAGTGTTTTTTGTCAGTCTAGCAAAATGCAGGCGGGCGTTATCGTGGACGTCTTAGTTATTGACACTAAATGTCAGCAGTGATGGTTACACCTCGGGGAAGCAACTCTACAACACATCATCGCTGGTCTACCAGGTGCATAACATAATCTTTTGTGGATACCCGCAGCCAGCCTCTGGTGGCCGAGCGGTTCTAGGCGCTTCACTCTGAAACGGGGCGACCGCTACGGTCGCAGGTTCGAATCCTGCCTCGAGCATGGATGTATGTGATGTCCTTAGGTTAGTTAGGTTTAAGTAGTTCTAAGTTCTAGGTGACTGATGACCTGAAATGTTAAGTCCCATAGTGCTCAGAGCCATTTGAACCATTTTTTTGTGGATGCCCGCAGGTCTTTATATGGGAGTTGCTGCTCTGTTTGTGCAAACCATTCATTTCTTGTCCTTGTGTTAGCATAGGGACACTACTTCTCGTCAGCGTTAACGATACAAGATATGAGTGGTCGTTGTTGGTTACAAGCCAGTTGCGAAGAGCGAACAGATTTGCAAATGTGGATATCTGCTGGTTTTTGTGATTTTTCCTTCGAGCTTGCGGTATCCATACACTTGTTTTCTGAACTTTACCAATTGCACGCAAATGTCTCACAATGGTGGAACGATCAGTTGATCACATTTGCCAGCTTTCGAACACACTGACGTGGATTATTATGTAATTATTAATGCGTTTATACGATTTTCATCAAATCCCGAAGATCTTCCTGAACTTGGAGAGTCAACAACGTCAAAACGATCGTCATTAAAACGAGAAAACCATTTCCTTGCCGTACTCTGTCCGGTGGCACTGCCCCCACACACGGAGCGAATGTTTCTGGCTGGCTCCGCTGTTGTCACCCCGTTATTGAAACAAACAAAGGAATATGCCGAAATGATTCCATTTCTCCACTTGGCGATGCATATTCTAGCGTCCACAGCTCCACTCAGTCTCCAAATGACAAAATAACAATATATAAACTCAAATATCAACAGTGAATTACAAATAAAAAATGACAGTCGATAAACCAACCCATATCTGCCGGAATACGAACATGCAAAAAAATAAATAAAATGAAAAAAATAAGAACGCTACGAACTTATGCGCCAGCCTAATACTGGTTGATTTAATGTGTACATTCTGCATTTCCTTCTTATATGGTGCATTTCTCTCCTAATACGAAAAATCATGTTTTGCATCATCATCTTAGAATTGTTCTTTGTTTAGCTTTACTGTAGTTCTTTTGTAATACATACTCTGTCCTTTTAACGAATATCTTACGTAATGTACAATTTTATAATGAGATGATGATTGGTTTGTGGACCGCTTAACTGCGCGGTCATCAGCGCCCGTACAAAGTCCCAATTTTTACGCAGTCAGTTTTATTTTCACGCTCCAATCTAGCCATTGTCACGAATGATGACGACGATGCAAAGGTGAGGACAACACAAACACCCAGACCCTGGAGAGAGAAAATTCTCAATCCGGCCGGGCATCGAAACCGGGACCCCGTGATCCAGAGGCAGCAACGCGTACAATTTTAAAATGCTCGTATATCTTTCACTTGGCAGTAGTAAGAATGATACGCGGAATTATTATTATAAAGAAATTTTTTTTCATGTTTTGAAGTCGCATGTAGAGAACGCACGAGTGTAACGTTATAAGTGGGAGGGGATGCTACACTATGTGATCAAAAGTATCCGGACACCCTCAAAAACATGTTTTTCATATTAGATACATTGTGCTGCCATCTACTGCCAGGTACTCCTTATCAACGACCTTAATAGCCATTAGACATTGTGATAGAGCAGAATGGGGCTCTCCGCGGAACTCGGGGACTTCGAACGTGGTCAGATGATTGGGTGTCACTTCCGTCATACATCTGTACGCGAGATTTCCACACTCCTAAACGTCCCTAGGACCACTGTTTCCGATGTGATAGTGGAGAAGAAACGTGAAGGGACACGTACAGCACAAAAGCGCACAGGTTGTCCTCTTCTGTTGACTGACAGAGACTGCCGATAGTTGAAGAGGGTCATAATGTGTAATAGGCAGTCATCTTTCCAGACCTTCACGCAGGAATTCCAAACTGCATCAGGTTCGATTGTAAGTACTATGACAGTTACACGGGAGATAAGAAAACTTGGATTTCATGGTCGAGCGGCTGTTCATAAGCCACACATCACGCTGGTAAATGCAATCGACGCCTCGCTTGGTGTAAGGAGCGTAAACATTGGACGAGTGAACATTGGAAAAAAAGTTGTGTGGAGTGACGAATCACGGTATACAATGTGGCGATCCGATGGCAGGGTGTGGGTATGGCGAATGCCCACTGAACGTCATCTGCTAGCGCGTGTAGTGCCAGAAGTAAAATTCGGAGGCGTTGGTGTTCTGGTATGGTCGTACACTGAGGTTTTAAGCACCTTCTTGCTTCTCACTGTTGAAGAGCAATTTGGGGATGGCGACCGCGTCTTTCAACACGATCGAGTACCTGTTCATAGTGCACGGACTGTGGCGGAGTGGTTACACGACAGTAACATCCCTGAAATGGACAGACCTGCACGGAGTCGTGGCGTGAATCCAATAGAACACCGTTGGGATGTTTTGGAACGCCAACTTCGTGCCAGGCCTCACCGACCGACATCGATATCTCTCCTCAGTGCAGCACTCCGCAAAGAATGGGCTGCCATTCCCCAAGAAACCTTCCAGTACTTGATTGAGCGTATGGCTGCGAGAGTGAGAGCTGTTATCAAGGCTAAGGGTGGGCCAACAGCATATTGAATTCCAGCATTGCCGACGGAGGGCGCCGTGAACGTGTAAGTCATTTCCAGCCAGGTATTCGGATACTTTTGATCACATAGTGTATATACAGCTTACATCACCAGTATACGTGCTTAATCCTGGCCTTTGGGTTAGTATGAGCACACATCGTGTGGACATTACACGTACCATGTGATGATGCACGGACATAGACGATAATTTTATTTCATATTTATTTTAAATATGTTCTGTCAGGTAGAAAAGAAACACTTCGTAAATTTCGTGTTTATAATTTAGTGTTATTTTTTGCGTTTTAGGTTCTGAAGATGCGTTTAAAGTAAAAATATTGAGATTATGTTCGACAGAAAATAAAAGCCAGAATAAAATCAGTTATGATAACAACCGATTGTAAAAATTTTGTCATTATAGTTAGTGTTCTATCGTGTCCAGCCCTCAACATTGGTACCCCACTTGACAGTCTTCGCCTCTTCTACCTGTCTGGCAAGTTGTGGAGTTTGGACAGGAGGATTGGTGGACCTTTCCTCGACCTTTTCTGGGCGCAAATTTCAATGGGCGCAATTTACTGTACACCCGTGACGGGACTGTGCCCTCCGCTCCTGAGATGAGGCAGATAGCGTGCTGCGCCTCCCTCGGTGCGTTCCAGATTTTACGAGCGGTCGCTGTACCTGCGCGGAGGCAGGGACTGCCACCCAAGGCGAGGCATCTAACGTGCTCCAGGCTCCAAAGAAAGAAGCAGTCTGCTGCAACTAATGTCGTGTTATGACTGTTTGTCATTTCTGTGCGTACATAGAATGCTGGTGTTAAACTGGAATCTAGCAATAACAGGAAGTCGTAATAAAATGTTTTGTGGTATTGGATTGAAAACACTTTTTCCTGTCCTTTCCTAGGCAATACTTACAAGTCCTTCCGATAAAGAGGCGAGAGTGTGGGTTGGTGTTTTGCACAGTCGAATTACGCTAGCAACAGCAGGTGTCCTCCACATGAGTCCCTCTTTCTTCTGGCACATGGTGCTTGTTATGAGACCTATAACTGCTTTATTAGTTCAGCATAAATAAAGCATTGCCAGTATAATACAATTGGGAACATCTAGAAGTGAAGTAACCATTGTCAGTCTGATGTTTCTCACTAATGTCTTATTATACTTTTATCTATTCTACTACTTCTTTGTTCTCTATTTTAAGCCCTCCTTTCTGTATTCGTTAATGTTTTAGAGTCGCGTTAGATAGCGTTTTCATTTTTACACTGCAGAATACATAACTTATCAGAGCACGCCGGAGTCGAATCCAGGATTTAGATCGACGGTAGGGGGGGGGGAGAGGGTTGAGCTCAAAAAAATATTTTTTCACCGTGCTGTACCGAAATTCTCTAGAGTAAACGAAGGTATTTTCGTAATTTATTATAGTAACAACTACAATAGAGAGAAAATTGTCGAAACTTTTAAGTCTGAAAGCTATGTTGCAAAGAAAGAATCTCTCTCTCTCTCTCTCGAGATTAATAAGGACCAGATCTAGCTCTGGTGCTGGGGGGGGGGGGGGGGGGGGGGGAGGAGCAAATTCTTTCGCATAATCTCAGTGGCAATTCAAAGGTATCTCATCCTATCTAGATGACTTTTCACTCTTAAGCAATTTTAGTGAATTTTATATACCAGAGTTACTTGTCTCCACAACAAGTTTCTTGTACTGGACATTTTAGCATCAGCTGTATATAAATTCAAAAGAGAGACACCTTTTGCATGCTGCACATTAATTTTTTATTTCTCTTGTGCACCCAGACGCGTTTCACTTTAGTTACAAGGCATCATCAAGGGATGTCCTGAAATATTACATAATTTTTTCGTTTGCACACACAGGTTATCGTTTGCACTTATAGGTTATAGATTTAAAACAGGTCGCTGAGGTTTTTATAATAAGATGGAGAAGTACCTACTGATCGTTGTCTAATTAATTATTTTTAAACCAAACTGTTTTGTCTCAGGTGGCAAACTGGTTCAAAGTTCGCACTTTGTTTTGGTCACTGTTTTTCGTGTAAATCAATTTAAATGAAAACAAACCTAAAACAAGAGAGATAAAATAGAATAAATAGTAACACTTCCTAACCTTACCAGAACATTACCACGTGCGCAAAACAAAGGCTGAAAGGAAGATACTGCTACTAAATGACCAAGTGCGTATGACTAACAACTCACTATTTACATTGACTCACCATATAATAGACATTAATCCCAGTAGATTATCACAAATCCTGTTTCTCTCACAAGACTCTAAAGGTACCTGAAAATAATAATAATAATAATAATATCAATAAGGCTGAAAGAAAAATCATCCGAAAAAATGCTTGGTCCAAAACTCACAGCCGAAGGATACCGTCTACGATCACACACACTCACAGAAAAATATTCCAACATCGAAATTGATTTCCGCAAACGACGACTGAAAGTGGACGGACGCATCATGAAACTAGATGACAATCGACTATTAAAGAAAATTTGGGCGTGCTCACAGAAACTGCAAACGACAACAGTCTGGATAAAACAGGTCCAAATTTATCTAAACAATGCCAAAATCTCACCGACAGACATCGAAGATCGAAACGTCTTGAGACATAAGGTCTACAGCCGGGAAATTTCACCAGAAGACAAACACAAGCTACCTAGAAGAAAGTGGTCAGATGAACGTCGAGCGAAGCAAAGCGAGATGATGAAACAATTATAGAAGAACAAGATAAATAACAGCCACAGGTCATAATTTGCTTTATATGATCTTCTGTTGGTCTAAACATTATAAATAAATAATAATAATAACAATAAAAAGTACACACACACTTACACACATCACAACGACAACAGAACATACATCAGTACACATATATTCACAGAAAAAAAAATCGTTGAAAGCGAAACATGTGACAGTTGGCTCACTTACAGAAAGGTGACCAAAAGAAAAGTGCGAAATTAGAACCAGTTTGCCACCTGAAAGAAAACTGCTTGGCTTAAAAATAATGAGTTAGGTGCTGATCAGTAACTACTTCCCCATTTTATTATGAAAAACCTCAGCGAACTTTTAAATTTATAGCCTATAATTGCAAACGATACCCTGTATGTGCAAACGAAAAAATCATGTAATATTTCTGTAGAACCATTGCATATGCCTTGTAACTAAGGCGAAATGCGTCTGGGTGCACAAGATAAATAAAAAAAAAAACTTGAATGCAGCATGCAAAAGGCGTTCCTCTTTTGATTGCTGTGACTTGTCGCAATACCTCCCGTTTCGACATTCCTCCGATGATCGAAATGAAGAACTGTATTAACGATTGACCACATTTAAACCATTTCGGTGCCTGAATTCAGTATATCGACTGTCTCTCTGTCACCTTACGTTTCGGTGCTGGTGTGGTCACTGTGTATAGTTGCCTATTAGCACAAAAGTTACCTCGTGTGATCTGCATGAGAAGTCCATTGTATTCTATATCCTTGAAATTATCAAGATAAAGGTGTATCTAATGCAGAAACAGAAGTACAACTTCAAACGGTCAAAATCGCTATTGCACAGAATTTATTGTAAAGCGTAAGTTCCCATGATGGCAACATAGTTTGTTGAAACCGGTCATCACAATAAATGCCGTACAATAGCGATTTTGTCTGTTTGAAATTGTACTTCTGTTTCTCCATGGTATTCGCTTCACAAGTAAAACCGCATTGACTTCATATTCGACAGATTTAAATTTAGTTAGTTATATCTTACGGTAAGCCGGCCGGAGTGGCCGATCAGTTCTACGCGCTCCAGTCTAGAACCGCGCGAACGCTACGATCGCAGGTTCGAATCTTGCCTCGGGCATGGATGTGTGTGATGCCCTTAGGTTAGTTAGGTTTAAGTAGTTCTAAGTTCTGGGGGACTGATGGCCTTAGGAGTTAAGTCCCATAGTGCTCAGAGCCATTCGAACCATTCTTACGCTAACCGAATGGAGTTTTGCACTTTGAACATCATCATCACTAAATTAGCCTACTTACATTTGTAGTCTTTCTATTTGAACTGGGTACAGTTTTGTACAGAGGAGATGTCGATGTTTATACCAAAAACAACGCCCTGAATGAAGCCATTCCAGGCGAAGCTGCACCGTTATAAAGACTCGTGGATCGCAAAAAGCTAGTGCTGGCGATGAGAGATTATTCCAACCCTAGCGTCCTTGGGAAGCTCTGCCGGTTGTGTCCAGTGTGTACAGTAAGGTTACGTGGCTTGTCGACGTTAAGTGCTTGTATCGCCTTTTTGAGTGAAAGTAACTGCGTTAGTGCGTACTGCAGTAGAGTAAATTCGTCTTAAGCCCTGCAGAGGTTTGTTTGTTTAGAGTGCATCTTCTATGGATTCACTGTAGTTTTTTCTACTTTTGCTTTTTGACATCTCTACCGGAAGGAAAATTAACTGTTTAAGTGCAGAGGACGATTTTAAAATCAAAGCGAAACGTCTGTTCATTAAACATGTGCTGCAGAAAGATCAGTTATTAAGTGTTTTATTCGGAGTTTATTTTTCAAAACTGAGTGACTGATTAATTAACGCTTTTTAGATGATGTCTTTATGGTAGTTCGATAATAAAGTCATGAATAAGTACCGAGAGGAAGACAGAACTTTATAATTTTTTGAATGTATGGTGCTACGAAAGAATTATGTACTTCCTCAAATTTCCTAGCAAAACTTTTGACTCTTCGTGACACAATAAGAAATCATGGCGATTAAATACACTCCTGGAAATGGAAAAAAGAACACATTGACACCGGTGTGTCAGACCCACCATACTTGCTCCGGACACTGCGAGAGGGCTGTACAAGCAATGATCACACGCACGGCACAGCGGACACACCAGGAACCGCGGTGTTGGCCGTCGAATGGCGCTAGCTGCGTAGCATTTGTGCATCACCGCCGTCAGTGTCAGCCAGTTTGCCGTGGCATACGGAGCTCCATCGCAGTCTTTAACACTGGTAGCATGCCACGACAGCGTGGACGTGAACCGTATGTGCAGTTGACGGACTTTGAGCGAGGGCGTATAGTGGGCATGCGGGAGGCCGGGTGGACGTACCGCCGAATTGCTCAACACGTGGGGCGTGAGGTCTCCACAGTACATCGATGTTGTCGCCAGTGGTCGGCGGAAGGTGCACGTGCCCGTCGACCTGGGACCGGACCGCAGCAACGCACGGATGCACGCCAAGACCGTAGGATCCTACGCAGTGCCGTAGGGGACCGCACCGCCACTTCCCAGCAAATTAGGGACACTGTTGCTCCTGGGGTATCGGCGAGGACCATTCGCAACAGTCTCCATGAAGCTGGGCTACGGTCCCGCACACCGTTAGGCCGTCTTCCGCTCACGCCCCAACATCGTGCAGCCCGCCTCCAGTGGTGTCGCGACAGGCGTGAATGGAGGGACGAATGGAGACGTGTCGTCTTCAGCGATGAGAGTTGCTTCTGCCTTGGTGCCAATGATGGTCATATGCGTGTTTGGCGCCGTGCAGGTGAGCGCCACAATCAGGACTGCATACGACCGAGGCACACAGGGCCAACACCCAGCATCATGGTGTGGGGAGCGATCTCCTACACTGGCCGTACACCTCTGGTGATCGTCGAGGGGACACTGAATAGTGCACGGTACATCCAAACCGTCATCGAACCCATCGTTCTACCATTCCTAGACCGGCAAGGGAACTTGCTGTTCCAACAGGACAATGCACGTCCACATGTATCCCGTGCCACCCAACGTGCTCTAGAAGGTGTAAGTCAACTACCCTAGCCAGCAAGATCTCCGGATCTGTCCCCCATTGAGCATGTTTGGGACTGGATGAAGCGTCGTCTCACGCGGTCTGCACGTCCAGCACGAACGCTGGTCCAACTGAGGCGCCAGGTGGAAATGGCATGGCAAGCCGTTCCACAGGACTACATCCAGCATCTCTACGATCGTCTCCATGGGAGAATAGCAGCCTGCATTGCTGCGAAAGGTGGATATACACTGTACTAGTGCCGACATTGTGCATGCTCTGTTGCCTGTGTCTATGTGCCTGTGGTTCTGTCAGTGTGATCATGTGATGTGTCTGACCCCAGGAATGTGTCAATATAGTTTCCCCTTCCTGGGACAATGAATTCACGGTGTTCTTATTTCAATTTACAGGAGTGTACTATTCATTTTTCGTTTGTAAGCGGTCTCGATGACAAACAAACGAGGATTTTTACCATTCCACTTTCAAAACTATGTTAATGTCTCTAGTAGCTTTCGATATGTTCCTCTTTCTTTAACTTCGTCTGCCAAGCTTGAATATTGAAGAAATTTTAGTGATTGATGTGAATGACTTGAAATGCGTTTACAAAGTTACACATAATCACCATTTTACGTATATCGCCCAGTACAATAGTTTTCTCCAGTATCTTTCTTCTGTTGAGATGAAGACAATGCGAACGTCACGGAGAAGAAAGCTATGCCCACTATAAAAACACTTTGCTTTCGAACAGTACGTTACGATAAATAGACAATGGACAATTTTTGTTCTATCTACGCCAGTTATCTCTGAACTAGCTTAGCGCGTTATCTATAAACTAGCCGGGCGCCCGTTACTCCACTCGCATTTGCGTAGTAATTACAACAGAAGTAATTTTATAAACATGTAATAATCCTAGCGTAAAATTAATGTATTAAAGATCCGCTTGTTTTTGTACGCAGTTCAACAAAGTCGATTTGTCATGGTGACAGTTAAATAGCTTTGTTTAATTAACAAATTGCAGCATCTTCCAAATTTTTCACACTAATTGAGGCCATTGAATCGAGGTCTTTTCCGAATGTACTTCTGACCAAAAAGCAACTTTCATAACTGGAGTCGGAGATTTTTGGTAACCCTGCGTCTTCAGCTCTTGCGTTGTTATTTCCATAGAAACTTTCACCACCTAACATATATTTCTTTATTTCTAACCGAGAAGTCAAGTGCCACTTTTCATAGATTTACGCCTAAAAATGTTTTAATACAATGAAATACATTCATAAAAATTTTCGTTCGCTAATTCAGCCCCTTACAGGTTGAATTTCCAAAAATGCTGAAACATATATTTTTTTATTTCTTACCGAGAAACCAAACACAAATTTTCGTAGTTCTGACTTCAGAATTGTCTTAATAGCGGCATATTTTAGGAAAAATCCCCTATTTCACCCCTTAGGGATTGAATTTCGAACAATCCCTTCTTAAACGATCGTTATAAGATCAACACCTTGTCCAAATCTTAAACTTAAGACAGAAATTTCTGTCTTCCGCGGTTTGGGTCGGTCAGTAATTTGTCAAACAGTCAGGATTCAGGATATTCTCTAGAGGTGACTAGATTTCTGTTGTTAGTCATCCTGCATTTAGGGAAATGAGAAACGTTTTTATCCATTTATAATCGCACGTGCTGAGAAGGGCATTTTTCCTGGTCGTCCCAATCGTATTTTTGTGCGTTTTTGGGACAGAAATTGTTGTGTTAAATATTTTTTTCTTATGGTGATGACTCGTTTACCTCCTTTCGTTATCGAATTTGTCAGGCGTAACATTAAATATATGAACTTGCATAGATTGCAGTTCTAAAAATAATTACGATTTGCGTGAAATCATCTCGAGTTATCAGCTGAGTAACAGCGTTATCTTGAAATAACATTTCGGCAAGTTTCCTGCTTGTCATCGTCAGTCGAAGAAGATTACGAGAACAAACTTACCAAATATTGCTTATTCTGATAGTAGTCGGAATTTTCGGTAGTGAAATTCGCGGACAAAGGTTGGCTACTCATAATTACCACCATATTGTGAATATAATGTATTATCAGATCTATAACTATACACATTTTAAAGTTTTCAGGAATGCATCACGATATAGAACCGAGAACGGGGCAACTATTCATATGCTTCACTCGTAGAAAAGCTAAGAAACAGTTGCGTGGGTCATATCACATTCTCTGAGCCACTTGTATCGGTTCAGCCACAAAGTTATTTTAACCAAAGTAACATATTTGTGCGGTAAGACTAGTTTTCTGTAGCTGCAGTGAAAAATGTCGACAGTACTCATGCTAAGTAACTGATATGTTTGTGTTGTTTGGGAGAACGTAGAATGAAAGGAAAGGAGCGCATGAAATGGCCTGCCTATTTATAACGTTCGCATGTACTTCAAAAAGTAAGTTAAACACACGTCGTCCCAAGATATTTGCACAAGAGTGGCACATTGACAGAAGAGAGTACATATTTCGGGTTTCCTGCAGAGACAGTTGTGGACCAAAAAATAATCTCTTCTTTAATGTTAATACTAATTGTGTATCATGTCATGTATACCAGTG
Organism: Schistocerca gregaria; assembly: GCF_023897955.1. Classification (NCBI taxonomy): domain Eukaryota; kingdom Metazoa; phylum Arthropoda; class Insecta; order Orthoptera; family Acrididae; genus Schistocerca; species Schistocerca gregaria. Next base: position 491,466,435 of record NC_064923.1, read on the forward strand.
TGCTAACTTCTTCCACGTCATTTCGATAAAAGAATCGTTCAAATGATCCATGGAACAGGCAACTGACTAACTAGCTACGGTCCGGATAACAGGTGTGTGCCGGCCGCGGTGGTCTCGCGGTTCTAGGCGCGCAGTCCGGAACCGTGCGACTGCTACGGCCGCAGATTCGAATCCTGCCTCGGGCATGGATGTGTGTGATGTCCTTAGGTTAGTTAGGTTTAAGTAGTTCTAAGTTATAGGGGACTAATGACCACAGCAGTTGAGTCCCATAGTGCTCAGAGCCATTTGAACCATTTGAACAGGTGTGCCACAGTGTGCGATTGGGAAACGTTCTCCAGAAGTTGAAATAACAGTACGATTTTAGTCACCAAAACGTCTAAATTGCAGACAGATTCACCGTGAAATACTGGCGTTATACGGACCAAATTCAGTCTCGCGTCCATCCTTAGTGACATGGCCAGCAATTTGACGCAGGCCGCGCAGACGTGAGCGATACTAATGCGGAAGTCCAGATCTTGCACAGTTCCATTTACATCGTTTCGGCTAGGTGAAAGAACATTTGGGAGGAAAGACTTTTTACAAATACGACGACGTTTACAGGGCGTTTCTCGAATGGGTCCGTGACCAGGAAACATTTTTATCGTCAAAGGAACTCAAAATATGTGTAGGACGTTTCGACCGTTGTTTACAGAGACTCGGTAACTGGTGAAAAATAGTGTCATGTATCTCTGTCGCTTTGAAGCGTAGTGCAGTATTCAATAAAAGTTACAAGGCCTGTCGTAGTAATGTGGAACTTTCTTTATGAAGTCTCTTCGTCCCAAGTTTTACGTAAATTAGACATTGTTCAGTTGTTTGGCTCATAGTCTCTTGGTGAGGTCTGCATCCCATAGTATTCGCAGTTAATCCACCTTATTGCGATGACAACATTTTGGTTGATTCGGGGGGACGGGACCAAACAGCGAGGTCATGGGTCACATCGTATTGGTGAACGCAGTCGGCCGTATCCTTTCGAAGGAACCGTCCTGGAATTTGCCTGAAGCGATGTAGGGAAATAATGGAAAAACTAAATCAGGATAACCGGAAATGGGTTTGAACCATCGTCCTCCCGAATGCGAGTCCAGTGTACAAACCAGTGCGCCACCTCACTCGATCGACAAAATGCCTGTGCATGGATGTCATCTAAGTAATCTCGTACCCAGCTCCATGCGATGTAACAACCCGAACCATGCGGCGACCACTCAGTTGGCTGCGTTGTTATAGCCTGAAACTACAACAACATCCGCAGTAAGTCCTGTGCATCCGGACGACCGTCATTAAACCGTGCAGCTGCCTGGCGCGACCGAATCGTGCGAGTTGCGTCGCAATAGCGCTCAGTGGCACAGCTTACGTAAGCAGCTCCCCCGAAGGCGCGGGAACTCCGCTGTCGTCCCAATACGACGCCCGCCAGCTGTATAGCGTGGCCTCGCCACCCTTCCCTGTTGGCTCCTACCGAGCGCGTCGGGACTTCCAGACTCCGTCAGCGGCCGGCTGACGAAACGGACATGTTTTATTCAACCCGCGCCGCCGCTACGTGCGCATACATGTGAGCGGCTCATGGAGTCCATTGTGTCGCTCTCTCTCACCACCAGCCGCCTAACTCGAGAGCTACACTCTTTCCTACGTAGAACAAGCAATGTATTCTCCGAGAAGGAATGCGGATACACACATTTCGGAATTGTGTGACAAGGGTCGGTTGGAAATGAGGCGCCTGTAATGACGCATACATCTTGGAATTGTGAGAGCCATCTGAAACTGTCCCCGTATGGTACAGTTATATACCGTACATGGAGAGCGCATCGTTAGGAAATTATTTCGAGATACGGATGTACTGCAGTTGATGAACGTGTGAAAAGACAGTCAGTACATGGAACAGTTATATAGAGGGAGGGCACATAGTTGGGAAATTGTTTCGAAATTTAGATGACCTGCAGATGAAACTGATATTCGGAGTTGTCTGTAGACAACTGTAAATGGTGACGACGGATTCCGTCGTCAATATTTCGGAGGTGGTTCCGGGACAGTTTCTATTGGTTGGTGCATAAGTTCGTAGCGTTTTTCCGTAACGGGGTTGTCTGTAGACAACTGTAAATGGTGACGACGGATTCCGTCGTCAATATTTCGGAGGTGGTTCAGGGACAGTTTCTATTGGTTGGTGCATAAGTTCGTAGCGTTTTTCCGTAACTTAAATAAACGGCATCAGATACACATAACAGACACTTAAGTCACCACTAATATATTCTCCTTCGTCATTTACAACAGTCTGCTTACGCTGGCGTAACTTTTTTGATTTCGCGACTATAGAAACACTTGGTTTTGTGTCGAAGAACTCGCCGAGGCGTGTTCGGAGCGCATTTTCACCCGGAAATAAAAGTTTCTTGAAGGTTGTTCGACAGGGAGCGGGAAAGTGAAAATGTAAGGGTGCAAGATGAAATGGCTTGGCTCTGAGCACTATGCGACTTGACTTCTGAGGTCATCAGTCGCCTAGAACTTAGAACTAATTAAACCTAACTAACACATCCATGCCCGAGGCAGGATTCGAACCTGGGACCGTAGCGGCGCCGGGGAATCAGTCCGTAGTACACCGTACCGTCATTGTTCCACCGAATGCATAAAATTCTTCCACCAAATGTAAAACATTACCTTTCGTAGATGCGCCCAGGTCTTTGTACAAGGAGTTGCTGCTTTGTTAGGGCTTCCTTTCTTTTCCTTATGTTAGGGTAAAGACACCATTTCGCGCCACCAGTAACGATACAGAATAGGAATGGTCGGTGCTGTTCGCGAGCCAATTGCCCACGAAGAAGCTATCCGCTGATTTTTGTGCTTTTAGCTTAGAGCATGCCGTACTCATACGAGGTCTGTTCAAAAAATTTCGGAACTTTGTACACAAAATTTTTTTACACCTTCCTTTTACTTACGATCACCTTCGAAGTACTCTCCTCCACAATTGATACACAGCTCCCAACGCCGTTTCCACTTGCGGAAACAGGCCTGGTAAGCCTCTTGCTGGATCGCGCGAAGTGCTGTCTGCGAATTTTCCTTTATCTCGTCCGTCGTTGCAAATCTTCGGTCCTTTTCAACAGGGTTGTCCCGCAGAGAAAGTACGGAGGTCGTGGCACCACAGAGATTTCGTTTTTTGCGCAATAGTCACGCACCAACAGGGATGAATGTGCGGGTATGTTATCGTGATGCAAGGGCCATCAATTGTCTCACCACAGTTCAGGCCGTTTCCTTCTCACTGGATTTCATGACATGATCCAACTGAAATATTACATTCTTCGATTGGCTGGCACAATTTCATTGACGTTCCTGACATGGGCGTCATCGGTAGACGTCGAAAGGCGTCCTGATCGAGGGTCATCTTCAACTTACGTTCGGCCATTTTTAAACAGTGATTCTGCTATTTCAAAACTCTCAAACTGTGCGACACAACGTTCTACTCAATACAGCGCTGAACAATAACTAACAGACATACAACAATGAAACTTCCGGGAGTTACACATTAAACACGGATGTGCGGAGGGATGTCAATTGCATTTCGCTCCAACACAACATTGGCGCGAATTACAGTGTTTCGGAATTTTCTGAGCAGACCTCGTACACCCGTTTTTTCTACCTTTCCCATCACTCGCAAATGTCACATGATGGTGTAATGATTATAGTTCATCACATTGTCAGATCTCGAGTATGGTGACGTGGATCATTGTGTATTAATGCTTTTAAACGATCTTCATCAAATCCGCAAGGCCTTCCTGAAATCGGACAGTCGCAAAAGTCAAAACGATCCTCCATAAAACGAGAAAACCATTTTATTCTGTCCAGTGAATTGTCCCCATACACGGCGCAAACGCTTCTACGTGCCTCTGCTGCTGTCACACCTCTATTGAACTCAAACAGAAGAATATATCGGAAATGTTCCAATTTCTCCACTTGGTACTCAATTTTCCACACTTCCACTCACTATTTCCAGATGACAATATTTAAATTCAAATAGCAACAGTGAATGACAAATAAAAAATGCCATCGATAAATAAACCCATAACAACTCGAATACTAATATGCAAATCAAAAACCTATTACTTTAAGATAATTGATTCGTGGTCGCTCTTGATGTGTTATTCCCATTTATCTTTTTATAAGTATTGCACTGATAGTATCTGCACAGTGTTAATGTCGACGGTAAGTGCAGTGTATCTTGTATTGTCTAGAACTTTACTCTTCCGTCTCAAGCTTGAATTCAGTACTTCTTGATTTTTGTTTTATCGGGAGTATTAGGTATGTTAACAGTGATGCATTGCAGTATGGAGAGGTGTACTGACGAATAATTGGCCGATATGCACCTCTTGTACGAGTTCACTGTATGCGGCCGATATGCACCTCTTGTACGTGTTCATTGTATGCAATGGATGAGCGGCACAACGGCGCTATGCTGAGTTGATTTCTCAGCAACGAAAACAACATCACAGTATTTTTGTGTTTCACGTTTTGGTAACTACGTATTATTCAATTTTTCACTGTTTTCACTTTTTTCACAGAAACAAATGTAATTGGGGTCAAATTCTAATAAAACATAATTATATTATTACTCTGCAACGAGGCACCGGGGACTATTGGCTTCTTATTCCAAAATATTCACAAAATATCCCCGAAAGGCCTCAGATATTTATCGGACGACTTCGGGTTCAATCCGTATGCAGAGAGTTTTTGCGTTACGAAATTGTTTCGAAATGCGGCTGACCTGCAAATGATCACCTGTAGTACGAGGCTTTATGTGGGCTGTATAGTGACATGCTGGGAGATCGCATCATTAGGAAATTATTGTGAAAAGGAAGAGGACCTGTAGTTGATTAGCGCTTGGTACGAAGAGTGGCAGCGGACCTTCGGCTAAAGAAATACAGTGTAATGTACATAAATAGCCTAAGCATCCATATATCTTCTGATGATGTTGTTGCTGACCAGCCAGACCCTTTCAGTATCCGTTGGTATTCATCGGGATCTTTCTTTCTTTTTTTCCTTAAAAAAAAGAGCATTCTAGAATGATAATTACCATAACGGATTTTCTATCAGAGCAGCCCCCTACTATTTTTCTATATCGTGTCTAGTTATGGCAACATTTCAACTCGGTGTCCTCCTTGACGCATTTCGACATGATGCTATGTTCAGTTTTCCATCCTGTGCCGTCCCTTATTTATACACATTAATATTGGGAGAACACTATATTTCTCACACTGGTGAGTGTGGTCGTCTGCACTAAGTCTTTGCATGCTGCCTCACGCAGTATGAACAAGTCGAAGAGGGCTGATGGAAAGACCACTGGAACTCCACTCCCACACAGGTGATAGCGAGGCGTGTAATATCATTGTAGCGGCTCTGTAACTACAGTAGGAATTCAAATTTCTTCACCATTATTCCTACAGCCTTCGTGATACCTGACATGAATTCGCCTTAATTGTTTTCACAAGCGGTGATTCGAATGGAAGGGCAGCGATCTTATTAAAAATGAAAGGTCACGAATGCATGAGGCGGTACCGGAAGACAATGGGGAAAAATGAAATATTAAGTCATTTCGAAACACGAAGAGGTGAACTGAGCGCAGTGAAAACTATTTTAAAACATAAGGTAAATGGAGCTGAATTTCAAATCTTTCAAAGGAGGTGTGAAAGAGAGGCAGTTGTTCAGAAGGGAGCGGTTTGTAGTACATTGTGCAAGATGTAAAAGAAATCAGGCAGAAATTTGAAAACGAAATTAAAGTTAGAGAGAACTTTGAGATTTTCCGATGATACTGTATGGAATGGGATGTTTGTAGAAGCAGGTCACAAGATGAACATGAACGAAACCGAAACGAGACTACTGGCACGTAGTCGAAGCAAATCAGGCGATACTGTAGGAAATTGGTTAACAAGTGATATACGAAAAGTAGTAGACGATTTTGCTATTTGGACAGGAAAGTAACAGATTCTATCCGAAGTAGAGAGAATATAAGATGGAAACCACACAATAGCGAGAAAAGCGTTTCTGAAAAAGGAAATTTGTTGATACTGAATGTAAATTTAAGTGTAATGAAGTGAAATATGGGCGATTAAAGTTCAGGTAAGAAGAAAATAAAATCTTTTGAAATGTGGCGCTACTGAAAAATAAATGGGTGGATGAAGAGGTACTAAACTGAACTGGGGAGAAAAGAAATATATGGATCAATTTGATTAAAATACGTTATCGGTTCGTAGAAACCACCAAGAGGCATCAAGGAATAATCAGTTTGTTTTTGGAGCGAAGTATGAGAGGTAATAATTGTTGAGGAGGGAGACCAAGGCTTGAGTACAAAAATCAGGTTGAAATGAATGTAGGTTAAAGTAATAAGGCCGAGATAAATAGGGTAATCTATAAGAATAGCGTGGAGAGCTAGCTGCATCAAACCAGTCTTTGGACTAAAGACAACAGTGGCCAGTTCTGGTAACTTCTTTAGTAATGAACAGGAAGAATCTTTTTCTCGAACATAATACACAGTGTTTTAACTTGCTCTCAAATTGATAGTGAAGTGTTGCTTAATAACAGCATCATTAGTCGTATTCCGAAAAGAAGTGAACACTGAGATGATTTGTTTCCAATGCCCTATGCAGTATTTGCGACAAAGAGAACCGCGGTATATTTTGCATCAAGTCCACTGGTTCAAAATTAACTAACAAATTACAATGTTCTACATAAAAACGTTTACATAAAACGTCTACATAAAAACGTTTATCACAAATACGTTGTGTAAACTAGATCAATAATGCGCTGCTACTAAGACAGTATTATATGCATTAATGTTTAGAAAAAGTTATAGCTTGTTTCATAAGCGCACAGTTGCAACTATTGAGTTGGTGTAAAAGTCGACAATGTGCCTTCGTAACATTCGATGTGAATCAGCCACAGGCCAATTGCTCACCGTCAGTAATTACGCTATATTGTGAAATAACCGAATCACAATACCTTGTATCCGTTTCACTGCTTGTTGCATTGTACCTGCAGCCGGAAGCTTGTAAAAGAAAGCGGCTATCGCACCACTGCCCACAAAATAGTATTACGGGGGTCAGTCATGGCCAGTGTTAGGAAGCTAGAGTTCTCTGTGCTGTTTCCGACAGCGCTTTCACGTAGTAGCTGTCATCTCGCAACGCGGGTGGAGCGGTACTGTGCCTCCTTTTCGTAAGAACAGTGAAAGCATTGGCTCGTTACCGGAACTACACGCACCACGGTCAGGGCAAATTACTCAAACTAAAAGTTCACTTGGCGTCATCGTGTATATGTGTTATTGGCTCCACAGCGCACATCCGAAAGACAGTTGTACGAGATAGCCATGCCTTAGAACAATAACGAGTGACATAATGGCAACAACTACACTGTCATAACAATGGCGTCTGGCACAGTGTTACAATATAGGTGTCGGTTGCCGTCTGCGAATCGTCTGTAATGGTTTCACTCCGTGGAATTTCTGACCCGCTGCCTTAGAACGAGTCATAAAAGAAGTCGGAAGTTGCGTAGGACGACGAGAAAGTCCTTCTGCTGACTTCCAAATGTAACGTGAATATCGCCACTAAAAACGCAAGAAGTTATGACATTTCTAGACAAAATCGCTTATAAGATCTAAAATTGTAATAAATAATGTTATACTAGAGCAGATAACCCACGTTCAGCATCTCGGCTGTGACATGGGACGAAATGTCGACAGCGAAACTGATAATAAGATCCTAAAATTTAACCCAATCTTTGGTATAATTAGAAATACTCCCCTGCCAAAGGATATGTAGATAGAATGTATGAAAATAGACTTCCAAGACAAATTCTTGACGACAAACCACGAGGGATAAGACAGGAGAAGACCGCGGAAGAGATGGCTGGACCTTGCTGACCAGAACAGGTGAAATCATCTGATCCATGAATTGAGAAGAAGAAGATTCTTATACGTACCGAAAAAACAGTAGACTGCGTGAGGAGAAATACGTCATTTTTTAATCACGTTGAAACAAGTAAGCTTGAAATTAAATGATGGAGTGGCATTATTGTCAGAGAAGTTCCGTCTGGGGTTGTAAGACGTTGTATCAACTATCCATGCCACAGGTAGTGCTGACGATTTTAGTTATCTGATATTGTATGTTTGTCATTTCCACTGTGAATCATATTGAAATACACTGCTGCAAACATAACTCTTCTTATAAGTTTTCCCACTGATGTCAGTCATGTCACTACTTGCACAATGCACTCAGTGAGTTAGTCCAGAGCTTAAGTCACTGCATTCGCATTGTGGATAAGTAAGATTGTAATAGCCTTATTACTATTCTGTATAAAGTGTTCCGCTGTTTCGTTAGTGGCTTCAGGAAAAAATCAGAAGCAGCAATTGAAGAAAGATAAGACATAAATGATTTAGTTATGCTTGTGAATCCACTAGCTTTTCAAACACAACGCTTACGTGCAGCCTTACCTAGAACAAAGTGCCGTCAGTTGGTTTTCTTTCGGTGGCGTTAACCAAATTCACATTTAACAAAGCGTCCCTTACCAATAAGTGCGTAAGGCATGTGACAGGCTAGCTCTCAGGATGGTGCAACAGAAATCTTCATGCGCACCTTCAGAAATAGCGGCACAATAGAAGAAACAGTTGATTTGTTATTTTTTAGGTTCAACTAAGATGATGTACAGTACGTACCTGGGCTTTTGGATTACGAATATGTGTCCGTTTGTAACTTCTTATCCCATTCGTCGTAAAGTCTTCGAGTAAACAGATACATTCGTGACATACAAAAGCAATCATTTACTTATATAATTCTGTTATGTGCCTTTTGTGGAACCGCCTACACGCCAGTAGTACGTAGTTTTCTCTTTTTTTTGTCTTTATCGAACATCTTTCTCGAACTCGTAGTGCTTGTTAACAATACTGTAGCTTTAGTGCGACCAGATTTCGGCCTTTTCGTGTGAGACACGCTACAGGTGTGGAAAGAACAAATGGTTAAGTTACAGGTGTTCGCCGTTAGCTCAATTTGCCGGCCGGGGTGGCCGAGCGGTTCTACGCGCTTCAGTCTGGAACCGCGCGACCGCTACGTCGCAGGTTCGAATCCTGCCTCGGGCATGGGTGTGTGTGATGTCCTTAGGTTAGTTAGGTGTAAGTAGTTCTAAGTTCTAGGGGACTGATGACCTCAGAAGTTAAGTCCCATAGTGCTCAGTGCCATTTGAACAATTTAGCTCAATTTACATGTGAATGCACTCGTTAAGAGGAAGAGCGAATAAGATTACGAGCTAGATTCAAACGTATTACAACTACCGAATCAGTTTTATAACGGTTGTCATAGGTGGTTAATTTTCGGTTGTTGTTGAACTCCCCCTGCGAGATTCATTCATTAAATCTGACAGTATCCGCCCGCAATTATGTGGTTACTAGAAATAAATTAGTTAGTTAGTTAGTACAAAAAGTGAAATATATTGAAATGTATAGGTGTTTAACGCAGTGATAACAAACGTTGTAAATTAATAACGGATTGTATTTTTCTTACCAAATCTGTAGACAAATTCCCATGTTTCCTTAGATTTCCTTAACTTTCTGGCCTTGTATACTGAAAGCATTACGTCAGAAAAAAATAATAATCACTCCTTATCCATCACTCTCCCATTTTACAGTGCCCTGTCCTCCAAAACATTGTCTTGTAGACTTCCTCACCAGAGTACGCATCTATACTGCTGTTTTGGTGAACTACAGCCAGTCGTCTGTGTTGCCTGACGGTAGCTGTGTAAAGCTGTGTACGGCACACTTAACTAAAAAATTGAGAAAATGTTTACTTAAGATTATATTTCATAGTAGGCCCTCCGCTAACTTAGAGGGACAATGCAAACAAAACATTGGAAAGATCGCCGTTTTCCTTTGTAGAGAAATTCTGAAAAACGTGGGGAAATAACGCAATAGCTACCGTTGAGTTATGAACCCTCCGTTCAATGCACGTTTATAATTATGTTATTTGGTGTCTTTCATGGTTTTGTTACATCACTTATCTGAAACACAACATTCAACTGTGTAAAATGCGGACAGCGATTAATTTTTCCAGTACTGACCATTGGCATTGCTTTGTGCTATAATATGTAGCTATGTGGTAAGTGGCCGTACACTTGGAACGACACATTGTCGTTTGTCGGGCCAAACTAGAATACTCTTTATTATGGAGCACGTCTCAAGTAGAAAACTTCCGCAAGAAACGTAGTTTACTATCTCCGTTGTACGTCGCTGCTTTCCTAGTTACAAATTCTACATATGACTGCGCTTAAATGTTACCTTTGTGAAGAGTTACGGTGGATGATGGCGAGCGCACGCTGAATGAAAGGATACACTTCCCGAATACACACTCCTCCACTGCTCTACACCTACATCTACATCGATACTCCTCAAGTCACCGTACGGTGCGTGGCGGAGGGTACCACGTACCATTACTAGTCATTTCCTTTCCTTTTTCACTCACAAATAGAGCTAAGGAAAAACGACTGTCTGTATGCCTCCAAATAAGCCCTAATTTCTCGTATCTTATCTTCGTGGTCCTTACGCGCAGTGTATGTTGGCGGCAGCAGAATCGTTCGGCGGTCAGCTTCAAATGTCGGTTCTGTAAATTTTCTCAGTAGTTCTTCTCGAAAAGAAAGTCGCCTTCCCTCCAGGGATTCCCAGTCGAGTTCCCGAACCATCTCCGTGTTGTCCGAACCAGTAACCAATCTAATAGCTCCCCTCTGAATTGCTTCTATGTCTTCCTTCAGTCCGACTTGGTGCGGATCCCAAACACTGGAGCAGTACTCAAGATCAGGTCACACCAGCGGCTTATATGCGGGCTCCTTTGTAGATGAACCACTCTTTCCTAAAATTCTCCCAATAAACCTAAGTCGACCATTTACATTCTCTACCACAGTTCTCACTTGCTCGTTCCACATCATATCACTTTGCAGCGTTCTGTCCAGATATTTTAACGTCTTGACTAGGTCAAGCGGGGCGGTAGTAACACTGTATCCGAACATTACGGGTTTGCTCTTCCTACTCAACCGCATGAACTTAAATTTTTCCGCGTTTAGGGTTAGATGCCATTCATCACACCAACTGGAAATTTTGTCTAAGTGGTCTTGTATCTTCCTACAGTCACTCAACTTCGACTCCTTACCGCACACCACGGCATCGTCATCAGACAACCACAGATTGCTGACCACCATGTCCGCCAAATCATTTATGTATATAGAGAACAACAGTGCTCCTATCACGCTTACCTAGGGCATTCCTGACGATCCCTTGTCTCTAATGAACACTCGCAGTCGAAGACGACGTTCTGAGTTCTATTCTTTAAGAAGTCTTCGAGCCACTCACATATCTGTGAACTTATACTATATGCTCGTGCCGCCGTTAACAGCCTGCAATGGGGCACCGTGTCAAATGTTTTCCGGAAATCTAGAAATGTAGAATCTGCCTGTTGACATCCATAGTTCTCAGTATATCGCGTGAGAAAAGGGCAAGCAGGGTTTCGCACGAGCGATGCCTTCTAACACCAAGCTGAATCTGGACATAATCTTTTTATTCTCAAGAAATTTTGTTATATTCGAACTGGGAATATGTTCTGCAGCAAACGGAAGTTAGGGATGTTGGGCCGACCTATTTGTAGCTACAAGGTCTAAGTCTTAGACTCTAAGACATTCCCATTGCGTGTGGGCCGCCGAGCTGGCTGCTTAAGACAATTTTCAGAAAATGTGTTCAAAAGTATTTCGTATGACTGTTTGTTTGCACCCTCCACAACGCATTCATAGACATCCCCGTCTACACCCAGCAGGTTGAAGTCGCCTCCAACTAATATTGCATGATCTGGATATTTACGCTCTATTGACTGTAGACTTTCTTTGAATGACTATAGAACTGTCACTGCAGAATCGGATGTGCGGTAAAAACATGCAGCAATTAACTTGGTTTTACCTACACCATACGCGACCAGATGACTTCACTGTCACACTCAGATTCGACTCAATAGAGACAATATTTTTGTCTGCTACATTGAACACTCCCCCCCCACCCCACCCCACCCCCTCCCACCCCCCTGTGGCCTCTAATACGTCTTCCGATATACGTTCCTCGAGCTTTCCACTTCCGGTTTCAACCAGCTGTCGGTCCCAGGAATAATTTTAGCACGAGAACTTTCCTGGACGGCAGTAAATTCGGAAACTTGATTGCGAATACTTCGACAGTTTACTGATAAAACTGTGACAGTCGAAGAGTCTTTATTCAGAACGCCGTTTGATTTCCCTTGCTGCATATCTGCTGGCGAGTGTTCATCAAAGCACCTCATACTATTGCCTAGTCTAAAAAATCCTCATGTGCACACCAAAAGTACTCTGCTACCCTTGTAGTTGCTTCCTTTGTATAGTGCACCCCTGACCCACCAAGGAGAGTCCTACAAATCACCACACGATAACGCAGATCTAGAAATCTACAGCAAAGACAGAGTCGACGAAGCGTTTGGTTCAGACCCTTCATTCGTCTCCAAACCAAAGGATCCCTATCAACTCTGGGAACGATGCTGCAAATTGCACGCTTTGCTTGCATCCCGCGCGCGAGGCCAGCAGTCTCCGCCACCTCCGCCAACCGCCTGTACGAACTGAGGATCGCCTCAGAACACATGCGACAGGTGTCGTTGGAGCCGATGTGAGCCACAACATGCAGACGAGTGCACCCTGCACGCTCTATAGCCATAGGCAAGGCCGGCTCCACATCTCGAATGAGGACCCGGCAGACATGCCAAGTGCACATTGGTTTGCTTTTGAGCCATGACCGCTACATACCTTAGGAGCTCCATCACGCGCCTAACATTGGAGCACCCAATAACTAGTAAACCCCCGCCCCCGTGTTCCTGCTCGGAACCTGCTGAAGGAGCGGCCACCTGTCAGCTCACAAGAGTGAATGGGCGAAGCTAGGCAGCCACTCTCTGTACTGGCCCACCGCTTCGGGTGCACTAAGAGGTGCCTCAGAAGCAGAGCCAAAGGGCAAAACAAGTGACACATGAGGTGTATCTTGCAATGCGCCAGATTCTCCATCACCGCTACACCCCGAGGCAGCAGCCTGAAAGTGGGATCCTTACCAGGTGGGATTGACGGAGGACATCGAAAAGGTGCAAAAAATGGCAGCTCGTTTTGTATTATCACGTTATAGGGGAGAGAGTGTGGCAGATATGATACGCGAATTGGGATGGAAGTCATTACAGCAAAGACGTTTTTCGTCGCGGCGAGATCTTTTTACGAAATTTCAGTCACCAACTTTCTCTTCCGAATGCGAAAATATTTTGTTGAGCGCAACCTTCATAGGTAGGAATGATCATCAAAATAAAATACGAGAAATCAGAGCTCGAGCAGAAAGGTTTAGGTGTTCGTTTTCCCGCGCGCTGTTAGGAAGTGGAATGGTAGAGAGATAGTATGATTTGTGGTTCGATGAACCCTCTGCCAAGCACTTAAATGTGAATTGCAGAGTAGTCATGTAGATGTAGACCGTAGCCAAGAGCACATCCTGCTGTTCGCAAACTGCGACCAGCTCCTCCTGCGTTCGCACACAGCATGCCCACATCCTAGTCATCCTTGCAAGACTAATTGAGAAAGATATCTATAAAGGCAGACAATCTTTTATATATAAATATAAGCTCATCGGCCATTTGGCCAGCTTCTTCTGTGCGGATGCACAAACAGTGCCCGAACTCTTATGGGAATCGGCAAAAAGCCGCGAGTAATGAGTATAATGGGCAGGACCACTATGAATATAGTGCGGGACAAGTTGAGAATGTGGGTCCCACGGTAGACGTGCCAGAGATTAGTCCCTGCAGTCGCACTCTCGTCTGTGTCCTCGGTGGCTCAGATAGATGGAGCGTCTGACATGTATGCAGGAGATTTCCGTTGACTTATATAAACGCCTGTATGCAGCTAAGGCTACTCATTTCATTGTAATTTAATCCTAGACATGCAACTTGCTACCCTCTTCATGTGTCCCCGATGGATGCTGGTGCGTTAATGAGATACCTAGCTGGCTATTCAGTGAGCAACTACTGCGCTACAGACTGAATGAATTTCATCCTAGACTGCTCCGTGCTTGCCTGATTTGTATACAGTGATGCAACAGTAGTTACCTCCGAATTGAGTTCATAGGAGTATATCTGGAAGAATACGTTTGTTTGTAAATGTTAATATTTACACGTAAGCTTCTTTCATATTGAAGCTGGTAGAATAATGTTGTCGGTGAATTTTGTTTTTAAATGGTTACTTATGTCGTTCGGTGTTATGTGATTGCTTCTGTACTGCGAAAGTGGGTAATATGCAAAAAGACATTAAGGTTTCCCAAACAGTTTTCATTATTTTGTATATCTTTTCCGATTACATGCAGTGCAGGTGTTTCTTGCAACTCCTTCAATTATTTTGGTGTTATTAAGATGTTGTGGTCATCTTTCTTCCTTAGATCTCATCCGAAGCCAAACAAAATCTTTTATTTTGCTTTGTAAGTTACATGATTCAACATCTTAGTTTTAAGCTAATTACATAACGATGAACTACATCGGTAGCAGTCTCTTATATGGCCATATTTCCTCCTGATGACGGCATTTCGTGTCATGGACCACATAGGACTAGGAGAGTTGTGAACGATTTTATCAATGACCGCTCGCTGTCGGACCAGTCCTTGTGAAGGTCGGAAGGAACACACTGCAAGACTCGCACACACGTTTCGTCACAGTCCCAGATGCTCTTGTTAAGACTGAGTTCAGGTGATACCAAAGGCCGTGCAAGTACCACAATTTCACTGTAATTTCCGTACAGAAGCGGCGAATGAGCGGTTACACATTAATTGCCAATATCTGTTGTAGAGCTCGCCTGTGAGGAGCAGTGAGAGTCTTGAAACTTCCTGGCAGATTAGGAGTGTGTGCTGCACAAGGATTCGAACCCCTATTTGTCTGTCGCGGCCAGGCACACAGTTTTAATCTACCAGGAAATTTCAAATTAGAGCACAGTCTACTGCAGGATGAAAAATCATTGTGGGAACAGGCCCCTAGACCATGGCTAAGCCATTTCTCTGCAGTATCGTTTCTTCTTGGAGTGGTGGTCCCACAAGGTATGCAGGAGAACAGTGAAGTTTGGAGATTGGGTACTGGCGAAAGGAAAGCTGTCAGGGTTAAGGATGGGGGGGGGGGGGGGTGTTTTGCACGGGTAACTCAGTCGATAGGAACGCGAAGGTTGCGCTTTCAGCTTCCGATGTCGTTGGGATACATCACCGTTAGATGTTAAGTGTCAATATGATGACCCACGACTCACGCCCGGTACTCACAGCTTTACTTCTGGCAGAAGTAAAGCTGTGAGTACCGGGCGTGAGTCGTACTTCGGTAGCTCAGCTGCCAGGAAGTTTCATATCAGCGCACACTCCGCTGCAGAGTGAAAATCTCATTCTGGAATATGATGACCCTTTTCCACGATTGTAACATCTGGTGACAATAATCTTGAGCTCATCCAACTCTGTGACATGCAGTTAACAGTGGCAATTATACGGAGCGTTGGCTTTTGTATCCATTAAAAATGAGTCAGGTCTGGATGTTTTGACTATCGACATATTGTTACTTAGCATTGAAATTTGGCTTGATCTGTTGCACTGTGACCCACATATTCTTTGTTACCATCGTTTTGTCATCCAAAGCAGCTGACCACAGTGCTATAGTTAAACCCAAATGTGATTACAGTAGGCCCTCGGATATGAGGTTTGTGAAAGGCCTTAAGTTTATGTTACTTCGTAAATTGGTATCCCTCTTCATTCGAATATGTATCCACTTCTCTCGGTACACGCAGGCTAACTTCGCGATAGTGGCCTACTAAAATACCCTCAAGAATTATAAAGCATCTACGGACACGGCCACACAAATAAAGAATTTACATCTTCCAGCATTCATTGTCTTTCAGAAAAGTGAGCTAAAATTGAGAAGAATAAAAAACCTCATAGTGTTACGCTACTATTCCGTTGGCGGGGCGCATGGAGAAACGACCGTTATTCCGGTGGCCACAGCTGCATTCGTTGAGCTCCCGACTTTCACTGTCACGCGTCACAGCATCAGGACTCACCGCATTCCAGCGGCGATGCTCATTCTCGGAAGCTCCGAGCCTTTCTCGACGCCTGCGCCTATGCCCTACGGCAGCCCTGGAGACGGCTGTTCGGTACGTCGCTGTTATTACGTCAGTGTTCTCCGAATGCAGGGAAAGCACTTTTAACCAGACCGTTTAGTGGTTTGGATTTGTGGTAAGCAGGGCAGGGTAACATTGAAACGATTTCGAAGGAATGATAGTCGTTCATAATACCGGTTGATCAAAAAGTCAGTATAAATTTGAAAACTTAATAAACCACGGAAAAATGTAGATAGAGAGGTAAAAATTGACACACTTGCTTGGAATGACAGGGTTTTTTATTAGAACAAAAAAAAAACACCCCATATTGCTAGACGCGTGAAAGATCTCTTGCGCGCGTCGTTTGGTGATGATCGTGTGCTCAGCCGCCACATTCGTCATGCTTGGCGTCCCAGGTCCCCAGACCTCAGCCCGTGCGATTATTGGCTTTCGGGTCACCTGCAGTCGCAAGTGTATCGTGATCTACCGACATCTCTAGGGATGCTGAAAGACAGCATCTGACGCCAGTGCCTCACCATAACTCCGGACATGCTTTACAGTGCTGTTCACACCATTATCCCTCGACTACAGCTATTGTTGAGGAATGATGGTCGGCATATTGAGCATTTCCTGTAAAGAACATCATCTTTGCTTTGTCTTACTTTGTTATGCTAATTATTGCTATTCTGATCAGGTGAAGCGCCATCTGTAGGACATTTTTTGAACGTTTGTATTTTTTTTGGTTCTAATTTAACGCCATATCATTCCTAACATGTGTGTCAATTTGTACCTCTCTATCTCATTATTCCGTGATTCATTCAGTTTTCAAATTTATACTGACTTTTTGATCACCCGGTATGTAAAGACCTTTAGAGATCAACTTATGTTAAAACCTTTAAAGATTGGCGTACAGGCCTCCATGGAACAATTGTTTCCACCTTAACCATTGTTTTGGTGAACATCAAGATAACTGTGATGATACTGACCAAAGGAGCATATTCATATAAAATATCAAATGTGGCACTGGAACTTCAGACAACAATACCTCCTAGCAGGAAGAGGAACAGCCCATGTATGGCATAGCATTCTTTTTTACATCATGGTACATTTATAAAACGTTGTCATCATGGAATGAAGGAACCGTGCTACTCCGGACCCAAATATATGAACCCTGTTTCCTCCAAAAATAGTCAGTACTTAAAAATGTGAATTGTCGTTTGAAAAGTGACACGGTGTCTTATTCATGTTGATGAGTCACATTATGCAATCTGTATTGTTTCTGCACCGTTGTTTTCACATTGAGCTTTCTGTCATAATTCCATTTTATATAGAAGGATGACATATATGTCCACGTCCGTTGTCTCGCTGCAAGTAACAACAACCCACCTCCTTCTTCGATTAAACAATCCCCGTATGTTTCATGGCTTCAACGCCGTTAGATCTTTAGGCATTGTACAACGTGATGATTAGTGTTCATTCCATCTTCATTTTGCATTACGTGTGTTCAAATGATGAAAGAAGGTACACTTCCAGGTGACATGTGTCCATTCAAACGTCGGGAAATCGCGTAGTAATGTGAGCTCAGTGCCAGTGACACTGTTCTACGCCTCGTTCTGAGGCAAAGAGCAGGAAATCAGGCGTCGCTAACGCTCACGCTTCGTAGTTGTGGATGGCTGCTTATGTATTTCCATGTTATATCCCATCAGTTCCAAAAGTTTCGGGACTAGATTAATAAAAAACAGAGAAAATTTAACATTGTGGTTTTAAAGCTTGATATACTACATAGTCTCTCCCCACTCGCGCACAACCCACAGAACGTCCTTACAACCATATGTAACTGTCAGAATGTAATGTTCAGCTCGAGCGTCACATTCACTTGAATGTCTGGTACGTTGTCAAGACGTTGACCCTTCACATGAATTTCTACACTTTGACATTTTATGGTGGATTCATATTCGTAACACAAAGTTCCGTCACCCGTGACGATTTTTTCCGGAAAATAATTGTCCGTAGTTTGTATTTCAATCAATTCGCGGCAGGCTTCCACGCGTCTTTGTTATTGTTAAGATATGCGAGACGAACTTTGCGCACATTTTTCTCTGCTTCAGAACATTCCCGAGAATGTCTTGAGCACTTGATTTAGAGATGTTTCTTCTATACGATTTGTGACACATGTTGAAACACTACAGCCGCACTTCTACAACTAAACAGGGTCTGCTCGCACTATTCCAATTCAAATCTGGTTTTTACAATTGTTAATTTAGACTGCCACCGTAGTTCCTGCGCTGACGTCGCTTGTGCACCTGGGCAAAATCAGTCTAGGAATTTTTTCGACGGACCGCGTATGTACTGCATCTTTGCTTGTATAACATGTGTTTGCAGACAGAAGGAATTAAGGAACCGCAGCCCGAAGGAAGTTGTCCCTGAGCTGGCTACTCATGGGACGAACTTGCTCATTGCACAGCACCAGGAAGACATGGTTTAGACAACACACATTAATGAAGGTAATCTCTGTGAGACGACAGCTGGCTCTCTAGACGCACGTGTAGGACATGAATGCGTGTAGCTTTCACGGCGTCCTCGCTTTCTATCCGAGTCGCTGCTCGTCGGTCGGACACTGAATGTTAGGGGGAACAGAAAGTGGCAACTCTTAGCAGCGCCCTTACATTACCCCAGTAATTAGTGGAAAAATTCTCGTTGTCACTGTGAAATAAGGACTGTCACTGACGGTGGAAATTGACGAAGACTATCCTTGGATCCCTCTCTGGAATGATACTATAACAAATTTGTCAGTGACATATCCATTATACTGTCGACCCGTTATCACTTTTTTAGTGTCAGCCAAAATAGAAAACAAAAGACAAAAGGGATTTGCCTCAGAATGCTGGCGAATGCGCACCTTTGTTGTCTTCGAACAAGCGTTCTCATTCACGATGCCAGAAGTTGTAGATCGTGTCGTCGGAAGCGATGACCTCCGGAAGATGCATGTTAATGTCTGCATTCACGATCGACGTGCAAGGAGAAGTTAAATACTAACTTTTTGTCTGTGTAGAGCTTAATGGGAGACGGAGCACTAGCTTCGTTTGGCGACAACGGGAAGTGTATCAGCATAATTTATTTGTCCATATCGCACATTTTGCACATGTTACTGGGACCGCGCTTGTCAGAGACTTCGCACCAGACCGTTGGTTTCTTTGTGGGAAAATTAACCGTTAGCAGTTTTGAACTTGCTATAATATCACTGATTAGGATTATACATTGACAATCCACAGCATTATGACCCCCTGGTTATAGTTTATTGGTCCACCATTGGAGCGTAGAATGCTGAAGATTAGATGGGTAGATCACAGATTTGGGGAGAAGAGGAGTTTGTGGCACAACTTGACTAGAAGAAGGGATCGTTTGGTAGAACATGTTCTGAGGCATCAAGGGATCACCAATTTAGTATTGGAGGGCAGCGTGGAGAGTAAAAATCGTAGAGGGGGTCCAAGAGATTAATACACGCCGCATATTCAGAAGGATGTAGGTTGCAGTAGGTACTGGGAGATAAAGAAGCTTGCACAGCAAAGAGTAGCATGGAGAGCTGCATCAAACCAGTCTCAGGATTGAAGACCACAACAACAACAACATTGGAGCGTAATACATCACCAGTTTTGCGTATCATGGTTGCGGCAGTTTGTTGGTAAGTGTGTGGAGGTATGTGGCACAAGCCATGTAATTCCATCAATAACGGGGCCGATAGCAACGCATTTGGGTTCCATAGGATTTTGCGTCAGGCGAATTTAGTGTCCAGGACATCAACTCGAGTTCACTGTGATACTCCTCGAACCACTGTAGCACAGGTCTGTCTCTGAGACACGGACAATTATACTGCTCAAAATGACGTCGCCGTAGGGGAGACATCAAGTATGAAAGGATACAGGTGGTCCGCAGCAGGTCTCATGAAGGAGCAGGAGAATGTCTCCCAAAACATAATACTGTGCCCACCGGCCTGCGTTCGTATCGCAGTACAAGTTTCGATTATGGCGTTTATTGAGATGACCGTCGACCTGGTGTAACAAAAAAAAAAATCAAATGGCTCAGAGCACTATGGGACTTAACATCAGAGGTCATCAGTCCCCTAGAACTTAGAACTACTTAAACCTAAGGAGATCACACACATCCATGCCCGAGGCAGGATTCGAACCTGCTACCGTAGCTGTCGCGCGGTTCCGGACTGAAGCGCCTAGAACCGCTCGGCTACCACGGCCGGCCCTGGTGTAACAAGAACGTGATTCATTTGCCCAGGAGGCAAGTTTCCATTAATCCACTGTCCAATCCTGCTGATCCCATGCTCACTTCAATCGCAACTGACTTCGTCGTTGGTTCAATATACAGTGCGACAGTTTATTGATTTATTGAAATAAAATAGTCATAATTTCTGAACGGTTTGCGTTAGGACGCTCAAATTGCGTGATTGACCGCGGGGCATGATGTGAATGAGTATGTGAATATGGTTTGGTTTAGCGACGAAGCTCTCATTCATTTGTATGGGTTCGTCAATAAGCAAAATCGGCACATTCGGGGGACTGAGAATTTAGCGTTCGCGAAGTCTCTTCACCCTCATCGAGCGACTGTGTGGTATGCAGTGTCCATTCACGGAATAATAGGTGCGATATTCGTTGACGTTTTGGAAGATGCTTTCGTCCCCATTGTCCAAAGTGACCATGATTTCGACAAGATGTGGTTCATGCAAGACGGAGCTCGACCCCATCCAAGTAGGAGTGTGTTTTATGTTCTGGAGGAGTACTTTGAAGACCGTATCTGGCTCTGGGGTATCCACAGGCCACTGCCATGGGCCTCGATTTGCCACCATATTCTCCAGATCTGAACACAGGCGTCTCATTTTTGGAGGGCTGTATTAAAGACAAGGTGTACAGCAATAACCCCAAAACCATTTCTGAGCTCAAACCAGCCATCTCGGAGGTCATCGATGTTCGGGCACTTCAGCAGGTCACGCAGAATTTCGCTATTCGTCTGCGCCACATCATCGCCAATGATGGGAGGCATATCGAACATGTCAATACCTCAATCCGAATGTCTGTAGTGATGTTTACATGTTGAATAAAGTGTGTGCAAGCCGTAGTTTGTAACTAATTTACTTTTTTCATATAGTTCAATAATTGTCTCCCTGTACGAACACGTAGGGGTCGTCTGCTGCGGTGCCCAATATTCAACAACGTGCTCTGAACGGTGTGCTTTATGCGTGCACCAGAGATACCATGGATCGACGCCTATCCGACTTTACAGAGCAGGCAAGCCTCCGAATTTCACGTTCTCTGTAGAGTCGTGGACGTTCAACCACGCATCGCGTAGTATATTTTGACGGTCCTTCCACTTTTCATAAGTGCTTAAGACAGTAGCACGTGAACATTCAATCAATCAGCTTCGCAATTTAGGAGATACTTGTTCACAGGCGTCAGGTAATATTAATTTGCCTTGTGTCAAAGTCGCTTACGTCAGTGGGTTTCCCCCTTTACGGCCCATATCGCCGCTAGAATGATCCCGCCTCGGCTCCGCTTACATACTTTCCTTATTGTGTCACCTTCCCGCAATGCCACCAGGCGACATCTTACCTCGTGGTGGGCAGTGGTCATAATGTTTTGGCTTATCATTGTACTCTCAGGGTTGTGGATTATTTTTAAACTTTGGAAATAATTTATCATTAACATACTCTCGTTTATTTTTTGATGTTGAGGAAGACGTTCGAACTACAGTAATTATATTTTATAAGACCACAGTTTACTTATTAAAACCGACAAAAAAGGTTAGTTTACGTTTTCTATTCCATTTTTGGGCTGTTGTGCATTATTACGAACTTAACTTTACAAGATTATTTGCTTTATATTTTTATTAAAGCTCGCATGAAAATCGCTTGCTCATAAACTCTCGCATCAAACGGCGTGTCGTTACATTTTACCATGTGACGCAGACCTATGGAGGATCTTGTTGAATGTTGCTATATGGTTCTAATTTTTATAACACGGTGCATTTTCCTTTTTTTGGGTGACAGCTCCTCTTTCAGGGCCTGGCCCAAAAAATGTCAACGGGCTGTCATGTCATTCTCTGCCGGTCGGCGACATCATCATCGTCGTCATCATCACTATCTTGAACTGTTTCCAACCTCAGGCTGATTCAGTTTGGAGCATAAGCCTCGCCATGTATTCTCGTTTTCCCATCATCCTTCTATGCTCACTCTGGCCCAATCTTTCAACATATTCCTTCACACCTTTCAGCCATCTATCCGTTGGTCTTCCTTTTGGTAGTTTCCTTCGCATCTCTATTTCATGGCTCTTCTTGGGAATCCTCTTTTCGACGTAAAGCGGATGCAATATGGAGAGGCATGTGATTAGCACACCGCTCTGCCGGTCGGTTTGACGACTTTCCAGACTTTGGAGCCATTGCTTCTCATTCCAGTAGCTGCTTAGTTGGCATCACGAGGTTGGATGCACATCATCCCAGCCCTCCCACCAAGGAAAAATTCTTAGTAGTACCGGGAATCGAATCCGGGTCGCACGCATGGCAGCCATATATGCTGACCATTCAGGTTCGGTGCCGCCCTTTTGTATATGAGGTACAATAACAATCATTTTAGAGACTGTCTGCACAATTCTGCGCTTGCAACAGCGAGCAACTTCCAATTTTCTTTGCTTTTTATTTGACTAGTTTCAGTGTACACTCGGCGTAAGTCTAAAATTTTATTTCTGCTTTATGGTGGATAGACCAATCACAAACAATGATTTTTTTCCTACTGCACTCGTGGAGCCAATTTAAGTCAAATGTGATGGGTTGGTGTTTTGAAGGTTACTCAGATAATGACCAAAAGTACAAAGTTACCCGAACATATTATTTGGAACTAAAATAACTTATTAAAAATGAAAACAGCACACGCATTTTTTTCTAACTTTAATATTTCATTCTGTGACTTATTTCGGTGGATAAACACGGTATTCATTCTCATTATAAAAACTGCACGCTGTTCAGGCACTTCATAATTATGTGTGATATACCATACAGTGAGCAGTAAAAAATAGCGTAGTAGTGAACGTATTGAAACTATATATACACTGAAGAGCCAAAGATAGTGGTACACCCCTCTAATATCGTGCAGGGCCCCCGCAAGCACACGGAAGTGCTGCAACACGACGTGGCATGGGCTCAACTAATGTCTGAGGTAGTGCTGGAGGGAATTGACCCCATGAATCCTGCAGGGCAGTCCATAAATCCATAAGTGTATGACGGGTGGATATCTCTTCTGAACAGCACGTTCCAAGGCATCCCAGATATGCTCAATATGTTCATGTCTGGGGAGTTTGGTGGCCAACGGAATTTTTAAACTCAGAAGAGTGTTCCTGGAGCCACTCTGTAACAATTGTGGACGTGTGGGGTGCCCCGAGTCCGTCGGAATGCACAGTGGGCGAATGGATGTAGGTGATCACACAGGATGCTTTCGTACGTGTCACCTGTCAGAGTCGTTTTTTGCCGTATCAGGGGCCCCATATCACTCCAACTGCACACGCTCCCCACCATTACAGAATCTTCCATCAGCTTGAACAGCCCTCTGCTAACATGCAGGGTCAATGGATTCTTGAGGTTGTCTCCATACCCGTACACGTCCATCCACTCATACAGTTTGAAACGAGACTCGTCCGACCAGGCAACATGTTTCCAGTCATCAACAGTCGATTGTCGTTGTTGACGGTCCCAGGCGAGCCGTTAAGCTTTGTGTCGTGCAGTCATCAAGGGTACGCGAGTGGGCCTTTGGCTCCGAAAGCTAATATCGATGTTGTTTCGTTGAATGGTTCGCTCACTGACACTTGTTGATGGCCCAGCATTGAAATCTGCTGAAATTTGCAAAATGGTTGGACTTTTGTGACGTTGAACTATTATCTCCAGTCGTCGCTGGTCCCGTTTTTGCAGGATCTTTTTCCGACCGCAGCGATGTCGGAGATTTTGTTTTACCGGATTCCTAATACTCACGGTACACCCGTGAAATGGTCGTACGGGAAAATCCCCACTTCATCACTACCTCGGAGATGCTGTGTCCCATCGCTCGTGCGCCGACTATAACACCACGTTCAAACTCACTTAAATCTTGATAACCTGTCATTGCAGCAACAGTAACCGATCTAACAACCGGCCGGCCTCCGTGACCAAGCGGTTCTAGGCGCTTTAGTCGCCGGCACGGTAGCTCAGCGTGTTCGCTCAGAGGGCTGCGTGCTCTCTGTAATAAAAAAACTGAGTCAAAGAATCAACGATGAACTTGAACGGATGTCTTGTGACGTCCGTCCAGACCAAACGCAACGAACAATATCGAACAAAATTAATTAAAAAAAAAAAAGAAAGAAAGAAAAGTCCGGAACCGCGCTTCTCCTACGGTCGCAGGTTCGTATCATGCCTAGGGCATGGATGTGTGTGATAACCTTAGGTTTAAGTAGTTCTAAGTCTAGGAGACTGATGATGACCTCAGATGTCAAGTCCCATAGTGCTTAGAGCCATCTAACAACCGCGCCAACACATGTTGCCGACCGCAGCACCGTATTCTGACTGTTTACATATCTCTGTATTTGAATATGTGGACCTATACCAGTGCTTCAGTGCAGTTTACTTACAACTATTTCTTATACTCGTACATGACAAAGAGTTAAATTTAGAAATTGGAGAACTGTGTACAGTTTAGAAGGCCGCCGGTGCGGCCGAGCTGTTCTAGGCGCTTCGGTCTGGAACCGCGCGACCGCTACGGTCGCAGGTTCGAATCCTGCCTCGGGCATGGATGTGTGTAATGTCCTTGGTTTAGTTGGGTTTAAGTAGTTCTAAGTCTTAGGGGACTGATGACCTCAGATGTTAAGTCCCATAGTGCTCAGAGCCATTTGAACCATTTGAACGGTTTAGAAACTAAATTTGTCTTTTAAAAGTGTATTTAATTAGGTTGGGCCCAATTTGAAATATCTTACATTACGCGACATTTGTCAGGATGTTACCACAAGATGCACAGCGATGTTCAGTACATTGTTTTTCGACAATGTGGTTCACTCCGTCATTACGGACTTCATGAGATACCAGCTTCAGTCTTCTAGGGGTTACAGCATTTCCTCTTCCTCTCTTTTGAACTGTCAATAATTCCAGTTTTATTCCTCGGATGTGTGTGTGTTAGCAGCTTCTGGTATGTTTGCGCTAATACTCACCTGCGTATTATCATTCATCCTCAGAAGCGTTTTCTCTATGCCGACGTTCGTACTGTATGAAGGAACCCCCATTGAGTTTTGACAAGGTTTCTGGGTGGCGAATGTGTTGTGTAGTCTTGCCTCGTTGTATCGATAACAAATAAATTATACTCCATCATAAAACGCAAAATAGGCAAAGAATTTAAACAGTTGTGAATAAAAATTTAGCTTCCTGCTGGAACAAAATTTAGGCATAGGTTTCCATTGACTATATGCTAAGCATTTTGCCTTTACTCGTATCACCTTGTTCTGTTAAGAATGAGAACTTTACTACACCCATTATTCTCCGCAAGACACCAAAACTTAAAACCAAATATGATACAGTTGCCTCTAAGAAACTGCTTCATCGAATTCCGCGTATAGTGTGGTTTCATGGCTTCGTCCAAAGAGAAAGTGAATCGCATAGGCTGAGAAAGTTCCTTGGACTTCTTGACTTCTAAACCCTTTTATCTACCACTCTATCCGTTTGTAGCGACTTTGAATAAAGTTCTGTTACATTTGGCTCAATACAAAAGTTCGATTGAAAACGGTCTACCGCAGTCACTTGGTATTGTTTCAGATGCTATGGCATTTTGTTTCAAATACTAGGGCATCAAGATGCCTGGAGAATATGTCCGGAAATCCGAACAACTAACGTACTAACCTGTTGCGATAGTACTGGCCACATTACCTCCCCAGATAGGGAAAAGTGATCACATGTAAGCCTTCAGAAAAAATCATATAGTTCCTATGTTTTTTTTTTCTTTTTCACTTAAAAATAGTAGTTGTGAATTCCTATAATAGGTAGATTCTAAACGTGTAAGGAACACGTTTCTATGAATAGCCATTGTTTGGTGAACATTTATTTTCCCTTAGAGTGGCCACTTTACCCCAGAATCCCAAAGTAAGTGTATAATTCTTCTACTGACAGTTCAGATTTTGTATGGGCTATCATTGTAGAATACTTAGCACTTTCCTTACAAGTGCGAGTCATTACGCCATTAAAAAAAATATTACCAGATGAATTCACCTAAATGTTTTACTTTTACCGTTTATATTTCTGTGACTAACCAAACTCTGCTTTGGAGAACTTGATATTGGGCCATGCACGGTATTTGCTCTTTTCTTCGTATTTTCTACACACTCATCACATATGTTCAGGATTTTTTATTCGTCATTAGGTCCAGCAGCAGTGTGTTCGTTCTGAGTTCAGCTTTTTGAGCTAGGTGATTAGAAGAAATTTATTCCTTCACATTCCGCATTGTTAGCATCATCCCTGTCACTGTCGTGTCTGTCTGCTAGAGGAACCAGAACCACTTCATCAGTGGCATCAATTTCTTGACGTACATCAACATTCTCTTGCTCTTCCACCTCTGCTAGCCATTTCAAGATTTTTTTCTGCATCATCCCTATAAAAATTACAGAAAACGTCCCATTATTTCCCATCGTATGATGTATATAAATTTTTTTCTTAGTTTTGAAACAAATTAAATTGAATTTAACTATAAAATCTTAAATCAGTGTTATTGTCAATCAGTTACCACATAATTACAAATGAAACTGTGACTCATTTGTCTAAAACTTGGAGTAATTGATTATTTTCATTACTTACATCGAAGCCATGATGTCAGCATTAAGCAGATCTTACTACAATTAGCGGTCCCTCAGTTGTAAAACTTAACACCAAGAAAACTCGTTGTTGTCAACGCACTCAAAAAAGATTCGAAAAATAAAAAAACTGTTTTCGTGATATACAATTTTAAAATTAGATTTATCCTCCGTATGATCTGTCATAGGATGGGTTTTAGTGGGTTAATAGGGTTGTAGAGGGAGAGACCAAGGGATGAATACAGTCATCAGATGGACATAGGGCAGTAGGTATCCGGAGGTGCGGAGGATTGTACAGGATAGATTAGCGTGAAGAGTGTCAAATCAGTCTTCGATTGACCCAACAGAGGTCCCACACTTCGTCAGTATCATGGAGTCCCCTCGATTTTAAACAGCTAAATTTTAAAAAGTTTCTCGTGTGCCATTATTGTAGGAACCAACCGAGTATTCGCCTAGCATGAGTTACAGAAACCACAGAACGTGATGGGCGATCAGGGTATATGAACTCCATTCATCCTCAATTCGACCATGCTTTATCCACGA
This sequence comes from Schistocerca gregaria, assembly GCF_023897955.1. NCBI lineage: Eukaryota > Metazoa > Arthropoda > Insecta > Orthoptera > Acrididae > Schistocerca > Schistocerca gregaria. Next base: position 491,494,013 of record NC_064923.1, read on the forward strand.
GCAGTCAGCTTTCAGTCTGTTATGAAGCTCTGTGTATGACAATACTGGATTAATTTTCATCTACGAGATGCGAACAGCGCCACTAGCACTTTACAGAGAGATGATATAACACTACAAGATTTTCACGTGGTTCACGGCCCCAGAAACATTATACGTTGACCCTGATACTGTAACATTTGAAACAAATTTTACCAAAAGTAGTGTACATTTCTGAATGCGTTAGATTTCATAATCATCAATTAAAAACAATCGTGTACGAGTAGTATAGGGAGCGTGCGAACTGCAAATGCTACACTCTAGCTGCAGCGTCCTCTAACCCATGAACCATGGACCTTGCTGTTGGTGGGGAGGCTTCCGTGCCTCAACGATGCAGATAGCCGTACCGTATTTGCAACCACAACGGAGGGGTGTCTGTTGAGAGGCCAGACAAACGTGTGGTTCCTGAAGAGAGGCAGCAGCCTTTTCAGTAGTTGCAGGGGCAACAGTCTGGATGATTGACTGATCTGGCCTTCATAACACTAACCAAAATGGCCTTGCTGTTTTGGTACTGCGAACGGCTGAAAGCAAAGGGAAACTACAGCCGTAATTTTTCCCGAGGGCATGCAGCTTTACTGTATGGTTAAATGATGATGGTGTCCTCTTGGGTAAAATATTCCGGAGGTAAAATAGTCCCCCATTAGGATCTCCGGGCGGGGACTACTCAAGAGGACGTCGTTATCAGGAGAAAGAAAACTGGCATTCCACGGATCGGAGCGTGGAATTTCAGATCCCTTAATCGGGCAGGTAGGTTAGAAAATTTAAAAAGGGAAATGGATAGGTTAAAGTTAGATATAGTGGGAATTAGTGAAGTTCGGTGGCAGGAGGAACAAGACTTCTGGTCAGGTGAATACAGGGTTATAAATACAAAATGAAATAACAGTAATGCAGGAGTAGGTTTAATAATGAATAAAAAAATAGGAGTGCGGGTAAGCTAATACAAACAGCATAGTGAACGCATTATAGTGGCCAAGATAGACACGAAGCCCACGCCTTCTACAGTAGTACAAGTTTATATGCCAACTAGCTCTGCAGATGACGAAGAAATTGAAGAAATGTATGATGAGTTAAAAGAAATTATTCAGGTATTGAAGAGAGAGGAAAATTTAATAGTCATGGGTGACTGGAATTCGGCAGTAGGACAAGGGAGAGAAGGAAACATAATACGTGAATATGGATTGGGGCTAAGAAATGAAAGAGGAAACCGTCTGGTAGAATTTTGCACAAAGCATAACTTAATCATAGCTAACACTTGGTTCAAGAATCAAAAAAGAAGGTTGTATACATGGAAGAATCCTGGAGATACTAAAAGGTATCAGATAGATTATATAATGGTAAGACAAAGATTTAGGTTTTAAATTGTTGGTCATTTCCAGGGGCAGATGTGGACTCTGACCACAATCTATTGGTTATGAACTGTAGATTAAAACTGAAGAAATTGCAAAATGGTGGGAATTTAAGGAGATGGGACCTGGATATACTGACTGAACCAGAGGTTGTAAAGAGTTTCAGGGACAGCGTAAGGGAACAATTGACAGGAATGGGGGAAAGAAATACAGTAGAAGAAGAATGGGTAGCTTTGAGGGATGAAATAGTGAAGGCAGCAGAGGATCAAGTATGTAAAAAGACGAGGGCTAGTAGAAAACCTTGGGTAACAGAAGAAATATTGAATTTAAGTGATGAAAGGAGAAAATATAAAAATGCAGTAAATGAAGCAGGCAAAAAGGAATACAAACGTCTCAAAAATGAGATCGACAGGAAGTGCAAAATAGCTAAGCAGGCATGGCTAGAGGGCACATGTAAGGATGTAGAGGCTTATCTCACTAGGGGTAAGGTAGATACAGCCTACAGGAAAATTAAAGAGACCTTCGGACAAAAGAGAGTCATTTGTATGAATATCAAAAGCTCAGATGGAAACCCAGTTCTAAGCAAAGAGGGGAAAGCAGAAAGGTGGAAGGAGTATATAGAGGGTCAATACAAGGGCGATGTACTTGAGGACAATATTATTTAAACGGAAGAGGATGTAGATGAAGATGAAATGGGAGATATGATACTCCGTGAAGAGTTTGACAGAGCACTGAAAGACCTGAGTCGAAACAAGGCCTCTGGAGTAGACAACATTCCATTAGAACTACTGACGGCCTTGGGAGAGCCAGTCCTGACAAAGCTCTACCATCTGGTGAGCAAGATGTACGAGACAGGCGAAATACCCTCAGACTTCAAGAAGCATATAATAATTCCAATCCCAAAGAAAGCATGTGTTGACAGATGTGAAAATTACCGAACTATCAGTTTAATAAGTCACAGCTGCAAAATACTAACGCGAATTATTTACAGGCGAATGGAGAAACTGGTAGAAGCCGACCTCGGGGAATATCAGTTTGGATTTCGTAGAAATGTTGGAACACATGAGGCAATACTGACCTTACGACTTACCTTAGAAGGAAGATTAAGGTTAGGCAAACCTACGTTTCTAGCATTTGTAGACTTACAGAAAGCTTTTGACAATGTTGACTGGAATATTCTCTTTCAAATTCTTAAGGTGGCAGGGGTAAAATACAGGGGACGAAAAGTTATTTACAATTTGTACAGAAACCAGATGGCAGTTATAAGAGTCAAGTGGCATGAAATTGAAGCAGTGGTTGGGAAGGGAGTGAGATAGGGCTGTAGCCTCTCCCCGATGTTATTCAATCTGTATATTGAGCAAGTAGTATAGGAAACAAAAGAAAAATTTGGAGTAGGTATTAAAATCCAGGGACAAGAAATAAAAACTTTGAGGTTCGCCGATGACATTGTAATTCTGTCAGAGACAGCAAAGGACTTGGAAGAGCAGTTGAACGGAATGGACAGTGTCTTGAAAGGAGGATATAAGATGAACATCAACAAAAGCAAAGCCAAGATAATGGAATGCAGTCGAATTAAGCCGGGTGATGCTGAGGGAATTAGATTAGGAAATGAGACACTTAAAGTAGTAAAGGAGTTTTGCTATTTGAGGAGCAAAGTAACTGATGATGGTCGAAGTAGAGAGGATATAAAATGTAGACTGGCAATGGCAAGGAAAGCGTTTCTGAAGAAAAGAAATTTGTTAACATCGAGTATAGATTTAAGTGTCAGGAAGTCGTTTCTGAAAGTATTTGTATGGAGTGTAGCCATGTATGGACGTGAAACATGGATGACAAATAGTTTGGACAAGAAGAGAATAGAAGCTTTCGAAATGTGGTGCTACAGAAGAATGGTGAAGATCAGGTGGGTAGATCACGTAACTAATGAGGAAGTATTGAATATGATTGGGGAGAAGAGAAGTTTGTGGCACAACTTGACTAGAAGAAGGGATCGGTTGGAAGGACATGTCCTGAGGCATCAAGGGATCACAAATTTAGCATTGGAGGGCAGTGTGGAGGATAAAAATTGTAGAGGGAGACCAAGAGATGAATCCACTAAGTAGATTCAGAAGGATGTAGGTTGTAGTAGGTACTGGGAGATGAAGGAGCTTGCACGGAATAGGTTGGCATGGAGAGCTGCACCAAACCAGTCTCAGGACTGAAGACCACAACATCAACAGCTACAGCGTCGCAAGTGTCTTGAAGGAGTAAATGGTTACGCATAATGCAGCGCGCTAGCGTGACGATGACTGAATGTAATGTGTCGGACTCTAGCGAGGTAGTTGTAATTACTCTGTCGTTGGTTGTAACTTTACTAACAGCAAATCTCCTCCTGAAACGAAGTTGTTCTCAAAAGCAACACGCAACTAGATCATCGGTCGTCAAACTGCGGCCCTCGGGCCGCTTGCAGCCCGAATCACGTGTTTGGAAGGCCGGCGGTTCTCAGCCGTATTTTAGAGTAATATATATCTAACAACTAGCAGCCGATTACTCAAACATCAAGAGTACTTAACAGTGTTGGTTTCCTACTCTCTGACAAATTTGTCTACAGAACAGTAATATTTTAAGATGAGCTTAATTTTAATTGACGTTGCTGAATTCGAGCATGAAGTTGGTCGCTCACCTCAGGGGCAAGGGGGTAAGCAGCCTATGCGGGATTAGAAGATGTGGGAGGCTTTCTCGTTTGCCTATCAGTACTGACAACTCACGGGCGTGCGCAACTCGTACTGACGAGTGGTATAAATTTTGAACGGAAGTAACATGGACTCCTGAAGGCTCGTTATAGAAACTGTCACGTTCAAATGCGGTACATATTTGTAGCAGGAATATGAAATTAAATTACAACACAATGTGTAGAGGAGACGTGACAGTGAAAACATTTTGTGAACATTTGTGATCGTGTCCCGTGTTGTACAACACATTTGTATAGAAGTACAATAATCAATTAATCATCCGCTCATACAGACAACACAACACTTCGTCAGGCTATCGTCGCCACTGTGAGGTTGCTAAGGGTGACACCACTCTGAAACAAAGAATACTCGGCACGACATGTTGCGAATGGCCCCGACATTTAACGATTAGTATTCGTGGGCCGGCGGCCAACGCAACGCGCCCTTGCTACAAGTAGACTATCGGAGGCTCGTGATATAAGAATTTATGTAAGTTACCAATTAACATTAGTTAGGTATAATTAGTTCTAAGTTCTAGGCGACTGATGACCTCAGAAGTTAAGTCGCATAGTGCTCAGAGCCATTTGATTTGAACCAATTAACAATAAGATCGGCACGTATGCGGCCCGAAGTATGTGGTAGTATTGGCTAGCAACAAAATTTGATGACCATTGAACAAGGTGAAAATCTTGGATTGTGGCATTGAAGACAACTAATGGAAAACAATGGACTCCAGCAAAACGTTCACGCGTTTGTAGTTGTGGTTTCGTCCAAGTTGTGCCCACACGAGAACTTCATAGCCCATGATATGTACCAAGATTACACACATTACCTAAATGTCTTGGCTGGAGGTTGTAATAGATGATATTACTGCAAGAGACATTAGAATAGGGTGACCAAATTATTTTCTGTGAAAACCGGGACACATTCACCCGGGTGCCAATGGACACTTCATTCCACATGTACCCAGGTTTCTTAATTTTAAGTATTAATGTTTTGTTGATACATTTTGTTGATATACTTTCCGGGATGTGAGGTCGTGGTCCAAGAACTTTTTCTGCTCCTTACTGTGAGTTACTGAATCTTCATTTATTCTTAGCTTGTAAGATGCAGATAGACCTGTGGAATAAAGTTTATTATCTTACGTTTACAACTATGGAAGTTACGATAGAAATGATTACTAGTAGACATAAGAAAAAGTTCGGAAAGTTACAACCTAATGTACCAACTACAAGTAATACGATGATGATTGATACTGTTATAAACAAGTCAAAGAAAGTGTTATCTCAAGACGAGATTTCCGTCCTTGCAAAAGGAGGAAATTACGCTATAACACCTGTGAAAGTACCACTTGAAGATATTATCGCGAGTATAGAAGCAAGTATACGGAATATCCCTAAGGCAACCGCGAATGCAATTCGAATTGAAACCACTAGAGTTTTAAGCCACAGCAGACCTCTAGAAAGTAATTTAACAAAAGGTGAGAGGAAGGCTCTTAAGGATTTAAATGCAGATGAAGAAATAGTGGTTCTTCCTGCAGATAAAGGGAACGCTACTGTTGTTATGAATACAGAAGATTACCGAAGAAAAATTTTGAACCTTTTAATGTCAGGACAGTATAAAAAACTTGCGAGAGATCCTACAGCCGGTGTACTCAGGAAAACTAATAATTTGATTAAGTCATCTACCTCTATCCAAAAAGAAGATAAAAGAACTTTGTTGAGACGTGAAGCTATGTGTCCCCGATTGTATGGTGTACCTAAAATTCACAAAATAGATTTTCCTTTAAGACCCATAGTCAGTGCCATCAATTCTCCCACTTATGAAATAGCAAGATATTTAACAACTTGTTTACAACCATTTATTGGAAAAACGGACTCATATATAAAAGACTCGCGTCATTTTATTGAAAAACTAGAGGGACTAACTCTGGCCCCTGAAGATATTCTTGTAAGTTTTGACATTGTGTCCTTATTCACAATGCTTCCTGTTAACGAAGTTATGATTTTCATAGCGGATATTTTTCCAGAAGACTTGACTGTTCTTTTTAGACATTGTCTCACATCAAGTCAGTTCCAGTGGGATAATGAATTTTATGAACAACTTGATGGAGTAGCAATGGATAATCCATTAGGCCCTGCGATTGCCAATCTTTACATGGAGAGATTTGAACAATCAGCTCTCGAAAAAGCTAATAACAATCCATCTCGTTGGTATCGATATGTAGATGACACATTTGTGGTTTGGCCCCTTGGCAGAAAGGCCTTGGACGATATCTTTGATTATTTAAATAAAATTCACCCAAAAATACAGTTTACCATGGAAATAGAAAAGGATAACAGAATATCTTTCTTGGATGTCTTAGTTATGAGACGGTCTGATAGAAGCTTGGAATATAAAGTTTTTCGAAAGGCAACACATACGGACAGATATTTACATAAAAATTCTAATCATCATCCACAACAAAAAAGAGGTGTCATAAAAAGTCTTGTCGATCGAGCGCAGCGGATATGTACACCTGAACATTTGGATGCTGAAGTCAAACATCTGAAGCAGGCTTTCGAAAAAAACGGCTTCTCAAAAAAAGAGATAAATAGAATTCTGCGTCCAAGGAACAGAAGACCAAAAGATAAGAATGAACCACAACGACAGAAAAATACAGTAGTTCTCCGTTTTATTAAAAAAGTAACAGATCGGATCGGTAAGATTTTACGAAAACATGACATAACACCGGTCTTTAAACCAACAAAGAAAATAAGTCAAGTACTACGATCTGTGAAGGATAAACGCCCTCCTCTGTCGACATGTGGTGTGTATAAAATTCCATGTACCTGTGGGAAAGTTTATATTGGTACTACCAAAAGAAGCGTAAATACGCGACTGAAAGAGCATAAAAGTCTTTGTCGACTTGGAAAAATAGAAAAATCAGCTGTAGCGGAACATGCTCTTCAACCAGGAAACCACCAAGTGAAGTTTTCGGATACCGAAGTTTTATCTACAACGTTAAATTACTATCCACGCCTATACAGAGAAGCTATTGAAATTTATAAATATCACGATAATTTTAATAGGACAGAGGAGGCTATGAAACTCAGCGGTATATGGACAGTGGCTCTACAAAATTGCTAACAATTTTTATCTTGACAAGGTGGTAATCGATAGTCAACCATATCTTTGCTATGGATTATCACTGCTCATCACGTGTCACCTGTACCACGCCCCCCCCCCCCCCCCCCCCCTTCACACAATATATAAGTCGCTCTCAGACACCCGACCAGTCAGTCGGCAAGACTCAGCGGAGCAGCGCCTCTGAGGAAGTCCAGCGCAGTCCTGGACGAAACGTAAGGAGCAGAAAAAGTTCTTGGACCACGACCTCACATCCCGGAAAGTATATCAACAGCCATGTCACCCGGTCGTGAAAGCCTTCATTCTACAATTGATACATTTTGTTAACGCGATTATTATAACAAATAATAGGATACAAAAGATTGATATAATCTAGATTATCTGTATAATTAATGACATTTAATAAACGTATGCAGTAATAAAGAAATGTATTACGATTTTACAGTCATTGAACTTTTAATCAATTAATATAAACATGAGCTTTAATATTACTGAGCACTTGTAGATGGAATTGACTGTCCTCGGAGAAACGGGTATTTTTCACTGCCTCCAGCCTTCTTGATCATGTCTTTGTTCTTTAAGACACAGTGATAAAACTCGACACAATCCATTTTGTGGTTGTACTGGATCTGCAAGATTGCTTCAAGAGAGTCCACTTCCATTCTGTTTCTTTCATCAGTCCACTGGATATTCATGAACGAAAATATTCTTTTCACATTGGCATTATGGGCTGGGACTGCAAATAAATACCTGGCAATTATTACCAACTTAGAGTAATGCTGAAGACAGTCACAGCTTTTAAATAAAAACTCGCCCACTTCTCATGACATTCCAACGGTGTTTATTTTTCATCATTCCACTTGTGAAGACTTTCTTCAACAAAATTTGTCAGTAGGCCGAACTAATCAAAGAGAATGGAATCATCGGTTTCACTCTCTTTACTCTTCAACACTTTCCCGTTTTGGCACTCTCTTCAGTAACATCGAATCAAACACCGGCGATGGGGGTAAATATGAGGCGCTCCACTTGCTGAGATATTCTCCACAAGTGTCATAAAACTTGTTAACTTCTTCTCTAAAACCCCTTTCCGCTGCTTCTGATACTTCTGCTTATTTAAGGACAGATTTAACATTAAAAGGAATGAACTGCTGTTATCTCCTCTTACTAACAGTTTCCAGAGTATTTTTCAAAACATCATTTACCTCTTTTACACTTTCCGTCCTTCCCTCAATTTACTTTATCCCATTTTGCAAAGTGCTAAGCTGACTGTGAATGAACCATAAGTAGGCTTCACTTAAAGGGTTGCTGAAAAACTGAACCAATATTTTGGGAGTTTTGTCTTCATTTAGGAAAAAACTTTTTAACGGTTCAAACAGGCGGATTACTCTTTCAACTGCTGGAAACAGTGATAACCAGCGAGTTTTCGAGTGACACACTTCATTCATATATTCAGTTCCCACATAATCACAGAACTCCTTAATCTCTGTTCTAACAGTATATATGTAAAAGTGTGTGTATACTTTCATGGCGATAGTTTCAACATCACAGCTTTAACTGTCAACAGATGTCTGCATGCTATTGTGCAAAACGTGTGCAGGGCACCCTATGCCTTCAATGTTTTAATGCAATGATGCCTTTAATTTGATATATACGTTGCATTTGCCTTGTTTGTGTTGGTGTTGTCTCCACAAAATGCCACACATTTATTTTCTAAAGATCAAACATTTCTATAGTATCCATGCAAAATCTTGAAAGTTCGTCAGATGTTTCATTAGGTCGGGAACTCACCTTCAAAAGTTTGGTTTGAATGCCCTGATTAACATCGAAAAACTGAACAACCAATGGAAATATTTTAGTGGCCTTATGATTGCTGGCATCAGTGCATATCCCGTAGAAAGGAGACTTTTTGATGTATTCAAGGCTTTCCTTTACACTCTGATGAGCAATAACTCCTTTCACTAAGGCTGACACTTTAGTTCTTGCTGAACTAAACTTTTTTTGCAATGGAAGAATCATCAAACATAATGCTGTTAAGCTTATTAGTACAGTCACTAGATCTGTGTAATTGGTGATGTTTTACCGTGTGGTAGACTAGTGTAAGCTCGGCTACTCGAACTTTCGCCTCTTCACTTGATTGATGTTTCACAAAATTTTGTAGAGTTTTAGTGCAGCTCGGAGCACTGTACCTGTTAATGTGTTTCTTTGACCTGATGTGATCAACTGTGTCGGAACGTCCACCATGACTTATACTAATAAAACAGTTACATACGGAACACTCTGCTTCGTAATCAAAACGATCTTTCTTAATGAAATTCCATTCCTTGGAATAACAGTCACTGAACTTTCAGGCACGTTTCGGCATTGAGTTTCACAGTATTGCAGCAATAATACCACCAATATGAGAAAAAACTATTGCATTTTGTCTGACAAAACATCAACTACTACACTGTTCCGACAGTGAGTGTGTGAGAAGTAGCGCGACAATCGGACGATTTCATAGCTCTGATACAATAATACAACTTACTACTTGTTGGCCAAAGTACCGCTCAAAGTAAATTATTGCCTGAGTGTATCAATACTGATACTGTGATTACTAGTATGGGACAATGGAGGTTTTAGACAAATAAGCTAAAATATAATTTCTAGTGATGTATTTCCTTTAATATAGCGAAATCCCAAAAATTTGAGGAAGTTTCACGAAATGTATTTAAAAACTGAATTCCGGGACTTTTGAGCGTCCCGAAACAAATTTTCGGGACACCGGAACACGGGGATGAAAGAAAACCGGGGCAATCCCGTTTGGTCACCCTACATTAGAAGGACCTGCAGATAACTAAAAGCATGTACATCTGTATGAATCAAAAACATCCCAAGCAAGCACCCAGGGGGAGCATAGTAATTTAAATCTGAACGCCAAAAACATACTCGTCTTCTAGTTTGGTACGTAACTGTTCTACAGAAGTTCAAGCAAATGCGCAGTTGCAACAGATGCATGATCGAGTGTTGAGTAAAGTGGTTGTGGCGTTCAGGGTTACATGTCTACAAAAATAATGAAGGAAACCTTACTGCCGCAGATCGCTTAACATTAAGTGCTATTTTACATTCATTGTTACCTTGTGCTCACCCAAATTGCACATTAAGCAGAGAGAATATTCTTCCCTTTTTAACGAAAGTGGTATTAGCATTTTGACTGCCTTGCACTGTTTTTTTAATTGTCATAGGATAACAGTGTCGGGTGGTTTCATATTTATTCTGTACAATTTGTATGAAAAAAATTAAGGAGTGGATATTTTGGCCCCAAAAATCTAAGATACGCAGCACCATGACATTAATTTTGACAATATTTAGAAAATTACACGTGCGTAACAGACTGCAGTTAAATTAATTTTGAAAGGCCCACAATTGGGCCACAACGCATCTGAATGTGCTCTACTGCAAGAGCTCTTTATCAGTGAATTTCCTTATTGCCATCACATCATCATGATCTGTATGTTCATTTCAAAATGTTAAGTTGGCAAGATGGCTGATTTTTGTATAACCGTTAATTGTGGTGTTCTGTATTTTAATGAACAATGCAGCCACATGTTGACAGCGCCCTAATAGTCCTGCTTTACACTCATTCACCATCGATCACTTTCCTTTGACGGCCTGCTGCACATATCGCTTATTATACATATAACATTCTCATAATACTCTAATAAACGTATTTATGCAGCGTAAATTAATTTTAACCGCTTAAGGTTGCTGATTATCACTAAATTCTCTTAAGCACTTGCTGGACACCTACAAAACTTCCTTAACTTCAAAAACATGGTGGCTGTTTTGAAGGCCTAAGCTTTTTTTTATGGTGGAAGATCTAAAATAAGAGTTGTATTTTGGATTCTGAAAACCAGCATAAATTAGACATAAAGAATCGGACGCCGTACCCAACACATGCACCGGAATACAGCCGACCTCTCGGTCTTTTCATTCATGTAAAATTTCCACTCGTGATGCTAGAGGCGCTCGCATTCTCAAGTGCATGCGCGCGCGCCCCCCATTTGAAGCGCCCCCTATTTGAAAGTTGCTGGGGAAATGCACAGACCAAGCGCCTATTAAGACATGCCCGTTGTTATTGATCTGAACATCATATGAACGCATGTTTCCTATTCGCCAACGAAACAGCAGTGCATCGAAAGTTAAAAATACACCGAATCATCCGGTCTTCTTTTGTCCATAAGCTTTTGGATGCCATGTAAAAATCACAGTAGGGTTTTGCACGATGAGAGCCCATTCACAATTGTGAAACATAAACAGCAGATACTGTTGTCGTAAGCACTGAGCCATTGATTTTGTCTGAGCTATGGAACCGGGGATTATTTTGTCCTTAATGGATCCAAGGTAAATTTTGATTAAACTTTATTTAGATACAAATTCCGTATAGTGTGACAAGCATTCTTTGGAATTCCGTGGCCATTGAGTTTTTAGCGATTCAATTTATTTTTTACCTCATTTCCATTTTTGTCCATAATTTATAGCCATCGATATTTAGCGATGGAGAATTGGGATAATGATCTTTCGTTTCTCAGTAATGTTCAATAACAGTCCCCAGTTTTGAGAGTATCTTACTGATCACTTTTTACATTCAGCGTTTCTGCCGAATGTAAAGAAACATCCATCGTTTGGGCATTAATCGGACCGACGAAGGAAAATTCTTGGGATAGATTTGAATATTAATTGTAGTGACGAAACAATAATATTTTCCTCTTCTGCATTATTCATGTGATGTCTATTGGCTTGGGAGTAAAGCTTCACATTAATTGTGTAGGCAGTGTTTGGCCACGAGCCTCCGTGGCGCAATCGGCTAGCGCGTTCGGCTGTTAACCGAAAGGTTGGTGGTTCGAGCCCACCCGGGGGCGTATATTTTGAGTATAGTCAGTCGTGTCAAATGACCATTTGTGTTACGAACGCATTTTGTTATTTTAATTAGTGTAGGTTTTGAACATGTCGACGTGCTAATTAAACCAGAAATTGAAAAAGTTGCAACTCTTTCCACTTTCTGGTTTCATTTCACTAGTTTATTATTGAGGCTGTAAACATCATGAGATATTTATTTACAATTATCTTATAAATTAACTAATTTAGGTGACCTTGATTGTATTCATAAAAGCAAGACTATCAGTTATCATTGACAGTAACTAATTGGTAGAGAAATGATTGATTTGGCCACATGGAGATGAATACATGTTATATTCTGTACAAAATATATCAGACTTTGTAAGAAACCATTTCACTTAGAAAAGAGACAAATAAAATCGAATGAAACGGACCTTTTAGGAATATAGAACTGTAAATGGATGGTGCACAATCTACAAATAATGTGTTTCTTAAATGTGGTAAAGAAATACTAATACAAATGGTTTCAATAAGTGGTAGTTCACAAATATATTGTCTAAAAACAGCCCATGACTTACATTACTTACTTATTATTACTACTACAATAACTTACTTACATTTACTTACTTAAATTATTACATTACCTATTATTATTATTATTATTATTAAAATTATTATTATTATTATTATTATTGTTATTTAAAAGTATTCCAAGGCATAAGAGCTCATTCACAAAGTGTAAATTTTTATTGTAGGTGACGAAAGCTTACAGAGGTTTATACTGCATGCAGGAACTGGCTTCTGTCCCTTGAATTACTGTTCAATTGTACATTAAGTCACCAGAGGAAGTCACAGCAAAAAAAGTGTAGAGATGTGTATTCAGAGTGAGATGAAAATGGAAGAAACGCAAATGAAAGTAATTGTAGGATGATGTACTTGACAGACTGGTTGTTGTTGTTTTTTGTTGTGGTGTTCAGTCCTGAGACTGGTTTGATGCAGCTCTCCATGCTACCCTATCCTGTGCAAGCTTCTTCATCCTCCAGTACTTATTGCAACCTACATCCTTCTGAATCTGCTTAGTGGATTCATCTCTTGGTCTCCCTCTACGATTTTTACCCTCCACGCTGCCCTCCAATGCTAAAGTTGTTATCCCTTGATGCTTCAGAACATGTCCTGCTAACCGGTCCCTTCTTTTTGTCGGGTTGTGTCACATACACGTCTTCTCCCCAATACATCATTAGTTATGTTGTCTACCCATCTAATCTTCAGCATTCTTCTGTAGCACATTTCGAAAGCTTCTATTCTCTTCTTGTCTAAACTATTTATCGTCCATGATTCACTTCCATACATGGCTACACTCCATACAAATACTTTCAGAAATGACTTCCTGACACTTAAATCTATACTCGATGTTAACAAACTTCTCTTCTTCAGAAACGCTTTCCTTGCCATTGCCAGTCTACATTTTATATCTTCTCTACTTTGACCATCATCAGTTATTTTGCTCCCCAAATAGCAAAACTCCTTTACTATTTTAAGTGTCTCATTTCCTAATCTAATTCCCTCAGCATCACCCGACTTAATTCGACTACATTCCATTATCCTCGTTTTGCTTTTGTTAATTTTCATCTTATATCCTCCTTTCAGGACACTGCCCATTCCATTCAACTGCTCTTCCAAGTCCTTAGCTGTCTGTGACAGAATTGCAATGTCATCAGCGAACCTCAAAGTTTTTATTTCTGCTCCATGGACTTTGATACCTACTCCAAAATTTTCTTTTGTTCCCTTTACTGCTTGCTCAATATACAGATTGAATAACATTGGGAGAGGCTACAACCCCTTTCATGCCCCTCAACTCTTATAACTGCCATCTGGTTTCTGCACAGATTGTAAATAGCCTTTCACTCCCTGTATTTTACCCCTGCCACCTTAAGAATTTGTAAGAGTATTTCAGTCAAGATTGTCAAAAGCTTTCTTTAAGTCTACAAATGCTAGAAATGTAGGTTTGCCTTTCCTTAATCTTTCTTCTAAGATTAGTCGGAAGGTCAGTATTGCCTCACGTGTTCCAACATTTCTACGGAATCCAAACTGATCTTCCCCGAGGTCGGCTTCTACCAGTTTTTCCATTCGTCTGACTGCTATTGGAAGATATTTTCTGGATATGCAATTAAGCCATGAAATAGGTGTCTTACAAAACAGATGCTTGGGCAATTCCTGTGTAGTGCCCATCAGTCTGGGACACTTAGGGGGTACAAGAAAATCCAAAAGACAGCGGCATGTTTCACTATGAAAATATATTGTGGAGATACTCAGCCAACTCCAGTTTCTGAAGTTACAAGATAGACATTTACAGTTAAAATTATGAAAAAGAGCTTCCCAAGAAGAATTGTGTGACATATTCCTTTGTCCTACACATATTTTGTGAAATGACCATAACAGTAACATCAGGTAAATTCAAGCATAGGTCGAGGCTTACTGATAGCTGTTTGTCCTGCCCATAGTTCACAAATAGAATAGGAAGGGAGATGGTAGATATACCCAAAGTACCCTCTGCCAAACATTATGCGACTTACAGAGTGTAGATGTAGATTTTTCATAACTGAAATGGAAGGTAAACAAAAATTAATCAGACTTTTAGTAATGACAAATTCCAAATGATTGTCATCTGTATTTTCACTAAAGGCACTATTTTGTTGCTAAAATCACTGTTTGCCTCTCACTATTTGCACTCTGTAACTGTCAAAATCCATCCACTGATTACATTTTAGAATTAGTTTACTTGCTTGACATAGTTTGCTGTCAAAGGCCTGTCCACTTTATCAACATCACTTTGTAATTCTTAGTGTTTATCCTTAGCTTGTGGTTAGTTGGTGCACCAGACAAATATTTTTAATATGTTTGACTGAAAGCTTTATAATGCAATTATCACTTTAGCTCTCTTTTTTTCTTATGTTTGGTCTATCACAGTTTAAATGTTTTCAAAAGTGGCACCATAGAACAAAAAGATACTATTCAATGTAATGACACTGTCTTTTGAAGAATTTACTGTATGTATAATCTCTTGCATTACAGATATTTTCGTACTGAAAGGTATGTGAACAGCATTGATTTTCTGAAGTTTCTTTATTCATACCTGTACCACATATTTTATGTAAAGTGAGAATACAATAGCGTGCATTGATTTTAAGGAAAGATTTGTTTACTTGTTGCAGGTTGTGAGCAGTTAAAACAAGAAGCCGAGAGACATTCCCGAATGTTGCAAGAACCTGTAAGAATCCCTAAATGTACCCACAGTGGCGAATTTGAGCCCGTCCAGTGCAATTCCAATAGCTGCTGGTGTGTAGATGAAGCAGGCCTTGAATTAGCTGGAACACGAGCTCAGAGTCATGAGGTCATCAACTGCTCGGGTATAACATAATGTATCTTACTTTACTTATCATCATCAGTTTTATTTTATTCCACATGTTAATTGGAATCCATGTACAAGGATTTAAAAAAATTTAAAGTGTATCTCACAAAATCATTTATCATTTACTTGTCATCCACAAGACTGGAGGCTGTTACATACTGCTTCACCCCACAGTAAACTATAAAATCAGATACAGTTGTAAGCTTCTAAATGAAGATCTCATTTGAAAATAGCTGCATATAAAATGTAAAGAATGTAACCTGCTAATCACCAGCATATACTTTATTCCTAGATACCAGAGTAGCTCAGTGTTCCTTAGTAAATATGAATCATTGTTACACATTTTCAAAATAGAGAAAACAGTGTACAGCATAGATGTAAAAGCTTATGACAAATTTCACATTTAAAGCACCTAGTAGCTGCAAATCTATTAAATCTAAATTATTTTAATAATAATAGCTTTATTCAACATCGAATGGTACACTGCACATGTACAAAGAAACAGTAATGATTAAAGTTATTTGCAGAATACGCAAGACACATTCTTCTGAATACGACATTAATTTACAACAAAATTACAATAAGATGTTTACTGATTTCTATTCACATAATTTCACAAAGCATTTGTTGTTCTTCATATAAGTATGGTACTCTGAGTAGAAAAGGTGTTTCACTAAAAATTTCTTAAGTTGATGTTTCAGTTTAATTGTAGGAAGAGCCATGACTGCGCAAGGCAGTGCATTAGCTAATTTTATACCTGCCTACTGAGGCCCCCTTTCGTAAAGTGCTGTTCTGTGGCTGCCAATTGTAAAATCCTTATTTCTTTTATTGTACTGGTGGAAATCTGAATAAGTGTTTGGGTGCAGTCTTTTCACAAGAAATATGGCTTTTAGAAGTCAGAAAGATTTACAAAAAAAGGTATCTGTATTTGCTGCAGGTGGCCTGTAAACACCGATAACTTATGTTATCTCTACCCCATTTTATGTTTATTGCAGCATATTCTGAGACTCCTTCCAAGCAGAAGGCACTCACATCAATAACATTAAAATTACTTTCATTTACAGTGAAAATTGCTACACCTCTGACAGTCTTGTCTTTTCTACTGAAGGCTGTGCAGAATTTCATACACAATGGTTGAGTAATGCTAATCAGAGCATCCTTGTACCAATGTTCGTTACAACTCCTATCGGGTTTGTCAATCTGTGAAATTACATCTAGATAATTATGCTTATTTCTAAGACTACCAAGATTCTGGTGTATGATTTTAAGGCTGAGTTTTACCTGCTGGACCTTAGAGGATAATTTTGGACAAACAATGAGGCCAGCAGGCTTTACAAGTTAAAATTACATAAGGGGGGCAAATTTCCATTACTGTTGCGAGATATATTTAAAAGGTAGCTTTAGGTCCTTCCTCAGGGAGGAAAGAGTAATAGATTAGGGAAGGCTGCAAAGGAGGGGCTCCCAGGATGAGATGACCAATTTGGTATTGTGATGGAAAGTTTGTATTGACAGTCCTGGAATTTCACCTCCTAAAGATAAGGGTAGGCCAACCATTCTGCCTCTTTGTTAGTCTTACAGTTTTAAGAAAATTTTCATTTTGAGCAATTATGAGAAAAATGTCATTTGCTACATCTAATATTGTTAAGTAACTGTATTTATGGAGTAACAAATATTGATTCTAAATGTGGTAGTATCAAATAATGAAGCCCTTTAATATCATTACCAAGATTAAATACAGGCTGCACAAGCAAAAAATGTGGGGACTTTAGTCAAGAAAATGTGAATAATAAATAACAGACTCATCAGGTGTTCAGTCGGTGATCACACTTCAGCAAATATAAACTAAAATAATTTCAGAACTGAGATCATGGATATATTTAATAATTGCTTTCTCATATAAAAATACATGGTGATTGTCAACAAGTCTCGCAACTCAATGGTTAACAAAAGTAATTAAGAGGTCTAACATCAAGATGAGGAAATGGTACATGAAATGATATAGACTTAAGTTTTCCCTGTTGACAGTTATGATATTTTGAAAGTCATTGTCGCCAAAAATTTAGACTGGGATGAAATTACTATTAAAACAGTTAAAAATGTCATATTGCACACCATTCTCTCTCATAATCAACCAACTTAAAATGAAGGATGTTCCACTGGAAGATGTGAAAGTGTGGCTAGTTTATAAAAATAGTAAGCAAGCCAATACGGAGAACTGTAGACCTAACCCAGTGTCATCTATTTTCTCAGATATGCAAGGTGTCTCCACTAAGAGGCATCAGGTACATTTTCTCTGTTTGGGGGACATTCACAATTTCAGTTTTGCACAGTGCAGAAAGTGTTGTTGGAAGTGTGTTTTCAATTACAAACAAAACTATTTCTAAATTGAGATTTAATTCCAATTTGGTACAGTAGTCCCAAATTAGTCCAGTGAAATATTTGTTTTATTGAAATGTATTAACAGGGAGAGTAAAACGCAAAGAATAAACAGTACTTCAGTTGTGAATGAGTAGCACTGCCCTTTAGTAATAGCAAACAGTGCGGTGCAGGGCAGTACACAAATTACTCCTTGGGGTACTTGTTTTTCTTCTTGTTCTATGGCCCCAGTTAGACTGATAAAGTGAATTTTATATTAGAATAGTCTGGGGCCTCTATTGAATGGAGATGTAAAATCTCTCCTTAACAATGATTTTGTTTGCTTGTTTGTAATGGGAAACAAACTAATGCTTTCCATTGACACTGGGCATTGCATGAAGTGTATGATCAGCAGTATTTGTGTGTGCTCCACACAGTGCTAAAACAAAATTACAAATATCTGCCAAAAATATACCTGGCGTGTCTTCAGAGAGGCAACCAGTATATAAGAGCTAATAAAATATAATAATGCATCACAATTAATTACCGTGTGTAATTGCTAAAGTTTCGGGGAAGCCTGCAGTGCAACTTATGCTGATAACTAATTGGCCACAAAAATAAGCAGAGCAGACAGTAAGCAGAGAGCACTTGTACACAGCATGGCAATAAATTCCTCTCTGAGTGGAAAGACATGTGCAAGGTGAACCTTAAGGTTCAGTACTGTAATATAACAAACCAGTTAAAAATCCATTATTTTGAGAAGTGTTAATGCTTGTAAAAAGTCCAATAAACATAGGTCTGGAAACATTCTTTGTGATATCTGAACACAAGGAACTGTGCATTTTATGAAGTACAGCAAGTATTCATGAACTACCACTAAGAGGGTGACTTCCATCTCATGAGTGCAGAATGATTACCTTTTGGAATGCTGGAGACCCTATATCCACATTAGATGCTGGAAAAGATTGTCAAACAGCTCATCACTTGTAGATATTTTTGAGCATAGGGGACATGGTCTCAGAGGTTACTTTCACTTGCTGAACCATAGCAGAAAGTCATATCTGCCACACCTTTTGTGGATTATTAGTCATCTTTTACTGACAGATGGTGGAAAAGAGAAAAGAAAATGTACTGAACTATTCAGATGTACATACAGTGGAACTTCTCAATGAGCACCTCGTGTAATGCACATTTAGCATAACGAGCAAAGCAAATTGTAAAAAATGACTCATTGAATGATGTTTTGCACAATGAGTGATGATTTAGTCTGATGTCACCGGCCATTCGTGCGCAGTGAGGGAAACATTCAACAATATGAACACCTTTCATTGTCGGCAGTGTCATATGAACAATGTCTGTAGTACATAATGCAGTCTGGCTGTAGCGCTCTTTATGCTACCACATTAGTGCAGCTTGTGATCATACATATTTCTAAACTTGTGTTCACACTGTGTGTGTGTGTGTGTGTGTGTGTGTGTGTGTGTGTGTGTGTGTGTGTGTGTGTGTGTGTGTGTGGTGTGCGCGCGCGCGCGCAAATTTTAATAACGTTTGTAGAAATGTCCCCGAAATAAAGCTGCTGGAAGACGACCATAAGAGAAAGAAAATGATCGTAGAAATGAACTGTAAAATTATTGAAAATGTGGTGTGGGTGTTGCTGATTTAGCGAACATGTACTATCGGTCTACATCAACTATTTGCACTATCTTCAAGAACAAGGACAAGATTAAGGGGATAGATACTTCAAAGGGAGTTTTGTATTCAAGAGGATGTCAAAAGCTTGCTCTTTATGTGGATAAATGAAAAGCAATTGCAAGGTGATGCTATTAACAACAACATATGAGAGGGTGTAAAGGTTTTTTGCTGGCCACATTAAGAAGACACCAGGATCGCCAGTGGCCGAAGGAGTATTTAAGAGAAGCTGTGTGTGCTTCAAAAAAATGAAGAGAAGGACCGGCACCAACAGCATTGTGAGGGATGGTGAAGCAGCCAGCTCAGTCACAAAGGCAGCAGAGAAATTCATCAGAAACTTCAAGATGCACGTAGATTCTGAGGGTTACTTGCCACAACGGGTTTGTAAATGTGACAAAATGGGTCTGTTCTGGAAAAAGATGCTGAAACATACCTTTATAACAGCAGAGGAGAATACATTGCCCAGTCACAAGCCAATGAAAGACCATCTCATGCTGCTATTCTGTGCTGATGCAGGCAGTATTTGAAATTAAATTGCTGCTTACTTACCATTCAGAGACTCCACAACCCCTCAAGAAGTGTAAAGCCCAGAAGAGCAGGTTAAATGTGATGCTGAGGTCCAACAACAAGGCTTGGGTGACGTGATCTTATTGTGATTGGATCAATGAAATGTTTGGTCCTTTGGTGAAAAATAATTGCTTGAGATGAATCTGCCACTCCACATGTTGCTTGTTATGGACAATGCTCTGCTCATTCTCCAGACCTACAAGTCCACATCCTTGAAAGATTTCATTTCATCAAGAGATTTCTGCCTCCCAACACCACACCATCACTTAAACATAGGTACCACCAGATTATTTCTAACTTTCTGAAGCTCTACATTAAAGCACTCTTCAAGCATTGCTTTGAGTTGACTGAAGCTACCAATCTCACTAAGAGATTTTTGGAAATACCACTTCAACATTTATTAAGTTAATCAGAAAGACATGGGAAGGGTTTACCAAGACAACTCTCACTTCTGCTTGGAAGAAACTTTGGCCATAGTTTGTTGTTGAATGTGACAGGCATTTGAGTCAGTACCTGTGGAGCCTGTAGTCAGTGAGGTTATATATTTGGCCAAGAGCATGGGACTAGAAGAGGATAACAATGATATTGATGAGCTTGTGGAATATCACAGCCTAGAAATGACCACCAAAGAGCTTATGGAGTTGCAGTGTGTTTCACAGCAGGAACTTGTGGAAAGGAGTTCAGAGGAGGAGGAGGAGGAGGAGAGAGAGGCGGCAACAGCAAAGCAGCAATCTTCTGGTGATATAAGAGAAATGCTGAAAGCATGGCAAATGGTTGCACTGTACCTTGAAAATCATCATCCCAATAAAGCAGTGGCTATGCATGCTACAAATTTACTTGATAAGGCTATGTTGCATTTTTGCCAAGTGTTGACGCATTAGCAGAACGAATGATTAGACAGATTTCCAGTAAAAAAGAATTAGTTATGTATCATGAATAATAAAGTACGTAATACTGTATGTATAATTTTCTTTGAATAAATGGCATGAATAAGATAAAACTTTTAGTACTTTTTCTGCATGGAAAGCATTATCGTATTTTGCATTAATTTATATGGGATAAATTATTTCATTGAATTAGTGTTTCGCACTGCGGGTAAGATTCTGGAATGAATTATGCTCACTATTTGAGGTTCTGCTGTACACTACAATAACAGTAAACACAAAACTGAAGTCATCTATGTAAGTAGGCAAAACATCATGATGTATAACAAGAGTGGTGAGTAATTTACTGTGCAATAGCAGACAACTACAAACGAAGTTACATTACAACATAAATTGAACCGCATAAATAACTGCAAATTGTTTAATGCTCAGACCATGATGGCAGAGCACCAGTGCAACACCTGTGCTCATATCCAAAACCAAGTGTTTAAGCTCCTTCTACAAATACTATTTATAAATTATATAGGCCTACCAGGACAGGTTCAGTCTGCCACCATCATCTGTGCAGGTGATTCGACAGTAATAAGCTGCTACAAAACAGATGACTTAGTCATATTAGGCAGAAGCTTGGGAAACTAGAAATATTAGTTAAACATAATCGTTTGAAATTAAATTCTATGAAAGTTATCTATGCACTATATAACTGAAGTAAGCTGAAAGCTGAATACCATAAACAGAGCTACATTTTCATGTAAGTTGACCGAAGAATCTCAATCTCTCTTTCAGTCATTAGGTGCAGTATAACTTACGGGGAGGGGGGCTGGTTTTGAAGAACCAATACCTAATACACTCAAATGTTAAATCACAGAAAAATGTAATGCTATTCTTGGTGGAATTGATAAAGAAACATCATTGAAGATCTCCACTTGCAAAATTAAGTCTAAAAACCATTACAAGCTTGTATAAATATAAAGTACTCACATTGACAAAAAGAAACATTAGTTTTGCTGAGTACAACCACTTTCCCCTCCAGTATGAAAGCAAGCTCAATCAAATAAAATGTAACTTCAAAAAACCCCACACTATGAGAGTATGAAATTTGCAGATAATACAATGGATTTCAAAGTCAGCACCAATATGTCAAAAATACTTAAGCCATCCTAGAAAAACTCATGGAAAGTAGATGCTGTTATAGCATAGAAGATTTCTTGTGTTATTCCTGTGCGTAATCAATGTTGGTTGTACTAAGATTAATAAGTGCATTTTATCAGAATTAAGAAATCCTCAATTTTTAGACACATATTTAATAATTCTTTGAAAATTATCAGTGACAATCTCTTGAATGGCTTTCTCTTTAATGGGATTTATTGAAAGACTATTTCTGTCTGCAAAAACCATAAATTCTTTTTGCTGACTTAAGTGGAAGGACATTGACAGAGTTTTTATAATTCTGTTAATTTCAGAGAAGGATGTTGGTGCTGGTTCTTGTAGCATAAGGTTTTATGGAATGACATTTTTAATGTCTTCTCTTTCTTGCTTCTTTAACTGAATCATTTAATCCTAATTTTGCTGTTAAATTTGGAAAGTAGTTGCAAAAAGTACTCACAGAGTGTGAATTATCAGTCAAAACATTGTCATTTAATTTAATTCATTATGGTATCTTGTACACTGACTGACAGTCATCTCTTGATTGACATTTTAATGACTTTCCATAAAATATTAAAGTTTTGTAGTATGCAAGTAATATAGGATCCTGCCCCACCCCCTCCCATGAGCCATGGACCTTGCTGTTGGTGGGGAGGCTTGCACACCTCAACAATAAAGATAGCCATACAATAGGTGTAACCACAATAGGAGGGTATCTGTTGGGAGGCCAGACAAAGGTTTGGTTCCTGAAGAGTGGCAGCAGCCTTTTCAGTAGTTGCAGGGGCAACAGTCTGGATGATTGTTTGATCTGGCCTTGTAACATTAACCAAAACAGCTTTGCTGTGCTGGTACTGTGAACGGCTGAAAGGAAGGGGAAACTACAGACTTAATTTTTCCTGATGGCATGCAGCTTTACTGTATGGTTAAATGATGATAGTGTCCTCTTGGGTAAAATATTCCAGAGGTAAAATAGTAAAATATTCCTGAAGTAAGATAGTCCCCCTTTCAGATCTCCAGGCGAGGACTACTCAGGAAGACATGGTTATCAGGAGAAAAAACTGGCGTTCTACGTATTTGAGTGTGGAATGTCAGATCCTTTAATCGGGCAGGCAAGTTATAAAATTTAAAAAGGGGAATGGATAGGTTAAAGTTAGATATAGTGGGAATTAGTGAAGTTCGGTGGCAGGAGGAACAAGACTTCTGGTCAAGTGAATACAGGGTTATAAATACAAAACCAAATAGGGGTAATACAGGAGTAGGTTTAATAATGAACAAAAATAGGACCACAGTTAAGCTATTACAAACAGCATAGTGAATGCATTATTGTAGCATGCCTACCACAGTAGTACAAGTTTATATGCCAACTAGCTCTGCAGATGAAGAGATTAATGAAACGTACAATGAGATAAAAGAAAGTATTCAGATAGTGAGGGGAGAGGAAAATTTAATAGTCATGAGTGAGTGGATATCGATAGTAGGAAAAATAATAGGTGCATGTGGAATGGGGGTAAGGAATGAAAGAGGAAGCCTCTTGATAGAATTTTGCACAGAGCATAACTTAATCATAGCTAACACATGGTTCAAGGATCATGAAAGAAGGCTCTATACATGGAAGAGGCCTGGAGACACTGGAAGGTTTCTGATACGATTATATAATCTTAAGACAGAGGTTTAGGAACCAGATTTTAAACTGTTAAGACATTTCCAGCTGCAGATGTGGACTCAAACCACAATCTATTGGTTATGAACTGTAGGTTAAAACTGAAGAAACTGCAAAAAGGTGGGAATTTAAGGAGATGGGACCTGGATAAACTGAAAGAACCAGAGGTTGTTGTAGAGAGTTTCAGAGAGAGCATTAGGAAACAATTAACGAGAACAGTGGAAAGAAATACAGTAGAAGAAGAATGTGTAGCTTTGAGAGAAGAAGTAGTGAAGGTAGCGGAGGTCAAATAGGTAAAAAGACGAGGGCTAGTAGAAATTCTTGGGTAACAGAAGAAATATTGAATTTAATTGATGAAAGGAGAAAATATAAAAACGCAGTAAATGAAGCAGGCAAAAGGGAATGCAAACGTCTCAAAAATGAGATCGAGAGGAAGTGCAATATGGCTAAGCAGGGATGGCTAGAGGACAAATGTAGGGATGTAGAGGGTCATCTCACTAGGGGTAAGATAGATACTGCCTACAGGAAAATTAATGAGACCTTTGGAGAAAAGAGATCCACTTGTATGAATATCAAGAGCTCAGATGGAAACCCAGTTCTAAGCAAAGAAGGGAAAGCAGAAAGGTGGAAGGAGTATATAGAGGGGCAATGTACTTCATGACAATATTATGGAAATCGAAGAGGATGTAGATGAAGATGGAATGGGAGATATGCTACTACATTAAGACTTTGACAGAGCAATAAAAGTCCTATGTCGAAACAATACCACAGTAGTGGACAACATTCTATTAGAGCTACTGATAGCCTTGGGAGAGCCAGTCCTGACAAAACTACCATCTGGTGAGCAAGGTGTATGAGGCAGGAGAAATACCATCGACTTTAAGAAGCACATAATAATTCCAATCCCGAAGAAAGCAGGCGTTGACAGATGTGAAAATTACCGAACTATCGGTTTAATAAGTCACGGGTGCAAAATACTAACATGAATTCTTTACAGACGAATGAAGAATCTGGTAGAAGCCGACTCGGGGAAGATCAGTTTGGATTCCATAGAAATGTTGGAACACGTGAGGCAATACTGAACCTATCACTTATCTTAGAATATAGATCAAGGAAAGGCAAACCTATGTAGACTTAGAGAAGATGTTGACTGGAATACTCTCTTTCAAATTCTGAAGGTGGCAGGGGTAAAATACAGGGAGCGAAAGGATATTTACAATTTGTACAGAAACCAGATAGCCATTATAAGAGTCGAGGGACATGAAAGTGAAGCAGTGGTTGGCAAGCGAGTAAGACAGGGTTGTAGCCTCTCCCCGATGTTATTCAATCTGTATATTGAGCAAGCAGTAAAGGAAACAAAAGAAAAATTCGGAGTAGGTATTAAAATCCAGGGAGGAGAAATAAAAACTAAGGTTTGCCGATGACATTGTAATTCTGTCCGAAGCAGCAAAGGACTTAGAAGAGGAGTTGAATGGAATGGACAGTGTCTTGAAAGGAGGAATAAGATGAACATCAACAAAAGTGAAACAAGGTTAATGGCATGTAGTGGAATTAAGTCGGGTGATTCTGGGGGAATTAGATTAGGAAATGAGACACTTGCAGTAGTAAAGGAGTTTTGCTATTTGGGGAGCAAAATAACTGATGGTCAAAGTAGAGATATAAAATGTAGACTGGCAATGGCAAGGAAAGCGTTTCTGAAGAAGAGAAATTTGTTAACATCGAGTATAGATTTAAGTGTCAGAAAGTCATTTCTGGAAGTATTTGTATGGAGTGTAGCCATGTATGGAAGTGAAACATGGACGATAAATGGTTTGGACAAGAAGAGAATAGAAGCTTTCGAAATGTGGTGCTACAGAAGAATGCTGAAGATTAGATGGGTAGACCACATAGCTAATGAGGAGTTACTGAATAGGATTGGGGAGAAGAGGAGTTTGTATCAACTTGACTAGAAGAAGGGATCGGTTGGTAGGACATGTTCTGAGGAATCAAGGGATCACCAATTTAGTATTGGAGGGCAGTGTGGAGGGTAGAAATCTTAGAGGCAGACCAAGAGATGAGTACACTAAACACACTCAGTAGGATGTAGGTTGCAGTAGGTACTGGGAGATGAAGAAGCTTGCACAGGATAGAGTAACATGGAGAGCTGCATCAAAACAGTCTCTGGACGGAAAACCACAGCAACAACATTGGATCCTCACTTATTTTTGCCTTTCTATAAATTTCTGTCTTCCTCTTACATGCGATTTTAATTCCATTATTTATCTGTGGCTTACCCTTTCTTTGAATTTTCTGGATATCTTTTTAGGTAATAAGCTACTTTTAAATATTGGCACATTTACTTTGGAATAAACAATTTGACTTTAGCATCTTGAAGTATCATTTCTTGATTGATTGACTGGTGGAAATTGAATTCATATGTTCTAGTAACAACTCTTCAACCATAAACTGAACTCCATACAACTTCAAACCAAGAAGGCACACATTTAAGTACAAGTGAAAAGCCCTCCTTGACGTAGTGCAGTGGGTGCCCACTATGGCAGGGTCCACAATTGTTGGAAGTGGCAATCAGCCAGGAGGTACCCTGGATGATCAGTGGCTCTGTACCATGAGGCTGTTAACTCAGGTGTGGAAGTGGCTGATGGATGTCCAGCACTTGAGATGACACTGTCATATGGGTAGCAGTAGCAGCAGGCATTGTGGTGCAAAGCACAGAAGTGAGACAGCTTATTGTCAGTCTGGAGCTCGATGTGGAATGTGGTGCTGAGGTCTGAGCAGCAGTTTAAGTACACATCAGTGGAGGAACATGCATAGTGTCACACAGACATGCAACCGTGCACATGTAAATAGGGGCCTGGGTCTTCAGTGCTGATTACCGTGACCTGTTTGCCAATTATTGACAAATTTGCATCCCCAGACACTGTGGCAACTACGGGAGGCTTGATAGTAAACAAGCCTAGCGATTCTTCTGTTGACAAAAAACCTCTCAGGGTAAAGTAAGTGCTGTGCTGGTCAGTGAAGTGTATCCATGAGTGTGGTGGCCAAATATACAAGGGTCCAGCCCTCCCTGTATTACATTCCAGCCCCTCAGAGATGGTGCAACCATTTCAGATAAGCACTGCACCCAAGGGCGGAAGCACCAGGGCACCAACCAGTGCAGTCTGAAATGAAACAGCAGCACAATCAGTTAATTAACACAAAAAATATTGATCACATTAAAAGAAGCATGTCACACGTGCATAGGGGAACAGCAAAAAGTGAGTGCTGTAGGTAGTGACGGGTAAGGCCGGAAATAGGCAGGACTGGTGGCAGAGATAACAAGAAGTTGGAACCCAAGGTCCAGAGGAACTTACGATGGTATTGGTGGTGCCAGTGGAGACAGCTAGGCTGGTCGCAGCAGAGGAGGCGGCGGCGGCGGCTGAGGTGGCAGTGACCGGGAACAACACAAAGATAGCTGGCTGCAACAGGTCTGGTGCTGACTGCAGAAGTAGCTGCATAGATGGCTGTGTTGGCGCCAGCAGAGACAGTTA
The DNA here is from genome assembly GCF_023897955.1 of Schistocerca gregaria. Classification (NCBI taxonomy): domain Eukaryota; kingdom Metazoa; phylum Arthropoda; class Insecta; order Orthoptera; family Acrididae; genus Schistocerca; species Schistocerca gregaria. Next base: position 491,521,341 of record NC_064923.1, read on the forward strand.
AGCCAGTTGCTGGGGCGACCACAGAGCTGGTAGAGGTGACAAACTGGAAATGTCATCACAAGGGCCAATCACAAAAGGGCCAGGAATGACCAGGTAGTCAGCTGCAACAGGGTCCTTGAGAGAGCATGTATCAGCATTGGCAGGGCCGGTGACAAAAGGAGGGCCAGTCAACCAGTCCAGCAATGACTGGGCTGAATATGAAGGGCCTACGATAAGTGGTTGGTGTCAGAGCGGCATGTTAGTGGCTGGGATAATACTAGAGGATCTTCTGTCAGGGATCTCTTGTAAACCATAAATGGAGTGTTGCATGATATGACAAGATTGCATCAAACTCGATGGAAGATGGCCCAGATTGTTACATGCAAACTTCTGAACACCATGTCCGAATGCTGGTCCTGATCACATCCAATCAGAAGACTGTGAGAAAGACTGTAGAACCTGATTGAGCAGAGAGATGCTCCGTAGCAGGTCTGTAAATTGCCCAAACCTGGAATGGAAGGGCCTGAGGCAACAATGGCTGCTGTGAGTGAACAGAAATCACAAACAAGAAATGCTGCAATGAATCGCAATCTACATATATACAGAGGAAGGAGGTAAATGCCAGTGAAATATTGCCAGTAACTTGCATCTACTGAGAAAAGAGGAACACTAATTGCATCGCAAGCCTACCAATACCGAGATAAACATGCAATCTAACACAGTTAAGGAAACCAAGAATTGAATTGTCCATGTCCTGTACATGGGTAGACAAACTAGCTCTCTAATAGTATTTGAATACAGTCTGTCACAACAATAAACGTGAATATGCTGGCCCCCATCAAGCCAACTAGAACACAAGTGAAAATGCATTTGCTTGAAAAACCCATGATCAGTTGCAAAAAAAATTAAAACTGTGCTCCAGCAAAAACATTAAGACACACCAGGAAACACTGAAACACACATGAAGAAGTGGCCTTGTCATCCATGTCCTGCCCAAGCACTTGCCACCTCAGGATGAAGGCACCCCATGGCAGCATTGTCCGGGCAAAATGTCGTGTCATGGCACGGCTGCCTAGGGCTCAGCACTAAGGAGGGCAGTAGTCTGATAACAGGTGAGACCAGGAGCTGGCGCTGTAGCTGGCATTGGAGAGGGCAAATCTTGTGGAGGCACTATTCCGAGTATCCTAACGAACTTTGTGTGTAACATTTGAGAGTCAGTCTCCTCGCCACTATAGTATACAGCACATGATGGAAGAATATTGTAACACGACACTGTAATCCTAATCACCACTCTGAAGAATCCTTTTCTAAGTGGTGTTTGTTTATTAACCATTAGCTAAACTCATTACAACTTAAAAGGAAGCAGGTGCACTCTTGGGTACAACTAAAAACCCCAATTTGATGGCATACCCCTCTATGGCAGGTCTGCATTTTTCAGAAGTGGTGGTGAGCCAGGAGGTACCAGAGATCAGCAACATCGTACCGCATGTCTTTAAGCTCATGGGCTGTCAAGAGACAGCTTCCAATGCAGGTGTGGCTAACTGATGTCCAGCAGTTGATGATCTTGTCAAATGTGTCGGATGGCACTACCTGATAGGTAACAGCAGTGGCAGGCCTTGTTGTCTGAAGTGTAGACTTAAGCAGTTGACAGACAGTCTGGAGACCATACTGAAATAGGTGTTGAGGGGCTGAGAGGTGACCTGAACACCCGTCAGTGGAAGAATACATGCATGGTGTCATATGGACATGTGACTACATGGATACAGATAGGTGCCTGTGATGGCAGCACTTATTACCGCGACCTCCACACCGTATATCGGTGTGTCTTGCACTCACAGCCTCTGTGGTGGCTGCAGGAGACTTCACAGTAAACAGCCTAGTGAATCTTCTGTTGACGAACAACCTCCCAAGGAAAAGCAGTGACCACACTGCCCAACAAAACGTATGAGTGTGGTGGCTGATATGCAGGGGCCCAGCCGTACATATACCACACATCTATTTCTATATATAACTCATTTCATACCACCTCTTTTAACACAGTCTTAAAATATTTATCCTGTTTTCAGTAGTTAGCCTCACTGCTTTATATGAACCTGCCTCTGGGTTGTAATGTGCTACATTAATTGTTTCCTGTGGTTTCTCTAAATTGCTTAAGGCAAATACTGGGATGGTTCCTTTTAAGGGGCATGATTATTTCCTTCCCCACCCTTCCCTCATCTGATGGGACTGATGACCCTGCTGTTTGGGTTATCAACAATTGGGTAACAATTTTTCCTCCTGAGCATTGTCTGTAAAAAAGTTAACAGTGCCCTACTATCTTGCATATGAGTTGTAAAATTGACTACTGAAATTAGATTTAAGCACTATTTCAATTTTCTTGCCAGTAGCTTTTAAGAAATCTAAAGTGAAATCTCCACAAGCTATTAACTGTTTCTTGTCGAACAGGTGACTCAGCAATGTATCTAGATTTCTCAAATAGATGAAAGGGGGGATCTATAGACTGTTACAATTACAGAGAAGTATTCTGCAGTGACAACTCAAAAGCACATGGTTTTAGTTTCTGAACCACTTTGTGTCCAACTTTCACATATATTGCAAGTCCTCTTTTGTTCAATGTTAACTGTGCACAAAAGAGATGTATGTATATGAAGTTACATTGAAATCTGACTTTTCTTCTGGGTTGCTTTCTTTTTGTGTCAGGCAGTTTATAGACACTTTAGTGGCTGAAGATCATCTGTTAAACAGTCAATATTTCATATCTCAGATCAGTGACAACTCTAATATTAGAAATGTCTATTTATTCAAGCAAGAATAATCTAATTTTTGGCAGGACTCTATGATGAATTATTTTAACATCTGGGTGGTGCCAACTAATTGTACTTGCTCAAGTGTCACATGCTCACTGTGTTTTTGGTTTGTAGGAACATGTAGAGCTGGCTACTTGCCAGCCAAAGTCACTTCTGCTGCAATCTGTCAACCATAAAGTTATGTTATTTAAGCCCTGGTACAGTCTTTAATTATAGCAGTACAGTATTGTTCAGCATTACTGCTGAATGTAATAATTGCTAGTTCAAAATTTTAAAAAAATAACTGTATTGCCACATTTGAAAGTAAGAGAGTAAAAAAGCTTGTTGAACTTATGAATTATGGCCTTGAAGACTGCAGACCTTTTGTTGTTGTATATCTGTGCAAATCCTATTTCTAGCACTAGAGACTGTTAAAGTGATTTTTCCCAGTTTCCAAAATAAATTAGTCATGAGATCCACCGTATACATAATTGTGTTGAGTAACCACAAATCACCAAAGGAGATATACATTTATTCAGCAGTTAACCTGAAATTTTTTGCAGATCCAAAGCCATGTGCAGGGCCAACCTGTCGCATGCTTTGTCCTCATGGTTTTGTAATGGATGAATCTGGATGCCCAAAGTGTGAATGCTATGACCCGTGCAAAGAGCTCAAGTGTCCTGGTTCTCTGATGTGTGAACTAGAAGAAGCTACGTGTTCCACACCACCTTGCCCTCCTATACCAAAATGTAAGTAACAACCCTCTGTCATGAGTGCTACAGTATTTCATCCAATAATAGCAATTAATACTCAGAACTAATTAACAATTTAACTATTTCATAGAAATCATAGTCATTAGGAAAGTTTCTGATCAAGTGGTGTTATTGGTATGTAGATTATGTGTATAAACTTCAATGACCTCTTGTGTCATGACATAGGTATTCCAATTACAAATTCTTGATTGTAAGCAGCAGAAAAGGAGCTCTGTAACATTAGATGAAATGGCTGATAAGTTTGTCTTTTTTAATCATTTACTACATTCTACTCTGTAGGAATCAACATGGATTCCAGAAACAGCGATCGTTAGAGACCCAACTCGCTTTATTTGTTAATGAGACCCAGAAAATGTTAGATACAGGCTCCCAGGTAGATGCCATTTTCCTTGACTTCTGGAAGGCATTCGATACAGTTCCGCACTGTCGCCTGATAAAGTAAGAGCCTACGGAATATCAGACCAGCTGTGTGGCTGGATTGAAGAGTTTTTAGCAAACAGAACACAGCATGTTGTTATCAATGGAGAGACGTTTACAGACAAAGTGACCTCTGGCGTGCCACAGGGGAGTGTTATGGGACCATTGCTTTTCACTATATGTGACCTAGTAGACAGTGTGGGAAGTTCCATGCGGCTTTTTGCGGATGATGCTGTAGTATACAGAGAAGTTGCAGCATTAGAAAATTGTAGCGAAATGCAGGAAGATCTGCAGCGGATAAGCACTTGGTGCAGGGAGTGGCAACTGACCCTTAACACAGACAAATTTAATGTATTGTGAATACATAGAAAGAAGGACCCTTTATCGTATGATTATATGATAGCGGAACAAACAATGGTAGCAGTTACTTCTGTAAAATATATGCATGTGGAATGATTTGAAGTGGAATGATCATATAAAATTAATTGTTGGTGTGGCGGGTGCCAGGTTGAGATTCATTGGGAGAGTCCGTAGAAAATGTAGCCCATGACCAAAGGAGGAGGCTTACAAAACACTCGTTCGATCTATACTTTATTATTGCTCATCAGTGTGGGATCCGTACCAGATCGGGTTGACGAAGGAGATAGAGAAGATCCAAAGAAGAGCAGCGTGTTTTGTCACAGGGCTATTTGGTAAGCGTGATAGCGTTACAGAGATGTTTAGCAAACTCAAGTGTCAGACTCTGCAAGAGAGGCGCTCTGCATCGCGGTGCTTGCCAGGTTTCGAGAGGGTGCGTTTCTGGACGAGGTATCGAATATATTGCTTCCCCCTACTTATACCTCCCGAAGAGATCACGAATGTAAAATTAGAGAGATTTGGGCACGCATGGAGGCTTTCAGACAGTCGTTCTTCCCGCGAACCATAAACGACTGGAACAGAAAAGGGAGGTAATGACAGTGGCATGTAAAGTGCCCTCCGCCACATACCGTTGGGTGGCTTGCAGAGTATAAATGTAGACGTAGATTTTTTCTGCTGTTGTCAGATACATCTAGTGAAAACAGATTATGTGATAAATTTTGAGAATTGTTTAGCTATCAAGACTTTTAAAAGGGAATGTCAGCACCTTAGCTGCAAATTGTAATTTTGATATTTATGAAGATTGTAAGTAAGGGTCCTCCTCTGTAGCCAAGTGATAAGCATGGCTAATTGCCATGCAGAGGACCTGGGTTCGATTCCTGGTATTGCTAGGCATCTTTCCATGGTGGGTGGACTGGAACGTGGTAGATTCAGCCTCATGATGCCAATTGAGGAGCTACTTGACCTGGAGTCTCCAGGTCACAGAAACTGACAGCGACTAGGAGAGCTGTGCGCTGACCCCATGCTGACCACACTGCGCCAAATGATACCATTAGCAGAGGGTGATTCTGCTACTGATCAGTACCAATGGGCCCACCTTGGCCCAGTGATGGAATTTAGTCGTACTTTTAGTTTGTAAGTAATGATCACTTTTCAGTAAAAACAAAACTAGTGTAGATACATGAAAAATGTCACATATTTCACTCTTAACGCCTTCAGATATTTTTGTACACAATTTCCTCCATTGATAAAACATTTACCACAATGCTGTATTAATTTGTCTATACCCACATCATGGACATCAGTACCAATTTTGAACTGGTTTACTTCCTCCGAGGTCTCAAAACATGAGTACACATGTTGTGAGCTTTTCTAGTAATTGTTTTGTACTGCAGCTGTACTTAGTGAGTATATACCAGGTGATCAAAAAGTCAGTATAAATTTGAAAACTTAGTAAGCCACGGAATAATGTAGATGCAGATTTAAAAATTGGCACATATGCTTGGAATGACATGGGGTTTTATTAGAACAAAAAAAAAAGTTCACAAAATGTCCGACCAATGGCACTGGACAGCAAAACGTAACTGCTACCGTGACGGGTGAGAGGTACAGAGGTACGCCGATATGTTACAGAATCGCATCATCCCCAGCCTGGCTGATAAACACCTGCTGGAACGTACGATGTTTATGCAGGACAGCGCTCCACCCCATATTGCTAGACGCGTGAAAGATCTCTTGCGTGACTCGTTTGGTGATGATCATGTGCTCAGCCGCCACTTTCGTCATACTTGACCTTCCAGGTCCCCAGACCTCAGTCCGTGCGATTATTGGCTTTGTGGTTACCTGAAGTCGCAAATGTATCGTGATCGATCGACATCTCTAGAGATGCAGAAAGACAACATCCAACGCCAATGCCTCCGGACATGCTTTACAGTGCTGTTCACAACATTATTCCTCAACTACAGTTACTGTTGGTGGACATATTGAGCATTTCCTGTAAAGATCATCTTTGCTTTGTCTTACTTTGTTATGCTAATTATTGCTATTCTGATCAGATGAAACTCCACCTGTCAGACATTTTGTGAACTTTTGTATTTTTTTATCTCTAATAAAACCCCATGTCATTCCAAGCATGTGTGTCAATTTGTACCTCTCTATCTACATTATTCCGAGATTTACTCAGTTTTCAAATTTATACTGACTTTTTGATCACCTGGTATATTTACCAATGTGTTCTCTAAAATGGATTCCATCTGACAACCCAGCACACTTGTAGGATCCTGATAGTAGTTTCTTCCACTTTGTCCTCTGATTTTAACCCACATATTTCAGTTAATATATTCACTCCTCACTTCTGGATTTGACCTTGACCTTTTTCAGAATTTTTACAAATGTGCGGGCTATGGAGGATAGATCACACACTACCCACCAGCTAGTCCATGTGGAGATCATAAGGTACCTATACAGTCGTAGCCCCAGACCAAACGACGATTGTGCTGTTCACAACTGAGCTGCTGTCCCACACTTGGGAGAAGTAGATGTCTGTTCATTGGGGGACTCCAAGCAATGGCCACCATGCCAGGTGGCCTGCTGTGGTTGGGCACACTTGGGCAGAGCCCTCATTCTGAGTGGGCACCATCATGGTGGATATTTGGTCTCATGAAATGACCTGTCAGTCTCTTCAGACAGACCTCAATTCAGTGTCATAAGTTACGTAACACTCTAGGAACTTTTCTCTCCTCGACTATCCCTCAGGATGAACTCGGATGGAAGTGACTTGTGATAAAGTTATTGTGCTCATTTCCTGGTTGACACCTGGAGCAGCCTTTCTCTTTACAAAATCAATGTTTTTGTGGAGAATATTGAAAACATATTTGGCAAACTCTCTTGCCATAGAAAACTATGAAGTGGTTCCATTTTAATGAAGGCTGCAGATGCTAACCAGTCCTGGGTGTTACTGTCTTCTAAGTAACATGATGATGTAATTGTTACCATCACTCTCGTAAGAATCTCAACATTGGCCACGGATTAATTTTTTACCAGGACTTCACATTGCAGACAGTTAAGGAAATATATGAACATTTGGAGAGGTGAGGCACCCCCTTTGTATGTTGAGACCGGCCAGATAATAGGGTAGGCACCAGCACATTAATCCGGAGGAGAATTAACTTCTAGAAAAGATTCAATTCATGTGTTACTGCTGCCTTTTGAAGCCATATTTTCCACCCCCAATGTGGTGTTTTAAATGCCAGTTGTTTTGGGTATATGTCTTTCTGATGTAGATACGACCCAATTTGTGGAGACTGTGGCCGAGCACTTCAAGAAAATGCACCATGTGCATTATCTCCTATCTTTGCTAGTTGCTTGTACGGCCATCCTGCCTGATCCCCGCAGTATGCTAAACTACTCAAGAATTGGCAAATGCAGTAACTAAAGGTTGCTGTCACATTTTGTAGCTAGGAAAACTAAGATTGATTGTGTTCAGTTTCTGTGATGTTGACATTCATTACTACTGTAACCAGGTCATCAGCAGTAAGTAACTAGTGTATTTACTCAATCAGTATGGAAGTCTGGTAGTAGAGTCGATAAAGGGGGGCAATAGACGGTCCCCTTTCATACTGAGGAACCACTGCACACACTCAACTGGAGAAGCAGCTTTCTCCATTGTCTACCAGTGACAGGCCTCCTTGACATCCCTCTCCCTGGAAATTCACATTTCAGAGGCCTGATGCCAGCTGGTGGCTGAGGTAACCACAGACTGTGGGTCCCAGAGCTGCCTTTCTTTTGTCCATTCCTACAGCCACAGTGACAAGCCTTTCCAGGGTCTTGATTGCCAAAAGTGAAAGAGAAGAAAAAGAAATCTTAGGAGAAAGCTACTCCAGTGACCTTGAAAGCACCTGATTCCCCTCCACACCATTGGAATCTAATCCAGTGTTCATTGATTTGATTACATTCCTGCCATTGAAAGGCAGTGATGCTGTTGTGTAACCACAGCTCCTGGCCTCTTCATGCCTAACACCATGAGCCAATGGAACTGTAATAGATATTACTGTCACTTGCCAGAATTACAACAACTCATTTCCACTTCTCCTGCTGTCTGAGTTGCTCTTCAAGAAACACACTTCACTGGTAACGGTCCCCTATGCTTCAAAGTTGCTGTGCATTTTGTTGGAAAAATACTGGACCTGAAAGGGCATGTGGAGGGGTCAGTATATTAGTTCGGACATACGTCATCCATGAGTGGATTCCCTTTCATGCCATATTGTAAGCAACAGTGTTGTGGGTGCAGAAACACCAGCAATCACTGTTAATAATGATTATGTAGTCCACGGCACATAACTAACACCCATGATACTTCTTGGCTATCAACTTTACAGTTTCTTTGCCAAGTCTCTTGGCTCATCCATTCTCTCGCCTCATCTTGTGATATGGCCCCATGCACAGATTCGATTCATAAATAGATGATTAAATGCCAGAAAGTGACTCAACAGTAATCTACTCAGGGTCTTCAGTGGTATTTGGCTCACAGATATCTTCCCTTCTCAGTGGAAAGATAGTGTCACTGATCCTTAAGCCAAGCATAAACCCAACGTCCATAAACAACAACTTGGGCAACCAGCATTGGGACATTGTGCAGTCCTGGATTTTGGAACTCTTTTGTAGAAAGCTGACTTGGCTGCCCTATATTCAACAGCTAAAAACTAGCTTCATGTGTATGCTTAATGCTCTGTTCTTACTTCCCACTCCTATGGGGGGAAAAAGGGAGAGGGGGTCATGCTGCTTCTTTCCTTATCTACCAGGTCCTGGCCTCATGATTGGATTGTGATTGCCACGTTTATGACCTTATGGCATCTGTTACTTCCAATTCTTCAGGCTTATCAGGGTGCTAACATCATTTACACTGATAACTCTAAATGTGTCGATAGGATGGGATATTGTTTTAGGTACCTCACTGGTAAGGAACAACATTCATCGCTGGGAACTTGTTTGTGGTGGAGCTGACAGCCACTATCAGAGACCTCCAATTTAGTAAACAGGCCTCCCTTGACTGCACTTTAATTTATAGTGTCTCAGTGAAGAGTCGTCAGTCTTGAGTAATGTCACACAGTGATATCTGGTATTCATGATTTTCTCTCTGAAATTAACCATGCTGCCTATTCAGTTGTTTGTCCCTCTAGGTTCCATATCATGTGCATACACAAGGGAATGGATTGGTCAACTGTTTGGGTAGAGAAGCAATTACTCAAGTCATATTCAGTTTGGCGATCCCTGGTGCATATTTGTGGGTGCAAATAAGGCATCTGTTCACTCTGAGATGGAACATCATCTAATGGGCCACATTGCACTATCATAAAGACTATTGTTGCATGGCAGTGCTCCTTCTGCTCCTCCTGGAAGGAATCCACCACCCTATGTCACCTCTGCATCAGTCATCCCAGACTAACCCATAGTTTTATTTTATGTAATGAGCTACAGTCATATTGTGGTTGTGGAGTCTTGCAGACAGTAGCTCATATCCTGATGGAACACCCTGTCCTTTTGGCTGTCAATGATAAGCATGGTCTTCCGAACTCTTTTACTATCATATTTGCGGACTTGTGGGCACTACATTTTCTCTGTGAAAGTCTAGTAACACGGTTGAAGTTTCCGTCGCACTTCACGTAGTGTAGACCGAGAACTGTTTCCTAGGCAGGCCCGATGTGAACTGACTGGGTACGGCCCGTGCTGCCCGAGTTGTTGTTGCTGCAACTACCATCCGTGACGCGCCGTTCCGATGTGCACCTCCCGTGATCTTTCGGGTGGCTACTGCACTCCTCCTCTGGGGGTGCAGCCACTGTGATCCACTGCATCGGAAGGTGGAGCGTCGTGCAGGAGCGATGACCTCCACGTCCATCAGAATGCTGGAATCGAGGGAATTGGCCAACCCTCGAGCCGGAACCTTCGAATACGGCTGAAAGTGATCCGCACGAAGAGGCCCCCGTCGTCCCACCACTGGAGCCCAGGACAGAACGGGAGACAAGCCATCTAACTCCAGATCCTGGTCCACCTCGTGAGGGGCAAGACCCAGTGGTGGGGACGATGGGGAAGGGACGACCACAGGTGAACCAGCCTCCTGAGAAACGGGGCCTGCGAGGGGGACCAGCTCGCCCTGGTGCATCTCTAATGATGGCGATGCCGGTGCTGGAGCTACTGGAGGCTGCCAAGGCTGAGAACCATCGCAGTGCGGTGGAGTCCCAGGGGGGAGAGGCGGTAGCGTCCCCTGAGAAACCAACAGGTGCCTGCAATGGGGAAGCCGGTGCCCGAGGGTGGGAGCCGAAACGTGGACGTAGCTGATTTTGGTGACGACGTACCTCCCGGTCTCCAGCCTGCAAGGTATAGAGCCGGCGGCCATTTCGGTGCAGGATCACCACCGGTATCCAACGTGGATTGCGACCAAATCCACGTGCCCAGACTGACATACCCGGTGGAAAGCCAGGTACTCAGTTTTGTGAAGACTGGCGAGGACCAGGCTGGAGAAGGTGCAGCAGCGTCCTAGGTTGGCACGCGTGGAGGAGCTCTGCAGGGCTGCGTTCTCCCACTGTTGTGGTCCGGTACGCCATCAGGGAAAACGTCAACACCACCTACACAGGAAATTCATGCACATACTTTTTCACCTGCATCTTAAATGTGCGCACCATGTGCTCGGCTTCTCCATTCAGTTGTGGATGAAGGGGGGAGAGAGCAGACATGCCAAATACCGAAGCACCTACAAAAATCCTGGAAGGTCTACGAAATAAACTGATGTCCATTGTCCGAGACCAGGGTGACTGGCAGACCTTTCACAGAAAAGATTTTTACTAGTGCCTGGATTGCAACTTCTTAAGTGGTTGAGCAGCAGCAAACCACATATGGGAAAAAGCATCAATGACAATGAGCCAAAAGCCATTGAGAAACGGGCCCGCAAAATCGATGTGAACACGTTCCCATGCCTGGGTTGTAGGTGGCCATGAAGAGAACGCTGAACTGCCTGTTGGCTCTCACACTAGGAACAGGCGGCCACCAAGTGCTCAATTTCTCTGTCAATACCAGGCCAGTAAACATGTCTGCGAGCCAAGGTTTTAGTACGGGCAACACCCCAGTGCCTCTCATGAGAGGCTACGAGGACTTCCCTTCGCAAACTTGCAGGAACAACCACGTGAGGAGCTGTATCATCGGTAGCCAGAAGGATAACTCCTTGCAAGATGGAGAGGCGGTCTCGTAGAACAAAATAATCACGAAGAGGGTCCAAGGCCCGGCCTGGAGGTCGGGATGACCACCTCTGCTGAATGAGGCAAACAACTTGCCGGAGAACCAGGTCAGCTGCTGTTTCCCTGGCAACTCGAGAACTAGTGATCGGGAATCCAACAACTGCTTGGCGGGACGCCACATCCAAATGAAAATACATAATCTCCTCTCGATCGAACTTAGGATCCGGGCCCACCTGAAGACAGGAAAGAGCATGCTGTCCGGTAAGGCGAAAATGAATGTCATAATGGTACTTAGAGAGGAACAAGGCCCAGCACTGTAGTCTGTGGGCCGCCCTATCCGGAATCTGAGAGGCGGGGCCAAATAACGATATTAACAGCTTATGGTCAGTGATTAACTGAAACTTCGTGCCATACAAGAAAGGTTGAAACTTGGTAACAGCATAGACAATGGCCAAAGCCTCTTTTTCCACCTGGGAGTAATGGGCCTGCGCAGGACTAAGTTGTAGACGCAAACGCCAGTAGCTGCTCGGAACCATCTGCATTGCGATGGGCCAGGACTGGCACCACCCCATACTGCAAAGCATCGGTAGCCAGGACCAACGGCTTATGGGGGTCAAAAGTAGCCAAACAAGGTGCTGACATGAGGAGGCCCTTCAACGAGGTGAACACTCTCTCACATGCAGGTGACCAATCAAAAGGAACACCCTTGCGCAAAAGGCAGTACAGGGGGGTGGGCGATGGTGGAAACCCTCGGAATGAACCGGTGATAATAGGCAATCTTGCTTAAAAAATCTTGTAACTCCTTCAGTGAAGCGGACCACGGAAAGTCGACGATACCTTGGACCAGACTTCGTAGCGGCTGGACGCCGTGCCTAGAGATGGTGTAGCCCACATACTCAATGGACGGTTTGAAGAAATTTGACTTACGCAGGTTGCAGCGTAAGCCCAAGGACCTAAATTTGAAAAAGAGGGTGCGAAGGTTGCACAAGTGTTCCTTCGTGCTGCGGCCTGTGACAATTATGTCGTCCAGGTAATTAATACAATGAGGGATATTCGACGTGATGTGCTCAAGATAACGTTGGAATATCGCCGGGGCACTGGATATTCCGAAGGCCAACCGCTGGTATTGGTAAAGGCCAAACGGAGGGTTGATGACGCCAGCCGTTTGGATTCCTCATCAAGTGGTATCCGATAAGCCTCAGAAAGATCGATCTTCGAAAAATATTGGACTCCCGCCACAGCAGAGAACAATTCATCAGCACGAGGCAAAGGATGGGTGTCCACCATCAATTGGTAATTAATGGTGGCCTTGAAATCGCCACAAAGACGTAATTTTCCCGAGGGTTTCCTGACAAACTCACTAGAAGAAATGGGAAGAACGACCCCGAGGGCTGTTAGCCGGTTGAGCTCTTGGTTTACCTGAGGACGGAGAGCCAGGGGGATCTGCCTCGCGCGTAGAAAACGCGGGCGAGCCGACGCCTTCAACGTTAAGTGAGCTTCAAAGGCTGAAACACGCCCCAGGCCCTCCTCAAAGATACCCGGAAAGTCAGAGATCAAAGATTACAGTGATTGATAGGGAACGTCTTCGGAGACCAACTGTATGGTGTCAGCAATAGAAAAACCGAAAGCTTGAAAGGCATCCCAGCTAAAAAGGTTAGTGGAGCTCGCATCACTGACAACAATAAAAGTACTAGGCCGAGCGACTGATTTGTAAGTCACGTCGGTAGTGAATTGACCCAGTAGGGGAATGAACTGTTTACCATAACCGCATAGACGCCGATAAACTGGCGCCAACGGGGGCGACCCGAGGTCGGAGTAAGTTTGTGAATTCAACAAAGTAACTGCCGCGCCCGTATCTACTTGCAGTTGTAATCGGCGCGACCGAACAGACACCTCGATAAAGAGTTTATGTGCCGATGCGCCGGGAGCCTGGTCCGATGAAACTTCCTGAATGTCAACGTCCATGTGCTATGTACCTGCTTTCTTAGATTCTTTCGAGGCTGAGCGGCGGCAATCTTTAGCAATGTGTCCTTGCTATTACATTTGCGACAAACGGCCCAACGCTGGGGGCACTGACCGATCGTGATGTATATAGCACGACGCACAGGACGGTAACAGGGGCGGCGGCCGGAACTCTGTTTACGCGCCGTGCGGGAGCGGCCGGATTGTACCGCTTCCACGTCGTCCACCCCGGACGCAGTGGGCGCGGCCGCGCCGCCCTGAACCGCCGCGACGTCGCACCACGCTTCCAACTGTTGAACTGCGGCGTGAGAGACTTAACACGATTGAGCAATGGACAGGACTTCGTCAAGGGAAGGGTCTTCTAACTGCAGGGCCCGTTGCCGGACCTCCCTATCCGGGGCCGAACGAACAATGACGTCGCGCACCATAGCGTGGGCATAAGACTCTCGCCTGCTCCGTGACAAAATGACACTTGCGACTAAGACCGTGCAGGGTAGCGGCCCACGCCCGGTAAGACTGATGGGGCTGCTTCTTGCATTGATAGAACTCGACCCTAGCCGCCACTACATGCGTGCGGCGGCGATAATATGAGGACAATAATTAACACAATGCGTCAAAAGACAAGGACGAGGTTCCTGCAACGGCGCTAGCTGCCGCAAAACTTTATACAGCGAGGGAGATATCCAAGACAAGGAAAGAGCACGACATACCTCTGCATCGGCAACATGAAACGCCTGGAAATGTTGCCGAAGGCGATGCTCATACGCGTTCCAATCCTCCGCCGTCTCGTCATACGGAGGAAAGGGAGGAGGGAACGGCGCTAGAGCAGACTGCGTGGAGAGCAACGCCGGAAGCACTTGTTTCATGGTGGCCATGAGCTCCGTCTGCTGCTCAACCAAAACCCGCACTAAATCCTTCATGCAGTGGATAAGCTGCGAAACCGGAACAACTACGCAACACGCGAAAGAACGACCCTACTCGTCGCCAATTGTGTAGTAACACGGTTCACGTTTCCGTCGCACTTCACATAGCGTAGACCGGGAACTGTCTCCTAGGCAGGCCCGATGTGAACTGACTGGACACGGCCCGTGCTGCCTGAGTTGTTGTTGTTGTTCCGCCGGCAGAGGTCGCGTCCGAATTCTCGCGTGCCCTCTGGTGGGCGGGACTCTATTTGCGGCAACTACCATCCGTGACGCGCCGTGCCGATGTGCGCCTCCCGCGATCTTTCGGGTGGCTACTGCAGAAAGTGATTTTTATTCTCATATTCAGCATTGTATGTACTTACCAGCATAATTAGTTGTTTTGAGGGTTTATTGGGACAATGAGACATATCTTTTTTACTTCTTCTTTTATTCAAATTAGGTGCAAGACAAAATTATAAAATCTGATCATCTGCATGAAAAAGAATTAAAAATTGTTGAGTTAGACTGACCAAGTTGTATCCACCATTTATCATCATACGAGTTTTAATACAATTCATCACGTATTATAAAATCAATCACGGTTAATTTCATTGTATTGAAGTCTTTTACAAAGTTTCGCTGTTTCTATTTAAAATCAGTGATATGACATCATTTTATAACAACTCAATTTTTTTCTAGTTAAGCCCTTTTTTTACGTTTTTTTTTTTGTGGTCCAGTCTTAAAAAACGTAAAATTGAGGAAAACATATAATGAAGGAAAACATAAAATCCCCAAAATATAAGCAAAAATGTGTGTAGTTCGATGTATGATTAAAAATTGTAATCCTCTCCAATACCTTTTATAAAATTTATATTAGTGAACGAAATTCTGGTAATAAATTTAATTAGTTCTTAAAAAATTACAGCTCTGTAACAGCAAGCAAAAACTCATCAATAAATTGAAATTGGTATCTGCGTACAGTGTAATTGAGGTATTTTCTGACATGCTATGACCGCAAATATACATTGAAACATGCTTTTTTTGAGAGATCTTTTCTTTGTGCTCAACGAGAAAAAAGCAAAAATTAAACTGAAGTACTGAAAGGCACTGGAATTTAACATGTTGGGGATGTGCATTTTCTTTCTGTGGCCAATGGAAGTGCAGCATAGTCTGGTGACACGAGCTCAGTGACCTCTAGCGTATTGCTTGTACATAAAAATTGGTGGGTTCTATTTAAATAAAATAGAGACTGTAAATTCGATGTGATGAAGTAGACTTTGGCAAATAGGAATTGATCCGGACACAGAAATTTTCAGCAGCTACAAGCTAAAGTGTAAAATAAGCTAAGAGATACAGTAATTTTAATTTTGTGAACTGTATATGTAATTTTTATTTTATGCACCAACTGAAATAAAGAAGCAAGGAAAAATGTAAAATATCACAGCAATTAGATGGTTAAACTATAAGCATAAATGTGGACATTTGTGTAATCACAAACTTTGTCACCATTGCTGTTATTGTTTAACATTTTTTTTATGAACTGCACTTAATATACTCCAACTCAGCAAACTGTTATTTTAGACTCAATGAGAGAAACGGATTTGTAAAAATGAGTTCACTTCCACAATTGGCGTTATAAGGCTATTACAAGTCGGCTTAGTGAATTTCTGTTCACTGTAAAATGTAAATTTAAGAGAAAGCTCTGGAGCTACAGTTTCATTTCACACCTTCTATCACTGCTGCCAATCTTTACAATCTACGGTTGTGCGGTAGCGTTCACACTTCCCGCGTCCGGTTCGAATCTCGGCGGGATCAGGGATTTTCTCTGCCTCGTGATGACTGGGTGTTGTGTGATGTCCTTGGGTTAGTTAGGTTTAAGTAGTTCTAAGTTCTAGGGGACTGATGACCATAGATGCTAAGTCCCATAGCGCTCAGATCCATTTAGCCTTTACAATCTACAGTATGTGGTGCAAAGTATATACGTGAATAGTGTATGTAGTTGTTGCAACTGTGTCTTGTCATATTTGAAAACAAAAGCCTTTAAAATGTACTATCATAAAATCCTTGTCCTATTTCCATGTAAAAACTCTGCTATAGCACTTGATCTGCACAAAAAGTATGTTTTCAGCAGTTCACAAAACGCTTTCACTCCTACATCCACCTCAGTCATTGAAGGACCACTCCCCACCTCCACACATCCATCAGGCGAGCTCATTTTACAGCCTAAAATACTTCCATAACTCTGCCACCACTTGCAGTGCAAACCGAATGTCATTTGTGCTGCTTATAACTTGTTCAGTTGTATCAAATGTCAATAGGAAGAAAATGGGACAAACTCAAGTGAGATGTTGAGTAAGAATGTAGAATCGAGGTAAATCTTACTAGGAAGAAACATAAAATTGTGGAATTTTCAGCATTGATCTGAGGGGTTTTTCACAGGGTCTATGAATTTACTGCATAGAATCTCAGAAAATGTAAAATTGGAGAATGTAAAATTGAAGTTCTGCTGTGTATTTTTACATTAATAATTATTTACATTTCTTTACATATATTTATATTTATACTGGACTTTAATACTTGTTAACATTTGTAGTCTTGTTAAACAACATTAATTTATATAAAAATTACAGAATTACATCATATAAAAGAACAAACTGCACAATACCAAAGTATTACTATACTGAAACTTCCTGTCAGGTTGAAACTTTGTGCTGGACCGAGATCTTTGCTTTCCCAGGCAAATGCTCTACCGAGTGAGCTACCCAAGCCAGGCTCACAACATGTCCTCACAGCTATACTTCCGCTATTACCTCGTCTCCTACCTTCCAAACTTCACAGAAGCTCTGTTGTGAAACTTGATTCTGGAAACATCCCCCAGACTGTGGCAAAGCCATGTCTCCGCAACAGCATTTCTTCTATGAGCACTAGTACTGCAAGTTTCACAGGAGAGCTTCTGTGAAGTTTGAAAAGTAGGAGACAAGGTACTGGTCGAAGTAAAGCTGTGAGGACAGGTCATGAGTCATGGTTGGATAGTTCAGTTGGTAGAGCACTTGCCCATGAATGAGCTACCTGAAAAATCACCCCAAATCAGTGCAAAATCATCTCTCTACTTCATAAAACCAATGTTTTCAATAACACACATAGGGAAATTGCACAATACATTTTATGTTCGACAGTTCACCTACTACCAACTGTGTCAGTTACATCTCAAACTGCAAATGGAATCTGCTTATGTGCAAGACATGTCGGAAGCCAGCATGCACATGTGTTTCTACAGGTGCACTAAATTTATACATCGGCTGTCAGTTTAACCCTACTTTTTTAAAAAAATATGCCCCATGTAATTGGCACAGGAAGCTGATGTAATGTTTTTCAGGTAAAAGAGGCCGCAGTTTGAATGACCTGTGTCCATCTGGAGAACCACTAAAAATAACCAACACACCACGTCCATTTCTTTGTGGTTTATCACCTGGAAAGCCACAGTGTCCACCATTATACCAGTGTATGGTTAACACCGGTAAGCATACCCCATAAAGTAATTGTTAAAGCAAAAAGTTAAAAGCTTTGATATGATCATGAGTTGTTCCTACAGAAGAGTAAAATATATATTTTTAAGTTTACTAAGCTTTCATTGCTAATGTTTATTTAATATTGCCACAGGTCATGATTATGGTGTGTGTTGTCCAGCATCTTTCAGTCTCCAAAAACCTGGCTCTTGCCCAATTTGGGACCAAAATGACCCAAATAATTCTATAACATGTGGAATGAAGTGTAATTATGACTTGGAATGCCCATCAATGCAGAAATGTTGTGAGACAGATGTTTGTGGTAAACACTGTAGTCAGCCACAGGATGTGACAGGCAAGTCATGTATTTCTTAACTTGTATGCTGTTAGAAATAATGTTAGTCACTGTACTCATTTTTATATATAAATATTTATTTTGCATAATATGATTTTTTTTAGTTTGCCTTCAGCAAAAATTGCTTGCTGAACTACTGTCCATGAATGAGAAAGAAGGAAAAGGATATATCCCACAATGTTCAGAGAGTACTGGAGAATTTGAAGCAAAGCAGTGTAGTAGGAATGGACTGGTTTGTTGGTGTGTTGATTCCAAAGGAGACAAGATATCTGGAACAATGGGGCCTGGAGCTAAAGTCAATTGTGAAAAAGTGTCACGAAGTTTGTACTGATACTACTTAATTGCTAACTTTGTATTGTTATTTACATGTTTCTGTCTGGATAAATTACAATATGCATGAATTTTTGCAGCAAGAGCAACAGGGCGCAGTTCATCTCCATCCTGTGATCTCAATATCTGTGCGCAAGTGTGTGAATATGGGTTTAAAACTGGAGATGATGGATGCCGAACATGTGAATGTGATAATCCATGTGAAGGATTCACATGTGGTGATGGAGAAGAATGTGTTGCTGTCAAGGATGACTCATGCACAGATTTCTTGTGTCCTACCTTACCTGTTTGTAAGTGTGAAAATTGTTGACTTTTTAGTAATGTGAAATATCTCATGAAATAATGATAATAATCAATTATAAACATTATTTTTGTGCAGTAACTTATAGGATAAAAGATTCATAATATTGTCCATGTACAATCAGCAACAACTAATGATAATGTTTATACTGGTTCAATAAAAATTAAATTAAAAAGAAGAAAGATTAGAGTTCAATTTCTCATTGGTGATGAGCGTATTGGAGACAATGTTCAAGTTCAGATTGGATGAGGATAGAAAATGAAATAGGCTTGTCATTTTCAAAGAAACTGTCGTACTTTTCATTCTAAGCAATTTAGGAAATCTAAGGGAAACATAAATCTTGATGCCCTGACTAAGATTTGAACCCTGTACTTCCATATGCAATGCCAGTGCCTTAAGTACTGTACCACCTCACCTAGTCAAACTAAAAGATCACACTAATACACTGAAGATTTTTTTAATTTCATTTTTATGAAACAATAATTTCCTAAAACAATTAGTTGGAAGATTTTGGATGGTTAGTATAGATTTAGAGAAAGAGAACAATTTTACCAGCCTAATTGACAGTTGGAACAAGCAGGAAGTTTTGGCATAAATTCTATGTGTGCTATTATAGAATAGAGGTTGTGGTGGCTGAATTTTTAATTGCTTGCCATGTTATGCAGGAGCCAATCACATTACAAAATGTTCAGTACTGCTCTTACAAGTGAAGGACACTTGTAATTGTTCATTGAGTTGCGGAAGATACACATTTTTGACACTCAGTATGAAGCACAGGTGCCTAAACAAACACATCAAAAATCTGCTCTGTGCCCTTCCTTAGACCTCAGATGTTGAAAAGGCACTTAAGGTCAGGTGGGATCAAGGCCAGAGCATCAGTAAGAAATACCTGAATATCATAGTACGTAGTATATTGACTTTGTGATTCAGTGAAGTAGTCAACAGGCTGGCAAGCAACTACTCATTGGTATGATTCAGATTAAATCCCACATTCATCATTTATTTTTTGTTTTACTGTGTTAATTTTTTAAGGCACAGAAAACATGAAATTAAATGGACAGACAGTTTGAAGTTGTTATTAAGATTTTTTCAGACATCGAAAGAGAGCAGTACACGATTTCAATGGAACTTAATATTCTGCTTCAATGACCATATGTAAGAAACAGAGTCTATGAAATAAATAATAAACCTCTCATTTTCTGCCACCACCTCTCAGCAACTAGGCTGAAATTCCAAACGTCCTTCTGGGTTCTTAGTGCAGGCTCAGGCCAGTTTCCTCATGTGGACTCAGGCCAGTTTTCTCCTGTATGTCTCTTTTTTTCTCTTTCATATATTCACAATAGAAATTAGGTCCCGTTCAGAAGGATATTTGTTGAGAAAAAATCCCAGTCTGTTCTGCAAACCAGTACTCCACTATAGCTGACTTGTTTGGAGACTAATCCTACTAGAACAGATTAATCCTTCAGGATACAATTATCACTCTGAAGGAATCGTAACATTACTCGTAATATGAGTATGCTGAGCAACATGAAGTCAGCCAGCTGCACTGTGATGCATCCAAAGTCCACAGCAACACAACCATTTCCGAACTGCCACAGACACAACTACTGTGAGATGCCTAGCAAATATATTTGGGTTCAAAATACACACCAAGTAGCCCGTGTACTTGTACTGGACCATAATTTGCCATGAAAAATACTGATACGGCCTCAGTCTGTCAGAAAATATCACACCTCACTGGTTCTAGTGGATGTTTTCATCATCAAACACTAATAGGTGGAGCAGATGATCACCATAGAGCTTCCTCTTCGTTGTTGCACATTCGCTTTGTAGCCCAGTTGCCTGAAGCCAACAATGAACTGTGTCAACCGATCTAGGAAATGAAATAGCATATTTCAATTGCACTGCATTTGGAAAAGAATTTTGCAGTTATTTGTTTTGTGGCACCTCTCTAAATTCTAAAATTTTGTTAGTTCCACAGCCTGTCCTAGCAAATGACTTTCCCCTCACAGTCACACCTAGATACAGGGTGTGTATGACCTGCAACAACTGCGAAATCCGGGAAAAACCCTGGAATTTTTTCATCTGGGAGAAAACCAGGAAAAACCCAGAAATTTTTCGGAATTCTGGGAAATATTTGTTGTTTTAGCTTTCAGTCAAATTTTTGTAATTTTGACTGGTAAGACTGTAACTGTATCCTGCTACTGGAGAATGATACTGAAGCAATAAAATATAAACAAGAGGGGAAATAAAAAAACTTCGGTGCCATTTACAACTACAAAGCACCATGCGCACACAAGCATCTGCAAGCACCAGAAATATGTCAAAGGCTTTAGGGCAAAGACTATGTAACACTTTTTAACAATAAATGGCTTTCTTTGAGTGTGACATCACAACTGTTTACATTAGGTTCATTTGACCAGTTGCCAGTGAGCTCATAAGCATGCGCAGTTGACTCGCGTATGAGCAGTGCCTTCTCCCGCTTCCCGCTACTTGAAGTGTGGCTGTTAGCTGTATCAGCAGTTGGAGCAAACAGCCAGATGCTAACGAGAAAAATTTTTCTCGTGCATGCACTAAGTTGTCTAAGTTGTAGTGGGGAGGAGGTTAGTCTCCTCCTGACCCCTGTTTGCATTAAGTTATTTCGCTGTTTCCTCTTCATTTACAGCTCCCACATCAAATGATAACCAAATGGATTTCTGTGGCAGGGAGTTATGAAGTGAAGTATAATACATTCACATAATCACAGAGGGCAAAAATATATTATTAGTTTCAGTTTTCTGATTTTATTTCCAAGTTATTAGCAGTCAAGCATTAATTGCCTTGTAGAAAAATGAAGTTATTTTTGTCAATTTGCTAAGGAAATTAGGCTTTATTAATCTTTCTACTAAGGCAATAAATTTATTTGAAATGAAGTGTTTGGTTCCACAGTATTGGCTAGTTCCAACTGTTCACTGAATTTCTAGTGTGCATTTTCATTTTCTGCCATGTATGGCATTATGCCATAATAAAGAACCAGATATGAGATAGTACAGGTCTGGTACTCCAAGAAAATTTACATCTCAAAAACCACACTGGAAAGCTTAATATCAGATAGGACCTACTTCATGGTGAATCTGGAAAAAAACCAATGTGCACTTCAAGCTGAATTATGCATTTCAGTATGGTTTATGAAATTTCGGTGCTTGGAGTATCCTCTGATGTTCTGTTTCTTTTATGGTGTAATGTAAGCTCTCTTAGTGCTTGATACATATGAACATCCAGGCTTCCTACACCACTGCAACTGTGCACATGCAGTAATGCCTGTTTTCTGGTGCTCTCTGGCAACTGCTAATTCAAACCTATTTCCAACAGTTTCGGGATAGTATTATGAACGGTGGTTCGAAAAGTGTTGCTTTCAAAATAAATTTCTTTTTATGCAAGATGAATTACGGTACATGTGAGAAAGTGGTATGAATTTCTTAAATCACAGAGCGTTTAAAACTGGACACTTTGAGGACCAGCCACTTACAAGAATTTCGAGCCCAGAAAACCAGACATTTATGTCATTGCTTTAAATTTACTGAGACACTTGTGTGATGTATCTTAAAGTATAACACATGCAAAAAAAAAAAAAAAGATCAATATTACTTGTGAAAGCTTAGCTTCTCTTGTAGCTATATTATGTATATTAATGTAAACCATTAACTTTTCCTCTTTGCATGTTCGTGCTACATAACAGTGATCTTGCTGTTGGCCGACTGTAACACACATTCTATGCTCTGAATATTTGCTGTCATTGGCTGGCGAGATCACGTGGCATGAGATATGATTGGCTTACAAAAGGACATTGCAGTTTCAATTTCAACACTCCAGAAACTAAAGTGCTGCAATTTGAATGTATACTTTCGTAATACGAAAATATGCAGCCTATGTTGCTGCACATCAAAGGTCTTTCCAAAACTACTTCTCCTTTTTTTTTTCATCAAAAGTCTTTCCAAAACTTCTCTCCCCTGTCTTTTTTCCCCCGGAAAGTTTTGTGCCAGTGTGTAAAACATTAACCATTCAAAGGATTGATATGTTTTACAGTTCCTAAGGAAAAATCTGTGGAAAACCTACTGTCACTTAGCAGGGAAAAAGTGTATTTTCGCCCAGGAAAAAGTGTATTTTCGCCCAGGAAAAAGTATATTTTTTAAACGGGGTATCCGGGCAAAATCCAGGAGATTTTTTCCTTTTCCATGTATACACCCTAAGATACTCTCCAAAGCTATGATACTATAGTGGGCACCTACCAATAGAAATGTCTTTTCCTCCACTACCATTACCTGCCTACTGTGCCTTTCGTTCAGGAGACCAGTCTGTATCTCAGAAGCAAAAATTGCTCCACATGTTGTGGTGGTGAATGGTTGAGGCAGGAGGTGTGAAAGTGCTTAACTTCTCATTTGTGAACCAGTCCTTCCAACGAGGTCCCAAGCTGCCACCCAGTAACTATTGGAGGACAAATGCGGTGAGTTGGTCTTGTGCTTTGCTTAGCTGTGGATAACTTGTGACTGCCAGAGCTTTCCGGACAGGACCAGTCACAGATTGCACACGGCATCCTTTATAACGCCCCAGAGTAAATTTGCAGAGCTTGCCATCCAATTCCAGAGGCCATTAATTCCATGTGCAGTAACATATGTAAGCCTCCTGTATGATTTATTGCTTCATACCAGTGGTGAGCATCCACATGGACTGTCGTCCCATTTAGTTCTCACAACATCTCTCTTATTTTAATTCATTGTTTCCCACAGCCTCTGTGTTGAAAAATGAATTTAACATGTGTTTATTTCTGTGAAGGGACTGACGAACTAAGAAACTTGGCCATGAAAATCACACCTCAAATTTGAGTACTGATCATTTTTTTCTCCAAATGTTATCATTTATGTAGTATGTGTACTAGTTTGTCTGACCTAATAAATGGCTTTTGTGATCAAAAATTGATCTCCACACCTTTTAGTTGCTTCACTAGATATGAATGTTTCACATCTCTTCCTGCCTTCTCCTTCCACTTGCCTTAAGCTCCCCTTTTCAGTATTGGTGAGTGTGTTGTGCAGTGAAACGCTTATGACACTGCACTGTGTTTCCGCTCTGGGTGACCCAGAAATCAAGCACCCTTCTTCTACTGTTCCCATTCCTTTCATGTTCCACACAGTGTACCTTCATGGTCTCTGAGCTGCACCAAAAGCTCTGTGTGGTGTTTAGTCATTGTTTCCATCCTTCTCCTGCACTCATCAGTCATGCAGAGCTTCTTCCCAGGTTCCTATATTTGACACCTGTGACCCACACCTGTTCTTTTCTTCTGCTGAGGCGATCTTTGCTGGGTCTAGAATTACAAGTGACACAACAGAGTTTGCTCATATCATTACTGAACTTGAGCCTGTGGTCATGGCAGATGCTCGCAACATCGGCACCAACCATCCGCAGTCTGGCAGCTTCTGTAAATTAAAAGAGCACTGAATGGTGCGATTGGTGTGCAACTAGAATTTGATAATGCAGCCATTGTTTCACCTTTTGGTCTGTTTGTAAGCCCTTTCTGTGAACTCCAGCCTCCATAAAGCTGCACAAACATACCAGTGCTTCTTACACCAAAACCTCCAGATGTCAGACACTCTGATCAATACCAAATGTCATGTGTTGATAGAGTATGAACCAAAACTTTGATTCAGTTCGTGCTGTGTGCTGTTGTACAGTAGAACATGTGTAAATGGTAATTAAAAGTAACATTAGAACTACAGAGTGTAGGAAAAGTGTATCTGTGAGCTGCGAATGATGAGATCTCTGGAAGTGAGTTGGTAGAGCATCAGATTGTCATACTAAAGGTCTCGAGTTTGAAACCCACTGATGGCAAAAAAAAATTTAACAGTTTACAATGAAATTGTTATAGGGGAGAACATTTTTCTGACATCTTAAAGGACATGCCATAGTTTGTAGCACTGGTCTTTTGGCAGTCTGCTTTTATTTCATTAGTTGAAAGTAGCAAACTTATAGAGTACATTTGTATACATAGATGTGGTGTTATCTATACAAATGTACACTATAAGTTTACTACTTTCATCTAATGAAATGAAAGCAGACTGCCAAAAGGACATTGCTACAAACTCCAAAACGGCCTTTTAGATGTCAGAAAAAAGTTCTCCCATATAATAATTTCACATGTAAACAGTTAAAAGTGCCACCAGTGGGTTGTGTACTCGGGACCTTTTTTTATGGCTATCTAACGCTCCACCACCTCATCTACCAATGATCTTCACATTTGGACCTCACAGACACAGTTTTCCTGTACTCTATAATTCTGGTGTTACTTTTAATTCACGTTTACTGCTTGCGTTCTGCTGGATGACAACACACAGCATGAACTAAATCAGTGGTTTGGTTGGTACTCTGTCGACATGCAACGTTTCATGAGATCTGGAGGTTTAGGTGTTAGATGATGTCCTCCACAGTGCTCCTGGCTGTTTTGCTTACCTGGACGATATTCTTGTTTGCTCTTGGTATATGGCCAAATACCATGAGCACCTCAGTGAGATTTTTGCTTGCCTGGATAGAGCAGGGATCTTTTTTCATCTAGAAAAACGTGCTTTTGGGGTAGCTGAGATTGAATTCTTATGGCATATCGTTTCTGCTTCCATCTTGCAACTCCTACTCAAAGACTGTGGAGTCTTAGAATTTCCATCTACCACTGGCCAATATGGAGCTTCATAGACTCCTAGGCATGGCTAATTTGTTTTCATTACTCCCTTAAAAACATGGTCTCTATTCAGGAACTTTCCACTGCCCCACTGCAAGGTGCCCAAAGCCCAAATGAAGGCTAACAAATCTATGATGTGGCCCCCACCTATGAATGCTTGTTTTGAAAGCACTAAGGGTGACCTTACCAATGTGCACTCCTAGCATCCCCCCCCCCCCCCCCTTAATCCTTCCCACTCCCATCCCTTTGCCCCCCCTTGCTGTTGTCACTGATGCAAGCCAATCCGTGATCTGTGTGGTCCGTCAGCAGTTACCATTCGGGACACTTGGCAGCCACTGTCCTTCTTTTCAACCAAGTTATCTGAGCCCCAGAGCAGATTTGCTCTCTATCTAAGTGGCAGTGAATTTCTTCCATTGAGGAATGCCCTTCAGCATCTGCACTGGCCACTGCCTTCTTACCCCCCCTATGGGTTCAGGGGTAATAATAGGCCGCAGTATTCTTGCCTGTCGTAAGAGGCGACTAAAAGGAGTCTCCAATGTTTTCGGCCTTAATGTGATGGTCCCCTATGGTGTTTGACCATTACATTTCCAAATTTTCTGTTAATGCATACCATTTGGGAAAGGACACCTTACGTGGTGCATTCTATATCCATCTTGCCTTAAGATCTGGCACATTCGTTATTGTCATGGCGTTGGACTTACACTGAGCTTCCGGCCACATCGGCTGCAGGGTGTTCCGTGTAGCATACCTTCCCTCCATTGTGCACTTCCATCTTTGCTGCCTATATACATGGATATTCGACACCCAATAACCAGCACGGTAGCAGTCCATTGTGGTGGGGTCGTCATGTACCCTCTTGGTGGTAACCCCCTGACTACACAGGGATCGCACTGCTGATGCCTGAACTGCTACCTCCCCACAAATGCCGAGGAGTACATGCCTATCCCTCTGGGGCATCAGGACTCCCGGCAAAGGCCACCCTGCCAGGTGGTCTTTGCTGTGGCGCCTGTGGGGAGAGCCCCTGGTTGGAGTGGGTGGCAACAGAGCAATGAAGCATGGTACATCATCTCTCGCTGGTGGGCCTCCACCAGCAGTCTCTAAGCGATCGAGGTCTAACCTCAACGGGAAGAAATATGATCCCCCTCCCTGGCCACTCCATGGGAGGAATGATTGGCTAAAGACGGCAGTGCAGATTATTCACCCTGATACCTCGTCTGTACGCGAATTGATGGTGAATCATTTATGTCGACGAAGCCTCAGCTTTTTGTGGAGCATTTAGACGACAAGTTCGGGGAGGTGGAGGGCTTGCCCAAAATGTGCTCTGGGTCAGTTGTAATCTAAACACCATCCTCTGCCCAGTCACGGAGGTTGCTCACTTGTGACAAGTTGGGAGATGTTTCAGTTGCCATCACGCCCCATAAGAGTTTAAACATGGTCCAGGGTATTATATTCCACAGGGATCTTCTTCTGCAGTCAGACAAACTAGTCGCCAACCTCGAACGACAAGGTGTTCCACTTCATCCGGTGCGTCCAGCGGGGTCCGAGGGATAATCAGGTAGCCACCGGTGCCTTCATCTTGGCCTTCGAGGCTGATGTCTTACTCGAAAAGGTCAAGGTGATGGTTTACCGCTGTGATGTGAAGCCTTATGTCCCTCCACCGATGCGGTGTTTTAAATGCTGGAAGTTTGGGCATATGTCATCCCGATGTACTTCCGGCATCACGTGTAGAGATTGTGGACGACCTTCGCATCCCAATAGTCCATGTGCCCTGCCTCCTATCTGTGTTAACTGCGGAGAACACCATTCCCCCTGCTCACCGAACTGTAGGATATTCCAGAAAGAATGGAATATCATGGAGTATAAGACCCTGGACCGCCTGACCTAAACTGAGGCTTAGTGGAAATATGAGAGACTGCATCATGTGCCAATGCCGTCAACCTACGCCGCTGCTGCAACAACAGATCTCCCATCTCCCATCTCTCGTGTCTTCACATATGGTTGGCTCTATTATCTGTCGGGCTCCACTTGCCCCCTTGATTGTGGGGGGCAATTCACTCTCTGTTGCTCCTGTTCCATCTACTTCAGGAGCAACATCCCCCCCCCCCCCCTCCCCACCCGCCCATCCATGGGGACATCAGTTCCCCCTTCCCAGCCAGAAGCATAAGACTTCTTCGGCTCCTCTCGCCAGGATGGGGTCTCTTGGGGACCTCCTTTCGCAAGTTCAGACCAGCGTAAAAGCGGATACCCGCAAGTGGCTGAAACAACCACCGCTCGCTGGTCGTAGGGCCTCATGGTCGCCGTCTGTCCCTGAGACTGACCCAGGGAAGCCCTCCTAGCCAGATCCACCGAAGCCACAGCACGAGAAACAGAAGAAAAAGGTTCCCAAGAATCCCGACATTGCGGTGGCACCCGTCCCACTGCTTCCTACCAGCTCAGTGTCTGAGGATGAGGTCGAGATTCTGGTGTCTTTTGAAGACCTGGATCTCGCCGGTCCCGCAGATGCAATGGATCTCACTCGCGCGGGTACTGAATCTGTGGCAGCAAGTGACCCAGCGGCCTAAACTGCCTCCCCAGTCCCTTCATGCTTTTCTCAGCCGTGGACAATACCAACCTCCAGTGGAACTGCAGCGGTTTCTTCCACCATCTAGCTGAGCTCCGACAACTTCTCAGCCTTCACCCTTTCCTCTGCATTGCTCTACAAGAAACTTGGTTTTTGGCAATGCGGATCCCTGCCCTCCGTGGCTATTGGGGTTATTATAGGAACTGGGCAGCTTATGAAAGGGTATCTGGTGGCATCTGCATCCGTGCACTTCATTATCCTCGCAGCGAGTCTGTCCCTCTACAAACACCTTTAGAGGCTGTTGCTGTTTGGGTGTGGATGCCACAGGCTGTTACTCTCTGCAATCTTTATCTTCCACTGGATGGTGATGTTCCGCAGCATGTCCTGGCTGCACTGATAGCCCCATTGCCGCCGCCTTTCCTGTTACTGGGCGACTTCAACGCCCATAACCCTCTCTGGGGTGGGTCAGTGGCAACAGGTCGAGGCGCCTTTGCCGGGAGTCCTGATGCCCCAGAATGTATTGACAGAACTCGACCTTTCCATTTTAAAAGATGGTGCCTCGCACATTTCAGTGTGGCGCATGGCACGTACTCCGCCATCGACCTTTCGATCTGCAGCTCTAGCCTCTTACCATCTGTCCAGTGGAGTTGCATGACAACCTGCGTGGTAGTGACCACTTTCTGATCTTTCTGTCACTGCCACAGCGTCACTCTTCTGCGCGCCCTTGCAGATGGGCTCTGAATAACGCTGACTGGGACTTGTTCTCCTCCACTGCCGCCATTGTGCATCTTTCTAATGAAGCCATTGATGCGGTGGTTCACTCAATCACCACCGGCATCGTTACTGCTGCAGAATCTGCCGTTCCCCGTTCTTCTGAGTCCCCTTGGCGGAGGACTGTGCCTTGGTGGTTGCCTGCGATTGCCGAGGCGATTAAAGATTGCAGGCGGGTCCTCCAGCGTCACAAGTGGCATCCCTCATCTGAAAACCTCATCGCCTTTAAAAGGCTCTGTGCGCGGGCCCACTGCATCATTTATCAACACAAGCAGGAGTGCTGGGAACGGTATGTCTCCACCATTGGCCTCCATATCTCTCCATCGCAGGTTTGGGCCAAGATTAGGCACCTCTATGGCTATCGGACCCCTGTCAGCGTCCCAGCCCTCTCACTGAATGGAGCTGTTTGTACTGACTCTGACATCATTGCAAACCGCTTAGCAGACCATTTTGCTCTCAGTTCCCTTCAGTGAATTACCCACTGGCCTTCCGCTCCATTAAAGAGCGGTTGGAACGTCGGAGCCTTTCATTTCACACCCGCCATCATGAATCCTACAATGTTCCATTCAGTGAGTGGGAATTCCACAGTGCCTTAGCCACTTGCCCTTATACAGCTCCCGGGCCAGATCGCATCCACTGTCAGATGCTGAAACACCTCTCAGTGGACTGCCAGCGACCCCTCCTCAACCTTTACAACCGCATCTGGGTCAAGGGTGAGTTTCTGTCGCACTGGCAGGAAAGCATTGTTATCCCCATTTTGAAACCTGGCAAGAACCCATTGGAGGTGGACAGTTACCATCCCATTAGCCTCACCAATGTTCTTTTTGCAAGTTGCTCGAACACATGGTGAGCCAGCGGTTAAGTTGGATACTCTAGTCTCGGGGCCTTTTTGCTCCGTCTCAGGGTGGGTTCCGTAAAGGCCGCTCTGCCACCAACAATCTGGTGAGCCTGGGGTCAGCCATCCGTACGGCCTTTGCCCGCCGTCAGCACCTCATTGCTGTCTTTTTTGACATGCAAAAGGCGTTCGATACGACATGGCGCCATCACATCCTCTCTACGCTTCATGGTTGGGGTCTTCAGGGTCTGCTGCTGATTTTCATATGAACTTTTCTGTCGCATCGTACCTTCCGCATGCAAGTCGCAGCCTCCCGTAGTTTCCCTCGAGTTCAGGAGAATGGGGTACCACAGGGTTCTGTATTAAGTGTCTGCCTGTTTTTAATTGCAATTAACGGGCTTGCTGTGGCAGTGGGAACGTCTGTCACAGCTTCCTTGTATGCTGACGACTTCTGCCTCTATTATAGCTCCATTGGCATTGCAGCTGCTGAACGTAAGCTGCAGGGCGCTGTCTTGGGCTGTAGCGCATGGCTTCCAGTTTTTGGCTGCCAAGACCTGTGTTATACATTTCTGCCGGCGACGCACTGTTCATCCTGAGCCGTGGCTTTATCTTGCCGGCGACCTTCTTGCTGTGGTGGGGACACATCGGTTTCTGGGTGTGGTTTTTGATGTCTGGTTGACTTGGCTCCACATATTCAGCAGCTTAAACAGGTGTGTTGGCGGCATCTTAATGCTCTGCGATGCTTGAACCACACCAGCTGGGGCGCAGACCGATCTACCCTCTACCAGGCGTTAATCCAGTCCCGTCTGGATTATGGGAGCCTGGCTTATGGTTCAGCATCCCCTTCTGCGTTGCGAGTACTGGACCAAATTCTTCACAATGGGATCCGACTTTTCGGACCAGCCCTGTGAACAGCATACTTGTGGAGGCAGGTGTCCCTCCATTGCAGTTATGGCGCCAACATTTACTGGCTGCTTATGCTGCACATGTTTGTAGCTTGCCCTGGCATCCTAATTATTGTCTCCTGTTCCCTCAGTCAGTCATCAATCCCCAGAACGTCGGCCCCGGTCGGGTTGTACGATTGCGGTCCGCATCACAGAGCTTCTCTCCGGGCTTGGGGTTTTCCCTCTTCCACCTCCTTTCCGGGGCCCTCTGCGTACACCCCCATGGTGTGTGCCCCGCCCTTGCCTTCGGCTCAATTGGCACAGGGCCCGAAGGACTCAGTCCCACCAGAGGCCTTCCGCCACCGGTTTCTTTCCATCCTTGCCATTTATCAGGGCTCTGGCATTGTTTACACCGACGGTTCAATGGCTGCTGGTCGTGTCGGTTATGCTCTCACTCTAAGGGACCATTATAGACAATGCTCATTGCCGGCTGGCTGCAGCATTTTCACAGCTGAGCTGGTCGCCATCTTTCGTGCCCTAGAGTATATCCGCTCCTGCTCAGGTGAGTCCTTCATTATCTGTAGCGACTCCCTGAGCAGTTTACGTGCTGTCGACCAGTGCTTCCCTCGCTCTCATCTGGTGATGGCTCTCCAGGAGTCTCTTCATAGTCTTGCCCGTTGAGGCCGCTCTGTGGTCTTTGTGTGGATCCCTGGTCATGTTGGCATCCTGGGCAATGAACATGTTGACCGTCTGGCCAAACAGGCAAGCAGTGAACAAACTCTGGACATTGGCCTCTCGGAGACTGATTTGCGAGCAGTCATATGCCGCAAAGTTTTCGCGCTTTGGGAAGCTGAATGATGCGATCTGACCGCACCCAATAAACTCCATGCTATCAAGGAGACGATGACTGTGAGGCGGTCATCCATGCGAGCCATTCGCAGGGACTCACTTGTCCTTTGTCGGCTCCGCATTGGCCACACCTGGCTGACGCACAGATATTTACTGCCCGTGAGGACCCGCCTCTATGTCGCTGTGGGGCGGCTTTGACAGTGTTCTACATTTTGTTGGCCAGTCCCCGTTTAGCTGTGCTCAGGCAGACATTTGTGCTGCTTGATATGCTCCCTGCCCTTTTAACAGATGACACTGCCATGGCAGGCTTAGTTTTGTTTTATGCGGGCAGGGGGCTTATATCACTTAATCTAAGTGTTTGTCTTTTTTGTGTTGGCCCACAATTTTAGACTGAGTTTTTAATGTGTTTGTCGGTAGTTGCCTTTTCATTTTCTATCTCTATGGTCGGCCAACCACTGTCACACTCTGTTAGATTTTAATTCGTTTTGTCCGATCTCCGTCTGAGTCTTACGTGTCCTGTGTCATCTGTTGTCGTCTCCATTATTCGTTTTTATTCTGTGTGGGTGTTTGCAGTTCTGGAAAAAGGGACCGATGACCATCGCAGTCTGGTCCCTTCAGTCACACAAACCAACCACTGCCCTCTTATGACAGGGTTATGTCATAAAGGCGGCACCCAAATTTGCTCCAACAGTTCCACCAGCAGCAGTACATGACTCCATTATCTACCAATGTACACCACATAGTCAGCATCAGTAATATCAACACGAAGTACATAAGCCGGTCCTGTGCCCTCAGCCTCATTAGATTGAGTCCCTCGCAAAAGCCCAGTCCACTAACTCCATGCTATGTCAGCACCCGAATTCAAACCTTATCCACCAGCTCCACAAGGTCCCTGGCACTGACCTGCTTGTTTTGTGCGATCTCCTTTCCAACTCCACAGACACCAAT
Organism: Schistocerca gregaria; assembly: GCF_023897955.1. NCBI lineage: Eukaryota > Metazoa > Arthropoda > Insecta > Orthoptera > Acrididae > Schistocerca > Schistocerca gregaria. The sequence continues at coordinate 491,553,785 of NC_064923.1, forward strand.
AGCTCCAAAACCGCATCTGCCCTACCTTCTTCCACACACTCCCTCCGTGCCTTCAGCAAATCAGCTTTCAACTGCTTGCATGGATTGGCACATTGGGTATCTGCTACCTTCATCTAGTAATGTTTTCTGTGGTATGGCATCCAACAGGACTGTTGTATTTGGATTCGTGTCTTCATCCTGTGCCAGCATGCTAAACTGGACCATCATGTTAATGCATCTGTTGCCTCATTTCTCCCTGTCAAGCCCTGATTCTTCCATGTACACAAAGATATTGTTGGCCTCCTTCCATCCTCAGACCATTTTGCACACTGGCTGCAACCATCCCAGTCCTGGACATTTTTGCGGAAATGTTTGCCAAGGAATTTATCAACTCCTGGGTTTCGCATTTTGGCTGTCCCAAGCACTAAACATTGAACCACTGTTGCCAGTTCACTTCTTGTTTATTCAGAACCCTGTTGAAAACCTGGAACACATTCGTTCATTTTACTGCTAGCTGCCATCCTGCAGCCGATGGCATGGTGGAACGTATCCACAATACATTAAAATCTGTCCTTGCCTACTATGGCATTAAATCATCCGTCACCCTGCCACTGGGCCTGTTATGTTTGTGGGTGGCTGACAAGGCCAACTCGGATTCATCCACCGCTGGCCTGGTATACGGGCAGCCCCTAGCCCTACCAGGCGACTTTTATTAAGCCGCAGCCTCACTCTTGCTTCTACCTGTGTTCCAGTTTACATTCAACAGATCTGAGATTGTGTGGCCCAGCTATGACCAAACCTTCCATGGTGCCATGGCAAGTGCAAGACTATTATACACTGCAACCTTACAGCATGCACTCATATGATGCTATGCATCAACATTTGCTAGCCTCCACTTTGCCCTTAGTACTCCAGTCTTCACCTCGTATCACAGTGAAATGACAAAGTAGTTACCATGCGTCTCCATGACACCCCTTCAGTTGTGTCCATCAACAGATTAAAGCTAGCTTATGTGCTCACCCTTGACTATATCTTTATGTTGCCGATAATTGAGGTCTTGTCCACCACTTGTGCTTCTGATGTTACCACTGGTGCTGCCCTCGACACTGTCAACGCCACCCTGGACACCAACAGCACCGCTCCTGATGCTGCACCCACCAGCTACTTTGAACCACCAGGCAGTGCCTGGGACCCAAACACAGTCACCTCACTCCACACAGCTACCACTCCCCCCTGCTCCTGCTTCTTAGAGCACACAGAGCCTGACATCAAACACACGACACACGAGCCTGACATTGAGCTCCCACCGCCAGTTGGAGTGTCAGGGGCTACTCCTCCGGCAGCCTTGTGAGCCAACTCCAAAACTCAGCCCCCAACACCTCAGAATCAACACCACCACTCTCGCTGGTTCCTGCACACTCCAACATGCTACACATGCTGGCTACAAAGTGCGTGATTGTCCTTGCCTTTCTTCCAAGTACCTGCCCCTCCCCCCCCCTCATTCCATGCTCAGCAAGACTGCACCACATTGCAGCTCCTCATGCTGTGTGATGCTCCCTCTGCATCCATTGCTGTGCCATACAGCACTTTTTCCAAGTTGCAGTGCTAGCTACATCACAGCCCACCAGGCATGCCATCAGCTCTATGGTAGAGCATGCTTCATGCCAGTCACACATCGTGCGTTCGGGACTGCCACCACACACAGCCTGTCGCCCGGGTCACATTCCACAACACCCCACCTGCCTGGGACCGAGGACCTGCCCACTGCTGTTATGTGCTGTTGCGCCAGCATGCATCCAGCTGTTTTTCTCCAACTGCATGCCGAGCTGGCATGGCCTGCTGTTAACACCGTGCCTGCGAGGCAGAATAGATCTTGTCTGTCACCTGCCCCTGCTACTCGACTGATCTGTCCAAATGCCACCACCATCGACAATGCTGACCGACATGGCACCTGCACCCCAGCCTCTGATCCCTCAGACCCACATTGGGTCTTGCTACCCTGACATCCTTCTCTCATAATGGGAGGGGGAGGGGGGAGACAGTGTGCTGCCTTTCTAATTTCTAAAATTATGTGAGTTGCACAATCTGCCTTAGTAGATGCTTTTCGCTCACATGCGCACCTAGATGCTCTCCAAAGCACCCATGCTATAGTGGGCACTTGCTAATGTGAACGTCTTTCCTCCCACTGCCGCAACATGCCTACTGTAGCTTCAGCTCAGGATTCCCATCGGCATGCAAGGCAGTCACTTTGGAGAGCCTGTCTTTCGATTCCAGAGGCCTGTAATTTCATGTGCAGCAACACACACAACCCCTGTATGATGTATTCCTTCGTGCCGGTGGCATGCGCTAACGTGGACCATCCCATTTAGGTCTCATGCACTTCTGAATCTGCCTTACCCCACGATGGCACTCTGTCACTGTATGTCTTTTATTTATTTATTTATTTATTTCATTTATTTTCATGACCTCTATGAGGGGTAAAGTTTTAGTGTTTATGTTGAATTTTCTAACAGGTGCTAATTTTAGTGAAGGCTCCAACCCGTGTATCTTAACATGTTTGCTTCTGTGGTAGAACTGGTGAACTAGGAACCTTACCTATGCAAATCACACCTCAAATTTGTGTATTTTTCATTTCTTCCAAGTTCTTTTGTTTAAATAATAGGTAGCAGTTTGTCTAGCCTAATAAATGCCTTGCGTTACCAAAAACCATCTCCACACCTTTTTGTTGCTTCACTGGAACATGTGTTCCGTATAACTGTTTCCCTCAAGTTCGCTCACCCGGTGGTGGTGATGTGCTTTGTGCAGTTTGAAACACTTACAGCACTGCACTGTGTTTCCATAGTTTGCGTGTTCATTCAATATTGTGTTATTTATCATTATGTAATACACAGTGAATCACCAAACCATACCTGTGACACTGTTAAATTTCCTTCTTCCACAAGGGCAGTGACGTGATTATGAATGTGCTATTGAGGATGGGATGTGGCTCAGGGTGATACTGCCATCAATGTGAGGATAAAGTCTAATACAACAAAGTACTCCAGAATTACGTATCTCTGTAGGTAAGATGATCTTACTAGGAAGTTAAGCAGCCTGGCATCTCTAAACATGTCCACACCATGTTTAGGTCACTAAACCTCAGTTTTTGAAATTATGACCACTACCAGTCATCACTAATAAGTGCTTTACTGCTTTCAACTGGAGAGTTGGCACTATGATTGGAGTGATTGTTTATTGACCAGGATGTCAAGGGCTTGAATTCCCAAGCTTAATTAAAAGTATTTAATAGAACTAAATATTAACTTAATGCAATAATTACAGGATAATGCAATAACAAAGATAAGAACAATACATATGCAGATGTAGATAAGCATAACAAGTGCCATTTCATATTGTCACTGAGGCATTCACTTACCATTAACTAACTACACACAGATTCATTTTTGTTAATAAAGTCCAAGGTTCTTTTCTGGTGGCCATCAGGCAAAAGAAATGAATATGCACCTTACTTTGTCGCCTGGAAAAAAACTACAAAATATTAAAAAAAAACTTGATTTCAAAGTGGTACTAACATTGGCAACTTGCTTTAAATGTGCAGAAATGTAAAATTTTGCACTTCACAAAATACAGAATAGAAGTATGCTAAGAGTGCAATATCAAAATTGACAGTTGGTATCTTTAAGTTCATACAACTGTAACAATTTGTGGGGATATGAAATGCAATGATCTCATAGGTTCAGCCATAGATGTAGTAGATGGTAGGAATTGGTTCATTGCAGGATATTTGCAAATAGTCATTCTATAAAGGAGACTGCTTGTAAGATACTTATGTGCCCATCTCTGAGTATCACTCAGGTGTGTGGGACCCATACCGAATAAGATTAACAGAGAATATTAAACTTATTCAAACAGTGGTAGCACAGATGATCATAGGTTCTTCAACTAATGGGAGAGAGTTATGGAAAGTTGAAAAACCTAAGTCGACAGATTGAATTTAACTTTATTTGATGCTGTAGGATTACATGGTGTACAGTGAATGTACATGTAATATAGGACATGTCAAAAATACAAAAACCTTCATTATCACATACTTCATAACTACTCTAACATCATTGATTATAATTAACAATATTTATAAATTTAACATGAGCAATGCTCATTCATTCTGTAAAATTCCTTTTCCACCAGATAGTATTTTAAGTTATTTGACAACTTAGTGTCATGTGCATTGTCATGCAGTTTTTCAGCCAGACTTCTTAGTAATTTGATATCTGAGTACTGGCATCCTTTTTCAAGCATTGTCAGTGGGTGAGATGTCCGCCTGCAGTAGCTGAGTATTCAGCACAACAGAATGTCAATCCTAAGGGTCTGGGTTCAGTATACAGCTGGATCGGAGATTTTCTCTGCTCAGGGACTGGGTGTTGTGTTGTCCTAATCATCATCATCATCATCATCATCATCATTTCATCCCCATCGATGTGCAAGTCGCCGAAGTGGCGTCAAATACAAAAGACTTGCACCCGGCGAACAGTCTACCTGACAGGAGGCCCTAGGCACACGAAATTTTGCAGTGGGTGGGATATGCATCATATGTCATTCTTTCTCTGGGTGTTGTGGGTGTATATGCTAGCGTTTGTAGTCCACTCTGCACTATCTTTTGTGACATACAGTACAGTTTTATAATTGTACAAGGAGGAAAAATTTAAGATGCCTAGTCTTTTGAAGCAGTTTCTACATGATTCAGAAGTCTTTCTTCTTGTGTACTTGTGAACACTCTTCTTATTTCTTGAATGTTTGAGTTTCCCCACACTGCCACTCCATACTGAAGGTATGGTTTGAGGAGTCCATGGTATACTGTGCACAAAAGCTGTTTGCATAGTGCACTAGCTGCCTCATTATAAATATGACAGAGCTAAGTTTATTACAGGCAGAATTAATATGTTGTTTCCATTTCAGTTTGTTACTAACAGTAATACATAAGAATATAGTGGATTCTACTTCTTCTAGTCTCATTTGATCCACCTCTAAACCCATGTGCACAGCCTTCTCTTTATTTCTGAACACTGCATACATAGTCTTTTTTGGTTTATGTTGTTGTTGTTGTTGTTGTTGTGGTCTTCAGTCCTGAGACTGGTTTGATGCAGCTCTCCATGCTAATCTATCCTGTGCAAGCTTCTTCATCTCCCAGTACCTACTGCAATCTACATCCTTCTGAATCTGCTTAGTGTATTCATCTCTTGATCTCCCTCTACGATTTTTACCCTCCACACTGCCCTCCAGTGCTAAATTGGTGATTCCTTGATGCCTCAGAACATGTCCTACCAACCGATCCCTTCTTCTGGTCAAGTTGTGCCACAAGCTCCTCTTCTCCCCAATCCTATTCAATGCCTCCTCATTAGTTAGTTATCTACCCATCTAATCTTCAGCATTCTTCTGTAGAACCACATTTCGAAAGCTTCTATTCTCTTCTTGTCCAAACCATTTATCGTCCATGTTTCACTTCCATACATGGCTGCACTCCATACAAATACTTTCAGAAATGACTTCTTGACACTTAAATCTATACTCGATGTTAACAAATTTCTCTTCTTCAGAAACACTTTCCTTCCCATTGCCAGTCTACATTTTATATCTTCTCTACTTTGACCATCATCAGTTATTTTGCTCCCCAAATAGCAAAACTCCTTTACTATTTTAAGTGTCTCATTTCCTAATCTAATTCCCTCAGCATCACCCGACTTAATTCGACTACATTCCATTATCCTCGTTTTGCTTTTGTTAATTTTCATCTTATATCCTCCTTTCAGGACACTGCCCATTCCATTCAACTGCTCTTCAAAGTCCTTAGCTGTCTGTGACAGAATTGCAATGTCATCAGCGAACCTCAAAGTTTTTATTTCTGCTCCATGGACTTTGATACCTACTCCAAAATTTTCTTTTGTTCCCTTTACTGCTTGCTCAATATACAGATTGAATAACATCGGGGAGAGGTTACAACCCTGTCTCACTCCCTTCCCAACCACTGCCTCCCTTTCATGTCCCTCGACTCTTATAACTGCCATCTGGTTTCTGTACAAATTGTAAATAGCCTTTCGCTCCTTGTATTTTACCCCTGCCACCTTTAGAATTTGAAAGAGAGTATTCCAATCAACATTGTCAAAAGCTTTCTCTAAGTCTACAAATGCTAGAAACGTAGGTTTGCCTTTCCTTAATCTTTGTTCTAAGATAAGTCGTAAGGTCAGTATTGCCTCACGTGTTCCAGTGTTTCTACGGAATCCAAACTGATCTTCCCCGAGGTCGGCTTCTACTAGTTTTTCCATTCGTCTGTAAAGAATTCATGTTAGTATTTTGCAGCTGTGGCTTACTAAACTGATTGTTCGGTAATTTTCACATCTGTCAACACCTGCTTTCTTTGGGATTGGAATTCTTATATTCTTCTTGAAGTCTGAGGGTATTTCGCCTACTTCATACATCTTGCTCACCAGATGGTAGAGTTTTGTCAGGACTGGCTCTCCCAAGGCCGCCAGTAGTTCCAATGGAATGTTGTCTACTCCCGTGGCCTTGTTTCGACTCAGATCTTTCAGTGCTCTGTCAAATTCTTCACGCAATAATATATCTCCCATTTCCTCTTCATCTACATCCTCTTCCATTTCCATAATATTGTCCTCAAGTACATCGCCCTTGTATAGGCGCTCTATATACTCCTTCCACCTTTCTGCTTTTCCTTCTTTGCTTAGAACTGGGTTTCCATCTGAGCTCTTGATGTTCATACAAGTGGTTCTCTTATCTCCAAAGGTCTCATTAATTTTCCTGTAGGCAGTATCTATCTTACCCCTAGTGAGATAAGCCTCTATATCCTTACATTTGTCCTCTAGCCATCCCTGCTTAGCCATTTTGCACTTCATGTCGATCTCAGTTTTGAGATTTTTGTATTCCTTTTTGCCTGCTTCATTTACTGCATTTTTATATTTTCTCCTTTCATTAATTAAATTCAGTATTTTTTCTGTTACCCAAGGATTTCTACTAGCCCTCGTCTTTTTACCTACTTGATTCTCTGCTGCCTTCACTACTTCATCCCTCAAAGCTACCCATTCTTCTTCTACTGTGTTTCTTTCCCCCATTCCTGTCAATTGTTCCCTTATGCTCTCCCTGAAACTCTGTACAACCTCTGGTTCAGTCAGTTTATCCAGGTCCCATCTCCTTAATTTCCCACCTTTTTGCAGTTTCTTCCGTTTTAATCTACAGGTCATAACCAATAGATTGTGGTCAGAGTCCACATCTGCCCCCAGGAATGTCTTACAATTTAAAACCTGGTTCCTAAATCTCTGTCTTACCATTATATAATCTATCTGGTACCTTTTAGTATCTCCAGGGTTCTTCCATGTATATAACCTTATTTCATGATTCTTAAACCAAGTGTTAGCTATGATTAAGTTGTGCTCTGTGCAAAATTCTACCAGGTGGCTTCCTCTTTCATTTCTTAGTCCCAGTTCATATTCACCTACTGTGTTTCCTTCTCTCCCTTTTCCTACACTCGAATTCCAGTCACCCATGACTATTAAATTTTCGTCTCCCTTCACTATCTGAATAATTTCTTTTATTTCATCATACATTTCTTCAATTTCTTTGTCATCTGCAGAGCCAGTTGGCATATAAACTTGTACTACTGTAGTAGGTGTGGGCTTCGTATCTATCTTGGCCACAATAATGTGTTCACTTTGCTGTTTGTAGTAGCTTACCCGCATTCCTATTTTCCTATTCATTATTAAACCTACTCCTGCATTACCCCTATTTGATTTTGTGTTTATAACCCTGTAGTCACCTGACCAGAAGTCTTGTTCCTCCTGCCACCGAACTTCACTAATACCCACTATATCTAGCTTTAACCTATCCATTTCCCTTTTTAAATTTTCTAACCTACCTGCCCGATTAAGGGATCTGACATTGCACGCTCCGATCCATAGAACGCCAGTTTTCTTTCTCCTGATAACGACATCCTCTTGAGTAGTCCCCGCCCGGAGATCCGAATGGGGGACTATTTTACCTCCGGAATATTTTACCCAAGAGGACGCCATTATCATTTAATCATACAGTAAAGCTGCATGCCCTCAGGAAAAATTACGGCTGTAGTTTCCCCTTGCTTTCAGCCGTTCGCAGTACCAGCACAGCAAGGCCGTTTTGGTTATTGTTACATGGCCAGATCAGTCAATCATCCAGACTGTTGCCCTTGCAACTACTGAAAAGGCTTCTGCCCCTCTTCAGGAACCACATGTTTGTCTGGCCTCTCAACAGATACCCCTCCGTTGTGGTTGTACCTACGGTACGGCTATCTGTATCGCTGAGGCACGCAAGCCTCCCCACCAACGGCAAGGTCCATGGTTCATGGGGGGGGGGGGGGGGGGGGGTTTCGTTTATAACAAGTACATTTTCCAGAAGCCATTGAGCTGTGGTATTTGCAGATATGTATGCTCTTCTCTCAAGCTGTGCCACAGTTTGGTCATTGTTCAGTAATGTCATGTCATCTGCATACAATATTTTCTTCTCTTTCTCTTCAATACCTATGTCATTAACAAACATATTAAAAAGCAATGGCCCCATTACTGGTCCCTGCGGCACTCCAAATTTGATGGTTTTGGTTTCTCACTGATATGCATCCCTTATTGATAAATATTGCACATATTGGTCGCACAAGTGATGCCCAAGATTAAGAAAGTTCTTGAGATTGAAATTCTCATCATGGATGATGTCACATGGGAGTACATGCAAATCATTTCTCCTGGGGAATGTTTCTAGTTTACATGTCCCTGCAACAGTTTGGACAATCTGGAAGGGGCGTACTGTAATCGACTCCCTCTGACATCAGTGCAGATCATCTGCCACCATTAACATGTGAATGTGACTAACAGAATCTCATTGTCTATTCGCTGCATCTGCAGGGCATTCTTCAGTACTGCAACAGGGACGTAGTTAGAAATGCATGACCAAGTTGTCCTTATTAACCAATGAATCCTTGAAGAAATACTGTGGTAGCTGCATTGGCACAACCTGTCTCTCACAGGCATAGTGTGACTTTCTCATGACAGAATGCTCACACAGAGCCAGCGGAGAAACAGGGCTGGTGGTGTGAGTATCCTTATTTGCCAAGTAGCATATCGGCACTACAGTGCAAGGATAGATGACGTCTGGCACACTCGGCCAGTGTTCCAGTATCACAAGCAGAAAGTGAGAAGGCACTCTTTAAGTTGAGCTGAGGACTCTGGGACATCAGCTGGTGACAGGTGGTGGCAGACACTGAGTGGTTTGCATGACAGCATGTAGACCAGTGGCTCCAGTTAGTAGACGCCACTGCTTGGTGAGGGCCAATGTGATGTAGCAGAACATTCAATTAATGACTAGCCAGGAGGCTCTGCTAATCAAATGCAAGATACTGAATGATATAGCCAGCAGAGACAGGAATATTTATAGTCCTTATACCCAGGTGCATAAGGAGGCAAGTTCCTGTCACATACCTGAATTTGTAAATGACGCATTATGCTGCACTATGTAGCAGAATGGTCAGCCACCAATGATCATTTGTGCTAGCACTATTTCAGCTCCCACCTGCAGAACTGGGGCTACAGATGTTTTGCATCTTACATGGCTAGTTGCAAGGGCCCCCTTTGCATCTTAGACTGCATCAGATTATTAGACCAACAGCAGAGTGCTCTCCATACACAATTAGAATGGGAAGAAACCCTGATTTGTAGCACAGTGTTAAATACCCTCTGCCATACAAACCACGGTACTTCCTTGAATATGTGTGTGGGTTACAAGCAGAGACTTCATGAACTCAACGACTCGTGAAGATATTTCCCAGGTACATATTAAGGTACTCTTTGGTTCCATGCTGTGACATTGTTCTTATCCTAATTTTTTGTGTATTGTGACATAAAGCTCATTTCAGTCTCATTTATCCTTCTAATGTAACAATTTTCATAAATTTTATTGTATATGCATAGTACATTCTAAGACAAATAAAAAGATGCACCCAGAAGGAAGTATCCAAAATGAACAGAATTCAGTAGATGTGATGTGCATATACGTACAAACAAATGATTACAATTTCATAAAAATTTAATCATTTATTCAAGAGAAAAAGAGATTCACCATCTGAGAAAGTCAATAACACATTGTTCCACATCTGGCCCTTATGCTAGCAGTTATTCATCTTGGCCTATGTCCTCCTGAGGGATATTGTGCCAAATTCTGTCCAATTGGCACATTAGATTGTGAAAATACTGAGCTGGTTGTAGGGTCCTGTCCATAATGCCCCAAACTTTCTCAGTTAGGAGAAGTCCATTTACTATACTGGCCAAGGTGGGGTTTGGCAAGCATGAAGACAAGCAGTAGAAATCTTACTGTGAGCAGGCAGACATTATCTTGGTGAAATGTAAGCCCAGGATTGCTTGCCTTGAAGAGCAACAAAAAAATGCATCGAATATCACCAACATACCACTATTCCGTAAGGGTGTTGTGGATGACAACCAAAGGGGTTGAGCTATAAAACGAAATGGCACTATATACCATCACTCATTTTTGTCAGGTCATATGGTGGGTAACAGTCAGGTTGGTATCCGACTGTTGTCCATGGCATCACCAGATACATCTTCCACCTGGAATCTCATTGACTGGAGTAGAATTGTCCTCAGTGATGAGTCCTGCTTCAAACTGAGCCCCAATTGTCAGTGAAAACTTGTCTCAGAGTGCCCTGGACAGTGGTGGGATACCAACCTGAATGTTGTTCACCATGCAGCTCAACATCCAGGAGTGATGGTATGCAATGCCATTTGATTTCTTAATAGGACCTCTTATGTTGTCATCTGTGGCGCCCTTACAGCACAGTGGTACGTCAACGGTATTCTACACCCATTTTGTTGCCCTTCACAGTAAACCATCCTGGGCTTACATTTCAGCAAGAGACTGCCTGCATATGGCGAGAGTTTCTACTGCTTGTCTTTGTACTTTCAAAACCTTTCCTTTGGCCAGCCGGGTCGCCAGATCTCTCCTCAGTAGAGAATGTTTGGAGCATTATGGGCAGGGCCCTCCAACAAGCTCAAGATTTTGATAATGTAACTCATCAATTGGACAGAATTTGGCAAGATATCTCTCAGGAGGGCGCAGAGGACATCTAACAACCAAGCTGCATAAGTGGTTGCATAAGGGCCAGAGGTGGACCAATGCTTTATTGACTTGCTCAGTTTGTTGAAGCCCTTTCTCGTTAATAAATCACAAATGTTTTCTAAAATTGTAATAATTTATTTGTCTCTACACTTTCATCACATCTATCAATTTCCTTCCCTTTTGGCTAATTCCTTTGTGAATTATTTTTATCTTAGAGTGTATAAAGAGGACCTAACTCTTGATTAGTGTATAACAATTATCTTCAAAAAAATTATCTTTTACAACATACTAATGAATACAGAATTTAAGTAAAAAGAGCATACAAATAATATAATACTGATATGATTTTAATGATATCTATATTGTGTCTGTGAGTAATAACCTCCTTTGCATGTACATTGATGAACCAACAAACATTACCACTGCCCTCACTCCCCCCCCCCCCCCCCCCACTCCCCACACCAAAAGATCAAACATCATCTGATGGCACTGAGGCACATGATGTGGTAAGCAAAATATATAAGCAGAGCAGAGAAAAATGATGAATTATTTTAGTGACAATAAGGGCCACAAATGGATGACGTTGATACAGGCCAGAATGTTATGGTGAGGCACCTGGGAACAGGTATCTCAGAAACAGCAAAGCTGAGTGGTTGTTTGCTTGCTGTTGTTCTAAATGTCTATGGAAAGTGATTGAAGGACAATGAAATTGTGAATAGGTGATATGGTGTTGAATATCCATGCCTCATCAGAGAACTTGCGGATTGGAGGCTTGCCCACTGTGTAAAGTATGATAGACAGAAATCTAGGACAGATCTGATGATAGAGTACAATTGTGGTGGAAGCACAGGAGTTCCAGAATGTACCATTAGGTAGGTACAGATTGTGGAACGCAGGGCTCTGCAAAAAGTGGCCCCTACGTATCTCCATGTTGATCCAATGACACTGTCAGTTATGACTGCAGGGGGCATGGGATCATTGAGATTTGACTGTGGATCAATAGAAATGTGTCCTGTGGTTGGGTGAATGATATTTATTGTTGTATCAGGTTGAAAGTCATATCCAGAAATGCTGTCGTCCAGACAAATGACTGCAAAATTCAAGTACTATACTGTGGATGCAGACTAGTAGCAGGCAGTATTATACTATGGGGAACATTCATCTGGGCTTCGATGGGAACTGTGGTAGTAATTAAAGGCACCACTACAGCTGTGGACAATGCGATAATTATTGTGGACCACCTGCATTTCTTCATGTTTTCACGGACAGTGATGGCATATCCCAGTAACATAACTCTCAGTTACTAGGCCAAAGTCGTGCAACAGTGTTTTCGGGTGCGCGATCATAAACTCGTGCAGATGTCTTGGTCATTAAATTTGTGCATTCTGAACCTGCTGGAACACATCTCATGTACTATCTGGTGCCAGTTCTGCCAATAACAATTATTGGGTAATAATTTATAGATATTGTGTGACCTGTGCATAAACATCTGGTGACACATACCTTCTGAAACCTATCAGAAACTCATCAAATCCACGCCACACAGAATCACTGCTGTATTAGGTTCTAAAGTTGGGCCAACATGCTATTAAGCACAGGTGACCATAATATTTTCATTCATTAGTGTATTTATCAATAAAATGGTTCATTCTCATTGTGAATGTAAGTTAACTATCAACTGAATTTTAAGATAAGAGGCAAGACTCAGATTTACATCAAAACTTATTCCTATAGGATAAAAATTGTGTATGATGTATAACTTCCTCTTCTATCCTGTGGATAAGCTTAATATTGTGCAAAGATAGTATTTTGCTGGCTGTACAAAAGTATTCATGCTTTATATGGATATTTTTCTATCTTGCACCTGTCTTCAATATCTTTAAATTCCATAGGTTTTTGCGTGCATCACATATTCATCGTTAGTCATTGGTAACAGTCTCTGAAACTTGAAAGATCTGCTGTCTACCAGCTTAGAGTTCCCTCTAGTTCACAGATTGTTCATTAAAATGTGTTCACAACCAGTTCACTTGTCAGCCATACACACAAAGTACTCTTTTGTTGTTTTTAGTATGAAATAATGACAGATGGTAAACAGTCATTAAGTTCCTAATGTTATCTATACTAGCCTTAAGTAAAAAATAAAATAGATTATTGTCTCTTTTACAAGAGTTTATGTTGGTGAAATTGCTTGAAAATGCTAGAGAAGATATCCAGAAAAATCGAAAATAGAGGGGAACAGAAGAAGGGAAAGATTTTGATATGATCCACTGCTGCAGTCTGTGCTTAACAGAGTAGTTTGAAATTTGTCAGTGAGATTCCTCCAGAATATCAAAATTCAGGAGGGGATTAGGAACTAGAAACCTACTCAGTTTGGTGTCCAGAATCACTGAAAAAAGTGCAACCAAAAAAATATTTTAAAAGGCAATAAGTTAGTTATACAGGAAAGGGCGAGAAATGTAAGTACTATAATGACCATTGGACAGGTTAATACAGTTAGCTGTGTGAATGTCTTTTAATGTAAATCAAGGAAAAACCATCTGAACATATCAGTTGAATGATTTTTTTAAAAAATTAGATAAAAGAATATTTGCACACAACTGCGCACCCACACTCAGCTGGCATTTGACTTTAAAAAGTCATTTGATGCTCTAGGTGTTAGTGGTTGTATCTTGATACGTCTTACGTATTTGCTGTAATAAGTTCCTTTTTCAGTTATTGACTAAAATTGGAGACCATGTGATTGGTGGGAACTTTTTTTGTCAGCATCCCACTAGAGATAGTAAGACTGTATAGTTGTTTTATTGGATGTATTTGTATTGTTAACTGTATTATGATAGTTTATTAAGCAGTTACTCTTTTGTAGGTCGTCAAAAAAAGGCATTTATGAATCTCTGTGGTGTAAGCAGTCCTCTAGTTGATGCTGAAACTGGAGAAGCAGTAGAATGTAAAATAAATGACACAGCAATTAATTGTCCAAGCAATTATGAATGTGTGTCTGCTAATGACACAGATCATGGTGTCTGTTGTATCAGTGAAGGTAGACCAGGTAAGCAGCTGATCATTTTCATTACATATTACAACAAACCAGTAAACCACCAATTCTCTAAATAATTGGCCTCACATGTACGAAACAGATTCAAACTTCTGATTAGGGATGAGTTGGAATGTATTAAGTATTTGACATTAAACATGTAATTGACAAGAAGTTTAGAAAAGGATTGAAATAACTTTTACAGTTTGTTGGAAGTTCCTGAGTGCTCTCATTATAAAAGTCTGGACATGCATAGCTTGGGTACTTAGAGCTCCATTTTAAGCAAAAGCTAGTTTTTCACGAAACTCAATGTTTATGATGTCATATCTCTGGAAATGTAATAATGTCGTACAATGATATAATTTTGCAGGTATCTTCAGTGGTATTCATGGGTACTGTATACAAAATGTCTTGTGAATGGAGTTGGTAGTAAAAACGCCATAAATTGTAATGCGTTATGCTGAAGCTTTACTGCATGAACAGTGAAAATGTTCTGAGTCATAAATGCTGTTCCTTTCATCATTTTTGTGATGCATGTCAGGGAGGAAAAGTTTTCCAAAGTTTTTAAATATGTGTAACATTTCTTATAGAGTATAATCCCAAGCATATGTGATTTTAGATCTATCATCTTGACATGTTTGCATGGTCTGTGCGTCAATGACCCGAATACCAGTGTGAAGTTACTATCTTATCTCCAGTCACAATAGTCATAGCAGTGTGCCCACTTTTTGCCAAGAAAGTGCACACAATTCATTTTTTTCTGTGGGAACACCCAAATGTGAATACTGCTTTGTTTCAGTTTTAAATTGGCACAACCATAATTCATCATCACTTGTATTAAATATTGCTTTTGACCACCTGATATCATGTTCTTCTGTAGTATTACTTACAATAATATCTACAATATGGAGAGAATAGATTGCTGCTCATCCCAAAGAGGAGATGTTGAGTTGCAGACAGGCACAATGAAAAATAATGCTAGAAATACTCCAGGTTTTGGAGAAAGTCTTCTTGTGCAGTAGCAAATTCACACAACATTAACTCTCACACACAAAGAAGCACTTAAACCATTAAATTCATTTGTAATGTCATCTCTATGTAGTCCTCTACATAAAAGTAGTTGATTCTCAGATCCACATAGGGCAATACCTTATGATGTAGAATCACATTGTACACCAATAAAATTCACACATTATGAGTGCTTGTAAGATATTCATGTCACTGTGCTGAACTTTGACACATTACATTTTCCTTCTGTGACATTACATTTTCCTTGTTGGTTAGAGAGCAGTGTATTGCTTTTGGGACCAGAGTTTATCAGCCAAAGTGCTCTGGTAGGTCCCTTGCTGCCATAATACCGTTGAGATTTATGAACACTTCACTGTCTTATCATATGTGTGATTGATTAGCCATCTAATGAATTCTGATCACACATAGCCATTTTCTTTTGTTAACTGCTTCAGACGAGTCTTGGTAGGAATAACTAACCATATAATTTCTCAGGACTTGGATTTCATCTCCTCTATTTTCACTTCTTATGTTCATTGCTAACAAGAATGATTATTTTAAGACATTATTCACACTGTTTTTGTTTTATGGAAACATAGTGTAATCTTGCATATGGAAACATAGTGTAACCTTGCACTTACAGTGTAAAGTGCGCAAGTGAAGTTTGATGAAAATTATGGTGAAACAGTGACGTGTTCGTGGCACTTGCTCAGTTTGGACTCCTTCAGGTATTTTTTGAATGGCTCTGTTTATGTTAAAGAGATTGCTCTACAAATGGGAGGACGCTGTGGTCAGATATCGAAATAACACAGTTCAGTATATCTCAAAAAGAAGGCATCCATTTCTTTGAACTGGTAACTGCAAGGATTTTCTGCAATTTTCCCCATGACTTTTGTCTTAGCATAAACCCAAATATGCCTGCCCACAGGGTCGATAACAACCCTGCCTTAAGGGGCAAAATATTATTCTCACCGGTCAAAAATAAAACTGTCAGAATGTGCAGAAAATGTAATGTAAATTTGCATGACAAATGCTTTGCTGAGTTTATGCATAATGATATGTTTTATATTCCTGACATACCAAGTACGAGTACTTAATAGTTAATAACTTTTAATAATAAACACTAGTTATGATGTTACTAATGTTGTTGTGGTCTTCAGTCCTGAGACTAGTTTGATGCAGCTTTCCATGCTACTCCATCCTGTACAAGCTTCATCATCTCCCAGTACTTACTGCAGCCTTCATCAAACTGAATCTGTTTAGTGTATCCATGATTCAACTCTTGGGCTCCCTCTACAATTTTTACCCTGCACACAGCCCTCCAATACTAAATTGGTGATCCCTTGATGCCTCAGAACATGTCCTACCAAGTGATCCCTTCTTCTAGTCAAGTTGTGGCACAAACTCCTCTTCTCCCCAATTCTATTCAATGCCTCCTCATTAGTTATGTGATCTACCCATCTAATCTTCAGCATTCTTCTGTAGCACCACATTTCGAAAGCTTCTATTCTCTTCTTGTCCAAACTATTTATTGTACATGTTTCACTTCCATACATGGCTGCACTCCATACAAATACTTTCAAAAACGACTTCCTGACACTTAAGTCTATACTTGATGTTAACAGATTTCTCTTATTCAGAAATGCTTTCCTTGCCATTGCCAGTCTACATTTTATGTCCTCTGTACTTTGACCATCATCAGTTATTTTGCTCCCCAAATAGCAAAACTCCTTTACTATTTTAAGTGTCTCATTTCCTAATCTAATTCCCTCAGCATCACCCGACTTAATTCGACTACATTCCATTATCCTCGTTTTGCTTTTGTTAATGTTCATCTTATATCCTCCTTTCAGGACACTGCCCATTCCATTCAACTGCTCTTCCAAGTCCTTAGCTGTCTGTGACAGAATTACAATGTCATCGGCAAACCTCAAAGTTTTTATTTCTGCTCCATGGACTTTGATACCTACTCCGAAATTTTCTTTTGTTCCCTTTACTGCTTGCTCAATATACAGATTGAATAACATCGGAGAAAGGTTACAACCCTGTCTCACTCCCTTCCCAACCACTGCCTCCCTTTCATGTCCCTCGACTCTTATAACTGCCATCTGGTTTCTGTACAAATTGTAAATAGCCTTTCGCTCCTTGTATTTTACCCCTGCCACCTTTAGAATTTGAAAGAGAGTATTCCAATCAACATTGTCAAAAGCTTTCTCTAAGTCTACAAATGCTAGAAACGTAGGTTTGCCTGTCCTTAATCTTTCTTCTAAGATAAGTCGTAAGGTCAGTATTGCCTCACGTGTTCCAGTGTTTCTACGGAATCCAAACTGATCTTCCCCGAGGTCGGCTTCTACTAGTTTTTCCATTCGTCTGTAAAGAATTCATGTTAGTATTTTGCAGCTGTGGCTTATTAAACTGATTGTTCGGTAATTTTCACATCTGTCAACACCTGCTTTCTTTGGGATTGGAATTATTATATTCTTCTTGAAGTCTGAGGGTATTTCGCCTATTTCATACATCTTGCTCACCAGATGGTAGAGTTTTGTCAGGACTGGCTCTCCCAAGGCCGTCAGTCGTTCCAATGGAATGTTGTCTACTCCCGGGGCCTTGTTTCGACTCAGGTCTTTCAGTGCTCTGTCAAACTCTTCACGCAGTATCATATCTCCCATTTTATCTTCATCTACATCCTCTTCCCTTTCTGTAACATTGCCCCCAAGGACATCGCCCTTGTATAGACCCTCTATATACTCCTTCCACCTTTCTGCTTTCCCTTCTTTGCTTAGGTTCGTGCTTTTTTGCTTTAGGTTATGACATGTTCGATATGCCTGTCATCATTGGCAATGATGTGGCACAGATGAATAATGAAATACTGCATGACCCACTGCAGTGTTGGAACTTCGATGCTGTCGATGATGTCCTGAATGGTTTTTTTCAGCTCAGCAGTGGTTTTGGGGTTCTGGCTGTACACCTTGTCTTTAATGTAGCCCCACAAAAAGAAGTCATATGTGTTCACATGTGGAGAATATGACAGCCAATCAAGGCCCATGTCATGGTCTTTGGGTACCCCAGAACCAGAATGTAGTTCCCAAAGTGGTCCTCTAGGACATCTCTCTCCTGCTTCGATGGGGTCAAGCTTCACCTTGCATGAACACATCTTGTCGAAATAATGATCACTTTGGATAATGAGGATGAAATCATCTTCCAGAATCTTCACATTTGGTAGTCACCATGACATCAAGGAATATCACACCTCTTATTCCGTGACTGGACACTGCACACCACAGTCACCTGTTGAGGGTAAGGAGACTTCTTGATCGTGAAATGCAAATTCAGTCCCCCAAATGCACCCATTTTGCTTATTGATGAACCCATACAAATTAAGTGGACTTCTTCGCTAAAAGAAACTATGCATGTGCACACTAATTCCCATCATGCCTCTCCGCCAACTATGCAGTTTGAATGTGCTTATGCAGACTGTTCAGAAATTGTCACCCTGTGTCTAGGAGGCAGAGCCCAGCAGAGGCAACACTGTAGCCTACTGCAGACCTCCTCTGGTATCTAGCAGCCTATAAAGTTCACAGTAATATATGCCAGAGCAGATCAATTTACTGTATGGAGTTGTTTGGTACATGCCGTACTAGTCCAGTGTTGATGACTTCACTGTGTACTTTTCTTGTTGGACAGCTCATAATCTGCTGTTGATGGACTTAGATGTATTTGCATACATATTGGCTTGCATCTTCTGCTGTGGCAGATATGAACTCCGAATATAACCTTCACTTTCTTCAGTGTATCCTTTGGCATTTAATGACTGTAGACTTAATCTAAGCATTGCTTTGTGGGGGTTCTTGTTTGGAGAATGGTATGGACAGTGTTTGCTTATATCTTGCAGGATACAAAAGCAACTGCATTGGCATCATCAGGTATAACTCGATCACGATATTATTGCACTTCGCCTCCTGAGGCCATTATCAGAAATATTCAGTGACAGAGAAAACAAGTACAGTGACGACTAAGGAAAATGCATTGCACTATTGAATGATTTCAAGACAGTTGTGCATATACTATCAAGTGGTTCGCCATGTCCTCCTGATATATCCTAAAAAAACTCATAGTAAGCCAACCAAAGCTGACTACTGATGATCAAGTGTGTGCCTTCATAGTTATTGTATTTATGGTTAGTCTCCTTGATTGTGTGCAGTGTCCTGTCTAAAGTTCGCATCCTATAGTGCATCAAACAAGCAATATATCTTCTGGATTGTGAGATTCATACATACACTAGTGAACTAATTTCTCATTTTAAGCATTTTCTCTTTAACCTACATAAATGCTCTCATTCAGGGCAACACTGATCAGTCTTTTTCCAGAATTTCTACTAATATTAGGAAATGAAGTTCAGAAAAATTGAGAAAGAGCATTGGGGAGTGAAACTCTGAAAACATAGCAACAATGTATAGAAGTTAATCTTAAATGATCAAAACCTTTGGTTTGACAAGGAAGGTGTGGCTTTAGTATACAGGAATTTGATCATCTTTTCTGACGTTAACTATCAACAATTCAGGTATGTTATGTTCATAGACAGAAATTGCACCTAGTGAGCATAATTGGTAGCTTTTTCATCTGATTTGTCATGCTGCTATGATATTGCACCCATAAATGTCCCTCATCTCCATTCTTACCCAGTCATTATCAAATAAAATTTGTCATTAACTTAGATTAATGTTTTCTGTAACTCCAAAACGTGCACCCCCCCCCCCCCCCCCCCCCCGCCACTCATCTTCTCAGGAGTGGTATGTATCCTGTCAGTCCAAAACATTTCAGGGCTGACTTAGTAAAAAAAAACTATAGAAAAGATAACATAGTGGTTTAAATGCTTCAGATATTCTATATAGTATCCCCCAGTTGAGTACAACACACAAAACATTCATATGATCATATGAAACAGTCAGAAAAGTCATTCTTTGTGATATTGTTTAATTCCCACATCACATTGGCTCGAGTATCAGTTAATGACCCTTCACATGAATTTCTGCACTTCATTGTTAGTGTTAGATTCATATTGATAATGCCAAATCTTGTCACCTGTTATGAATTTTTCCAGAAAATAATTGTCCACATTTTGCAGTACAGTCAAGTTATAGCAGGCATTCAAGCATCATCATTTTTGTTAAGGAATCAAGATGTGCAGGATAAACTTCACACAAACTTTCTAAAGAATGTCTTGAATACTTGATTTAGAGGTGTTGCTCCATTGCGATTTATGACATAATAGTATTAACACACTACAGCTGCATGCCCACTACATAACAATACCTGCTCACTAGTAATTGTTTGAGTGTGTATTTTTTTGTTTACAGTTAATAGTTCGAGCTATCACCTTAGTTACTACACTGCCATCCCTTATACACAAGGAATAAAATAAGTCTCAAAACTTTTTGAGTAGACTTTGCATAAATTGCCTGCATAGCCTGGTCAGTAAGATTAAACAGTAAAGTCCAAGATTCCAGATTTTAGTCCCTGTCGACCACACAATGTTACTCTTACAAGAAGTTTCAGAAGAATGCAAACTTCATTTGCTAGTGAAAGAATCATTCTGTAATTGACTCAATCTTGGAAGTCAGTTACGGATAATGTTGAGAATATGTTACTCACTTTACAAGAAAACTAATAATTTTTCTTGTGTGGATTTTATGGTTTTTGATTTGTGTGTCAACGCTTGTTATATTACTCGTGTTCTCTTTTAGAACAAATACAACTGGATGTATGCATATCAGAACCAGAAGAAAATTGTGAAAAGTTAATGCCATGTCAGGCAGATAATGATTGTGAAGAATACGGCAGATGCTGTTTCAGTGATATTTGTGGTGCAGTATGTATGAGTACTCCAGTACCAGAAGAACGGCCACAGACAAGTAAGTTTCATGTTTTGCTACATATCCTTTTTCTCAGTAAATTGCTATGATGTAAGTTAAGTATAAGAACAGTAGTTATAATTTAAACGGTATGTTATCTTACCCCATGTTAAGAACATGCTCAAATCAGATTAGGTAAGTATTGATGCTGTCATATGCCATGTTAAATAAGATTAGACCTTTTTTTTTTTTAAATTCGTAGACTTACATAACTTAGAAATTATTTCTAGCATTTTGCAAGTGCATTTAATCCAGTTGTTAACCAAATTTCATTACCAAATAATAGTATTACCAATGACAGAAAATTTACACATTAAATTTAACAATGGAAAATCTAGAATGGAATAACAATAGTATTATGAAAAGGATAAATTGCTGCTCACTATATAGAGGATATGTTGAGTTGCAAACAGGCACAACAAATAGACTTATGGGATTTTGGATATGGATCGTAATATACGTAATAAACAGTTCTCAAGTTTTCTATGTACACATATATTTTACCATAAAGACTGATACACATGAACACTGTAATTTGTGTGATCAAAGTGACCTATTGAGCCACTCAGCCCACCTCCCGCAGTAGAGAGAATGCCCTATGAGACCTGAGAGGGGGGAGGGGGGGGGGGTGTCGTGTGGGTGTCACATTAGCGTGAATGGTGTGAGGTGGCAGGCACGCGACCGGAAGCTCCATCCCTGTCGGGTCGGCATGCGAAGGTGCAGAGGGCACTGAATGCGAATTGTCACACAGCAATGGATGTTTTTTAACTAACCTGATGAGTGTTTGAACTGATGCTTGGCAATGAAGTTCAATCTGGTGAAGGAACTGCGGATTGCAGTTTCAACAGCAAGGTGCGGGCCCAGTGAGCTCGTTGTAAGTGTGAGCAATGCAGTGTTTCAGCTTATCGTTCTCCCAGTGGAGGTGCACCACTGAGTCATATTCTGAAAGTAGGTTAGTGACGCATGAGGGCGGAACACTCGCGAACTAAATCCCATTTTGCAGCGGAAACGGAATGAGGATTATGGGTGCCAGAACACGGTATCTGAGTGGTGTAACACTGAACACTGGACTACATTCGGGGAGAGCTTGCAATGGGACAAACAATCCATACTGAGAATTGGTTTGTCGATGTCGACAGTGTAGAAGGTCTATGGGAAATGCAGAGAAGGGGATAGGTGCATCATCACTTTCACAGAACCGACAGTTTGTAACGTCGATGCATTGACAGCTCGTAGGAGAGACTTCATCGGTGAAAAGCCAGTAGGAACCAACAATCGAGGTATGATAGACACATCAATGCCAGTGTCAGTTAGGTAGACAAACTGCGATGAAATGTCTGTCACGTATAAATGACCGCTCGGCCGAGGGGATGAGTGGTTGGAGTGCAATGTTAGGGGACTCCTGTGAAGTTCCCCACAGAACTCGGCATCACTTAGTTCCTGCAGTCGGCATTTGGGTATTGGAAAAGTAATCTGCACTTCTTGGCCTCAGCTCCAAAAATCTTGTGGTACCAAAAGTACAGATGAGCCAGATGTGGCAGTGGCGGTGACTGTGATAGCAGGGGAGGCTTGCCCCTCGTTGATCTGTTCTGGGACATAAACCGGGACGTGTGGAGTGTGGGCGAGTCTTGAGTGCTTGGAAAGAGGAGAGAGCGTTGAAGCGGAATGGGCCCTGCCCCTGCCTGCAGACGGCTGGTAACAGGAGCCGTAGTGCCACACAGCGATGGGGGGTGAGCTGGGTGTTTCGGGTGCAGGAGCGCATACAGCTGATCTGCTATGCGTAGGCAAGAACCGATAGACTCGTAAGAGTGCAGCAGTAGATGTATCTGTAGTTCATTAGGTAAGTTGGTAGACCATACTGCCCACTGAGTGACATCTGGCATCGTGTGTTCACTCACAAGTAACCTGAGGTGGCACCAAAGTTCTGACAGAGTGCATTCCCCCATGTGCTCCTCATATAGAATCTTGGTTATCAACTCCTGTGGTGAGCATCGTTTTCTTGGCAAACTCTTACTTCGATGGCCTTGGATGCGAAAGTAGGAGGTCACAAAATAAATCCGAGTGGTTGTGAAGGTGTGTGACCAAACATAAGAACTTGGAGTTGTCATCAGTCACTTGATGCAGCTCGAAGATGTGCTCCACCAGAGCAAACCATGAAACTGGATTGTCCTCCTATAGGGAAAGGCCTGCAGTCCCGCTGCACAAGAGTTCATGCTGGGATCTGGCATCACCAGAGCGGAAATGTTACTAGCACACCTGTCCTGAACAATGGCTGGTTGTGATGTCTTTGAAGACGCCCGAAAACAGAGAGGTGGCAGGCACGGTCAGTACTACAAGAATGAACAGGCGAGCGGCACGTAATGAGGACCTGAAAACTGGACCGGAACTAGGATGAGGAGGGGGAGGGGGTGGCCTGGAGCTTACAGTGGCAACAACGAGAGTTTTCTGCACATACTGGCTATGCACTCTTCGTGGTAGGACCATAAAACACTGGTGAAACCTGTTGGCAGTCTATCATAGTACAACGTTGCGGTGAAGAGGCTATGTTGGTTGCCCTTGTACCCACGTGGTCGCGAAACTGGGTCACCGATCGGTTGTTTGTTGTGTCGAACTGGATGCATAAAAATGTCTGCCACTGATTTTTGAGAAGGCGAGGCTGGCGTAGCTTGGTAATAGTTGACTGCATGTGCGTTTTACACAAATGGTGGCGTTGCACATGCCACTACTGTAACTGACGTCATGGCGCATAAAGGATCAAAGCACGTGTGCGAATTTTGGTCCCTTTTAACTTTGTACGAGTGATCGATTGTCACACTACTTAGTAGATCATACATTTCACTGTTGTTGTACATAATCCGGCGAAACAAAGCCTGAGTCCATTGTTTGAGGTAACTGTGTAACACTCTGTCACTGTGGAGTTGCTAAAGTAGAGGTTATCTTCATTGAAGATCGTAGATCATTGTCAGTTAGCTGCAAAATAACTGACGGCGGAAGGTTGTGTTGGCCTGGTTGTAAGAGCTGGGCCTCCAAATCTTCGTAAAGAATGTTCGGTGATGTAGCCATGGTGTCGGGCGTGAAACCTGTTGATTCTATACGACCAGCACAGAAGTCACAGAAGATGTAGAACTTCTTGTCTGGGGTCACCAGTATGGGATTCTGGATACGGATCATAACATATGTAATAAACAGTTCAAAAGTTTTCTATATACACATATATTTTACCATAAAGGCTGGTACACATGAACACTGCATGAAGTACAAAGGCAGACTGAATTAAACATGGAAGCTCGTCAGGGGAATTAATGTTCCATAGATTGTAATTCGTGTGGTCAATGTGACCTATGGGTGCCACAGACTATTACACATTTGAGCTTTTGGTCAAAAGGCCTCCTTATAAAGTAGGAAACACACACACGTCCATACAACACAACTCATTTACACGTAGCCAGTCTCTGGTCAGTGAGGCCTCTCAAAATATGGAAAGCAAAGAGCTTGCATTATGAAAGATTTTTTTTTTTCAAAGTATTGAAGATGAATAAATGCTCATCCTAATGTATATATTTTAGAGCCTCTTTTGCTTTTAATGATCTCTCCTGCCATATCCCTGAACATTGACCAATCATCCCGGGACACTCATACATATTTCATATCAGTAAAGTCACATTGGTCTTCAACAACTTTTCACTATCCCCTATCGTCAATCTGTAAATTGTTATATCCTCATTACAACCAAGCTATTTCACTGTTCCTTTTGTAATGAATTCCTCCAAAAATGAGTCTTCCAGGTTTATTCTTGGTGAAGGCTGAATTCTCTTAGCATTATTGTGAGTTAACTGCAGCCAATACAACTGTTTATTTAAATAACATGACAGCCCAAAAAGCTATGTGCAGCTAAAGAATCTGACATAGTCTAACATAAAATAGATTATACTTACCATATCATGGTTTTCTTTTTCTATGACCTTACGTTGGTTAAATTGAAAATGATTTCTCATTAAGACACTGTATTCATATGTGTGAGAAGTGGACTTCAATTTTTTATCAAAATTCAGGGCACTGTAGTTACTCCAAATCATGTCATCCAAGTGCCTGGATGGTTCATTTGAAACATTGTGATCAGTTTCTTTATTCATTTCACTCGTAATTGCCCATTAAGACAGTGTTCCATCTCTGATTGTACCACTGTTGATGGAAAATCTTCCTCCCTTCTGGTAAATTGTTATGTGGTTTTTTAAATCCCTTGAGATTATTTTCTGGAGTTCTTTCTTGAACAAAGCCACAGCCAATGTCATTGCACAATCTGAACTTGTGCTATTGTATTTTGTTGGTCCTGTTGTCTACAAAGCAGATTATGCATAAAACATGGGCAAGTCAGTTTGTAAATGTACAGGTGAAAGTGACTTCTAAGCATACTTATTTAAAAGTACAATAATATACTTCATTCATTAAATATTTATGTAACACACTTCATAAAGTTGAAAATTCTTCAATTGATTAAAAGCAGTGATATTATAAATATACCATTAAAGATTTGCCAAACATTGTGACCTCAGTAATTGCTTTTATGTTTTTGGGATGTTTGATACAAAGTGGAAAATACTGCTTTGGTCCGGGGATGGGAGGGATATGTGGGTCGTATACAAGTTTTCGTTTTGTCTGGTAAAGTAATCATGACCTTTTTTATCAGTCCTTACCTATTACATTTATTTTAAAGAGAAATGGTTTTTCCACATTGTAAATACTTGATAAAGGAGGAGTACCAGTGACCTTAAAAAAGGGTCTTATGTGTTCCTTAGGTTTGCATCCAAACATTATTTTAATGGCTCTTCTGTGCAGCTTGAAAGTGCTAGCAGCTGCTTTAGTGTTTTTTTTTTTCTTTTCCCAGAAAGTGACCCTATATTCCAGGCAATAATTAAATTGGGCATGATATGTATTCATGAGCATTTCTCTGTAGAGCAGGATTTTAGTTAGCAAAGACAGTAGCACGTCCTGCTCAATTTTTCATTAAGGTATTCAATACATTTATTCCATTTTACACTGCTTTGCAGCCGTAGTCCTAAGACTTTGGTTTCCCTGCTATTACCAGCTGATTCATTGTTGATAATCACATATGGGATAAACATATCCTTATTTGCAGCCTTGTGGAATTTTAGTATTATTTTTTTAAGAGGATTGTTGTGTGTCCTGTATAAAAGGTACAGAAGGGCTGGGTCCCATTACTGACCCTTGGGGTACACCACGTTCAGTTGTTTGCAGCCTGACAAGTGTTCATAGATAGATTTTAGGTCACACCTGTGTGTTTAATGCACATTGCTTGCTTACAGTTGCTCAGGAAGGAACTGATTCATTTCTTGGTTGGTCCTCGAAATCACATTTTTCAAGCTTTGACAGCAGAATTTTATGATGCAGCATGTCAAATGCTTTCATAAGTCAATTAATAATCCTGTTGATTCCTGTTTCTTGTCTTTCCGGCTTAGTATGCAGTTGATGCTCTCATAAATGGCAGTTCTTGCTGACGTCTTTCTAAATCCATGTTATTCATTACGAAAGATTTCACAAGTCTGTCATTTCATAAGTTTTTCTTACTGGGATTTATTTATTAAGACCCATATCTACTACAACATTGTAAGATTCAGATGTCTTATAACATTACGTGATAATTGTGATTTAGATGCATAAGTGTAAAATGATTTATATCTGTGTATCCTAATACTAGGCAAGTTTCAGCAAAACAGATGAATGTAGAAGTCAGTTAGACACATACATTTTCCTCCTCACCACATTATCAGCTACAGTAAGGGGCAAGTTTTGTTTAATATTAAGGGCAGCCATATTGTCTTAGTATCTCTTTACCATTGTGGCTTGCTGGCTTGTGAAAGGAGCCAGTCACTCACTTATGGAAACGGCAACAAACATGTATCTATTGCTTACATTAACTAAATTTTCATAAAAATAATTGGCATTTTCATAATGTTTCATTGATGACACTGTGAATGGCAAGAAATGGGAACAATTGACGTATTGATTACTTTTCTTCAGTGTGTGAATACTTGCGTGACTTCAATGATAAAATGGAAGGAACAAGAGAAGGTATGAGTCTTGCATTACCTGCTCCTAGATGCCATCAAAATGGTTCATATGAGGCAATGCAGTGTTCATTGCATAATGGCAGAGAAGAATGTTGGTGTGTGGATGAATTTGGTTCAGAAATACCCCATTCAAGGTATGTGAATCCATGAACCCATGCTGTTCATAGTGTTCTTGCTGTAAAAATTTCAGTGTACTATAAGAAAATAATTGCACTTTAGTTTCTCATTTGACCTAAAGAAGATATTGCTATGATTAAAACATTAATTATGTTTATTGTGTTGTCTTTGCTTTTCATTAGCATTGTTTACAGCTGTGATGACAATATATATTTTGTACTAAATCAATAAATTAACTTTCTTGTGCTTTTGATTTGACATTTAAGTTCAATAAGCATGGCATTGAGAGTCTGTGGGAGGTCGGATGGTCCTAGTATCATATTGCACATCACTGTGATCATACAGACACCATTGCCTGTTGTTGGTGGTGATGGATACAAGAAAGCATGTAAATACGGCATGTAGGATCTGAATGTCAGACAAGCACTGTAAGGAGGGAACACCGAAGGGTTGTCCGTCACATGCAAGCAGATCAGATGGCATTGATAAGTTTCATTCAATGGACTGTCCTGCCTCCGATGCAACATCTGATAAGTGTCAGTACCTCTGGCAGGCGGCAGCATGACACAAGGCTCGCTGCACACTTGGCTGTTAAGATACCTGCCATTCAACCCCCCCCCCCCCCCCCCTCATGCTCTGCCTCTCCCCACAGCATTGTGCCCAACATGCCTAGTTTCGATTTCGATGAAAATGGGACTGTGCACACTGGCAGCAGGCTATCTTTAATGAAGAGTCCCACTTCCTTCTAGGAGGCAACATTCACTGAGTCGGTGTCAGGAGGTGCAGTGGAGAGCGCCCCAAAGAGTAGCTTGTGGCATCACACATTTAACCAGCATGGTATAACACTGTGGGAGCACTCCAATTCATTGTTGGTGTCCCTAATGGGCTCCATGACAGATGCACATTACATGGATGAGGTCCTACAAGCAGTAGCTCAGGCACTCACTCGTGCACACCCATGCCAATGTCCTATATCAACAGGACAACTCTTGTCCTCACATTGCTGCCACCTCCAAAGCATACCTTGCAGCTGTGGATACTCTGACATTTGCCATGGCCAAGGGCATTGCTCAATCTCTCCCCGATTGAGAATTCGTGGGATATCTCAGTGCATGTCTTCAGGACTCTACCTCCACCCTCCAGTCTGTAGGATGTGAGCAGTCAGGGGCAAGTGTCATGGGATGGAATATCACATGACTACATCTATCTCAGACCTGTATGATTCCATGCCACATGTCTTGATGCTTGCATTCACAGCCATAGGAACCCCAACACCATACTAGCATGTACATTTTGTTTCTGTGCAGCACAGTACGTGGGGGTCCTTTCCAATTGAACATGTAATCATTTCATATGTACGGTACCACCTACCTGCTTGCCAACAATGATCACAGTTTCTTGTCGTTTTAGGTGCAGCTCTTTTTATGAGAGAGAATGTACAGTGGTTAAGCTTTAATAATGAAATTAAATCAGTCTGTAACAATGAGAAAAACACAGAAATTGCTCATAATTTCATCATACTAAATTTGAAACTAATTTTCAGATTAAGTCTACATTCATACAGCTACAGACATTTAGATTGCAATTATGTGCTTCTCACAAAGATGCACTCATTTTCCAAAATAACACAAAATACATATTGTTCTCTGTACACCGTATGACTCATTGATGTCGCCCTCAGAGTGCTCGCAGTTTGAGTTCTGTGCTATTGTATAAAAGAATGTTTTATGTAGCTCTGAAGTTTTGTTTCAAATATGAATTGTCTTATTAGGCATAAAATGTTGTCATTTATTCCAAGAGCATTCTGATTTTATTTTTCCTTCCCCATCTCACCCCCCACCCCCCAAAGTAAACAATATAAGAATATTTTTTTCTTCTTGTGGTTCCTGTTAAAGTTGCAATACTGCTTGCAGCAGCAATTATATCTGATTGTGTTTCCGTTTTGCTAGAAACTGTTCACAGATACCATAGTTCTTAGACCAAGCTTAATTGATTTTGACAGAATGCCCTTAGTACTACCATTTTTAAAATATCAATTTTTAGCTTTTGACAGTGACATTTATAGGTCTGATGGGGGTTAACTTGCGATATATTTTGCATCAGAGTGGTCTGTCCAGTGAAGGGGAAAGAGCTATTAACTACTTACATTTATTTAAATTAAATGTTTTATATTCATTTTGCATACTGGAGGCAATGATATGTTCCTTTACCACCCAAATTACAAAAGAATCTTTGTTCAAGGCTGCATTTGCGAGTAAAATTCTCCATTGTTAACCTAGACTATATAAACGTCTTAATAAGCAAGCAATACTCTGGTCAGGACATGATAATTGTTTTTGACAAAACATACAGATCTCTTTCATACACTATCTTCACTGATGAAATTTATACATTCGAGTGGTGTCTTCATACTACCTGACTATGTGGATGGATCGATTTTTCACATTCTGAACTAGCCACCCTATTTTTCTCTATTGTCTTTTTTAAAAATTATTTGCTTTCTTATTGCACAAAGCCCCCTAACATTGTGGACTGCTCCAGAAAAGCCTTCTCCAGTGCTGTCCTTAACTACATTGAACATTGCACTGGATCCCTGTATTACAATACATTTGTTCTTATAGGTTGTTTGTGGAAGTAAAAGCTTACTCTTTTGAGAAAGAAACATCTGGTTCAACACCTAATGAGGCCTTAAGATCTAGGTAAAATCTTTGGTGCATAGTACATTACTTTTGATAGCATTATTTACATTGCATGAAATGTATTCATAGTTACAAATATGGACAACCACCAATGATGGAGTGATGACAATGGAAATTTGTGCTGGACCAGGACAAAACCTGGATTTCCCACTTATCACAAGCACGAGCACTGGGATATCTGCGTATGCTCCACTGTCAGACCCCAACTCCCATATGTCATCAACCATGTGCCTACAACCTATGCTCTTACATTCATTATGTGTATTCCTGTTCAGGGGAGACATTTTAATTGAAAGTTGCTTGCATGGTATCATTGAATAAATATCATTTTGCAGTGCCTGTGTTGTTCAGAATTACAGTGCAATGTTCCAAGCATAGCAGTAACTGATGGTCGTCCATATTTGCAACTACGAATACATTTGACATATTTCATAATGGCTGTAGTGCCCGCAGTACCTGTTCCTTCAGACATGCATGCATGTATGTCCAAAGGCATATTGCAGTGTAATTCTAAACAACACAGGCACTGCAGTATTGTGATTGTGTACACTGCATCTTACATTTCCAAAAGCATACATTTTTTGTTGTTTTGTCACTGAAGGAACAATGGCTCAACAAACTGTGCAGCATTACGTGAAGAAATATCATGCCTGGGCCTTACATGTAGGCTGGGTTGTGACTATGGCTTTGAAATGGATCCAGAAACTAGGTGTCCACATTGTGAATGTAGGAATCCTTGTGATTCTATCCAGTGTTCTTTAGAGGAAGAATGTCAGATGGTGGAGGTAAACTGTGATGACGAATTCTGCCCGTCTGTACCTGCATGTGAGTGAAAGACATACATTTTAACATGAGTGCTTTATTTCTACCTATACCATAAGTATTTAACACCTTCATGTCTATTTCTGTGTATAAATTATTTCACTACCATTAAATGCATTTTCTGTTGGTGATGTATTAAATGTTATGAAAATATAATACCGATTTTCAGCCTTATTTCAACTTTATGTGAATCTATCCACTTACTGCAGTGCTAATACATGGGGTGACCCAGTTGTCCCTACTGACAGGTATTATGCAACACACAATGACTTCAAAAACCACATGCGAGATTTTCATATTCTCTCGCTTACTAAGCGCAAACTATTTTTCATACAGAAAAGAACAACAAGACTTTTCCGTAGGAAATTAAATGTAGTTAAATTTTGTTCTGGAATATGTTTTTGCTGGGGGCCACCATTTTAGATTTATTCAAGTTAAATTTGTTAGAAGGTAACTTTGTACGTTTTTCTTAGTTAACTTGAAAACCACGGTCTCTAGCAAAAACTTAACCCACTACAAAATTTAACTACATTTAATTTTCTTCAAATAGGCCCTTTTCTTTTTTTCTGTTAAACAAATAGTTTTCACGTAGCGATTGAGATAATATAAAAATCTTGCAAGTGATCTTTGAAGGCATTGCGGGTTGTATGAAACCTATAAATAGGGGCAGCTGAATTGCTCTGCCTACTGAAGCTTGCATTCATATCTAAACACCATTGTGGAATTCATTCACTAAAACACTGAAAAGGCTGAGTGTATAAATTCACTGACGAGAGATATATTTTGATCTCAGTTCAGAAAACAAATGAACTTTACAAACTCACTATGTTGTGTAATACTAAACTTGAATCAACATAATGAGGTTCAGTGATGATCTGAATTAGTGTAACATACACTTGGCAGCACTGCTGAATCAGCTATCAGCACAGTTATTGTGCTTCCACTGCGGGTGAAGATTATGTGTAATAAAAATTGAGGAAAATAAGTGGAACAAACTTATCAGAAGTCTTTAGGAAATTTCTCCATGACCAAAAAACATTGAAGTTGTCAGATAGCCATTAAGTAAATGAAACGAAAGAAAATATTTCTAAATGCATAGCGCTCCCTCTCCCCATGGACTATGGACCTCGCCATTGGTGTGGAGGCTCGTGTGCCTCAGCGATACAGATAGCTGTGCCATAGGTGCAACCACAACGGAGAGGTATCTATTGAGAGGCCAGACAAATATGTGGTTCCTGAGGAGGGGGCAGCAGCCTTTTCAGTAGTTGAGAGGCAATAGTCTGGATGATTGACTGATCTGGCCTTGTAACCCTAACCAAAACGGCCTGCTGTGTTGGTACTGCGAACGGCTGAAAGCAAGGGGAAACTACAGCCGTAATTTTTCCCGAGGGCATGCAGCTTTACTATATGGTTAAATGATGATGGTTTCCTCTTGGGTAAAATATTTCGGAAGTAAGATAGTCCCCCATTCGGATCTCCGGGCGGGGACTACTCGGGAGGATGTAGTTATCAAGAGAAAGAAAACTGGCGTTCTACAGAGTGGAGCGTGGAATGCAGATCCCTTAACTGGACTGGTAGGTTAGAAAATTTAAAAAGGGAAATGGATAGGTTAAAGTTAGATATAGTGGGAATTAGTAAAGTTCGGTGGCAGGATGAACAAGACTTCTGGTCAGGTGAATACAGGGTTATAAATACAAAACCAAATAGGGGTAATGCAGGAGTAGGATTAATAACGAATAAAAAAAATAGGAATGCGGGTAAGCTACTAGAAACAGCATAGTGAATGCATTATTGTGGCCAAGATAGATACGAAGACCATCCCCACCACAGTAGTACAAGTTTATATGCCAACTAGCTCCGCAGATGATGAAGAGATTGATGAAATGTATGATGCGATATACAACTTATGCAGATAGTGAAGGGAAGCGAAATTTAATAGTCATGGGGTGACTGGGATTCGATAGTAGGAAAACGAAGAGAAGGAAACATAGTAGGTGACTATGGAATGGAAGTAAGGAATGAAAGAGGAAACCACCTGGTTGAATATTGCACAGAATGTAACTTAATCATAGCTAACACTTGGTTCAAGAATCATAAAAGAAGGTTGTATACATGGAAGAGGCCTAAAGATACTGGAAGGACTCAGATAGATTATATAATGGTAAGACAGAGGTTTAGGAACCAGAATTTAAACTGTTAAGACATTTCCAGGGGCAGATGTGTACTCAAACCACAATCCATTGGTTATGAACTGTAGATTAAAACTGAAGAAACTGCAAAAAGGTGGGAATTGAAGGAGATGGTGCCTGGATAAACTGACAGAACCAGGGGTTGTAGAGTGTTTCAGGGAAAGCATTAGGGAACAATTGACAAGAATGGCGGAAAGAAATACAGTAGAAGAAGAATGGGTAGCTTTGAGAGATGAAATAGTGAAGGCAGCAGAGGCCCAAGTAGGTAAAAAGACGTGGGATAGTAGAAATCCTTGGGTAACAGAAGATAAATTGAATTTACTTGATGGAAGGAGAAAATATAAAAATGCAGTAAATGAAGCAGGCAAAAAGGAATACAAGTGTCTCAAAAATGAGATCGACAGGAAGTGCAAAATGGCTAAGCAGGGATGGCTAGACGACAAATGTAAAGATGTAGGGGCATATGTCACTAGGGGTAAGATAGATAGTGCCTAGAGGAAAATTAAAGAGACCTTTGGAGAAAGAGAACCACTTGCATGAATATCAAGAGCTCAGGTGGAAACCCAGTTCTAAGCAAAGGGAGTCGAAAGAAGGCCCCAGGAGTAGACAACATTCCATTAGAACTACTGATAGCCTTGGGAGAGCCAGTCCTGACAAAACTACCATCTGGTGAGCAAGGTGTAAAAGACAGGCGAAATACCCTCAGACTTCAAGAAGAATATAATAATTCCAATCCCAAAGAAAGCAGGCGTTGACAGATGGGAAAATTACCGAACTATCAGTTTAATAAGTCACGGGTGAAAAATACTAACAAGAATTCTTTACAGACAAATGAAGAAACTGGTAGAAGTCGACCTCGAGGAAGATCAGTTTGGATTCCATAGAAATGTTGGAACACGTGAGGCAGTACTGACCACTGCCTCCCTTTCATGTCCCTCGACTCTTATAACTGCCATCTGGTTTCTGTACAAATTGTAAATAGCCTTTCGCTCCCTGTATTTTACCCCTGACACCTTCAGAATTTGAAAGAGAGTATTCCAGTCAACATCTTCAAAAGCCTTCTTTAAGTCTACATAGGTTTGCCTTTCCTTGATCTATATTCTAAGAAAATAGAATATAGATCAAGGAAAGGCAAACCTATGTAGACTTAAAGAAGGCTTTTGAAGATGTTGACTGGAATACTCTCTTTCAAATTCTGAAGGTGTCAGGGGTAAAATACAGGGAGCGAAAGGCTATTTACAATTTGTACAGAAACCAGATGGCAGTTATAAGAGTCGAGGGACATGAAAGGGAGGCAGTGGTTGGGAAGGGAATGAGACATGGTGGTAGCTTATCCCCAATGTTATTCAATCTGTATATTGAGCAACAGTAAAGGAAACAAAAGAAAAATTCATAGTAGGAATTGAAATCCATGGAGAAGAAATAAAAACTTTAAGGTAATACTGTCTGAGACAGCAAAGGACCTGGAAGAGCAGTTGAATGAGGATATAAGATGAACATCGACAAAAGCAAAATAAGGATAATGGAATGTAGTCGTATTAAACTGTGTGATGCTGAGAGCATTAGATTAGGAAATGAGACACTTAAAGTAGTAAAGGAGTTTTGCTATTTGGGGAGCAAAATAACTGATGATGGTCGAAGTAGAGAGAATATAAAATGTAGACTGGCAATGGAAAGAAAAGCATTTCTGAATAAGAGAAATTTGTTAACATTAAGTATAGACTTAAGTGTTAGGAAGTCGTTTTTGAAAGTATTTGTATGGAGTGTAGCCATCTATGGAAGTGAAACGTGGACGATAAATTGTTAGAACAAGAAGAGAATAGAAGCTTTCGAAATGTGGTGCTACAGAAGAATGCTGAAGATCAGATGGGTAGATCACATAACCAATGAGGAAGTACTGAATAGGATTGGGAAGAAAAGGAGTTTGTGCCACAACTTGACTAGAAGAAGGGATCGGTTGATAGGACATGTTCTGAGGCATCAAGGAATCACCAGTTTAGTATTGAGCTGCTTGGAGGGTAAAAATCGTAGAGGGAGACCAAGAGGTGAATACACTAAGCAGATTCAGAATGATATGGGTTACAGTAGGTACTGGGAGATGAAGCAGCTTGCACATGATAGAGTAGCATGGAGAGCTGCATCAAACCACGTTCTGGACTGAAGACCACAACAGCAACAGCGCTGTTCAACACAGAACGCTGCTCCCACAGTTACCCAGAAACCTAGGTAAAACAGCATGTGGTATGTTCAAGAAGTGTGATTTCAAAACATAGAGCTGTCATAATTATCTTTATAAACAATACTGTAGAGAAAATATTCAGCAGCTGAAACTTCAGTCACCTAGTTGGCACTGCCAATTTTACTATGAACAGAAACTGTAAATGACAGTGGTGCCATTTCTGGATTTCAGAAGCTTACAGAGTATAATGAAAACATACATATCACAGATCATTGACCATAGGTTTAGGCAACTTCCTATTCCAGTTATAACATCCCAGCTCCCTCAACCAAATTATAACGTCCCAGGACTTTCTGCACCAAATTATAACATTTCAGCTCCTCAACACCAAATTAAAATGTTGCATTAGGAGGTGTCTGCTTCGTGCCAAAGGTCTTGAGTTCATATTGACGACAACAAGTAATTCTTCATTACAGACGTTTATTTACAAACAGAACTGACAGACTTCACAGACTCAACAACTGACTCTCAGAGCTAACCGCACTGCATATCCGAACTGGCAACTAACAACTCCTAGGTGTATTAATATCTTTCCAAACAATGAGAGTCTTTGACAATGTTTTGTTTACAATACGATAGCAATTCGTGACTTAAAACTAAATTAGACATTACCGAATTTTAGTACAGACCAAAGTAAGTAAAAGGATCAGTACATATAAATTCTTACAAGCATAATTTCCAAATAGATTTTATAACATTTTTCTACCAGCTTCTGGATAACCTTCACCAGATTTGTACCAAAGTTTCCAGAAATATCTTGACATTTGATTCTGGATATTTCTTGAGTGATTTAGAACAACTATTTATATGTAAAATGATTTAAATCGTGTTTCAAAACGTAAATAAATCTTTTTTAGCAATATTTCCTGATACAAATCGTCTTTCGAAACTAGGCTATGAAACAGTTTTCACAAGTTTTCGTATTTTTGCGATCATAATATAGAATTTCTCCATAGAAAGTTCCAGAAGTGTGCATTAAACGTTCATTTACAGACTTTCTCTTTAGCTGGTGAGTTTTTAAAAGTATCTTGTCCATATTATATGAAATAATTTAGCTCAAAACTGATAATTTATACAATTAATCAGAACTACAGCAAACAGTGAGTCTTTCTTTTACAAAATGAAATATAATTACAAAATTGAATGAAAATAGGTTACTAACACTAATATATATTTACATTAATTCTATTTTTTGTTATTTCTGTGCAAAATGTCCTAATATTGACACAGTACAATATTTAAACATCACCAAAGTTTCCCTTTACATTTTGCATATCTGTATCGACATCCCCTAAAAGTCTCAGTATCGAATACTTCAGTATGTCCCAATATGTCCTGTAATGTTACACAGTGAAAGTTTTAGTAGATCATGTGTTTTAGAGCCTGTTATTCAGTGCTAGAGAACTATTGGCTGCTTAGGTGGAGCTGTCACCTACCTGAAGGTTGGTTTGACAACCACTGTGATTTACTAGGGATAGTCCTCTTGGAGTTGGTGTACCCTTGCCTTTCTCAAATTTTTGAACAGACTTATCGTAAGTTTAATGTGGCCTCAAACCACAATGCTACTCAGCATTTTTCACTGTGACTGTAACCTAGCACTAAAGATCGAAAAAAGTAATGTGAACTTAAGACGTATGGGAATGCTACTAACAACCACTTTATTATTTACTTCTTTTTAACTTGAATAAAAAGTTCTCTGTTGACTTGCCACGTCAAACTTGAATAAAATCTACATCTACATTTATAATGCGCAAGCCACCCAAAGGTGTGTGACGGAGGGAACTTTTATGTCCCACTGTCATTACCTCTGTTTCCTGTTCCAGTTGTGTATGTTTTAATGACTATGTCACACTTAAATCCTCACAATGATGGTGGAGGTACTGATCAAAAGCATGAGATTTTTATCTGAATTTGACATTGCAAGTTAACCAAGAACTTTCAATCCAAGGACTCTGTCACAAAATACTTTGTAGTCATATTATTTTCTACCAGTATTTACACAAAACAAAATGTGTTCTTTTGTTGTGTCACTACATTATGAGCTGACGACTACATTTGAACATGACTGGATATGCAAAATTTTGCTATTCAGAGTTGATCCTAGTTTACATCAAAATAATCTGAGATTAATGTTAATATATCACAGATTTCTGATTCCTTTTTTTGTGCTTATCAGAGGTCAACAGCATTGTTTAATTGGCCCTAAAGTAAAGAGCCATACATGTAGACTGAAACAAAAATGTCCTCATCATAAGTAACACTTGTAATTACATGTAAATTGAAGAGGGTTCAATGCTGTCACCTGCAGCAGGACATTTAGCAGAATCAGCGGCAATGAATGAAAATTTGCGCTAGACCGGGATTAGAACCCGGGGTCTCCTGCTTATTAGGCAGGTGTGGTAAGCACTGCGCCATCTGGGACATAGTGTTACCTCAATTGCATAAATTATCTCAGCACATCTCACGGCCGATCCACATTCCCACTGAGAGCCACCTGTCTACAGTCCCTGTCCATTTATTCCCGTTTGCTACTCAGAGATTCTCACAGGAAGTTGGACGTATTTGTGCACCCACACTGAGAAGGTGGATCCATTGCCCATCTAAGTTATCAGTTATACGAATGTGTTGTGTCTCTTCTTTCAGACGTGTCCTAAAGAACAGACATCATGCATTCATATACTTATAATTACGTTACACACAGTGATATACACATATATTTTGGAGTTAGTGTTATTGTAAATATGCACCTTTATAAAAACTTGTCTCATTATAGGTCTGCCCAAGAAACCTGGCCAGTGTCCATATCTAATACCAATGAATTCTGGATCTTGTGACTATGAATGTAAGTCAGACAATGACTGCAATTCCACATCGAAATGCTGTTCTAATGGATGTGGAACACAGTGTATTGAGCCTGTTCTTCTTACAGGTACAGTACAACTTACCATATATTTCCTTTCGTGAAAGAACATCATGTTCTGTAGATTTCAGTGTGAAAAAGTGTACTGATAGATTAGGAATGATGAACCCGTCTCTCTGCATTACATTGTCATTAATTGTAGTACTTTTGACAATGTTGGAAAAGACAGATTACCACTTACCATAAAGAAGATATGTTAAGTTGCAGATGGGTACAATTAAAACATACTTACAAAGGCTTTAATTGTGCCTGTCCGCAACTTAATGCGTCTTTTTTATGGTAAATAGTAATCTGTCTTTTACAACATTGTTGATATTCCTATCTGAAGTTTCCATTGTTTAATAATACTATTGAACATTTATGACAAGTTGAGAATGAGTTTCAAATGGGAAATCAGCTTTAATTTATCATCTTAGTACTGGTGTTGTTCATGCCCCTAAAACTATTCACTGTGCGTATTGTACATGTGGGGAAGGTGGGGTGGGGGGAATGTTTGCTACTTAAGAGAGAGGCAAAGAAGGGCTACTGCTTTTCTAATCACACTATTACAATTGTGTTTACAGATTAGACTGAGAAATACCAAATGAATATGGAAGCATTAGAATCTGATAAAATATAAAGGAAAATAGGAGTTTTAGATATAAGGTAACAATACTGAATGGAAAGATTGCTAGTCCCGTGTAGAGCAGGCATTGAGACGCAGACAAGCACAATGAAAGAAGTACTACAAATAATTCAAGCTTTCAGGCAGTGTACTTCCTCAGAAGTAGAACTCACAGATTCACACTGCAGCAACACACACAGGGCTACTTTTGTGTGTGTGTGTGTGTGTGTGTGCGCGTGCGTGTGTGTGTGTGTGTGTGTGTGTGTGTGTGTGTGTGAGAGAGAGAGAGAGAGAGAGAGAGAGAGAGAGAGAGAGAGAGAGAGCGTTCTACATCTGAGAAAGGACTTTGTCCAAAAGCTTAAATATTTGCAGTATTTCTTTCACTGTGTCCATCTGCAACTCAATGCCTTCTCTATGTGGTGAGTATTAATCTATCCTTTCCATGTTATTGTTAATACATCCGGGACTTTCCAATGTTTGATTATGTATAAAATAATGTAGTTTCATTCTGTTGGCACTATTGTTTGTTAAAAATCCAGCTCCCAGAAAGAATGGCCTGAATGAATCCAAAGTGTGGCAGGCGGATTACGGAACAGTGTACCAACAATAAGTGATAAAGATTGAAGAAAGCTGGCTTTCATATAGGGAGGACAGTGCCCTCTCTTTTGTGATCACAAAAGCCATTGTTATGCTAAGAGTCAGTGAGAAGCCATCAGACTAAGTGGAAATATGAATATAAATGCCAGTATGGCTTGTCAGTATCAGCATGTAAGTAAGTTTGAATAGTGCAGAATGCAAGGGCTCCAGGAGATGGCTTTGTTATACACTAAAAGTTTGTCCGTGTTTAGCAACAATTTTGTTGCATGTGGAAAACCAGAGGGTAGAAGAGAGTTAGGTACTGGATCATGCATTGTGACGAAAGCACAGTGTGACTGTATTACCGTATTTACTCGAATCTAAGCCGCACTTTTTTTCCGGTTTTTGTAATCCAAAAAACTGCCTGTGGCTTAGAATCGAGTGCAAAGCAAGCAGAAGTTCTGAAAAATGTTGGTAGGTGCTTCCACAACTAACTTCTGCCGTCAAATACATGTAGCGCTACACAGGCATGCTTTGTAGGCACAAAGATAAATACTGCTGCCAAAACCTCTGAATCAGTAAATAAATTTTAAAAAAAGGTGGAAAACGAGCTTTTTTTCTCCATCCTGAGTTTCGACCACTGCATTTTCATACATTATCCAACGAAGTAAATACAAATTCCTTATTTTTCACCTTCGAATGTAGCAGCATTTCAATGTACTACGAAAATCCGACTGGCAAGACTGTTTGGGATGTTTGTCAATATGGCCAACTCTACATTCTGAATTTTTTCCTACATGTGAGAAGAGATGGTTGCTAATAGGAACTTTTATGAATTGTGAATCATATGCAGTATTCTCTTCACCATAAGAATAATATGAATATAAACATTTTACCATGTATTGTTTTGTGTTTGCTGCTATCTCATTTAATTCCTGTCTGCCTAATAAACTACGAAACTAGAGTGGGACAACAGCAAACACGGAAGAATATACATATCATGTCATGTTTATATTCATATTATTCTTATGCGTAATAGTGAAACAGTCAGAAATGAAGCACGGCAATTGACTAGATTTTTAAATCTAAGCTGACTAATTTCTGTGCAGAATGTAATGTACTAAAGAGGCGCCTGGAAAGATTTTCAAATGGAGAAAATTTTTCACTAAACTCTGGTTCAGAACATCTTCTATCATACACTGTCTATTATTTGGTTCTTGTTGATCATTTTCAAAGAAAGCAGCAGTGTAAGTAACAACAAATTGCAGTCTCTTGCCATCATTTTGCTAATGAGACGATTCCTCTCTTATTTTTTTAAATTGTAAGCAGCGGTAGCACGTACAAAAGCAAGCCGTGCCGCGAGCAGCGACAGGCCGTAAACACTCATTATCGTCATGTGAGAAACAATGCACGACACAGGACAGCAATGCATTTTCAGCTTAGTGCGATGTAAACACCTATAACAAAGAGAACAGCACTTACCAGATCAAAGAAAAATACGCAATCGATTCAAACCAGACAAAGCATGTGAAAAAGGAAGGGTATCCGTATAAATACGGACGGAGCACCTGACGCATAGCAATGGCTACCTGGTAAAGCTTAACTGCTAAGCTTACGACTCGAACCAAACTACTGTAGCTGTACCGTCATTCATTCGACCTAAATTGTGTCTCATATTACAATGGACCAACTTTGTTTCGATTTGCAGGTGCGGCCTAAAACTTTTCTCTCCCCTCGAATTTCGAGTCTCAAATTTCAGGTGCGGCTTAGATTCGGGAATTTTTTTTTTTTTTCCTCGATTTAGAGTCCAATTTTTCAGGTGCGGCTTAGATTAGAGTAAATACGGTATTGTCCTTATGGCTTTAAGAGAGTACAGTATATCACTAAAGCACTGCCACAGGTGCAGACACAGTTGTGTCAAAGATTCAGTACCATATATTGTGGGAGCCTCCGTTGTCCAGAAACAACAAAATGTCTCACACTTTAATTGCACTCATGAATACTGTTGCTGGTATACCTGAGTGGGGAAATGTAACGTCCTTGAATGTCTTCTGCTTGAAACTGTCCTCCTGTGATTACATAGGTGACTGAAAACCCCCTGTGGAATTTCCAGTTAACAGTGCCATATAGCATTTACATTTAAACCATAAACATGTGAAACACTACTGTGTCGCCAATCTGGCTGTCTGCATTAATGAGTAGCATGCGTGACAGATGTCATTTGTTAGAGTTTGGGCTACAATTGGGTACAATGTGTGATCTAGATGCATATGTTGAAGGCACTTTGAGCATCAACTGCTTCATTAGGGGTGGTTTAGAGCCCCACTACACTGCACCTCCTGCAGGTAACTTCACATGACATGTTTCACCTGGATAGTGCCTGGTCATGTACGGAGGGAAGTGAACAGGCTTTTTTCGAAGAACAGAGAGTACTGTTGTTTACCTGCCATTGGTCTGACTTTAAATATGTCTATGGTATGTTTGGTCAAAAACATTTTCATCATGGTAATTCAGTAACTACTGTTGTTTTGTGAACTTTCATACAAACTGCTGAGCGAGAAATTCTCTGGGACATACCCAGGCCTTCATTGACTGCATGCCCTGACATTTAGAAGCCCTGATACGTGGCCTTCACATCATGGTGAATTCTCAGTGTCACAGATCATGTACAGTTCTGTAATCCCAGTCACCCTTGCATTGTTATGCATTAACACTGTAGTACATTATTTAAGTTACATACATACTTGTTGCTGTTGCTATTTGTACAATATTATGCAGTCCTGATAACTTTCATAATAAAATAAAAGAAAATGATGACCAGAAGTGCACGAAGTATCTGCAGTAGTGCAGTTACATTGGTGTGCTTTCTGTCAGAGTGATGCAGTAAGTTGTTGTTGGTAAATATTATAGAAAATAAATCAATACTCTCTGTTTCTTGGAAATACTCTTATCTTCCAATCTGGAATTCTAAAATTATTAAGCATTTTTAGTTACATGTCTGTAATGACCATATGCTTGCCTTATGATGCAGCCAGGAGCTGCCTTTACAATGCTGTAAAACTACCATTATTTTTCTGTAGAATATTTGGTTTATTTGTACAATGGATATTAACCTTTGTTTATTAATTTTGGTCTGTGATCCAGTAACAGAGCACTTTTTCTGATGTTAAGTGTCATCATTCCTCAATCAAATATAGTAAATATTTTATGGAATTTTTAAGTATTCTTTTTGTTCACTTTGTTTCGATACTCAGATTCATCAGTTGCTGTAAATCCCAGAATCCAAAATATTGCCAACATGCTCTTGAAATTATGCTTCAGTCCGCTATCTATTTGCTAAATGTGTAAATATCAGTTATTTTTTATTGAAACCACAAACTCACATGCATAATATTCATTATCTTACTACTCATTTTTGCTATATTCAAGCAAGATCAGTACTGAGCATTCTTTAAAATATAGGTAATAATTTAGGAGTGAAGGAGATCACTCACAGAATAGCAGAAGTATTCCCCCCCCCCCCCCCCCCCCACACACACACACACACACACACACACACACACACACACACCTGTGCTCCTACATTGTAGGTACAAAGCTGTTTGTGTGTGTGTGTGTGTGTGTGTGTGTGTGTGTGTGTGTGAGAGAGAGAGAGAGAGAGAGAGAGAGAGAGAGAGAGAGAGAGAGAGAGAGAGAGAGAGAGTGTGTCATTCATGTAGCTTGCAGTGGCCTGCTTCATGAAACTGTACAGGCACCATGCAGTTCGATGATGTGCAATGGAAGGCTTAGTTTTGAGTTTTATTTGAGTGGGGGGCTTTTATCGCTTGATCTGAGGATTTGTTTCTTTTTTGTGTTGAGTCTGGCCTTTGGCCTACAGTTTTAGATTGGGGTTTTTAGTGTGTCTCTTTGTGTGGCCCCCCATGGTCGGCCAGCCCCCCCCCCCCCCCCCCCCCTCCCCTGTGTGGGTGCATGGTCAGGGAAAAATGGACCGATAGCCTTTGTAGTCTGGTCCGTTCAACACCCACAAACCAACCGCACCATGCATTGCCAAACAGGTATTTGTGCTGTTAGCATGATATTTTTCTGCTATGTTTAGGGGAATAACAATTTTGTTTCATACACATGCACCAAAAAAGCTCTCAGTAAAACATCTTTCATAATCACTCTATATTTTATAAATTATTCTTCTTCTCTGGAAACTAAATGGAACAGATAACTTGAAATGCCACTCATCATGAAAATATATTGGATCTAATGGCAACAAATAGACCTGACCTCCTTGAGGATGTCCACATCAAAACTGGTATCAGTGATCGTGATGCAGCTGTGGCAAATGATACAGTCACAAAGATATGTATGTTCAGTAAACAAGATAAAAGGTCAGTAACGTCGTGTCTCAATGAAGGACTGAAACTTTCAGCACAGGGCAGGAGCATGTAGAGGAATTCTGGCTCAAGTTTTTAAAAGAATAGTTGCCCATGCATTGTATAGAAATGTACCCAGAAGAACAGTTTATAATGGGAGGGACCCTCTGTGATATACAGTCCCTATAAAGAAAATTCTCAAGAAACAGACTGCTGTGTAATAAGTGTAAAGCGAAACATAAGGTTATAGACAGAGAGATGCTAAATGAAATCCATTTGGCTATCAAGAGGGCAATGTTTGAAACTTTCAGTAACTGCTGTAGCAGAATATTGTCAAATGACATTCCACAAAATCCAAAGAAATTCTGGTCATATGTAAAGGCAATTAGTGGCACCGAAGTTTTTGCCCAGTCCCCAGTGAATATGACAAGAACTGAAACTGAGGGTAGTAAAGCAAAAGCTGAAATTCTTAACTATGTTTCCAAATGTTCCGTTACAAAGGAAAACCCAGGAATTGTGCCCCAATTTAATCCTCGTACCACTAAAAAGATGAGTGAAATCAGTATTAGTGTCAGTGGTGTGGAGAAACAGCTGAAATCATTAAAATTGAACAAAGCTCCAGGGATTCATAGAATCCCTGTCAGATTCCTCATTGAATTGGTGCCTAAGTCAGCCCTTCTTCTAACTATAGTCTATCATAGATCCCCTGAAGAAAAATTAATAGAGGAATTTTGTTTTAAATTTGAATATTCAGCATGCCAACATCAAAAGGCAATAGTACAGCATAAGGCACACGAGAAGGGCATTCCAGCGAGACAGTTGTATGTGCCCCAGTGCAATGATGAGGATGGGTCATTTGAACAAATTCAGTGTCATCCTGTGAGCAGACAATGTTGGTGTGTTGATGAGAAAGGTGAAGAGCTGCCTGGTACCAGAGCACCACCCGATGTACAGCCATCCTGCAGTGGTAGGTAGAGTTTCAGTTACAC
Organism: Schistocerca gregaria; assembly: GCF_023897955.1. Taxonomy (NCBI): domain Eukaryota; kingdom Metazoa; phylum Arthropoda; class Insecta; order Orthoptera; family Acrididae; genus Schistocerca; species Schistocerca gregaria. The sequence goes on from NC_064923.1 coordinate 491,598,483, forward strand.
TTAAGGTTTAGATATATTTGATATATGTTTACAAATAAAAGTTGTTTTGTGATGCTGCTTGATTGTATTTAACCTGGGGTAATCAATAATAAACTTCAAATGATAATAAATGTACTATTAGGCTGCTGTTAGCATATTAAGTTACTTGTTGTTGTTGTTATTGTCTTCAGTCCTGAGACTGGTTTGATGCAGCTCTCCATGCTACTCTATCCTGTGCAAGCTGCTTCATCTCCCAGTACCTACTGCAACCTACATCCTTCTGAATCTGCTTAGTGTACTCATCTCTCGGTCTCCCTCTACGATTTTTACCCTCCACGCTGCCCTCCAATGCTAAATTTGTGATCCCTTGATGCCTCAAAACATGTCCTACCAACCGATCCCTTCTTCTAGTCAAGTTGTGCCACAAACTTCTCTTCTCCCCAATCCTATTCAATACCTCCTCATTAGTTACGTGATCTATCCACCTTATCTTCAGTATTCTTCTGTAGCACCACATTTCGAAAGCTTCTATTCTCTTCTTGTCAAACTAGTTATCGTCCATGTTTCACTTCCATACATGGCTACACTCCAAACAAATACTTTCAGAAACGACTTCCTGATACATAAATCTATATTCGATGTTAACAAATTTCTCTTCTTCAGAAACGCTTTCCTTGCCATTGCCAGTCTACATTTTATATCCTCTCTACTTCGACCATCATCAGTTATTTTACTTCCTAAATAGCAAAACTCCTTTACTACTTTAAGTGTCTCATTTCCTAATCTAATTCCCTCAGCATCACCCGATTTAATTTGACTACATTCCATTATCCTCGTTTTGCTTTTGTTAATGTTCATCTTATATCCTCCTTTCAAGACACTGTCCAGTCCGTTCAACTGCTCTTCCAAGTCCTTTGCCGTCTCTGACAGAATTACAATGTCATCGGCGAACCTCAAAGTTTTTACTTCGTCTCCATGAATTTTAATACCTACTCCAAATTTTTCTTTTGTTTCCTTTACTGCTTGCTCAATATACAGATTGAATAACATCGGGGAGAGGCTACAACCCTGTCTCACTCCTTTCCCAACCACTGCTTCCCTTTCATGTCCCTCGACTCTTAAGACTGCCATCTGGTTTCTGTACAAATTATAAATAGCCTTTCGCTCCCTGTATTTTACCCCTGCCACCTTTAGAATTTGAAAAAGAGTATTCCAGTCAACATTGTCGAAAGCTTTCTCTAAGTCTACAAATGCTAGAAACGTAGGTTTGCCTTTTCTTAATCTTTCTTCTAAGATAAGTCATAAGGTCGGTATTGCCTCACGTGTTCCAACATTTCGACGGAATCCAAACTGATCCTCCCCGAGGTCTGCATCTACCAGTTTTTCCATTCGTCTGTAAAGAATTCGTGTTAGTATTTTGCAGCCGTGGCTTATTAAACTGATAGTTCGGTAATTTTCACATCTGTCAGCACCTGCTTTCTTTGGGATTGGAATTATTATATTCTTCTTGAATTCTGAGGGTATTTCGCCTGTCTCATACATCTTGCTCACCAGCTGGTAGAGTTTTGTCATGACTGGCTCTCCCAAGGCCGTCAGTAGTTCTAATGGAATGTTGTCTACTCCGGGGGCCTTGTTTTGACTCAGGTCTTTCAGTGCTCTGTCAAACTCTTCACGCAGTATCGTATCTCCCATTTCGTCTTCATCTACATCCTCTTCTATTTCCATAATATTGTCCTCAAGTACATCGCCCTTGTATAAACCTTTTATATACTCCTTCCACCTTTCTGCCTTCCCTTCTTTGCTTAGAACTGGGCTGCCATCTTAGCTCTTGATATTCATACACGTGGTTCTCTTCTCTCCAAAGGTCTCTTTAATTTTCCTGTAGGCAGTATCTATCTTACCCCTAGTGAGATAAGCTTCTACATCCTTACATTTGTCCTCTAGCCATCCCTGTTTAGCCATTTTGCACTTCCTGTCGATCTCATTTTTGAGACGTTTGTATTCCTTTTTGCCTGCTTCATTTACTGCATTTTTATATTTTCTCCTTTCATCAATTAAATTCAATATTTCTTCTGTTACCCAAGGATTTCTAGCAGCCCTCGTCTTTGTCCCTACTTTATCCTCTGCTGCCTTCACTACTACATCCCTCAGAGCTACCCATTCTATTTACTTAAAGGTTGTAATTCTCAAAAGGAAAGTGAATTCTCTGCCAGCCAGTGTCAAGATTAGAACACAAGTGAAGAAAAACTATGAAATATGTTTTATCACTGTACTCTGGCAGTTTAAAATAATTTTTAATGTGTTCTTTAAACAAAATCTGTTTAAAAACTCATACATATTTTGTGCAGCTCCTGCTGAATGTCCTGAACTGGAATGTGAGCCATGTGAGCATGGCCACCATATGGATCAGTTTGGATGCCAGACCTGCAAGTGTCGCAATCCATGTGAAGATATCTCATGCAATGGTGATGGAGAGACGTGTCGCCTTGTTAAAGTATCGTGTATAGACAGGCCTTGTCCACCAGTACCCATGTGCTTGCCACACAAAGAGAACCCCTGTCTCTATGGACACCCTCTGTTGTTGAAAAACACATCTAATGTGATGCAGTGTGGCCCAAATGGCTTGCAGTGCCCTTCATCACACAAATGTCATTTGAGTCCTTTGGGAGAATATGCTGTCTGCTGCCCAAAACCAAGTAAGTGAAAACAACAGCACTACATACTAGCAATTCATTTTGACAAGAAATGTATGTATGTGCAAAGCTCTGAGAAGACTTAAAGGTAGTTAAATGTTTAAATGCACTCAAGCTTAAAAAGAAAAATATGCTTTTATAGAAATAAGAAAACTGTGTTAGTATAAAAGTTAAGAACAACCAAGCACATAAGAGTATGAACGGCGTACATGATGGCTGTGAGAGAATCAGTGATTGAACTCTATTTCAGATGTAACTAGTCATCTTCATTATGTTAAAAGTTTGTTTGTGCCCATTGAAAGCAAATAAAATTATATTGAAGTGCATATCCTGCTTTCAGTGTGAACTTTTAATGAATTAAGAATTATTTTACTCTTCTTACTCTTCTTTTTTCAATATCCGTATTGTTAGTTTACACTTGGTAAACTTCTTTTGTTTATATCTTATTGATATTAAGCCTCTGTTCCAGCCTTTAGTCTTTATTTGAGCACCATGTATTTCCTTATTCTACAATATGTTGTGAATCTTCCAGTCTGTAGTGATCAGAAATAGATAACAGGTGTTTGGGATAATAATGCAGCTTTGTGCAGTGCTATTTGTGGTTTCTGAAGGTACTTTACCATTGTTTTGATCTTCGTATTGTAGATAATGAATGTTGACACATTGTCTGCCAAGGATCAACTGATCATTTTACTAAGAGCAACACTATACTTTCAGGCAAATCTCAAATATATATCTAGGAAGTTTACTCTTTTTTCATGCTGTTTAATATTCCTGTGAATGTACACCAGATTTTATACAAAAGTTTTTTGCAAATTTTTCTCATATTTAGACAGAAAAATTTTCCACTATCAACCATGGTTTGTCTGTTCTATTAATGATACAGATGTTTTCATACCTTTTGTTGTTCTAAAGTTTTGATCGTTCACTTGTGGTTCCATGTGTAAATGGATTCTAGTCTTTATATCATCCATTAAATAAAGATGACCATTTACTGAGTTAACATCTCCTAAATTGTAGCAAACCTACTTGCCGCTGGTCATCCAAGTTCTCTGGAACTGTATTCTGTGTTATTTTGCTAATAGTTTTCTAATTTTGTGGTGATTACAGTTTTTATGATGTCTCACCATTTGTGACAGCTTCTACTGGGGTAATGAAACTTTTTTGACCTTTAAAGATTATTGAATTGTAGACACTGTCAGGTCACATTAATATAACCACCTGCCAAAAACCAGAATAACCATATTTTGCAGTCCAGACTGTGAAATACGTTCAGGAAAAGTGTTAGTGGAGCTCCAGAAGTACAGAGCTGTGGAGACATGCTGACTTCAGTGCTGTGTCCAGCTGTGCTAGGTTACCCAGTTGAGGATCCTTGGTGTGAACAGCCTGATTGAGGTGGTTCCACAAATTCTTGATTCTACATCTACATCTACATCTACATCCATACTCCGCAAGCCACCTGACGGTGTGTGGCGGAGGGTACCCTGAGTACCTCTATCGGTTATCCCTTCTATTCCAGTCTCGTATTGTACGTGGAAAGAAGGATTGTCGGTATGCTTCTGTGTGGGCTCTAATCTCTCTGATTTTATCTTCATGGTCTCTTCGCGAGATATACGTAGGAGGGAGCAATATACTGCTTGACTCTTCGGTGAAGGTATGTTCTTGAAACTTTAACAAAAGCCCGTACCGAACTACTGAGCGTCTCTCCTGCAGAGTCTTCCACTGGAGTTTATCTATCATCTCCGTAACGCTTTCGCAATTACTAAATGATCCTGTAACGAAGCGCGCTGCTCTCCGTTGGATCTTGTCTATCTCTTCTATCAACCCTATCTGGTGTGGATCCCACACTGCTGAGCAGTATTCAAGCAGTGGGCGAACAAGCGTACTGTAACCTACCTCCTTTGTTTTGGGATTGCATTTCCTTAGGATTCTTATAATGAATCTCAGTCTGGCATCTGCTTTACCAACGATCAACTTTATGTGATCATTCCATTTTAAATCACTCCTAATGCATACTCCCAGATGATTTATGGAATTAACTGCTTCCAGTTGCTGACCTGCTATTTTGTAGCTAAATGATAAGGGACCTATCTTTCTATGTATTCGCATCACATTACACTTGTCTACATTGAGATTCAATTGCCATTCCGTGCACCATGCGTCAATTCGCTGCAGATCCTCCTGCATTTCAGTACAATTTTCCATTGTTGCAACCTCTCGATACAACACAGCATCATCTGCAAAAAGCCTCAGTGAACTTCCGATGTCATCCACCAGGTCATTTATGTATATTGTGAATAGCAACGGTCCTATGACACTCCCCTGCGGCACACCTGAAATCACTCTTACTTCGGAAGACTTCTCTCCATTGAGAATGACATGCTGCATTCTGTTATCTAGGAACTCCTCAATCCAATCACACAATTGATCTGATAGTCCGTATGCTCTTACTTTGTTCATTAAACGACTGTGGGGAACTGTGTCAAATGCCTTGCTAAAGTCAAGAAACACGACATCTACCTGTGAACCCGTGTCTAAGGCCCTCTGAGTCTCGTGGACGAATAGCGTGAGCTGGGTTTCACACGACCGTCTTTTCTAAACCCATGCTGATTCCTACAGAGTAGATTTCTAGTCTCCAGAAAAGACATTATACTCGAACATAATACGTGTTCCAAAATTCTACAACTGATCGACGTTAGAGATGTAGGTCTATAGTTCTGCACATTTGTTCGACGTCCCTTCTTGAAAATGGGGATGACCTGTGCCCTTTTCCAATCCTTTAGAACGCTTCGCTCTTCTAGAGACCTACGGTACACCGCTGCAAGAAGGGGGGCAAGTTCCTTCGCGTACTCTGTGTAAAATCGAACTGGTATCCCATCAGGACCAGCGGCCTTTCCTCTTTTGAGCAATTTTAATTGTTTCTCTATCCCTCTGTCGTCTATTTCGATATCTACCATTTTGTCTGCTTGTGTCTGTGTGTCTGTGTATGTGCGGATGGATATGTGTGTGTGTATGTGTGTGTGTGTGTGTGTGTGTGCGCGCGAGTGTACACCTGTCCTTTTTTTCCCCTAAGGGAAGTCTTTCCGCTCCCGGGATTGGAATGACTCCTTACCCTCTCCCTTAAAACCCACATCCTTTCGTCTTTCCCTCTCCTTCCTGAAGAAGCAACCATCGGTTGCGAAAGCTAGTAATTCTGTGTGTGTGTTTGTGTGTTTTGTTCATGTGCCTGTCTGCCGGCGCTTTCCCGCTTGGTAAGTCTTGGAATCTTTGTTTTTAATATATTTTAACCATGTTGTACGAATTTCATGATCTTCCAAAAAATGGGACCCAAAGCTACAACCTTTGCCAGCCATGTGCTAGTTACTGGAAAACCATCAACCATCTGCTGTGCGCCAACATAAATGTGGAAACAGAGAAATTCTTCCTGATCAAATTCTGGATGTGGACCGGTCGGCAGGCAGGACAAAGCATCGGCATTTGCATGTTGATCTGTAGGATGGAAATGAATCTCGCAGTTGTAAAGCGAAAGGCAAAGACCCCAACATTGAATGTGATGTGCCACTTTATCTGGTAATGATGAATAAGGAAACCAATGGTTTTGTGATCAGTGGTCTAGTGGAATTTGGTACCAAGAGAATAACGTGGAATTTCTTCACAGCATATAAGATGGCTAAAGTATCATTTTTGAGGCATAAGCTATAGGCTGCAAGGAGCCATTGGGATATCTATGAGCCAGTACCACCACTAACCCCTACTGGGAAGTGTCCATCCCAGGGACCAAGTGGGCACCTCATTGGTATGTCTCTAAGCAGGGCACATTTTTCTAAATTGTGCTTCAAACTGGCTGCTTGGAGGACAGAAAAAGAAGAGTATGGAGATTTTGTAAATGATCGCCAGTGGAAGCACTAGAAACTACAGTGTCATCAAATAGTTTGCGCAACTCAGTGTCAGTGGTGTAAGTTGTTCCCAAAAAACATTGAAAAATAGTGGAAACGCTGGTGATTCCAAAAGGCAACCGCAAGTATCGGTACAGTCCAAAAGAGGTATTGGCATCTAACATATGTTGTGACTCTGTATCTAAAGGGAGTTGCAAATAGGCATCCGACAAGTCTATTTTTGAGAAATATTTACCACCTGACAACTCTGCAAAGAGTTTGTCTGAGCACAGTGTCTGAGGCAATCTAATTTATCTTTGACTTGTTCCCAAAGTGGCACTGGAGCCAGACAGGTACAGAAAAAATTATGTTGAGTAGTAGGTTCCATGGTAAGGTGCAAATCAAAATTGTTAGCATATTCCAATCCAGGAGAGAACAAAAAGGAAAACTCAGAACATAATGCGTCTAACTATGCATATGGAACTTGTTCAGACACTAAATTAATTCATCTGAAAATGTAAAAACCAAAAAACGTAAAAGCACCCCAAAAGACTCTCTGTACATGTATTATCTGCAATAAGAAATGTAAGTGACCAGACTACTGACTTGTAGGTCAGGGGCTGAGAATAGGGATAAACTGTTTATTGTAATTTACTAATTTTTGTGACACAGGGAGAAGAGGAGGGGAGTAAAAGTCCATATAAGTTTATAAGTGTAACAAGATTACCACAGCTCGTGCATCCACTTGGACGTGCAGAACTTTACAAAAAACCAAAACATCAATGAAAAGCTTGTTGGGCACAACAGAAATAGCTGATACAATGTTTACGCCCATATCCGCAGCAGGATTGTTGTGCTGAATTTTTGCATTACAAACAAGCAGTGTGACCTTTTTTGTTGCAGTTGTGACAGGTAACCCAGCGCTTTGGGAAGTCTGGGCGCTCATGGTTAATGAAACAATAAGGGCAGAATGGGAACATGGAATGCTTACATTGCTGCTTAGTGGCCTGTTTACTTTGTTGGTGCAGCTGCTGCTGGGAGTGAGGCCGGCCACCTTGATGCTGTGATCGTGTGCAGATTGTCACAATCATTGCTTCCCCCCTGCAAACTAACTGAAGCATGGTGTGGAGGAGAGGGTTGGATTGCTGATACCTTACCCCATGGCTCACCTTGGTTAACTACAGCTCGAAACACCTCGAACGACAGTGCAATAGCTAAATCCTTGGAGAGGAATGGATTTTCACACTGGAGGTCGTGCTCTTGCAGCTCAGGATCTGGAGCTAAATGAATGGTAGCATTGCTCACCATCTGATCAGCATATGGCTCTTTGTGCACATCAGACACAAAATTATGACTACTTAACCCATGAAGTTCAGCCACCCATGCTCATTAGGATTGATGTGTTGCTTCCTACAGTGGTAAAACTCAGCCTGGAATGTAGTAATATGGCTGCACTTACAGTATTATTTTGAAAGAAGTTCACACATTTGGTAACATATTAAGAAAATGGATCCTGCAAATGGGTGAGCTGACATGGGACCTGATACATTCTGGATGACACCCATGAAAGTTACAAGGCATGACATAAAATAGTGTCAGTAATTCCAAAAGCATGACAGTGTTGTTGCAGACATTTCTTGTAAGCATCCCATTCCTCAGTGGGCCTATCTTATGTAGAAAAGGGAGGCTGATAAACCATGGGGGCTGTGGAGGGCAAAACTGCAGGTGATGCAGACTAGAGAACATACTGACTGGACAAAATAGAAGCCAATGATTGAAATATGTGAGTTTGATTGTCCAGCACCTGTGATTTGTGGTGCAACATTGTGCTGAATGATTCTTGCTGTTCGACCAACTAATGTAAAATTTCCTCCATAATACCATCAGCCATTGTGAGAATAAACGGAGGACCATCAGAGTAGAAATTTAAGTGGAGAACAGGTCTACACCCATCGCCAATCGTATTGTAGTTACGTGTAAGCACAACATGACTAATAGATTGAACACCAGTTCATTCCATGGAAGCATTACAAACTTGAACATTTAAGTAACATTCAGAAGGAATCAATTATGTACACAGAGAGCTGTAGCAATACATTTAGAGAACAGAGGATGAATGAGTGTAGCTCAGCTGGTCTTAAATAGACTAGTGCCCTTGGCGGGCTCTGTAGGTGATACTCATTCGAGGAGCCTTCTGCAGACGACATAGCATTGCCGCACACAGGGCTTTTTGAAAGTACGCACACTATCATTGCATAGTGGCACATCTGTTTGTCTCTCCAGGTAATATTAACTTTCCCCTGGCTTCCCGGTTTGGCTTAAGGTAGTTATCATCGTAATACTATACTATACTTGCCAAGATCTTCGAGGGCCGCTGTCAGTTTCATCTCCACTTCTTCAAAGGTTTTGCCTTCAGCTGCAGTTGCTGTGTCATCAGCATAAATGAATGGTCTTGTTCGTAGGTTGAATGGTTGGTTGTTCTACAGCAATGGTGCCAATACACTACCCTGAGGGAGTCCATTCAGGGTCCTCCATTGGGTCTTCTTCTTATCTATAGTCATCAAAAAACTTTGTTTTGCAGCAAACACTAGATAACATGGGTTAAGCAGTAGTCTTTTGTGACTCAATATATCTTTCTGATCATCATCTTGTGGTAGACAATGTCATACATTGCGGTGTCATACATTGCTGACAGATCTCCCACTGACAGATGCCATATCTGTGATTTGTCCTCTTTCGTATCATTCTTTTGTATATTGAGTCAGGTTCTGACAACAGTATCAATTCCCTTGGTGGAAACCTGACTACTCATATATAAAGTTTTGATCAGCATGTTGTAGATGTGATTGAGGATAATCCTTTCCAAGAATTTATAAAGTTGGTAGAGAAGAGAAACAGGTCAGAAGGGTTCAGGATCTGTTGGTTCTTTTCCAGGCTTCGAAAGTTCTAGCTGTAGCCTTGTACCAGATGTTAGGGATCTGTAATTTTGAGATTCAGGTGTTCATTAAGTTTAAGATCTATTGCTTTTGTATGGGCCCAAACATTGTAATTTGCTCTAGTCTTAGCTCATCTAAGCCTGCAGCTTTGTTCCTTTTCATAGATTTGAAGGTTACTTCCAGTTCTTCCATGGTGAAAGGAGTACCAAGGCAGAGAGGCTACAAAACTTCCTTCTTTCCATGAAGGGCAACATGTTCACTAACAAAGATGTTATCTGGATTTGACTGACCATGCCATCTTCCATTGGTGGAGGAGGATGGCAGCTTTGGATCATGTATTAGCATCAGCCCCATCTTTTCAGCCCATTCTTAAAGATCTTCTCCATTCTTATCAGTCTCGTGGTAACCCCAAGATGTGCTACAGCACCTGAAATCATCCGTGATCAGATTTATTGATTGTGATTGAAAATTACAGGGTTCCACAAACTTGAACTCACCATTTGGTGGTTTGTGTACTGTTGTTATTGTGCATGACCAGATCACAACAGTCAGGATCTCTGTATAATTTTCTGGTCTTAAAGCTTTTGACAGGGCGTTTAGGCCAAATTTGACAAAAACAGCACTACCTTACTTTGTATGTGGTCTTTCAGTGACAAGGTCCATTCCATTTACTTTTGGCCTACAGTCTTTTGGTCCTCTGTCATCTCCTGCATTAACACATATCAACTCTTGTAAATTTGTTATGTGCATGATTCACTTCTTGAGTAAATTAATTGTAATCTGCAGATACACTTTGTAACTGATAATTTCTTCTCACTTTGCAGCAACCTTTAGTTGACAGTTATAATATTTCTGATTAGTCTAGAAGCTTTATAACAGTCAAGAATTATGTTTATTTTAGTTCAGTTAAGTATCTTACCTCATTTGCTTTATATCACCTACAGGAGATGTGTGTTTTGAACCCAAAGATGAAGGTTTTTGCAATACAACAAATGATTCTAGATGGTACTTCAATGCTGAGAAGAATAAATGTGAAATATTTAACTTTGGTGGCTGTGGAGGAAATCAGAACAGTTTTGAATCTGAAGAAATTTGTAATACTGTTTGCCCAGGTAATTGCATTTGTTGGCCCATCACATTCGGCATTTCTTAATTTAAACATGAAGGTGATTTATGAGGCTGTACAGTAAGTTGAGAATTAATACATTAGTAAAAAAAGGAATGGCTTTTATAAACTACTTGTTATGCCAAAACTACTGTTGACAATCATTAATGATAAACTATTTGTAAAATTATGAAACAGAATTAATGGCCAGAACTTAACCTCTAAGAGGCAAAATCTTAGTATTGCTGATAGACACAAGCCAATATCCAAACAAACTTACACATATAAAACAACTTCACTGTCTGATTACTTTCTAATGAGTCAGTGTGGCAAATTAAAATCTTAAGGTTGAAGACACAAACCCTAATTTATGTTGGTTCGATAAATTTCAGATTATTCACCCATAGGCTAATGAAAAGGCTTGAACCAAAACTGGTTTGAAATTGTTTAAAGTTGGGTGGAAGTGGTAAATGCCCTCATTATGAAACACTGGATGAGTATAATAATATGCACTGTTTTACAAAACACTAGTTTTTCAATGTTTGTGGTGTCATGTCTCCTCCTGAACTGTGTTTTGTACACTGACATAATTTTGGAGATACGTTCAGTGCCATGCGTGGATACTGTTTGCAAAATGTGTTGCGAATAGTGTTAACAGGAAATAAGTAATAAAGTAAAAAATCATGCACAATGCTGAAACTTTTTGGCATGAACAGCAAAAATGAAGTAAATGGTAAACTATTTCTTTTAATTATTTGATGGGAGCTGTCAGTGAGAAAAAGTTTCAGTGGGGTTTGAAATTATCTCTAAAAGTTTGTTGAAAGTCACTAAGTGCTCTCATTCTTATATACATGATGAATATAGCCTGTGTAATTTGTGTGCCATGAGTAATGCTGCCTCAAGGCATATACACAGTTTCCAACTGTAATACTTGTCTGTCTTTGTTAATGTTTTTTTTTTTTTTTTTTTTTTTTTTTAACACATGATTACACCTCTTAATGAGTAGATTATGACAGCTTTTAAATTTTTGAATTCAGTCAGCAATTACAAGAAATACTTAAAATCATATCTTTATTGCCCCTGGAAGCTGTTAGACACCCTGCAACTGTAATTGGGTGATTGTTTTAGTTGCTTAATAGTATATATAAAGGTACATTCATTGTCCTGGCTTTTGGAACTAATGATTCTTTCCTCAAGCACTTTCAAGCATTTGCAAGTGCCATGATAAACTCATAATATTATCATCAATTATAGATCAAAACTCAAAATTATGCTATTTCAAAAAATTTTACATTAGGCCTATTCTCATTTAAAAAAAAAGTGTTCCCAAATTGTACAATTACATGAGAAGCAGGTTTGTTTTTGATAATTTTGGAACACTTATGAAAGTACATTTTTAAAAATTTTCAGAAGTTATAAGCATTATGGTTAATTTATTTTGTAGCAAATCAACAGTTGTGATTTACTATTATTGTCAAAGAATTATTCACCCAAAATTTCAGTAAATATGACCCTGAATAAACATACAGTTTCATAATTTTTGGCACTTACCACTGATGTTAGCATAAACTATTTCGCAGTAAGTCAGTGTTTATGATTTAGTTACTTTAGCACATTTTTTAACTAACATATAGTGAACTTCCCATTTCAAAAAGAGTGTGTATTATCCACATTTATCATAAGTTAACACTATGTTTGAATCTGTTAGTGACTATAGCCGTGAAAAGTTAGGAAATGAGTAATTTTTACCAGAGGTTATACTTTGGCTTAATCAAATCTCCTTGGCAATATTTTTAGCTCAACAGATTAGATGGTTAATCAGTGGGCTTAGTTTAAAGTTATTTGTGTACTGTCGTGTAAAACATTTCACCAGCCACAATGCAGTTCACTATGAATGATGATCTCAAGCATGGGATGAGTTAGTTGACATTGGTAAGCAGCGGACTACTGTCAAATGATTGGCAGCTATTGCAAATCAGTGTGTTGGGAGAGCTCCAAGGGTTGTGTATCAGGTTTACCAAAGGTATCTCAAGTAGTGTCCTTTTGTGTGAAACCTGTTTCCTCTGCAGGAAGTACAGGATCTGCCACTGCCCTTTCAACTGACTGAATGGCTTATCATTGGTTCTAGGTGTGGCCATCCTGTACAGGATGAACAGGAACTAGCAAGGACTTAGTGTCTTCCACTGAGATGAAAACTGAGCCAGTGGGATTTGCTTTCCCTACTGGGAAACCTGCCTCATCCTGTGTCAAGAGGAGTTAAATGCAAAAGGTTAGGGGTCTATTGATTGTCAGCAATCCAAATGTATGACAAATAATGGTACCCCTTAGGGAAATGGCACAGGGAACTCAGTTTGTATGCCTGGGAGCCTCATTCAACATGTTGAGGAGGCTATTCCAGCATCCATTAATGGAACAAGATGCAATCTATTGCAGGTTATGGTGCACATTGGAACAAACTATGCACGTCACCTGGGCTCAAAGCTCGTACTAGGATTATTTCAGTGACTGGCGGAGAAAGTTGAAAATATCAACATTATGCATGGAGTTTCAACAAAACTCACAACAGGCAGTATTGTTCACAGAACCGGTTGACGCCCCCTGGCTGAGAGTCAATTTGAAGGATTTTCAAGTTTCTCAGACAAACTAGGCTGAGACTTCCTGAACTTGAGCCATAGGGTTGAGAACTGTAGGATCCCCCTGAATAGATCAGATGTGCACTATGTATCAGAGGCTGCTATCCAGCTAGAGGATAAAAGCTCATAGAAGTGAGCTTTTTTTTGGGGAAAATTTTAAGTGTCTATTGAAACAATAAGCTAATGACAGACAAAGGTAGTTATTTGTCAAAGTGGACAAGAAATTCATGCCCACCAAGATAGAAATTATAGCTGCATGTTACATGGTTTGGGCAAGACTCAGAATCATGGATGGGCACAAAACTGTTATTGGATCCTTCTGTCAATCACCAGGCTCACCTGCCGGTTTAACCAAAAACCTTAGAGAAAACCTCAGTTCGCCTGTACTTAAGTTCTCCAATCATATGGTAATCATGAATGGAGATTTTAATTATCCAACAATTAATTGAGAAAATTACAGTTTTATTAGTAGTGGATGTTATAAGACATCCTGTGAAACATTACTAAATTCCTTTTCTGAAAACTACTTATAGCAGATAGTTAAGGAACTCAACTCATGATGGAAATACATTGGATCTAATGGCAACAAGTAGGCCTGACACGTTTGAGACTCTCCACATCAAAATTGGTATTAGTAACCTTTAAGCGGTTGTGGCAACATTGATTACCAAAGTACGAAGGTCAACTTAAACAAGCAGAAAGATATATATGTTTGACAAACTAGAGAAAAAGCAGTAGTGCTACTTCTCTGTGAGGAACTGGAAACTTGTAGCACAGGACAGGAGCATGTAGAGGAACTACAGATCAGGTTTAAAAGAATAGTTGACCATACAGTGGATAGATACGTATCCAGTAGAACAGTTCATAATAGGAGGGGCCCTCTGTGGTATAAAGTCACTGTAAAGAAACCTCTAAAGAAACAGCACTACTGCATAATAGGTGCAGAACACAGCATAGAGATATAGATAGAGAGGTGCTAAATGAAACATGTTTGGCTGTCAAGAGAGTACTGCATGAAGCCTCCAGTGACAACTGTATCTGAATATTGTCAAATGATCTTTCATAAAACTCAAAGAAATTTTGGTTATATGTAAAGGCTGTTAGTGGCACTAAAGTTAGCATCCTATCACTCATGGATGAGATAGGAACTGAAATTGAGAGTAGCAAAGCAAAAACAGAAAATCTTAACTCTGTTTTCAAATATTACTTTCTAAAGGAAAACCTGGGAGAGATGTTCAAATTTAATCCTCGTGCCACTGAAAAGATGAATGAAATAAGTTTCAGAGCCAGTGGCATTGAGAGGCAACTGCAATCATTAAAATTGACTAAAGCTTCAGGACCTGATGTAATGCTTATGAAACTCTGTACTGAATTTGTTGCTTAGTTCGGACCCTTTGTTAACTTAATCAGTCATAGATCCCTCAAAAAACTGTGCCCAGTAGTTGAAAGCAAGCACAGGTCACACCTATTTACAAGAACAGTAGCAGTAGTGATCCACAAAAATACCATCCAATATCCTCGACATCGATTTGTTGAAGACACTTAGAATGTATTCTTAGTTCAAACATGGTGAATTATCCTCCATGCCAACCAGCATAGATTCCAACAATATCAGTTGTGTGAAACCGACCTACATTTTTCTCACATAACACACTGAAAGCCTAGGCAGTCAAGTACAGACAGAATTTCTTGATTTACAAAAAGCATTTTACTCTGTACTACTTCCACGCTCATTCCCAGTGACAGATGTAGAAGTAAATTCGGATGTGCCCCAGGGAAGTGTTGGCATCTTTGCTGTTCAAGTTGTGTATTAATGTCCTTGCAGTCAACATTTATAATAACCTCAGACGTTATGCAGATGATACAACTGTCTGTACTGGTGTACAATCAAAAAGAAGCTGCATGAATATTCTGTCAGATCTTGGTAAGATTTCAAAGTGGTCCGAAGATTGGCAGTTTGCTTGTTCAGAAATGTAAAACTGTGCACTTCACACAAAAAGTGACTACGGTATCAGTGAATCACAGTTGGAATTGGCCAATTTATACAAATACCCAGGTGTAACACTTTGCAGGGATGTGAAATGGAATGAGCACACCCGCCAGGGTAGCCGAGAGCGCTAACGCACTGCTTCGTGGACTTGGGTAGGTGCGCTGGCCCCAGATCAAATCCGCCCAGCGGATTAACAACGAGGGCTGATGTGCCTGGATGTGCTTTTTGGACGGTTTTCCACATTCCATTATGTGAATACCGGGCTGGTCCCCATGTTCTGCCTCAGTTAGATGGCTCGCAGACATCTGAACACATTCGTACTATTCCATGGATTACACTCGACGCAGGCAGTTGGGGTAGACTAATTCCCTCCCAGGGCATACAGGGTGGCAGCAGGAAGGGCATCTTGCCACCCCTTAACCATTAACATGCCAAATCCGATTAACGATGGCTGACCCTGCGTAACTGCGGGACAAGGCTCAGGCAATAGAATAGAATTAAAATGGAATGAGCACATAGGCTTAGTTGTGGGTAAAGCAAGTGGTATATTTTGGGGAATTGAAATCAGTCTACAAAGGGGATTGCTTACAAATCACTCGTGCGATCCAACCTACAATGTTGCTCAAGTGTGTAGGACCCACACCAATAGGACTAACAGGGGACATTGAATGTATACTGAGAAAGGCAACACAAATGGTGACATGTTTGTTTGATCTATGTGACACTGTCACAGAAATGGTGATGAAACTGAATTGGCAGATTATTAAATACAGACATAAAGAATTGGTGTTAAATGATGACTCTAGAAATTTCTGACAATGCCCTACGTATAGCTCTGGTAGAGATCATGAGGACAAGATTACATTAATTATGGCATGCACAAAGATATTTAACCATTCTTGGAACTTGAATGGAATGGCGAAAAAAACCTAAAATCTGGTACAATGGACATACTCTTTGCCATGAATTTTACAGGGATTTGTAAAGCATAGATGTAGATGCAGCAGAGGAGGATAGTATGGGTAAATCAAAAAGGGAAGGTAGGTCACTTGAGACCCCAGGATGAGAGGGGTCCCCCTGCAGTAAGAATGAGGAGAGACAAAGGTCTGCTTATACTGTGTTACATAGGGAAATGTTCTTAACTTTGTTTGTGTGTAAGAAATCTGCAAGTGAACAATATGGAAGAAAAAATATTTATCTGAAAATGCTACTGTCTTTTTACTTCTACAATCTTCAGCTACCATTTAGATGAGTACTTCACATCTGTGTAAACACATGATAGTTTATCCCAAAGAAATTGTGAGTGCACTTTAAGAGAGATATTTGTATTGTTAAGAATGTTATCCCCTTTACTGCTGCAACTCGCTGCAGTGTGTCAGGTGTGCTGGCATGCACAACACCCACATCTGTGATAGACAATGAGAGCAGGCACCAGCTCCTGTGATGGGCCACATGTGGCAAACTGGCATGGCTACCCAGCCTTTGCCAGCGATTGCTGCACTGGAGACTAGGCACAAACTGAGAAGAAACGACAATGGCGCCGTAAGCACTGCCAAACAAAGACTCAGCCGAAAGACAAGAAGTCATCTCCCACTGCCCACAGGCAGCCGGAATACCACACCAGTGAGAGTGGTGTGGGGGACCGGCCTCCGACGATAGCACAGCAAGTGCTGCAAGTGCAGGAGATGCGCACTATGCCTTCTACAAAGGAGGAGGAGGTATGCAGCCAACTGTGGCAATTGCACTCACAGCTGACGCACGACATCTGTCCAAATGCCACAGGCGAAGAGAAGACACCTGCCGCCACTCCCCTTATGGAGCAGCAGGTGGAAAACAGTGCGATGGACACACCGAAGAATAACACAGGTCTGCTGCAACAATGCTGAAGCCTATTGGTCCCAAGCAGCTCTGCTCTCCAGCGAGTGGGCTACCACAGCAATCAGGACACTCAGGGGTATGGGCTACATCATCCACTATACAGAGGAGACTCAACCACAGCCCTCACTGAGCCTGTCAGCACAGCCAATGAGTGAGGAGTGGTGCCACTATGCAACCACACATCTCCGAGTGCTTGGCTTCGACACTCGCCCACCAGACACCTATGGGCGAACTGGGCCTTCCCCCATGTCAAGTCACCAGTGACGTAGCGTGACAGGGGGCTCTCATGGCCTAAAATGCAGCACACCATGCTGCAGCGCCATAACGGACTGATCTCTTATGATGGACATGGTATCCACTTGCTTGATACCCGTGTCTAAATTAACCCATCCTTGCATGACCTGTCACAATCAGAAAGATTCCACTACTGGTCTTACCATCCGACCTAACTATTGCAGAGGTTTTATTCCCTTGGCGCTTGCCTTGGCAGTTTTTTCCCTCTGTCCTTCAAACTGCTACCCTTTGTTCAACTTTTGACCCAATCTATCTCCAGATAAGCACATATCAATGGTTAACCTCAATCAGATGTATGCAAACATTGCAGTACCCACATCCTGCAAGACCTCACTTTAGTGAATACTAACCCATATGCAGAGATGGCAGTAGACCTTTTGTGTTGGTCACTGTGCTGGTGTGGGCGAGGAGGGGCTCCACCTCTATAGAAAGGCGCAGTTGTTAGATCGGTTACTGCTGCAACAGTGGCATGTTATCAAGATTCCAATGAGTTTGAACGTGGTGTTATAGTCAGCCCATGGGTGATGGGACACAGCATCTCCGAGGGAGCGATGAAGTAGGCATTTTCCCATATGTTCATTTCGCAAGTGTACCGTGAATATCAGGAATCTGGTAAAACATCAAATCTTCAACATCACTGTGGCTGGAAAAAGATCATGCAAGAATGGGGCCAATGATGACTAAAGATAATCATTCAACATGGCAGAAGTGCAATCCTTCTGAAAATTGCTTCAGATTTCAGTGTTGGGCCATCAACAAATGTCAGCATGCGAACTATTCAATGAAACCTCATTGATATGGGATTTTTGACTGGAAACATGTTGCCTGGATGGATGAGGCTTGTTTCAAATTATATCGAGTGGATGGAAGTGGATGTGTACGGATATGGAGACAACCTCATGAATCCATGGATCCTGTATTGTCAGCAGGGGCTGTTCAAGCTAGTGGATGCTCTGTAATGGTATGGGTCATGTGCAGTTGGAGTGATATGGGATCCTTGATATGTCTAGATACGACTCTGATAGGTGACGTACACGTAAGCATCCTGTCTGATCATCTGCATCCATTGATGTCCATTGTGCATTCCGATGGATGTGGGCAGTTTCAGCAGGACAGTACGACACCTCGCATGTCCAGAATTGCTGAGTTTAAACACTTCCACTGGCTATCAAACTCCCCAGACATGAACATTACTGAGCAAATCTGGGATGCCTTGCAATGTGCTTTTCAGAAGAGCTCTCCACCCCCTTGTACTCTTACGGATTTATGGACAGCTCTCTCCCTCCAGCACTACTCCAGACATTAGTCAAGTCCATGCCATGTTGTATTGCGGCACGTCAGTGTGCTTGCAGGGGCCTTACATGGTATTAGGCAGGTATACCAGTTTCGTTGACTTTTCAGTGTATATAGACTAAACTGTTTACAGTGATTTACTCTCTGTTGTAACTTCTTATTCATAAAGAATTCTCAAGTTATACTGTTTTCTGCTGCTGTTGATATTAATCTACACTTGTGTGACCAGAAATCCTTGATTTGTTTCCATTTCACATCACTGAGCCCCATGATATCTAGATTGAGCCTTAGCATTTTCCTGTTCAGATTTTCTAGCTTCCCTGCCACATTCAAACTTCTGACATTCCACACCCCGATTTGCAAGACATAATCCTTTCATTGGTTATTCACTCTTTTTCTCAAGGTCATCTCCCCATTGACGGTCAACTCCCAGAGATCCTAATGGGGGACTAGTCCAGAATCTTTTACCAGTAAAGAGGATGTCATGCCACCTTTTTCGATTAAAGACCATTTGTTTTGTGGACACACTTCAAAATTGAGTAATTATGGTAATGCAAATCCCAGGTTAGGAACAACATATGTGTGTTTAACATATTGTGTGAATAATTAGCATATTATTTGTATTTCTGCATCTCTGGAAACATGGTATTGAAGCTCAGTTGACTATCTCTTCACATTTTTGTGAATATGACTGTTGCTCAATGGTGTACTGTTTTTCCACTTTGCTCATTCTGTTCAGTCTGTATGTTGCCACTTGCTGTCATAAGTATAACAGTATTTAAGTATAACATAATTACATAGCACAAAGTCAATATATTAAGTATTTTAATCATGTGATTTTCCACCCTGAATGCAATATCGATGTATCTAAAAACAGAAATTGTTGTTTTTATAATATCCTGTTGTTATCTACTGTGGTTCTTTTGTAAAAAAGATTTATTTCTTAATTGTTAAATTTATTTTATTTACAGTTCTGAGTCAGTGTGAACGCCTGCGGGAGAAAAACCAAAAGATGGCAGAAATGTATAAGAAACCTACTTTCATTCCAAATTGTAATCCTGATACAGGAAACTGGGAGCCAGTTCAGTGCTTGAAGCATGTTGGTGTTTGTTGGTGTGTCAATAAAATTGGCGAACATGTTAAAGGATCACTTATACGTGGTGATTCACCAAATTGTAGTTCCCGGCAAGCTCGTAGACGAATGGATGTGGAGGAAGATACCTGTTAGTATTGGAACTGAAAATATCTCTTACATATTAATGTAGAATAAGATGATGCAATTCTTAAACAATGGAAAATCCAGGATAGACTGTAACAGTATTATGAAAAGGACAATTGCTACTCACCATATAGCGGAGATGCTGAGACGCAGATAGTCACAACAAAAACAACTGTCAGAAAGTGAGCTTTTGGCCAACAAGGCCTTCGTCAAAAATAGACAACATGCACACACACTTTCATGCAAATGCAACCCACACATCTGTGTGTGTTGCATTTGCATGGGTGTTTGTGCATATGTTGTCTGTTTTCAACGAAGGCCTTGTTGGCTGAAAGCTCACTTTCCAACAGTCATTTTATTGTGCCTATCTGCAACACAATATTTCCACTATATGATGAGTAGCAACTATCCTTTTCATAATATTGATAGATCCAATTATTTCACACTCTTCCAGTACCAACCATATGGTGCCTTTAACATACGTTTTTCTTGGGATGAATGGAGGTACAGTCAATGATCATTTGACAACACAAGCAATGATAGTCCATTGATTAAAAATTATAGCATATTTTTTATTAAAACTAGCTTCTTAGTTACTTATTAACAGTTGCTTGTATTCTACATCAATACTAGTGCATCGACAGCTAGAGGACTCATTACAACCATGATTGGAACAGGAGATATGAGTTTCTGCAATCGCTAGATAAACTATGATTTACATGCTTTGGCTAACTGCTTTAAAAAATAAATATAAATGTATGCTGCAGCAGTCAATATGTTTGTAAATATCCTTGTACTTAATAGCCCTCTTCGAATGAAAACCCTCTAGTACTTACCACATTGAATGTAATCTCAGTCACTGCAGCCGTATACGGCAAGCCATGACTCTAGTATTTATTGAAGTTTCTGACATCTGTTGATTTTCTGGCAAGTCAGATTTATCTGTGCTGTAAGTCACATTGTATGTATGGACATTCACAAAATACTGTCTCACTGTTTCTTTGATATTCACTGAAATGTGGGCTTGATGACAGTGTGCTTTAGGTCCTCAATATTGCCAGCTAACGCAAAATTAATATTTTTGAAAGAAGTCATTATGGACTGTGATGCAAGGAATATTAACATAATTGTTGTGCCTAATCATGTGTTATTTCTTAGATTGTCTTGGACATTAAATAGTCCTGATGGAAGGTAGATAACTAGAAAAAGTACCTTGGACCTAGAAAATTGGATAGAAAAAATAGTGCATTTTAGAGATACAAATTGTGGCAGCAACGGTGCCAGTATGTCATTTGATTGAAAATGGATTAGAATATATATATTCTGCACAAGACTTAGCAAAATATTCACTTGTCAAACAACTAGTCAGTCTGTTACTATATTTATTCTACTTTCATATGGTAGAGCTGGTCATCAGTTATTAAAACTTTCCAAAGTTTTGCAATGTGTTAAACATGAGGTATACTTTTTACCTTCTCTTTCACAGTGGCAGAAGAACTCTTAAGAGAAGTGTCTCAGTTAATTGCTCAAGAAGAATATATCCCAGATGTGATTGTGAATGAAGAGGACAGTATTATGTTTGAAGATGGTTTTAAAACAAGGTGCCAAGCACAGAAAGAAAAAATGTCAGGTGCCAACTCTGCATACTCGGTCGAATGTGATGCTGAGGGCAGGTAAAAAATTAGTTTAACTTACTTTAGTTACTAGTTCGCAATTCTGAATTACCATACATATTCATTATACAAATTTCCTTAAATGTTTCATTTGTAAGTAATAGTACATGAAAAAAGTTGCTCCACAAATATAATTACGAAATAAAAAGAAACAATAGATTGCGGAGATTTCACAGAGGAGCAGGAGCAAATGTGTTGTAATAATTTTATATGATATTACTATAACAAGAAACCTGTGGCTGTTAGAAAATGTAAGGGAAAAACACAAGTCAAACACCGAGCAGTAAATATTATCCAATGAAGAGGATAAAATTTTCATGATTTTAAATTTATTTCTTTTTCTTTGTCTATTGTCAGGCAGAACAGGTAAAGAAATATACCAGCATTTATTTTATGGTCATTTATATGAAATTCTACATACCCACTGGGTTCTAATTTTATGGTCATTTATATGAAATTCAACATACCCACTGGGTTCTAACTCCACTGCCACAGTAAACACTGTAATATTCACTGTAGCTAAACATGGAATACTACCTTTATATTATAAATGTTGTAATTTTCAGTGACCTACATCCATGTAGCAGGTGAATTGCATCACTCTGTCCTCCTTCACAAAAACAGGTCAAATTAAAACCTTGTACTTCCTGGGACTCTAACGCATATTATTAGTTTTTGTTGCCTCTCACCGATCACTTCACACTGACATTATAGCAATATCCCACAAGTGTGGATAAAGTGACAACCTCTATCCCTAACCCTTTCTACTTTACCTTTTCTTTCTATGTTGCAAAATGAGCCAGGAATTTTGACAAATGTTCTTTGTTGTTAGTGAAAAGAATGAGTTATTCTTCATGTAGAATGGCTATGCATGAGAAGTTAGCAGCAGAGAGATAGCTGGCTATGACAAAACTCCAACAATGCATGAATTGAAGATTATTTGTCATGATGAGACCAAAAACACCCTGTTAATCCTAAATGGTGACTTTTGAGTAATTTTTCTTTTCCCCACAAAAATGTGCTCTTTTATCTTTTTAGGGACTTAATTCATTATTTTCCTATGTTATATAATCCTAAAGCACAAGATTATTTTTTCATTAGTGACAAATGCCTAAATAATACCCATTAGTATTCAAAGTATTAGAGTTTGAAAACAAGGTAATTACTGACTCCTAGACTTAGAGAAACAAGTTCACAAACTCATAAAAGTATTGAGCATTGTCAAAGTTTAAATATTCCAGCACTTTTGTCATCTGTGAATATTTATTCTCAGATTTTCTCCGACACAATGCTACCCACGGAATTCAGAGAAATTTCCTGAGTGCTGGTGTGTTGATGAAGCTGGGAATCAACTTCCTAATACCACTACATTTCAGAGAGGCTCAAAAATATGTCGTGAGTGTCCTTGCAATGTCTATTTTTGTACACTTAATTCAAATGCAAAATTTATACGTAGTTAAGTGACTTCAAGTATAGTTTTGTGTGTAAATGGTACTGATATCACCATTATTTCCAGTGCCTACGCCAGTGCAAGCTGTTGACATCACTTTGGGCTTTCATGGACATTTCAGCAGATCGCTTGAAAGCAAACTGGAAACAAAGATAGCAAAATTGTTGTTTGATATTGGTGCAAAATTGAAGGACAATGAACTAAGAATTGAGGCCCAGCCAGATACTATATTTATAAACTTTTCTGTGATTGGCAGCAGTAAGGTTGACGTGTCTTTCTTCTTGGAGCAAATGGTATGTTGACTTAAGTTGCAAGAATTACTTATGGAGGTGGCTCTCATTTTCATGTTTTCTTGTCACTTTGTGTTTACATGTTTATTGATACAAATGCATACTTACTTATTATTGGTAGAATCATAACTTTGGTTGTTAAATGTCTATGAATCCAAAGGTTCAGGATTAAATCTCAGTCATAAGTTTTTTTGCTGTGACTTATTGGTTATTTCACATCTTACAATGATTTATTAATATGAACAATTTAGGAAAAGATAGATTGCAACTTACTGTAAAGAAGAAACTTTTAAGTTGAAGACAGGCTTAAAATTAAAAGACACTTACACAAATTTTTTGGCCACAGCCTTCATCAACAAAAGAGAAACACAGAACCACACACCTTACATACACACAATCAACCACACCTTACACAGACATGGCTGCCAACTTTAGAAGCTCAGGCCAGAATGCAACTATCATGTGGGATGGCAGCAGCAGTCTGGATGGGGTGGGGAAAGGGAAGGGATAGTAGTGTATGGGTGAGGAGACAAAGGAACACTTTCTGGCAGGGTGTACAGGTACTAGAATGTCAGCAGGCACAGTGGGCAGGGAGGTGGGTTAAAAAAAAGGAGCGGGAAAGATGGGTGGGTGTGTTGGCAGAGGACAACAAGCAAAGAGATTGTGAGACAAGAATGGAGAGGAGATGGTAGGACAGATGGGGTGGAAACAGTTGGGTGGAAGGTGTGGGGACAGTATGTTATCATAGGTTGAGGCTGGGCTAATTATGGGAGCAGAGAATGTGTTGTAAGGATAACTCCCATCTGCACATTTCAAAAAACTTGTTGGAGGGAGGATCCAGATGACTTGGGCGGTGAAGCAGCCATTGCTGTCAAGTATGTTGTGCCACAGGATGGTCTACTTTGCTCTTGGCCACAGTTTGATAGTGGCTGTTCATTTGACGGACAGCAGGCTGGTAGTCAGCAAAGCACAGTATAAAAAGCTGTGCAATGGATGTATCAGAACTGGTAAACGACGTGACTGCTTTAACAGGCCTGGCCCCTGATGGGGTAGGATAAACCTGTGACAGGACCGGGCCATCTGTGGAAGCAGCCATGTCATTTACCAGCCCTGCTGCAACCGTTGCATAGCTTTTTATATTGGTTTCACTTCCAACCAGCTGTCCACCAGGTTCAACAGCCACCACCAAACTGTGGCCAAGATCAAAGTAGACCACCCTGTGGCACAACATGCAGCTGAGCATAACAGCTTTGATATCAATGGCTGCTTCACTATTCAAGCCATCTGGATCCTCCCTTCCACCACCAGCTTTTCCATACTGTGCAGATGTGAGTTATCCTTACAACACATTCTACAAACCTGTAGTTATCCTGACCTCAATCTATGGTAACATAATGTCCCCACACCCTCCATCCAACAGTTTCCACTCCTCTGTCCTATCATCTCTTCCCCATTCTCGTCTCCCTGTCCTCCTTGTTTGCCAACCTCTTGCAATGCTCCTGCCCATCTCCCCACTCCTCTCCATTTCATTCCTTTTCCCCCACCTCCCTGCCCCACAACCTCCTGATGCTGCACATGTAGACATTCTAGTCACTGCACACACCACCAGTAAGCATTCCTCTGTCAGCCCCACCCATACACTACTGTCGCTTCCTTTTCCCCTCTCCCTCCAGATCATTGCGGCCATCCCACATGATAGTTGCATTCTGGCCTGAGCTGCCAGAGTTGTGCATGAGGCGTGCTTGCTTGTATGTATGAATGGTGTGTGTTTCTCTGCCTCTCTTTTGCTGATGAAGGCTATTGCCAAAAAGCTTTTTGTAAGTGTCTTTTTATTATGCCTGTCCGCAATTTTACTTACATTCTTTATGGTAAGTAGCAATCTATCCTACATTTTTGATATGCCTAAGTTTGTCTGTGGTTGGAGTAATATTGCAATATTAAACTTTTATATTCTAATAATTCATCATGTAAATCCAAAGTCACAGAAAGGCAAGGTCGTACCACCACCATAGGGTAGACCCATGCCGAGTCTTTTTTATTTTTTTATAAGAAATACTTGAAGAATTATAAATTAATTTGTTCTTCATGAGACAGTGGCATACTGTATTAACATAGGTACATCCTTTTGTTTTTCAGGTCAAAAATGAAAAACTGATCCTCAATATTGGTGAAGGTCATGCAGCAAAAGCCGATATTACAATCTCACGCTTCACTCATCGATTGGCGGATTATGACTCAAATGACATAGAATATTCAGACCGTATAATAGCATTAGAACACCGAGAAATAGTATCCCAGTCAACAGTGTCGATGATAACTCCATATCAAACAGCAATCATTGTACTCTGTGTTGGGTCTGCCTTTATTATCTGTATATTGGTTATTGTCATCATTTTATACAAGAAGAAGATTGCATCCTCTCAGCTTTCAGAATCTCTTAATGAAAAGTGTGCAGGACTGGATCAAAGATTTTTAGCTCAAGCTCCACCAATATATGTGGTGTCTTTGCCACCACCTAAAACCATGAGTGATGAATCTTCTCATCACAAATCGAAAGAGATTCCGTGTCAGACCAAAGAAAGGAAGGATGGGGTGCCAGATACCGTTGCGTCAAGTGAAGCAAAACTGGAAGACAGCAGGCCAGATAATGATGTTGTGTAACATGGGTTGCATGACTTATCATTGTTACACCACACATTTTGATGGTGCAGCAGAGTTGTGGTCGTTCTCTTTAGACTGAACTAATTGTGACACTCGACTGGTACAACTGAGGAAATGATGACTATGTGAGAAAGAGCTGGTTCACAGTATGAAATGTTTATTTCATTTGTGTATTATATGTATATTCACCAATGAATTATTTCATTATTTTAACTTGTAGCTCATCATCATCATCATCATCATCATCATCATGGACTGTTCATATTCCTTTTCATACTGCATTTTTTAAATTCATTTTAGCAGCATGATATATCTGCAAACCAGTAAATATACATTTAACTCTCTTCATCTTAGGTGTCATCAGTTTGAAGTGTATTACTACTGTGATGTGCCACGTGAAAACAGTCATGTGTTGGCCACTGTTCGTATTCCAAAGAATGAAGTTATTTTGCTTGTTTGCTTCCTACTCTGAATGAATTTGAGAAAACTATGCACAGAAAGAGAAAAAAATATGTTGTCTTTGCAAAGCCTAAACTACATCTTTTATACACTGGACTGTCAAATATTAATTGTCTCTTTCAACAATTTGCATTACCAAGTGGTTTAGTAAATAGTTTCGAATCATATAGCATTGGAAGGACATGTGAGTTGCAGGTATCTGGCATATAAAAAAAATACTAAGTAGTATTCAATCCTCTTGGTAGGGAGTGACTGCTTAAGTTCCATCTTTGTGTAATTTTCAAAGAAATATTCATTAATTTTTGTTGATAGTACTAACAATCAGTTAAATTTTGTATTAGCTCTTTCCCCTACGTAAAACAATGTCTTTCAAATTTTACTAAATCTGTAATGTAACAAGAACACTGTACATTATTTGTCCTTTGATTTACTGTAATTTCAAAAGGAAAGGGCATTGTTAACAAACACTGAAATGCTACATACGTATGTATTGCATTTAATGGAATTCAGCTGTTATGATGGAAAAATCTGAGACAGACACTTCACTATTTGTTTAATTTTATTAATGTTTCTTAAATTTTCATTTTTATGCTGAGTAAAGTACTTTGAAGCTGACTGATTGCACAACAGAAATATTTTCAAACACATTATTGTCACAGTTGGACTGACTGAGAGCTTCCACACCAACAATGCAAGTAATGTGCAACCATTAGCTACACCAGTCATGTTGAGTGGCTACTTGTATATAACATAATGTAACTAATTACCAAAGACAATGCATCTCAGATGTGTGATAGACTATATGTTTATTCTGCTGAGTGCAGCTTAAATATTCATGGAGGACACAGGTTTTGAAATGGCACTTGAAGAAACTGCATGTTTGGAAGACACTTGCTGCCTTAAATTTCTGTTTCATGGTGTAGATTATAATTTTAAAAAAGTAAGACATTACTATGCACACAGAAAAAAGCAATGTTTAAACATTTGTCCATAAACAGAAGATAAAATGTGCTTAATGACACAATGGATACTTATCACTGAGCACAGTACAGTTTGCATAGATTACATATCTTACTTATAATGCAGGGCACTTATACTGAAATGGACAAAAAGCAGTTTGTAGTGTGATAGCTTTGAAATTACTCTCATACTCCATAGCCAAGTAAGGAGATCTCTCTCTCTCTCTCTCTCTCTCTCTCTCTCTCTCTCTCTCTCTCTCTCTCTCTCTCTCTCTCTCTCTCTCTCAGGAGAACACATTTGTAGATAGTTGCGTAATGACATGACATTGACTTACCTTGTGACAGCAGCTAAAATTGTGTTGCTCAGTATCAATATATATATTCTTTAAATTGTAATTTCAGTGTGTCATTGCAGCTTACCTTACAAACCCCAAGTAACAATTGTGTGTACCTAATTATAAAAACTAGTGACTGAAGTGTGACATCTTATTTTATACTTTCAATCACTTTGTTTGTGTCGCTAACAAATGGAAAGGTACCAGTAGAAATCTTGGTGCTACTGTTTGTTGTTCTGTATGACTTAATAATATTTTGCAATAAAAGTATAAGACTGAAACAAAAGATATTTCATCAAGAAAAATGCTGTAAAGTATAGATCCCATGCAATATAAACAATATGTTACAGAAGAAATGAGCAATTCGGCTTGTTTCTACAAGTGTGTGACATTTGTAGGGATGGATGCTGTCTGATTTTAGATGTTCCACTGTAAAATTAACCTGAACATAAATGATTCGGTAGCACTATAATGGGTTGCACAATGAGAGCACTGTCTCTGACTCTTTTTCAATCTCTCACTAATTTATTCAACCAATCAGTGTCTACTGTGCACAAAGCTAGATACAGATGTCAGGTAAGTAATGCATGGAACATGTTAACTCAGAATGAGATTTTCACTCTGCAGCAAACTGTGTGCTGATATGAAACTTACTGGCAGATCTAAAACTGTGTGCCGGGCCAAGACTTGAACTCGGGACCTTTGCCTTTCGCGGGCAAGTGCTCTACCAACTGAGCTACACAAGCACGACTCACGGCCCGTCCTCACAGCTTTACTTCTGCCAGTATCTCTTCTCTTACCTTCCAAACTTAACAGAAGCTCTCCTGCTAGAGAGATACAGGCTCGTAAATGACACACGTAAGAAAGAGGGCTCCAAAGTGAAATCTTCACTTCTGAATGAACTCAGCAGCAGATGTTCAGTGACCTTCAAATATTTTAGGCCATGAGGCTACATTTTTTGTATGTGTATCAATAAATGTTTTCATATACTAGTCTGAAGATAATATTTAGGAGATAGGTTGACTGTAGGGAGTTGCAGACAGGCCCAAGCTGCTGGAGTTGCCGGTCATGTGTGCCTGAGGTGTGCTTGCTTGTGTGTATGAATTGTGTGTATTTCTTTTTTGATGATGGAGGCCTGTAGCTCAAAGCTTTATGTAAGTGTCTTTTAATTGTGCCTGTCTCAACGTGTCATCTTTATGGCAAGCAGCAGTTTCTCTTTCCCTACATTGTTGATATTCCTATCGTAGTTAATTGATTTCAAAACTCCTTTCTTTGAAGTTAAATGTTTGATTTGACAGTGCTGTATTATTTTTTAAGTGGCATTTATAGGAAAAAATTATGGATATATTCTTCCTTCCATCTCTCTACTTTCTACAGTATATTAGTATGCACAGAAGAAGCAAACTATTACATAGGGCGCACACGACCAACTGTCAGTCACTGACAGTTTTGCTGATTTTGACAGACATTATGTATTCTAAGATAGGGAAGGACACGACCTACAAAATAGTCAGGCAGATAAAAAACATGAAACATATTCTATTTTCCCACCTATTCAACCCGATCTGACTGTTGGAGATAACGATGAAGCATTCGCATTTAAATAAGCATAAGCACATGACTGTCAATTTAGTAGTCAGACAGGAGGGGTAGAGAGGGAGGTACAGTTTGCAGCGCAAGTACTGGCAGTCCCAGAACGTAGTCAGTCCCCTTGTTTCCGTGCACCTAGTGTTGTTCCACTGGAAATCTTCCTGCATTTTGCTTTGATTTTATAACATTGCAACTTTTCCGTATACAACGGCATCATCTGCAAATAACCTCATGCAGCTTCTGACGTTATCCACAAGGTTTTCTATATACAAGGTGGTCCATTGATAGTGACCAGGCCAAATATCTCACAAATAAGCATCAACTGAGAAAACTACAAAGAACGAAACTCGTCTAGCTTGAAGGGGGAAACCAGATGGCGCTATGATTGGCCTGCTAGACGGCGCTGCCATACGTCAAACAAATATCAACTGTATTTCTTTATTGCATATTCGTGTAGTACTTAAAGAAATATGAATGTTTTAGTTGGACCATGTTTTTCGCTTTGTGATAGATGATACTGTAATAGTCACAACGTATAAGTACCTGGTATCACGTAACATTCCGCCAATGCAGACGGTATTTGCTTCGTGATACATTACCCATGTTAAAATTGACCATTTACCAATTGCGAAAAGGTCGATATCGTGTTGATGTATGGCTATTGGGATCAAAATGCCCAATGAGTGTGTGCTATGTATGCTGCTCGGTATCTTGGATGACATCATCCAAATGTCCAGACCGTTCGCCGGATAGCTACGTTATTTAAGGAAACAGGAAGTGTTCAGCCACATGTGAAGTGTCAACCACGACCTGCAACAAATGATGATGCCAAAGTAAGCGTTTTAGCTGCTGTCGTGGCTAATCTGCACATCAGTAGCAGACAAATTGCGTGAGAATCGGAAATCTACATCAACATCGATTGCACCCGTACCATATTTCTATGCACCAGGAATTGCATGGCAATGACTTTGAATGTTGCGTACAGTCTGCCACTGGACATGGGAGAAATTACAGGACAATGGCAGTATTTTTTGCACGCTTTCTGTTTAGTGACGAAGTGTCTTTCACCAATAGCGGTAACGTAAACTGGCATAATATGCACTGTTGGACAATGGAAAATCCACGATGGCTGCGACAGGTGGAACATCAGCTACCTTGGTGGGTTAATGTATGGTGCGGCATAATAGGAGGAAGGATAATTGGCTCCCATTTTATCGATGACAATCTAAATGGTGCAATGTATGCTGATTTCCTACGTAATGTTCTACCAATGTTACTAAAAGATGTTTCACTGCATGACAGAATGGTGATGTACTTCCAACATGATTTATGTCCGGCGCATAGCTCGCGTGCGATTGAAGCAGTATTGAATAGCATATTTCATGACAGATGGATTGGTCATCGAAGCACTATACCATGGCCCGCTCGTTCACCGTTTCTGACGTCCCCGTATTTCTTTCTGTGGGCAAAGTTGAAGGATATTTGCTATCGTGATCCACCGACTCTGCCTGGCAATATGCGTCAGCGCATTGTCATTGCATGTGCGAATATTACGGAAGGTGAGCTACTCGCTGTTGATAGGAATGTCGTTACACGTTTTGCCAAATGCATTGAGGTTGACGGACATCATTTTGAGCATTTATTGGATTAATGTGGTATTTACAGGTAATAAAGCTGTAACAGCATGCGTTCTCAGAAATGATACGTTTACAAAGATACTTGTATCACATTGGAACAACCGAAATAAAATGTTCAAACATACCTACGTTCTGTATTTTAATTTAAAAAACCTATCTGTTACCAACTGTTCGTCTAAAATTGTGAGCCCAGTGTTAGTGACTATTACAGCGCCATCTATCACAAACCCAAAAAAGTGGTCCAAGTAAAACATTCATATTTCTTTACATACTACAAGAAAATGTAGTAAAAAATGGGGGCTCCTATTTTAAAAAATCGCAGTTGATATCCATTGGACCTAGGGCAGCGCCATGTATTGAGCCAACCACAGCTCCATCTGGTTTCCCCCTTCAAGCTAGACAAGTTGTGTTCTTTGTAGTTTTTTCGTTTGACGCTTATTTCGTGAGATATTTGGTGCAGTCACAATCACTGGACCACCCTGTATACTGAACAGTAATGATCCTATAACACTCCTTTCGTATACACCAGAAGTTATTTTAATGTCTGAAGATTTCTTTCTGATAGGAATGATTGCCTGTGTTCTAATTGCTAAGGACTCTTCATTCAAGTCATAAAGCTAGTCTGATATTGTTTATGCCCTTATTTGGGTCATTAGGCAACAGTGCGGAACTAGTAAAGCGGCTTCCAGAAGTCGAGGAACATATCATCAACAACCTGAACACCTATGTCAACTGCCTTCTGAGCCTCTTGGATGAACAGAGCGAACTGGGTTTCAAATGATCGTTGTTTTGTGAATTTCTCCTACAGAGGTGGTTTTCGATCTATGAAACGGTCATAATATGCGAGTGTAAAATGTGTCCCAAAATTCTGCAACAGAGGTACATCAGAGATTTAGGGCTATAGTTGCTTGCATCTTTCTGGCAACCCTTGTTGGAAACATTACCGCATCTTCTTCAGTAACATAAAATAAAGTACTTTTTACCTGTTGCCTTGAACAATTCCTACAATCTATTATAAGCTGTCTGTATGTATTTGTGCAATTTTATTTTAATCTTCAGATTATCGGTTGTATGTTGTGTGGTATGTTCACCAAACACCAATAAATACATTAAAAATTTAAAAAAAATGTGCTAGCAGTGCTCACTGCCAGGTGCTAGTGAGATAGGATATGGGCCAACAATGGAAGAAAAGACACGTGTAGTGTGCTATGTAAAGGGTGCTTCACGTTTATATTAGATCTTGCAGTTTTTACCATATTAGTCTGATTGAGTTGCACTAATTACGCCACAGTGCCACCATTCTCCCATCCAGCTGACGCATGGTTACATGTTGATTCCTGTATCAAGGAAATGGGTCATCTCTGGAAACGGGTTGTTGTTCAGGCATTATTTACTGTCTTGGGTTTGTTTTTCTGGCAGAATTAGTCATATGTTAACAGTGATGCACAGCATGGATAGGTCTATTGATGAGGAGCTGGAGGATTTGCACTTTGTGAATCAAGGGAAGAAAGTCATAGTAACACTGTGCTGGGCTGTTCCCACAGCGATGACAACCACATCACAGTGCTTTTACATTGTCTGAGGGCTGTTGCATTACTGTTGCTTTTGTGTTGCTCATTTTGGTGACTGCATATTCCACATTTCACTATTGTGGAGGTATTTTCTCAGAAAGAAGTGTAACTGGGATAACAAATAGAATAAAAAAATAGAATCAGATTACCACTCTGTAACGAGTCATCTGCAACCACTGGCTCCTGGTACTAAAGTACTCATAAAGTACCCCTGAGGATCCTCCAAAGTTTTGTTCAGGTTCACACTATGTGTCTTTATTCTGAAGTGATATTTCGACATTATCTTCAGCTTCTATAATGATTAAGGAATACGTAGATACGGTATTGTCTCCTCGACAAGCATATGGCCATTTACTTTTGTATTCAGAACTCACTTTTGCTAAGGGATTATATTGTAATTTTGCTTTGTAACTGGTGGTTGGTGCTTTGAACGGTTGCCATTTGCTCACGTTATCCCTTTAAGCTGTACACTGAGGTGAGAAGAGGCCTGAGATAGCAATATGCACATATACAGATGGCTGTTCATGTGAAAAGGCTTGCGACAGGATTATGGCCGCACGACGGGAATTAACAGGCTTTAAATGCGGAATGATAGTTGGAGTTAGGTTCTGGGACATTCCATTCCGGAAATCGGTAGGGAATTAAGTATTCTGAGATCCACACTGTCAAGTGTGTGTCAAGGATACCAAATTTCGGGCATTACCTCTCACTATGGACATTGCAGTGGCCGACAACCTTCATTTAACGACTGAGAGCAATGGCGTTTGCATAGAGTTGTCAGTGCTAACAGACAAGTAACACTACTTGAAATAACCGCAAAAATCAGTTTGGGACGTACGATGAATGTATCGGTTAGTACTGTGGGGCAAAATTTGGCGTTAATAGGCCATGACAGCAGACGACCGATGCGAGTGCCTTTGCCGAACAGCACGACAATGCCTGCAGTGGCTCTCCTGGGCTCGTAACCTCACCGGTTGGACCCTGGGAAACTGAAAACCCGTGACTTGGTCAGATGAGTCCTGATTTCAGCTGGTAAGATTTTATGGTGGGGTTCGAGTGTGGCGCAGACCCCACGAGGCCATGGATCCAAGTGGGCAACAAGGCACTGTGCAAATTGGTGGACGTTCCATTATGGTGTGAGCTGTATTTACATGGAATGGACTGCATCCTCTGGTCCAACTGAACCGATTGTTGGATGGAAAGACCATTTCTAGCCATTTGTAGCCTTCATATTCCTAAACAATCATGGAATTGTTTATTGATGACAGTATGCAACGTCACTGGGTCACTATTGTTTGTTATTGATTTGAAGAACATTCTGGACAGTCCCAGTGATTGGTTTGGTCACCCAGATCGCCCGGCATGGATCACTTTGAACAATTGTGGCACATAAGTGAGAGCTCTGCTCTTACACAAAATCCTGCATTGGCAACATGTTTCCAGTTATGGATGGCTATAGAGGTAGCATAGTTCAATATTTCTGCAGCAGACTTCCAATGACTTTTCGAGCCCATGCCACCTCGAGCTACGGCACTAGGCGGGGCAAATGGAGGTCTGACATAATATTAGGATGTATCCCATGATTTTTGTCACCTCAGTATATGTTGTGTATATATGGATCACAAATTATATATTGGTTTCCACCCGTGCTTTATCTCTCAGTACTCAATGTGGGATCCTCAGACACCTATATAATTTGATGATGATTGGGAATGCTCTGGATAATTACAACGAGGAAATTAGTTTATCCACGGATTGAAAATATTTTAAAAATAAACGTAGATTCTAGATTTGTGCTGTGAATTTCGACAGCTTATAGTTGGGGATGTACGATACACTAACTATACAGGGTGATTCAGAAATGCATGTAAATATTTTAAGGGTGTATTTGTGAGGTAAATATAAGACAAAAATGTTCTATAAATGTTTTTCCATAAACGTTTAATTCCAGAGTTATCGTTAAAATACGAAAGTCATGTCCGTATCAAAACGACGTCAGTGCAAGCAGCAGGATGCCATATTCTGGTACGTAATGCACATACGTATCTCCCAACAGTTGATTCGAAACTGCATGAATAGTGTTTGCAATTGCTGTTTACTCCTACTGTACAGAAGATGGCGCTGATGTCGTTTGTAACGGAAACGTACTTCCTGTCGTTCACTCATCGTCGGAAGGCTACAGGTTTCGTGCACATGATGTACTCAAACAGTGAGTATCCTGATATGCACCTTGTGTATGGTGCAGCAGATGGAAACGCACTTGCAGCAAGACGAAGGTACAGTGAGCTGTTTCCAAGACGACGGTTACCAAGTCATCAGACGTATGTATCTGTGGACAGACGTATGCGGGAGTATGGCATTCGTCCTGGGCCACATTCAGGTCGACCACTTGAGCATGCAGTGAACGTCGAGGAACATGTTTTGGACCTGGTAGACCAAGATCCAGCCATCAGTACGAGACAAATTAGTGCAGCCGTACGACTTCCACAATCTACTGTATGGCAGCTGCTTCGGAGACAACAGTTGCATCCATTTCACCTGCACAAAGTGCACGAATTGACACCTGCAGACTATCCTCGCCGTCAGCAATTCTGCCAGTGGTTACAAGAGCGTCATTTGAATGATCCAATGTTCATTCGGCGGATATTATTCACAGATGAGGCCATGTTTACTCGTGCGGGTGTAATCAATTCGCATAATATGCACCAGTGGGCTGTCGAGAATCCTGGCGCGAGAATTGTGCGTGGATATCAACATCAATTCTCCATAAACATTTGGTGTGGTATTGTGGGGAATGACTTACTCGGACCTCATGTTCTACCTCCAAGGCTGACTGGGCACGCTTACCGCGAATTTTTGGAGGGGGAATTGCCTGGATTGTTACAGGATGTCCCTCTTGCAACACGAGCCACCTTGTGGTTTATGCACGATGGTGCTCCTGCCCATTACAGCCGCAACGTAAGGGCGTACCTCAATGATGCGTATCCACATTGATGGATAGGTCGCGGAGGACCAATTGCTTGGCCAGCCAGATCACCTAACCTGAACCCTTTAGACTTTTATTTATGGGGCCGACTAAAGACATTGGTGTATTCTTCTGCAGTACCGAACAGAGAAGTGCTACAACAAAGAATTGAAGGTGGTTGTGAAATTATTCGT
This sequence comes from Schistocerca gregaria, assembly GCF_023897955.1. Taxonomy (NCBI): domain Eukaryota; kingdom Metazoa; phylum Arthropoda; class Insecta; order Orthoptera; family Acrididae; genus Schistocerca; species Schistocerca gregaria. The sequence goes on from NC_064923.1 coordinate 491,634,162, forward strand.
GGAGAGTTGAACGGACTGTGTAATGTGCAGAGATCATTGCAGCGACGAGCACGGGTCTGTCTGCAAGTTCAGGGACAGCATTTTGAACATGCATTGCATTAAGATTTGTGCAAATACAGTACAGTACAGTCTGTAAATTCTTCACGTATTTTCCTTAGTTATTTTGCATTGATTTAGTTCAATCAACAGGAACTAAAGTAATACAGTATTCGCGAGGAATTGTTTCAGTTTGTTACGTCACGTTTATTTACCAGTTTGCGTTTTTAGTCCAAATGCACTGTAATTAAACTGTGAACTCTGGGAAGTAAATACTTTACGTTGTATTGAATGTATTATCATGTTTTGTTCATAACTCTGTAATAAGCCAAGTATAGCAAAAATTGTATAGAATATTTTTGTCTTATATTTACCTCACAAATACACCCTTAAAATATTTACATGCATTTTTGAATCACCCTGTATAGAAGATGGTGATTGTAAGGGATATAAAGCTGTAGAGAAACTCAAACCTTATGGCAATGAAATTCACATTAAAAAACAGGAGTGCATTGGACATGTGCAGAAGCACATGGGGGCTCGCTTGCGCAAACTAAAGCAGACATTAGGATCCCAGAAGCTTAGTGATGGTAAGATCCTTGGAGGGAGAGGAAGATTGACAGATGAAGCAATTGATAGATTGCAGAAGTATTATGGGTGTGCACAATATGCAGCAAAAGGGGAGAAAAGACCAATGAAAAGGAAACTAACACTGGAAAAAGAATAGGATGCTGATAATCCATCATATGGGGCAGGAATGTATTTAAAAACTTTGGAAGCCATTTCCCATAGCTTTAAAATTTTCATCTTTGAGGAACACTTTCTCAAAAACTGCTAACAGTATATCAATGAAATTTATGCAAAATATTGTTCACTCCTTTTCCTTCATTTTTATAACAAATTGTAAAAAATATTGTATAATTCAAGAGCTATAGAAGAAAAAAATGCAAAATTTTAGAGAAAAAAATAAGCGTCTTCTTTAAAAAATTGTAAAACAAAAACCAATCAATATTTCTTAACATGGCATTATAACTTTGTAGAGAAATGCTCACTGAACATGTAGTCCAAATTTCAGAACAATAAATATGTTTAATGGTTTTAGAAAAAAATGTTCCTTCTATTTGCTAAAATTAACATTGAGGAGATGGATCGTTCCGGCTCCCCTTAAGATCTGACATAAAATTTGAGAATACTGAAATGTCTATTTTAAATTATTTTTGTATTTAAAAATTGTTGAAAACGAAAAAATTCTTGACTTGCGATGTTTTTTTAAAACGGAAAGAAGCCACTTTTGTATCTGATCACACATTAATTTCACTTTTCCTTGTAGCTTGTTACTGAGCGCATTTTAGTGTTTCAGAATGTCTTTCAAGAAAGCCACAGTTAGCTTACTGCGTTCGTTTGCTAAGAACTTCAAATGGTTTCTTGCTTCTTGTGAACTCAAGTTTTCGAAGAAAGATATTACCTCTCCTTTTATTTGCTAAAAACGTTCAATCACTTGACCTTTACTTAGCCAGCGAACATTGTTCTACTGCAGTAAGTCAGAACGCGCCGAATCACACTCGGAAAGAAACTCTTTGAACTGTCTGTGCGGAAGAGCAGAACGAGACCTCATAACATTAATCAAATTGATTAACTTCTCCATTGCTTCTCTCAGAGTCGCACTAAGTTTTCCACAAAGGGCTGCCTCGTGAATTATGCACCGCTAACATAGTAGTGCAGCAGTCTTATCTGTGAATCTCTTTATTAGTCTTTTTTCTCTCTCCGATCACCACTGGGGCCCCGTCGGTTGAAAGAGGCGTCATTTTATCATAACTAATGTTTGATTTTGTCATGAAGTCATCAAAAGCCTTGAATAAATCTTTTCCGCGAATCTTACCTTTCAACGAAGCTATCGTTAGCAATCCTTCCCTAAATTTTACTCTTTCAGTATCCCAAAATCACACGAAAACGAACATTTGTTCATCAACAACGTCGCGTGATTCCTCTACCGCTATGGCGTAGCAAGGCGCAGAAGTGTGAACAAAGTACTTTTATTATCAGCAGCCAAAATTTTGGTTCTTCTTGTATTACTTCTTACCGACAAAGGAATACCCTGAATTGTGGCAAAAGGCCGGCCAGAGTGACCGAGCGGTTCTAGGCGCTACAGTCTGGAACCGCATGACCGCTAAGGTCGCAGGTTCGAATCCTGCCTCGGGCATGGATGTGCGTGATGTCCTTAGGTTAGTTAGGTTTAAGTAGTTCTAAGTTCTAAGGGACTGATGAGTCAGAAGTTAAGTCCCATAGTGCTCAGAGCAATTTGAACCATTTGTGGCAAATCCTTTTCCTCTTCAAAAAGTGCCAAGGCCGTTTGCAACATACATTTTTTCCCCCGATCACAGAATCTGAAGGTGGCTTCTGATTTTTACTAAGCGTCCGACACACACGCATCGCTGCTTCCGTAGATTTTTCTTGTTTGCTCATGGAGGGAATTAGGATGGTCGTCGATTCTTTCGTAAGAAGCTAAATATGACTGGAGTTTTCCTTGACACGCTTCACTACCCAGAGGAAAATTTTTATGATACTGCTGACGAGTTCTTTCGTAGCGTCTCTTTAAATTGGCATTTTCAGCAAGAACGACAGTTCAGTTATATATGAAGCAAAATGGAACAGCTCCAGGGTTATCAGGCAGCATAAAACAACATTGTTCGTTCCACGCAATCAAAAGGTTGCAGTTTGCACTATCAGACTATCAGTTTTACGCTATTTAGGGTGCATACCGATGCAAAAGAAACATCATAAGACTTCCTCGATAATAACGAAACGCTTCGTGTGAGGTTGCAACTACTGACGAAGTGGCGGTAAAATTTGTGTACTTATTTAGATTTTTTCTTTATAAAAATACCGACGCATCAGAAGGGAGCAACTTCCGTGTCAGTGTGTATGCTGCCGCACCGCAAAGGAGCCACACTCCGAAGGAGGCGCTTCGTTGTCATAGATCACTGCCACCGAAGTTTCATAAAGTAGCGTTAAACTATCGTTCGAGTTACGAACACAAAAAATGATGTTATGAATATGTCGTCTCCAATTTAATAGAGGTTTCAGAGGTTGCCAGAGTCTGAAATAGATTTATAAAATTTTCTTGTTCATGAAATAAAATCCTTGTGTTACATTCGTGTGTACAGAACTTTTATGTGAATGGGCCGGCCAGCTTGCTCCCTTCCGTCCGCGCTATTCAGCGCACACATGTGCTGCAGAGCATAGCAACTCTGTGTTTAATCTGCCTATCACTAACCATTAAGAATTATAATTATTCAGCAGTTAATTGTACACCACTAGAAAAAAGGTATCAGAGTGGCCCTCAAACGAATCGTTACCTACAGAAAAATATTCTTTAAATGAGTGCGTAATTTATGCTTCCAAAGTTTTTGGCGGTCCAGTTCTTGACCTTCCGCGGTCTGGACCTGGAGCACGGTCCGCTCCAATTTCCGACCGCCCTCCTGTACTAAATGCTGCTGGACACAGGCTATCAGTTGAGAAGAAGACATCTTGTGTGCTACGTGATATGTGACTACTGCTCGCTTAGCTAGTCCAGTAGCACTGAGCACTATTATTTTGCAAATCGTCTGAATATAGATATGCACGGCTGCTGTTTTGAGTTAGGTTTCGAACTTCTAGTTAGAGGCTTTTGTATGTAGGATGGCGGTATCATAAAAGCGAACAAACATTACGTACCCCAAGTACTGCCACGTAATTACGTGAGTCATGGCTTGCTTTCGTGATTACACTTACGTAAGGGCCGTGCGTGCCGCTAGCGGAAGCGTGGAACACACCCACTGCGTTCCCCGTGACAGCTGCGCTTAAACTCGGACCATTTCAAAGCTTCCTCTTCTACAGTTGTGCCAACTTCAAAGTTGGATACCGTCACCTACGTTCATAAATATTTGTCAAATAAAATAAACCAATGCTTAATGAGCAATTGTTAAAGATAATGAACCCCTAAAATATCATTAATTTGTAGTTATTAAACTACCAAAAACTCTGAAGAGCTGAAGAATAAGCAATGGAAAACTTATTGACAAAACAAATAAATATTACAATAACACCTCTTCAGATCTAATGTTAGAATAGTTTAGTGAAATGTGGATGAAATTCATGGTAGGAGAGCAGAAATACTAGCAGAGCTTGATAGGAGCTTCCTTGACAGCGTAACTCATTAGTTGAAAATCTGTACAAGAAGACAGAAGACATATCGATACGTAAAAGCAGTTCGACCGCAGAAAGACAGACAGCGAACACGTGGTTGTTTACTTTTTTACGAGGGGTGAGTCGGCGCGCACCGTATGACGAGCAGCTTCCCGATGGGTACACGTTCTTGGTGAGGAAGTACCATGTGTCACCTCACTAAACGGACTGTCATTGGCTGGGTGTGAGAGACACTTGGCCCTTGTGAACCATCTGTCGAAGCTGCGTTTTATGTTGTTCACTACAGTCGTGGTTTTTCACGAAGGAATAAAGATATTCAACAGGCAAAAATGGCAAATTAATGTTGTTTTATCAGGGCTCTATATGCGACCAGCGGTTCCAGAGCTATAGCTGACCAAACAACGTATTTCACTACCACAATTTAAATTTAATTGATAAAACTGATGATACTCAGCGATGTGTCAATTGATATATCTGTGTGAACGCTACCTTCACTTACATTATTCACATGTTTGCTTAGCTAGCAGGCTGCTGTCTCTAATTGTCATATTTCAGAAGCTACATAATGAGAAGAATGTTACACACAGCATCATGCACTAGTATTGCTCTTGCTATCAGAATAAATAAAAAATGTCTGTGCTTTCATGTAAATTAAGATCAAAATTAGATGACGCTAACTGCATATTATTTAATTTCCCTTCATCTACTACATATTTAAAGACTTGTTAGCTAATATTTTAAAAGGGATCGTACATATTACAGTTTTCATCGTGTAGTAATATAATTTTTTTCGTTATACAAACATATATTGTTTATAGCAGAGAAAAATCAAGGTAATTATAATGAGCCTAGCTGATCAATACGAAGACAAAAAAGAGTAAATAAGAAAGTTTAACAAAAAAGTGCTGTTTAGTTGAAAAAAAGAGGACGTTTAGTAAAAATTTTAGTAGTTTATAAGAGAATACAAGAAGCATAAGAAATTATAAACAAAATTGTAGCCGTCCACCATCAGTAATTGGAAGGGGAAGTATTGGAATTGCACCGAACCTTTTTCTTTCGATTTGACAGGAAGAGCTTTATGTATAATATGATTGTATACTAAGGGTTACAATTTTTTAAGAGATCTTTTGCCAGCGTCAGCCGTGCTCTGATTACAGGCTATTTTGAAATATACTTAAAGGGTAATCATCATAGTAATTTTTACTGCCACTACTTTATGGGATTTGTTAGGAAGGCAAATCTCGGACTGGTCAGATCTCGGATTGGGGTCTTGAGTAATACATTTCTGACCAGCATTTTCGTTAAATTTAGGTTTCTACGTAGCTGTGTTTGTATGCAAAATGGGCCTTTCCAATGAAAACGTGACAGATGGAAAATAAGTAAGTAAACTGTATTATTTCAGAAGTAATCGCCATGACTGTTAATACATTTACCCACTGAGAGACAAGACAGACAATGTCCTCATGCAAAAACGTTTGAGGCTGCCTACGGAAACATGATTGCACCGAGGTATGCACCTGAAACTTCCTGGCAGATTAAAATCGTGTGCCTGACTGAGACTCGAATTAGCGACCTTTGCTTTTTATGAGCAATTGCTCAACAGGAGGAATCAAAGCTGTGAGAGTGGGTCGAGAGTCGTGCTTGCGTAGCTCAATCACTGGTCCACGAAAGGCAAATGACCCGAGTTCGTGTCTCGGCATGGCACCCAGTTTTAATGTGCCAAGAAGTTCCATGTCAGTGGCCACTCTGGTGCAGTGTGAAAATTTGATTCTGGAGACATCATGCAGGCTGTAGTTAAGCCATGACTCCGCAATATACTTTCTTCCAACAGACTAGTATTGCAAGTTTCACAGGAGAGCTTCTGTGAATTTTGGAAGGTAAGAGGTGAGGCACAGGCGGAAGGTTGGTTGGTTGTTTCGGGGAAGGAGACCAAACAGCGAGGTCATCGGTCTCATCGGATTAGGGAAGGACGGGGAAGGAAGTCGACCGTGCTCTTTGAAAGGAACCATCCCAGCATTTGCCTGCAGCGATTTAGGGAAATCACGGAAAACCTAAACCAGTATGGCTGGACACGGGATTGAACCGTCATCCTCGTGTAATGTTAAAACAACAGCTGATTCCTCAAACTGGGGTGCTATCAAGCACGGGGTCCCACAGGGTTCGGTCTTAGGTCCTTTACTGTTCTTGATATACATTAATGACTTACCATTCCACATTGATGAAGATGCAAAGTTAGTTCTTTTTGCTGATGATACAAGTATAGTAATAACATCCAAAAACCAAGAACTAAGTGATGTAATTGTAAATGTTTTTCACAACATTATTAAGTGGTTCTCAGCAAACGGACTCTCTTTAAAATTTGATAAAACACAGTATATACAGTTCCGTACAGTAAATGGCACAACTCCAGTAATAAATATAGAATTTGAACAGAAGTCTGTAGCTAAGGTAGAATTTTCAAAATTTTTAGGTGTGGCCATTGATGAGAGGTTAAACTGGAAGCAACACATTGATGATCTGCTGAAACGTCTGAGTTCAGCTACGTATGATATTAGGGTTATTCCAAATTTTGGTGATAAGAATCTCAGTAAATTAGCTTACTATGCCTACTTTCATTCACTGCTTTCGTATGGCATCATATTCTGGGGTAATTCATCGTTGAGTAGAAAAGTATTCATTGCACAAAAACGTGTAATCAGAATAATTGCTGGAGCCCACCCACGGTCATCCTGCAGACATCTATTTAAGGATCTAGGGATCCTCACAGTAACCTCACAGTATATATATTCCCTTATGAAATTTGTTGATAATAATCCAACCCAATTCAAAAGTAATAGCAGTGTGCATACCTATAACACCAGGAGAAAGGATGATCTTCACTATGCAGGGTTAAATCTGACTTTGGCACAGAAAGGGGTAAATTATGCTGCCACAAAAGTCTTTGGGCACCTACCAAACAGCATCAAAAGCCTGACAGATAGCCAACTAACATTTAAAAATAAATTAAAAGAATTTCTAGATGACAACTCCTTCTACTCATTGGCTGAATTTTTAGATATAAACTAAGTAAAAAAAAAACACCTTAATCATTAGTGTCATGCAATATTTTGTGTAATGTAATTTCTTGTACAGACATCTTTTATTAACCTGACACGTTCCACATCATTACGAAGTGTCATATTCATGATCTATGGAACAAGTATTAATCTAATCTAATCTAATCTAATCTAATCTAATCTCCCGAATGCGAGTCCAGTTTCTAACCACTGCGCCACCTCGCTCGGTGTGCACAGGCGGAAATAAATCACAGTTCGGATTTCAGAAATGCTTTTCCACAGAGACAGCAATATACAATTTCACTGTCCACGTAAATAGCAAAGTTTCATCAGTAGTATTCTGTGACTTATCGAAAGCATTTGATTGTGTGAACCATGACATTAAGTTAGAGAGATTCTGTGGCATAAATGGAACAGCATATGAGTGGTTTAAGTCATATCTACAGAATAGGAAGGATAAAGTCTCTTTATATGCTTCAAGCGATTCAAAGGAGTTTGCCATTCATCTAACTGTGGTGAAATTACATTAGGTGTTCCACAAGGTTCAATCATGGGTCCCCTCCAGTTGTTGATATATGTGTATGACCTCCCTTCTTATGTGAAACAAGATGCTGAACTGACACTTGCTGATGATACAAGCATAATTATTAATCCAGTGAAAGAAAGTCCGATAGAAAATAATACAAATAAGTTCTTTGACAAAGTTATTAATTGGTTTTCTGCGAATGGGCTTGCTCTGAACTTCAAAAAATACAGTACATCCAATTTTCTGCTGCAAAAAGTATAATTCCTTCAACAAACATAACACATCAAAAGAAGTCAGTAGCGAGGGTGGAGCATACTAAGTTTTTGGGTGAACATATAGACAAGAATCTTAATTGGAAAATTCATATTTTGGATCTCCTAAAGCGACTTGGTTCAGTAACTTCTGCAATCAGAATAATTGCCAATTTTGAGGATGTAGAAATTAGTAAGCTAACATACTTTGCGTATTTCCACTCTCTGATGTCATACAGAATAATATTCTGGGGCAACTCAACAATTAGGCAAAAGGTATTCACCGCTCAAAAGAAAGTAGTTACAATAATGTGTGGGGTTCATAGTCGCACATCTTGTAGACATCTGCTTAAAAGGTTAGGAATTCTTACAACTGCTTCACAGTACACTTACTCAGTAATGATTTTTTTTCTCGACAACGTCGACCAGTTTAAAATCAACAGCGACATTCATGATTACAATACCAGAAAAAAGATAGACCTACACTATCCTTTACTTAACCTGTCTTTGGCACAGAAAGGGGTAAAATATTCTGCAATAAAACTTTTTGATAAATTACCAGATCAAATAAAATGTCTGACAAGACAGCAGTAATAGTTTCAAAAACAAATTGAAATCATACCTCCTTGACAACTCCTTCTATACCATAGATGAATTCTTGAATATGAGTAAATAAATCTGGAGATATAATATATGAATTTTGTGCCATTTAAGAGAATGGGATAGATAATAGAAATATTTAGGTGTAACACTATAATGTAAAAAAATACCCTTGTTTCCTGTGCGCATTTCTTGTGCATTTGACACGTCCCTCATCATAATGGGTTTTCCGTGCTATTGATCAATGGAACACGTTACTAACTAAAACTGTTTAGATGAGTCGTGAGTCTTAGTTGGACAGCTTAGTCGGTGCCAGTTTGCAGCCTGCAACACTATGGAGCGGTCACGTGGCAGTGTTTTACTAACGAGGCATTTGTTGCGTGTTTTGCTTACTTTGGATACAGCTAAGTGCTTTCTTCCTTCCTTCAGAAAACGTCGTTGCGGCGCTCGGAACCTACGGCAGCGTCATGAAACATGCCACCGAACGATGGGTAAAATTTCGAACCCATCCCTTCTTAAACAGCATGAGGCAGTATCGTAACGATCTGCAGCGCCACATATGCTCCCAACTTTGTATCAGAGCCTGCTGTGCCATCATAATGTATAACGGTCAGCCCTGAACCTGTTCCAGTTAACGGGCAGGAGGGCCATTTGCAGTCTAACTGCGTTCAACGATGTGTCGCGCAGCTCCCATTGTCGGAAGTGTCTCTGTTACCCATGCTGGCAACCCTACCAGTAACATACGCGGCAGTCCTCGTCACATCTATGGCTTTGCCCAGCTCCTTGCATAGTCTCTCTGATCGGCATGTACTACCACCCCACTACTCTTTGGAAAGTGCAGGCGCTCCACCCGACAACATGGCCACCGCCCCCACTGCTGTGACAGACACCTCAGGGTTGGGTACACAAACAATGCTTGCTGTGTCGGTGTAAAAGTCATCGCCACTCACTCATGGATCCTCATGACACTTCTACCAAAGACAACACAGACGCTGCCCAACCAGCAGAGAGTTCAAAAAATGGCTCTGAGCACTATGAGACTTAACATCTGTGGTCATCAGTCCCCTAGAACTTAGAACTACTTAAACCTAACTAACCTAAGGACATCACACACTTCCATGACCGAGGCAGGACCAGCAGAGAGTCCCATGCAGATGTTGGCAGATGGTACTAGTCTGCGAACAACCAGCATAGTACTGACAGGTGTGCAGGCTGAGATGCCTGTCTCCGTGCCGACGCCAAGACGCCATTCACATGGACAATGGACAGCCTCCTGGCACAGGGGCTTGGGGTGACGACTTGGTGGATGGAATGCTTCTTCCACAGGACTGTCTACCATCTCCTGATGTGGTTGCTCATTAATGTCATAATTGCTGTATGGACAGTCTCTCCTTGCTACTCACACCCTGCACCTCCCCCTGTCAATGGTAGATGCACGTCCACCACTGCTAGCACAGATGTACTGGTTTACCATAATGAATATCAGCATGATAGGCACCACACAACAAAGCTGCAATGTCTCACCTTACACGATCATACCTAGTACTGCAGTGTGTACGTAGATGACCTACTTCTCACCTGCTCCACGCTGGAACTTAATGACGCCATTACTGGATCCAGCAGTATGGACATATTTTGGGTAGCATAATCAATGTCCACAAGTCGATGATGCATATCAGACGTGGACTTGAGGTTGTGGTGCCGGATCCGCTTCCCATTGGTACCGTCCTTCATTACTTAGGGATCGATTTTATGGACTTCACACACTGCACTGTAGCACTAGCTTACTGCCGTCTTTTACAATCCATAAAGTACCATGTTTGCTGCCATGTCCACTGTAGCTTGAACCAACTACACTACTGGCCACTAAAATTGCTACAACACGAAGATGACGTGCTACAGACGCGAAATTTAATCGACAGGAAGAAGCTGCTGTGATATGCAAATGATTAGCTTTTCAGAGCATTCACACAAGGCTGGCGCCGGTGGCGACACCTACAATGTGCTGACATGAGGAAAGTTTCCAACCGATTTATCATACTCAAACAGCAGTTGACTGGCGTTGCCTGGTGAATCGTTGTTGTGATGTCTTGTGTAAGGAGGAGAAATGCGTACCATCACGTTTCCGACTTTGATAAAGGTCGGATTGTAGCCTATCAAGATTGCGGTTTATCGTATCGCGACATTGCTGCTCGCGTTGGTCGAGATCCAATGACTGTTAGCAGAATATGGAATCGGTGGGTTCGGGAGGGTAATACGAAACGCCGTGCTGGATCCCAACGGCCTCGTATCACTAGCAGTCGAGATGACAGCCACTTTATCCGCATGGCTGTAACGGATCGTGCAGCCACGTCTCGATTCCTGAGTCAACAGATGGGGACGTCTGTAAGAAAAGAACCATCTGCATAAACAGTTCGACGACGTTTGCAGCAGCATGGACTATCAGCTCGGAGACCATGGTTGCAGTTACCATTGACACTGGATCGCAGATAGGAGCTCCTGCGATGGTGTACTCAACGACGAACCTGGGTGCACGAATGGTAAAACGTAATTTTTTCGGATGAATCCAGGTTCTGTTTACAGCATCATGATGGTCGCATCCGTGTTTGGCGACATCGCGGTCAACGAACATTGGAAGCGTGTATTAGTCGTCGCCATACTGGCGTATCACCCGGCATGATGGTATGGGGTACCATTGGTTACACGTCTCGGTCACCTCTTGTTCGCGTTGACTGGACTTTGAACAGTGGACGTTACATTTCAGATGTGTTACGACCCGTGGCTCCACCCTTCATTTGATCCCTGCGAAACCCTACATTTCAGCAGGATAATGCACGACCGCATGTTGCAGGTCCTGTACGAGCCTTTCATGATACAGAAAATGTTCGACTGCTGCCCTGGCTAGCACAGTCTCCAGATCTCTCACCAACTGAAAACGTCTGGTCAATGGTGGCCGAGCAACTGGCTCGTCACAATATGCCCGTCTCTACTTTTGATGAACTGTGGGATCGTGTTGAACCTGCATGGGCAGCTGTACCTGTACATGCCATCCATGCTCTTTTTGACTCAATGCCAAGGCGTATCAAGGCCGTTATTATGACCAGAGGTGGTTGTTCTGGGTACTGATTTCTCAGGATCCATGCACCCAAATTGCGTGAAAATGTAATCACATGTGTGTTCTAGTATAATATATTTGTCCAATGAATACCCGTTTATCATCTGCAATTTTAATGGCCAGTAGTGTACAACGTGTGTCCTACTTCAACACATATGTGCCCCGCAAACTGGAACATGTTGCCCAGATCCCTCCAATGCACATTGGTCACCAGCTTCAATCAGTCTTAGGATATTTCATGTTGGCAGGGGCCGCTACAGAACTCTAACACTGTTCTGTCTAAAAGGCGGAGTCAGACGTGCTAAGATGTGAGTGCAACCTACCATACACTTTGTGCATGCTATGCTGCGGCACTGGTGGGGATCCTACCTACTTTTAGTTTCTCTCCACCCATCAATTGACACAGTACGTATCTCCCCCTTATTGTCCCATATCATAGCTTGTTTCATGGAACTCTGCTAAATTCAGAACAATTTACTGGTCACCCACCCTCCCTGTATGAAGCACTTGTTTAAATCATCCACCGCTTGAAACCTCATGGAGATACAGCAGCCAGATGTTAACTGGCGGATGGTTTCGTGGTGCATCCATGCACCCATTTTATATCAAATACTCTGGTACGTCGTCGTCAACGGTAAATTTCCGACCAATCGCCGACTTCATCATATAGCACCGGCTATGTCGTCACTGTACTCTGACTGCCAACTTTATGACACCAACGAGCATCGTCTTATGTGCCTCCTGAAATGGTATGTCTGGTTCCTCATTCACTGCATCATGGGCTATTACCTCCACGCACCAGCAACGATGTTACCACGGAGTTCATGCTGTTGCCACAGACTTCACCCTACCATCCTGAAACAAACCACACCCTTACCTGGTTTCGAGAACAGGCTTTATAATACGTTTTTCACAATGGTCCACGTACATTTCTTGACATCTGGAACTGGATTGTAATCTCGCGCAGTACACTGATCTCGTCGCCCTATTACCGACTAAACTTCCCAGGGTATCTCCATAGCGTCTTTCTTGACCCCCACCCCCGACTACAGTTGGGGTGTGCCCTGTCTCCACATTTCACGATGTGTCCTTGATTGCCTACCACGGTAACTTGCACCAACGTGTATAGGCCAACGAACAGATATAACACAAAAAAACTGTTTCATGGTTATTGGGATTTCCTGTCCCTCATTCATATCGTCCTTAAGAACTGACACTCGAGAGACTGCCCCACTTTTGCTATTTTAGTTTCCTTAGGTGGGGTGGGGGAGATTTAGGTTACATTTTGGATGGTAATGCTTAAAGGCAGATTAGTTTATTTTCGTTTGGAAGGGTCACTAGCGGCAGTCTCCCATAGGGTTAGTCCTTTCTTATGTTTTCCTTTTGCTACACACCCTAATTCAATAATAAAATAAACCGATAAAGTGGCAAAAACAACAAAAAATGGGGGTAGCGTAAAAAAATAGAAAGGCTGGTGAAGCACTTGTCCGTGGAAGGAAAAGGTCCTGAATACGAGTCTCGGTCTGGCATACGGTTTTAATCTGCCAGAAAGTTTCATATTAGTGCACACTTCGCTGCAGAGCGAAAATTTCATTCAGGTATTCACATCTTCGTCTGAAACAAATCGATGGTCACTGATACCATTCTTCAGTGCTCCAAAAATATGAAGTCGCATGGGGAGTGGTCGAGGCTGTATGAAGGATGTGCAAGGGCTTTCCACCGAACCAGTGCAGTGTTTTCGAGACAACTTTGGCAGTGTGTTGATGGGCCCACATGTTGCCAAGGTTGCTTCGTTATGCCACAGATGTTTCGCTGGGAAGGCCTTAGATGTCCTCAGTGCTATTGCGATCTCTTCCCATGCGATTTCCATATTTGTGGGGTCCTGAAGATTCGTAACCGTCGATTTGCTTCGGACGGAAAGGTGCATACCGGGGTACAATATGGTTCCAGAGGCAAGTGCAGTAGAATAAATGTATTGACATTTATTGTAATTACTTTTGAAATAACGAACAGATTACTTACTTTATTTACGTCTGTCTCGTTTTCATTTGACTGCCCCTTATGTTCATATCTCTAATATTATTCAATTCGGGAGGACGACGGTTCAATCCCGCGTCCTGCCATCCTGATTTAGGTTTTCCGTGATTTTTCTAGATCACTCCAGACAAATGCCGGGATGGTTCCTTTGAAAGGGCACGGCCGACTTCCTTCCCCATCCTTCCCTAATCCGAGCTTGTGCTCCGTCTCTAATGACCTCGTTGTCGACGGGACGTTAAACACGAATATCCTCCTCCTCTAATATTATTTTATGTATTTATGTAGTTTTGTAGCTACGTTTGTGTTATGAATTATCTTGTGTTAGTGTGTGTTTGATTCATCTTCTGTTTCTATAAGACTATATAATGTTTCATTTTCACTATCAACACTGCTCTCATTTAATGTTATCGTTTTATTTGTCCTGGTGGGGGCCGTATCGGCATATGCAAGAGATAGGCCGTATCGGCCCCCCACCAGAACAATCTCTTGCACATTCTTCCAGTAATATTTTTGTAATAGTGTCCACTGTTGCATCTGTGTCTGCCCATTTTTCTGGATTCATGAGGGAGTTGTGCGCATTGTTGTGTGTCATCCTATGTCATCTATCCTGTGTATGCACAATTCAGTGTGATATTACATGTTCAGGTGATCCAATTTCACCACACGTCCTTTCACGGGTCGGACGGACGTTCATCTGATGTAAATGTGCTGGATATGGTCCATGTTCTGTTAGGAAATGTGTTATTCTGTGGCTTGAGGTAGCTTATTTTATTCCTCATTTTTCCCTTATTTTTGGGAAGAGCACCTAGACTCTCCGTCCCTTTTCGCTTGTGTCCCACTCCCTCTGACATGTATTCACCTGCTGTCTTTTAAGATGGTGTTAAGTGGGGATGTCTTCTTCTGTGATGACTCATATTTTGCTCCTGAAGCCCACATTCATCCAATATGTTGTAGCATGGTGCCTAATGGTGACGCAAAACTGCACAAAGGGTTTCCAGAGATGTAGTTATGTAGCCACCTGATAAAAAAAGGAGCACACCCATCTGCCTGCGCCTCCCAGCGGTTATTTTAATCATCAGGCGGAGTTTATGTGCCAATATACTTGCCACAAAGCATATAATGGTATATTCTCGTGTGTATTAAAGGAAATCTGTGATTTGTAACCTATAGTGTTTATTAATATCGTCAGTTATGGGAAAATCAGAAGTGCTACATCAATTTTGAGTCTATAACTGGAAAGATGGCTATTATGATCGAAAATGCAATTTTTGGTTTCAAGGAAATATTTATTCACTTATAAAATAGAATTGTGTAGTGGTTTAATATGAGTCTGCCTGTCCACATTATTGTTAAGTGAAATTTCCGATTATTAGAGCACGAAGTAACCAGTGTTGTGCGAGGTGCAGATGGGGTCTCAAATCAGTTTCCTATTGAGGCGGATGATGCAGTGATATGTGTTTTGAGTGCTAAGGCTCATTAACCTTTGAATGATGTCGGCACCAGTACAAAAGCACTCTCGTGTAATGTAAACGAGTGTGACAGCAGTCATAACCTTATGTACACATATGGTAACACATAGGCATTGTTCCGCCACTACAGTCAGGGCATAGCTAGTGTGACCATCCACCCATTAAAGAAGGCACATACTATCTTAAAGAATGTACTGGTTGCCAGAATGAAATTTTCACTCTGCAGCTGCGTGTGCGCTGATATGACACGTCTTGGCAGATTAGAGCAGTGTGCCCGATCGAAACTCGAACTAGAGGCCTTCGCTTTCGCGCGCTAATGGTCTACCGACCATTTTCCTTTAGTCAGCGGACATAATGGGCAGAGATCGTCTCTCAAGGCCTGGCCACGGTTTACCCTTTCGCACTGAAGGAAAGAAGGAGAGGAAGGGTGGTTTGGGCAGAATAGAACAAACAAAATGCTATCCGGGAACATGGGTTCTTTCTTTAATCCAGTCGGATACGATGTCAAGTCGTGCCATGAAGAAAGAAGAGAGAAGACAGGTTTGTCCACCGAATGAAAGAAAATAAACAGATACTACACTAGTAGCTGCACCTGCGGTCCTCACATTGCCAGATCATCCTAGTGTACCTTCTTGTATCTTTTGTTAGATCATTGTTGTTCACTCTAGGTCATCTGCATTGCAACATATTCATTATTCCTCGCCATGGATTATCCAGCTGCATGGTGGGTTGGGTAGCACACTCGAGAGGTAACCGAAAAAATAGTGTCTACATCTGGGGTTCCCAATCATCGCGAGATGACGCTCCTGCATCAGTTCCATAAATCAAATACGTGCTTTGGGCCATCACTGAATAAGCAGTAGACCATGTGCTGGCACTGGTCTTAGTCCTAGGTTATTACACTCTGTCTGAAAGAAAAAGATTTTGGGCAGTGACGCGTTCCGGTGTTACCCACAGTAGAAAAGCCAACATCTGTTCTACTAAGTACAAGACTGGCCTTGCCCTGCTGAAACTAAGGAATTGTTTGTCTATGTCAATCACATTACATTGCACGCAACTGGAGGACTTAGTCACATGGATTTTATGCGTACCAAATGGGTTTGACGTGAGAGTCGTGCACGGGTGAGTGAACTGTCCGCCATACGACACGCCATCGCGTGATAGGGTTTTTTGTTTCCACCTCGCTTGGTTGCTGTCTTCATTGCAGGGCGCCGTAGATCTCCTTCACCATTGGCAAATGTGGAGCAAAGAAAGTGTAACATTTGTAACTGAATTCCAAATAGAAACGCCCAAGGTAGAACGACGGTGCTGTGGTGTTTTGCAACGAAGTGGGGACTAGAAGGAGGCTGGCGCTAGTGTTTCAACAGAAAGGTCGTGAGGCTGACGGGGCAGTAATGCCATAACCGTAAATGTGAACTAACAAATAGAGGCATGGATCTATCGCAAACGTTTGCTATCTCTATTCCTCCCATGTCCTTGGAGAGGGTGAGGGATTCATTTAAAACTTTGTAAAACATTCCTGTGCTAACAAAGTAGCCGAGAGTGGCCATAATGCTGCGGGTCTTTGGATTTGCAATGGGAAGTACCGGTGCAGCGTGCAGGACGCATGACGCTAAGTACACATTGACATTCTGTGTCTTCTCGAGGCTGTTCAAAGTCTGTAGGCAGTGACCTGCTATCCTTGCTCTAATTTCATCAAGAGGCTCCTATAATTATGGGTCGTCGAATGGCGTACATTGTTCATGAAGTCTAAACCCAAGCATCTCATCTGCTCGCTGCCCCGTAAGAAAGTGACACTTTCAGGTGGCAATCCCTTATCCGTACGCTTGGCGACTGACTTTTCGACATTAATACAGCTAACTTAGATTGCCCCATAGGTCGTGATCCATCCTATAGGATGGGTCGCATTTGTAACTGAATTCCAAATAGAAACGCCCAAGGTAGAAGAACGGTCCTGAGGTGTTTTATAACGAATCTGGGACTAGATATATCACCAACATCACGGAGGACCAACGTCAAGGCGTCCGCATACGTGGTGCAATGCAATGTGCAGTAGCAACAATAATCCCAGGCGGTCTATGGCAGAGGCAGCTTAATAAGGGTCCTAAGGCCAAGGTGTATAACGTTGTTGATAGTGGGCACCCTTGGTGCACCAAGCGGTGAATTTGGATGGATGCTGTTAAATGACCATTAAAAAGTGCCTTGATGACATGTCACAAATAGGCGCTTTATCATTTCGATAACGCAGTCCGGGTATTGCATGTTCTGGAGAACTGCAGTCAAGAATGAGTAGTCAGCTCAGCCAAATGTTTGACTAAAGTTGACGGATGCCATTGCACCTGGTATGCACCCAACGTTATGATGTCCCCATATCAGCACAGAGATGCATGTATGTTGTGGGGAACGGCCAACGATGCTGTAGCCTGTGGAATTACGTACTTTATCATTCTCCTGAAACGTGCAGCCATCAATCTGGTGAAGATTTTCATCTCACTAGTCAGTAGCGTCAAGGGTAGATAATCATGGATATGGGACCCCCAGCCAGTTTATGAGTAGGCACTGTCAGTACCTCTAAGTAGGTTATGGGAAGCAGTGTAAGTGCAGATATCAGTTCTTGGCACATCTGTGTCAAACATGGCATTAACAAATGATTGAAGGCCTGATAAAACTACAAAGGGAGTCTGCCTGATTCTGGAGTCTTGTTAGGCACTCCTCTGTCAGTAGTATCAGACTCCTCATGTTTTGTCATGGCCCCTATCAAGTCTGCTTCCAGTACCTGTAGTACAGAGCCATGGATTAACCCTGAAACCTTCGCAACAACGACCAGATCAGGCTGCTGTACCAAATACGGCATAATGGTCATGAAAAGCCTTGGCTATATCCCATTGTTCATTGAAACAGTGTGGACCAGGACCCATCACCACCAGCTGCAGTCCGTGGGTATGTGATACTCTGAAGGTCGTTCCACGGACAGGTTGTCTTGTGCGTGCTCCTTCCAAATGAAAGTGCGTGAGACCAATGATCTTTCCTGTAGCATGGTTGCCTGAAGCCTGTCTGCCTGATGAGGGCAGCTGACTGAAATTGGTTTGCAATAATCAATATGTGGACGATGTGGCCTTTTCTACACCTTATTTTAGATCCATGTGACGATGCTGGGCTGATTATATTTATATTTTTTGACGATGCCATTATGGCCTTATCACCATAGGACATGGTGTTAAAAAAGATCTGAGGATGGTCGTTACGGACTGAAACCGGTCATCGTCTAAAGAATCGATATTGTGATCAGAGACTGGAATAAAAAACATTTGACAGTATTGGATCACTGTTTGTGTACGCGATTATGTTGCAGTTGGTGAGACATATTAACTGAGGTATCTTTACTAAAGCCTGGTCTGTAAAGAGCTACAATTTTGTGATTATTTTCTTCGTTTATTGTGAAAAGCTATTTATTTATCCAACGACATAGTGAGCAGTGGTTTGTTTGTATCTTCTATCAAACAGAGGAACGCCAGCAAACATTGCGACAGAAGAGATATCGACGGAGCTCTAGCTCAGCATTGTGTCCCGTCATGTCCAAATCAGCAGCAGTCTACGAAAGATAAGCATTGTGACGGAAACTTTGTGGGAGTACTGTGACCAGTGTTAGCTAGTTAGATGTTCCATAGATCACTTGAACGATTGTTTTATTGAAATGATGAGGAACGAGTCAGTTTACAAGATTTATATACATGATTAGTGGTAACATTAATAAAGACATTATTTTTTAATCCTACTCATGCAATTACACCTAAAAAAAGATTTTAGTGAAACTGATACTTAGGCACTCGAGGCCGTTTTTAGTTCATGATTACACTACAAGGTACTTTTATGATGTGGAAAAACATTTTGAGCGAGGTTTTTTCCGTATTCTTCGACATGTACGCGAAATGGTACAGTAAGGATGGAAGATTCGGGGTTTACGTTCATGGATGACGAGTTCGGCAGAGACGGAGTGCAGGCTCAGATAGGCGAGGGATGAGGAAGGTAGTTGGCAGTGTGTATTTGAAAGGAAACAACTCAGAGTTTGCTCTAATCGATTGGGGGAAACCACGGTGGCCTTAGCTCTGAGGGGCTGGGCAGGGATTTGACAGCGTCCCCCCGAAAGTGAGGCCTACGTCTCAGCATTGCACCACTTCGATCAATGATAAGGTACCGTGCTGCAAAATTTCTGGCTCATTCTGTGTGGTTTTTATTAATCCATGACAATGACGTCTCACTGCAAATGTAAAGGCACTGTAAATACAAAATAACTAGAAATAAATAAACTTATAAAATATAACAAAGGAAAAAGAAAATAGTGTACAACAAAGTAAGTTGTATTAAATGAGACCAGAATTTGACGACATCTAGTGCTTTTGTCCTTTTGTCTATGAGATCGTCAACTGCACATGTAAATACATTCACGACACTTTGTGAACTACTGTGCCGTCTGTTCTTCAACGCGTACTCAAGGATTCTCTCGATCCGTGGAAAAATCCCACTACCATTCTTGCAGTCGTGTCCCGCCCATATTGGTGCGTAGACGATTCAGAGTATGCCAAGTAGCCAAAACCAGATTTTTGCTAAGTAGTATTCAAGGACTTCTGAAGATAAGAGCACTGCTTATCTTTATGCCGAGATAATTAAGCAAACCGAAGTGCTTCACATGAGGGCAGTTCCACATCACTGTGAGTCCAGTTTCCCCCTGGCTTCTCCGTTCCAGTTATTTTTTTGATGGAATGCGTTTTAAATGGTAAATGTCATAATATTGCGACATATACAAGAACAGTGAGATTGTCTTGTGCATCCCTAAAGCGAACATTTCGACTGTTGTGGGTCGATCGTCTGTGTAAATGAACGATCTGTCTCCACAACGAGTGTTTTGATCATTAGAACAGATATCGAAAAGCACTGGGAGTATTACTGCGTGTAGCACTCGGAGAGAAGACTTCGAGAATTGAGAGCGGTATTAGAGAAGAAATCATGCTTTTGCAAAATATTTTGTAATGGTAGACCATTTCATTGCTGTCTTGGTGTAATCATTATGTTCTGGAATTCAACCAAATCAGAATAAGCATTGCCTTTTCATAAAATTGTATTTTTCAAGAAATATTATCGTTTTACTGTTTCCGACATCATTTATTTTAAAATTCAGTCCTCATTTCAATGGCCAGGCCAGGTAACAACATTAAACATGATTAACATTAATGTACTATGATGGCCGTTCTATACGCAACAGAGATCTACAACTCTTGTTATTTAAGCACCCATCGATAGCGTGTATGTGTATGAAGTTGCGCTATCTGAAAATGCCTCAAGGAGGTTTCACTCTTTTCATCAGGCAACATAACAAGATTAACATCGGCAGACAGCGATGTGACAAGAAGGATGTGGGTCGTCTTACTCTAGTGAGGAAATAGCATTGAAATTAACGATAACGTTTACTCACTAGTGAAAGTGAGTTTGGAAAACTAAAGCTTAATGTTTCTGTGGAGAACACTAATTCCATTCACCCATAATACGATCTGGACGCTCCTAACCACCATAAAGTGAAGCGCCTCTTCAGGACCGTGAGCAAGGACGCACACTGCTGTTGTCATCACATCTGCAGACTATTACGAGCTTGAGGTAGGCGCCGTTTTGGGAAACTGCGAAAGTCGAGGCTGCTGGAAGCTCTGCAGGCAGCTGGCCTGCATAAATCGGTGGATTTCGTCCTGCAGTCATATATTACTCCTGCTGTGCTGTTGTTACTCTTGGTCAAACTTAGACTCTTCGGCGAAATCTCTAAAACATAACAGGCCCCGAGACAGCAGTCTGTCTCTGGCCTGCCTGATGTCGTTCGAGGTTTCTCCTTGCATACCAAGACGTAGACGTTGAACTTCAACAAGACTACACTCGGCTCACAACGGAGGCCGAAATAGGCCGAAGGCGTTCTGGATCTAAGGCGCTTCTTTAAGTTATCTGTTCGGAGCAGAGAGTACACAGATAGCTCCGTTCTGGTTTGTGCGGAAATCGTAGAAGGAAGGAAGAAACTAAGACTTGGGTTTAAAGTTCCTTCCACGACATGGTGATCAGAGACGGAGCAGAAGCTCGGATTGGGGAAATGTGGGGAAGGTAATCGGCCGTATCTTTTTCAAAGGAACCATCCCTGCATTTGCCTTAAGCCTGTCAGAGAAACCCTGCAAAACTTAAATCTTAGTAGTCGCATGGGGATTTACGCCCCGTCCTTCCGAGTACCGGCCGAGTGGGTCACCACTGCGCCACCTTGTTCGTTGCGGCTATTTTGACGTTTATTTACAATCACTGCTACTCTTATCATTTCCCTTTTTTCTGACCATACTTCACTTGTACACATTTGTATATGTGCTAATGCAAGAAATATCGCTTTGTGTTTGGAGGCTGGTGTCACGGTTTATGACCTCGGTGGCAGGTCTCGGTGTCGCGTCCGCAGTGTGGAGTGTCCCGCAGTGCCCGCTATCGATCTCCCTGCAGTGCGTCTGGACGAGGACCGTCGGACGACGTGGCGCGATCGCCAGGGCCAGCCATCCTCACGACGCGCCTCTGTGCCACGGCTACTGCTGCCTTTTCAGATATCCGCTCTAGGTGCCAGTTCCAGAAGTTAGATATTTGCTTCTCCGGTTTCGATGCTCTAAACATATTTTCATCCAAATGAGAGTATGGAAAATCTGCCACTGGAGTTAACTGTGTAATGAATGCTTTACCTTGCTTATAGCAAAAACTTTCATTTTACATTTCAAGCCATTTTTCACACCGCAACATTTCTCACTCGATTTTGAAAGAAGTGTTCTTAAACGTATTTGATGTTCTTACATTTGGGCGGGTAAAGCATAACTTCGCAATGAATACCTCATCTTATTACTGTTTACTATAGTCTTTATGAAAGCTCACTATTAGTCAAACTCGCCCACTTGGCCGACAAATGTCGTATTGAGAAAAGTGTGATTAAGTTCAAGGAGGTTTTCGGATTCTGAAATGCAATAGCTGACAAAAACTGAAGAACTCAGCAGGGGAGGAGAAAAGCATCTGAAACTTCACTGATTGAAAAACTATAATTATGGTGTTTCGATGGTTACAAAATTTCAGATTTACAAAGAACTTGGTTGTTGTTGTTGTTGTTGTTGTGGTCTTCAGTCCTGAGACTGGTGTGATGCAGCTCTCCATGCTACTCTATCCTGTGCAAGCTTCTTCATCTCCCAGTACCTACTGCAGCCTACATCCTTCTGAATCTGCTTAGCGTATTCATCTCTTGGTCTCCCTCTACGATTTTTACCCTCCACACTGCCCTCCAATACTAAACTGGTGATCCCTCGACGTCTCAGAACATGTCCTACCAACCGATCCCTTCTTCTAGTCAAGTTGTGCCACAAGCTCCCCTTCTCCCCAACTCTATTCAATACCTCCTCATTAGTTATGTGATCTACCCATCCAATCTTCAGCATTCTTCTGTAGCACAACATTTCGAAAGCTTCTGTTCTCTTCTTGACCAAACTACTTGTCGTCCATGTTTCACTTCCATACATGGCTACACTCCATACAAATACTTTCAGAAAAGACTTCCTGACACTTAAATCTATACTCGATGTTAACAAATTTCTCTTTTTTAGTAACGCTTTCCTTGCCATTGCCGGTCTACATTTTATATCCTCTCTACTTCGACCATCATCAGTTATTTTGCTCCCCAAATAGCAAAACTCCTTTACTACTTTAAGTGTCTCATTTCCTAATCTAATTCCCTCTGCATCACCAGACTTAATTCGAATACATTCCATTATCCTCGTTTTGCTTTTGTTGATGTTCATCTTATACCCTCTATTCAAGACACTGCCCATTCCGTTCAACTGCTCTTGCAAGTCCTTTGCTGTCTCTGACAGAATTAGAATGTCATCAGCAAAACCTCAAAGTTTTTATTTCTTCTCCATGGATTTTAATACCTACTATGAAATTTTCTTTAGTTTCCTTTATTGCTTTCTCAATATACATATTGATTAACATCGGGGAGAGGCTACAACCTTGTCTCAGTCCCTTCCTAACAACTGCTTCCCTTTCATACCCCTCGACTCTTATAACTGCCATCTGGTTTCTGTACAAATTGTAAATAGCCTTTCGCTCTCTGTATTTTACTCCTGCCACCTTCAGAATTTGAAAGAGAGTATTCCAATCAACATTGTCAAAAGGTTTCTCTAAGTCTACAAAAGCTAGAAACGTAGGTTTGTCTTTCCTTAATCTTTCTTCTAAGATAAGTCGTAGGGTCAGTATTCCCCCACGTGTACCAATATTTCTACGGAATCCAAACTGATCATCCCCGAGGTTGGCTTCTATCAGTTTTTCCATTCGTCTGTAAAGAATTCGCGTTAGTATTTTGCAGCTGTGGCTTATTAAACTGATAGTTCGGTAATTTTCACATCTGTCAACACCTGCTTTCTTTGGAATTGGAATTATTATATTCTTCTTGAAGTCTGAGGGTATTTCGCCTGTCTCATACATCTTGCTCGCCAGATGGTAGAGTTTTGTCAGGACTCGCTCTCCCAAGGCTGTCAGTAGTTCTAACGGAATGTTGTCTACTCCGGGGGCCTTGTTTCGACTCAGGTCTTTCAGTGCTCTGTCAAACTCTTCACGCAGTATCATATCTCCCATTTTATCTTCATCTACATCCTCTTCCATTTCCATGATATTGTCCTCAAGTACATCGCCCTTGTACAGACCCTCTATATACTCCTTCCTCCTTTCTGCTTTCTCTTCTTTGCTTACAACTGGGTTTCCATCTGAGCTCTTGATATTCATACAAGTTGCTCTCTTTTCTCCAAAGGTCTCTTTAATTTTCCTGTAGGCAGTATCTACACTCCTGGAAATTGAAACACCGTGAATTCATTGTCTCAGAAAGGGGAAACTTTATTGACACATTCCTGGGGTTAGATACATCACGTGATCACACTGACAGAACCACAGGCACATAAACACAGGCAACAGAGCATGCACAATGTCAGCACTAGTACAGTGTATATCCACCTTTCGCAGCAATGCAGGCTGCTATTCTCCCACGGAGACGATCGTAGAGATGCTGGATGTAGTCTTGTGGAACGGCTTGCCATGCCATTTCCACCTGGCGCCTCAGTTGGACCAGAGTTCGTGCTGGACGTGCAGACCGCGTGAGACGACGCTTCATCCAGTCCCAAACATGCTCAATGGGGGACAGATCCGGAGATCTTGCTGGCCAGGGTAGTTGACTTACACCTTCTAGAGCACGTTGGGTGGCACGGGATACATGCGGACGTGCATTGTCCTGTTGGAACAGCAAGTTCCCTTGCCGGTCTAGGAATGGTAGAACGATGGGTTCGATGACGGTTTGGATGTACCGTGCACTATTCAGTGTCCCCTCGACGATCACCAGAGGTGTACGGCCAGTGTAGGAGATCGCTCCCCACACCATGATGCCGGGTGTTGGCCCTGTGTGCCTCGGTCGTATGCAGTCCTGATTGTGGCGCTCACCTGCACGGCGCCAAACACGCATACGACCATCATTGGCACCAAGGCAGAAGCGACTCTCATCGCTGAAGACGACACGTCTCCATTCGTCCCTCCATTCACGCCTGTCGCGACAACACTGGAGGCGGGCTGCACGATGTTGGGGCGTGAGCGGAAGACGGCCTAACGGTGTGCGGGACCGTAGCCCAGCTTCATGGAGACGGTTGCGAATGGTCCTCGCCGATAGCCCAGGAGCAACAGTGTCCTTAATTTGCTGGGAAGTGGCGGTGCGGTCCCCTACGGCACTGTGTAGGATCCTACGGTCTTGGAGTGCATCCGTGCGTCGCTGCGGTCCGGTCCCAGGTCGACGGGCACGTGCACCTTCCGCCGACCACTGGCGACAATATCGATGTACTGTGGAGACCTCACGCCCCACGTGTTGAGCAATTCGGCGGTACGTCCACCCGGCCTCCCGCATGCCCACTATACGCCCTCGCTCAAAGTCCGTCAACTGCACATACGGTTCACGTCCACGCTGTCGCGGCATGCTACCGGTGTTAAAGACTGCGATGGAGCTCCGTATGCCACGGCAAACTGGTTGACACTAACGGCGGCGGTGCACAAATGCTGCGCAGCTAGCGCCATTCGACGACCAACACCGCGGTTCCTGGTGTCTCCGCTGTGCCGTGCGTGTGATCATTGCTTGTACAGTCCTCTCGCAGTGTCCGGAGCAAAGATGATGAGTCTGACACACCGGTGTCAATGTGTTCTTTTTTCCATTTCCAGGAGTGTATCTTACCCCTAGTGAGATAAGCCTCTACATCCTTACATTTGTCCTCTATTCATACCTGCTTAGCCATTTTGCACTTACTGTCGATCTCATTTTTGAGACGTTTGTATTATCCAGGTCCCAACTCCTTAAATTCCCACCTTTTTGTAGTTTCTTCAGTTTTAATCTACAGTTCCTAACCAATAGCTTGTGGTCAGAGACCACATCTGCCCCTGGAAATGTCTTACAATTTAAAACCTGGTTCCTAAATCTCTGTCTTACCATTATATAATCTATCTGATACCTTTTAGTTCTCCAGGTTCAAATGGTTCAAATGGTTCTGAGCACTATGGGACTCAACTGCTGTGGTCATTAGTCCCCTAGAACTTAGAACTACTTAAACCTAACCAACCTAAGGACATCACACACATCCATGCCCGAGGCAGGATTCGAACCTGCGACCGTAGCAGTCGCACGGTTCCGGACTGCGCGCGTAGAACCGCGAGACCACCGCGGCCGGCAGTATCTCCAGGGTTCTTCCATGTATACAACCTTCTTTCATGATTCTTGAACCAAGTGTTAGCTATGATTAAGTTATGCTCTGCAGAAAACTCTACCAGGCGGCTTCCTCTTTCATTTCTCTCCCCTAATCCATATTCACCTACTATGTTTCGTTCTCTCCCTTTTCCTACTACCGAATTCCAGTCACCCATGGCTATTAAACTTTCGTCTCCCTTCACTCCCTGAATAATTTCTTTTATCTCATCATACATTTCATCAATTTCTTCATCATCTGCAGATCTAGTTGGCATATAAACCTGTACTACTGTAGTAGGCGTGGGCTTCGTGTCTAACTTGGCCACAATAATGCGTTCACAATGCTGTTTGTAGTAGCTTACCCGTACTCATTCATTATTAAACCTACTCCTGCATTACCCCTATTTGGTTTGGTATTTATAACCCTGTATTCACCTGACCAGAAGTCTTGTTCCTCCTGCCACCGAACTTCACTAATTCCCACTATATCTAACTTTAATTACGGCTGTAGTTTCCCCTTGCTTTCAGCCGTTCGCAGACCAGAACAGCAAGGCCATTTTGGTTAGTGTTACAAGGCCAGATCAGTCAATCATCCAGACTGTTGCCCCTGCAACTACTGAAAAGGCTGCTGCCCCTCTTCAGGAACCACACATTTGTCTGGCCTCTCAACTGATAACCCTCCGAAGTGGTTGCACCTACGGTACGGTTATCTGTATCGTTGGGGCACGCAAGAATCCCCACCAACGACAAGGTCCATGGTTGATGGGGGGAGGAAGAACTTGGTAGTATGAGCCAATTATCAGTATAGCCTCCTCTGGCCCGGATGCATGCAATGATTCGGTTGGGAAGGATGTCATAAACCGTTATATCGTGTCCTGAGACAAACTGGGCCTTGATATCATGGATACTGCCAAAGCGACGCAGTTGACGTACTTGTTGGTCCCGCATCTGTTCCATCGTAGACAGTTCTGGGGATAATACTGGCCAGGGGAGTATCTTGGCTGGCATCATGCAGACAGTCTACAGAGACTCGTACCGTGTGTTCGTTCTCCTGAATAATAGCACCACGGCACTGTTGCCTGATAGGTAACACATGAGGACGCAGGATGTCCGTGACGTGACGTTGTGCCGTCAGAGTTCCCTCAGTCACAACCAGCCATGACAGGAAATCATGCCCGTCAGTTCCCCCACACCACGATACCAGTAGTAACGCTGAGCCTCTCCAAAACATTGGCAGAATGGGACCTTTTCCCAGGTCGGCGGCATACTCATCGACTATGGTGCAAAACGGCGATTCATCGCTGAACACAATACGATGCCATTCCCTTGTGGTGGTCAGACGTGTTCGACCGGAACTTTGACGAGTATGACTGCCTTAAAGTCTCTACGCATCCAGCATCGGACCACTGACACATCTCATCGCACCACACATCTGAATATTATACGATTCAACTAGTCGGTCAAATGGAGACCGAAAATGAGGCCCTTTAAAATTGTCAGGTGCCGATAACGCTGTCTTACACGCGGCATGTACGTGTCCTTCTCAGTGATAACAGCCGAAGCTTTTCACGCTCGTTACATACCTATACTTCTATTAATATATCTTTTGACTGGCACCGAGACGAGTGGTATGGGTCTGCCGCCAGCCAATCGTAACGTTTTTTCGAGCGCCAGATGCTAGCTACGGGAAGTTATTTTAACTATGGAATCCCAGGCCAGGTAACAACATTAAACATAGTCAACATTAATGTACTATGTTGGCCGTTATGCAACAGATATCTACAGCTCTTGTTATTTAAGCACCCATCGATGACGTGTATGTGTATGAAGTTACACTGACATCTGATAATGTCGCCTCGGTGTTTCACACTTTTTGTTAGACAACATAACAAGATTATATCTATACGTCAAACTTTTAGAGGCAGATCCTCACGCCAAAACAATAAAAAAAGGTCGTTATAAATTTTGTGACTTTTTAATTAAATAAAATTTTACATAGTTCTCTAGTCCTAAATTCATAAACAAATATGGAAAAGTTTTGAAACTGCTGCTACAGATACAAGCAAGTTTCGGGTCATAAACCGTCTCACGTTTTCAAATATGACGTTGAATGATTTCGTAGGCACATAAAACGTTTCTATAGTCATATCTGCTACATAAAAAAATTGTTTTAGGTGGCCCTTTAGAGCCAAGTATTAAGGCTGAGTTACTTTGAGGTGGTTGAACTGGTCCTACCCTTCCTATCAATGTAAGACTCATGACCTGTTCGCATAGTATTTCAAGGTTTATGTAATAATATTACAACATTTACTTTTTGTGGTTATGTTCACATTAATGTATGATAATTATATAAGTATCTAGCTAACATTCCATAGACGTCCATGTTGTTTTATCACTAGTTATTTGTAGCCGATGGCGGATTAAAGTAAAAGTGTTAGTAGTTCACTTTGATTAAGGTTATAGCGCCAATGTGAACACAGACGTTCGATTTGGGAGGAAACGTAGATAGTATCCAGAATTTCGAGAGAAAATTGTGCATCCTATATTGCTTCTATCATGGGATTTAGTAGAAATCTTTATATTTTTTTGCAAAACCATTCCTTGCTCATATTTCTAGAATAGCGCGCATATACTTTTGTACTGAAAATTTGTACTCCTCAGTGATAGCGGAACGTCGTATTCCAGTGTTTAGGTTGCGAGTTATGTACTGTGTATGACAGCGATATACAATAGGTGTTGTTGGCGTTGATTGAAATCTATCGCCGTGCCCAGCCTTTCGATTTATCAAGAATCGGATACGTTTAATCAGTTACTACAATGACAGATATAAACCTAACAACTGCAAGTTCTTAGCTTCCAATAGCAAGACGTCCACTGGTGGAGACGTCATAGAACAAAGACATGAACGAAGTATCGGAACTTGTAACCGTTAAACGTTTCTGAGACATATACACGCCGCAAATGATAAGGGTAGTAAGAATTGACGTGGGGAATGTTCCACAAGATCGTCTGGCTGGCTGGCCAACTGGCTGGTACTGACACGGAGTCGCCTTCTACAGTGTTAATCACATTTTCCTACATGTCTGGTGTCCGAACATTTCGGGTACGTCCTTCACGATTTCCTTGTTCCTGAAACAATCCTGTCTCAGACAAACGGCGAAACACTATTGCAAACATTGAATGCTGTGGTTGTTCGGCGGGTATAGGTCTCCTAATACAACCATGCTGCCCGCCGCCCGTTGCCAATTGCCTTTCTGTAAGTATACACCATGTCTGCAAGCTCTCGATTCTAATACGGAGCCATTGTGTACAATGCTGTTCCACATCCACTACAAGGTAGGCCAGTAAGAGAAGTGGATCGGACGCAATATTACCGATTTATATGGCAGGAAAGAGAGCTAGGGCATGACGTATGAGGATCAGTTCCACCCTCTAGGAGGAAACCATGCATACTGTAAATGTGGCTGCATGGTACAGCGCATATTAGGCCGCAGTCTCTGTAACAAAGAATGGTTAAATAAATGGTTTCTAGCATCGAAACCATGCATTTCCGGACATAAGTTTGTTCCGTATCCTCTACATCATAGAGTCAGCATGTGCATCATAACGTTTACCTGCTGTGGCACAGAATTCCACAAATCGTCAACAGTAATTACTAGATGACAGTAACAAATACGTTGAACTAATATACCACAAACGTCTTCAGTGGGTGACGTGACAGCTTACGGTGCAGTACGAGCGTACTGAACATCGGACCCATTGTGTGACTGGAATAAAGAGTTTGTTGCAAACAAGACACAGATGTCATTCTTTATGGAGAGTTGTCTTAGGACGTAAAAGTAACTTCGGGCGTACCCCAAAGGAGTGTTAAAGGTTCGTTAGGTTTCACAATATATACAAACTACATAGTAGACAATATTGGAAATGCCATGAGACATTTCGCGGATGATGATATTTTATACAGAGATGTAGCACCGCCATAAAATTGTGACGAAATGCCGGAAGAACTGTAGAGTTTCGATGATTGGTGCGAGGAGTCTCAACTAACCCTCAGCATAAACAAATACAATCTACTGCGTGTACAAAGACACAAAGAATCATGATTGTATGATTACACGATTACAGAACAACCAATAGGAGTTACTTCTCTGTGTTTTGTGCTATTGTGCAGATAGGTGGTATATGTTTGTATCTGGTTTTCCTACATGCTCTGTGGTCTGTCGGTAAGTTTTTCACGTCAGGCCTTTTGTGAAGGATATGACTGCCCTATCTCGCTCTCAGTCTGGCCATTCTCGTCCATAGGGGTTCGTTTCTGGTAATTTGGTAGACAACATCGCTGGATGTAATGGCTGGTAGCTTCTTATACTGCGCAGCAGTCGTCTTTCGGCAATGTAAAGTCTTTCTGCAATGTTTGCTTGTATTCCTCCTGGATGCAGCGGGGGGGGGGGG
This sequence comes from Schistocerca gregaria, assembly GCF_023897955.1. Lineage (NCBI taxonomy): Eukaryota > Metazoa > Arthropoda > Insecta > Orthoptera > Acrididae > Schistocerca > Schistocerca gregaria. The sequence continues at coordinate 491,664,696 of NC_064923.1, forward strand.
GGGGGGGGGGGTCGACTGCATATTCTAGCACAGATCTTATTGAAGTTTTATATGTGTGTATTGCGGTGGTTTGGTCACTACACCCATGAAAGAGGCCTTGTATCTGTCTTATCAGATTTTGTATAAGTCTGGTTTTGTTGGGTAGATAGGTAAAGTGATTCTTCCAGTTGATATGTTTATCTAGAAACAACTCTACGTATCTAGCTGTATTATTTAGTCTGAATGGGTTGTTCCAAAGCGTAAGTTGTATGTCATCGTGTCTTTGTTGTCGTTTCTCGATAACATGTCTATGTGTGAAGAGGACTGTCTGTGTCTTAGTCGGATGCTCCACTTTGCCATTCAGTTTTCTAGACATGTAACGCGTGTGGGGAAGTCGCCATAGAAGTTTGCAGCGTGAACGACGAGGACGTTTGCGAAGCGCAGTGGAGACTTGACAGCGCCGCGGGATGGCTTCGTGACTGGCAGGTTCTGCTGCTCAGCCAGACTGCGTGCAACGCGGCCGCGGCCTTGGAACCTGTTGTCTGGGTCAAGACCAGAAAGCCCGGCTCTCTCGCTCTCTCACGTCATGCTTCGATCTTAGCCGCCCCACAGCCTACCACAAAGACTTATCCCGTCCTCTCAAATCCTAGGAGCAAGAGTAGCCTACTGTGTATCTGGACCGTGGCATTGTTTAAATCTCCTCAAAGTTTGTTCTGTTATTCATAAACTAATAATTGGCAAGTAGGTTTTTAAAACTGTATGATGTGTCTCGTTAAGGATGCTTCATTTCTTTCGGTTCGGTTCGTTTATTGTTGTGGTTCCAACCTAAGAACATCACACACATCCATGCCCGAGGCAGGATTCGAACCTGCGATCGTAGCAGCAGCGCGGTTCCAGGCTGAAGCGCCTAGAACCGCTCGGTCACAGCGGCCGGCTATTGTTGTGGTCTCCAGTTCGAAGCAGACCTCGACGCTAGTTTATCCTGTGTGGGCCTCTTCATCTCTGCATAACGTTTGTAACCTAAACCCATTTGAACTTGCTTACTATAGCCTTGATCAACCTCTGCAATTTTTATCCCCAGCGCTTCCCTCCACTGCCAAACCAACTCTTCATTGTTGTCTCAGGATGTCTCCCATCATCCGATCCTTTCCTTTAGTGTATTGTGCCATAAGCATATTTTCTCTCCACACTTCCAAATAAGGTTACACTCTTGGAAAAAACTTTCAGAAAAGACTTCCTGACACTTATATTCATATTGTTTGTCAACATTTTTTTTCAGAAAAGCTGTCCATGCTGTTGCCTGTCTGGATTTTATACCCACTTTATTCTTCCATCGTCAACTAGTTTGCTACCTAAAAAACAAAACTCATCTACTTCCTTTAGGCCCCACACCCTAATCTAAAGCCCGCGGTATCGCCTCATTTGTCCAACACTCCATCACCGTTTCTTTACTTTTGTCGCTGTTCACCTTCTACTTTCCATGGGGATCTGGAAAAATTTATATAGGGCGAAATGGGGTACTGTAAAATTGTCATTTTTTATATAAAGGAGATGATCAGACCAAAGTCACTACGATCAGCTGCGTAAGGCTACAATTAACTAAGTGAGAGGTTTAGTAGAATCACGGAAAATCAGCTCTACAAGTGTATGAGAATTCTGTAAAGAAAATTCTATACTCCAGATTCCGGGACGGGGGACGGGGGGAGGGGGCATGTGCTCATTCTCGTAGCCCCGCCACCGCCACCTCCACCACCACCACCACCACCACCTCACGCTGCCTGTGCATTCGTCTCATCCTCCAAGTCCTCTGCCAGAATTACAATGTCATTGGCGAGCATCAAAGTTGTAGTTCTTCTCCTTAAACTTCAATTCCTTTCACAAATTTCCTCTGAATTTCCATTACTGCTAGTCCAATGTATATACTGATAACGCCGGGACTACGTATTAGGAAATTCACATTTAGTCTGTTTCACTCGCACTAGATTGCTATTAGCCACTGAACCAACTGTCTCCAAGGTCATGTGCCTCTGAAGTATAGCTAAGAGCACAGGAAAGTATTCTATTCGTTAGTGAAAAATGGCACCAACAATCCTATTACGCATATCCACATTCAGCAGTTTCCTTTTTCTATTTTTTTTAAAAAAAAGAAAAATCTAAGTTCGTCAATGGAATGACCTGGAGTTCCAAAACCACAATTTGCATTCCGAGTTTATTGTTCTATTATAGTTACCCGCTTGGAAATCTTTTTGATTTTCAGATGAATTGATCGTCACTTACTTTGAAGCCCAATTTAGATCCTCCAGTTCCTTTCCCAATTTCAATGTGCCCTGTAAAACACCATTCTACGTTCTATTTCCTGTTAACCTGAAACGTTATTAATAATTTTGTTGTACTGCTGCTGATATTCACTAGACTCTCAAAGATGATATCTATAAAAATTATTAGAAAAAGGATAAATGTGTGAAAATGGTATGTTTTAGTGGACAGTCAGTCAGTCCATATCATAAGCAATGGACCATGCGAACCTACATAACCTGCAGCAAGACAAATAGAATATGAAAGGGGATATGAAAATGAGACCGGATACTAACACCGAGACATGCATGCACGCTCTCTTAAGAGTCACTCATGACATCTCACTTGACGTCACATAAACGTCACACGGCGATAAGGAAGGAACTCCATCACAGCTCAACTTATTGCAATGTTTGTATCATCTGCAAACAAAATAAATAAAGCATCTGGCAATGTAAGAGACGAGGGATCATTAATGCACACAAGAGACAGCAATGGACCCAAGATGGAACCTTGGGGAACACCACATGTAATTAATTCCCAATCAGATGAAGACTGCTTACTGCTTACTGACAGATATTTCACAATGACACCTTTTGTTTCCTGATAGATAAGATCCAAACCAGTCCACTTGTCAATAAAATGACATTTCCCTTGAGAGTATTGCATCTTTTCCTGGTAGTGTATGATTCCTGAAGCTCGACAGTAGTTGCAGGGGCTACAGTCTGGATGACTTATTGGTCTGGCCATGGCTTGGCTGAAAACTTGATAAAACTATAGCCAATACCTTTCTGAGGACGTGCAGCTTTTCTGGATGATTTAATGATAATAGCAGCCTCCTGGATAAATATTCTAGAGATAAAATAGCCTCCCATACTGATATTTGGGTGAGACAACTCAAGAGGACACTTTCATCAGAAAATAACAAACAGGGTTCTGTGGGTCAGAGTGTGGAATGTTATATCCCTTAAATGAGTTGGCACATACACAAGAGAATAGGAGAGGTTGAATTTAGATATAATGTGAATCAGTGAAGTGGCAGTCAATCAATTTGGTGGCAGGAAGAATTGGACTTTTGGTTAGGTGAGTACAGGATCATCAAGAAAAATATCAAATTCGTGTAATGCAAGAGTAGATCCAATAATGAATAAGAAAACAGAAGTGCTGATAAGCTACTGTGGACAACATACTCATCTCATAATCATAGCCAACATAGACACAAAGCCAACAACACTGTACAAGTTTATATACCTAGTAGCTACACATTGCCCTGATGATCTAGCAGTAAACTGCTTTCCTAGAAACCTCTAGGTTATGGGGTCAAATCCCAGTTGGGACTCTAATTTTTTCAGTCTGCGTTTCAACGTAGCCTTCACCTCTCAGCGATGTGTGGAATTGTTAGAAATAATAAGTGGTCGGGATTCTGCGTTAAACTGCAGGTCTCTTTCCCCCAGTTGGATAAGTGGGGTATGTTAGGGATACGCAAGCTGCCGAAGTAGCATCCATCAGGCCAGTGAGCCACACGAAATTATTATTGTAGCTTCACATATGATGAAGATGTTGAAAGAACTGTTAAGATAGAAGGAAATTTAATATGTGATGGGCGACTGGAAAAGAAAGAGAAGGATAAATTGTACGACTTGGGGGAAGGAAAGAAAGGGAAGCCACTTGGTACAATTTTGCAAGACCCTAATTGATCATTACTAACACTAGGTTTAAGAATTGTTAAAGAGGGCTGTATACGTGAAAGATATCTGCAAACATCGGAATGTTTCTTATGGTTTACATAATGCTGAGGCTGAAGTTTAGAAATCAAGTTTATTAATGTAAAACATTTCCAGGACCTGATGTGTACTTTATGAACAATACTAATCATTACTTATTAGTTATTAAAAACATGTTAAAATTGAAGGAACTGGCCAAATGGGAGGTAATTAAGTAAATGAGATTTGGATAAGTTGACAGTTTCAAGGGGATTGTTAGATAACCGAAACCGCTGAGTGAAATACAATAGCAAATAAATGGATAGACTGAGAAGTGAAATAATGAAAACAGCGGAGGAAAAACACTACGCAAAAAGGTAAGGTCCAACAAAAATCCTTGGATAACACACCAGATATTATGCTTAACTGACGAAAGGAGAAAATAAACGGCAGCAAATGAAGTAGACAAAAGACAATACAGAAATAAAAAGATGAATGACACAAAATATAAAAGTAGTAAAGCATGACTACAGGAGAAATTCATGCATGACTGTCGGGCACTATCATGAAGTAAATCGGAACATCCGATAAGATGGTTTTTTCCTTTTTTACGAAGTTACATTGTTTTATCGGTTTGTGCATTTGCTCTTTTCTTTGTAATATTCTAGGTGACACTTGTACTATATTTCATTAACTTCTCACTTCTTTGTTGTTTATCTTTTTTAGAATATTGCGCACATGCGATTTCAACTTACAGCTTTTCTGCAGCTCCGGCAAGGCTGGCGGAAGCAGAAATGAGTGATGATTTCTGACATACGTATTTCTTGTCGAGATACTAGTTCGTAGTATCTTAGCAGATACACGCTTTTATCAGTACCATTTATAGTAAAGAGTGCTGATGAACTCTGATCTATTTCAGTCGCTGAGCTATAATTAATTATCATGGAAGCAGTTATGCAATTGCTCACACCTTTCTTCTGCTCCGCGACAAAGTGTCCAGTCAGCAGACTGTGAATGTACGGGCTGGTTATCTCATGTGGGGCGATAAACCTACAGATAAGAGAGCAAAGCTTTTTCCATTCCTGCTAGCAACTTTCTGACAATGCGTGCTACGTAAGAACATCAGATCTCGAACACTGGCAGTGAGTGAGGTATCCCAATGGAAACCCTCTGGACCTGTATTTTAGGACTGAGTTCAAAGCAAGATCCGGCAATCCAAATTTTGTTTTCCATTGTTTCCCTAAATTGCATACCGTGAATGCCGAGATGTTGCGTGCGCCTCTTGTAATTCATCGCTACATTGATACTGTTTTTACTGCAATGCTAGCAAACCCGGCTATTGCTCGCTGTTACTAAATATTCCTATGGGTACTGGAATATGTCCTAATCTCCTTCTCTCTCCTTGGTCTGTTAATGTCCTCCTCGCCTCTATCTTTGTTTATCGATTCCTCCTTACTCTCTCACTGTCAAACAACTCCTCACCCTGTTTCTGTTCATCTCCTCCCTCCCCCCCCCCCCCAATCTCTTTCCATCTCCTCCTCCTCCTTCCTCTCTCTCTAACCATCTCCTCCTTCCCTCTTATCCCTCTCTCTCTCTGTCCATTTCCGCTTCCCCCTTTCTGTCCTTGAACCTATAGCCAACGAAACCTACACTCCTGGAAATGGAAAAAAGAACACATTGACACCGGTGTGTCAGACCCACCATACTTGCTCCGGACACTGAGAGAGGGCTGTACAAGCAATGATCACACGCACGGCACAGCGGACACACCAGTAACCGCGGTGTTGGCCGTCGAATGGCGCTAGCTGCGCAGCATTTGTGCACCGCCGCCGTCAGTGTCAGCCAGTTTGCCGTGGCATACGGAGCTCCATCGCAGTCTTTAACACTGGTAGCATGCCGCGACAGCGTGGACGTGAACCGTATGTGCAGTTGACGGACTTTGAGCGAGGGCGTATAGTGGACATGCGGGAGGCCGGGAGGACGTACTGCCGAATTGCTCAACACGTGGGGCGTGAGGTCTCCACAGTACATCGATGTTGTCGCCAGTGGTCGGTGGAATGTGCACGTGCCCGTCGACCTGGGACCGGACCGCAGCGACGCACGGATGCACGCCAAGACCGTAGGATCCTACGCAGTGCCGTAGGGGACCGCACCGCCACTTCCCAGCAAATTAGGGACACTGTTGCTCCTGGGGTATCGGCGAGGACCATTCGCAACCGTCTCCATGAAGCTAGGCTACGGTCCCGCACACCGTTAGGCCGTCTTCCGCTCACGCCCCAACATCGTGCAGCCCGCCTCCAGTGGTGTCGCGACAGGCGTGAATGGAGGGACGAATGGAGACGTGTCGTCTTCAGCGATGAGAGTCACTTCTGCCTTGGTGCCAATGATGGTCGTATGCGTGTTTGGCGCCGTGCAGGTGAGCGCCATAATCAGGACTGCATACGACCGAGGCACACAGGGCCAACACCCGGCATTATGGTGTGGGGAGCGATCTCCTACACTGGCAGTACACCTCTAGTGATCGTCGAGGGGACACTGAATAGTGCACGGTACATCCAAACCGTCATCGAACCCATCGTTCTACCATTCCTAGACCGGCAAGGGAACTTGCTGTTCCAACAGGACAGTGCACGTCCGCATGTATCCCGTGCCACCCAACGTGCTCTAGAAGGTGTAAGTCAACTACCCTGGCCAGCAAGATCTCCGGATCTGTCCCCCATTGAGCATGTTTGGGACTGGATGAAGCGTTGTCTCACGCGGTCTGCACGTCCAGCACGAACGCTGGTCCAACTGAGGCGCCAGGTGGAAATGGCATGGCAAGCCGTTACACAGGACTACATCCAGCATCTCTACGATCGTCTCCATGGGAGAATAGCAGCCTGCATTGCTGCGAAAGGTGGATATACACTGTACTAGTGCCGACATTGTGCATGCTCTGTTGCCTGTGTCTATGTGCCTGTGGTTCTCTCAGTGTGATCATGTGATGTATCTGATCCCAGGAATGTGTCAATAAAGTTTCCCCTTCCTGGGACAATGAATTCACGGTGTTCTTATTTCAATTTCCAGGAGTGTAGATTAGGAACTGAAGTGTTAATGTGCGAAAAGATAGAATTATAAAGTATCTGATAATTCAGATTTTGTAGGAATCATGTGTTCATTAGCCATAAATAAAACTTCTCCGTTTTCTTTTAAAACCGACTGCGAGGAAGAGAACAGAACAGCACATAGTAGTGCATAAATTTTTTAAAAAAATTATATACTAGTATAATGGGAAAGAATATATGTAGGAGCAACAATTCGTCTAACAGTTTAAATGGCCTGCAGTCGTAGTTAATACTGACTCCGAGAAACAAAACAAACCGTACATTTTCAGAGCACTCCATAGCCCAGCATTTTCTTTCTCGTCGTCGGTTTCAGAACAGAAAGCGTGTATGATGTTGTTCAAGAAAATATGTAGCCTACGTCTGTCTAAATGTTTATTAGAGTATCGTGCAAAAATTTGAACTAAGTCAGTCAAGTACTTTTCGAGACTACTGCTAGTAACTTTTTCCCGTCCGACCAAATGTTTGTCAGAATATCGTGTAAAATTGACGTAAATCGGTCAAGAGCTTTTCGAGGTTTTTGCCAACAATGCTACCCCTCTATACATTATGTATACTTATATATGATACATCTTTTAAAAATGTAACCTATAACCGTCCTAATCTTTACCAGACTACCATGTAAAAATTTGAAGAAAACCAATCAAGAACTTTTCGAGATTACTGTTAATAACCTTGTCCCTTTATAGGTGTGTGTATGTGTGTACACTAAAGAGCCAAAGAAACTGGAACACCTGCCTAATATCGTGTAGGACCCCGTGTACACGCACAAGTGCCGCAACACGACGTGGCATGGATTCGACTAATGTCTGAGGAGTTAGGTGGCAGGCGGACGTGTTTAAATGCAGAAAAGTGTTCCTGGAACCACTGTGCAGCCATTTTGAACGTGTGGGGTCTCGCATTGTCCTGTTGGAATTGCCCAAGCCCGTCGGAATGCACAATGATCATAAATGGATGCAGGTGATCACACAAGGTGATTATGTACATGTCACCTGTCAGAGTCGTATCTGGATGTATATCACTCCACCTGCATACGGCCCTCACCATCGCAGAGCCTCCACCAGCTTGAACACTCCCCTGCTGACATCCAGCGTCCATGGATTCATGATGTTGTCTCCATACCCGTACACGTCCATCCGCTCGATACAATTTGAAACGAGACTCTTCCGACCAGGCAACATGTTTGCGATCATCAATAGTCCGATTTCGGAGTTACTGGGCCCAGGCGACGCGTAAAGATTTGTGTCCTGCAGTCACCAAGCGTACGCAAGTGAGCCTTCGGCTCCGAAAACACATATCGGTGCTGTTTTGTTGAATGATTAGCACTCTGGCACTTGTTGATGGCACAGCATTGAAATTTGCAGCAATTTGCGGAAGTGTTGCACTTCTGCCACGTTGAACGATTTTCTTCAGTCGTCGTTGCTCCCGTTCTTGTAGGATCTTTTTCCAGTCGCAACGATGTCGGAGATTTTATGTTTTACGGGATTCTTGATATTCACGTCACACTCGTGAAATTTCGTACGGGAAAATCCCGATTTCATCGCTACCTCGGAGATGCTGCGTCCCATCGCTGTTGCGCCGACAGTAATACCACGTTCAAACTCACTGAAATCTTGATAACGTGCCATTGTAGCAGCAGTATCCGATGTAACAACCGTAGCAAACACTTGTTGTCTTATATAGACGTTGCCGACCGCATACATATCTCTGTATTTGAATACGCATGCGTCTATCAGTTTCTTTGGCGCTTCAGTGTAGCATGACAATTGCCAAGACTACAGAAAGAGAACAGACCGGACGGAAAGTTCATTATTTTGTGAAAAAACGGGTATGAGGGAGATTTGAACAGGGATTTCATGCTTTGCAGTCCACCATCCTGATCACATAACCACGACACCGTGATTCTTACAGATCGCTCAGTGTTGCACATCTTGCGCTTCTGCCGTTCACTGTTTCTACTTTGCTTCTTTCTTCACAGTTCAGTACACCTTCTTCCTGTTTTCATGCTTGATATGTGTTCAGTTTTTGATGGACTGTTCACTCACTGGGCCATTTTAGGAATAAATCTGATGGGAGTGCGATGGGGAGTTTAATGTTACTAAGTTTCTTAGTGATACGGTTGCAAACATCTTGATAACACTTCATGTTCGCGTTTACACAAACACTGCAAGCACCATCACTCTCCATTTGCTTGTGAATACAGTACACACATTTCTATAAAAATACTTTCGTCCTACTCTTCACAGCACTTAAACCACATTGTAACACAGAAACATTACAACTTTCCACACAAAGCGATTTACATTATGTTACGGCACCTTAAAGCAGTTCCTCCCAGACACATGGTGATTGCTTCGTCTCCCTGCTGGCAACAATGACCAGCTCAGGGGGCAATGCTACAAATCAAATTGCAAGCGCCAGCGGGCTACTGACATGTTCATATACTGCCTAAGGTGGGTTGGCAGCATTCTCACATGATTCTTCCGAAAAAGAAAAATTGCCGAATTCCTTATGTTTACTACCTTTCTACGAGCTTGTGCTCCATCTCTCCTTGACCTCGCTTTTAATTTCTCGGCGCTCCCGTTCATCCTACAGACTACTCCTTTTTCCAATAAAATCTAAGGTAAGGTTTATACTTCGAGCTCAAACATGAAGATTGAAGCTTCTGTACGGTTCACTCGGGTGAGCCGTCGCTATTAGGAATCTAAAACAAAAATCTTCTGGAAATATTAATAAACGAACGTAATACTGATGACTAGGCTACTATTGTTCCTCTGATCCGAGCAAGCCGCAATTCCAAAGAAGACTAACTGGCATAAACGCAATAAATGATTGTTCCACGTAGCAATTAAAAAAACTGGGTATACTGCAACTGACTGAAAATAAAATAATTTCACTTCGCTTTAGAGCTGTTTGTGTGATGAAACGGCGAACTACTAAGAATAAATAACTGACGTGTTATTTAAAAGAAAGTACAGGCACTGTGCCCATGGTAAGTAACTGCTAACAATCCACTAACGTTAACTGTAATAGTTATAGCTTGGCGCAACCATAATTACGTCGGTTCAAAATGGATACAGACATACGAATGACGACTACTTAGTTCAAAAAAATGTTATTTCTTGTGGCAACGACGGGTTGTGGATGTCTCCTCTCAGGTGCCTATTTCACGCCCCTGCAGCTTTCACAACCGTCATAAGGGATTCGGCTACTGCATCCACTGGAACTCCAGCAGGATGGGGGCTCAGATCTCTTTGACGACGATATGAGACAGATTTTTTTCCCACAGAACGTAAATCATTTGTCATCGGTTTTATCCTACTGCAAATACCACATGTACGCTGATGACCTCCAAAAAAATTTCAATACTGACCTATGTGCTCCGTCAAAATGGGCGCAGGATCAATCCATCCAAAACCCAAGCGGTGCTGATTGGTCATTCTAGGTTCCTTAGCCCGAATTATCAGGAACACTTTCCATTTTTAACCACAAAAGCGACAAATATCAACTTCTTTCCTTCAGCAAAGAGTCTAGGAGTAATAATAAATGAAAATTTAAATGGATTGAGCACGTAATTGCAATGTACAAGCAGCCATCATCATCTCTCCAAACACGACAAGAAGACTCTGTCTTCCTGACCTGATATAGAAATTTGTAGAAACACTTATACTTCCAATTATTGATTACAGCGATGTTATCCTGTAGGGAAGCTCGCGCCGCCTGGAAATACGTATGTTGTTCATTTATTTATTTTTTGTTTAATGTACATAATTTGCTTTCAGGAGGCCTTCACACAAATATTTGGTCTATAAAATTAAGTAAGAAAGGTTTTTTCTTAAAAAATATTAACTTTTATTCTCAACAGTGTATGAGAAATATGATAACTTCAGTCTATTGCCAAGTGAATTAGAGTTCTAATATAATCTATTTCTTCTTTGCCAACAAAACACAGCTCATTTACTAATATAAGGTTGACTATCGTAGAGCAGAAGAATCTTGACTTTGCGCTGAATTATTTATAAGATTAAACGTATTCAAATCTCTTTTGAAATAACTATCTTTCTCCTAACACAGTCTTGTATTTAAATTTATCGCTTATCTGGAATCAAGTCAAAACTTCTTCAGCACACCAAAGTCTCTCCAGTTCCTCAATTCGGTCTTAAATGTTATTAAAGTAACTTTTATTTCATTAAAATTCTTCAATTTCCTTAAGTGACCAATAATTTCCGTTATCATGGTACTACAAGAATGTAAATAGATTTTGGACGAAAGAGGGGGAGAGGGACGCAAAGCGCATTCGGCTGGGATTCAAGCACCCTCAGAAATATTCTTTTAGAAACGAGCTATGGAATGTGCTGCCATCAGTACCCATTCCGCTCTCCACAAAATCCTCCCTATTGTTCAGTATCAGAACTGTTTTCATAACTAGTACCGACCGGGTGTCCAGATTGAGTGATATTTTTCCATTTCGGCTAGTAAAGGAAGAAATGCAACCGTCATCTGTGGGCCACATTTTTGTTGATCAACGAGACTTTTGGACGACACGGGCAAATCCTAGTGTATCTTTCTGCACTAATTTTAATTTTATTTTATTTGGAATAATATTTATCACTCCACTGCTTTATGAAAGACTGAAGTATTGCAAGCCCAATTGTCTGGTCTACCAGTCTCCAAATATCGACTCCAATGCCATCATTAAACTGCTAGAGGAAGTTAATTAAACTGCTATAGTATTGTGTATATATTTTTGACTTGCCATAACGCTATGGGACTAGTCAAAATCGGTTTCCATCTTCTTTCTTCTTACAAGTTAATACATCATTTGAAACATTCAGAACATTAAACAGGACGAAAATAATAAATAGCAGCGCTTACATTAAATTAAATTGCAGATAAGACCTGGACTGATTAACAAAACAACATCTGAGCTCAATTAAGGCCAGAAATGTACATTAGTTGGTCTCGGACAAAGTAGAGATCGGAATTAGCTGATAATGCTATCCATATATCGATAGTTTATATCTATCGACGGCGATTTCAAGTATCGATAGTGGGGATCACATTTCCGACATATGACTGAAAATGAAAATATTTTTCAATCTCAGTGCACGGCAGCTAGGTCGTGTGTAATTTCATTTTGGTGTTGAGGGTGGGGGGGGGGGGGGGGGGGGGAGGGTGTCCAAACACAACCCCCTATGGCTACATCCTTGCCTTCATACCCCCTACTCGACCTTAACACTTTTGTCTGAACAACATGGCAAAAACACCCGTTCCCAAAAGAGCAAAACCCTTTCTGTCCCATTCCATCGTTGAGCCACCTTCCGAAGTCCTTCTCAATAGCAGGAAACTGACTCTGGAATAACTTACCACATTATATTAGAAAACTGAGTAACATTTCCAACTTCAGAAGACACTTAATGAAATGTACTAAAGCAACAATAAAGATTACCATCGTCTGTGTACGCACTTGTTACCTTTTTATACCTTTATTTGTAACCAGGTCTTTCTCATTTCCTTGTATTCGTAGCTGATGCAGTCTCCCTAAATGTCCTTTCCCCAGAACGCGCTATATCAGGAAACATCTATTTTGTAAACCTATAATTTCTTCTTTATGTCTTCCACTACCATTATTATTATTATTATGTCACTATTGGTGACATCAGTTGTAATAATATAAGTATAGGACGCGCAGGGTACGGTGGCTGATGCGCAGTGATAAGGCGCTGGGCGAGTTCATTCCTTCGTTCAGAAGGAGGGGCCGACTACCGTTTGCCACCTTTTGGTCGGTCGGCGATGACAGAATCGACGCACACGCCTTGCACTCTTCCTCAAACGATTTTACAGAAACTATTCGGTAAAAAAAACATTTAATTTTTGCTTTACTTGTCGATTTAAATGTCGGCGTCATTACGTGTGCCCATCATTTCGTTAATTGCCCTAGTTATTGTTATATTTAAGTGGAAGTGAAACACTGCGTAAATTCGAAAAAGTTTGCAATGAAAAATAGGGGTGACTATGATTTTGCGTCTGGTGCATATTACATAACATGGTGCTGAATGTGAAATTTAGCGAAAGTACTGAATTTTTCTTAAGACTTGGTTGGAACTCTCTACCCGGCACTTATCTCGAGAAAATTGATCTGACGTAACGCACTCATTACGATAGCACCTTGTGAACGGTAAAGCCAAAGTGAAATATCCGCAACATTCTTCACATTTCATAAACGGTTTGAGATGTCGAAATGAGATTGAGGCAAATGATAGCACACAAAGAGGAGAGTATTTTACCATCTGGTTATTATACAAAACTTCATTATCTACCTTGTTCTTCCACTAACTACAGACATTCCCGACGAAATAATGTAATTTTTAAGTGCCATCGATAGTTAGTGAAACGAGAAATGCTATGGGATTTGGAACAACAATAGTGAAGTCATTACATGATTATTTTGTACCGAGGATCAGCTTCTTCATTAGATGCCCACCTCACATTTCCTCAGTTCCTCTCTTAATAAACTTAATAAAACACTGTTTCAGGATTCTATCTCATTGCGTCTGCATAACATGTTACTTAAGTGAGACTGTACACTCCTCTCAGTTTTGACAAAAGAAGCAAATTTTAAACATGGCAACAAGAGAAATGTGTAGTTTTTGCTCAATATTCCCCACTCGTGACTGTTCTCTGAAAGTTGCAGATGATTAACAAACTAGGCGAAAATAAATCACTGCATTTTCGGCTGAATTAAGTGTGGGCGTCGAGGGACCTCGCTTAATATTTACCATAACTGTGATTGTAGGCTTTTGTTTATAACGGCACTTCTCCCGCGGTCGGCATTTCCCTTACAGCGCTCTCAGCGAACCCCCCCCCCCCCCCCCCCCCCCCCTTTGCCATTCTCACCGCTTCCCCAGCCGACTAGCGGTCACGGCATTTTTGGCATTTTGCGCGAACTATACTGCCAGTGTTTATCTTAATTCATGTCAGTATTATTTAATTCCGCTACTACTTCAGACACTCAATTTTAATATTGTTTCTGACATAAAACTGTAGCTATGAAATTATAAAAACGTACTGTGTTTGTACAACCATGGTCCGATGTAAGATAGAGCCCTGATGGCTCTAATCAGATAAAGTTAAATAAATAAACAAATAGAGAGAAGAATTACTCCATTACAGAGACGTTCCCAGTTCAGTTTGTTACGGTACTCACTTCTCTCCTTTCTAATACTTTACATAATCACCTTCGTCTTTATTTGTCCTTACGCCACATTCTGTGAAAAGCGTGCTGTCCATTCCTTTCAACAGGCTTTCTGATTCATGCAGAAGATCAATGTTATCTCCCACGCATTGGTGTCCACTACCCTTGCAAATTTTTTTCACTTCCTTGACTGTTTCTTTGACATTCACGTTGGGCAAAAGTGGTCATAAGGCTGCTAGCCTCTGCCTTCTTCACAGAAACATGTCTTTCTTGTTCTTACACTTTTGATACTCCAACTTTGATTTTGTAGGCGTTACAGATTATTTGCCTATCCCTGTACTGTAGAATCAATTTTCTAAAGATTGTAAACATTTTGTTACATATTGCACTGTCGAAGGGTTTCTCTGGATATTTTAAAATTACACAGTTGAGGCGACATGTCATATGGGAGCTACGTATAATGCTGCGACTCTGTATGTGTGCATATATTATCTTCCTGATTTTCTTGCCTTTATTGAATGGGTCAGTACAGCATTACGTTTTCTTTGAACGAAACGTGTAGGTTAGTACAGAGAAACTCTGTGAGAAATAAGGAGCACGGTAACTCCTTTATCCCGAAATAAAAATTTTTCATCGACGTCACGTAAGATTCTCTCTTTTGTTTAATGAGCTGTTATGAAAACCGGAGACGCTTAATGACTCTACCACAGAGATATTAAATAACTTCGGAATTTTAAAATTGGTTACTCAAATGGATGGCAAAATGGTATTTTTAAGTTGTAAATATTCTTTCTTTCTTATTACTTCTCAGCTAAGTGAACGTCATGCCCTCAGTAATAAGTAACTTGTAGATCTTTTATACCACTACACATTAAATATTTTGTCGTAATTTCAAGTTGACATAATATTTTAAGATCAGGGGTGATTTTTATATTAACTTTTCACCCTCGTATTTGAATTTGAGTTATGATCGTGATCCATTAGCGCTTGTAGAATTATTTTTCCAGCTGCCAGATACCACACATTTCAAGAGAAAGGCCTTCAAATAAAATTTAATTAAACAACCACTGAATAATCTGCAATACTTTAAATGGTTTGTTGCACATTCGCGACATACAATCTACCGACATTTGTGTAAATGTTAATTAATAATTGTGTGCAATCCAAGGTGGCTGGAAAGAAACTGATAAAACATTGCCTGAATATTGGCATCCTTCTTTTCTTTTTCGGTTTTAATAATGGTATGCGGAATCTTGACACAATGGCATGTATCTTCTCTCGAAGAGTGGCTGTTGGGACGGCGTTAGCTTGGCCCTGCACCTCAAAGTACGCAAACTGTGTCAGAAGATCCATCCGATGATGCCAAGGCTTCGCGTTGATCATGAAACAAACAGAAAAACAAGAACATTTTGTAATATTTTGTAAATAACGCTTAATAGGCTTATAACAAAATCAGTCGGCACGTAGCTGAAATAAATTGCATCACTACTTTACAATATAGTGACGGCGAAAAAATCCGCAGTGCTACAGCTTCAAACATTGAATCTTTAAATTCTAAAAAAGTATCCAGGTTTCCTTAACTCAGTTTTCCAACACCGAGCCCACTGTCAGAATTGCTTCTCTGATACATTTCCCTTCCTAAAATCCATCTGATGTTCCTCCAGTATTTTAATTTTATCAATAAGGGATGCGAGATCGTGGCTGTTAAAATTTAATATTAAAACGTAATATCAAACACCTGTCTCAATGCAAAAGTGCTAAAATTGATGAGCACGTGTATAACTAGACATATATCGCTGACATCGGTTACTGGGGAAATCTACATCTACATACTCTGCAAATTGCTGTAACATACAGGATAATAATTTATTTTACCAAGTACTAATAAAGTTCTTATAGACTGCTTGGTCCAGGCAGTTTCTGTGTGGCTAGTAAGTGCCATTCTGTTGGTCTCGCTCATTTTTTTTTCCAATAATAGATCCAAAGTATTCTACTCGGGGTAAAAAAGGAGCACTTGGAGGTTGCAACGGAGGTCTGTTTTTTCTAGAAGCGTGAAAACATACCGGACAATGAGTATATGGTCTTCTTTATCTACCCATTACCATGATATCATCCAAATAATTGGAGCAATTGGGAATGTCATGCAGTATTTGATGCAGGTAACTCTGAAATGTTGCTGCAGCGCTTGCTACTCCAAACAGTAGTTTATAGTATTGTTATCATCCAAACAGCGTGTTCATGACCATTAATTTTCGAGACTCTTTATGAAGGGTAAGCTGGGAGCATACTTCCAAGAGGACGATCTTTGAATGGTAAGGTCCACCTGCAAGACAATAATTCTTCGGGTAGCGGTAGTGGATAGGTACCTATTACAGTTTGGGTATTTATTGCGACGTTGAAGTCGTGATGGATACAAAGAGGTCCACTCTGGTTTATAGGCCATTATCAGTGGTGGATAACTAGAGATTTGACGGACTTAGGTGCAGAACGCACTGTGCCACAAGACAATTGAGTCCATTTCACACAAACCCCTTAATGGTGTTAGTAAGCTATGGAAGGAGCACGTGGAAATCATGGAATGGCGTCGAGGCGAATAGTGATATGAGCTGTAAACCTTTTTGCATATATTAAATCTTGTTACAAAAGTGAGGGAAAAAAGTGTTACTGATTTCTGTGAAGCGAACAACCTCTGTTATCACACGAACAGAGTTTATAAATATGAAATTGAATGCATGGGGGGGGGGGGGGGGGGTCGTGTCTCGTATGTTATGGACCTCCTTATGGTTGATTATTGCAAACCGGACAAGGCAGGTAACGAGTTTGTGTGTGAACAAGGTATACCACGCACCTAAAAATGTAAATGAAATGACGAATCAAACCACATTCAGCCGTTTAAATTTCCAGTTGTTATTTGATTTGAGCAACCAGTTTCGCCGCAACATTACGCTACCGTCAGACCACTGTCCGAGGTGCAAGAAAAAGCGACTCTCATCGCTGAAGACGACACGTCTCCATTCGTCCCTTCATTCACGCCTGTCGCGGCACCACTGGAGGCGGGCTGCACGATGTTGGGGCGTGAGCGGAAGACGGCCTAACGGTGTGCGGGACCGTAGCCCAGCTTCATGGAGACGGTTGCGAATGGTCCTCGCTGATACCCCAGGAGCAACAGTGTCCCTAATTTGCTGGGAAGTGGCGGTGCGGTCCCCTACGGCACTGCGTAGGATCCTACGGTCTTGGTGTGCATCCGTGCGTCGCTGCGGTCCGGTCCCAGGTCGACGGGCACGTGCACCTTCCGCCGACCACTGGCGACAACATCGATGTACTGTGGAGACCTCACGCCCCACGTGTTGAGCAATTCGGCGGTACGTCCACCCGGCCTCCCGCATGCCCACTATACGCCCTCGCTCAAAGTCCGTCAACTGCACATACGGTTCACGTCCACGCTGTCGCGGCATGCTACCAGTGTTAAAGACTGCGATGGAACTCCGTATGCCACGGCAAACTGGCTGACACTGACGGCGGCGGTGCACAAATGCTGCGCAGCTAGCGCCATTCGACGACCAACACCGCGGTTCCTGGTGTGTCCGCTGTGCCGTGCGTGTGATCATTGCTTGTACAGCCCTCTCGCAGTGTCCGGAGCAAGTATGGTGGGTCTGACACACCGGTGTCAATGTGTTCTTTTTTCCATATCCAGGAGTGTATTTTAGAAGTGAGGTAGAGAGCTCCCGCTGATGGGTGACCTTCTGTATCATGACTCAGAAATGGGGGACCACAATCAGTTCTTCGGACAATACTGTAGACTGCGAGTTTAGTTGAAGCTCAGAGCAAAACTGACCTGCTCAACCCCCTCTGCAAGTCCTGCAAAAAGCCGAGTATGACCTCGCAGCCCAGTTTGCTTCACATTCTGCAGTTGATTGTAACTTTTTTCACCAACGCTGACGGAACAGCCTTTTTACCATGTTGAGTAAGTGCACAAGATTATGCAACCCATTCCTCGCTGCCATTTTTAGGGGTATCATTATTTACCATACGTCTGAATTAACGGACTGCAACCTTTTTCACCCCGACACAGGTTACAGAAGGTTTTTCAACAGGTGAAGTTTGTGTCACTGGCTCATTTTCAGTATCAGTACAACAAGACAGCGCTTCTGATTTGTTGGTCAGAGTAATGGGTGTAATACTCTTTCTCCCTTATCCCTGCCTCCCCTGTATGTGGTCTTCAGATCTACAGTGGCATCCCACTTACAGTCCAGCTCACCTTCAAAGGAGGCATTATCTATTGGAGAATGTGCCAAATTTCAACAACAAATGCTGCGAGAAAGTCGTTGTGAGTAATGGGATGGGGAAAATGAGGCAGCTTGCAATATTTATATACAGATGTCAAGTGTCGTGTGGAAGTATCATGCCACACATGGCAGGAAAGATTTTCTTTTGAAACATTCGTGCTGCGATTGAGACAACTGACGTCGATCGTGTAACAGCTAAGCAGTATCACTAAATACGTTAGATCACTCTGCACAGCTACCTCTACACACTCGAATGACAGTTCAGCACTTTGCGCAGCTGTTTATGCGGGAAACCTCACTCACGCAACGCTAATAGGGGACAGCAGACTACGGCACAATATGTGTCAGACACGTTCCACAGTCACGGCATTGTGCTCCCTTATGTAGCGCACGACAGAAAAGCTATCTGGAGGCATGAACGTTATGTGTTCCGTATAAGTAGGGAACAACAGACACTGGAAATCGAAATCTACTTGCTTCATATGCATGACCTCCACCCGTGAGTCACATACACAAATATTTTTCACTATAAAAAACGTTACTTCAGATCATAACTGTTAATATACCAACAAATTTATGGCCGCGCCGTGTATTAGGTAACAATGCAAATATTTATAAAGAAAGCAAAAAAATCTGTGAATGTTTGTCAATACTGCGAAAGTAGTTCGCATTTCAGTTGTGAAGAATCAGAAATAAATTTATGCTGTTTCAGCATACTAGGTACTAAATTTTTCTATTCTTCTCGCATACATTACGACCTGCAGGTTGTTGCAGTTTCTGATTTTCCCGGTAAAGAAGCGAGCAGCAGCGACAGGCCACGGGGTGAAGTTCTTTAAACAGAGCTTTGCGCACGGGAGGGGGGGGGGGGGAGGGGGGATGACTGAAGCCATGTCTATCTGGACACAGTTGGATCTCAGTCGCCTAGATCTGACGCAGGTATTCTTAGGTTGAATCGTAACCTACATCATTACTCTGAAATTCACAATTAACTGACTGGCAGAGGGTTCATCGAACCACCTTAAAGTTATTTCTTTACCGTTCCTCTCGCGAAAAGCGCGCCTGAGAAACGGTCACTTAGATCTTTCTCTTATTTTATTATAATTATCATTTCTCCCTATGTACGTGGGCGCCAACAAAACATTTTCATACTAAGGAGAAAGTTGGTGATTTAAATTTCATGAGAAGATTCTACCACGATGAAAAACACATTGGTTTTAATTATTGCCACCCCAGTTCGCGTTATCGTATCCGTGTTATTCTATCCTCTATTTCGTGGTAATGCAAAACGAGCTGCCCTTCTTTGGATATTTCCGATGTCTCCGCCAACTATCAACCATGTCTGATGCGGATCTCCGCTTCCCCCCACTGCACAGCAATACTCCAGAAGTGGGCGGACAAGCTTAGTGTAAGCAGTCTCTCTAACAAACCTTTTCTATTTTCTAAGTGTTCTGGCAATAAATTTCAGTCCAAGTTTTCTCCACAACGTTATTTATGTGGTCATTCCAATAGTTATTCGTAATTGTAATCCCGAAGTATTTGGTTCAACTGACAGATTTGTGGGATTTATCGTGTTACCGAAATTTAGCGGATTCCTTTTATTGCTCATGTGGATAATTTCGCACTTTTCATTATTTACCGTCAATTGTCACTTTTTGCACCATACAGATACCTTTTCTGAGTCATTTTGCAACTGGTTTTGATCATATGAATTGCCGAATATTTACTTCGCTTCTTTGGTGAAGGAATTTCGGAAATCCGTGTTTAGTAACTCTGTTATCAGTAACATCACCAATGTTGTTGCGTAGTGAAGGTATTGATTGCGTCCTGTCGCTGGTGCACCTTATATACAACCAGAACCTCTTTGGATTTTCTTCCAGTTTTCTAGACAGTTTCGTTGTGGAACTATTACAAGTATCTCGCACTGCAGTTAGCGCGAAATTTGAGCTTCTTCAAGACTTTGCCGTTCTTGGAGTTTTATGTTATTTTGATTTTGGCAAGCTCTTTCTTTGGTTTTTATTTTTTACTTCTGCAAAAGTGTACTGACCTGTTTTGTGTATCATGGGGGATTAGTGTCCCCTCTCACTAATGTATTTGCCATATATCTCTCGGCTGCCTTCCATCGTATTTCTTTGAATTCAAAACACAGCTGGTCTACGTTTCAATAGATTAAAAGGAGTGGCCACTGTCTCTTAGGAATCCGTCAAGCGAAATTTTATCTGCTTTTTTAAGTAGAAGTGTTTTCCCTTTATTTGAATGTTACGGTATTCCGTATCGCTACAACTTTGTGGTCCGGAACATCCTGGCAGATTAAAACTGTGTGCCGGACCGAGACTCCAGTCCGCAGCTCGTGGTCGTGCGGTAGCGTTCTCGCTTCCCACGGCCGGCTTACCGGGTTCGATCCCTGGCGGGGTCAGGGATTTTCTCTGCCTCGTGATGACTGGGTGTTGTGTGCTGTCCTTAGGTTGGTTGGGTTTAAGTAGTTCTAAGTTCTAGGGGACAGATGACCATAGATGTTAAGTCCCATAGTGCTCAGAGCCATTTGAACCATTTGAACCGAGACTCGAACTCGGAACCTTTGCCTTTCGCGGACAAGTGATCTACCATCTGAACTACCCAAGCACGACTCACGACCTGTACTTACAGCTTTAATTCCGCCAGTACCTCGACACTTACCTTCCAAGCACTTGTCCGGAAAGGCAAAGGTCCCGAGTTTGAGGCTCGGTGCGGCACAGTTTTAATCTGCTAGGAAGTCTAATATTAGCGCACACTCTGCTGCAGAGTGAAAATTTCATTTTGGAACTTTGTGATCGTTAATCCCTGTACTTGTCACGATGCTCCCTATTCGCTCGAGATTATTTGTTGCTAAGAGGTCAAGTATGTTTTAGCAACCACTTACGCTTCGAGTGGGCTCCTGAACTAAAAGCATTCACTGTGATTTTGAACGACGTTTTATGCCTACCACCGACTTTAAAAATGTATTTTTGAAGTGAAAGAAAGAAAAGAGAAGGAAATAAAACGAAACACATAGGACTGAAAGAAAATGAAACATATGAACTATTAAAATGAAGGGAAATAAAACAGAAAGTAAAGTAAAGAAAAATAAAAGGTAATGATTAGTTTACACGAATAAGTTGTGTGTCTGGTGGAAGGATCTCGCCATAGTAAGTGGCTGCATAGCGATCTGCAGTGTAATGAGCATTTTTAAACTAGACGTTTCAGGTAAGAACGTTTCTGTGGCTGTGAGAAGATTATGTTATTAAATGAAAAGACGATTTTGTTGGCAGAATCGAAAGTAAAATCGGAGTGAACGACAACGTGCACGAGACGCGGAACACATAGCACGATGTGAGGACAGACTTCGTGCCAGAGAAGCACTTCACGTAATTACTGTGAGATCCGGCAGCAGAAGAGGTAGCAAAACACATTACCCTAACGAGGTTTGTGACAAAAGCGGCAATTCCCGTTCGCATCAGTGCGTATTTAGACCACTTCACGCAAGTGTTCGGAAGGCAAATGTAATCAATAGAGAAGTGGCTTGCAAGGCGAGGGAGGGAGTGATACAGCCGTGTCCTGCTTTTGTGGTCTCAAATCAGTTATGAAAATTACAGTCAGCGTAGTATTCGGATGTTTTATTGCATTCCTGTCTCGCAGTGCTAAACAACACAGATCTAAATTTTAGAAGCTGTAACGTATATTTTACGTGAAGAATAATAAATTCAAAACAAAACACACATATGGCCAAACAAACCCAACTAATCTCAACATCTGTTGAGTGTAAAACCTATTCTAAGACCTGAGAACTTTTAGACTCCATGATTTTGCATAGTTATATTATTGGCTGCCAGTAACAAAATTATTTGCATAATTACTAATAGATTTCTTCCGTGGTAAAATATATTTGATGAATTAAATGTAGTGCAATGAATGGAAACGAAACATTCTTTAACATTTATGTGGTTAAGTAGGGAACGCTAATACCAAACGTGAAATTCGCCTTTTGCCGGTTTGCAAGAAGCGCTTCAGTACGTACACTCATCTAGAAAGTATTCTGCAGCACGGCAACTATACCCTAAATCACGTACTGTACTTATATGGAGCGTTCTCCTTCTACAGCTAAATATTCAGTTTGCTACACGCTGAGGAAGAGGTTGCACCAGCTACTTAACTGGTATGCAAGAAAATCTGAAATAAAGCGAAAAGCTAGACAAGAGCGTACTGAAAAGTAATGCATCCGAATTTTTATGTGAAAACTCTTACTGCTTTCTAAATAAAACAATCGTTATTAACATTATACATCTTTATTGTTCATGACTGTACATTTGGAGCCCTGTGCCGCTAGGGGACTCCGAATCGTATAATGTAACACGGTGGCATGTAACTATGTAGGTGCGTGAGAAACAACGTGCTGTAAACAAGTTGCGAATCTGAAGAGTTTGTCCACACATGGAACACCCTTTCCTTCAGCATGATAATGCTAGACCACACACGAGCGCTGCGACATCTGCAACAATCTGACGCCTTGGGTTCACTGTCATCGATAATTCTTTATGTAGTCACGACTCCGCTCCATCCGATTTTCATCTGTTTCCAGTACTTAAAGAATACCTTCGAAGATTCACTTTGATAATGATGAAAACGGAAAAGCAGAGTTGACGTTGTTGCTCCGTCAACAAAGTCGAACCTTCTACAGTGACAATGTCAACAAACTGGTCTCTAGTTTGGAGAAATATGTTCGACGCCAGGGTGACTGTGTTGAGAAATAAATATGGAGAAATGAAGTATAAAGAGGTAAACTATTAATAACGTTTCTTTTATTTAAAAAACTTGAAGAGTTTTGACAGAAGAAGTTAGGAGGTATTACTTTTCAGCACGGCCTTGTAATAATGGGTCATAACGAAGGCATATTTCATTGTGATTCTCATACAGTCACCAGATCTCCGTAGCTTTGTGCGACGCAGCGCGTCACTCTGTAGCAGAAATACAGCAATAAGCATAGAGTTGGACGAACGTCGTCTCACGCACGGTGGCAAACAATATACTCTGCTGTACAAAAATATTGTCCTTGAATACTACGGGAAAATGTACACCTATTCCATTATTTTGATAAAAATTGTGTTAGTCCGTTGAACGCATACTGTTCGTAGTCATATGCGTCTTCCCATCATTCAATCATCTACAGCGTGTCCATAATTAATGTTCTAGTTTCAATAGGCAGTAGAAAGAGAACTACTGCTCAGAAGGACGTCAAGTTTGAACAGCATATTATTGACGTAATAAAGAGCAACTGCAAGATAAGAAAATAATTCTTCGGGTAGCGGTAGTAAATAGGTATCTATTATAGTTCGGGTATTTATTGTGACTTTGATGTCGCGATGGGTACAAAAAGGTCTAGTCTTGTTTACGGGCCACTATCCTTGAGGGACAATTAGAAATCCGACGGACTTCGGTGCAGAACACACTGCACCACAAGACGATTGAGTTACTTTCACACAAACTCTCTAATGGTGTTCGTAAGCTATAGAACGAACTCGTGGAAATCATGGAACAGCGTCGGGGCAAGTAGTGATATGAGCTGAAAACCTTTTTACATATCTTAAATCTTGTTACAAAAAGGAGGAAAAATTATTACAAATGTTATTGATTTCTTGGAAGGGAACAACCTCTGTTACCACAGGAACAGAGTTTATAATTATGAAACTGAATGCATGGAGAGGGTTCATGTCTCATATGTTATGGACATCCTTATGATTGATTATTGCAAACCGAACAAGGCAGGTAACGAGTTTGTGTGTGACCAAGGCATGTCACATTCCTGAAAATGTGAATAAAATGACGAATCAAACCACCTTCAGCCGTCTAAATTTCCAGTTGTTATTTTATTTGAGCCACCAGTTTCGGCGCTACATTACACCACCTTACACCCCTGACCGGGCTGCAGGAAGAATCCCATCTCTGGTCCAGTCAGAATAGGGGCCAGCATTCAGTGACTGGTATCCGTTCATGGAACAGAAAAAAGGACCGGCAGATAGCAATGTAAGAGTCAGAATATGCACACAACCAACGTGTGGCACACGGCAGTTCCCCGGTTTGCGTCCAAGACGCCCAACATTACTGTTTCCATGAAGGTTCGCCCGCTGCTGGTAAAGCTGTTTCACAAGAGAGATGACTGCACCAAATGCACTGGATAGGGTGTGAAAAAAAAGCATTGGTCTGATATCTGCTAAGAAAATGATTATAAAAATCGAAAAGCCAGTTTCTTGTGAAGTGCATTGTGACAGATGGGTCAAGGCAGTTGGTCTGTCGAAGATGTGGTCATAGAACTGCAGGAGGAGTCGAGCGGCGGTGTGCAAATATGCAGTGCACTGAAAATCTCCTAAACGTTAGAAATTCCTTCGAGCACGATACATAATATCATATGAAACATCGTGCACTGCTATTTATACTAGATCATCCAGTTTCAGGAGTTGCTTCCAGTTGAACTGCTGAACGTCCTAGAATTTTTTGTTCGCATTCTGGAAACAGACAAAGCCCATTTCCATCTCCAACGACATGTCAATACGCAGAATTGCAGGATACGGGCAACGGAAAATTCACACGCACATTGACTGATACGACTTCATTCTACAAAGATGACTGCGTGGTGTTGGTTGACGGCATCGGTTATCGTAGGGCCGTTTTTTTTCGAGGAGGTGAGTCCTACGGGCCCTGTTATCTGTACGTCACTGGTAAGAGCAATGAGAGTCTTTTGCGCACCAACGTCATTCCAACCCTACAAGACCGTGGATGTGTGGGTAGGATCATTCACCTACAGCCTGGCCGTCCAGATCACCTGATATTAATCTGTGTGATTTCTGGCTGTGGGATTATGTAACAGATGTTGTGTTCAGTGTTCCAATTACCAAACCAACTGAATGGAAGGGACACATTGCTCAACGCATTTTGAACGTCTGCTTCTCTATTTCAAATTGTGACAAAAAACGGTGGCCAGAATATTGCACGTGTCTTGCTCCAGTCTCACGGCAATTATAAACCGATTTAATTGTTGTTTTGATGCGGTTCTTGACTCCAGGATAATTAAAACCCAATATTTTCCATCCGATGTGATACGATATTGCCGTGGTGGATGGACTTACCTAACTAACAGTGCCAGAAATTTTGACCGCCTAACTTGTGCAGTCATGAACATTGAACAGCACGGATGTATAATGTGCAACTCCGCCATCGTATTACAAGTCACCTGTCATCTGTAGCCGACCCCATTTATGTTTAGATGCTTACAGTGCCGTCTATTGGTAAAATTTTCGTTTAATTTTTTGTTCGATGACGTTTCCCCCAGCGTCAATAACATGCTGTTCAAATATGACGTCATTCTGAGCAGCAGTTCTCTTTCTACAGCGTTTTGAAACTAGAACTTCAATTATGGATGCCCTGTATTTGCTGCGTTCGTAGATGACACCGACACGGAGAACCTTTAAGTGTTGTGGAAGAGTGGAAGTATACGTTAACGAAAGATACGCAAAACACTAAGTCAGTCTGTAAATTTGAAACGTCCCCTTAGAAAAATTATACATGACTGTGCTTTAACTGACACACAATATTTTTTTTAGCGCAACGCAATCTGGCTTTCAGTAATCCCTACAAGAGAATGGCCCTGACTAAATTAACCTATACGTTTCACAAATCACTTACCTCACCAAAAATCTTCGTTACTCGAACTACTGCAATATAGCGAGCGCCACTACTGCCAGCTAAATAAAAGATTCAAACTACGGAAGGCACTAACTACTGATAGGCATAGTTAGCAAATGAAAGATTTTAATAGAGAACAAACAATGTATTTACCTTAATAGTCATAATATATAGCCGGCCGCGGTGGTCTCGCGGTTCTAGGCGCGCAGTCCGGAACTGTGCGACTGCTACGGTCGCAGGTTCGAATCCTGCCTCGGGCATGGATGTGTGTGATGTCCTTAGGTTAGTTAGGTTTAAGTAGTTCTAAGTTCTAGGGGACTGATGACCAAAGCAGTTGAGTCCCATAGTGCTCAGAGCCATTTGAACCATAATATATATAGCAGTTCATGACATCCATTCTTACAAATGTACTGTTTCTGATGGACACACCTCCAGATTATCCATTCTCAAAAATCCGCCATCTCACTTCCCCACATCCACCACCGCTGGCGGCTGGCCTCCAACTGCGCAACGCTACGTGCTGTTAACATCCAGCTGCCCAACACTACAATGACGAGTATTAGAACAATGCGAACCAGCCACAGACTGCACACAGCACAGCCAGTGATTTTCATACAGAGCGCTACGTGGCGTTACCAATATAAAAAACCTAAACAGCCTACTTACACATTGTATCAGAAATAAACTATCGCTACACTAGTACTATTTGTTCTTACGCCAACGTAATGTATGCTAGTGTATTACAAGGTGAGACACTAAAAAAAAAGTAATAGCAGCTGCTTCCTCAGGTACATGCACTGCCATAAAAAAAAAGGCCCGGCAGGGGGGAAGGGAAAGAAATGAAGTTCACGGGATGAGAGAGTACGTGATGTTATTTCAATGATTACAAAATCGAGTCAAATTTAATAGAACTTGTCTGCTGCACACCCTCTGGCCTGGATGCTTCCACTGATTCGTTTGGGAATTGTGACATAAAGCCGCTGTATCCTCCCCTGGCGCTAGCTGCTCCACAGCTGTTGTAACTAGCCCTTGATGTCCTGGACACCAGCACTGGGACGCAGCTGATGTCTGAGCTGGTGGACGAACATTGTACAGGCGAAAAAACGATACTGTTGCTACAGATAATATACGAGGACGTAGGATGTCCGTGAAGTATAGTTATGCTGTCAGGGTTCCCTCAGTCACTACCAACAGAGATGAAGTCATGCTCGATGGCTCCGCACACTATGACGTCACGAGTAATAACGCTGTCTCTCCAAAACATTGGAAGAACGGGATCTCCGACCATGGTGCATAAGCCTACAAAGTTACACTGACAGGCGACCGTGTCTTGTAGATACTTCACTTTCTGCCAGGCAGTGCATTATAAACCTGTAATATACCTCCTGTTAGTATCTTGATGTCTGCTTGATTGCATTCTCATTTTAAGAGAAATCAATTACCTACATTTGTTACAACATGACTTATTTCCGGTAGCCTATTATGTGTCATGCAGCTTGAAAGGAATATACTTGAGCACACTTACAGGTGGCACCAGAATAAGATAAGAATATTAATAAATTAAAATGAACCTAGTATACTATAAACGGTGAATGTCTTTGGTAGGCTTTATGTCGTAGACCCAGAGATACTGCTAGTGCTGGAGTAAGCGAGCGCTTGGCGCACAGTTGTAGGTAGCCGTTTGTGAGGGAAAGACGATGAATTAGACAGTCTTTGGGGGGTACTGTGTCAAGCCACCAAGAGCTAGATTAATGTAGGTATGTCAACATCGTTGAAAATGGAAGCAGAAGTCTTCATGCATTAAGGTAAGGATGTTCAATAATTATGATTACTGTTTTTGGCAGCGCGTTAGTATAGATATGTTGGCTGATAATTTGTAATTGTTGAGTAACCCCAGAATGTACGTAAACGGTTTTGATAAAAAGGCTAGCTAGGTATTTCATTTTTGTAATGCGTTTAATATTTGTTAACAGAGCTATGTGGAATTCGATGATTTGCATTTACGTTGGATTAATGAAGTTATATAATACTTGCTGTTTAAATGTGATTGTTTGTGAATCAGTGGTGAGTAACGTAATTGTCAGATTTTTTGAAAATACAAACTTAACTTGCAATATAATTTTGCTATAAAAACTTTGTGTTAGTAATTCACCATAATCAGTTCCGCCTCCCAGTTAAAGTCATATATTTTTCAAAGAATTAGGATTTTCTTAAACGTTCTCGTTTATCAGCCAAATGAATTTCATGTGCATTTCAAGTATTGTGAGCAGCATTGCACACTGCTGAGCTTGTAATTAGCATTTTTTTTTTTAATGAGAGACCAGAATATATTGCGTTCCACCGTTGCTGCTTTAGAGGTAAGACAATTTAATTTATTTGTTATGTGCACAGGGACCAAAGTTATTAATTTTGAACAGGGCCTTAGGATTCAGTGCTTAAGGGGCTGAACGTATTTTTCAGTGACTGTATTTCTTTATTGGTATTGGGAGTTGCGTTGCCCAATCGATTCGTAAAGTTTTTCTAACACAGAGTAAGCCCACCTCTTGCACTTACAACACGCTACACGACAATTTGAGTTTAGTACTCATTCCACAGATCAGACATACATTCAACGTAATCGTAATTTTTCTCCTCCTTTATAAAGAACGTTACACTTTTTACTATGGAAACTGCTACTGCCACGTGGACAGCAGAAGTATTCAATCGCTGAAACCAGTTAATCGGATACTGTGTAAAATGACGGTCTAGTGAAGTATGATGTTAATACAGTATTCTTATGGATTGACAGAAATTCCAACTTTTTTCCTCCATATTAGATTTGAGCTTGTAGAGCACCTTTGCGCTAGGACTGTTGACATTTTTAAAAATATCGAGCGTCCGATATATCAATATTTAAATAAATATCGCTATCGCTTCTCGATACATCAAAAAAATGCATTGACATTGTCTTCTTGTCTAAACTATTTATCGTCCATGTTTCACATCCATACTTTCATAAAAGCCTGCCACATAAATTTATACTCGATGTTAATAAATTTCTCTTTTTCAGAAACACTTATCTTGCTATCTCTAGTCTTCATTTTATATCCTCTCTACTTCGACCATCTTCAGTTATTTTTCTGCCCAAATAGCAAACTCATCTACTTTAACTGTTATTCGCTCAACATCATCTGATTTAATTCGACTACATTCAATTATCCTTGTTTTGCTTTTGTTTATGTTCATCTTACGTCCTCCTTTCAAGACAATGTCCACTTCATTCAGCTGTTATTCCAAGTCCGTTGCTGTCTCTCACAGAATTACAATGTAATCGGCAAACCTCCAGGTTTTTATTTTTTCTCCCTGGATTTTAATTCCTTCTACTCATTTGTCTGGTTTCCTTTACCGCTTGTTCATTCTAGAGATTGAATAACATTGGGGACAGGCTACAACACTGTCTCACTCCCTTCTCAACCACAGCTTCGCTTTCGTGTCCTCTACTCTTATAACTGCCTTCTGATTTCTGTACAAACACCAAATAGCCTTTCACTCCCTGTATTTGACCCCTGAAACCTTCAGACTTTGAAAAAGAGTGTTCCGGTCAACATTGTCAAAAGTTTTCTCTAAGTCTACAAATCATAGAAACATAGGATTGCCTTTCCTTAATCTATCTTCTAAGATAAGTCGTGGAGTCAGTGTTGCCTCATGTGTTCCAGCATTTCTACGGAATCCAAACTGATCATCCCTGAGGTCGGCTTCTACCAATATTTCCCTGCGTCTGGAAAGAATTCTTGTTAGTATTTTGCAGCCGTGATTTATTAAACTGATAGTTCGGTAATTTTCACATCTGTCAACACCTGATTTCTTTGGGATTGGAATTATTATATTCTTCTTGAAGTCTGGGGGTATTTCGCCTACGTTATACACCTTGCCCCCAGATAGAAGAGTTTGCTCATGGCTGACTCTTCCAAGGCTATCAGTAGTTCTAACGGGATGTTGTCTACTCCAGGAGCTTTTTTTCTACTTAGGTGTTTCAGTACTCTGTCAAATTTTTCACGCAGTATCACATCTCCAATCTCATCTTCATCTACGTCTTCTTGCATTTCCATAATATTGCCCTCAAGTACATCAACCTTGTATGGATCCTCTATATACTTCTTCCACCTTTCTGCCTTCCCTTCTTTGCTTAGAACTGGACTCGTTTACCATCTGAGTTATTGATATTCATACAGGTGGTTCTCTTTTCTCTAAAGATCTCTTTATTTTTCTGTAGGCGGCATCTATCTTACCCCTAGTGATACTCGCTTCTACGTCCTTACATTTGTCCTCTAGCAATTCCAGCTTAGCAGTTTTGCACTTCCTGTCGATCTCACTTTTGAGACGTTTGTATTCCTTTTCGCCTGCTTCATTTAATGCATTTTTATATTTTCTCTTTTCATCACTTAAATTCAAATTTTCGTGTGTTACCCAAGGATATTTACTAGTTTTCGCCTTTTTATCTACTTGATCCTCTGCTGCCTTCACTATTTCATCTCCCAAAGCTAGCCATTCCTCTTTTACTGTATTCACGTTCCCTGTTCTTGTCAATCGTTCCCATATGATCCCTCTGAAACTCTCTACAACCTCTAATTCTTTCAATTTATCCAGGTCGCATATCCTTAAATTCCTACCTTCCTGCATTTTCTTCAGTTTTAATCTCAAGTTCATAACCAATAATTTGTGGTTAGAGCCCACATCTGCCCATGGAAATGCCTTACAGTTTTAAACCTGGTTCCTAAATATCTGTTTTACCACTCTATAATCAGTCTGAAACCTTCCGATGTCTCCAGGCCTCTTCCACGTATACAACCTTATTTCATGATTCTTAAACCAAGTGTTAGCTATGATCAAGTTGTGCTCTGTGCAAAATTCTATCAGGCGGCTTCCTCTTTCATTCCTTACCCGCAGTCCATATTCACTTACAATTTTCCTTCTCTTCCTTTCCCTGGTATCGAGTTCCAGTCCTCCATGACTATTAAATTTTTGTCTCCCTTAACTATTTGAATGATTTGTTTTATCTCATCATACATTTCTTCAATCTCTTCGTCATCTGCGGAGCTGGTTGGCATATGAACTTGTACCACTGAGGTACGTGTGGGCTTTATGTCTATCTTGGCTACAATAATGCGTTCTCTAGGGTGTTCGTAGTAGTTTATCCACGTTCCTATTTTTTATTCATTATTAAACGTACTCCCGCATTACCCCTATTTGAGTTCGTGTTTAGCACCCTGTATTCACCTGGCCAGAAGTCCTGTTCCCCTGCCACCGAACTTCATTAATTCGCTTTATATCTAATATTAACCTATCCACTTCCCTTTTTAAATTTTCTAACCTACCTGCCCAATTAAGGGACCTGAGATTCCACGCTTCGATACGTTGAACGCGTTTTGTTTCTCCTGATAACGACGTCCTCCTGAGTAGTTCCCGCCCGGAGATCCGAATGGGGACTATTTTACCTCCGGAATATTTTACCCAAGAGGATGTTATCATCACTTAATCATGCAGTAAAGGTGCATGCCCTCGGGAAAAATTACGGCCGTAGTTTCCCCTTGCTGTCAGCCGTTCGCAGTACCAGCACAGCAGTACTATTTTGATTGATGTTACAAGAACAGTTCAGTCAATTATCCAGACTGTTGCCCCTGCAACTACTTGAAAGGGTGCTGTCCCTGTTCAGGAACAACACGTTTATCTGACATCTCAACAGATACCCCTCCGTTGTGGCTGCACCTTTGCTACGGATATGCGCATTGCCAAGGCACGCAAGCTTCCCACCAACGGCAAGGTTCATGGTTCGCGGGTGGATTATCGATATATCGGCTAAAAAAATATAAAATATCTGCTGCACATTGTGAATATATTGCCGGTTTTAGAGCTGTATATTTAAGCACTGATTTATTGTTAGATATTCTGTACATCAACAAGCTAGCAGCCTGTCTATCCCCCCCCCCCCTCTTAAAGCAAGAATTGAAAGGAAAACGGTGCACGTTCACGCTTGGCGATAACCACTTTGCTAACAATAGTAACTACATGTAAGTGGCTCAGTAAAAGGTGTCCGATGGGTCTGTCGTTCGGTTTCGTCTCATATCGTATTTGTCCGGAACTCTTCATGTGGACATTCCAGTTTTTTTCATTTCTGCCAACGCCAGCGACCTGTCAGTTGTAGCGTCAAAACTGCACGGTGAAGCTAAACGTTGCAGTTTTTATTTATAGCCCCGAGCACCGATTATGTCAGAATTTTCCCTCACACGTCTCCGCCCACGACAAAGACGTCATTCAGATTTTTGTTCATCATTTTCAACAAGTGTTTTTGCGGAATGTCAATGTGAAGAAATAGCCCACTAGTTGCGTTAAAATTGTTTTTAATTCATCATAATTCAGACAGTTTGTACGAAATATTTATAAATTACACACAGAAAGCGTCCTTGTGCATCATGTACCTGTTGCTGAAAACCGTATCATAATCCGTATAGCAGTTTCTGAGATTAGCCTGCACGTACCGACAGACGCGAGGAGCCGATTTGAATTTTAATGTATGATAGCGACCTTGCCCGGCTTTGCACGGGTAACAAAGTTGAGTAAGTTAATATAAGCACTTTCATATAACGTACACAATGTATGCAGCGCACGACAGGAAATTTGTCTGGAGGCATGAATGTTTTGTGCTCGATATTGAATTTTCGTTTAAAGTGAAATCTCGTGGTAGTGTTGGGATCACATCATAATATAAGTAATAGGTTTACAATCATTTTAAATGTTGTATGCGAATTGCGGGCACTTGTTAACGTTGCTCAAATCGGTGAGAAAATAAGAAAAAACTCACATGATCTACATGTTTAGCTCTTGTGAGCTTATTACTTACTGTGATGCATTGTTGAGACTAATTGTCTCAGTTCTTTGTCGTGGACTTTTTATGGCAAACATCTTAGCCGTGTTACGCAAGAATCATGTCCACACTTAGGTTTGATTGAAGGAAGCAGAAAGATGAATGCTGAGTCACCTACTGCACTGCGGAAAGAAGGTACTGTATGTATACGAATTAAAGCTGTCTAAATAGTTTCTCGGACAACGTTTTACTTGAAGCGTGAAAAATGCAACACCGCATATTTTGGGTTTCCTTGTTTGTTTGTTTTTCACTGGGCAATTATCCTAAAACGATTGCAGGGAATCTAGAAGTTAAAAATATTTGATAATTTCAAATTGTAAACCTGACACCAGAGCCTGATTATGAGGTGGTTTTCTTTTCGCTGTTGGTCATCTTTACTACGATAAAAGTTGAGTAATTCACGACTATTGTTCGAAAAATGTGCAGTGAATTAATAGAGTGAATTGCGACTAGTAATCTTTGAGAAGCCGCAAGAAATTTCTGAATTCCGTTCAAGAAGAACCTGCCTATGACTTTTATGACCTTTAAAAGGCCTAAATCTGTTTATCGCCAGTGACGATTCGTTAACAAGTCTTTTGTATAATTTGAAGGTATCCAAGCAAATAATATCTTTCGCTTCGCCGCGGAGATCGTGTTCGCATCTATTATTGACATACAGTATAATCATTTTTGTGTCATCATCATACCAGTAACACAAAATATTATTTACATTGTATTGGAGATATAAAGTGTAGTATTTTTTCGTACAGTTATTATTCTGATTACAACAATAACCGACAAGTCATTTTAGTACCAAAATTCTTATGGATAAGGCAGAGGCAGTACTATTAAGTAGCAGTATTTCACGCTGTTACTTCTTTTTCGTGAAATATAGTTACAATCCAACTTGCGTATTTGACCAAACTGTGGTATTATAACAGCTCTCAGATTCGAAAAACAAAGAGGAACTGATCACAGCTAACATTATTTTAACGTTTAAACAGTATTCTAGGCATTACATGTAATAAGTTCTTTAGACTTGTGTGAAATTACCAAATATACACTCCTGAAAATGGAAAAAAGAACACGTTGACACCGGTGTGTCAGACCCACCATACTTGCTCCGGACACTGCGAAAGGGCTGTACAAGCAATGATCACACGCACGGCACAGCGGACACACCAGGAACCGCGGTGTTGGCCGTCGAATGGCGCTAGCTGCGCAGCATTTGTGCACCGCCGCCGTCAGTGTCAGCCAGTTTGCCGTGGCATATGGAGATCCATCGCAGTCTTTAACACTGGTAGCATGCCGCGACAGCGTGGACGTGAACCGTATGTGCAGTTGACGGACTTTGAGCGAGGGCGTATAGTGAGCATGCGGGAGGCCGGGTGGACGTACCGCCGAATTGCTCAGCACGTGGGGCGTGAGGTCTCCACAGTACATCGATGTTGTCGCCAGTGGTCGGCGGAAGGTGCACGTGCCCGTCGACCTGGGACCGGACCGCAGCGACGCACGGATGCACGCCAAGACCGCAGGATCCTACGCAGTGCCGTAGGGGACCGCACCGCCACTTCCCAGCAAATTAGGGACACTGTTGCTCCTGGGGTATCGGCGAGGACCATTCGCAACCGTCTCCATGAAGCTGGGCTACGGTCCCGCACACCGTTAGGCCGTCTTCCGCTCACGCCTCAACATCGTGCAGCCCACCTCCAGTGGTGTCGCGACAGGCGTGAATGGAGGGACGAATGGAGACGTGTCGTCTTCAGCGATGAGAGTCGCTTCTGCCTTGGTGCCAATGATGGTCGTATGCGTGTTTGGCGCCGTGCAGGTGAGCGCCACAATCAGGACTGCATACGACCGAGGCACACAGGGCCAACACCCGGCATCATGGTGTGGGGAGCGATCTCCTACACTGGCTGTACACCTCTGGTGATCGTCGAGGGGACATTGAATAGTGCACAGTACATCCAAACCGTCATCGAACCCATCGTTCTACCATTCCTAGACCGGCAAGGGAACTTGCTGTTCCAACAGGACAATGCACGTCCGCATGTATCCCGTGCCACCCAACGTGCTCTAGAAGGTGTAAGTCAACTACCCTGGCCAGCAAGATCTCCGGATCTGTCCCCCATTGAGCATGTTTGGGACTGGATGAAGCGTCGTCTCACGCGGTCTGCAAGTCCAGCACGAACGCTGGTCCAACTGAGGCGCCAGGTGGAAATGACATGGCAAGCCGTTACACAGGACTACATCCAGCATCTCTACGATCGTCTCCATGGGAGAATAGCAGCCTGCATTGCTGCGAAAGGTGGATATACACTGTACTAGTGCCGACATTGTGCATGCTCTGTTGCCTGTGTCTATGTGCCTGTGGTTCTGTCAGTGTGATCATGTGATGTATCTGACCCCAGGAATGTGTCAATAAAGTTTCCCCTTCCTGGGACAATGAATTCACGGTGTTCTTATTTCAATTTCCTTGAGTGTATTTCAGCACCATTACTGCGTGTGTGGCACATTAATGTGACACACTCCACGTGATGTCATTATGGGAAGTATTACATCGCTGTCCGCTATCACCTGGATCAAGGTAGCAGCATCTTGTGGAGTAAGTGAGCATTATTATTTCTTTATTGTAGAGCTTGCATTCAAGAATTTTTAATTATAAATGTGAAATTTTCGCAACGCTTGGCTCCATCAAAACCATTTGAAAGGCAGTAATACTTCTTTTCATAGACCAAAATTGTTTTAAAAATACCAAAATTTTGCCAGCACTTATTTCGAGATCTGTACGCAGCCCGTTTTCAATACGCACACATCTGACAGCAGTGGCTGTGCTTTATCTGATGTATTTGACATCTATGTGCCTTGCTGATACTGTTATTGCTTTTATTCTAGTGTTCTTAGTGTTGTATGGGTGTGTCCGTTCTGTAAATTTACCTCCGCGTTTTCAATGGCCAGATGGCAATGTGCCTCACACGTAGGAGCTGAAGATGGCAATAACTTCTCTGAAACTAATAATCGGGATATGTATCAACTGGGATCAAGACAATAAAACTTCCATCTTGGAAGTTTTTTCTATTCATATACTTCCACTGACTACCGGTAAATAGCAGAAATACAAACAGGGTTCAAAAGGATGTCTTCAACTGAACAATTACTGAATTTCTTTTGGCTGATAATCAGATCATCAATAAATATTCAGAAACGTTTACAGAAAGTCTACGGATACCGGACAGTGGCTAAAAGCACGGTACGTCACTATGTAGGTGAAGCCTGTCTCGTCGACATAACAATGATCTTCCAGATGCAGGACGGCACGTGCACAGCTGTCACGCCTGCAGTGTTTCAACTTGCTCCCACTCTTAATCCAGATTGTGGGCTATTAACAATCAAACAATTCAGTGCTCGACTTGACATCTCTGTTGGTAGTATGGACACAATTGACCACCGTTAACGTATTCAAAGGTTTGTTCCCTGTTGCGCTCCTCGAAGCATAACTGAAGAGCATGAAAGAGGAAAAAGGAATATCTGTGCCCCATTGATTGCTCGTTATGACGCTTATGGTGACATTGTCACAGGCGATGAAATACACAGCCACCACATTAAGCCTAAGACGAAACAGCAATACGTGGAGCAGCATCATACAGCGTCTCCTTCGAAGAAATTCAGAACGGCACCCTCACTTAGTGGAGTCATGGCGACAGTCTTCTGGGCCTCTGAACGTATTATTCCGTCCGAAGCCCTCTCTCATGGGGAAACGATGAACTCCCAAAGTGTATTGTGAGAGCCTCCGGAAATCGGAGAAAGATTGCGGCGTGTTTGTGGCCACAAAAATGCAAACACACTTTTCTTTCTCCACGAAAATGCAAGACTACAAACACGTCTACCCACGGAGAGAAGAGGTACGAATCTTCAGTGGACTGGTCTTCCTCAAGCGTCCTACAGCTCGGATCTCGCGCCTTCTCACCATCTCTTTGATCCAGTAGAAGATAGATGCGGGATGCACTGGAGCAATGATGGGGAAGTTATTGATACAGCAAGAACTTGGCTGAGACGCAGACAAGTAGCTTGATACCACGACGGATAGGAGCTCTCACAAGATGGTGGCGGAAGGCCATAGAATTGAAAGGAGATTGCATTGAACAATAGGGTTTTGTAGCCAAAGAATTGGAGAACAAAATGGTGTATATAAATCATGAGTAAAAGAAATACGTAGCATTACTTACTGAACGACACTCGCAAACATCAGAGGTGAATTTTCCTGCTGACAAAGTATGAAAGCAAAGGCATTTACATACTTACAAAGCTAGTTTGACAAGCACGGGCCAAGCGGCATGACCACTCCATTCGCCTGATCTTAATACCTTCGATTTCACCGGGGGTATTTGAATTTGTAGGTGTATTCCACATACATTGACAACATGATAGTTTTACAGGAATGTGTGTCCTTTAAACACCATGTAGACAGTCTCATGATGTCTCATAGCCGATGATTTGCCGTCGAGCTAGTCGAGAGATTTGAAGTTGTTGTGTTAGGGAACCACGACATAATTGGTCATTCCTTCCTGAACACAGTTCTATTTCTTCTCCTTCCTTCTTTTCTCCTTCTCCTTCTTTATCTACTTCTTCTTCTTCTTCTTCTCCTTTCGCTGTCGTCATATCACTTTCAAACACCTGATGAGCTCTTATTGTTCGTGGAACTGGAATTTGTTGACGTCACAACACCTCTTCGATATAATTGGAGCAACTGCCTTGTTACCATATGTACGCTTAAATTCTCTATTGAAAGTTTGTACTGTTTAACATGATTGCGCGCTGTGTTTCTGTGGCGTTTATGAGGAGAGAGCAAGATTGTGGTCTAGCTCCACTTGCACGCGGTGCAAGAAAGTACGATGAGGTCACTACTGGTGTAGCAGTTCAGCTCTGTAGGTAGTGTCGAATCAAATCACAGTCTAGTCAGCACGGAAAGCGCTGCAGAACATTTTATCCAGGCTTCGATTACGATCTTAGTATTCAGGACACGTCTGTTGAAGGCTAGTGTACTACAAGACTATAATAGCCAAGAGGAAAAGGAAGTTTTTTGCCAGTCAGTTGCAGTCAGAGCGGCAGTTGTGGTAGCACCACGAGTTCCCTTACTCAGTCTATTAATATAGATTTTTTCCGAAATGCTTTTTACTGTTTGCAGTCAACTGTTGAAGCATATTTCGCTGCACTAAATAGTGTCAACGTAGGATCCGAATCTTTACAGCAACATTTTTGTTCGTGTTTCTCGTTCACATTCAGTAGTACAATATGTCCGTTTCGTGTTATGATAGAGAGAACAAACTAGGATCACCGCAGCAATAAATCAGGAAACAATATGTTTGGTGCAGAATGAAACCCTATTCAGAGCACGTTGTACGCCTTAGAGAGGCGATCAGCATCACTCCTGTGTTGACGAAAAATTGTTCAAAACATGTTTTTCTCCACGTGTTTTGGGTCTAGCAACCATCATGTCAGATCAGTGACCTCATTTTAGCTATATCAGTCAACGAGACCAGAAAACAAATACAGCGAGTTGTGCACATCATGAAACTTCTCTCTCCCTCTTTCTCTTGTCGACATTACGGTATCGCTTAGAATTGTGGCACATGACATTCACAGTTTATCAAATTTCTTTTGGTTCGATATTAAACGTAGTTACTACCATGGAAAAGTTTAACTATATAGAATTTGAGGACTACTGGAACAGGAAATCACCGTCATGTTGCTCTGACTACACCATAAGTAATAAGGGAATGTGTAAACAACTACTAAGTAAGAATTTTTCACAACCATCCCTTTTAAAATGTCTTCCAAGTGACCTATTCTTTTGTTCTGTCCCACTCAGACAGCAAATCGTTGAGTCCTACACGCGTAGCCCCTGAAATTAAAAACAAAACAATACTGAACATCTCACAACAAGAACATAAGAAAGACTCCATCATTAAAAATCTACAGGTCTTGACTTTCGTCATCTTCACTCTAGTCATCCTCTGTCAATTAAAACAATATCCGTCTTTTCCATCTTTCCAATGTTCGACTCACCACTGAGATCCGAATTGCTGACGCTGCAATCTAGACAGAGGAAGTCGAGCTGGAACTGAATTCCTATCCCGACGTCCATATTCACAAAACCCTCTGTATCCACAATGATTACAGATCCACCTACCTGATTCGCGCTTTCACTGAATCCATCTCCACAGACATCTTATTAAAAAACACAGTCTTCTTGTATCATCGCCAGCATTTTGTAGAGCCATCTAAAGCTCAAGCCTACAGATGAAAAGAAGTCCCTCTAGTACAAGATCACGTGATACAAAATTATAGATCCCCCTCCCCCCCCTCCGCCAACCTACCCTTTTGTAGACAGTCCCATCCCATATCTTCCCATCAATGTAAAGTACATTCTCCAACCATTAAACATGAATTTCTTGTTTCCACCTGTTTCATTGACATATCTCTTCACATCAGCAACTCCCCACTACTGACGGCATTCATTTTTTATCACTATTCTCCAGAAAATCCATTCATTCGAACGTCCACATATCTTCCAACAGATGACCTTAGCAGCTCGATTTGACTTCCTTCTTAATGTTCAAATCACCTTATTCCTAAAGAGGTTTCACTTGCTCTTCAAGTAGGTCGAAACACCCTTTTATAATCGTCCTTAGTTCATCACCTATCTCATAATGGCATCATAGGAGCACAGCAACCTTTTCAATAATATCTGTTCCCTCAGCTCCACACAGACCTCGTCACCTATTTGCTGCCTGATACGGCAGTCGTATTTATCCTTAATCTAACATTCCTGGAACCATATCATACAATCCACTTGTCACCCAACACTGCACAGATAACTCCCTCTCTATAGAGTAACTTGGGATTGCAATATGGCACCTGCGAGATATCTCTATTTCGCCACAATCCTTATTCAAATATCCTGATGAACACCTGAATCTTACCATTTACCTCAGCTATCTAACAGTAATCTGTAGGACCATTTGTATATGTTTCAACCAGCCTATGCCATATAGCTTCCTTATCCACCTTGACCAGATCTCCTCCGTCTAAGTTTTTGCCAAAGATCTGAATATTTATAGCACTGCCTAATTGTAAATACGCGGTGGAGTCGGTTTTATCCCTCCACAAGATGACCAGATCGACTTATCTCAATATACTACGCCTTAAAACTTCTCAAGCCTAATGTCATCATAGCATTATACAATCACCTTGGGCGCACGCCGCACATGTCCACAGTCAGATTCGAAGTGATCACTTCCTCATCTATTCGTCAGAAATGTACAAAACTCAACAGCACATTCCCCACAAACTCGACAAAATATTCGGAAGTATTCCAACACGCCACTGACACAAATACCTCTCACGTGATGCGCTCTTCCATGATAGACAGACAAATAATTCAGGAAAACCAGTCTCCTTACTTCAAACCTTCGAGATATCCTCAACGTTCCAATTATCCAAACTCTATGGCTACCTGTTTCCATTACCATACAAAAACAGCAATGTTACCCCTTGCTTCTAATACCTACACGCAATTGCACAAACCAAATTAAACGCACAAAATGTAACAAGACATTAAAACAACACTCCAGAAAACACAAGAGTGCCTGGTCGTCGCCTAAAACCATCTTAAAGGAAGTTTCCTTTCTTTCTTACAGGCTCTAGCTAGCCATGCTGGACAATACCATCACATATACCTACACTATGACCCATGGAATACTTCCAAGGTATTCCTATTCCTTAAACCTAATAAATTTGCCAGTTAAACCTCACACTATTGACCCATTAGCCTTTACATCCATCGTAGCGGGTTGCGTGAACACTTCATAGTCGAGACACCCACCAACACCACCGACCCCTTTCTAACACCCAATTTGACTGCTACCCCAAATACACTACAGATGATCAACTTTTGAACCTCATCCGTCACTTTTCCTCTGAACAAACACGATTCTGTTATTCTTGTCTCCATAGACCATGAAAAAACTTTTGGCATCATATGAAAGTTCAGACTTCTGAAACTACAAACATATGCACTTTCAATCAGTTATGTGTATCTTTACCTTCCTCTCTAACATTCTGCCCCTCTTTTGTCACTGTCAACCATACTCAATCTACCTTCCATTCATCTGCAATAATGTCTCAAGGATCAGACCAGTTCCATTTCCTCTGTCTCCTTTTCACAGCTGATATGTTCCAGCCATCTAGCTCCATCCATCTGCTACAGTATGTCCACCAACTAACACTCCAAGCTTCCCAACAGTCCCTTCAGATTCACTTCAGTAACTTCACTTTGCATGTCAACCTCTGGTACCTCAAAATCAATCCCATAACACTATTTTTACGGCAGAAAATGGTCTGGCGCCAAGTCCAGCCCGATATTTGTTGATGCTGAGACTTGGTGATTGTTTCAAAATCTATCTGAGTAAGAAGTATTTGGTATTATGGATTCGCTCTTGGAAAATTCTTCTCAAAACCCAATCGTGAGGCGGTGGAGGTTTTTCCATCCACCGATCCCAGAGTGGTGCGTGACATCATATTGTTGAACAGTCATTGACATCCACATTCGCTGTCTGGAGCTAACAAAGGTGGTGTAGCATGGCAAGATATGTGGGCTTGTTCACAGAGCTCTTCAAGAAATAAGGTTGAGATATGAGATGACGGAGTGCGTGCTGAATTACCGGAAGAGGATAGGTGAGTAGCTTAGCGAGGTGACTGCAGACGGCATTGTCACTGGCCAGCTACCCTGTGTGGGCGGATCAGCGCTGACGAAAGCGGGCGCCGGGCCAGCACGGCCGCTGGAATTCGAAGAAATTTATCGTACGAGACCGTATCCAGCGACTTTCAATTTCTTAGGAAACCACAAACGGGAGTCACAGCGCACTTGCGGCAACCAACGTTAACTCGGCCGCCATACTGACGGCGGTTAACACAATGGGAGTCAATCTATCGATTACCTATGTGGAAAGTGTACTGCCTTATTTGGTGAATCGCGAAATTTTTCTTCGCAATTTGTTTAGGAAAATATAAATTAACCATGCCCAAAGTGTGTTTCCTGTCTCGGAAACTGACATACGACCGGGAGAATGGTGTGCTTACCACATGCCCCTCCATATCCGCATCCAGTGACGCCTGTGGTCTGAGGATGACACGGCGGTCGGTCGGTACCGTTGGGCCTTCAAATCAAACCAAACGCGTTTAGAAATTTACTTGCTCATTTTGCATTAATTTACGTTCGCCGCGCGGGGTACACGAGTGGTCTACGCGCCTTGTCACGGTCTGCGCGGCTCCCCCCGTCGGAGTTTCGAGTCCTCCCTCGGACATGGGTGTGCGTGTTGTCCATAGCGAAAGTTAGTTTAAATTGGATTAAGTAGTGTGTAACCTTGGAGACCGATGACCTAAGCAGTTTGGTCCCGCAAGATCTTACCACAAATTTACAAAAAAAAAAAAAAAAAAAAAAAAAAAAAAAAAAAAATACGTTTAGTCTGTGAGGAAAAAGAAGTTATCGTTGGTGGACGAAAATGTTTTCAGCCGTCTTACAGTTTTATGTAAATCGAAAAGTTTATCCATATTCCGATTAAAAATTTTACTTTTTGACGCCAGTATACACAGAAATTGCGGCTGTCTGCTGTTTTCGAGAAAAAAAAAAGTTAGCATGAGCTACGTATTTGAAGTTGGTTGAAGTCTGTTTCAAGGGGGGTGACAGCAGTCGAGGAACATGACTGCAGATAAAATGGTGAACAGGAAATCAGTTTGCTTCAAACATGGCGGTCGTATAGACGTTCAATGACATTAATGTCGTGTCGCATACTATGGGAGTCAGGACAAACACAAACAAGGAAGGAGAGAACTTGCGAAGGTCTTTGACAAGAATCTAAAATCAGTTTCAAATTAATATAAAACTTTATTTCTATTAAGGTAAGACAAAATACTTAACTTCCTATGCTTCATGTATTTCCTATATAGAATTACACTGACAATTTATTACTACTCGTATAATGTAGGTTAAGTAACATCTTCCTATTACTCAGTGCTGATGCTCTCGAAGTCTGCGACCGAAGCCGACCTGCGATGGGCGGTTGGTAAAATCAGGGGGCGCTGAACTATGTGTTCCTGGAGATGTGGTCCTGCCCGCTCTTTCCGTTGGCGCCTGGGTTCACCTGCTGATGCCGTTTTGCGGCGCTATGCTGTTCGTTGTGCAGTCGATGCTTTTAGTACTGCACATTCTCCCCCCCCCCCCTCCTCCCCTCCCCCAGTCAGACTGCCGCACCGTTGTCTTGTAGGGAGCTATCTTACAACAACGTGGAGGCAGGAAGGAAGCTGCGTGGCATCAGGTGCTGGTTGCCAGAACTGGGACTGACGCTGAGACCCCGGCCACTACCTGACATCCGTCCTGTGCTGCGAGCAGAACGTCGCTCGGAAAACCCCTGCAAAGACGCCCACCCTCTTCCTGAGCTGGTCTGACAAAACGGAGAGGGTCCGATGATGACGACGGAGCCTGGTCTGCAGCGGACGCCGGGAATTTGAAATGCTGCAGTGGCGAAGGCGAGGTGTCCAGCTCCACTGGTTCCGCAGGCGATGCCGAACAGGCCGATGGGGGCGGCGTCACCGGTCACAAAATGCCGGTAGATGCGAATCAGAGGCCCAATTCTGTATCCTTCAACGCCCTGTCGATCGGTTTGGTAGGTGAGCGCACCAAGCGCCTTGTTATCGAAGGAGAGCCCCCACATTTTTCAGTAAGCATTTTGGAAGCGATGCTGAATGGTTCTAGCGAACCGAGGCACTGTTGTCAATTTCCCTCGCGCCAAGCAATCAGAAGCATGCAGCCATAGATCTACGCATGCTCAATGTTGTGCGCACAGGGCTATACACCTGAAGTGGCCAGCAGCTGACTTAGGCACACTATTCTTTGCAGTGCCTAAAAGTGTGTTCAGCGCATGTAGTACTGCTCAAATTTGCCTCACCATGTGTTTCCATGCGTGAATAACAGCAAGGTATTTGACTGTGTTTTGGAAATTGTCATAGATACC
Organism: Schistocerca gregaria; assembly: GCF_023897955.1. Taxonomy (NCBI): domain Eukaryota; kingdom Metazoa; phylum Arthropoda; class Insecta; order Orthoptera; family Acrididae; genus Schistocerca; species Schistocerca gregaria. The sequence continues at coordinate 491,708,896 of NC_064923.1, forward strand.
GTATTACGTCATTTTATTCATATTCACACTGGCATCTTGTTTTGGGCTTTACATTTCGTAACACACCGAAAAAAATTGTTTAAGAGAGTGTCAAAGAACAAGAAGATGCATAGAATGTGGTTGTATCTCGCTCCTAGAGATCGAAGTGATGAAGTACCCTGCTCTCCTACATGAAACATCAACGATTTGGATCTTAGAAACAAAATTTAAAAAACGCCTTTCACAAGCATCTGACGAATGCAGATATTAAAGTTCGTCGAAGGTTATAACATGCATCTGATGAATCAAAATGTTTCACATATTGTGGTACAGTCTAAAAATATTATGGTGGTGATCTTTCACCTCCGTCTGTTGTTAAGGATTCGATCGCAGGTAAATACTTGTGACAAGCAAGAATATAAAGATGATTGCTGCTAGTTTCATTCGGAATAATTTAAGTTCTGCTCTTAGATTCCTGTATTACGACACATTCGGAAATCGCTACGTATTCGGAAAGCCATGGTGAATTATTTGTGATAGGAAAAATATAAATGTCACTGTCGGTTGTTTCACGTACAGCAAAATCATCTGTAGCAATTTCATCTTTCATTTGTTTAAACATAAGGAAGTCACAAAACCGCTATACACATTACTGAGAAAGCGTGGTCTTACATGTAAGTAAAACGAATATTGCAGAAAAATACTTAACTTTTAGAATGATTGTGTTACAAATACGAAAAAAATTATACCCAGCAAGATGCGAACTTACGACCTTTGGCACTATAGTCCCTGGCCTTAACCACTTTTGTTTTTAACTTGCCAAGTTGGTTTATTTGTCACCTCTGATTACAATACAGTACCACGTATTACAATACTTTCAGTAGTGCAAAACATACATTTGAACTGTATCGTGCTCAAGATATAACTGTTTCTGGTATTAATATTCAATCATTTATATATTACTCATTTTTTTCTCTATGAACAATCATACACGTCTCATGGCACGTAAAGGCTTCGGGCTCCTCCTTGCATTGACCGTCGCCCAGCTGAAGATTTAATAGGATGGAGGAGAATCTCGCGTGAAGAACAATCGTTTGCTTGTGTATCAGTTGTCCTTCCGAGCTAGAGCTGTAAAAATGTTTCCTCTGGACGGGATTCGAACCGGCGACCTATGGATTTCTGCTTATAGAGGCTCTACTATCTAAATTCTTCGAGTCTTAGTTTTAGTTTTTATTTCTTTCTAAGTACTTTGTCATTTTCGTTTGTAATTACTTGCAGTGTCACGTGACCAGCGTGTGAGGGATGACGTTTCAGGGTTCCGTCAAGGCCTTCACAGCTACGGTACCGGCCTCCGGGTCCAAGAAGTCCCCACCGTACTTCACCCATAGCAGCTATCCCCTACTTGTTGCCATCACCCCTATACACTTCACAACAATAAACTGAGCAGCTTTCTTATCGTCCACCCGACTTATGGAAATGGATGTTTAGCAACTACAGATGCATTTCTCTCCTAGATGTACCTTATAAAGTTCTGTCTTTTATAATACTTGAAAAAAAAAAAAAAGGTTCAAATGGCTCTGAGCACTATGGCACTCAACTTCTGAGGTCATTAGTCCGCTAGAACTTAGAACTAGTTAAGCCTAACTAACCTAAGGACATCACACACATCCATGCTCGAGGCAGGATTCGAACCTGCGACCGTAGCGGTCTCGCGGTTCCAGACTGCAGCGCCTAGAACCGCATGGCCACTTCGGCCAACAATACTTGAAAAACTTGAGCCATTTGCAAAAGATATTGTAGGAGAGTACCAGGCAGACTTCCAGGAAGGACGATCGGCCATCGATCAAATTTTCACAATGTGGTAAATCTGGGAAAAGTCCTGGGAAGTGAACCATCGGTTTCTGGTGACGTTCGTGGACTTCTCAAAGGCCTATGACAGTATCCACAGATTACGTATGTATTATATCCTGAGAGAGCTTTGTATACCAATGAAGTTAATAAATAAGGTCAAGGTGTGCACAACGAACACAATAGCCAAAGTCAGATACCAATGGGAGCTGTCTGAGGTATTCCCTATCAGAGCAGGTGTCAGACAAGGTGATGTTATTCCACCACTGTAATTTAATCTGGTCCTAGAGAAAGCAATCCGAGAAATGAAAAGAGAAAACAAAGGTGTGACGTTAAATGGTAGGATAGATTTATTGGGTTATGCAGACGACATCGCAATTGTAGTAGAATCATAGGAAGAGATAGCAAAAACTGTAGAGGACCTCGCGCAAAATGCAAGTAAGATCGGGTTACGGATTAATGCGGAAAAGACCGAGGTAATGGAAGCATCAAGAGAAGCCCCAAATGACATCCCATTACAGGTAGGGATATAGAAACTTACTAAAGTGGAAAATTTCAAATACTTCGGTACATGGTTCAACAGGCTAAATAATTTAAAACAGGAAATAAACCAGCATATTGTGAACGGGTCAAAAACTTATTTCAGTCTAAAGCAGATAATGTCATCCAAGAATCTGTCAATTAAGACCAAACTTAAAGCATACAATGCCGTGATAGTGCCAGTATTGTTGCATGGGACAGAAACCCTAAGCACAACCAAGAAGGATGAAGAAAACTTGGTCTTCGAAAGAAAAATTATGAGAAGGATCTTTGGACCTGTCCAGGAAGGGAGCTCGTGGAGACTTAGAAAAAAACCAAGAGCTGATGAGGCAACCGAACATCGTTCAAAAACTGAAAGCGCGGGGAATCACCTTGGCAGGCCACATTGCTAGGAGACCAGACACGTTCCAGGCAAAAGCCGTACTTATGGGAAGATCTGATGGTACCCATCCAACTGGAAGACCCAGGAAGAGATGAGAGGATGAGCTACAGAAAGACCTTTGCCAGCAACGAATCCGTGACAACTGGATCCAAAATGCACAAGATCTATGGAGGAGCATGACCTACAGGGTCCTCGATCGCCTATTTGATGTAGATGTTGTTTAGCATATTTCCAAATTGTAGTTTGTGACATTTTAATGAGAGTGTGCGAAAATAATCTTTTACATATACATTTGCAACTCCAGTAGGCTGTCATCTTCATTCTTGTTATTAATGTAATTGACATAATTCCTGAAAAGCCACATTATGGCGTTGTTTTTCATGTATGGATAAGCTAACTGATCTGGAACCAACAAGTCGGAGATTTCTACATATTTACAATCAGCTCGTTTTAACAAAGCTATTTTTCTTTTGATGTCCTTTCATATATCTAAATACCGACCACATGTAAAGCATGTGAGAGCTTGTCCACAAGAAGGCATTTTTGATATAGGTTTGTGTCATATAAACCAACAGCATTAAGTCTCTCATTTGTACTTATCACATTATTGACGCCAGCCACTGTGGCCGAGTGTTTCTAGGCCCTTCACTTTGGAACCGCACGATCGCTGTGGTCACAGGTTCGAATCCTGCCTTGGGCATAGATGTGTGTGATGTCCTTAGGTTAGTTAGGTTTCAGTGGTTCTAAGGTCTAGGGGACTGATGACAGGTGTTAAGCCCCATAGTGTTCACAGCTATTTGAACGATTTGAACATTACTGACGACTCTGTACCAGGAGTCCTTAACTTCACTTGATGAAACATTTGTGGCTAGATTTTTCCAGACTGCCTTCCAATTCTTATCTGGATATTTCTGTTCAATTTTGTTCAGTTTCATATTCTGCATTATCACTTTTACGATCGAACAGTTGTCTGCATCTGACTGAGCCATGACAATCTCCACACAAAAAGCGCTCTATTTCTGCCAATTTTAATAGACAGGGACAGAGACTGGCTTTGTTGCAGAACAATGAGAACGTAAGTCGTAAAGACATGAAATTTTGGAAGGTTTTACTTGCAGGCTTCATAAAATTCCTTTCCATTGTTACTTAAAAGTTGTAAGCATATTTCGGCAATTAATGATTAAACCATTTGCGGGGAAAAAGTATGCAAAGTCACTAGCAATTCCAGCTAACGATCATGTAAGTAGAGCTGACATCTTGAAATTTGATGATTTTTTAACGCTTAATCGCATAAAAGTAACAGAATGTGTTTTTTATTCTATAATCATTCACAGTTACAACAATACATACCATATTTCTAACAAAGAAAAACAGTCTATTACGAACTTACTTTCCACTCAGATTCGTCCTAGTTATTCTTCAGTAAAACAATCTCTAAATGCGAAACTAAAACCTCTCAGTATTTCTACAATAACAAATTTTAGCTGTAAACAAATCACACCGAACCGAACGAGTGGGCATACCGAAAACTAACCATCTTTCAGCACTGTTGTCGAAAAACCGGCGCGCGGGCCGATCGGTAACAGCCCACAGAAGCTTACAGAATAGCAACTGCGGCTAACAATCCGAAAACGACGCCACTACCGGGGCTAACCTACCGCAACGATCGGTACGAACAATACAGAGTAGAACACCGGGGACAGAAAATCCGCGGAAGAATCTCACAATGGACAAGCACCAGCCTGGTTCTATGGCGGCACAGCAACCCAGCAGGACCTTCAATTAAGTACATGTATACGCCCAGATTTCGAAGAGTCGTTTCTCTCTCCCATTGTGTGGGAGACCAAAAACGCTGAAAAGAATAGGATCATTAGGCGCAAAGCAATACAAGCGGAGCATGTGAGGCGCCACACGATGTGGTGGGTGCAGCAACTGGAGCAGCGTGCAGTTGCGGCGAGCATGTATAAGATCCACCTACGACGGACCCTCATGGGCTTGGCGTGTTCTTTGGTAGGAAGACAGCAGCACTTGCTCCTGTGTGTGGGAAGCACGTAGTTTGTTCATGTGTTGCTTGAGTTTACGCAGAAATCTTTCAGCTTCACTGTTCGACTGAGAATGAAGTGGAGCACTGGTAAGATGAGTGATACCACTGGCTACGCAAAACTCTTCAAAGTCCTGTGCCACAAACTGTGGTCCGCTGCCTGTAACCAACACTTCAGGCAAACCTTCTAAACAAAAATAGATGACAACGCTTGAATGGTACTACGTGATGTAGTCGAGTACATGGGCACTGCAAACGGATATTCGCTAAAAGAGTCCACAATGATAAGCCATCGAGTGTTCCAAAAGGGAAAAGCAAAGTCAATATGCACTCACTGCCACTGCGATTGAGACTTTGGCCAAGAACGTGGGCATCCATGCCTTGCCAAGTAGTGTCGACGTGCTGTTATGTGAGTTCAATTCCCCAAGTCCTTGGTGAAGCAATCGCAACACATCCTTTTGCAACACTTTAGGAACAAGCACACATGATTGTCCAGAGTCATTTTGCAATAAAATCACGCCCTGCTGGGTGGAGAGGTTACGTCGATCAGAAAAATATCGGCACATAAAAGAATTCTGAATGTTTTTCACTGAACGGGGCCAAGCAGTACGGATGTAGTGCAAAAAACGGTTCAAGTCAGGGTCTGCTTCTGTGGCCTGTACAATTTACCTGTAGTGCAGAGGACAAATATGTAGAAGTTCAGTACCCTGAGCATCGATCCGACAAGATGCGGCAGTAGCATCGGATTCAGAATCAGGTCCAACAAGTAGGCAAGAAAGGGCGTCAGCATTTGCACGGTTCGACATGGGCGGGAACAATATTTCGTACTGACACTGCGACAGTAACAATGCATGAAACAAAGACTGAAGTGGTTTATGGTCCGTCACTAAGTAAAACATTCGACCAACAAGATATTGGTGAAATTTTGTCACACCATAGATAACAGGGAACTCTTCCTTCTCGATTTGGAAATAGTTATATTGAGTATTGGTCAATAACTTGGAAGCGAAAGCAATCGGCCTGTCCTGTGAACAGGTGGGTTCGAGAGTTCAGCTCAGATTCTGTAAAAAGAAGCATTCACTGTAAAAACAACAGGCTTAGCAAGATCGGAGTGAACGAGGCATCGCCCACAAAACAAGGTGTTTGTATGTTTTTGGAATGCATCCTGGCACTCTTTGGTCCAAACAAAAGACACATTCTTCCGGCACAACGATGCAATGGAGCCGCGATCTGGGCTGCGTTGGGTATAAACTGGATGTAATACGTCAACTTCCAAGAACTGACAGCAATTCCGTCACGTTGCATGGGGGAGCGGGCTCCCAGATGGCCAGCATATGTGAGTGAAGGGGGCGAACCCTTCGCTGTTAAGAACATGGTATAAGTACTCAATTTCAGTCTAAAAAAAGCACATTTGTCTAGGTGAGATTTCAGACCAGCAGCTGAAAGTACTTGAAAAAGCCTACGAATGTTACTGATATGTTCCTCCGGCGTACATCCTGACAACACAGCATCGTCCAAGTAATTTGAACACAATGGAACTTTAGCAAAAAGGTGTTCCAAATAGCGTTGGAATATGGTAGGCGCGGAAGCTCCGCCAAAGGGTAAGCGCAAAAATTTGAGCAACCCTAAATGTGTAGAGAGAGCACACGTTTTCTGAGACTCCTCATCCAGCGGAATTTGCAAATACACATCGCATAGATCAATCTCTGGTAAATAGCGGCCTGCACCAAGCCTGTCAATTAATTCCTCAGTGCGAGGCAGCGGATAAGTTTGTGGATTCACAGTGGATTTAAAGACGAAGTCTTCCAGAAGGTTTGATAAGATGACTAAGGGACAAGCCCATTAACTAGCCTGTATAAGAGTAACAACACTATTGCCGTGCCATTCTTTAAGCTCCTAAAAGCATGAGACATGAGACGAGCCCGCAAAAACTTGGGTTGCGCATTGTCTTTCAGTGTCATGTGTGCTACAGAATTATTTACTCTGCCAAGTCAATCAGAAATTAAATCAGGAAACTCTACAATCGAGTAGCACTGCCTTTTGGGTTGAAAGGAGAGGAGGAGAAGAAGGAGATTAGTGTTTAAGGTTGCATCGACATTGAGGCCATTGGAAACGGAGCACAAGCTCATATTAGGGAAGGACGGAGAAGGAAAGTGGCCGCGCCCTTTGAAGGAACCACCGTGGTACTTGCCTTAAACGATTTAGGGAATTCATGAAAAACCTAAATCTGAATGGCCGGACGTGGGTTTCAACCGTTGTCCTCCCAAATGCGATTCCAGTGTGCAAACCACTATGCCACCTCGCTCGATTTGAAAGCAGGACAGAGAGTACATCGCCCAGAATACGAAGACCAAACAAATCATGTAAATGTAACACAACAATATTTTCACAATCTCGCGAACACAAAAAGGTAAATGTCACTGTTCTGGTGTGAGGCTGGAATCTGGCAGGCAAACTACAGTACCGTGTGGCAAGCGCTGAAATTTTCTGACTGTTACACGCAGTAAGTTGCGTGCAAGATTTTGTCAACTGTGGCAAGCCCAACTGTTCATAAATGGCAATGTAACAGGAGCGCCAGCGTCTAACTGAAGTCGCACACAGTATCAGGCAGCACAAATAGTTTTTTTTGTTTTTTTGTTTTTTTTTTTGTTTACTGTCACTGCACAGCATCTGGGCGGGATGAAGGCACATCCTGAATTCTGTCACTTCTAGTACTGGTGGCCGGTTCAGAAAAAACTACGTTTACTGTGTCCCTAGACTTACACACTACTTAAAGTAACTTATGCTAAGAACAACACACACACTTACGCCCGAGAGAGGACTCGAACCTCCGGCGGGAGGGGCCGCGTAATCCTTGACATGGCGCCTTAAACCGCACGGCCACTCCGCCTGGCGCCAGTAGACAGATCAGGATAAATTTTGTGGTCATAAATGAATTAGTGCTTAGTCTTAATAAGTTGGTTTAAATTAATCAGATTATAGTAACTTATGACAAGAGAAATTAAGAAATGATTTCTGAAGCCAAACAATAAGTACAAACACAATCGCGACTTGTGTCAGTGGATGCGACGCGCAGTGTATTGGCAGTAGTTTTAATGGTTGTAGTGAGAAGTGCTCTTTAACCTCGTTTTTCTCTACTTGGGCAGTAAAAGAATGGGATTTAGGCGCAGACTGGGAATACGGGTGTACAGGGAACAGTGTGCGATCCAGGGTTTAACTTTGTGGTATTTGCATATTGATTGAGTCGGAAAGTTTGCGGGAGTTACGGAGATAAGATCCTGGGTGCCTGGAAACCCGCAGCGTTGACCTTTGTTCAATTCGGTGCCGAAGCACAAGTTTCAGACATAGTAAAAATCTACTTGCAGCGGCACAGAAACTTCAGTTATTAGTGTGACGTGTCGGCGGTTGCACATAGCATAATTTTGTGCAGTGGCATCTAAATTTAGCGATTTAGAATGAACAATCGGAACTCTGAACATCAACGGTTAGTTGGTGATGGTCTACAGGTTAGTTTATAGTGCTGAAATATAAGGAATTATTTGGCGAAACACTGCAGCGTAACTCTGAAAGGTAGCCCCACTATTGCGCAATACTACGCACGACTAGTTGTTCATGTGACCACTCGGTGCAATAGCACTGCCGATATTTATTGCCGCATTCCATTTATCGAACGGAATATCAAACAATTTCTCGTAAATCCCCCATATTTATTGAATATCCACTTCCCACATCTAATGTAATTCTCTTTAATTAAATTGCGTTATCATCAATTCGGAAAACAAATTATAACTGATATTAATTGCTGCGGCGAAAGATGGCCACACAAATAAACGCAAAGCATTATTGTACAGTAGGGGTTAAGTAAATGACGTTGCGCTGTCTTAGACAGACTACCTTTGTATTTGGGAGGACGGAATCTGTAATTACTATCCAGCCAACTGATTTAGGTTTTCCGTGGTCTCCCTAAATTACTTCAGGCAAATGCCAGGATGGTTCCCGCAATAAGACTACCGCCGACTACGTGTCCCATCCCTGTCAAATTTGACTTGCGAGTAACTAAATGACTGTATGTATGAATTACATTCGTTGTTATGTCCAATATCTCGCATGCTCTAGTCGTGAATGGAACAGTAAAAGACCTTAACATACGATATCATTTAACGTGCTTTATTTCGATTCACCGACAGTTGACGCAAATGTAGATGAGATGGCTTTTGCTGCTTCGGAGGACATTTTTAACAGACTTTGAGAACGAGTGTCTTGTTTTTAAAGTGTGACCGCGAAAGAACTGTTCTAGGCTGAGTAAGCTATCTGAAAGCGGAACATTGTTCACTGTTGTCATCCTCCATCAGTTTCACAGATTTCTTTCCCTGCGGCGATCTTGTCTGTCACATCATGCCAAAAGTTTCACACATGCGAAAAATACTTCGTTTTAAAAACAGCCCGCCTAAGGAAATGGCTCTAAGCACTATGGGACTTAACATCTGAGGTCATCAGTCCCCTAGACTTAGAAATGCTTTAACCGAACTAACCTAAGGACATTTCACGCATCCATGCCGAGGCAGGATTCGAACCTGCGACCGTAGCAGCAGCGCGGCTCCGGACTGAAGCGCCTAGAACCGCTCGGTCACAAGGCCGGCCGCGCGTAAGGTTTCGCATTTTAGCGGCTCAGTAACGCCGGTTTGGCTCCCTCCAGCAATGGACTGGTGGCCATTGAAAGGCTTGCTTCTGAGATAACACCTGTCACCTGTCAAATGGCAGCGGATAATTCACGAAGAGCTGACAAGGAAACGCGACGCTCACTTGCGGGTCTTGCGGTGAGATAGCCAACAACCAGTGCTTCATTTCAGTAGAAAGCAGAGGCGCCAATGACGCAACGTGTGAAACGTAGGATCGTCTCACTACAGGAATCGACGGACTAGTTAAACTTCTCGATGAAACTTCAAATCGTTAAACTTTTTACGACTTTCCTGGGATCAAGTACTTATCAATGTGACACACACACAGGATTTCCGAGACACAAGTCTTTGTTTTTCATTTGTTTATTTCCAGATACTACGCATTAAAAAAATGGAGTACTCGCTATTTCCAAGTACCTATATGATAATTTTTTACTTGGCGTCTGAAAAGACCTCCTGCACCGCTGCATTAATAATACAATGCAATCAAATAATCAATTTATAACATGTTACTAATTTCCATAGCGCCAGATACTTTTCACTATTAAAGAAGAATTTCCGAAAACTAAGAGGTGATATCAGAGGTTCCAGGCGCGCAAAATTTATTGTGGAGGAAAGATATTATGGAACATGCAGCATAACGGGACAATGTAGGCAACACGTCATTAGATTACATTGTCCGCCTCCATAGCTGTGCGGTCAGTGCGGCAGAATGCTATGCGAGGGGCCCGGGTTTGATTCCCGGCCGGCTTGGATAGTTTCTCCGTTCGGGGACTGTGTGTCGTGTTGTCTGCGCCATCGTTTCATCCTCATCTACGCGCAAGTCGCCGAAGCGGCACCTACTAAAAAGACTTGCATCAGACGACCGCTCTGCCCGACGGTAGACTCTAGCCACACGTACATTTTCATTATATCACTTCGTGCACCCAGTACTGTGAAAGCGTATCTCCTGAAAACGAACTGAAGCTGGGAAGGAACCGTACAAACAAATGCAGAGTGGATCCAATGTCTTGTAGATATTGTATTAATATTCTATGTCAGATTATTATCTATATCTCAATTTTGGTTGTGTGCCGGCAACAGTATGAATGACGTGCGACATAACTTCACTGTAGCAACACACTCAGGCAAGCCTCTCCGAAGCTGACGACTCTGCGTCGGAAATAGGAACTATTTCCGGCAAGGCAGAGGGCAGGAGGAGCTTTAATTTGAAGGGACACAAGTACAGAGGTGGAGGCACCTGTGCTACAATCACCCAAGGTGTCAGTGCAAACTACTTTTCCGATGGCAAAATGAAGATCGTCTAACTTCCCGTCGATGGCGTGCTCCTTGGAGACAGAGTACAAGATAGGTTTTGGGAAGGATAGGAAGGAACCATCGCATCATTCGTCTTAAGTGATTTAGGGAAGTCACGCTATTCCGAACTATGAATCCCATAAACCACAATGTTAACACGACTTTCAAATGATTTTCATATGAAATCGTTTAACACAACATTTATCAGCGAGCCAAATATTACAACAAGGACGAAAGACGTACTGCATGTAGTTGGTTGTTTGATGCCTCGTCGACATTAGCACTATATGGGAAGGCGTTACTGTCCAATGAATATGAAATTTACTGGAAAGGTTGGGCTCAACATATTTAACTCTGGAGCAAAGAAAACTTGTTACGCGACGAATAAATTGAGCACGAGCGCTAGTATGTGATGATTTGTGCCATTATAGAGAGGAATCACCAATCGGAACTTGCGACCTAATATCCTGGTTTCTAAAAATGTTTTCTTTCAGCACCAAACTAGACCGATATATGGCCGCTAAATTGTTGGGCTGTTGATTGGGGGGGGCTACCACACACGGTCCCTCTTCGTTCCACTTCAAAGTTTCTGCTTCTGACACCTGTGATTATTGGAGTATGGGAAGTGGATATTCAGTAACTGTGGGCGATACACTACAGTTTGTTTGATATTCAGTTTAATAAATGGAATACGACAATAAATTTCGGCAGTACTATTGCAGAATGGCCACATCAACACTAGTCGAGTATAAGATTTCGCAGGAGTGAGGCTACCTTTCAGAGTTATTATATATGATTGATCTTTTCGTCTACACATAGAATACAATGCATCTCAATTGATGGTGGTCCATCAATCTGGTATCGTGCATTCGGGTAATAGTGCTTAAAGCAGGGCTTATACTTTGAAATGAGTTCATCCCTTGTAAACATGTCAGGTAGCAAATAGAATCTGTACCATATACCACATAGTAATGGTGCAATTTGTGTAGGGAACATGCAGTAATGAATAGTGTTCACGTGGTGATGACTCTTAATCAGTTTCATATAAATATCTGAGAGCACATTACACGCATTTCTTGATATCACCCGCTCAAACACATTAGTCAATTTCTCATTTCCCAGTGAATCCGACTAGTCCTCCTGGCTAATTGTCGTAACATACTGAACAAGTAAGAGCTCTAATGTGTGGGCGTAGCTGTGTTCTTGAATAAAACAGAATTGTCCAGTCACTATTCCCCTTTTACAACTTTGAAACAGCAATAACTAAAGCACGCACCTCACTGTTCACGAACATACTTTGCATAATACACTCACTACCACTCCTCAAACCCGCTATTAGAATTACGGCATTAGCTTATTCACGGACATCTTGAGACTTGAAGTTCAATAACTGAATGACTATGGTTTTATAGCGGTTATTCAGTAACATACGGCTGTTGCGCTGAAGGCACAAACAGAAGTTTAATATACGCTTGGAATAAAGCAATATTTGCATTCAAGCCTATAGGAAGTTTCTACATGACATGGTACTGCTTTTGAAAATACACCCCCCTAACATGTTATAGTATCGAACAGGAATATCAAGACACAATTTCTCGCACATATGCCAAACAGAAATCTTTGTATGATTCTCTGAACAGGCTCTTTTTTTCGTAACAAACTCAATTTTGCCAGCTGCAGCAGATCCGTCTCACGATGCTCTTCCTCCTCCAAAATGTTGAACAGGTACGGTGCTGAGCAACAGGGGCTTAAAATATGCTTAGACTCGATACAGAACAGTTTTGCTTGGCCCCTGAAAATTAACTTCGAAAGAACGTACTCTAGTATATTGGACTCAGAATGATTTCTTAGTCAGGGAAATTTGTGTGATCCGAGTGATAGGTCTACGATAGTTCTACGTATAAACATGGAATGCACTAACACAGAGGTCCGAATTTATAAAAGACGCCACTGTGTGTTGGGTGGATTTACAAGTATCAAAAATGCGAAAAAGGTTTCTCGGAAGTGACGAAATAAAGAAAATAAAAAACACACGCTAGGCGTTTTTAATTTTACTTATACTCGACATAAAAGTTTTCTGGGCATGGTACCGGTCATAATTTGTATGTAAGCATACAGGACTACCAAGGGCACACTGAGGCACAGAATGTATCGCAAGTCTACACATACAGACAGATATCTGCACGACCAATTCTACCAACTCCCAGCGCAGAAGAACTTGGTCATCCGTTCTTTGGCAGTCCATGCGCAGCGCCTAAGTGACGCTCAAAAGATAACACCTGAGCTTAAAAGGATACGCACAACGTTTCTCGCCAATGGTTACAGCCATAAGTATATCCACACAGCCTTGTCGACGAAGCCAAGTAAGAAAGATAAGCGCGAAATAGACGGGAGGGGGGAGGGAGGGATGGCGGGGGGGGGGGGGGGGGGAGAGGGGGAGAGATGATGTTTGGTTTGTGGGGCGCTCAACTGCGCGGTCATCAGTGTCCGTACAACATCCCAATTGTTTCACAATCCAGTCTAGCCACTGTCACCAATGATGATGATGAAATGATGAGGACAACACAAACACTCAGTCCCCAAGGAGAGAAAACTGGAACAAAGCTTCTGAATATCATGTGGTCTCCCTTGGCGCTCTCAAAGTTCAGAGCGAACTGGATGGTTTTCATGCATTCTTAGAATGAAACTACAAGCTTCGACTGACAACCACAGCAGTTTTACACTGCAGAGCCAAAGAAACTCGTGTTCCTGCCTAATTTCGTGTAGGACCCCACGAGCAAGCAGAAGTGCCGCAACACAACGTGGCATGGAGTCGACTAATGTCTGAGGTAACGCAGTAGGGATCTGACACCCTGAATCCTGCAGAGCTCTGTCCATAAATCCGTAAGAGGACGAGGGGGAGGAGATCTCTCCCGAGCAGCACGTTCCAAGGCATCCCAGATATGATCAATAATATCCATGTCTCGGGAGTTTGGTCGCCAGCGGAAGTGTTTAAACTCAAAAGAGTGTTCCTGGAGCCAATCTGTAGTAATTCTGGAAGTGTGGGGTGTCGCATTGTCATGTTGGAATTGCCCAAGTCCGTCGGAATGCACAATGGCCATGAATGGATGCAGGTGATCCGACAGGTTGATGATGTACATGTCACCCGTCAGAGGCGTATCTAGACGAATCAGGGGTTCCATATCACTCCAACGGCACATGCCCCACACCATTACAGAGCCTCCACCAGCTTGAACAGTTCCCTGCTGATATGTGGGGTCAATGGATTCGAGAGGTTGTCTCCATACCCGTACACGTCCATCTGCTCTATACAATTTGAAACTGGACTCTTCCGACCAGGCAACATGTTTGCAATCATCAACAGTCCAATTTCGGTGTTGCCGGGCCCAGACGACGCGTAAAGCTTTGTGATCTGCAGTCATCAAGCGTACACAAGTGGTCCTTCGGCTCCGAAAGCCCATATCGATGATGTTTCATTGAATGGTTCGCACGATGACTCTATGTGATGGCCCAGCACTGAAATCTGCAGCCATTTGCGGAAGGGTTGCACTTCTGTCACGTTGAACGATTCTCTTCAGTCGTTGGTCCCGTTCTTGTGGGATCCTTAAGGCTAAGGATCCCGCAGCGATGTCAGAAATTTGATGTTCCACCGGATTCCTGATATTCACGGTACACTAGTGAAATGGTCGTACGGGAAAATCTCGTCTTCATCACTACGTCGGAGATGCTGTGTCCCATCGCTCGTGCGCCGACCATAACACCACGTTAAAACTCACTTAAATCTTGATAACCTGCCATTTCAGTAGAAGTAAGCGATCTAACAACTGCCCCAGACACTTGTTGCTTTATATAGGCGTTGCCGACGGCTGCGCCTTATTGTGCCTGTTTACATACCGGGTGATCAAAAAGTCTGTATAAATTTGAAAACTGAATAAATAACGGAATAATGTAGATTTTTTTTGGGGGTCATCAGTCTACTGACTGGTTTGATGCGGCCAGCCACGAATTCCTCCCCTGTGCTAACCTCTTCATCTCAGAGTAGCACTTGCAACCTACGTCCTCAATTATTTGCTTGACGTATTCCAATCTCTGTCTTCCTCTACAGTTTTTGCCCTCTACAGCTCCCTCTAGTACCATGGAAGTCATTCCCTCATGTCTTAGCAGATGTCCTATCATCCTGTCCCTTCTCCTTATCAATGTTTTCCACATACTCCTTTCCTCTCCGAGTCTGCGTAAAACCTCCTCATTCCTTACCTTATCAGTCCACCTAATTTTCAACATTCGTCTATAGCACCACACCTCAAATGCTTCGATTCTCTTCTGTTCCGGTTTTCCCACAGTCTGCTTTTGATGTCCTCCTTGCTCCGTCCGTCATTGGTTATTTTACTGCCTAGGTAGCGGAATTCCTTAACTTCATTGACTTCGTGACCATCAATCCTGATGTTAAGTTTCTCGCTGTTCTCATTTCTACTACTTCTCATTACCTTAGTCTTTCTCCGATTTACTCTCAAACCATACTGTGTACTCATTAGACTGTTCATTCCGTTCAGCAGATTATTTAATTCTTCTTCACTTTCACTCAGGATAGCAATGTCATCAGCGAATCGTATCATTGGTATCCTTTCACCTTGTATTTTAATTCCACTTCTGAACCTTTCTTTTATTTCCATCATTGCTTCCTCGATGTACAGATTGAAGAGTAGGGGCGAAAGGCTACAGCCTTGTCTTACACCCTTCTTAATACGAGCACTTCGTTCTTGATCGTCCACTCTTATTATTCCCTATTGGTTGTTGTACATGTTGTATATAACCCGTCTCTCCCTATAGCTTACTCCTACTTTTTTCAGAATCTCGAACAGCTTGCACCGTTTTATATTGTCGAACGCTTTTTCCAGGTCGACAAATCCTATGAACGTGTCTTGATTTTTCTTCATCCTTGCTTCCATTATTAGCCGTAACGTCAGAATTGCCTTTCTCGTGCCTTTACTTTACCTATAGCCAAACCGATCGTCACCTAGCGCATTCTCAATTTTCTTTTCCATTCTTCTGTATATAATTCTTGTAAGCAGCTTCGATGCATGAGCTGTTAAGCTGATTGTGCGATAATTCTGGCACTTGTCAGCTCTTTCCGTCTTCGGAATTGTGTGGATGATGCTTTTCCGAAAGTCAGATGGTATGTCGCCAGACTCATATATTCTACACACCAACGTGAATAGTGATTTTGTTGCCACTTCCCCTAATGAATTTAGAAATTCTGATGGAATGTTATCTATCCCTTCTGCCTTATTTGACCGTAAGTCCTCCAAAGCTCTTTTAAATTCCGATTCTAATACTGAATCCCCAATCTCTTCTAAATCGACCCCTGTTTCTTCTTCTATCACATCAGACAAATCTTCACCCTCATAGAGGCTTTCAATGTATTCTTTCCACCTGTCTGCTCTCTCCTCTGCATTTAACAGTGGAATTCCCGTTGCACTCTTAACGTTACCACCGTTGCTTTTAATGTCACCAAAGATTATTTTGACTTTCCTGTATGCTGAGTCTGTCCTTCCGACAATAATATCTTTTTCGATGTCTTCACATTTTTGCTGCAGCCATTTCGTCTTAGCTTCCATGCACTTCCTATTTATTTCATTCCTCAGCGACCTGTATTTCTGTATTCCTGGTTTTCCCGGAACATATTTGTACTTCCTCCTTTCATCAATCAACTGAAGTATTTCTTCTGTTACCCATGGTTTCTTCGCAGCTACCTTCTTTGTACCTACACTCCTGGAAATGGAAAAAAGAACACATTGACACCGGTGTGTCAGACCCACCATACTTGCTCCGGACACTGCGAGAGGGCTGTACAAGCAATGATCACACGCACGGCACAGCGGACACACCAGGAACCGCTGTGTTGGCCGTCGAATGGCGCTAGCTGCGCAGCATTTGTGCACCGCCGCCGCCAGTGTCAGCCAGTTTGCCGTGGCATACGGAGATCCATCGCAGTCTTTAACACTGGTAGCATGCCGCGACAGCGTGGACGTGAACCGTATGTGCAGTTGACGGACTTTGAGCGAGGGCGTATAGTAGGCATGCGGGAGGCCGGGTGGACGTACCGCCGAATTGCTCAGCACGTGGGGCGTGAGGTCTCCACAGTACATCGATGTTGTCGCCAGTGGTCGGCGGAAGGTGCACGTGCCCGTCGACCTGGGACCGGCCGCAGCGACGCACGGATGCACGCCAAGACCGTAGGATCCTACGCAGTGCCGTAGGGGACCGCACCGCCACTTCCCAGCAAATTAGGGACACTGTTGCTCCTGGGGTATCGGCGAGGACCATTCGCAACCGTCTCCATGAAGCTGGGCTACGGTCCCGCACACCGTTAGGCCGTCTTCCGCTCACGCCTCAACATCGTGCAGCCCGCCTCCAGTGGTGTCGCGACAGGCGTGAATGGAGGGACGAATGGAGACGTGTCGTCTTCAGCGATGAGAGTCGCTTCTGCCTTCGTGCCACTGATGGTCGTATGCGTGTTTGGCGCCGTGCAGGTGAGCGCCACAATCAGGACTGCATACGACCGAGGCACACAGGGCCAACACCCGGCATCATGGTGTGTGGAGCGATCTCCTACACTGTCCGTACACCTCTGGTGATCGTCGAGGGGACACTGAATAGTGCACGGTACATCCAAACCGTCATCGAACCCATCGTTCTACCATTCCTAGACCGGCAAGGGAACTTGCTGTTCCAACAGGACAATGCACATCCGCATGTATCTTGTGCCACCCAACGTGCTCTAGAAGGTGTAAGTCAACTACCCTGGCCAGCAAGATCTCCTGATCTGTCCCCCATTGAGCATGTTTGGGACTGGATGAAGCGTCGTCTCACGCGGTCTGCACGTCCAGCACGAACGCTGGTCCAACTGGGTGCCAGGTGGAAATGGCATGGCAAGCCGTTCCACAGGACTACATCCAGCATCTCTACGATCGTCTCCATGGGAGAACAGCAGCCTGCATTGCTGCGAAAGGTGGATATACACTGTACTAGTGGCTACATTGTGCATGCTCTGTTGCCTGTGTCTATGTGCCTGTGGTTCTGTCAGTGTGATCATGTGATGTATCTGACCTCAGAAATGTGTCAATAAAGTTTCCCCTTCCTGGGACAATGAATTCATGGTGTTCTTATTTCAATTTCCAGGAGTGTATGTTTTCCTTCACAACTTCTGTGATGGCCCTTTTTAGAGATGTCCATTCCTCTTCTACTGTGTTGCCTACTGCGCTATTTCTTTTTGCTGTATCTATAGCGTTAGAGAACTTCAAACGTATCTCATCATTCCTTAGAGCTTCCGTATCCCACTTCTTAGCGTATTGATTCTTCTTGACTAATGTCTGGAACTTCAGCCTACTCTTCATCACTACTATATTGTGATCTGAGTCTATATCTGCTCCTGGGTACGCCTTACAATCCAGTATCTGATTTCGGAATCTCTGTCTGACCATGATGTAATGTAATTGAAATCTTCCCGTATCTCCCGGCCTTTTCCAAGTATACCTCCTCCTCTTGTGTTTCTTGAACGGGGTATTCGCTATTACTAGCTGAAACTTGTTACAGAACTCAATTAGTCTTTCTCCTCTTTCATTCCTTGTCCCAAGCCCATATTCTCCTGTAACGTTTTCTTCTACTCCTTCCCCTACAACTGCATTCCAGTCGCCCATGACTATTAGATTTTCGTCCCCCTTTACATACTGCATTACCCTTTCAATATCCTCATAGACTTTCTCTATCTGTTCATCTTCAGCTTGCGACGTCGGCATGTATACCTGAACTATCGTTGTCGGTGTTGGTCTGCTGTCGATTCTGATTTGAACAAACCGGTCACTGAACTGTTCACAGTAACACACCCTCTGCCCTACCTTCCTATTCATAACGAATCGTACACCTGTTATACCATTTTCTGCTGCTGTTGATATTACCCGATACTCATCTGACCAGAAATCCTTGTCTTCCTTCCACTGACCCCTACTATATCTAGATTGAGCCTTTGCATTTCCCTTTTCAGGTTTTCTAGTTTTCCTTTCACATTCAAGCTTCTGACATTCCACGCCCCGACTCGTAGAACATTATCCTTTCCGTGAATATTCAATCTTTTTCTCATGGTAGCCTCCCCCTTGGCAGTCCCCTCCCGGAGATCCGAATGGGGGACTATTCCGGAATCTTTTGCCAATGGAGAGATCATCATGACACTTCTTCAACTACAGGCCACATTTCCTGTGGATACACGTTACGTGTCTTTAATGCAGTGGTTTCCATTGCCTTCTGCATCCTCATGTCATTGATCATTGCTGATTCTTCCGCGTTTAGGGGCAATTTCCCACCCATAGGACAAGAGAGTGCCCTGAACCTCTATCCGCTCCTCCGCCCTCTTTGACAAGGCCGTTGGCAGAATGAGGCTGACTTCTTATGAATCAAAGACGCTACCCCTAGACCACGGGTTGAGACGTACAAATTGACACACATTGCATGGGATTTTATTAGAACCAAAAAAAAAATACAAACGTCCAAAAAATGTCCGACAGATGGCGCTTCATCTGATCAGAATAGCAATAATTAGCATAACAAAGTAAGACAAAGCAAAGATAATATTGTTTACAGGAAATGGTCGATATTCCCATCATTCCTCAACAATAGCTGTAGTCGAGGAATAATGTTGTGAATAGCACTGTAAAGCATGTCCGGAGTTATGGTGAGGCACTGGCGTCGGATGTTGTCTTTCAGCATCCCTAGAGGTATCAGTCGATCACGATACACTTGCGACTTCAGGTAACCTCAAAGCCAATAATCGCACGGACTGAGATCTGGGGACCTGGGAGGTCAAGCATGACGAAAGTGGCGGCTGAGCACACGATCATCACCAAACGACGCGCGCAAGAGATCTTTCACGCGTCTAGCATTACTTTTTTTTGTTTCTAATAAAATCCCATGTCATTCCAAGCATGTGTGTCAATTGTTACCTCTCTATCTACATTATTCCGTGGTTTATTAAGTTATCAAATTTGTACTGACTTTTTGATCACCCGGTACCTCTGTATTTGAATACGCATGCGTTTTCCAGTTTCTTTGGCGCTTCAGTGTATAAAATACATTCCCAAGCAGTAAATAACATCATGAGACTTTTAGCATGTGGAAACTGAGGTGTCCTGCCTATCCCCAGTCGTGGCGAGAGGTAGATGAACTTAGCATATAAATGAAGGAGGCAAGCCAGATGGCTTGTAACATTTGAGTATACCTGCGTAATCTAGCAGCATTAACAATAATTAAATATTGTAAAATACTAGTACTTGCGAGACATTTCTTCGTGTGTGTCAGCTATAATTCATGTCTTTTATTACGACAAACTAGGTTTCGGCCCACCAGTCTGCGACAGTCAGTCGTATCATTCTGCACGTCCTTCCCTGCGTTATCCCACTGCTTGTGGAGCCTGTTCCAAAAGCTTTGCGACTGACTCTCAGCTCTGATTCACCGCGCTAGTCCCTCGCCTCAAGCTTTAGTCGTGCCGTAATTAAAAGTGAGTCGACGTGCAGGCGCCTCTGACGTGGTCGGGCGGAGCGCGTCTCCAGGGAGAGCATGCAGCGAGAGGGCTGCACGCCAGCTGGCTCGCTCCCTCGCATTGTCCCCGAATCACAGTCCCGAGGAATCTCGACGCGGCCGTTTCGTTTTGTGTCCCGTAACTGAATACGAAGGCGCCGGGAATAATTTCGGGTGTGGCCCAGTGAGAGCGTGACAGTGTCACTACACGATCCACGGAAGAACCTTACGAGGAGAGGCCAGACCACGCGTCTACATCTGTATCTGCATACGTACTCCACAAGCCACCGTACGGTGCATGGCGGAGGGCACCGTGTACCGCTATTACTCATTCCCTTTCCTGTTCCGCTTCTAAATGGAGCGAGCGAAAAACGATTGTTTATGTGCCTTCTTACGAACTGTGGTGTACTGAGATACCACAAAAAGAGTCTGTTGGTACCAGAAGTACCGTAGACATCATGATTATCGCTACACGTAAACCAGTCACGCTGCCATCTAGAATCAAGCTTCCTGGAGCAGCAAGTTATAAGTCAGTCCGAGTGTCGCTAGGTAATTCCTGCAGAGCGTTCGTAGTGTCTTCAAGTATTCAAGTCGTCGAGTGAAATAGAAACAGTGGCCGATACACAGACAGAGATTAGACTTCAGTATAAACAGAACAGTGAATAGAATTACTGAGTATGGACAGAGACCGCGTGCCTAGAGATTTAACTGAGTACTGTTAGTTTGCCGGCCTGTGTGGCCGAGCGGTTCTAGGCGCTACAGTCTGGAACCGCGCAACCGCTGCGGTCGCAGGTTCGAATCCTGCCTCGGGTGTGTGTGATGTCCTTAGGTTAGTTAGGTTTAAGTAGTTCTAAGTTCAAGGGGACTGATGACCTCAGAAGTTAAGTCCCATAGTGTTCTGAACCATTTGAACCATTTTTTGAACTGTTAGTTTGAAATTGTTCATCTAATAGTACATCAACACCGAAGATTGGTTTTCTTCCGACTTTAATTCAGAGAACATTATTTAGTTTGTGTTCATAGAATCGTAGTGAACGCAGGACGGGTAGGCTATACCTGGATTCTACAACTGCTGTAACCGGGGTTACCAAAGTCGAGTAATATATTTTGCTAATAATAATCCTGTGTTACGTTCATTGTGTGTGTGCTGCCCTAGAAACCACTCATCCGTCCTACCAGGACACATTTATTGTCCTTTTCAGCGGCAACAAGATTTTCATCAAAGTGGGCGTCCCCAACACACAACAACGCGAACCGTAGTTTCTCTTATTTGAAATGTTCGTAACGGCAATAGAAATGTACTGCAGTCAAACGCAAACGCCGGTTCTCTAAATTTTATCAGTAGTATTTCGCGAAAAGAACATCGTCTTCGCTCCTGGGATTTCTATTTGAGTTTGCGAAGCATATCCGTAAAAATCGCGTGTCGATCGAATCTACCGTTAACAAATCTAGCAGCACGCCTCTGATTTGCTTCGATGTCTTCCTTTAATCCGACTTGGTGACGATCCCAAACACTTGAGCAGTGCCCGGCGGAGGTTCGAGTCCTCTCTCCACCATGGGTGTGTGTGTTTCTCCTTAGCATAATTTATGTTAAGTAGTGTGTAAGCTTAGGGACTGATGACCTTAGCAGTTAAGTCCCATAAGTTTCACACACATTTGAACATTTTTGAACTTGAGCAGTGCTCAAGAATGGATTGAAGTAGTGTTCTATATCCGGTTTACTTTTACTAAGTGGACCACTCGGCTTCCCTACTACCGACCTTAAGCACTTGTTCCATCTCATATCGCTTTTCATCGTTACTCTTACATATTTTATCGGCGTGAATAAGTCAAGCAGCACACCAACACACTGTATTCGAACATTACAGGACTATTTTTCCTACTCATCTGCATTAGCTAACGTTTTTTTCTACATATTCCACTTTTTCTACGTTTAGAGCAAGCTGTATTATAGCAAACAGAAATTCTGTCTAAATCATCATGTATCCGCTGCAGTTACTCTACGCCGCCACATTCCCGTGCACTACAGATAATAGTTGCGGATTGTTGCTCACCCTATTCGTGATATCGTTTACGTGTAGGCAGTGAGTAAGAGCGGCCCCTTAACGATTCTCTGGGACACCCCCGGCGATGTTCTTGTTTCTGATGAACACTCACAATCCAATACAACGTACTGGGTTCTATTACTGACAGCCCGTTACAGATGTAACTGAGGAGGAGAGCCCTTGCCAACTGGAGAGGTGGTCCTTATATAAACAGCGTTAATTACATTCAACTCCCGTGCGCATGCGTTCGAATGAAAATTGGTGCAAAAGGCAAAAGGATGAAAGCTATTGGCAATACAGCATATTGTTATTTTAAATTAATCTGCTTTCACCTCAGGAAAATATCAAAGAAACCAAAGAAAAATCCAAAATTTAGTGGAATACAGAATGTTCAAGAGCTACTATGGCTAGAAAAACGTGCATTGAGAGAATATCGTGCAACTAGTCAGCTGCCTAGCTCTTACAATGTAATAAAACACACTACTGGCCTTTAAAATTGCGACACCAAGAATAAATGCACATAGTAATCGGTTATTCATTGGACAAATATATTATACTAGAACTGTCATATGATTACATTTTCACGCCATTTGAGTGCATAGATATTGAGAAATCAGTCCCCAGAACAACCACATCTGGCCGTAATAACGGCCTTGATACAACTGTGCATTAAGTCAAACAGAGCTTGGATGGCGTGTACAGGTACAGCAGCCCATGCAACTTCAACACGATACCACAGTTTATTAAGAGTAGTAACTGGTGTATTGTGACGAGCCAGTTGCTCGGCCACCATTGACCAGACGTTTTCAATTGGTGAGAGAGCTGGAGAATTTGCTGGCCAGGGCAGCAATCGAACATTTTCTGTATCCAGAAAGGCCCATAAAAGACCTGCAACATGCGGTCGTGCATTATCCTGCTGAAATGTAGGGTTTCATAGGGATCGAATGAAGGGTAGAGCCACGGATCGCAACACATTGAAATGTAACAACGTCCACTGTTCAAAGTGCCGTCAATGCGAACAAGAGGTGACCGAGACGTGTAATCAATGGCACGCCATACCATCACGCCGGGTGATACGACAGTATGGCGATGACGAATACGCGCTTCCAATGTGCGTCCATCGCGATGTCGCCAAACACGGATGCGACCATCATGATGCTGTAAACAAAACCTGAATTCATCCGAAAAAATGACGTTTTGCCATTCGTGCAGCCAGGTTCGTCTTTGAGTACACCATCGCAGGCGCTCCTGTCTGTGAAGCAGCGTCAAGGGTAACCGCAGCCATGGTCTCCGAGCTGATAATCCATGCGGTTGTTGTCTTGCAAACGTCCCCATCTGTTGACTCAGGGATCGAGCCTGGCTGCACGATCCGTTACAGCCATACGGATAAGATGCCTGTCATCTCGACTACTAGTGATACGAGGCCGTTGGGATCCATCACGGCGTTCCATATTACCCTCCCGAACCCACCGATTCCATATTCTGCTAACAGTCATTGTATCTCGATCAACGCGAGCATCAGTATCGCGATACGATAAACGCCAATCGCGATAGGCTACAATTCGACCTTTATCAAAGTCGGAAACGTGATGGTACGCGTTTCTCCTTCTTATACGAGGCATCACAACAACGTTTCACCAGGCAACGCCTGTAAACTGCTGTTGGTGTATGAGAAATCGGTTGGAAACTCTCCTCACGTCAGCACGTTGTAGGTGTCGCCACCGGCGCCAGCCTTGTGTGAATGCTCTGAAAAGCTAACCATTTGCATATCACAGCATCTTCTTGCTGTCGGCTAAATTCTGCGTCTGTAGCACGTTATCTTCGTGGTGTAGCAATTTTATTGGCTAGTAGTGTAGATGCCTAGATGAAGCGAGTTTTGAAGAAAAGGAAGAAAGACACCTGGAAGGCATTTTATTGCAACTTACGTAAAGATACTAGCGTCACTGATATTTAGAGTGGAATTAAGGCTCCGGCATAGGAACTATCAGTTTCAAAATGATGTCTAAAGCCCCCGCAGTAATATGCATCTGTTTTATTTTGTTAAAATCATGTAGAGTATTTAGTAGTATTTACCGAGAAGGAAGTTTTGTCAGTGTACTATACGTTATCTTTCCTACTGAAATGTTTTCATCTATTCTAAAAGTTCATGAGCTGAGAGAATAATAATTTTCTTTAAAATTTCAACCTATGCTCTAACCAGTTTTATTAAAGTGCAGTTTGCATTTCACCATGATGATTATTCTGCACTGCACTTTAAGGTAATACCGATTTCATTATTACCATCGCTATTACCATCAACAGCTTCACCTTCATCATTAGCGACCATTGGCAACGTTTATTGAAAGAAAAAGTCTCTTCCATTCTTTTCCACCTCTTCGTCTTCAGCCAAATGCATACACCTTACTCCAGTTTGTTATCTTAAATCATCTACTAACCTTACATTACAGCGTCAACTTGATTTTTGCCTATCTCTTGCTATCCGAAAAAGAACGTCCGTCGTTCATCTACTATAAGTTCGCCTAACCAACTCCGTTTCGTTTTCAACACGATCTTAATTATGTCTTTCACTCCAGTATGTTGACTGATCCATTTCTTTGCTTACCTGTCTCTCGTAGTATTCCTGACACGCATCTTTCGATTGCTTCCTTAGCAAACCTTTGTTTTTGAGTGGCTACAGCATTCTTGAATCAGCAAATTATTGAAATATTTTTCGTAGTTTAAGGCAAACAAAATCAGAGAAGGAGTGGAGAACTGACTAAATATCACAAGTTTTATCACTTCTGATTATTCGTTCTATTTCTTGCTCAGAACCGGCACACAAATCGCATTACTAGTTTGTCCACCTGCTAAAAAGATGCTAAGTTTCTGACCTAATATGTTGGTACAATGGTTAAAAGACTGGGTTGATGTTTTGGTAGATTGAGTTCAAATCTCCATACGACTATCTTGATTTAGGTTTTCTGGGACTACCTTCAGTAATTTCTTTTCTAACTGTTGTAGAATGCCAGAGCAACAGTGATAGTAACGTGATGCACACCAAATGTATTTACGCGCCGTAGGTGCAACTGATAAACTGTTAACTCAGTCACACGCCACCATTGCGCCTCTGTCTAACGATCTCGGTGACGGCGAGATTTTAATCTCTAACCCGGCTTCCTTTCTCCATTCTTTTAGCTGTGTGTTTATGGATCCTATCACACTGAGAATAGCCCTGTGCACTTGTCAGTCGTTAGAAAACCGAAAGTTATTCATATACAGAGAAAAGCCATTACGAAATAGTGACTCCTTTATTGTTTATTTTTCTTGTCACATTAGGTGTAAGCGCCCACATTTTGGATTCTGCGATTACGAAAAATCAAACAGGAGATGGTTATCTCTAAAGTACCATCTGTCAAGATATTTGTTTTACTTGTACAACGCTGAGATGAAACATGGCTATACGATCATTTCTGATAATGATAAGTACTCTTAAGGTATGATCCATTTCAGTCACTGAATTAAAATCGCTTATCGTGAAAGCAGTGACGTAATTGCTCACGTAGTTTTCTCCCCTTTTCTGTGAATTCTCTAGTCAGGGGACAGTAAGTGTACGAGCTGGTTATCGCACGTGAAGTACGATAAGCCGCCATATGCGGGAGCAGAGCTATTTCCAGTTTGTTCGTGGCTTTCCGGCCTTGTTTACGTAACCGAACAAGAACGTCAAATTACAGATCCCTGTACTCCCCTACGTCCCATAGATTGGTTTTTAACATGGTCCCTATTCCCTGTGAATATTATTTTCTACCGATCCAATAGGAAGTCGTAATTTAGCGTGAGTAGTACTAATACTATTTTATAATCATTAATTTTTCGATATGTTTTGCGTAGACCTCGGACTTTTCACTAATAATTAATTACTCCGACGTTCACATCTTTTAACCTTACACTTGCTGCTGCGGATTTGGCTGTTCAGTTCTTTTTTCAAATATTTATATTCGTCTGTGCTGCTGGCACGTTACTACTAGATCGTTTGCCCGCATCTCGTGGTCGTGCGGTAGCGTTCTCGCTTCCCACGCCCGGGTTCCCGGGTTAGATTCCCGGCGGGGTCAGGTATTTTCTCTGCCTCGTGATGGCTGGGTGTTGTGTGATGTTCTTAGGTTAGTTAGGTTTAAGTAGTTCTAAGTTCTAGGGGACTGATGACCATAGATGTTAAGTCCCATAGTGCTCAGAGCCATTTTTGAACTAAATCGTCCTCCTCCTGGAAATGACGTCCCACAAACTGCCTTCGTCGCGTGTTTCGTATTTTATCACTTTCAACCGCCAACATTTGCTGCAAAAGTCTTCGTTTGCCAGTACTGCCGTATGGGTACGAGGGCTGGAACGCAACTTCTGGCCAGATACGAATAATTAAATACTATGAAATGAGAGTACTCTGTTATGTAGCTGGATAATCACTTTTAGAATATAACAAAAATATACTGACATCAGAGAGAATTTAAAGAAGAGATTGTTACATGTATTACAAAGAAATGCAGAGCAAAATGGAATAACAGTGAAAAGTGTTTGTAAAACGATCCTGCTGTATAACTCCAAAGGTACCCACCCCTCTTGAGTGACTCCCCGCTATACATATTTACTTCCTTTTTACATCAAAGGGAATAGGAATTTTTCATTTGTGTGGTTGTAATGTCTGTTGTTGTGGTGTTATCACTAAAAATGGTTGCATCAGGAAGTGTTGACTACAAGTGCATTTATCAGGTATTCCTATATATTTGCACTCGCCTTTTTTATCTGTTTCTTCTTTCACTTGTAACGAATGTGATTTCCTGGTCCAAAATACGACTAAATATTGCGCAACTATTACAATAGTGATGCAACATTAAAAACTGCCTTAAGAAACGTTTATATGGAATAATGGTGCCGGCCGCGGTGGTCTCGCGGTTCTAGGCGCGCAGTCCGGAACCGTGCGACTGCTACGGTCGCAGGTTCGAATCCTGCCTCGGGCATGGATGTGTGTGGTGTCCTTAGGTTAGTTAGGTTTAAGTAGTTTTAAGTTCTAGGGGACTGATGACCACAGCAGCTGAGTCCCATAGTGCTCAGAGCCATTTGAACCATTTTTTTTTTTTTTTTGGAATAATGGCGCAAGCTGTGTTTTACACCAAGAAACGAATAGTGATTCAAATGAGTGTAAAAATTAGCCAAAAATATGACTGCTTCAGACAAAAATCCCTGACAACGGCGCCCACAAGCACTTGCAGATGCAAGCAGAAATCTGACGAAGATGCAGCCTCTGGCGATGTTCTCATCTAATGAAATGAAACGTTTATACGAAATTAATAGACTTGTTTAGCATTTTCAAGAGAGATCCAAAATAATAAATGATGTCTGATATTGGTGATGTATGTAGTATCAGTGTAAACTATTCCACCTGGTATGCAAAACATATGAAACACTTAAAACAATCTCAGAATTCAAGAAGAATGAAATTATATCAATTCCAAAACAGAGCTGCTGACAAATCAAAGTATTACCATGCCGTCAGTTTAATGTCATATTTGCAAAATAACGCATGAATTATTCACGAAAGAATGGAAAAATTGGAAGAAACCGACCTTGGGTAAAGGCAGTTTGAGATCTAGGAAAACGAAGGGACACGTAGGGATACAGACGCTACTTCGTCTCAGACCTCTCAAATATCTACGAAAACAAATGGAATTTATTTGCTTCAATTAAACCTCGGCAACTCCACTTCGTCAAGGAAATGCTACTCCATGCTAGCCAACGTCTTCATTCACTGATACAAGGTAAATCTTCAAATGGTTCAGATGGCTCTGAGCACTATGGGACTTAACATCTGAGGTCATCAGTCCCTTCGAACTTAGAACTACTTAAGCCTGACTAATCTAAGGACATCACACACATCCATGCCTGAGGCAGGATTCGACCGTAGCGGTCGCGCGGTTCCAGATTGAAGCACCTACACCTGCTCGGCAGTAAATCTTCGTATCGGACATTTGCACGCTCATTAAAAGACAGCCGCACTGGATTAGCCGAGCGGTCTGAAGCGCTGCAGTCATGGACTGTGCGGCTGGTCGCGCGGAGGTTCGAGTCCTCCCTCAGGCATGGGTGTGTGTGTTTGTCCTTAGGAAAATTTAGGTTAAGTAGTGTGTAAGCTTAGGGTCTGATGACGTTAGCAGTTAAGTCCCATAAGATTTCACACACATCTGAACATTTTTGAACATTAAAAGACAATAATGGGCTACAAAAGCGGAAAAGTACTAAACTGAATTCCACGCCTGCACATGAAAATATACTGCCGGTTCTTGTAGTATTTCCGTATCTTAAAATTAGCCACAGTGGTTGACGAAAATGTGGAAAGCCGCGAGAAATGTATGCTTGAACATAAGTGCAGATGATAACCAAGGCTGCAGGTTGTGCGCTGTATTTGACTACGAGCGGCACCTGCGCAGTGTTGTTAGTAGTGCGCAGGTGTCAGCCGTAATCAGAAACGTGTTCTGAGTAATTGTGAGAGCAGTATGTCGGAGCTAAGTGAGTTCAAACGTGGGCAAGTTGCTGGTGCTCGCATGACGGGTGTTTTCGTAACAAAGATCATCGAAATGTTTCGCTTTTCAAGAAACACTGTATTCCAGATTTGTACCGCATACAGGAAAGGTGGGAAAATGTCATCTGTTATGTCACAACGCCGGCGAAATTGTGTGTCGAGTGATCATGGGGGACGGTCATTGAAGAAGATTCGACAGCTGCATAAATCACTGCAGAACTGAATGTCGTACACGCGAACCCTGTTAGGAACAAAACAACACGAAGGGAGCTCCGTAAGTAGGGAATTGCAGGGCAAACTGGAATTCCGAAACCATTCATCAGTGATGCAAGTGCCCTTAACCGGGAAACGTGCTGCCGAAGCCATAAAACCTGGACTAAGGAGGAATGGAAGAATGCCATTTGGTCGGATGAGTCTTGTTTCACACTGTCTCCAACTTCTGGGCAAGTTTACATCTCAAGAGTGAAAAATGGTGGGTGTTCATTGATGGTTTGGGCAGCCATATCGTGGTATTCGATGGACCCCGTGATTACTTTGCAAGGTCGCATTACTGCCGGTGATTATGTGACCATGTTTGATGATCAGGTTCATCCCATGGTACAATGTTTGTTCTGAAACGTTGATACTGTGTTCCAAGACGACAGGGTCCCCGTTCACCCAGTTCGCACCATCCAGGACTGGTTTTGTGAACAAAGGATAGAGTATAGCATCTCTCCTGGCCACCACCATCACCGGATATCATTCTTATTGAGCCTTTGTAGTCTACTTAGAAGGTAAGGATGAGTGATCGTTATCCATCTCCAACACCCTCATCTGAAGTTGCCACCACATTGGAGCAAAAATGTCCTTTAAAACGGTAGAGGACTTGCACTTATCCATTCCGAGTTGACTGGAAGCTGACTTGAGTGCCAACCGTTTCCCTACACCGTGTAAGGCAATGGTAACGTGCCGTGTTTTTGGTGCTTCCATGTTTTCGTCCACATACTATATGTTGATCTCAGAGGATCTCTAAGTCACGAATTCAGTGAAACACTTTAACGTGTCATCTCCACCCTATATGACTACGATTTGGCACCTCAAACCAGCAAAGGCTGCCTGCTGACTCCCGATTTCGCGAGCTCCAAAGCCACTCCCCAAAATTATTTCTACCGTCAGGACTTTCATTTAGTCGCCCCCAGATCAAAATGTAGGCATTTCAAAGGGGCTCTTCCTGCTAACATAAATAGCATTTCCTGTAAGATTTTTCCTGCGGCTGTTGGTAAACGCCGCCCATCACTGAAAGTCACAAGCCTTTAACTCAGTCCTAAAAGCTCCAGCAAAAGACCATTTAGGAGGATTAGGGAAATACCGTCCCATCACCTCTGGGGCACAAAAATATTCCTTTCCCCCGGATGTCGGCGCTGACGCAAACAATAATCACTGAAAAAGCACACAAGTGCGGCCAGCAAACGATGTCACAAAATGTCTGGGAGTATTTTGAACAGTGAGTGAAATGTGGCAATCAACGTCTCCATAGTTTTATAGTTCTGCACACTCTAATAATCAAAGAGTGGCTTTAGATTTCTGTGGCATACTTGAAGAAGCTAGTGGAATATCTACCTCGTCGAGCTGGCGGAATTAGCTACACTACTAACCATTAAAATTGCTACACCACGAAGATGACGTGCTACAGACGCGAAGTTTAACCGACACGAAGAAGATGCTGTGATATGCAAATGATTACCTTTTCAGAGCATTCACACAAGGATGGCGTCGGTGGCGACACCTACAACGTGCTGACATGAGGCAAGTTTCCAACCGATTTCTCATACACAAACAGCAGTTGACCGGCGTTGCCTGGTGAAACGTTGTTGTGATGCCTCGTGTAAGGAGGAGAAATGCGTACCATCACGTTTCGAATTGTAGCCTACCGCGATTGGCGTTTATCGTATCGCGATATTGATGCTCGCGTTGATCGAGATCCAACAACTGTTGGCAGAATATGGAATCTGTGGGTTCAGGAGGGTAATACGGAACGCCGTGCTGGATCCCAACGACCTCGTATCACTAGCAGTCGAGATGACAGGCACCTTATCCGCATCGCTATAACGGGTCGTGCAGTCACGTCTCGATCCCTGAGTCAACAGATGGGGACGTTTGCAAGACAACAACCATCTGCACGAACAATTCGACGACGTTTGCAGCAGCATGGACTATCAGCTCGGAGGCCATGGCTGCGGTTACCCTTGACGCTGCATCACAGATATGAGTGCCTGCGATGGTGTACTCAACGACGAACCAGGGTGCACGAATGACAAAATGCCTTTTTTTCGGATGAATCCAGCTTATGTTTACAGCATCATGATGGTCGCATCCGTGTTTGGCGACATCGCAGTTAACGCACATTGGAAGCGTGTATTCGTCATCGCCATACTGGCGTATCACCCGGCGTGATGGTATGGCGTGCCACTGATTACACGTCTCAGTCATCTCTTGTTCACATTGACGGCACTTTGAACAGTGGACGTTACATTTCAGATGTGTTACAACCCGTCGCTCTACCCTTCATTCGATCCCTGCGAAACCCTACAATTCAGCAGGATAATGTACGACCGCATGTTGCAGTGCCTGTACGGGCCTTCCTGGATACATAAAATTTTCAACTGCTGCCCTGGCCAACACATTCTTCACATCTATCACCAACTGAAAACGTCTGGTCGATGACGGCCGAGCAACTGGCTCGTCACAATACGCCAGTCACTACTCTTGATGAACTGTGGTATCGTGTTGAAGCTGCATGAGCAGCTGTACCTGTACACGCCATCCAAGCTCTGTTTGACTCAATGGCCAGGCGTATCAAAGCCGTTATTACGGCCAGAGGTGGTTGTTCTGGGTACTGATTTCTCAGTATCTATGCACCCAAATTGGGTGAAAATGTAATCACATGTCAGTTCTAGTATAATATATTTGTCCAATGAATACCCGTTTATCATCTGCATTTCTTCTTGGTGTAGCAATTTTAATGGCCAATAGTGTACATTGGAGGCGTTGTTACCCAGTATTACTTTGAGTTCCCCTGGGAGTGACTAACGTTTGGGCCAGTGTGCTAATTTTGTCAGTGAGTTGTTCACATATGTGTATATCGAAAAGATAGAACTCCGTCCGAATGGGTCACGGAAGATTCTAACGATATTGACGGACCGCCCTGTCATCCACATCCTACAGGCGTCAGAGGATGCGAATATAGAGGGGCACGTGGTCAGCACACCGCTCTCCCAGCGGGTTTCAGGTTTTGTGACCAGAGCCGCCACTTCTCAATCAAGCAGCTAATCAATTTGCCTTATAAGATCTGAGTGCACCCCGCTTGCCAACTATACTCGGCAGACCGGGAGGTGACCCATACAAGTACTAGCCAAGACCGACAGCTTTTAATTTCAGTGATCTTACAGGGACCAGTGTTAGCACTGTGGAAAGGCCGACGGCTTCGAAAGGATAGACAAATGGGAAATGGACGTGGTGTATTTGTCCCAGTAGTCAAGGAACTCAAATCCACTGAGATTTAAATTGGAGCTCCATGTGAGTTTGTTTGGACGAAATATAGTATCAGGGGTGGGCAAAAAATTATAGTTGGATCCTTCTATCAGCCACCAGACTCATCTCCTCAAACTTCAGAGAAAACCTCAGTTCACTTGTACGTAAGTTCCCTGATCATACTGTAATCATCGGTGGAGACTTTAATCATGACACTATTAATTGAGAAATTACGATTTTATTAGTGGTGAGTGTGATAAGACCTGTGAAACTTTACTAAAAATCTTCTCTGAAAACTACCTAGAAAAGGTACTTAGGAACCCCACTCATGATCAGAATATATCGGATCTAATGACAACAAACAGATCTAACCTATTCATGATGTCCATATAGAAACTGGTGTCAGTGGCCATGACACTGTATGGCACCAGTGATTACCAAAGTACCAAGGACTACTAAAACAAGCAGAAAGATATATATACATGTTCAGTAAACTAGATAGAAAAATCAGTAGTGTCATATTTCAATGAGGAATTTGAAACTTTCAGCACAAGGGAGGGGCATGTAAACGAAGTATGGCTCAAGTTTAAAAGAATAGTTGACCATGCACTGGATAGATATGTACCCAGCAAAACAAATGCCGAAGTGCTTAACTCCGTTTTCAAATGCCCCTTTACAAAGAAGAACCCAGGAAAACTGCCCCAGTTTAATCCTCGTTCCACTGAAAAGATGAAGGAAATAAGTAACAATGTCAGTGGTATTGAGAAACAGCTGAAATCGTCAACACTGAACAAAGCTCCAAACCCGGTCGGAATTCCTATCAGATTTTGTACTGAATTTGCGTCTTTGCTATCCCCTCCTCTAACTGTAATCTACTGTAGATCCCTTGAACAAAAAACCGTGCCCAATTCTCGGAAAAAAACACTGGTCACACCCCTCTACAAGGAGACTATAATCCGTTCACCATAAGAATAAACCTTATGTAAAGATTGCATTATGTATTCTTGCGCGTTTGCTGGAACCTCACAGGATTTCCGTGTCTCGTGGGACTGCAGCCAGGCCGTCTCGAGTATTGTCAAGTATGATAGTAAGAATACGTTTTGTGCTCTGCTTTACTTGCACGTCGACTTAGCGATAATACGGGGCAACAGCTTTATCGGCGCATTTAACTTGGACAACACTGGCCTTTCAGCTGGCCTGCAGTGTCGTGGCCAGCTGCAGTTCACACGTAAAAAGAGACGAGCAGAGGAACAATACAGCTTCGAATGTCATTTAATTTTTAAACAGAATGAATTGATACACTACAAATCTTCCACAATACGCTCCTTAGACGACTAGAAGAAAACTGCAACACATTATCGTTTTTAACTAACGTACTATTGTAATTAAAAACAAGAATTATGAAAATTCCTGACTTGACCATAGGATAATTTTTTCTGCATAAGCTGTGTGTAACGTAAGAGAGTATTGAAGGATTTCACCATATAGTTAAATATTGAAGCCACTGAAGGTATTACTTACAGTCAGTCGTCTGGTAATCTCTTAGCTCCTTCCTTATCCGAAACAAAGAAATACATTTCTGTTCTGAACGTGTCACCTGCTAGTTGTTAACGAGCATATCAACAACAGAATCCACAAGGCCAACCAGGCGCAGCATATTCTCTTCTTTTATGACGACCCTTCTATATCCCACCAGCATTCGGCAGCAACGTGTGAAAATGCAGTTGCAGCACGTCTGGCAACTTAACGGTCTTGTTACTTCTCGGGCCAAATCCCCCAGCTTGGCTCCAGATCAGTTCTGTTGGGTTTGTATTGTAATGGTATAGTAGAAAATGTAAAAATGCAGCGTTTCTATGATGTGTTCGATCATGAAACGATAGACGTTGTCCAAATAAAGAGGATTTGGTTTTTAATTTTTGTTGAAAAAATTAAATTGCTATGTTTTCTTAATTTCAACAACTTTTATGAACAGTCTTTCATAAAACATCGATAATTAAGAATTTATATTGGAAATGTAAACACCAATTTCGCCTCCAATATGTAATTAGAAACAAGAAGTCATGCAATATTCATAAAAATGGTGATGAGTCTTATAATTGCGAGATGTAGGTATTTCAAATTGAACGAGAAAAAGAAAATGGTACTGAGGGGTTTCAACATAGCATAGTCAACCACTATTGTTTCACGACCCATTGTGCTGCCGATTACGCTACACTTTTAGTGCAAGTTTGTGAACAGCATATGTACAACACTGAGAATACTACAAAGCCGATTATCTTCGTAAATTGATGAAAAACATCAAGAATAACCTACTTCTCGGCCCTTTTTAACCGTGCTCCACGTGCGTGTTTCACTACGGAGCAGAAAGCAGCCTCAGCCATTTTCAAACTGCGCATTATGAGCCGGACAATCAGAGATTCAGAGCACAACACCGCAGAGGCTGTGACGGTACACGATTTTTGAAACAAAAACTATGTAGCTAAAGCGTGATTAAGAAAAATGTTGATGGCTGTTAATACGTTTCAATATCTTAAAGTTTTATTTAACGTAACTTAGTAATAAGATATCTAAAACATAAGTAGGACCTACTTCCAAGAGCGGAACAACACCTGTGTACGTGTGCTACAGCTTCTGACCAATCATTGCGTTTGTGTTAGTTTACATCAAGCTTATTCTTAAGCCGAATGGATTATAGTAGCAGTGATCCACAAAACTACAGTCCAGTATCCTTGACGTCGATTTGTGGTGGAATCTTAAAACATATTCTGAGGTCAAAAATAGTGTGATATATTTAACAGAATGACCTCCTCGAACCAGCTGGGATGGATTCTGTAACCATCAACCATGTGAAACCCAACTCACACTTTTCACACATGACATACAGGCACTGAAAGCTTTGTATCAAGGTAATCAGCTAGATGCAGTATTTCTAGATTTCCGAAAAGCATTTGACACACTACCACACTTATGTTTATTGTCAAAAGTACAATCGTATGGAGTATTAAGTGAAGTTTGTGACT